>NC_134352.1:5288269-6525994 GCF_964195595.1 Calonectris borealis
CTTTTCTCTTCTTCTATTTTCTCTTCTTTTCTCTTCTTTTCTCTTCTTTTCTCTTCTTTTCTCTTCTTTTCTCTTCTTTTTCCTGCATGTTATGCTACCACGCTTGATAAAAAAACTTAACAATACATACTACATCGCCAAATCATGGTGTAAAACTAACAGTTCAGATGGACCTTCTCATGACTTTTCTTTGCACAATTAATAGGTTTTCTAATAGAGAACCATGGCTGATTTTGCCCTTAATTTTTAAGTGAAACATTCCCCTGCTATTAATAAAGAAAAATCTTCTCCTTATTCACCTTCTTATTTCTTTTTTTAGATAGTGTATGAAAACCATGGAGTTCTGCAAAAAATCATCCTATTTTGGAGGAAAATGTTGATAAAGTAACAAGCAGCCAAAGTTAGGAAACTGTCATTCTGTTCTTACTTAACGAGAAAATAAATACATTAAGATGAGCCATTGATGTAAGACAACCTATTTCTTCGGAAAGGAATTTCTTCCTATTATATGTGAGTGTTCAGCATCTGCCCAGTTCCTTCTGAAAACACCCCTGCAATCTGTTTTCACTAATAAACTATATTCGTTTATAAACACAAAGGGAACAGCCCCCAACATGATAATAAGGAACTATTGTTTCGTTACAGTATTTGTCATTTGTACTAAAAACACTAGTTTTTTTTTCAGCTTTCTGGTTTCTTTGCGTTTTGCATGTTAACAGTGAAAAGAGATGTAAGAGCAGATGTCAGTGTGCTACCCCCTGCCTTCAGAGCAGATTGAGTCTTTCGTTATCACCATTTGCACGCTATTGTGTATGCTTTATGAGAGTTATTGGTGGGTGGAAATGTTGTTAAATAAATCTTGGTACTTTTCCCTTTATGCTTTGTCTGTATGACATTTTATTAAAATAACTATAAGAGTTGGTCCATTTTCCATACAGTTACGAAACAAGCTTGTATAACCTATGCTTAAGTGCCGTTGCACTTGCATTATAGTATTGCACACTTTCCTCACTGCGCTACAACTGTCTTCTGTTTCCACCTCAAATATACCTTCCTCAAAAAGACAAAAATTAAATCCTTAATCTTACTGAGGTGATTGTGATATGACTGCTTTGGAAGACCTGAAGGGTGGCATAGACTGTAAGTTTATTAACTTCATTCAAACCTCCTTCATTCAAAACCAAACATCAAATGTCCTGCTGCAGCATGTATATTACATGTATATTTTATAAAAAGTGTAACCTGCTTCAAAATTTCTTCAAAATCTCCATAATTGCACAAAAGGAAGATACAAGTGTTAAGTCACACTATAAATAGCTCCACCTGTTAAATTTCAAAGAGAGTCCTCAAAAAATGTGTAAGAAGGAGATCAAACACTCTTTGAATGCAACATTTCTTTTTCCTCTGTTTACTTATACAAGATATTTCTTGTTATAATTAAAATCAAAATTAATTTTCTAATAACTTATTTGCTTCTGGCTATAAAAAATTCTTTACATATTCTCAGGACTTCTTAAGGCAAAGTTCAAATTTTGAACAGAAAAAAACCAGAAACCCTTTTAATATTTTCTGATTCACTGTTATAAGGCAGTTAAATGGATCACATTTGTACTCCCATTTGTACTCCCTGACACTTTACAAAGTGTCAGGAATAAATAAAGTAGGTGAAACTTACCATTCATAGACAGGTCTAGAACTGTTGGAAGAAGGAAATCAAGACAGAAATTTAGAGCTGTTTTCTAACATTTTGCTTTTGTCTTGCTTTCTATGCCCTGTTCTGGCACTGAGTTGTTGTGCAACAGCATATTTAACTGTACCTCAGATTACTCATTGTTACTAGAAAGTGCTGTTACAGTTATTATTATAAGTCAGTCTGAATTTTCTGTTTTCACTGAACATTTTCATTTACCATTTTGCTGGAAAAGAATTTATCAGTCATGTAAATTCTAATACATTTTGTAAATCCTAATTAATTTAGCTTTTGAATGCATTTTGAAGTGAGTCACAATAGAAGTGCAACTTTAATATTGTTAGAGCTCAACAGCAGGTCTTGAAGTTAAGGTGACTTGAAAACACATTTTTGTTGATTTTTATTGATTAGCTAAGGAATTACCCATTAGTGTCAGGGTTAATTTGTATTCTATTTACATTTATGGTTCTTGTAGAGATTCTACACACAAAAAAGTACAGACCTGTCTGTAGAAATTTAGAAGCTGTAAGGTATAAATATTAAAGGAAGATTTTTTCGTATTAGAGGGGCAATGACCTTGATGGTCTCATCAATGTGGACATTTTTCAATGGGGTAGAACTGTTTTTTGGCATACGTCTTAGTGCTCTCTGCAAAATCAGAGAATGATGATTCTTGAACTGTTTGGAAGTTGACTGAACTGTGTATTCACCAAAAATAAAATTCAGTGCTTGACGATAGGTGTCTGGTGTCCCTCAATGCCCTCCAGATAAGTCTAGCATAGTCACTTTCTCCTGTGTCACCAGTGCTAACGCTCCTTACACCTGTCTCCCTTTTCATACCTTTATTATTTTGCGTCATTCTATTTAATCCTTTTATCTATCTTACCAAATACCATCCACCAGGTTTCAAAGCTCCTTATGGCCTTTTTTTTCTCTACCAATCATTTTTCATTCTGTATTTATATTGCAAATGACAATCACAATGGATCATGTGATCATAATGCCACACTCCATCATCTATTGTTTAATTCTTTAAACAAGCATCTTTATTTTTCTTTTTAGGTTGTCTATCATGCTTGAAAAAGTCCTCCCTCAATGTCTGAAGAGTTACCTCTTTCTCTTATTCAAAGTCTCTTTAAATCTCTTTATCCCTAATGTCTGTTAAAGGTTATTCAGTAGTTAGGCTGCAGATACCTCCTCTTTTCCATCCGTTCATTTGTGTTTATATGTTCTTTCTTGTGTTAGCATTTAAACAGGGTGGATGAAGACCTTTTCCTGGCATAGAAGCCTTGTGTCCTGTGTTTGAAGATTTTAGGTGTTGTAGTCACATATAAAAACATTCATGAACAATTAATAAATAATTATCATTGTATTGATTACCTTTTGATTCAGCTGGGAGAATAATCTCTCCCTCTTCTAGATCATCTTTAATTACAGGTCTCCAGAGTTTTACAGGAAAAGGTTATATTATCCCCATTTCACACATGAGGGAGCCATGGTAAGGGCAAAGAAACATATTGGGAGAAAACCACACCTCATCCTAACCTGGGCTGACACTGCCTGATATTTTCAAGTGCCTATGGGCTTCCCTTCTGTCAAAACACAAGTGCAATTTTTTTAAAGTGTAGCAGGACCCATGTGTTTAAGAGGTTTTTTCCTTTTGCCACTAATGGCACCAGGATTAATTTTTCATTATTTTCATCTTGACAAGTAAATGTCACCATGCCTGGCAGAACCACTTCTGCAAAGAGGATAGCATCTGCTTTTCCTAAGCATTCTCTGCAGAGCTGCAGAGGTATAAAGAGGATGTGAGTCACATTTATTAATTTTATGAGCAGAAACTGCATGCTCATCTGAAAATAGAATTTAGGGTCTATTTATTTCCAATGTATAGTAATTTCAAGGACATAGGTGTTAAGTCTTTTCATGAACAAGGCAGGGGAAGGAAGTGGAAAAAAATCCACAAAGGCAGCACAAGTACTACCTTTGGTATTATACAAGTCCAATAAAAAATTCTGCAAAACATGAAGACTATAAATATGACTGAGCTCTGAGGATGGGTCAAGATGGTCTTTCCAATATATTGTACAATGTAAATGGCAGGACAGTTGCACAACTGCAAACCTGAACAACTTCATTTTGGTCACATTTCTCAACAAGTAACAAATGCAACCATGCCAGTGAGAAAATGCTAAAATGTATCTTAATGCCAAAAGCTAACTTTCAAGGTGATTTGCATTCCCATAACATGCAAACCCAATGTTCTTACAGAGCTGCAAAATAGCATTACTGTAAATTCTCTTTCGGTAGAAATGGAAATAACTTTACTTTCTTGATTTTACCTGTATCTAATAAAAATAGGATCTTGTTTTCATGTCACCGCAGCCTGAGCAAGCCTCAGAAGTTCTTTTCTTTCTTTGCATGAAAAGGGAAGTTGCACTGAAGTCAAAATAATTTTTATTGAATCAGACTTTGTGAGAGAAGAAGATAGGTAATAAAAGCAAACACTGAAACGAAAATTGCAAATCAGAAGTGTTTATTTGTTTGTTTTTCCAAATTGTTTTCATAGTCACGTTTCACTCCCCTTCTGAATGGTGTCTCACAATACAAAGCCACATGCCTGAGCTAAGAGTATGAAGCTGTTGTTTAGGGAATTTTACAGAGCAAGAGTAAGGTTAGAGTTTCCCTGGTTATATTTTCCTAATTAAAAAATGAGGTTATGTCATGTAAAAATAACAGTCTGATCCTGTGATGAAAAAAAGTTGGTAAGCTTTTAGAAAAGAGGCATCTGAGGAATCCAAATACTTTTACAATAGTTGTACAAATGTTCAGCTTGATGCTGGATAGTGCTAATCATATGACTAAGAAAGCTGCAAGCACTTGTGTGGGCAAACAGCATGTGATATCAGCTGGGTATCCTCCTTCACACAATGGTCCAAGATGCAAAGCTGCTTACTGGTTTACGGGCTAGAGCATGTAAAATTACCCTAACTCTGAGGGGCGGGAGGGGGGGGGGAAGCATTTCCAAACACATTAACAGTGCTGATATTTCAAAAGTGGGAGAAGGCCTTGGTTGTTTAAAGATGCTGTTGTAGTAGTCCCTTGACTGATTCAAGACCTTATTACACTAATCCCCACACAAACTTGGAAGTGACCACAGTCAATGGAGAGAAAAGGATCATTTCTAGAGCACAATTAATTTTATCCTAAAATAGGTGTTTCAAATAGGTTAAATAAATTGTGCCTGTTTCTCTCAGACAATGGTAAAAGACATCCAGATAACTAGCTCAGATGTAAGTTCTGTATTATACATGTCTGACATTAGGTGAGATGAAGTGACTTTTTACAAACTCACAGAGAATACTAAAGACTGAGCCAGGACTGTACACCTCCATCACCCTATGCAACAGGTGAAGTGTTTTTTCCATTTAAAGGTGATCTTTAATATTTTTAATTAAAATGTGAATAATTCTATATTTTTTCCTTTGCTTGATTAGACCCAGCTAGGCTGAAGAAATTCTGCATATGTTGATACATATTTCCAAGTTCCTGCATTGATGACCTCTATAGTAATGGATGAAGTTTTCTGGTTGCATTACGCAACCTTCACTCTTATGTTAATGTCGGTCATCATTACCATATGCTATAGCTGGCACAAGGCATCAAGAAAAAAAAGTTAACCATTTTTCAATGTGCTGTCTCATAGTAGGGTCTAGCTCTTCATTATTTTGGTACTAATGTTCATATTTTTTGAGAGCATAATTTGATTCATAATTCATTATGTCTCCTAACATAGAGTTGTCTTTTGTTTTAATTCCAATTCTATCATTGTTCTAGCTCCCATAACTGAGTAGCTTTAAGTCACTGGGAGTACTTAATTCCACTTAAAGGCAAAGAAAGATGGATAAGAAAACAGGAGGGAAATTTAACAGAATAGGATAATAAATAACGTAAACTAAATATCCTATATAACAGTAGATTAATTCTCTCTTATACACATTATAAATTTGTTAATCCTTTAAAAACTGACTGATATTTCTAGGCTACAAGTAGGTTAATATGGAGAAGCCCATGCATTTAAGTGAAATACAGGGGATGGTATGTTCTGATGTGGTGATGTGTCTCTTTGGAACATATATTAGTAGTCAGATAGAAGATTCCTTTTTCCAGGTTATTTTCAGAAGCAGTTTTACTGCTTTCTTTCAGGAAGAACTATTTTGAATTCAATGAGCTGGTTTTTGATTAGGCCTTAAAAAGAATACGAAACAGAACAGATGCTTTTGGTTTTTTCACCCATAAATTCAGCATGCATGACATGGCTTATTCAGGTGCAGGTTACACAGACACTTCAAATATACTTTACTATGCTCATGTGTAATTCAGTCATGGAGAATGCATAGGCAGAGAATAAAGCTATTAAAACAAGAGTGCTTTTGGGCTCAGATAAGGATTCTGCCTCTGTACTGAAACGTAGTGTTGTTCTATCAAGAGTCTATATGAAAAACTTAACAGAAAATGTTAAGGTTTTCTTTAAGAATAGAGACAAAATGTCATATTATGCCCTTGATCCAAGTTCCTTTTGATGTCACTGGGAATGTCACAGAATCACAGCATTACAGAATAGTCGAGGTTGAAAGGGACTTCGAGAGGTCATCTGCTCCAAGCTCTTTGCTTGAGCAGGGCCACCTAGAACCAGTTACCCAAGACCCTGTCCAGAGAGGTTTTGAACATCTCCAAGGATGGACACTCCACAACTTCCCTGGGCAACCTGTGCCAGTGCTCAGTCACCTTCACAGTAAAAAAGTGTTTCTTAATGTTGAGACAGAAACTCCTGTGTTTCAGTTTGTGTCCATTGAGTCTGGTCCTGTCACCAGGCACCACTGAAAAGAGTCTGGCTCTGTTCTTTTTGCACCCTCCCTTCAGGTATTTGTACACACTGATGGGATTCCCCCCTGAACTTCTCTTCTGCAGCCTAAACTGTCCCAGCTCTTTCAGCCTTTCCTCACAGGAGAGGTGCTCCAATCCCTTCGTCATCTCAGGGGCCCTTCACTGGACTCTTTCTAGTATGTCCACATCTTTTTTGCACTGAGGAGCCCAGGACTCCAAGTGTGACCAGTGCTGAATAAAAGGAGATGATCACCTCCCTTGACCTGCTGGCAACACTGCTAATGCAGCCCAAGATTCTGTTGGCCTTCTTTGCCGCAATGGATCATTGCTGGCTCATGTTTATGTTGGTGTCCATCAGGACCCCTAGGTCCTTTTCTGCAGAGCTGCTTTCCAGCTGAATGGCCCCCAGAATTTACTGGTGCATGGAGTTGTTCCTCCCCAGGGGCAGGACTTTGCACTCTCCTTATTGAATTTCATGAAGGTCCTGTTGAGATCCCTATGGATACCAGCACAACCCTGAGATGACTGGCAGGGGAAACCAGTGTGTTGCAAATAATATTTCTGTGGCAGTCCACTGGTGCTAGAACTCTTCTCTTTGGGACAGAATCATGGTTTGGAGACTCTGACAGTTAGCTAGCCACTGGTGTTGCTGCCCAGGGCTGTTGTGATGGATGTCTGAGTTGCCAGTATATTTCTTATTTGTGTCAGATTTTCTAGCCCTCACCAGGTTATTGTTAGTTTTGATCACAAGATAATCTGGAATTGAATAGAGGCAGTTGCTGGATCTGATATTGTAAATAGAGCCATGAAAATGTAGCAGAAACTAACTAAATTCAAGGGCACACAAGCACCAGAAAGCTTTAGTTCAAACACTTTTAGGTGTGGGTGTTTCGGTAGACTTTCCCACTGGTCATTCTGCTGGAAGAGCCGGTCAAAATACGTGATTTCTGTGAGAATTTCATATGGGATAAAACGATTTATTTTTAATTTTTCACAAAGCAGAAATTCAAAGAGAAATTTATTTTGAAAAGAGAAGGAAAAAAAGAAAAAGAGCAAAAAAAGAAAAAAGGGTGGTCTTTGTATGGTTGACACCTTGGCCAGTCTTGGAAAACTTCAAATTTTTCACAGAAACACTCTGAGCTACAATCAAGCAGTCATCAGAGTCTTGGAGGTACTAAATGAAAAACTATTAATTATCTGTAAGAGTAATGATTTCTTACCAGGACTCAAGGGTCTGAATTTCTCTTTTCAACGAAACAATCTGTACTGTAAAACCTGAAAAACTGTGTGCTGTTTGGTGACATTGGCACAAAATATAAAGGAATTTTAAAAATAAATTTTAGGCATTGGAAACATGTAAAAGAAAAAAGGATAATATTTACCTATATTATCAAAGGTGACTAATTTTACTATTTTTTAAAATGTAGCTTAAAAACATTTGATTCACAAGAATATTCTTCAGTGTGCTGTCTGTAATGAACAGAGGAAGTGATTAGAAAAGGTTTTCCATCGTGTTACTGTTCTTCTGTTACTGTTCCTACAAAACACATCATAACATATTAGGGGAACAATACAAGCAACCAGTGAATGCACATGATAAATTAAAAAAAGATTACTGTTAAAATATTAAGTAAAGTGTTATCCAAAATCAATGGAATTTTTTTGCCCTAGACTTCTGTGATTTACCTGTTCATTGTCACAGCATAGGAGTAGCTGAGTTGATAAGTGTAATGGCTTGTTCTCTTTTCTGAGACAGCATTTGTGTAGGCAATAAAAAGGAAGACTGAAAAGAGAAAACACCTTTCTGAATGTGAATTTCTAAATGAGAAAAAGTAACAGAAAGACTCATGAGCTTATTTTAGCATTTGACCCTGTAGTCAAATTTTAAACAATTGGGTGCTGTTGATAAAAAGAGAACTGTAAAGAAGGAATTAAAATTCCTACTGTGTTTGCAAATATCTGCATTGTACAAATTCTTTTATGCTCTCTGTATATGTTTGGGTATGCACGTCTAAAATATAACAATTCTATAAGTATTTACAATGACATACTTTTTTTTTTTCTTAGTTAAGATACTTTCAAAAGCTTTTATAGTAGTAAAAAGTGAGACCTATAAGAACTGCAGATATTTTTTAACCAACCTTTACCATATACTACTAATTACATACAGCAGCATTAAACAAGTGAAAAAATCTTAATAATAACATTAATAATGAAATAATATCATCCATCAAAATACTGTATTAACTTCATTACTGATTGAATCTCTTTCAGAAAGTCCTTCTTTGCATCCTTGCTTTATTTCCAAGAATGTATTCTGACCTGTCTCTCAACACCCAGACAATTAAGAACTTTGTGTGAGCACCTGAGCTCTTAGCTATGGTCGTCCTGTGTGTAGTAATTTAAAAGCAAAGAGTGATCAAAATTAGAGATCAGGAACAGTAATCATACATTGCTTTTTGGTGAGTCCTCTGAACTGACTGACAGACTTATAATGAAAATATTACATACAGAGAAATAATATTATGTATAACTCTTTTACTCCCATTCAGTCTTCATCTCAGTTTATTTCTCCACTGAAACACTGAGTTAATAGTTGTCTTTTCAGAATTTTAAAGAAAGCACTATACTGAGTTATTTATGAAAAGCTCTGGGGAGAAGATGTTAATAGTTCCCAGGAAAATTTTGGAACATAAAATGCCATAAATATTGTAAATAAAGTTGTGCTAGTGTAAATAATATTAAAATTTTATTTCATAGTAAATCTGATGTTGTTTCTTATTTTAAGAGCTTATTTTAATGAGGCTTCAAGATACTTTTAGCACAAATTTATAAATATATATTGAAAAATTTACCACAAGTATATAAATATATTCCTCTTGTTCCTCTGTTCGGAAAGGATGCTAGTTTTATGGTCTCGTGGGCAATATGATCTTTTTCATTTGAGCAAAAGTATATCTGTTCTTGGTCACCAAACAAACAATATGAAGGTCTGCAGAGGTCATTAGCCTTTCAGCTCTTTTAGTTAATTAGTGGTCGGTCTCTTCAGTTACTAGCAGACAGAAATCTATCCTTAATACAAAAGATGGGGGCTATGCCCCTACATCAAATAGATTTTGGTTTTTGTTACTTGGCTAGTGGTCTACAAGTTTTTCTTGAACTCATAAATTCCTTCACCGTGCCACTGGCTGAGGTCTTGTCGTGAACTACAAGAAGTGCAGGCAGATTTGCTGTATGGAAAACAGTTCATGTTCTATACTGTTCATGTTCTATACTGGGCAAATTAATAACTGGTACAATTTTTTTTCCCACTTTCCTGGACCTTTCTCTCTAACATACCTAATCTCCACACTTTGCACACTGACACGGAGCATTAATAACCTTTTACATCCTTCCCTTCTTCTTTTTTCCTTTGGGCCAAAACAAGTCAAATGCTGCTACACAAAACGTTTGTGGAACAAAAATTTGGTTGCTGTTCACTTGGAGTCGTATATCTGCAGGTATCTAAAACAGCCTGTTTTACAAGTACAGAGTCTGTACTGCGTGACAACAGCGAGCTATGTAACCTGACATGTCTGCTTTTCAAAATGGAGCTACACATAAATGGCTAAGTTAAAATCTAACTGTTGACCTCTTTGTACAAGGTTAGGATCAGTGAAAACAAAATCAGATTATATGAAACTGGTGAACAGTTCTGTTAATTATACTGATCAAAAGGTCTTGCCATTAGGTTAGAGTTGTTTCCACTCACAAAGGAATTATAAATTATGGTTTTCTATCCTGACGCTTACATTTTTTACACATTATATGTCACCTCTTTCTATCACATTGTGCTTTTTCTGCCACTACTTTTGCACCGTGATATCAGTTCCTTAAAATCCAGAACTATGCTGATGTAGACACCAGTTGGTAGACCTGAATGTTTCATCAAGAGCTTAAATGAAGACACCAACATTTCAAAGCAGAGGTGGCGATACATATTATAAATATAATGGGTGGCTATGCAATCTATGAGAAAATAATTCTATACATATGTGAAATTCTATATAGGGAAAAAAAAAGAAAGAAAAAGTTTGCCAAATTTATAAAGAAGTAATTCAAAATGGACTGTCAATTTGTTGTCTTTGTTAATGATAAATTTGTTAAATTATTTATCATCCAGATGGTGCCTTTAGTCTTGTATCCATCAAATCCCATTCATACATCCAGAATGGAAACAGTGAACTGAGCCTCTCTAGTTTAAAATCTAGTCCAGGATTCAAAAACCTCTTTCTGGTCTAGATGGAAGATCTAAAATAAAATTTAAACTAAACTGAAATTCCACAATTTGCATAAATGACGTTCCAACTTTTTTCTTACCTCCATCTGCATGTACTGTATTTCATGGTTACAATTTCAAAATGCTGATAAACACAGATGACATTTGTCAATATCCATAAGAGCTACACTTTGTGATGAATTTACCAAAAATAACATTTCTTACTTGCTTATCTTTCCCTAATTTATATAAAAGTCCATGATTGTATGCAGATGGGATTACAGGAATAAAATTAAAAAAGTAAAGGAGAGTCATTCTTAGTATGAAAATTAAAGAAAAATTAAGTGGTCAAATTAGTGTAGTAGAATAACATGAAAGTGATTATTTTCAATTTATTGTGAACGATACTTATGCAGTCTGAGTAAAATAAAATAAAACTCAAATTCAGACAGTTATAAAGAGGCATAAAGACGATCTGGAAGTTAATACAAAAGTCATCCTAACGCTACTTTTGAGAGTTGTTCACACTATCTTTGCTAACCCTGTTGTATCTGTAGTGCTTGGTAACAACCAACTGCTAGCAAATAACACAAGAACATTTTCTGAAGAAGTTAGCCTCAGAGGATGAAGTCATGAACTTGTTTAAATCTATGGAAAAATATCTTTTGACTATGGGATGGCCAAGATTCAGGCTTGATGTTTTAAATATGTCCATCCTGATTAAGTGTTAAAGGGTAAATGGAGTGCTAGCAGGAGGTCTGATCACATAGTCATTAATATTTAGGTAGTCCATTCCACTTCCCATCAAAGGATGAAAAAATGACACAGAAGGACAAAACTAGTCAGTAATGAAAGTCCATCTGTTTCTAAAGTGCCAGAAGGTTACATGAGAATTTTTTCCAAAGGAACCAGAGAATATACCTCAGAAATATATGTAAAAAATCATAACAACTCAGGCAAGCAAAGCTTTCAAAAACTGACTAATTTTTTTATATATTTGTCATACTCATAGATGATAAATTCTGCCACAATTAACATAAATTTGCAACCTTATATGCAATATTAGTTTTAAATATATGAATATAATAGATTTCTACGTGTGCTTTAGAAGTGTCCCAACACTATGTTATGACCAGCAAATTACTATTTTGTTGGCACAAGAAAATTCAGAAGCACATTTGAAATTGTATTTCAATGTAAGTTTCAGAGCATGGCAAAAACAGAAATAGGGAAAGGAAAGGAAATTTTAAAAATGTGTAATATGACAATATAATTCTTGCAATGTGTGGGGAAAAAAAATGCCACTATTGTATATGAAAATATATTTTTCACTTGCTGAGAAAAACAAAAAAAAAAGTAGAAACTGATGTTTATCTGAGATGAATATATACAAAATTGGCCTGCACTCAGCGTTTCCTTGATACAATAAATTTGTGCTTTTCTGAATTAAGCATTATACACAACCTTTTATTTTGACTGATTGTCATAATTTGGAATAAAATATGAAATTCAGTTAACATATGTTAATCCCCAAATGCCTATTTTGGGGGTTTCATTTATATGATTTAATGATGCACATATGGAAAAGTACTCGTCTGTTTGAATTTTGATTAAGAGATAAAAGATGACTCGCAATTATAGAAAACATCTTACGAAAGGCAATGTTTCCCCATGTTTGTTCCATTTGCTTCCTGGGAGTGAGGTTATTGATATAAATATCTGCACCCAATCTGATAATGCAGTACCTCTCCAATTGTGGTGATCCCTTAACAACCCTTTGGGTGACTGTCCTCACTCAGGGCTATAATTTGCTTTATAATCTAGTTGCCATTTTTTCTCACAACAAGCATTTTCTCCAGATTTGATTTCAGCTCCTGACAATCCTGTGTTTCTTTTGAACAAACTAGTCTGGTCATTCTGGACTGTTTCATCATAATCAAGGATGAGCAAAGAAATTTATTGTGTGCATGCCCCATGGTTTAGTGTTTTAGATACGTTAAATGGGACATTTACTAAATCTCCTCAGTGAAATGAGCAAAATTTAAGCAAATAATTAAACCATCTACCATTATAATATATTCTTTTTCTTCAAATTACGTTTCTTTGAGTTAGAAAAAGTGCAAAGGATTTTGGCTTTTTCCTTCTTGATGACATAGAGCTTTACATTTTATTGTAACTGCTTCTGAGCAAGTTGTTTTCTAATGTGAAAAGAACCTTTGCTGCGTGATTTAAATTATTATTTGGTTTGAAATCGGTAAGGTCCTTACCTCTGCACAGAATACAATTTTAAATAACATTCAATTCATATTTAACTTTTACTGTGTGTAAATATTGTTGCATTGCTTCCACTTTTCAGCTGAAGTGCTACATATTGTCCTTGGTCTGTGGCAGGTCATCCAGCAAGTTTGGAGTCTGGGGAGGAGGGATGTGAAGGGAATATGATATAGCTTTCAGTCAATAAAAGTAAAGACAGAAAAAGGGAAGCGGTGAGGGAGTTGATATAACCAGAATGCTTTCTTTGATAACTGACACATCTGGTTAATTGCATTTATAAGTAACATATATGCATACAAACATATATATGTGAACTAGTTGTAAATGTCTCATTATCTAAGCATTTTTTCATCCTTTCTATATACAAACTCACTCATATGTAAGTGGAACTCATTAGAAATAATCCAGGGTGCAAGAAATCTTTTTGAAATACATTTACTGGTATCTACCACAATTATACTCACTTTTTTAAGAACAGATGTTCTTTCATTAACAAGTAGGGAGAAAAATGCTTTTCAGAAGGAATAATTTTACCCCACTCACTGCATATTTTAATAGGGTTTTATAACATTAGTCTTTGACAGTGTAAGAATTGGGAACAAAGGATTGTACTTGATATGAAGAACTTGTATTTAACTTTTCAGTATCATGTCTGCTCTCACGGAGGTATTCCTAAAGTCATAGAGAGTTAATATCATGGTTCAAAAGAGAAACCTGTAAAATATTTTGTCGTCATCCTTCATGGCTAGATATGCTTCATTCTTGCGTAGTTAAGTACATCAATATATAGGAAAGGACTAATTATGAATAAAATGTATGTTTGATGATTTATTAGACATATTTTGTACAGCTGGAATTCAAAAAGATTTTCAGTGTAGTATAATGGTATCCAGACTTCATTCACTCTAGTTTTCGACATGAAACAGTGACTGAAGAATCAGTTTTGAGTTAAACATCTGAACGGAGTACAGAAGACTTTTACGTGATTTTGTGTAGTTGACACATACGCAGACATTTAAACCTCTCTAGTAATATTTACATGTAATATTTAAGCCTGTTTATAAAAGATGCTGAGCATCTTGAACATCTCTGTCTCAGTATTTCCCTGAAGTGGCTCAAAAACCCCAGGTCTTGAGAAATAATTCCTAGTTGTAGGTGTCTGATTTCTCATCTGAAGTCCCAGGAGATTATGATATTTGTTTCTAGGTGTTTACCTAGCTGGTTCTCAAACTGGAGTGCACAAGGGTCACATTCCACATTTTTGTCTTGGACAGACTGGATTTCACATTTTTATGCAGTTACTTTGGAAACTTACAGTAAATTCAGCTTTCAAGGGAAAAATTGGACTGGATTTTTATCGCGCTGGCCCAAAGCTGCAGTGCATCACAGATGCAGTGAGTCTAGCAGATGCCTCTGGACACTTCAGCTGTAAGGTGCGTGCTCACCGCAGCCGTAAGCACCTACACGAGAGGGCTCGTGCATCACGACACTACTGCACAGGGAACGTGCTCGTGAGCTCCAGGCGTGCCGTGGCCAGGCTGGGACTACTGCATGGGCAGCAGCTGCGCTGCAGGTGTTCAGGGGTAGAGAGGCATCAATTGCTCCAGAAATCCAGGAGAAGCTTAACTTGCCAGAGAAAACTGAACACAGAAGAAACTGCTTGAAATGGCTTGGATTTTCCTGTTCTGGATTAGTAGGAAATCCAGCTAAAAAGAAAAAGAAATGTAAATGTTGCCAAGTAGTTGGGAAATTCAACAAAATGAATGTTCAATTTATAAGCTTATTGGTCAGATTAGTAAATCCCAACTGATTCATTATTAACATATATTTCTAAGATCTATTTAATTTTTTTTTCTAAATTTAAAAGGATTTTTGTGACTATTTCAGTCAGCTGTTGAAATTCAGTTTGTTAGGTCTGTTATGTAATTTAGTTGGTATTGTCTCTTTACACCTATTAAATGACTTCAAGAGCAGCTAAAAGAATGCAAACATTGAATTTCATATATTGAAAATGTAATAGGATCCAAAATAGAAATATCTAAATACTCAGACTTTGCTTTCCATTCCCAGTGAGGTGGGAATTTTTGTTTACCTGTAATATCAGTTACAGATGGGAAAGAAATTGCCATAAGCAGCTTACAGTTTTTCATTTATGCATCTCTTCTGAACTGCAGTGACTACATATTCGGAAGCAAGAAATGATTCAGAAATTGTCATTAACCAGATGATGTAAAATAAAAGAAGAGTTAGAAGCCCCAATTCAGTTGCAAATTTCCTACTGAGTCCCAATTTATTTTGTTTCAGAAGCCTTCAAAATCCGACACCTGAGCATTTATATTGGGAATCTTTCCTTATTGTATTTATTTAGTAAATGTGGCTACTGGGAGTTTACCTTATTCATCTGTGTGGGTTTTGTTTTCATTTTTTAAAAATATGAATTAAGTTGTCCAAAGAACAAAAGCCTTAGGGGAAAATAAAGAAGACAGCAAGGGGTTCACTTTTCATACAGCTTCCTCTGGCAGCAGTAAAAATCTGTATTTTCTCAAAACTAAACCTTTGTCAATATATTAGAAATAAGAATGTGAGTCACTGTGCAGCAGTGTCATTTTGTTTGCTTTTATATTAGTCTTGGTTTTGTAGTAAAGTAGTGCAATTATGTTAGTAGCAGACTAATGAAGACTTTTTTTTTTTAATCAATGTAGCCAAGGAAAACAGCCTTGAAAGTAAATTTGGTTTTAGCTGGTAGACATTTATGTACAAATACTGTATAAAATAACCTTGAAAGCAGAACGTCAAGTTTCTAACTGACTGAAATACAACCCCTACCTGTTAACCGCAAGCCCTGTGAATACATATTTGACCATTTTTAATTGGATAAATTAACATAGCAATGTCAATTCAGTCTATTTTCTGAAACAAAGTATCTTTTTTGCATTGCCAATTAACATTTCCAAGCAGAGACTTACTTTTCCAGAAATAGAAATTTTTTTCATTAGCATCAACATTTTCTTGTGTTTTTAGTTTGTGTCTTGTTAATTGAGTCTCCCATATTTCTTTACCAGCTTAAAATAATGGGAAGAACCTATAAATAGAAGGAAAAGGCCTTAAAACATAAATTATATTCATCAGTAGTATATCAGGAATACCATTGGGGCCTTTTGATGGATCCAGAACAAGATGGTCCGGAAAAGGATAATTAGCTGCTAATTTACTACTGTGAGCTATGTTGAAGCCATTATAATTGTTCTGTACAGAGAAAGTGAATTTTATTTGCTTCAGCATATTTTCAAATAAAATAATTATTCTATCAAAAGTGCTTGTTTGTCTAGCAATCGTCACTTATTACTTATATAAATTGAACGTATTGCAGCTTAGAAAATTGCAAGAAAATGCATAAGGATGATGTAGTCTACACCGGGTATGTTCTCTGCGAAGCAAATGGTAGTGCAAAAAATACAAACTTGGTGCAAAACTGGCCCGCTAAAGAGTGCTTCTGGCCATCTTGCGTACATGGTAATGTCAGCTCTGACAACTGGTAGTGGTGTCTGTCTCACATCCCACAGTCCAGTGCCTTCCGGGAGTTCACTGAGCCAGAAAGTCTTAGCGATACCATTCTTTATATGCCTTTTTAATGCACTGCAGGGGTAATGGCTTTCTTGTGTTTTTATTAATGCCTGCAGCAAAGACAAACTATTTCTTTCACGTTCACAGAAAGTTGAGACAAAGGTTTTTGTTACAGCTATTTGATGCTGGTTTAGGTTTCTTTCTGCTGTTACTTCACTTCTGAGGCAGGACTACACTGTTTGCAGTGTTTCAGATGCCACTTTGATGCCTCCAGGTCTCATCCCTAGAAAAGATCAGATTAGAAATGTCAGAGAGTTAATGATTGGAACTGATCATAAGCAGTTTCTTTTTCAAGGCTGAGCTGTTTGTCAAACATACCTGGCTGCTCAACTTTTTCTTAGTCTCCTATTCGAGACACATGGCAACCACTTTTTAGATACTTCTAAACAAGTCACGAATACAAGTAGAATTGCATAAGGTAGAAAAATAAAGACAAGGATCTGTTGATCAAATCTGTGTATCAAAGTGCCGAAGAAATGCTGTTAAAAAATTATCTATATTTGCTTACATACTCTTGCAGGAAATTATGTCAATTAATTTCATAAGCATGCAAAGCTTCACAGTACATTTCATATAGAGTATTTTTCTCCTTGTTACTCTCTATGCCCACCACCTGCTGTATAATTTAAAAATTAGGAGAATAAAATTCTGCACTGATTTTTAATCATCCATCCTAAGTCATCCAGAAGAAATGTCATACAATAAAATGTACTAAAATTATTAAAATTACCTAGTTTCGCCAGATACATAATTTCATCTGTGCAATTTTTTCTCCTCAGTTAATTTTTGGGGCAGTGCAATTGTAGCAGTAAAGGTTCTGGGATATAAAACCTAGTTTTATACTAGTTGTTTTCCCCAAATTGACATTTCTTTTTTATTATGATTATGTAAAATTACTTACAGACCAAAAGAATTAAAGTGAAAAGAGCACACTCTCTGATATAGAGTCTGAAGAAAAGGAAGGAAGAAGAAAGACTGATTTGGAAAAAAAAAAATTTATCTCAAATAAAATGAAGCAGAATGCAAGAAGTGTAGGAGGAATATGTGAAAGTTGACATATTCATTCTTTCTTCAGATCACTGAAAGATATGATAAACTTTGAAACCAAGAAACTCCCTATGTTAAAGAATAAAGTCAGAGACACAATACAGACACTACGCAACTGAGATATCAATAGGAGGATTTTTATATACTGCTTCATAGTGAAATTGCACATAAAGTACCTATAAACAAAGAAGATGATACATAGAACTTGCTTATTCAAGTTTCAAACAGCTATAAGATTTGACAAAGGATGAAACTGAATTAAATTTTTACTCCAGATCATCATCACTTGACTGCCACTGCATCTAATGATATCTTATTTGACTGCATGTTATGCTCATTAATTAGTAGTCCTACTCCAAAGGACATCTGCAGACTCAGTGTAGTGAGCTTCTTACTAGTTTTAAAATTCAGAGGGACTGACTTTTTTCCAAAAAAGTGATTTCTCTTCCAGGAGCTTATCATCATAGGCAAGGAATTGCTTATGCGTCCTGCTGAAAATGCAGCTATATGGTGGAAGTTTCTGGTGTACCAACACAGCCTTGTAGGCAGTAAAGCCAGTCTGGAACAGTAATGTATATGCATACGTATTTTGATTGACAGTCTTACTGAAAAGCTTTTCAAACATCCTGATCTGGTTATCCAGTCATCTTGACAATTGGCTGGAGACACTGTGGTTGGCACAGGCAAAGGAGCTGACTAGTGTGATATACATTCAGCTTTCTCTCAGTATATTCTGGGGAATATAACAAAATGTGTTCAAAGTTCCTGCAGAGGAACAGCAAAAAAACAATCCTATGACTGATATCTATTTTGCTCTTTTTTCCTCCCCCCCCCCGCCTCCCAGTTCTGTGGAGTTTTTCCACCTTAAACTTAAGCACAGAGTGCTTCTTGTATCATACAACCCTTACAAGGTCTCATGTTTGTTATTTTATGGATAACTTATCAAAGTGGCATGATAGAAAAGCATGCTTTTTTTGCTTCATTTTATCATTACTTCACACTTAATCTGTGCTGAATTAATTATTCTACATCCCTCTTGGAAGATAAGGAGTTTGCTCAGGAGTAACCAGTGGGTTTATTTGAAGACAAGGAGGGTGTATGGGTCAAGTGGAGTTTGGATTGCTGGTTCAGTTCTTTGTAATGTACTTAACTGCAAAACAAAATTATCAATAAGGTTAAGGTGAGAATTTAAATCACAGTTTGTGTAGTGACTTCAAATAAACCCTGCTATTCCACACTCTTAACAGATGCAAAGTCCTTTAAAGGAGCAGTCAGGCACTTGCAGCTATAAGGACATAAACCAACAGTGATAGGCTATATAAACAAAGATGAGGAAAACCATGCAAAAGTTGGAATGATTTTTAGGCCATTTTGAATGCTTTGGGACAGCAGTTTCAAACCTCTGTCAGTTTCTGGACCTCTTATTTTTATTGTGTTTTAAAGTCAGGCTGCAGGCTCCCATATGAATATCACGTGTATAGATGCATAGCAGCTATATTCTAATTTTCCTTGTCAATTTCACAGATACTTCTGAAGTAATCAGGAGGACTCCTGAGGGTCTAAAGACTGCAAGTTGGTAACCATTATATTACGTGTGAGAGAATAGCAGAAGGCTATCAAGATATTAACAGATATCTTTATACGTCTTTTCCCAGAAGACCAAGGTTAGGAGAGAAAGCAAAGGATGGACTAATAGCTCTTAGCTCCATAAGGATGCAAAAGACATATCCAAATGTGACTGCACACTTAAGAGCAGCCCAGGAACCGTGAGGACGATTCAGTAGCTGGGCACACACATGGCATGGTACCTACGAGTGTGTCGATGCGAGAGTCGGAGTACAAACGAGTGAAATCAATCTCCTTCCAAACTGAAAATCACCTTCCCCTCCTACCAGGCATCACATTTGCTATGCTGTTGCTACGTTATTTCCTACAAACACAGAATGAAATGACATGCCTCTATCCAGTTTAACTTAATTAATCTCCTAACAGTCACGAAGGTCACAGAAAAATCATAGAATAAGTGTCCACATGCAGTATGAGAAAAGTAGCTATTCCTAATAGCTATCCAGACTGTTCCTCCAATCAGTCATTTTGGACAAACTATTAACTACATCTCAATAACAATAAAATTATACAGGGAAATAGGAAAATGTGACAAATTAAGTATTTCTTTTTGTTGTTTTTTCAGTTAGCTCTGATAAAAGTGATATCTGAAAAAGATATTGTGTGATGCCAAGAATTGCAGAATGCACATTAAAAAACAACAGTTTTTTGTGTAATTGCAATGGAATTTAGCTATTGAGGTGTTACTGTTTCCTGATTTTTTAAATTTAAAATAGTGACAATGGATATCAACAAAAAAAACACAAATAAAAAAAAATGTTATATCGGTTATTATTTTATATATTATTCTTCGTATTAGTCTATATTCTTTTAATAAGCCTTAATTTTAGATTGAACTGCAATGAGCAATGAGGCAGTATTATAGACAAAGTGTAAGAGATTCAGTTTAAAATGTGCATATTTCTATTGCCTTTAGAACTTGAATTCAGTCAGAACAGAGTTCATTGTTCCATGCAAAAATTGTACATTGTGGAACCTTTAAATTGCTCCCAGAAAAAAAAAAGGGGGGGGGGGGGAGGAAAAGAAGCATTCTAAAGTAACTTCTTTTCCCTTCATGTGGCCTCCTTTTTATTAACATTGCTAAAAGATTGCTGCCTTGTGTTGTCCAAAAATCATTTATTGTGTTTGCTTTTCCCTGTGATGTTGTCAAAGCTTATTGAAACATGCTGCCAGTTCTCTAACACAATTTTAAGGAATGGCTCACATGAATTTCAGATTTTATTCCTGAAGGATAGGATTGCAGAAGTCAATCTTTTATTCAGGATATACTTTGTTAAAGGAAAATAAACTCTCTGCTCCGAGAACCAAAGCTAAGGAACTGAGGCTGCATTGAGAAACATTATCTTGGAGAATCAATTCTGCTTATTAAGGAGGAAATAAGTTAGAGGTGGAACAAAAGCCATTCCACAATACGGATAGTGCTCATAAGCCAGTTATGAGCTCTTTAGTCTCTTACCTCAACTAATTCACTACGCTGGCATGGTGCTTTAAATTGAAAGCTCTTAGTTTTCTATTACCTCTCTACGACAGCTAAGGCTACTGTCATCTCACTTTGTCTCCCTGTCTAGCAGTTCTCCTGGACACAGTTTTGCTATTGCGAAACCCACTGCATACTTCGAAAACCTTAGTTTCCATATTCATCTCACAAAGAGACAAGTTCTGGAACTGCATGTTACTGTATGGTGTAAAATATTCTTGCTGTTATTGTATAATTAAGTGGACTTTAAAAGGAAAGCTGTGTTGACTGTCTGGCAAAACTGTATTGTCTACTGCATATGGAAATTTCTGTTATAGAGGCTGGATACAAAAAAGCTGGGTTTAGATTTTCTCCTGTTGTATGTTTCATTCTACCCTGAAATCTTCTCCTCTGGTCCCTGGCAAGAGATGCCTCCAAAATCATGCCAGGCATTGTGGCAGTGCTGGCTGGCATGAGCCAACCGCACGTCAGGGAGGGTGATATGAGCTGTGTAATGTGGACAGTCACGTACCTGTGCCCGAGTGAGTCTGTGCCTTGTACAGCTTACTTGTACATATTTATACATATCTATACTAGGCAGTATATAAATTATTTCAATGTTAGTGTGAAGCATCAATATTCATATATTTTCTGAGGTCACGTATATATACATATGCTTTTCTGCAGAATGTACTGCTTCACCTTACCATTGTGAAAATTTGGACTTTATATGTAAATAAGTAGTGTTCCACTCTTTCCTCTTTGCAGGTTTCTGCACTCTTAATTTATGTCTGTGATGGTAACACACTTCTGAAGAGAAAGAATAAGTTTTACTGGTACAGAAATAGAGAAATACTGTTTTCTACTTGTTGTAATGTATAATCTTATTTGCAAAAGAAAAGTGACGCAGTTTATTATTATTGTACTGCCTGTCCCAATTTCTGCATTAAGTTCCTCAGTTTTTCCACAAGTTGGCATTTGAGTTTTTGAGGGAAGGGGGAAGTGGAGGCAAGATCAAGTTTGTCAAAGAACCACTATTCGACAAATTCTCTATTTGCAGCATTACTGGGTTATTTTTCCTGTGTAAGTCAATACAAATGAGTTAGTGACTCAAATAAATTGGATGACTCAAATAAATTGGATGTATTAGACTCTGCAACTTCACAATGACTCAGTGTTTCTTATTTCATACCAATTCTTCTGTGACTTTTGGCTGCAGGTTCTTGGGGACAGGTTTGATTGAATTTTTTCTCCTTTTCCTGATTGCCATACAATAAACTCTCCTTACTAAGTCTGAAGAGTTACATCTATATGTCAAATCTCCTTTTATTGTTCTTTAGAGCAATAAGTTTCCCTAATAGGGCCCAATAATGTATAATTGGGAAAGATATTTTTGACCTTAATCACAGTGTTGCATTTTTTTTGTTACTATAAGAAGTTGATGCTTGTTATAGCATATTCTTCTAGTTTCAGTCCAGACAGTCTCTTGAAGACTATATTTAAGATCAATGAAGGAAAAGCAGAGAATACATCTAGAATACATCTGGGCTTAGGTGATAATCCCACTTAGTGTGAAAGCTTGGTCAATGGGCTACCACTGAAAATGTCTTGTAAGCTGCTCACTTCGGTCCATTGAGACGTACTTTCCCAACAAGCTTAACTGAGGGTCTTAATGACTGAAAAACCTTTAAAAATACATTACCTCTTAAGAGTAAAGAAGCATATCAATATGGTCTGCAGACTTTTTCCTCTCTGGATTGCACACAAACTGTAGGCAAACTTCTCAGAGTTTAATACGATAATCTTTAAATGAATCTTTCTGCTAAAGAGTTTACGGAATGAAATACTCTACGGCATCTTTGATTACACTATGATCTTTCAAAAATCATTGTTTTTTTCTCATCTTTGGGTCAGTTATTCAGTATATTTATTTCTTGAATGTTCCTCACCGATTGCTACAATAATGTGGTATTACAATTAATTTATTTTACTTGCTATTAATTTGAGGTGATTTGGGTTATATCAGTGCAATGCTTCCCTCCTTCTTTTTCGTCTGATTCATGTGAGATTACCTAATTATCATAAAAAAACTCTATTCAAGTTAGTGAAGCAGTCTGAAGTCCATTCTACAGGTTAAATTTTGGGAAAAAACTCATTATATGTATAGCTATTGTCATGTATTGTAAGTAAAAACACAAAGCTATTGAAAAATGTCCCACAATCTTCTAGTTTTTAAATAAAATAGCTTCTATAGATCTTTGTCTGTCACCATCCTGTTTGCAATTATTTAAAAAAATTATCTCTCAGAAGTTCAGTGAAAGAGAATATTAAGCAACTGATTCAGAAAGTTCATAAAAATGAATTTGTAGTCCCCTCTATTTGCTCTGCAAACTTGAATGTGAGATAACTGCTGGCAGTAATGAAAATCAAATACCCTCTGCAATCCATGTTGCTAACCCAAACAGCTACAGCTGTAGTGTTCGTGGAAATGATCAGGTGAACAATAAGGAAAAATGAGCATGTTTGAATGCGGCTGTCTAGAGCTATCAAGAGGATTGCAATGAGAATAATTGCAGATCCTAAAGTACTGTTCTTATATTTGTAAGATTGCTGTTCTCTGGTGCCCTCTGTGTCCTAATTTGTTTCTACTTTCATTGGAAATTATGTGACTTTCTTTTTTCCCATTTAAATCTGAAAATTCAGACTTACAAAAATTCATGTTAGAGGATTTTGCCATTTTGGGAGTTGAATTGTTAATATGTATAATTACAAACCCTTCACCCTCTCTGATTTCACACTCAGAATGTGTCTTAGGCTTTAATTGGGCTAACTTGCATAATGGACATGTAATATCCAAATTATCCTAACCTCAGGATAGTTAAACTTGCTTAGAAAAAGAGAATATTAACACAGAAGGTATTTATTTAACAAGCAAAAATATTTGCAGAAGCAATGAAAAAAGAATACCATTTTCCAAATATTTGGTTTCACTACCCATTACTTATCTTTCAAAACATAATACTTTCTCCTACTGGAATATACATTTCTGGACGTGATTCATGAATTGAGTTGGTAAAACAAAATGCAAGAGGTCTAAATATAACTATTAAGGCCATATTTGTAAATTACATATACCAAAATCCAGTGAACTTCACTTGTCTTTGGCTATCCCGTATTATTAATGGTTTCTCCTCTCCTAAAACTACATCAGAGAATATAAGAAGAATAAGGAGAATCAAGAATAAAACTATTTCCAGTGAAAGTGCAAAAGTGTAAAATTGCTGTAACTGATTAAATGGGTTTGATATCCTCTTCTTTGTTATAAAAGCTAAAATGTGAGTTATATATGAAAAGATTCACATGTATTCTTTCCAGGCTGTAGTTGACTTGAATTTGTTCTGTTCATTATTTGAAGTTGTCTGACAAAGGAAAAGCTACAGCATATTCAATTTATGAAGAAACATTTCCTTCACAGACATTTAATAAGTAAAATAGTTCAGTTCATTGATAATATCTTTTTTTAATAGAAAATTGTGAAAGAAATTTATCCAGATATTTTCTAAAAAAGCTGACTTTTTTCTCCACAAAAGAATTCAGAGGAGTAGGTAAAGACAAAATCAAGATCACCAGAGTTTGATGGAATATTTGTAACTAATATTTTTCAACAACTCACTTATACCACATGACCTTAAATACTCTTATTCTATATAATCACTTCAGACTTAAAAAAAAAAAAATCTATGAAAATCCCAAAGAAACTTTGGTGTATACAACTACTGTCTCAATTTACATTTACAAAGAGATGTGCAGTGCTTTGGAAAAAAAAAAAAAAGCCTTTCAAGTAATGTAAAGATCTATAAAAAAATTAAGTTGAACATATTTCTGTGTTGAATGCCTTTCTCAGCTGAATTAACAGGGACATTGAAACAATATTGTATTTTGGGATTTAACGCTATTCATCTAAGCTCTACAGTCAGCTTTTCTTGAAAAGAAATGAAAGAAAGGAAGAACGACAGAAATTCCTTCTAAAGACTTTGTTAGTGCTGATTTTATTCACAGAGTGGTCAGCTCCTTTGTAGCACCAGAAGACAGCCAAGCAAATGTTGTTTAGCACTGTAAAAAAATTAAATTTTTGTTGTTGTTCACAGCTGCTGTTTTTTTTTTTCATCCAGCACTCTGCTTCAAAACCTTGTCTAAGGTCTGTACAGTGTTTTCCAGGCATTTCAACTGCCTTCAATCCATTTTTTAACTCACTTTCTGAACAGCCTGAAAAATGGTCTTTGTTTTGGACAGTGCAAATTATTTTAGATATTCCACCTCAAAAGTACGATTTTTATTTTTTTCTTAGAATAGATGGTTTCTTCTGCTTTAAGAATTTGAAATAAAAACATTTTTATTCATATGATTTTTATTTTATAGATTATGTACTATTGTTGTCATCTGACACTCATCAAGTGGATTTCATTTTAAGAGAATTAATCAGGAGGGTGTCTAAGAATATATGTGGTGTATTTTAAACAATTAAAGACAAGTTAGAAAATCAAGGTATGATCATGCTTGAATGTGACCTTAGTGTCCATCCTGAGGGTGGACAAATTTAAACAGTCACTTCAGGGCATGGTTGCTGTGGAAATGGCATAATTAATTTTGAATGGCTTAACTAAAGTGAATGATCTCAGAGTAAGTCAGATCAGAGCTACATTTTTGCCATAAAGTCTACAGTCCTATGGTTGAGAGAGTATGAAATTTTTCTGATGGCCTTTTTTAGGACAAATTTCCAAAACACATATCTACAGAGATAATCTCTCACCCGTCTTGAGATTATCCACTGGATCTCTCTTTCTGCAGAGAAGGGCAGACCATCAAGGCTGGAGGTGATCCAGCTGGCCAAAACTACAGGATGGTGGGTTAGTTACTCTTCCAGGTGGTGGAAATGTGAATTTGAACACTCAAACCTTGAGGAGAAATATAAACATCCATTTCCAGTCTGGGATTGGGTCATCATATGTATATGGGCCCAGTCTCGTGGTCACAGTGTATTTTAGGAAGAAACTCTTCTTCAAGGATCCCAGCACTATCAGTACTTAATGATCCCATACATTTTAGTTACATTTTGAATAGTGTCCCCTCTGTGTTGCTCTACCCCATGAACAGAGTATTTCAAAAGGCTTAGGAAGAAGCAAACTGGGTGCAGGACAGGGACTTCTGGACGTCTACAAACAAAACAAAATCCAACAAATGAATATGGCAGGTTAAACATTTTCCAGCCAAGCATTTTCATGCCAAAGCTGGATTTACCTAGGTGAATTCTGTTCTGATGGCAGCCGAAATTATGTTTTTGGAGTGCAATTTTAGAGACAGGTGCTTAAAGTTTGTCAAAGTCTTATTTTAGTTTCCTTCTGGTTGGAATCTGGAGCTTTGTCTATGAAAACTGACACATATGAAATATTAACCATTAATCCATTCTGAAAAAAAAATAGCCTCAAATAAAATCCTTTTTAATTAGATCCATGTTATTATACAGGTTTCCAAAAAAATTTTAGTACAGTTCACAGAAAGGTGTCTCTGAAGAAGTAACGTAGTATGATTTATATTCGATTGATTCACTTGACTGATCTGAATGTTCTTAAGCAGTCCATTTATTTAAATAATGTGAGACTTTCATTGTTTATAAACTGATAATAAACTCCTGAACTATGGGAACTCCACAGTATTTGTTAGCCTTGACTATGTCTACAAAATGCAGTCCTGTTTTCAGAGGTTACTGTATTCTACTGATTCTCTTTCAGATTGAGCAGTAGGTAAAATAACTTGTGTGAAACAGCAACATGATGCAGGTTCACCATGTAAGTTCAAATAGCAAATGGCTGGGTATGTCTGTAACAAAATGTGTATTGTAAACTGCCTCCTGTCCTGTTGACTTACAGGAAAACAGAAGTATGATTCAATTTTTTGCTGCAGACAACACGACAGAACTATCTTCATACATTTCTGCTGCCAGGCACATGGCCAAAATACACAGTGGACTATACATCACATCTCTATTTCAGAATTTTTTTCAGGCTTGTTTGGCAAATTCTTATGTTTTTCAGTATAAGTTATTTGGGTACTTTGCAACATTAAGCTTTTCTTCTATGATCTATTTTAATTTCCAATATTTCCTGTGGAGAACAAACTAGAAACACTGGCTACATCTAGACTATAAGAGTAACATTTATTCTTTTATAAAACCACTGACATTTGAATGTTGGCAGTGTATAAATTTGGGAAAGAAAATGTGGTGAAAGATGATACCTTATACTAAGCTAACTATCACAAAAAAAAAAAATCATCAAACAATTTTGTAGCATACATCCTATTTTAACATATTTTGATTCAATATAAAGACTGTTGTAGTTGATAGTGCAAATATATCCACTGTCAAAAGTATACATACTGCATTTCAAAATACATTATGGTATTATTGCTATTATAACAGAATAGAAACTCACTTAACAGTGGATATGAAACCTACATTATAAGAGCCATAGGAATGTGTACAGTAAGAGACATACTGAAATTAGGAAAAAAAAAATAAATAGAAATTTTGTAATTTGTGCAGCAGTTTATAAAAACAAAAAACCCTACAAAGACAGAAGTTAAGCTTTCTCTTCAGGTGATCCCATTGACCACCTTCCCTGCTTTCAACAAAGTATCTTAAAACACATTCCTGTGGATTTCTTTATTATTTCATTTTTACCTTAAGCAAAGACTTAAGGGAGTAGTTAAACCTGAACATTTAAATTAACTTTTTAGGAGCTATTTTGTCTTACTAGTATAATGACTCAATTTAGAAATTATGTTTTTTGTCGACAGAGTAATTTCACTAGCTTTTACCATCTTTTGTGGCACTGAAATTTAGTGGCCTAAGGACGTCAATTTTAATAACCACTAGAACTTCCTGACTGCTGAACCTTGTTCTATTAAGCCCACATCCAGCTGGTTGGCAAGCCATCATTAAATGTCATAGTATAATGCAGGGAAATCTTTTTTTTTTTTTTTTTTGGTATAATAATGGCTTTGTGGGACAGAGTTTGAGCTGCTAGACCTCTGCAATATGAATAATATATGATGCTAAACCATTTCTTTCTAACGTTCCAATAGTTGCATGTTAACTCACTCTGATAACCTACATATAGTTATTCTCATTGGTAAATGCAATATATCCTAGGAATTCATAATCATGCACTATTTAATAGGTAGCTATGAGAACTATAAGTTAATTTCATAATTCTATAAGTAAATTCCAGCAAAATACCTTTATCTCACAGCACAACTACTTATTGGAAGGAATGGTTGAGGGAAGACCAAAAATATCAAGTCAACTTTTAATTAACTTTTCATAGAATCATAGAATAGTTTGGGTTGGAAGGGACCTTTAAAGGTCATCTAGTCCAACCCCTGACAATCTAGAAAGAAGGATGTTGTGGGGGACCATGTCAAAGGCCTTACAGAATTCCAGATAGATGATATCCATAGCTCTTCCCTCGTCCACTGATGTAGTCACTCCATCATAGGGCAAGGTTGGGCAAGGCTTGCCCTTGGTGAAGCCATGATGGCTGTCTCGAATCACCTCCCTGTCTTCCATGTGCCTCAGCATAGCTTCTAGGAGGATCTGTTCCATGATCTTCCCAGGCACAGAGGTGAGGCTGACAGGTCGGTAGTTTCCAGGGTCCTCCTTTCTACCCTTTTTAAAAATGAGTGCAATGTTTCCCTTTTTCCAGTCACCAGGGTCTTCACCTGACTGCCATGAATTTTCAAATGTCATGGAGAATGGATTGGCAACTACATCAGCCAATTCTCTCAGGATTCTTGGATGTATCTTATCAGGTCCCATAGAATTATGCATGTTGAGGTTCCTCAGGTGGTCTCGAACCTGATCTTCTCTTATAGTGGGAGAGTCTTTGCTTCCCCAGTCCCTGCCTCAAGATCCATCCACTCAAGAGGTGTGCGAAGAGAAAGTTACCAGTGAAGACCGAGGCAAAAAAGTTGTTGAGTACCTCAGCCTTCTCCTTGTCCATTGTTACTAGTTTGCCAGCCGTGTTCATTGTGGGGGGCACACTTTCTTTGACCTTCTTTTTGTGGCTGACATACCTATAGAAGCCCTTCTTATTACTCTTTGCATCCCTTGCCAAGTTCAGCTCCAGCTGCGCCTTGGCCTTCCTGACCCCATCCCTATACAACTGGGCAGCGTCCCTATACTCTTCCCAGGATATCTGTCCCTGCTTCCACTGCCTGTGCATTTCCTTCTTGCCCTTTAGTTTGACCAGCAGGTCTGGACTCAGCCATGCTGGTCTCTTGCCTTCCTTGCCTGATTTCTTACACCTGGGGATTGACAGCTCTTGTGCTCTATGGAAGGCATCCTTAAAGTTCTGCCAGCTCTGTTCTGCTCTCTTGTCCCTGAGGGCAGTTTCCCAGGGGGTCCTATTGACTAACAGCTGGAATTTTGCTTTCCTAAAATTCAGGATCTTGACTTTACTCTTTGCTTGCCCCATATCCCTCAGGACTGCAGACTCCACCAGTGCTTGATCACTGCAGCCCAGGCTGCCTCCAATCTTGACGTCTCTAGCTCACCTGTGTTGGTAACCAATATATCCAGTAAAGGCTGAGAATTAGGCTTGAGAGTGTTCGTTTACTTAACTGAGTTTTGGCACAAGATATAGCAGTTTTATCACTGACTCTCCATTTAAAAATTTGTTTTAGACTGGATAGATGCTTCCTTATGTTTGAGCTAAGTATGTATGGAACTATATACATAAAAATGTGTCCTGGTTTCGGCTGGGATAGGGTTAAATTTCTTCCTAGTGCTGTGTTTTGGATTTAGTATGAGGAGAATGTTGATAACACACTGATGTTTTCCGTTGTTGCTAAGTGCCCTCCTAGTCCAAGGACAGCTCCCGTGCCTACTGACTGAGCTAGGTACACAAGGTGGGAGGGAACATAATCAGGACAGCCAGCCCAGCTGGCCAATGGGGTATTCCATACCATGTGACGTCATGCTCAGTATATGAAGGGTAGGCGTGATCCAGGAAGTACCGATCGCTACTTGGTTATCGGTCAGCGCGGGTGGTGAGCAATTGCATTGTGCATCACTCATTTTGTATATTCTATCATTATTTATTATCATTATTCTCCCTTTTCTGTTCTATTAAACTGTCTTTATCTCAACCCACGAGTTTTTCTCACTCTTACCCTTCCGATTCTCTCCCCGTCCCATTAGGGGGCGGGGGGAGTGAGTGAGCGGCTGCGTGGTATTTGGCTGCCTGCCAGGTTAAACCACGACAGTCCTTTTTGGCGCCCAACGTGGGGCACGAAGGGTTGAGATAACGATAGATCTGACCAAAGTCTGTTAAGGCAAAATTGTTATAAGCATCCATTATATTGATTGGTCACAATGTTGATGTATTGGCTGTCAAAGTTGTGGGACTGGCTCTCAATGTTGGGTCATGTAATACCTTGCTTGCAGTATATGTTCCCTTTTGTGCTGTTTATCATTATTCGGAACTGGGCCAAGATTATCATTTTGTTGCTGTTTTATGAGGTGATAAAATCATTGGTCGTAAGTCTAATCTGGTATCTGTACTCGGCACTGCCGTCATTTCTGTACCTCGGGAACCACCTCTTAGAGATTATTGGTAATTGCACTTGTTTCTCCTCAGAGAATGAATTTAAGGGGGAGACGGGATGGGACACTCTCTCCCACTTGTTCATCTTCCCTTCCATATCGTCAGAAACTCCTTTTTCTTCTATCCTCTTCACAAAGATGTCCACAATATTCCCTGAGAATTTTGAATATCCTTGGGATGCTCAAACAAGCATGTTCATATTGGTACTATGTCTCCTGAATGTGGTTCAGGCCTTGTTCAGGGTTAAACAACTATTCAGGAATACTGTCCAGAGATCAACCCTCAGGAACAAGAAAAGAGGGAGGGCAAGCAGCGGTGCCTCATCGGGGCGGGCGGAGCGGCGAGTCTCGGGGGCGGCTACAGACACGGTGGCTACTCAAAACCCCACGACAGGCACTGCGGCTACTCCAACCCCCATGACAACCCCTGTGGCTACTCAAACCCCGGCAACAGTCACCGTAGCTTCTCCAACCCCTGCGACAGGCACTGCAGCCACTCAAGCTCCGGCAACAGGCACTACAGTTACTCCAACCCCCATGACAAGCACTGCAGCTACCCAAACCCCAGCAACAGGCACTACAGCTGAACCAGAGGACCAACCCTTGCTGGTATCCGTTGCCCCTGTACAGAAGAGAAAATCTTGGAAGCGGAGATCAGGTCGTTTAGAAAGAGATGATGAAAGAGCAGGGGCATCACAAGGAGGGGAGGAGGAAGAGGAAGAACTCATAAACGAGACGGAAACCACCCGATCCCTATCCCTGAGTGAGCTGCGAGATATGTGGAAAGATTTTAGCCGTCGTCCAGGCGAGCATATTGTTACCTGGCTGCTCCGATGCTGGGATAATGGGGCCAGTAGCCTGGAATTGGAGGGGAAGGAAGCCAAACAGCTGGGATCCCTTGCTAGGGAAGGAGGCATTGACAAAGCAATTGGAAAAGGGACACAGGCCCTCAGCCTCTGGAGGCGACTGCTGTCAGGCGTGAAGGAAAGGTATCCCTTCAAGGAAGATGTTATATATCGCCTAGGCAAATGGACCACTATGGAGAGAGGTATCCAGTACCTGAGAGAATTAGGCGTGCTGGAGGTGGTTTATAGTGACCTGAACGACAACCAAACGCCCAAAGATCCAGATGACGTCCAGTGCACGCGACCCATGTGGCGGAAGTTGGTACGGAGCGCATCAGCATCGTACGCCAGTTCGTTGGCAGTACTGTGCTGGAAAGAGGAAGAAGCACCAACGGTGGATGAGGTGGTTAGCAGACTTCGGGATTTTGAAGAAACTATCTCCTCCTCCCTTGTCTCGGCTGTAGAGAAACTGTCCCGAGAGGTCCAGCAACTCAAAGACAATAGGTCCTATTCTCCACCTGTACAGACCAGTATCTCAGCCATTAGGAGTCAGCGTTTTTCTCCTCAAGAGAGAGGATATCGAAAGTACACACCACGGGGCACCCTGTGGTTTTACCTGCGTGACCACGGAGAGGACATGAGGCAGTGGGATGGAAAACCTACCTTCATCCTAGAGGCACGTGTACGTGAGTTGCAAGGAAAAACAATGACACAAGGGGGTTCTCCCAGGAAAAATGCTGCTCCAGTTTTCAGGAAAACCCTGTCTCATGACGGTCCAGTTTCCAGTGAACAGTTCCCCAGACAGAGTAGAAGGGCTGATCTTACTTTGGATTGTAATGAAGGAATTCTTGACTCACGTTTGCAAGAAGTGAGAAGCGGATACTATGACCAGAACTAGAGGGGCCCTGCCTCCGGCCAGGTGGAGGAAAGGGACAACCGGGTTTACTGGACTGTGTGGATTCGATGGCCTGGCACATCAGACCCACAGGAGTATAAGGCTCTCGTAGACACTGGTGCACAGTGCACCCTAATGCCATCAAGCTATAAAGGGGCAGAACCCATCTGTATTTCTGGAGTGACAGGGGGATCCCAAGAGTTAACTGTGTTGGAGGCCGAAGTGAGCCTAACCGGGAACGAGTGGCAGAAGCACCCCATTGTGACTGGCCCAGAGGCTCCGTGCATCCTTGGCATAGACTACCTCAGGAGAGGGTATTTTAAGGACCCAAAAGGGTATCGGTGGGCTTTTGGTATAGCTGCCCTGGAGACGGAGGAAATTAAACAGCTGTCCACCTTGCCCGGTCTCTCAGAGGACCCTTCTGTTGTGGGGTTGTTGAGGGTTGAAGAACAACAGGTACCAATCGCTACCACAACAGTGCACCGGCGACAATACCGCACCAACTGAGATTCCCTGATCCCCATCCATGAGCTGATTCGTCGACTGGAGAGCCAAGGAGTGATCAGCAAGACTCGTTCACCCTTCAACAGTCCCATATGGCCAGTGCGAAAGTCTAATGGAGAGTGGAGACTAACAGTAGACTACCGTGGCCTGAACGAAGTCACGCTGCCACTGAGTGCTGCCGTGCCGGACATGCTAGAACTTCAATACGAACTGGAGTCAAAGGCAGCCAAGTGGTACGCCACAATTGACATTGCTAATGCCTTCTTCTCCATCCCTTTGGCGGCAGAGTGCAGGCCACAGTTTGCTTTCACTTGGAGGGGCGTCCAGTACACCTGGAACCGACTGCCCCAGGGGTGGAAACACAGCCCTACCATTTGCCATGGACTGATCCACACCGCACTGGAACAGGGTGAGGCTCCGGAACACCTGCAATACATTGATGACATCATCGTGTGGGGCAACACAGCAGAAGAAGTTTTTGAGAAAGGGGAGAGAATAATTCAAATCCTTCTGAAAGCCGGTTTTGCCATAAAACAAAGTAAGGTCAAGGGACCTGCACAGGAGATCCAGTTTTTAGGAATAAAATGGCAAGATGGACGTCGTCAGATCCCAATGGATGTGATCAACAAAATAACAGCCATGTCCCCACCAACTAGCAAAAGGGAAACACAAGCTTTCTTAGGCGTTGTGGGTTTTTGGAGAATGCATATTCCAAATTACAGTCAGATCGTAAGCCCCCTCTATTAAGTGACCAGGAAGAAGAACGACTTCAGATGGGGCCCTGAGCAACGACAAGCCTTTGAACAAATTAAACAGGAGATAGTTCATGCAGTAGCACTTGGGCCAGTCCGGGCAGGACAAGATGTAAAGAATGTGCTCTATACCGCAGCCAGGGAGAATGGCCCTACCTGGAGCCTCCGGCAGAAAGCACCAGGGGAGACTCGAGGTCGACCCTTAGGGTTCTGGAGTCGGGGATACAGAGGATCCGAGGCCCACTACACTCCAACTGAGAAGGAGATATTGGCAGCATATGAAGGGATTCGAGCTGCTTCGGAAGTGGTTGGTACTGAAGCACAGCTCCTCCTGGCACCCCGACTGCCGGTGCTGGGCTGGATGTTCAAAGGGAGGGTCCCCTCCACACATCATGCAACCGATGCTACGTGGAGTAAGTGGGTCGCACTGATCACACAATGGGCCCGAATAGGAAACCCCAGTCGCCCAGGAATCTTGGAGGTGATCACGAACTGGCCAGAAGGCAAAGATTTTGGCATATCCACAGAGGAGGAGGTGATACGTGCTGAAGAAGCCCCACTGTATAATAAACTACCAGAAAACGAGAAGCAATATGCCCTGTTCACGGATGGGTCCTGTCGCCTTGTGGGAAAGCATCGGAGGTGGAAAGCTGCTGTATGGAGTCCTATACGCCAAGTTGCAGAAACTGCTGAAGGAGAAGGTGAATCGAGCCAGTTTGCAGAGGTGAAAGCCATCCAGCTGGCCTTGGACATTGCTGAACGAGAAAAATGGCCAGTGCTTTATCTCTATACTGACTCATGGATGGTGGCAAATGCCCTGTGGGGTTGGTTGCAGCAGTGGAAGCAGAACAACTGGCAGCGCAGAGGTAAACCCATCTGGGCTGCCGCATTGTGGCAAGATATTGCTGCCCGGGTAGAGAACCTGACTGTAAAAGTACGTCACGTAGATGCTCACGTACCCAAGAGTCGGGCCACTGAAGAACATCAAAACAACCAGCAGGTGGACCAGGCTGCTAAGATCGAAGTGGCTCAGGTGGATCTGGACTGGCAACATAAGGGTGAATTATTTATAGCTCGGTGGGCCCATGATGCCTCAGGCCATCAAGGAAGAGATGCAACATATAGATGGGCTCGTGATCGAGGGGTGGACTTAACCATGGACGCTATTGCACAGGTTATCCATGAATGTGAAACGTGCGCTGCAATCAAACAAGCCAAGCGAGTAAAGCCTCTTTGGTATGGAGGACGATGGTTGAAATACAAATATGGGGAGGCCTGGCAGATTGATTATATCACACTCCCACAAACCCGGCACGGCAAACGCTATGTGCTCACCATGGTGGAAGCAACCACCGGCTGGCTAGAAACATACCCTGTGCCTCATGCCACTGCCCGGAACACCATCCTGGGCCTTGAAAAGCAAGTCCTATGGCGACATGGCACCCCAGAAAGAATTGAGTCAGACAACGGGACTCATTTCTGAAACACCCTCATAGACACCTGGGCCAAAGAGCACGGCATTGAGTGGGTCTATCACATCCCCTACCATGCACCAGCCTCCGGGAAAATCGAACGATACAACGGGCTGCTAAAGACAACACTGAGGGCAATGGGTGGTGGGACATTCAAGCATTGGGACACACATTTAGCAAAAGCCACCTGGTTAGTCAACACTAGGGGGTCTGTTAATCGAGCTGGCTCTGCCCAATCAAGACTCTTACGTACTGTAGATGGAGATAAAGTCCCTGTCGTGCACATAAGAAATATGCTGGGGAAGACAGTCTGGGTTACTCCTGCCTCTGGCAAGGGAAAACCCATCCATGGGATTGCTTTTGCTCAAGGACCTGGGTGCACTTGGTGGGTGATGCGAAAGGATGGGCAAGTCCGGTGTGTACCTCAAGGGGATTTGATTTTGGGTGAAAATAGCCAATGAACTGAATTTTATGATGTCAATTGTTATATGATATTGTATATCATTATTTCTATGGTTGCTATCAATGGTGTAGCAGTGAAAATCACCCAGATTAATGAAGAATGAACTAACTCCGATGAAACCGAGCAAAGTGCAACGATGATAGAACTGAACGAGTGCAGCAGTACCGAAATGAGAACTGGCTTCAGGATGCAACGGCCCAACACCACACACCATCCTTCTGGCCCTGAAAGACTGTTATGACAGATGGAGCCCAAAGTTGTGGACTAAAAGAACTCAATGGACATTTATATATATTTATGTGTATATATGTATGTATATGTATTATATGTATATATGTATGTATATGTATTATATATGTATATATATAAAAAAATAGTGGTGATTAATTGAAAGGTATCGAAAAATGTGAGACCTAAGCATAACGTAAATGGTATGGAATAAGGGGTGGATACTGTCCTGGTTTCGGCTGGGATAGGGTTAAATTTCTTCCTAGTGCTGTGTTTTGGATTTAGTATGAGGAGAATGTTGATAACACTCCGATGTTTTCCGTTGTTGCTAAGTGCCCTCCTAGTCCAAGGACAGCTCCCGTGCCTACTGACTGAGCTAGGTACACAAGATGGGAGGGAACATAATCAGGACAGCCAGCCCAGCTGGCCAATGGGGTATTCCATACCATGTGACGTCATGCTCAGTATATGAAGGGTAGGCGTGATCCAGGAAGTACCGATCGCTACTTGGTTATCGGTCAGCGCGGGTGGTGAGCAATTGCATTGTGCATCACTCATTTTGTATATTCTATCATTATTTATTATCATTATTCTCCCTTTTCTGTTCTATTAAACTGTCTTTATCTCAACCCACGAGTTTTTCTCACTCTTACCCTTCCGATTCTCTCCCCGTCCCATTAGGGGGCGGGGGGAGTGAGTGAGCGGCTGCGTGGTATTTGGCTGCCTGCCAGGTTAAACCACGACAAATGGAAAAAATAAAGGTCACATTTGAGGCTACCATTATATTGGTTAAAATACTTGGAAAAAAGAAATTTGATGTAGTATTTCAACCATGACGTTATAGTATCCTTTACAGCCAGAATGACTATTTAAGTGAAATTCTGTTTATTTTGGTGAAGCAGTAGATTACAGTATTTCTCAAAGATTTAAGATAATTAGCAGCACATATTTTATAAAAGTCACAAATTTTGTTTTAATAGAAATTGTTGCCTATAAGTATATTATAATTACTGCATATATTTTGCAATAATATTTTTTGCAACACATCTGGCCACCAGGGTGGTTTTTAATATTGCCAAATACTTAGTTTCTTTTCCCTATATCTGGGATAAATATAGCTCTCTTTAAATAGGTTGCATAGTTATTATTCTGTCATTATGAATAATTCTACTCTATAATTTTAAAGACAAAAAGAATATTGATCCAAAAGGAATATCCTTCTGCAAGTAACAATTGCTGTTATTTTGTGACTGTAAGTTGCTTTCTGATCTGCTTCATAAAAATCAACTTTAAAAAAAAAATGTTTTTAGCTACAGGTAGAGCTACGGTACGGACAAACAGAAAGCTAAATAAACTGATACAAATTAGGATATCTATCTTATTGTGACTTTAATGAACAGTTACAAAGTGCAAGGACTCTTCATTATATGTGGCAGAAAGAGTTAACTCCCTGGTTTGTACTAGCACTGATTGAATTCCCTGTTAAATTGAGGAAATCCTGAGTGACACTAATCAGGTGTTAACATTGAGCCTTTAAAAACATGGTTTATTCAACTGGTGGAGAAAATTAAAAATGTTAATGTGTCTTAATATGGAATGGCTAATGTTAGGTAAAATGGTTAGGCTTTAGATTACATACATTTTTCTTTGTTCTGTTGAAATCTCAATTTCAAAGCGTTTTTGAAAATTTTTCTTTCAGCTTTTTCTGTAATTTATGCATGAGTAATTTTCTGGAAGACTTCTGCAGACTGATCGTTAGCACAGACGTTTTTCAAGTATAGACTGTCCCACTGTTTTTCAAAGCTTTTTCTTTTTATTTCAGCAGGTCAGGAGCTAGTTATTTTTAAGTAGACCCAACAGGACTTAAGACTAAGATGGTGCACAGTGTTACGTGAGTCTGGACATGTAATGTGCCATAGAAAGTTCATGAGTGTAGTCTGCTAAACTCTGAAAGCCTCTGAATTAACTTGAAAGTGTCCTACTTTTGCAGAACTTTCCCAGATGGTTGCGTTTCTGAGGTACATGCGTGCTTTGCTTTGCTCTTGAGAAGTCCTCAATGGTAGGCATTTTCAAGAAATATTCAATGACAGCAGCGGAGCAAAAGGCAGGGTTACCTTTACAAGAGCAGGAGTAAAAGAAACCATGTTTTATATCTCTCCATCTTAAGAGTTTAGGCTGCTGCAGAATAGTTGGAAATCTCTTAGCCTTCAGTGCAGTTTGGGTTAGAATATAGGATCACAGGTCATCCATGAAGATACTGATCAGCAGCTGTAAACTGATGTGCTGCAAGGAGACTGATGCATGGTGGCTTGAAGCAGACTGGTTGTGTTTTAGGGGAAGATGAGATTGGGAAGCTGTTCAACAGCAAAACAGCTTCAGATTGAATCTTTTCAGTAGTGCATAAGAGCTACATATTATGAATCTGACAACCAGTATTTTGCAGAAGGGACATGGTGTAGTGGACATGGTGTGTTGGGTTGATGGTTGGACTCGATGATCTTAGAGGTCTTTTCCAACCTTAATGATTCTATGATTCTATGATTCTATGATTCTGCATGTAATCTGCAAAACTGAGACATTCATACCTTCGGTCAGAGAGAATGGCTCTTTGGTTGTGTACACAAGGGTCTCTCTGGTGACTTATGGATCCATGATGACTGCTCTGCAGTTATGGGGAGAAGTCTGGCATCTGTGAAAAAGATTATGGTGCGAGGCTTACTAAGGAGATGCTGACTGTGGTATTTCCATGAAGCTACTAGTTTTTGATTTCACATCTTTTGAATTGCTCTACCAGTGTTGAGGTACTGTTCATTTAGTATTTATTGGAGGTTGCTGTGAAAAAATAAGGATCTTTCTGATTTTCTACTTTCTATCCACCTGGATAAATAAAAATGTGTACAAAAACATTAAGAAAAAATGCTTTTGTACCCATTTTATAATAAATTTTATTTATCCACATGGATAAATAAAAGCATTAAGAAAAAAAATGAGAGGTGGGGCAGAGATGGGTGCTTACCCTAGACTACTGACATTCACCGTATGAGGGTCATCCCCTCGGTAGCCCCTGTTAGTAAGTCACCCAGCACCAGTGACTGGGAAAGCTTTCTAAAAAGATGCATCTGGCCAGGCAGGTGCACCAAGATATAAACCTCATTTCCAGAACCCATTTCTCTGTTTTTCAGGGACAGGCTACAACAATTCACTCTTATTAATTGGGAAATATAAATAGGCCAGCTACCGTATTCCAGGTCGATGAATAACTGTATCTAAGTGGTTGCTCATTTTCTGAACTTTGGTGTGGACTGTGTTAGATGTCACCATGGGTACAGAAATACAACAGAAATACAAATTTGTTGGTCTTCAGGGTTGACAGCAGACATATCTGCTCACACTGGTTGCTGCATATAGGTTGGAAAGAAAAGATTCTTTTTACTGAGAGTATTTCGGTGTATGGACACGTATTAGATGTCCTTATTTACATTCCATTAGATCTAATCTATATAGTACCATAGACACCTGTTCTGGGAACTTATATTGACTTCAACATTTGACTTATAGCCATCTCTGGTATCAGTAAGTTGCATCTTGTGATGCAACTCATTGACAGAGACTAATTTGTAAAAGTCTTAACAATAAAATCCATCAGAAAAGGAACTCTCCACAGGAAGTAAATAAAGTGTTTAAGAAATGTAACTTTGTAAGATTTATCTACTACAGATTAAATTTAAATTTAAAATAAAAAAACCAAACACATATTCAGCTGATTTTTTAAAATAAAATGACACATTCCCACAGATCCTCTGCCTGTTTATCACACATGGGAAGCTGGTGAAATCTTTGCAGCCGCGCTAGCCTGTTCACTCCATCCCTGTGATGAATAAAAGCCACAGTGACATCCCACCTAGCTCAGCCTCTGTGGTCACCTCAAAATAAATCACCTTCCAAGTTAGGCTGTACCAAAACCAACTGATGCTTTTCTCAGCGCTGAGGCTGTGACCACATCTGGCAAGCACTGGGTGGTATTAGCCACACGCTGAGCTGGCTGCTGCTGCGGCTGGCAGTGACCTGTGTTACTTTGCTTGCAGTCCCGAGGCGTCCAGTGCTCCTCCGTCGGTGGTGAACTTGATGGTGCTGGCTCCACGCTGTTAGAGTACCTTTCTGTCAAAGCATGAAAGAGAATATAATTTTTTTAAGAGACTCAGCTTTGGAGAAGCAGAAGTGAAAAAGAAAATCACTAAAACTGTACTTATTCATGTAACAAGAAAGGTTTTTACTGCTGCTGAAAATGTTTTTTTTTTAAACTATTGGAGGCAAAATAGCTATACTACCTACTATATAAGTGAAATTTAGAAATGAAAATTAAAGCATTTTAGAATAAGTATGTGTACAAATATTAGATTGGATAGACTAGACAGCTGGGCAATCACCAACTGTATGAAATTTAACAAGGGCAAGTGCTAGATTACCCAGGATGGGGTAATCCGGGTTACATGTACAAATTGGGGGACGAGAGGTTGGAGAGCCACCCTGCGGAAAGAGAACTGAGGCTTTGAGTTAATGGCAGGTTGAACATGAGTCAACAGCGTGTCCTGGCAGCCAAAAGGGCCAACCGTGTCTAGGGATGCATCAGGCACAGCATAGTTAGCCCATTGAGAGAGGTGATTTTCCCACTCTACACTGCACTGGTGCGGCCCCATCTCAAGTTCTGTGTGCAGTTTTGGGCACCTCAGTATAAGAAGGACATCAAACTATTAGAGTGTGACCAGAGGAGGGTGACCAAGATGGTGAAAGGCCTCAAGGGCAAGTCTTATGAGGAGCGGCTGAGGTCACTTGGTTTGTTCAGCTTGCAGAAGAGAAGGCTGAGGGGTGACCTCATCGCTGAGGGGTGACCTCATCGTAGCCTACACCTTCCTTAAGGTGGGCAGCGGAGGGGGAGGTGCTGATCTCCTCTCCTTGGTGACCGGGACATGAGGAAATGGAATGAAGCTGTGTCAGGGGATGTTCAGGTTGGACATTAGGAAAAGGTCCTTCACTTCACTTCACTAGGGAAGTGGTCATGGCACCAAGCCTGTCAGAGTTCAAGGAGCGTCTGGATGATGTCATATGGTTTAGTTTTACGTAGTCCTGTGAGGAGCAGGGAGTTGGACTCAATGATCCTGATGGGTCCCTTCAAACTCGAGATATTCTATGGTTATACGATTCTGTGATTAGTGAATTTGCTGTCTATGGCTTTAAGGTTTCTAAATAGTGGAACTTTCCTTGTCTGTGGCAAAATGGTTAGCACATTTTGAACTTCAGAGATAACAAGGAGCTAATAATTCTCCAGTATTCAGAAAAACTTCATTTAGAAAGATTTCCTGTTATTTGCTGTGTACAACCTTATTTCATCTTAGAGTATTGGTTTCAATGAGTCTGCGTGGTGAAATGAATTAACTCTTCTTACAGTGCTTTCAACACAATTACGGATATTTCTTTCCTAAAGATAATTTTAGCTTAATTATCTCAATGAAATGGGGAACACTATTTCAATTTTAAGAAAATCCTTCTGTAACTGCCACAGTGTATTTCCTTTCTTCTCTTCAAAAGGATCTACATCAATTGTTTGTATGTTACATCAGTGGGATGTGGTTCATACTTGGACTTTCTAAGCTTTTTTGAAATAGCTGACTGCAGACTGCCTAGAGTTGTTAGATATATTTTCCTTTGTTTCTTCCACAAAATGTAATTTCAATTGAGTAAAGTGGGCTAGATTATTGGTCTAGTTTCACAAGGAGATGTGCTTGTGTTTGTTGGGCAATGTTGTAGTGATCCCTTAGCCAGCTCTGGGATCTAGCATATCTCCATGGGGTAAAAGCATAGCAAGCAACAATATTAACTCCACTTTTACAGGTAGTGTATGCTGCCTTATAACAAGACTAATTGGTTTAGACTTGGCTCTGCACTTGATACAGTGATATTGTGGCCAGGAGCTAATTACACACTTAATTCATGCTTACACTTGAATAAGAGTTAGGAATAAGTATTTCTTTTCTTGTTTTACTTACAGAGATTCATCTGATGGAGACGCTCCGTAGATGTTCAATCCTGTGCAAAAGAGAGAAGAAGAGTTCTTTTACTAGAGCACTCCAGCACAGAAATTTTGGTTTAAATCCCACCTCTAAGGAGGCATAAGGCTGTATTCTGGGAAACTCTCCTTTCCCCTGTGAAGGACCCCCCTTTTTTAAAGCCAGTTACATATTAGTTGGAGAAGCCACAGAGTTCTCTCTTCAACTGAAATATTTTTTCCTACTCTTTGGGAAAATGGTATATTATATTCTAAAGGGACTGCACATCATCCTTTTCAAAGAAAGGATTTTTTTTTTCCCTTGAAGAGGGAATTTGGATGCCCATCTAAAAAGGAAAGCTCAAAGATGTTCGTCTCTTCTTGAAATTTATACCTAAATCCCTGAAAGTGTCTCTGGTGCTTAAAAGCCACTTTTGCCTTACTGAATATCCCTCACTAGTAAAGCTACATATTCCTTCTTCACTCACTTGTCCACTGTGAATCTTGCAGTTCCTAGTTGAAGTGATTTTGTAATTAGGTAATTAATTTGTAATTAGTATAATTAATTTGTAATTTTGTAATTGTTTGGAGTAAATAAATGGGTGTCTTCAATTAAAAGGCACCTTATCTTGTCACAACAATACATATTTCTTTGATGCTTAAATCCCCACTTATGAATCCAGGCAAGATTTCCAAATACGTTTCTATGACTGCTTCCCCTTGGTCATGGAAAAAGCTTTGTGTTCCAGACTTTTCATTAAAGAACTGTCCTTATGAGGCTTTTGAGATCCTTAAATATACAGGGTTCTTTATGGATAATTGGACAAGTCGTGTTCAACTGCATTCCAAATAATACAACTAAAATAGGCAATAGAGAACAGTTAGGAGCATAAAGAGATGCATGGAAAAGCAGAGTTGACTTTCACACCCAATACAGTAGGGAGATTTGGAAAGGGAAAAGTTGTCTTCTGAATCAAGGAGAGAATGTGTTATTCATGTATGCTGGATCTCAATCCTTCCTGTGTCCTTATAAGATGCCTTCTCTGGAATGGCCTTTATTTCTTTTACACGGTATATTTGTAAATGTTGGTTTGTTCCAAAAAGTACTATTCAAATTGCTCCAAAGAGGGAAATCTTCAGTATAAATATCAGGTGCTATTTCTGTATGGAAAAAGTGCCTTGCTTGTACATATGTAAACTAGAAAATGAATTTGTCCTTACTACATAAGGCAAGTCAGATTGTATATTTTCTTAACTGCCTGGCCAACTAGAGGTGAAATTTTTTTTTGTTTGTTTCTAAAAATAGAACCTATATTATCTCCATATCTGCAAATAATGTGCAAATAGTATGACATGTCAAAGTTATTTGTGATAATTATTTTCCCTGCTTTAAAAAAGACAGATATTCTACCAAAATAGCAGATTCAGGGGCTAAGTTTGAGATCAAATAATGAATTGCTTGTCAAAAATAGTACAGAAGAGAGGATGGAAAAATGAAATTCATTCATTCACAACTACAGTATGTGTGGCTGTTCATGATATAGTTCAGTAAACACTCTGGTGGGGAAAAATGTTCATTCTACTTGTGGACCTGGAATAAATTCCAGGAGATAAAGGACAGAAATGAATTAAGTTAGTAAAAACGTGCTAAATGCCGCATGACTCAGATAACGCCTTTTAAATCAAGATATAATATTTAATGTAATTGTTTGATACAAAAAAAAAAAGACACCTCTAAAAGATGTATTTAATGAAGTCCTTTATGTTTTTATTCTGTAGCAATTTTTAGCTAAATGCTCCTCATTCAGAAAGAGCAAATAACTCAGATTTTATCTGAGCCTCTAAATCTTCATCCCTGTATGTACCAAAATCCAGTCTGAGGGTATTTAAATACTGTCCAGGCAGGCACAGGCAGGGCTGTAGTCCTGAACTAAGGATTTCTTTCTCTCAGGCTGTCTCCTCAGTAACAAGAAAACAGTTTATGCGAACCTGTTGGTGTGCTAGAAATTGATGTCCACCATCTAGTACTCCTGTGGCACTTGCTGTCACCATTTGAGAAAATGTAGTAAAGTGTAATTCAGAAAAGCTAGTAAAGAAAAGCTGGCAATAATCCACTCTATCTAAGCAATATGAAATGCTGATCACAGGACTGGGAATGTAGTTGCACTTCCTCTGTAAGATAAAAGCTCTTACTGAGAGCTCCAACAAATGCCTCCACAAGGAGGCAAGACTGAATATTTGTATCAAGAGCAAAGCTTTCATAAGAGGGCCTTATTCAAGAAAAAGTTCATTTTCTTTGACTGCTTGAATATAACTACTTTTATGGTCGAGTGGTCAAATTACTTATTTGCAAGCTATGATTCCCAGTGTTTGTTATCAGGCCTCTGCGTGAATTTTTGGGCCAACCCAATGACTTGTAAAAAGTCTTAAAAGCATGAAATAGGGTACGAGATTTTTTCTACTCATGGTGAAAGAGGGTCTTTTTAAATAATGAGACCTGTAAGGTACTCTGTGATGCTGTCCTGGGAAGGGGAAAGGAAATATGTGTCTTCTTCCTCTGTTACCTTGCTTTCACAGCAAGAAAAAACAGACTCATAGGTTAGGGGGAAACTGTGGAAGGACCAATAGTCAAATCTTCATTCTTTATTTATTTCTAGTGGGAGATACCACAATGTGCAATCAAAACATTTTTCTGATGGTATTGTGCAATCCATATGGCTTACTCATAATGAAAAAAACAGTTTATTTTGACATGTTTCTGGAAACCCACAAAGCAAAGATTGTTTCTAAAGGTATGATGATACAAATGTGTTTGCAAATGTGGGTAAAGAAGTAAATTCCCCCCCCCCCCGCAATGTCTCTTCTTGCACCAAAGCTAAAAAGGAAGCATTCTCTGAAGATGCTTCAGGAGGGATATAAGATGCTTCAGGTGTATGAGAATTTTTTTCTTCTTTATAGACAGAAGAATAAACACCATCTCTTTGATTTCAGGGACCTCTTGCCCAGGGGGGAGCCCTATCAGGCTGCCAGCAAGAGATGTGGGAATCATCAGGATGAAAGAAAACCAGCCAGAAAGCAACTGCTGCAACATTAGAGGGAGTTTCCCAGCAAAACAAACAAGTTTCTGGAGAACATCAGGTAGATAAAAAAGGTGAGCTATTATTAGCACATTTTTGCCATGAGGGAGCATGACAGAAAGCTGCAACGTAAACAACAATTTCAGCACAGAGAGGTGATGGAGCAGCTACCTGACACGTAAAACCTGCATTTGCAGCCTCTCCTCTGCCCCACAGACTTCGCAGGCAAGGTCAGTTCAGCTCCTCACTGAACATAAACTACAGGTACTCCTTCAGGTATGAAAAGTGCAGCAAAAAGGGAGGAAGAGTGTATCTAGAACCACATGCATTGCTTGTAACAAAAGCATGGAGAGAGTTCTTGTAGGCTTCATATTTAGTCAAGACACATAATAATTTTAATACACTAGTTTTGCAAATTATATCCCCTCCTCCCAATCTGTTGCTGCCCTTCATTGCTCAGCTGGTTGAAAGCTTTATCTGCACTTCCTATCATGTTTTGTTTTATGCATTTACTTAGTTTTATTTTGCAGCATGGAATAGGAAGGTATTCAGATGAGAAGTGTTTTTCTTGCTTTTATTTCTGTGTGATGGTTTACTTTTTATGTAAATGTAAACTGTTGGCTGTACTGTTGCATTTTATAATTCGGAAATCCTAAGGAAGCATTAATTAAAATAAAATTCTGCCTTTAATAAATTCTCACATATATTTGACTACTTCAGCCCTATTAAAAAACAAAACAAAACAAAACAAAAAAAGGAAACAGAGAGGGAAAAAAAAAACACACAAAAAAAGGACCTGCAAAAGCAATCTGTCAAATCAGAGATACATTGTTGAAGTTGCATTATCCATTATGACAGCTTGTCCCTGGCCAACATTTTACATTGTTATGATAATTTCCTCTGTAAAACAAGCATGTAGGCACATACGGCATCACATTATTTCTTTTGCTTTCTTGGAGCCAGACCCTGTTATCACAGGTGCATTTTCTGGCTGCCTTTTCCTTCTGTGTAAATGAACACTGGCATCAACCCACCCCTGGGAAATGCTCACCGCCTCTTCCTTGCAAATGTTATGTGGTGCAAAGGACTCCCCTGCAACACATGGCAATTCTACCCTTTTGCATTCAGTCAGTTGTGTAAGCAGCCTCAAGTTGCCTGTAATTGCCCAAATGCACATTTTACAACCATCCTGCAATTAATTGCAGCTTAGTGTGCAATTAAACCTCCTTCTGCCAGGTGCTTTCACATCAGGACCATACTTCATCAGCCAGGGCACAGGCAGATCAGCCAAGTTTTGGGAACTCTCTGGCTTCTCACATCCTGCTCACAGTTGATCGTGGCAGTCAACAGATACCTGCTCTCATTGGCATTTTCCTCATCAACACCATTAAAGGAGAGATCATGGGCACATATGTACCATGATAGGCCTTGCATAATTCATGAAAACTTTTCACGTATAGCCTACTCTTGGTACGCTACCAATTCTCACTACCAAGTGCAGTCTGCTCCATAACTGTCTGACAAACTCCTCTGCAAGAACATGTTGGCTGATCAACAAATGTTGCAAACTGTAGGAGGCAGAACTAGTCAGATTACTAATAGCAGCACCCTGTTCTGGCAGAACCTCTTTTGTGGATGTGACTGTGAAATGAAGAAATGGGGCGAGGTTTATTTTGGGGAGGTGGCTTGTACAGCCACCCCTGGTGACCACATCATGGCATGATAATAGTCTCACCATTCTTTGCTTCTCAAACTTCATTGAGATCAGTAAACACCTCCATTGTTGTTTTAGATCATGTTTGCAATTCCATTGCTTTCTGTCTGCATCTAGCAGATGTGGATTTCCTAATAAAACTCACAGTAGGTAGATCAAACCAACATGATGTTATCAGTTTGTTCCTGACGCTGTCTCAGACTTTGCCTATTTGCTTTTCACCAACAGAGTTACAAAAGGTAGAACATCTCCCAAACATGGAAGTAATCCTTTGTCAGGGATGTTACTGATGATTTTCTAAGCAGAAGTGCATTTCTGCATTGGATTACAGGAGAGAATGTGTGCACCACAATTTGCAAAATAATTAAGATGACCACTTTGCTTAGAAGCTCAGTGTAGTATAGTGTTGTAGAGCCTATAACTTTAGCCCAGCCACAGTCTTTTGGTTCCTCTTTTGCTGAGGCTTAACTCTAATAAAACTGTATGCTGTATAGACACACACACACTCACACAACGTCCGAAGTCTCACTCTATGTTCTGCAGAAATAAGGATTTCTAGGTGTCAGTCTGTGCTCCAGTACTGTCCTTTGAGGCTGGAATATAGTTCACACAGAACAGACAGGATCTTGTATCTCAAATGCATTAGATGTTTAAAACGGCTGATAATGTATCCATTACAATGACTGATTGCTAGAAATAAGTCCTAAAAGTCACTATAAACTGTTCTTTCTTCAGAAACTTATGCTAGTCTTATAAGGTAATCCTTCAACTAGCACAAAGATGATCATGTCTGGAAATCATAAAAAAACCCCACAAAGACTGCCTAATACAGCAATAATTGGTTCGTAAACCTGACATTCTTTTGAATGGAATAATATATCTTTAACACTATTCAAAGAATAGAACATGAAGTCTCAAAATCTTGCCAGCAGTTTGTTGGGTGCTTGTGTCTGTCGTCTGAGAAGGAATAGAAACTGTTGATGTTTTTGGCATAGTTACAATACAATCTAGTAAACATGCACTGTTGAGTTTGTCAATCTCAAAGAAATCCATACTTTAAAGATTATATGTAGCATCACATCTTTGCTAATTATCTTCTCATCAGAAATAACTTCTTACAGCTTTTGAATCAGAAAATCTTTAAAGATCTAGGGGTAAGTATAAGTCCCACCGTTCCATGAGTTTAAGAGGAGGTAGTGAATATTGGAGAAGAACTATTTGTGGAAGATTATTAAATATATGTAAACATATCTGGCTGAGGAGGATCTGAGATACCTTCTTTCTCTGCTGGGATCTGAATATACTATTGTCCTCTAAGGTAGATGGAGCAATGAGTGCTTCTCTCTATGGTTTGAGGATTTACAGTAAATGAAAGTCAAGAACCAAAGCATCAAGAAAAGCAAAGTTATTATTTGTGCTGCTGGCTTGTGTGGCAAGGGAACAGACTAGAAAGTGGAGGAAGAGGAAGAGAGCCCTGTATAAAGAAAAGTGTAGTTGAAAAAATATAGCTGAGTATTTTTGAACTCCACAGAATGTAAGAAGCAAGACTGGTGAATGATCCCTCATGTTTGCAGTGGACCTGGGGCATATCTACCACTTCAAACATGCTGCCTAAAATGGTTTTCCAAAATACAAGCTTTCGTTTGTGTATCTATGATGTGCACACATTTTCATGATTTCTCAGGCAGCAAACTGGCTCTTTTCTCATATAATTAGTGTCTTTTCATATCAGTTAAGCAAGCAGATGGTCACACAGTTTGTACACACAAATTTCCAAATGTTCCTAGTGTTTGACTCTTGTTGATGGTCACAATCAACAACACCAAATAGGATCCTCTCCAAATTGTGATAAAGCAAAATGACCATTAAGTTGGATCAAAGGCAGTTATTCATTTAGGTTTAGTAGAGTGTTCATTATAGTCATTATAGTAATACACATTATATTACATAAATATGAGCACTGTGTTAATAGCCCAATTCTGCAACAATTCATTCAAAGGAGCAGGAAAAAATTTCCAAGTGAGATATCTCACAATGAAACTGCCCAACTTTGGGCATCCCATTTGCTGGAGTAATAGGGTAGCAGTAACTTCATAAAGTGTGGAGAAACTCAGGGGTACAAGAAATCACCTGGGTCCCAGTCAAGCTTGTCATATGAACCTATAGTTCAGAAAATCTCTTTCCTAGGTAGTTCGGTCATATTGCTTTCTGGAGTTTGAGGTAAACTTATTTATGTTTTCAGGATAGATATTTCTATTGTTTTCTCTTGTTTTAGGGATACTTCATATAAAAAGGCATATAATTAGCATGTCAGTAGTTTGTAGGTGAATATAGATATATATATTGCCGTCTCTAAATTTTGTTGAATTCATAAAACTTGTAACATACAAGTAAAATCTTTATGCAGGTTTTTGACTATAACTCCCAACAGTTCTCCCCTGGAGTCAATAAAAGTCCAAAGGATTTAAGAACATAAGAAATCTCCCTCTTGGTGAGATCAGCGCTCTATCTAGCCTAGCTATTTACAGAAGTATCAATATGAGATGTTATTTAGTGAGATTATATGAGTTTGGTTTATTTCTTGGTTTTAATGATTAATAGAATGCATTAATAAATGCAGCAGTGTTTCATACATGATAAAGGAGCAAGAGAATTCTTTAAAGCTAGAAGACAGAATTACTTTTGCTTTCCCACTAGTTATTTATTAACTCAATAATCGTATAAAATCAGGATTTAAATAAACATGTCTTCTCCATGTGTGTTAAAACTTATGGGTCTTTTTGAATGCTGGAAGTGCAAAGAAAGCTGAAAATAGGCAGCAAAACTGAGAGAGAAAGTACAACTGCATTCACTGAGCATCCTCTGCAACTGGCAGGAAATTCTATTTCCCTCCAGGAACGTGCAGCGAACCTGAAGCATTATTATGAACTCCACACACAATCGGGGTCATGGTGGTCCTGAAAGAAAACAATAAAAGAAAGGCATCAGAAACAGCGGTGAGACTTTCTGTCTCCATTCCCAACAGGATTCCTATCTCTTTCCCCTGTTGTTAAAGCACAGCCAAGGCATTACTTATTCTGACCCGTACACCCACGTGCAGCCAGAGCCTGCTTTGAACACATGCTCTGGGTACACACAGGTACTGGGTACACACTGGAGCACCACTCTCTTAACTCTCACTGCTGCTTCCCTTTCCCTCTCTGAATCCTAAATGAAAGGATAATGTTATTGTCCTTCTCAATGATGGTCAACCTATTCTTCATATTGCCTAAGTCCCCACCTCCCTGACGCAACAAAAACCCTCCCACATTTAAAAAGTGCAAGGACTGCAATGATGGTCTGCTAGGAGCTTTTTGGAGTTGTTTGTTTTGCTGTGCTTTCCTTTTGCTTAAGAGAAAGGGCAAAGAGGAGTATCAAATGAAGTATTTTCCCCAACAGTGAAGAAAAGGATAGGACTGTAACCCCTTTGGCTTAAACACCACAGGAGAAAGCAGAGCAAAAGGGCTGCATAAAAGTGGTGGTAAAAATAGGATGATTGGTGTAGTTGTGATAGTGTCACAAGTAAAGACCTTAAGGAGAAACTGGAGCTGCTTTAATTTCTTCACTTGTCTAAAGCTATTTCTCCCTATGGAAAGATCTAATTCTGATACAGATAGGTGACAATGAAGAACGGTTTCATTAATATGTGACTGTGTTAGAAATGCTTAATCTCACCGAGTCATAGCAAGCAAAGTCTTGCTGATTACATTGTCATGTGCCATGAGAAAACAGCAACACACAAGGAATCTGGTATCTAACATAATAGCCAGAGAGTGAGCAGAGATGCTCTAGAGTGCTGTTTAGGGCAGAATATCCAAAATCACCCTTTGTGGGAGTTCATGTCTCATCACTGCATCTCTAGGGAGAGTCGAACAAGACTAGCTTCCTAAGTCAGATGGTGTGAATCTTTACTGTAGTTATACCATACTGGGAAAACCCTTGAGACCAAATTAATTCAAACTACAGATCTTCCTCTTGCCTCTGCTAGTCAGTGACTGAGAAGAAGTTATCTCATGGTGTTTGTGTGAAGCGGATTTGTTTACCTTTTCTCTGTTTTTAACCGACAGGCCTTTTACATTTGTGACCAGTGGCAGGAGAGGGGAATAAACCTCCTCCCACTCCTCCTCTGTGTGTGATGGGTGAGCATCACCTGTTTTCTGTGCTTTGGACAGTGGAAGAATGAATAGACCTGAATATATGTCTGTAAAGATGGTACTGAGCTCTGAATGAACTGGGCAGTGCAGCTCTAGAGTGTGTGGGTTTTTTTCCTTTCTGTCTTTAGCTGATTGTTCTGAAAACTAACCTTAGAGTCTGAAATAGAGTTTATTTCCTATTAGTTTTTTATGATCAGCTGTATTGGGTTTCCATGGGAAAGTTTGGTATGGGGGGGCCACAGGGGCGGCTTCTTTGAGAAGCTGCTAGAAGCTTCCCTCATGTCCGGTAGAGCCAATGCCAGCTGGCTCCAAGACGGACCCGTCACTGGCCAAGGCCAAGCCATCATCAATGGTGGTAGAGCCTCTGGGATAACATATTTAGGAAGGGGAAAAAAAAACCTGTGCAATTGCAGCCAGAGAGAGGAGTGAGAATATGTAAGAGGAACGACTCTGCAGACACCAAGGTCAGTGAAGAAGAAGGGGGAGGAAGTGCTCCAGGTGCCAGAGCAGAGATTCCCCTGCAGCCCCTGGTGAAGACCATGGTGAGGCAGGCTGTCCCCCTGCAGCCCATGGAGGTCCACAGTGGAGCAGGTATCCACCTGCAGCCCATGGAAGACCCCACACCGGAGCAGGTGGATGTACCCCAAAGGAGGCTGTGACCCCATGGGAAGCCCGTGCTGGAGCAGGCTCCTGGCAGGACTTGTGGACCTGTGGAGAGAGGACCTGTCGTGATTTAACCCCAGCCGGCAACCAAGCCCCACACAGCCGCTCTCTCACTCCCCCCTGGTGGGATGGGGGAGAGAATCAGAAGGGTAAAAGTGAGAAAACTCATGGGCTGAGATAAAGACAGTTTAATAGGGAAAGCAAAAGCCGTGTGCGCAAGCAAAGCAAAACAAGGAATTCCTTCACTCCTTCCCATGGGCAGGCAGGTGTTCAGCCATCACCAGGAAAGCAGGGCTCCATCATGCGTAACGGTGACTTAGGAAGACAAACGTCATCCCTCCGAACATCCTCCCCTTCCTTCTTCTTCCCCCAACTTTATACGCTGAGCCTGATATCATCTGCTATGAAATATCCCTTTGGTCAGTTGGGGTCAGCTGTCCCAGCTGTGTCCCCTCCCAAGTCCTTGTGCATCCCCAGCCTCCTTGCTGGTGGAGTGGGAAGAGAGGCAGAAAAGGCCTTGACTGTGTGTAAGCACAGTAACGAAAGCATCCCTGTGTTATCGACACTGTTTTCAGCACAATTTCAAAACATAACCCCATACTAGCTAATGTGAAGAAAATGAACTCTATCCCAGCCAAAACCAGCACAGAACCCCACGCTGGAGCAGGTTTGCTGGCAGGACTTGTGACCCCACAGGGGACCCATGCTGGAACTGTCTGTTCCTGAAGGACTGCACCCCATGGAAGGGACCCACGCTGGAGCAGTTTGTGAAGAACAGCAGCCCGCGGGAAGGACCCATGTTGGAGAAGTTCGTGGAGGACTGTCTCCTGTGGGAGGGCAAGGGAGGAGTGTGAGGAGTCCTCCCCCCGAGGAGGAAGGAACGGCAGAGACAATGTGTGATGAACGGACCGCAAACCCCATTCCCCATCCCCCTGCATCACTCGGGTGGAGCAGGTAGAGAATTCGGGAGTGAAGTTTAGCTGGGAAGAAGGGAGGGGTAGAGGAAGGTATTTTTAAGATTTGTTCTTGTATCTCATTATCCTGCTCAGATTTGATTGGTAATAAATTAAATTTATTTTCCCAAGTCAAGTCTGTTTTGCCCATGACGGTAATCTGTGAGTGATCTCCCTTGTCATTGTCTTGACCCAAGAGCCTTTTGTTATATTTTCTCTCCCCTGCCCCGCTGAGGAGGGCAGTGATAGAGCGGCTGGGTGGGCACCTGGTGGCCAACCAAAGTTAGCCCACCACGTCAGCTCACAGTATTCTTCAAGTCACACTCACTGAGTTCATTTGGAAACTTTGATAATGTCTTTGGAAAGCCACATAAGGCAGATGGATTGACACAACTAAAAAAAAAAAAAAAAAAAGAGATTATAAATTAAAAATTACCAGGAGAGTAACTGTACTATCATACAATTATGAGTGGTGGATAATGGTTAGCTTTTTAGCTGCTTTCCCAGAACACTCTACATTCCCCAGAACATCCTTTCCAGTGTTTTGCGGTGACAATTTACTTTGCATCATGTGGTTAGCATATGAAACTTTTGATCAGTCTTCATACTGATGCTTAATCTTATCAATAATGGACAAAGTTACAGTTTTTAAAAGTCAGAAATAGCAAATAGGGTCGTATTGAGCACTTGAGAACAAAGCTGCGATACTTCTTAATCTTTGGTTTTATAATTTTCTTTCGCAAGGAGTTATTAAGAAAAAATTGTATATTATGTCAGACATACACGTCATTACTGTAACTTAAAGCAAAGATCTTACAATGAAAAAATGTGTGCTGCTAAGTTCTCAAAAGTGTCTGCTGTTGTATTTTATCAGAACCCATGTTTTGGAAAAAAAACATTGAATCTCATGCTTCAGAACTTAAGGCAAGGTGCAATCGTTTACCACAAAGAAAATGAAATGCAGGTTCTGTTGCTGAACATTTCCAAATTCCAGGGTCTCTCCTTTTTCCTAAGTCATTGAGAAATGCCTTTTATTGAGTGTGATGTATACATGTTTGTGTGTACTGCCATCTGATAACTCTTCCCAAGCTCTTACAGCAGGTTGGATCCCTCCATTGATTCCAAGCTCCAGTGCAAGCCAGAGCCCATTTTCATGCCTGAGATTCCCTGTCGGGGTAACTGGCTGCCTCACTTGAGCCGTAGGGTGAGCCAAACTATGCTCATTGCAGATAATTGGAGAATTTCAGCTTGAGGGTGAACATGAAGTCAGTATAATCAGTTCATAAATTCATAACAGTATCTAAACAACTCTAATTTGAGAACTGTAATAGAAATGTATTCCCAAGGATACCACACCATTTTATGAGCTCTGCAGCTTTTTCTCTATGAAGTCAAGGAAAGGTGGAGACAGAATTTTGTTTTTATAGTAATCTTATTCCAAAGATTAACTATAACCCAGTTAGAATTAATCTTGGCATAAATACATCTCTTAAGATTTCAAGGAGCTCCACTGAAATCAAGTGATTCAGCATCAGGTCCCAAGTTCCCACAATAATGAAAGTATATACATATAAAAGAGAATTATGTTAGAATAAATGTCTTGAATGAGTGGTTTTAGAGGTGGCTTAAAGAATTGCCGTCAAAGGTATTAGCAGAAAGTGATTTTAATAGTGATTTATAAAAGCATGACGTAACAGAATTTGATGGCAAGGTTCACTCTGTTACTTACTACATAGATGAAACATATAAAGGAAAATCATGTTATGTCTAAGGGTTTATATCTAAGGGATTATATGTGTTTAGCAGCAGTCTAGGGTTCATTCACAGTTTTAGCAACACTTAATCATTAACTAATTTAACATTTACAAAGTAAGTTAGTAGAGTCTACTACAATCATGATGGCGACATAATTACAGATTATGCTTATTATCAGTTCATACACACACACACACACACAGACAGAAATATATATATTAATGTATTAAAGGTATACCTGTTAAAAATTCCCCTTGAGTGCAGTGAAGAAATATTCATGTAAAATGTCTCGGCATTTCTCAAAGGGCGAATGTTGAGCCTCGAGGAGTGAAGAGTTTTAGGCCAAGTCCCGTTGTACAACTGTTCTCCGAATATCCCTGACTCAAGTGTTCGCGAGCTCTGAGAGGCATCCCACTCAGAGGGAGATGCTGGGCGCAGCCCGCTGCCGTCCAGGAGAGCTCAAAGGGTCTCACCCAGGACCACCTTTTATAGGTGCGCAAGATGATTGGCTTTAGTCATCCATAAATTTCCATCCTGGCCACAATCCCAGGTGGTAATTACTAAAAAATTCTCAAGGTTTCAGTGTTGTTCTACTTAAGCTACAACTCAGTTGAGATGACGCCTGGGCCATAGGTGTATGTTCCCAGCCTCAGCTATGCAGAGTTTCTGATACGGTCAATCGCCAGACTCAGTACACCAACGCTGAGGTGAGATCAACAAGTGGCCCAGGAGAGGGGGGTACCACCACAATAAAGAAACAAAATTATTAATGTATGTTAGCTATATTAATTCATGACAATCAGAGAGACATGAATTACAATTCAGTATTTGTGAATGGGCAGTGAGAACAGGTGTGTGTAGCAAAGACCACTACTACTGGACCAACAGGCAGTTAAAATATGTTGGGGAAAAAAATTCATTTGAAGTAGAATGGAAATAAATAAAAAATGACTGATATGGCATTTCTGGGGGAAAAAAAAGAGAAAGAAAGAAAACGGGGGTGGCAAAAAAAGGTGAAACCTAATATGTTGGTGCTAATCTTTATTGGGCTGTGCCTGTGAGCAGAAAAGCTAATGAGCTGGGAAAAAAGCTCCGTATTTCAGTGCTGTGAGACAACTGTGAACTCCCCAAGCAGATGGGTCATCAATATAAAGATTAAAGTCTTGGACAATCAAACAGTTTCAAAACAACACCTCAAAGTCATAAAGAGATGAAAAAATTCTGTAGTAATTGATCCAACCAGCTTCAGGGTACGATAACCATTAAGTAGTAAAACAGACGAAGTAATGCAAAGTTGCAAGCAAGATACTCAGACTTTTTGTTTGTTCATTAGCTTGTTCTAAGCAATGTGATGGGACTCTGGAAAAAAAGTATATTTCAAAATATTGCTCGATGTTACTATTTCAGGATTTTGAAGTCATGTGCCATTGTCTGCCTTACAGACCATAGGAGAGAGTATTCCTGCAGGACAAGCCATTACGCCTACTCACTAATTCTGACACTCCACCCCTGCTGTGTTGCATTAGTTTCAATTTATTATACATCATGTTTAAAATCTAGGTACTCTAGATGGCTTTGACAAAGGACTTAATCATGTTCATGTTGAATCAATGATTAATTAATTTACTTAATCTACTTGCTTAATTTTGAATAGTAGAGCCTTAAATAAAGATTGACTCCTTCTGCTTGGGCCTTTATACAGCTTTAACATTTGGTCTCTGTCTATCTTATTTAATAAATATCTGTCCTTCAGCAGAAACGCTGAATCACTATGACAATAGCATTACCTGTCAAAATTATATCCAATGCATTTCATTAGTACTTAACTAGACACTTTGAAATAAATTAGCATTGCCCCGTACCTGAGAAAGAAATTAATTGCTTTCTTCAAGGTCAATTTGTGAGATGAATTGACCACCAGTTCTGGTGGAGCCCACTTTGATTTTGGTATTTGGACTATGTATCTTGTATCTTTCTTTGGCTTGACAGTTCAGAGGACGGCAAAGAGTTTGACAGTGGGCTAATGAGTAAAAGCTAAAATACTTTAGTAAACTGATCTGTAAAATACACTGTAAAAACACAGGGTTTGAAAAATACCTTGAAGCGTGGCATTCAGTGACTTGCCACGCTGTATAATCTATCATAAAAGTATTTGTCTCTGTTCTTGAATACAAGGGATTTTCCACTAGCCTTTCTTAAAAAATCGCTTTTTGTTGGGAACTTTTACCTCATTCCAAGTTTAAATTCCATCATCAGTGTATTCTCCTTTGTCCTTGTGCAAATGTTGGGCCAAATATTGTTCTGGAGTTTGTCTAGCATTTTCTCTTACCTTTTGACTTCTAAGCTACCTGTACGGATGATTTTTGTTTGATTTTATATCAATTTTCCAATTATGGACAAGTAAATCTTTTCTTTTCTCAGTCTTCTCCTGTATCCTGTGATCTAATTCCCCTGGGCATCCTAGCAGCTTTTTTACACCCATTTGAGTTTGATCTTCTTTTCCCTAAACCTTCAACCAGACCTGAGCACAGCGTTCAAGGTTTTTTCTTGATCATGTACAAGTTATTAATAGGTGGATGACGAACAAACCTCTCTGTTCCTCTACTGTTGTTTGGCTTCTAGGTTTGTAGTATATATTCTTGTTATTAGATCCCAATTAAATTGCTTTTCATTTATAGCTTTCATTCTTTCTGCAATTTCAGTTTTCAAAATCACACAGTACTTCCCATGTTTCAGTATATAATGGGTTTCCCATGGACTTCAATAGCTGTGAAAAGTCCAGCTGCAAGTTATTGATTTTGATGACAAGAGGACTAACATACATCAATAGAATGAACAGAAAACTGGCACCAAGAATAAGAAATTTAGATTAAAATCCCAACCTTGAAATGAAGCAAAATGGTAGTGCAAAATAAAATTAAAGCATTTAATTTCTTACAATTTCCTGAAACTTTTTTTGTTGCAAGCTTCATTTAGATTGTAGCCATCTTGGTTTCAGGGAAAAAAAAAGAAAAAAGATAAAGAAAAAAATAGATAACTTCTGAGTGGATTTATCCAAAGGCCTTTGCAAATCTTTTCTTCAGTGAGAGTTTCTGAAGTTTCTTGCCATTGGTTTAGATAGTAATTATCTATTCATATACTTACAAAAAAAATGGTGTCTTAGGTACTTAAACACATGATTAAACTCTCCCTGAGTGGATAAAAGTATTTATAAAATTTCTAAAGTTTCTAGAACTATTTCACTGATTGTGTTTAAGGAGTTTTTTTTAATGAGAGAGATTTATGACAGTATTGTTAAAATGTATATTGTAAAACAACAACTAGACTTAATGTTTTCCCTGGGCTGCAGTCTTCATCACCTCACAGAATCTAGCTACTGACGTCTGTAAAAGTTTAAAAATTGGTCTTAGACTTACTTTAGCCTAAGACATTAGTCCTTCATTAGTTTATGAAAGACTTTCAAAGACATCAGTGTAAGTCCAGCATTCAGGAATTTCCAAATACCTGACGTATATTTAAAACTGATATCGTTTTAGATTTTTTTTTTCTAGGTTGACCATGGTATTGTATTATTAATTAAAACTGGGGAATATTTCTGCAGGTTTTGTTACAGAGTCTTTGCATTTTGAATGTTATGAAGTTTACTCATTAGAATTTTCTTGCAGCAAAACCATGGTAGCTCCTTTGGTTATTTTTGACAGAAAATTTGCCTACTTTAATTCTTCTTCCAATAGCAGAACACTTATCAAGTTCTGAATTAAAAATATCTGTTTGTAATTTTAAAGTGTTTGTTTGTCATGTCTTTTGGTAAAATAAGAGGAAAATTCATTAACTCAATATTATGGGATAAGTTTTTTTAAACCATTATTGTTTACCAAAGCTATTAGAAAGAGCTGTAGTTACAAAGAATCAAATATTAGTTTTGGAGACTAAATGTGTTAAGTTTAGTCTTTTGGAAATTTTTCATGTCCTTAACTTACATCGCTAAAGACTGAAGAAAAAGTGCCATTCATTATTGACCTCGCATGCAAAGATAGCATGGAAGATGTGTTGGACTGCGATGCACCTCTTGAAGAGCTGGTCAAAGCATATTGCTACTTGATTCATCGATGCCCATGCAACGCGGCTAGGCTTAGCTAGCAGCCTTCACCGTGAAGTACAAAATGTAACACATACCTCTCATCCTTGTGCTTTTACTTGGTTTCATTTCAAGCTATGTGATCTGTGCCACTGAATGTATTGTTATGCAAATAAAGTGACTGTGATTTGCTTATATCATCTTTGTAACTTTTTCTTTCATTCTCAGCAATGAACTTTCTTTTCCACTGAATTATCACCATTGCAAAATTTTTCATGTTTCAGATAAGAGCTCTACTAACATTAGGTTATGGACGGTAAATAATAAACATTTACGAAACTATGTAGTTATGAATCTTTTTGTGTTTCTAAATGACACAGTAATTACAGGCTTTGGAGTACAGGGAAGTGGTTCAAGAAACATTGAGGACAATATCCAAAATACTTATCCAAAATTATTGCATTCATGTTCTGCTATCGTTGGACAGCAATAGGTTTGGGAGTATTTGGTGCTGATTCAGAAAATAAAGTCCTTTTCATCTTCTGTTAGGTTCTGATTCCTTTTGAGAGGAAAGGTCTCTAAACACTGGGTAGTGTGCAGATTTGTAAACAATATAGATGTGGCTACATATTACACATGAAAAAGGCCTAATCTTAGGAATTCTTTGCAAGGTACTTGGGACAAGGAGGTACTATAAGACTATAAGCCTATTGCTTTCTGTTTTTTAATCGAAACATATTTAAATTAAGCCTAAAATAATGTTATTAATCTCTAGTTTGTTCCCAATAATGATACAATCAATTTTAGAATATATTTCCTACTCAGGTAATAAAAACCTAACCGCTAATTTGCCCAAACATTCCAAAGGAATTAGGTAAACTTCTTTCAAAGGCTTTCTGGTGTTCATAGCTTCAAAATATCTTTTTTTAAAGATTCTTTCCATCACCTCCCACTTTTATTATCAGAGAGCACTTACATCTGCTGAAAGTTGGGCCAGCAGAAACACAGATAACCTTTTTTTATGGAATAGACTGTTATTTTAAGACATGGTCTGGGGTGATATTTTCACACACTGTTACAAATAAAACCTCTTATTGGATTATGAAAAACATGCAGCATTGACCTAACATTGTTCTCATTCTGATTAAGGTATTGAGGCCAACAGTAGCAGGGCTTGGTCAATATTCAACACTTTCAAAAAATCCCTTCTACATACACAACTGAAGTATGTTGGATTTCTCGATTATTCTACTTATTTTTTCCAGATAATATAAAGGTTTGTGCAGTTGTTTTATACTACAATAAATACTAGCCTTAGGTATAAGAACTTAAAATGCTCCCAAAGCAATTACTTTGCTGTCATCATCTGACAGCAAAAGACAGCCTGTACTTAATAACAATGTCTGTTCAAAAAAGTGACACTGTATTAATTAACACCATGGTGAAGGACATTACCATAAAGCATGGCTAAGCAAGGCTGTTAGAAAATGTGGTCAGAAAGCAACTCACAATCCACTAGCTGAAGAAAATTATAATGCTCATTTGGTCAGAGTTATGGACTATATTCAAGAATATAATTAATAAGAAAAAAATTGTTTAATATTGTTTAATAATGCAGTTACCTGTGCTTTTATGGAAGAATACCCTAATCAAAAATGTAGCAGTAGGAACCCTGCAGACCACAGAGTTTTATCTCTTTTTCTTCTAGGATAAACAAGATTAATTATAACATAATTGTAATATAGTTAATAATTTCATTTTTCCAAGGACATTTTTCATCAAATTGCTCCATTCAGTCATGCAAATGAATAGGCAACATTTTGAATATTTACCACCAATAATTTTTATATATATTTCTAAGCAAATCACTAGTAACATTGATAAATTTTTAGTCATAGAGATAGAAAAGACCAAGTCAAGTAATTTACCAAGCATAAAAAAATGTTGGTAAAATAGTGTATTCCAGGCCATGCCTTTCACAGTATAAATTATCCCCTTTTTACAGAGCTACTCCAGCATTTGTGTCTTAGTTACTGAATAAATGATTATCAAAATTTAGGACATATTTCTCAAAAGCTCAGAAACAAGAATGATAGCATTAGTCATGCGATCGTAATTTTTACTAGAACACAGTTGATATGCTGGAGGAAAAAGTAACTTTATGTCAAAAATTCTGATGTTGAACTATTTTGTGTAGGGTTTTTTTTATATGCTGTGGAAACATATTGAAACAGAAATCTATTGTTTCTTCCAAATACAACACAAAAGTAAATCAAACCCAAATAACCAAATGACAGCTAAGACTTACGAGCAGCAGATGGCAGTAGGTTATTTATTATTTTTACACTGTGTTGCAGTTGATCTATGTTTCAGTCTATCATTTATAGAAATTGCAGAGAATATGTATATATTAATTAATGAGTGCTCTAAATCCTTTTTTATTGTTTACTGCATATGCATCCTGTCTCCTCATCCTGGCATTGGAATTTCTCAGTCTAAACGTACAGGGAAGGTGATCTCACTAATAACGTTGTACATTACCAGAGCCCTTGTATATGCCTTTATAATCTCTACTTGTTGTTACCTTTTGTAAGATAGATACAAGTAAGATAGCGTCTGACAAGGCACTTTCAGAAGTTAGAGGGATAATACAAGACATGTCATTACTTTAGGAAACTACCGTGCCATATGTAGCACCACACATACCGATGGATCAGAGCTGTTGCTAACAGCAGCTACAGTAGGTGGAGGAAATAAGTGACTGGAACTAATATGTTTGAGAGGAGAACAAAAAGGGTATCAATAATATGAGTATATTTGTGGCAATGATACCAATTCACCCTCAACAGTCTTGCCCAAAATTCTAAGTAATTTTGAGGAAATTACGGTACTGCTCAAGAGTTGCGTGATAATGCTTCATGAGAGTATGCAATTGAACTATAGAATGGGGATATAATGGTAGTCATCAGTAGTAGCTTACTATATAATAAATGTCTTTTTAAAGTCATGACTGCAGTAGGGAAAACATTAGAGAGGCATTGATTTTTGAAGTGTGACATTATAATTAGATAAAGAAAATGCAGAAACTTTTTGAGGGAGGACAAATAACATGTGCGCTTCCTGTCATTCCATGTAAACATCTTTTTTTCTGTAATTTTGGTGCTGATGGTATTTTTCATTATAGATAAAACTATTTCATTTCTTTCTGTTCTCTTTAATTGCATGTGGCAGCCTCTTTTGGTTATAGCTATTTGAGCACAGCAGAATCTTAAAAAATTTGCAAAAGAAGGAATATCCAGGTCACGTCTACCTGCTGACAACAGTCTATGTTAGAATGAGTATGTGCTACGTGTCTTATAATAGAGAAAACTATGATCACTTTGACAAGGATTCCAGTTAAGAAATATGCTCTTTCTAAACTTTGGAGCACTTACATGAAAACTGAGTGAAAAGGCAAAGTAGGACTTTAGGGGAAAAAGTTCTCATTGGTAACTACTATTCTTCAAATCTGTAGCTGTGTATTGCTTTTAAAGCCATAGGAAAGTGTAGGAGAATCTGCTTTAAAATAGAGTGTATTTGACATTCATGACTGTAAAAAGAATAAATGGTCTTGAAACCCAGGGTTTCCTTCTGAACACTAGAAAAACTATGAATTTGTACAAATATATATTGGAAATGATAGCTACTAAGGTCAAGTTTGAATTTGATTATGTTAAGAGTAACATAAATAATTAAGTCTTTCTTCAAATACCTGTTCCACATAATGATCATCAATGCACCTAATAATAATGATGATGATGATGATGATGATAATAAAAATAATAATAATAGTAATAGTAATGGTTAATATATGAGGTTACTCCTGATAATCTGTTTTTCATCTAAATGTGTAGTTATTGGAATAAAAGCATTATATAATATAAAAGTCTGATTCTAGTATAATAGTCTGGATGTACAGTAACTTATTTTACAGATTCCAGTTTCATTTAGTAGTATAGTTTAATGCTTGGTGAGAAGGGCTTGAATAGACCTTACTTCATGGCAACACCTTTTATTTCAAGATATTAAAATAAGTAAGTAAGATGTAGGAGATTTACATTACTCAAGTTTCATTATCTCGAAAAAGAAAACTGCAAGTCTCTGATTCAGCAAAACAGCCCACACAGATGTTTAATTCAAACTGATCACCCTCACTGAATTCAGTAGTCACAAACTAAGATGAGGTGTGAGGTTAAGATGGTCCATGGGATTCAGTCACACAGATGAGAGACTACACAAAAGTGATATAACAACTGTTAGTGTTCAATGTAAAGCAGGTGAATGTAGGTTTAAATCCAGCCTCTTTGGCCAAGAAATGTTTTCCTTTTTTAGATCAGAGAACATGAAGACTAAACTACATCTCACATTATGAAGAGCAACAAAGGTCACTGACTTGATGCAGGACCTCTGGAAATCCCAGACCCAGATGGGACTACTGCTCACACTAGATCAGATCACGTGGATTTGTCTAGTTTAGTCTTGAAAACCTCCAAGCACAGAAAATATAAATAAACTGAAATATAAGCGTTTCATAACATGCATCTATCTTTTGAATATACTTTTTTGAATATGATGTCTAACATTATGTTAGTTTATGGAATTAACTAGTCAAATGAAAACTTACAAGTTGAAACAACATTTGGTTTAATCGTGGGGAGGGAAAGGCATATACTTAATTTTGTTAACTACTACTGTCACAGCCAAACAACCAAACAAAGCAAACCATCTTGACTTTATCCCTTCTAATATTGAAATGGTTATTTGTTTACCCTAAGCCCTCAGAATTAATAGCAGAGTCAAGGAAGATCTTAATTTTCAAAATGTTATGAGGTTTTATTTGAATTCCTATAAATCATAAATTTCTGATGACTAGAAGCTCACAAATAACTTATGAATATTGGAAGTAAATCCTAGGTTATGATTCATAACATGTATGTATGTTGCAGTGTATTGATTCAGTAAGTCCCTATTATTATTTTTGCTGGTTTAGTGTTAAAAGCAGTGCTCTCTGCTTACATTAGATCTGGTTTCTCACAAATATAGTTACTTGTCACTCTCACTGGTCTAAAGTTTAGTGCTCCGTATTAGAACACCTTGCTACACTAATTGTGTGATTTCTCTAAAGATATGCAACCCCCCACCTTACATGCAGTGTAAAAGATCTGCAACTACTAATAGCTTCATAAATAAAAATAAATAGTTTCCAAAAAGTGGAAAGTTGTTTCTTGAAAATTAATTCTGATTGAATTTTAATTACACATCTGCCATATTACCCATAGTTTTCCACAGATATTCAACATGTTATGTTTTACTAAGCACAAATGTTCACAAAAGGATTTCTTTAAAAGTATAAACATTCAAACACTTGTTAAGACAAATTTCAAGTTCTCAGTTTACACAGTGTTTTGTATAAACTTACATACTGAAATAATGAAGCCTCAGAAAAAGGTCAATATTAAGTAATCATGTAACCAAACACACCTTGAATCTTGTGGGCATACAAGCCGTATATTCTAGTTTATTGTCTTGACAAGTTAATATGGCCAATACTGCATAAATTGTCTATTAGATCATAGTGTTTATTATTTGCTTTTCATTTTATTTGAGTGGGTTCTTAAATCTTTAATCAGAAAATAAAAATGGTATTATTTATTACTGTAATGATGAAAATAGAGCAAATCGTGAATTTTCAAGAAAGAGCTGTTTGGTACATAATAATTTTATGTACTAAAGAAAAACTCAAGTAATAATAAGTTAGACAGCTTGCATCTGTTTGCGAATGTTTTGTAATATGAGGCACACAAGTGGAGACAATGCCTTTCACTCTCCAGGGTTGCTGGCTTCTGATTTGTATTCAGGTGCCCACATCCCTCTGGTTTTGCAGACTCTTATATTGGAATTAGGTACCTACATATCTCTGAGGAGGCTGTTGTCATCCATTTGAAGACAAGGTTGTCATCCATTGAAGTAATCCTTATAAATAGTTCATTCAGGTTTCATCAGCCTATTCCTCCTCCACTTTTTGTGAGCAGAGTTTTTCTCCAGGTACTCTGAGCTACCGTCCAAAGGTGGCATATAATTGTTAATCAGACAGGATTTTCCCAGTGCAGGAAATCAGTCACAGCCAAGGAGCAGTTACAAGCTTCTGGTAATAAAAAAGTGCCACTGGCACTCAGGACAGAGATGGGTGTTTTCGTACCTACCAGTGCTGTAATGCTACAGCTATCATTGTCTTCCCTGCTAGGAGTGACGCACACACCCGCTCACACACTCTCCTCTGTTTCTTGTAATTCTTCCACTGAAATGATTCCCAATCCTAATGACTTGCTATTGTGCATCTGCTGCTCACATTCTTATTGTATCCAGAATTATTTTCCTTATTTTCATTATTATGTTATTTCACATACTTGTTTGTTAATTTCTCAGGAACTTTGTCGAATGTTAAACTGAGATGTAAATGTTTTACATTTTTATTCACAGTACTGTTCAAAGACAAAGAATATTTGAGAGCTGTTTTTTTGGTTTGGTTTTTTTTTTTTTTACTTATTAATTCTAGGATACTTATGTCGAGATTTAGTCCCTTCAGTTTAACTGTCCAAACAGAACTTTAAGTTGGTGATTTTAACAAGTCATTTAACTTAACAATGACTGTCTTGTATTGATCTTTAGATTTTTCTGAAAAAAAAAAAAAAAAAAAAACAAAAAAACAAAACCCCCCAAAAATATAAAACCAAAACCAACCCACATTATTTAGTGGTCCTCCTTGTTCATTTATTAGTATTGTAAATATATGTGGCATGCTAACATTTTTAGTCACTTATAGCATCTAAAGATGTGCCTAAGAAGACACAGTGGGTAAAACTCACGGCATGTTAGTAACCTGTAGTAACTGAGATCTAAGGTAAAAGTTATTTGTAAAGTAGGAGAGACACTGGTAGTGAGCAGATGACACAAGATAGATGAAATGAGGTTACTGGCACTTGTATTGTAACAAACATCCAACAGACACAGCTGCAGTGGTGGTCCGCAGCTGCAGGAAGATGGAAAGGTCCCCATAGCTGAGGACACCTCCAAGGTCAAGGAGAAAAAACCATTAGCAACTGAAATGAGGAAGTCATTAAGTCAGTGGACAAGAGCAATTTCCTTGTGAAGGCCACAGAAAAATCCCGATTAAAATCAGTCAAGGGTATTGTTGTGTGCAAAATGATTTCTGTGGTGGTAAAAGGCTACTTCCTTGAGCCTTTTTTTTTCCTGGGAACACAAAAATTAGAGAAAGATTTTTGTAAAATAGATTGTCTTCAAGATCAAGTGAGATTTTTAAAGGAGTTGTCGTTCTGTAACTTATTTCTTTCTCTATTTTTTCTTGGGTTTATCATACTTACAACATTAAAATAAGCAAAATGTAAATGCAGATAAATCATGGAACATATTGAGAAGACAGTAGAAGAAAGAATAGCCATTAAAAACAGTAACAGTAAAAGAAAAATGTTAAAAACAAGCACATTGTAAAAAGTTGTGCAACTTTATAAAACTGGCTGATAACTAAGTGAAGCAAGTCATGAGAAAGATGTAAATGAGACATGACTGATTGTAAAGATTACAACATAGGGAAATTTTGGAAATAGGTCAATTTTGCAAGTTCCTTTGATAATCGGGAAAAGTTGGAGAATATTTCAACAACAGAAAGGTGCCCACTGGACTGATGTGTCCTGTGTGTACAAAACAAAAAGGAAAAAAGGAACTGACAAGGCAATGTTAAGAGGGAATGTAATGTATAAGAAAGACAATATATGCTTGGGGAACATGTGCATTCAGGTATTTCTCAAAGGTCAGAGTGACTGTATTTAGTTATGTACTACAGTGTTTTTATGTAGGAAGTGATTAAAAGAATAAATTCTGCAGAGCTGTGAGGTAGTTATCTAGGGCAAGGGAGAGATTAGAGGATGTTACTGGGGTATTATAAATATCTAATAATACCAAACTTTTCTGTAATTAGCACAGTGGAATTAAAAAATAAAACAAACAAACAAACAAAAGGTAACAGAGAATAAATAAAGACCAGCTTCTGACATTTTATCTATAAAGAGCTCACAAGAATAAACCCAAAGGTAAATATATTTACTTATTTTACCTTAATAATATTTCTGTTAAAGTTGTTTACCTTTTGGCTATTTCCTTAGCTCATTTTGTGTGGGTCCATGTTCGTCCCAATTTAGCTGTGATTTTATTAGTATTTTGAACATATACTGAGACTGCTAAAACAATTCATATAGTTGGTGGTCTATCATAGTCATTGCTGTCTTGCAAAAACATGCAGATGCTCAGACCTGGTGAATATAATCGATAACTAAAGCTAGAATTTCTGACTGAACCTTTTTCTTCTGTCAAATTTATTTTATAATTATTTTTTCAGGCTTTTAAATTATTACCTAGTGCCAGGTGCAATCTGAAGCAGTTTCATCTGCTCTTGTACATACATTTCTTCAAATGATGTTACATCATACAAAGTAATAAAAGTATCTTGTACTGCTGGATGTCTTTAATAATGTCAAATAATGTCTTTTGCTGAACATCCAGAAATACCTGATATTCGTTCTGATACCATTGGTAACATCTGTGAGGGAGTTCTTGCCACTGCATGCAAATGGACTGATTGCCAGGTATGTATAGGTGAGGTCAAAAGAACATCTAAAAAAATGAAAAGTCCTAAATATGAATTTTCTTATTAAAATGTTATGCATGATAAGGTCTTTAACATGAAACATGTTTTTATACATACATACATACATACATACATACATAACTGTGCTACACATTACTTCATCTTATATCTTAATATTTTATATTCTATACTTATGTGGGCATTTACGTCCATTAAATAGGTATCTTTTTGAATTACATTAAAAAATCTGTGAATATAATGGTTGGATATATAGGCTTTCCTCTTTATATTAAAAATGCAAACAGAATAATGGAGAAATAAACAAGAGTGAACTGTCAGCAAAGAGAGTGAAATTGTCTTACCTAATCCTGTTGACAGGCTTGAATTAAATACTTGCAGAAGGATACAATAAATGCTAAAGTTTCCATTGAATGGTTCCAAAACAAATGGTAGGAATGATAAAAAATAAGACAAGGTTGTTGTTATTGACTGTTAAAGACATTCAGGTTAGGACATTTGACTCATATGTGTGTTTGCAGAATTTATGGTGTCCCTCGAAATACTATTCTTTTTGGGTTATTTTCTTCTTCTTTTTAAATTCATAGAATCATAGAATCATTAAGGTTGGAAAAGACCTCTAAGATCACCGTGTCCGACCGTCAACCCAACACCACCATGCCCACTAAACCATGTCCCTAAGCGCCACATCTACACGTCTTTTAAATACTTCCAGGGATGGGGACTCAACCACTTCCCTGGGCAGTTCTGTTCTGTTCTGTTTAGTGGTCTACCTTGAATACATTAAACTTTAAGAATAGCTCAAGCTGCCATTGTATTAGAGATTCATACATACATTTAAACAAAAAGGAAAAAGGAAATTAGAATAACATGAGCAGAATTATTTTCTATTATTTTCTATTATTTTCTATGCCTATCTACATGTGGATCATCACTCTAGAAAATAACATGTATATGTTAAAAAAATTCTTCTGCCCCTCATTTTCTCCATGACAGAAGACATTATAATTCCCAATGTATTTTTTCACACTAACAGTGATTTATTCCTTTTGCAGAAGATCAACAAAATATTATCAGCTTTTCCTAGATTTTTTACTTTCCTGATACTTCTCCATAGTATTGGTACACCATGTGGTCTTTTAGTCTATCCAGCACCCTCTAGGACAGTGAGTTAAAAGACTACATAAGAAACTTTACCATGTTAATTGAAAGAATATGTGGCAGAGGTGTGAACAGCCTCAAGATTTCTCTAACTATTCAAGACACTAAATCACCTTCCCTCTTCTTATTCTTGTTTTCTGTGATTTTTTGTGTTGCTTTGCTCTCAAAAAAACCACAAACGAATGCACGCAACAGTTAATGACAAAAATGTATATTAGATTAGTGGTATATATGGTAGTCAAAAGAGAGTCGTACTTCTGAGATTAGAAATTGGGCATTTCTATTTTCTAAGCATAGCATTCTCTATATGAATCATGACATTTCTCTGTTTTTACATTCCCTGCTGCTTTGCTTGCAATCTGGAGACCAGTTATTGATTTCAGATTTACTCTCAAAATAATCAAGTCATTGAATCCAGCTATTTCCATAGAGGAAGTTCGCTTCCTACTGGAGTAAGTGCTTTGCAAAGAAGACAGTAATGGTACAATGTATTTTTATAGCAAAGAATTAGCAATGCATGATTATATTATCATTGTAAGCTCTTTAAGTCTCAGCCACGTTTTCCAGAAAATGAGAACAACCAAATTCTGTTTATGACACATCTGGATTGAAAGCCTTTCACAGTGTTATTACTGCAGTAGAAGTAATAGTATAAATAGTTGTCATCTAGAAATAAATGGAAATAATGACAAATGTGCAGGTTAAAAGGATACTAAATGAAAAAAGAAATAATCTTTTTTTTTAATCAAAATAAAATTAAAGAATAAATAAAAAATAAAGATACCTTCATTATGTAATAACATTATGTTTTTTAAAAATCATTTCATCATGTCATAATCTAATAATGTACATTTTAAAAGCTTTTTGGTTACCTAAAAAATACAAATCATAGTTATATCCTTTTACAGGAAATTGCTGATTTTTTTTTATTTTAAGTTTTATAGTGGTTTTAAGGTGTTAGTGTCACTTTCAAATCATGTTTACCATTTCCTCTATTTCTGACTTCTGTAAATTCCAGCACTGAAGTAAATGTAATTTCTTTTGGATGTAGCTATGCAAAGCTTTGGAAAGAAAAAAATTGTAAACCAATCTGAATGTCAGTAGCTGAGATGAAACAGATTGTTCCTGGACATTGTGAGAGTAGGACACCATTCTTCATGTCCAGTGAGTATCTCCTATATCAGAGAGCCCATTAATAGCAAAGTCTAGAAGGTGATGCGCAGAAAGTTTTGTGTTGTGTCTGCTAACTCCTTTGCCCGTCTCCCATGTCATCATAAGGCGATAATCCAGAGCAGCTGCACCTGAGCCCAAAATTTAGCCCTTCACTGAAAAATAGTTAATGAAAACTGCCTTGGTTGAAGCAGAATTAGAAAAATCATAATGGTAAATCAATAGATATGTGAGTAGAGAAGCTTCTCTTTGTCCAAAGTGGCAGACAATTTGAAAACCACATTTTTTAGGGAGTTGGGTGTAGGACAAGCTAATAAAATTGCTACTAGGCAGCTAATTTTAACACAGCTCCTAAGTTTAACAGGAATCTCCTTTTGTGTTTGCAGTTCTTTTGAAGTTGGGGCAGAACCTTTTTAATGTCCTCTGTCATTCCTACAGGCATAACAAAATGAAAACCAGATGCTACAACACGTGATCATATTATCCAAATGACATTGTCCATATGATCAAATGTCATTTTTTCTTCCTTACAGATGGACAAAGCTTTCTGTTCAGCACTGCAAAACTCTGCTGAAAAGGAGCAAAAATATTCATGCAGCTCATACTTATGTCCATAAAGAGAACTGTGATAAATGCTTGCAGTATGGACACCTGAAGAAAACTTTCAGAAAAAAAAAAATCATTGCTTCTTAACTGTCTGTGGTTAACTGAAGCAGTTTGTCTAACATGTTACTGATTCCACTGGGCATAAAAAAAAGTATATATTTTTGGAAGGGACCTGTGATCCCTAACCCTAACCCTAACCCCATCCTCCACTAGTCAAAGTAGGGCTAACTTTTATCAAGTTGCTTTGAGTCCCACATAGGCAAGTTTTGAAAATTTCCAAGGATGAATATTTCACAACCTCTCTGGGCAACCTGCTGCAATATTTAACCATCCTCATAGTGAAAAAGTTTTTCCTTTCCTCTAATTGTAATTTCTAACATTGCAACTTGTGCCTGTTGTTTCTTGCTCTGCCACCAGGGTCTACCTGTCACTACATTTTGAAATAGCATGGTGAAACTTGTGTTAAATTAATTGCGAGCAAGCCAAATTCCTACTACTCAAGAGTTCGTACAAAATACTAACTTTCTGAATCTCATGGGTTTTTTTAAAAGAGAAGGAGAAATGCGACTAAGAACCTCCTGCCCCTTCCCTCCCACGTGTTGGAAGCAAGGTGATTCAGATGTGCTGAAAAAGGTAAAAGAGAGGTACAAGTAATTGAACCAAGAGGAGCAACAAAACAAAAAGAGAAAGTGACCCCAGCTGATGTGCAAACTGGAGAAAATAAATATAGCAAAGCTTATTGAATAAACACAGTTATTGCTACCCAATTAAAATTTTGTAGCAGAAATATGTCTTAGTTCTCTTGAGAGTGTATCCTCTGTGTGTTTGTGCATATACTCTCTTGAAAGCTAAAGATCTTAAGGCTTTTGATTGATAGTTCTGTGATTACCAGGTAACCAGCAGGCATCCTGCAGCTTTCATCTCAACATTTCTGATTGCCATTTTGAGGACACTTAGTTGCTGCTGTCAGATCATTATACCATATTTACACTTAGATTTGCATTATCACTGTCACTTGTAAAACTAGTTCAGAAAACATCTTGGATTTTTGTGGTACTATATAGATGCACCATTGTTTGCTGCTCCTGTATCAATGAGCTCATTGCCATCTCAAATGTCAAAAGTGGAATTCTGGTCTCATGCCTATTGTACAAAACCTCTTAACGGCTTTCGCATAAATAACTACTGCTTTATTGTGCCTAGCTACAAAGCATTGAATAATTTAATGACTTGCAACTATACAGGCTGAATTTTTGCAGTCATTAAAGTATTATTATCTTCTACCATCTGCCTGTATCTTGTTGATTTTCCACTTGAACATTTCAGTAGATAAGGAAAATCTCAAATGTTCCTTAGAAAAGCTGTGCCAGTGGCATTACTTGCAGTATCAGAAACAACAGTAAAGGACTCTGCAAATGGCAGAGGAGATTGACTTTCTGAATGGAATTTTTTAAAAGCTTTATGCACAGGGCATTAAGATGATTTCCTGTGATTATTTCCTGAGCTTCATGACTTGGCATTATAATGGTTTATAACAAAATGAGTAATCGCCTCACAAATATCTCATGAGGAAATAATAGCTCCCATTATTTTGCACAGACGGTAAACTGCTGAGAGACTGGGCTCAAATTTTAGTTAAAGAGAGGGAAAGTGAGAACGTATGTTTCAGAGTATAGACATCAATTACTTCTCTTTTCCTCCCTTCTTAAACTGAACCATTATCTCAGACATAATTGGTTGCCTCAGTATTAAAATTGTTTACATCTGGTGCCAAAAAACACAAAATCCACAAAAAATGTTGCTAATATGTTTCATTTTAATTTCATTTGTGCCTTGATCATCATGATATTCCCCTGTGGAAGCACACAGTCATTGCTTTCCCATAGTGGTTTACTCTTTGTACAAACCTGTATTACTGAGGAGGAGAATTGCTATGAGCCCCTTCTTTCATTCTACTTTCTTCTGCTTGCCTCGGCCTCACAAGACAGTTAGTGAGGTCAATCCCATGGATGGAGCTATTAGTTTTCATAGATATGGTGCCATTGGATGACAGAGTTGTCAGAAAGAGTTATTTTGATGTCACATGACACTTTTTACTTATATATCTCTGCATATTCTTATGTGATACATACAAAGAATAAAACTGAAGATAGCATAATAATGATCTTTATTTTGCATTAAACCATAAGTATACCCACACCTTAAGTTTACCCTAGATACTATATGTATAACCCATATGTCACTAATATTTACTACTCGTTCTTGGGAGCAACTTCTGAAGAAAGGACAGTTCATGCACCAAAGATCTTCTGGTTGCACTCTTCATAGATAAATAGTTTTATCTGCCTAAAACTTCAGTGAAACCATCTGGACTCTAGCCATGGGTGGGAAACTGCTCATATGGAGCTTATTGAATCTTGAACCTTGCCTGCATACTGCATGTTTTACTACATAATTACGATGCTTACTATTGCTATTTTTATTGCTATTATTTACTATGCTTACTCTTACTCTTACTTTTGCTATTACTATGACATAGTTACTATTTATTACATAGTATATTACTACTATGTTTATTACATAATTGTGTTTTGCAAGATACGGTGCTAAAACTGTGTGTCTTGTCTAAAATTAGCCCCAATTCCTGTAATTTTGTAGATACTTTTTTTAAAATGAAAGACTAGATTCCTGTTAAAAATATGGCTACTTAACTTTCACTTAGACTGTTGTTATTGAATAAACACACAAAAAGCAAGTGGATCTCAGAGCAGTGTGCTCCTGCTGAGGAACACAGATTTACTACAATAAACATATACTGCAAACGTGACAGGCTTTATCAGCATCAGTGTGCATGGCTGCTGCATTGAAACTAGAGGCGGGTCAAACCCTTGCAGGAGATAATCTCCAAAAAAACCAGCTGAGCAGTTTTGCCAGATCTATGAGATGTTTTGCCTTCAGAGACTATCAGACTAGCCAGCTAAAGTACTTGGCAGCCAGTTCATTAAGAGACCTTCCTTGAAATGTTTTATGTTGAGCCTTTATTTAGTTTGGGGTGGGGCGGAATATGGTGGCTTGTTTTCATTTATTTGTTTATTTTGGGTTTTTTTGTGTGTTTGGTTTGGAGTTTTTTTTGGTGGAGAACTGTTGTTGCCTATGAAGATGACAAAGTGAGGAAGAATTAGTTATGGGATTAATTACTTCCATGGTTTAAAATGTCTTGATATACCAACTGTTCTCAGTCCCTGTCTTCCTCTAGGGTTATTTATCATGTGATGTTTTAATAGCACTACATTTCTTTGGATTTTGCTTGATTATGATTACTTAAAAGAGAATTACTGCCAAAAATTAATAGAATCTGGCAGATCAAACAAAATATATTCTGAATATAGAGTTCATGCTGATGCTGGTAGTTACATGGGACTGCATTGTGCAATGCTGTCTTATATCAGATGTGAGTTTTTAACTTCTGGCTATATTAAAGACATTTGTTAATACCATACCTATGCATAAAACCATAGAGGAAAGTTTTATTGCACATTTTATAGGTAAAAAAAGGAAACTTTACAACTGGCATAGAAATGTACCCTTTGCATATACAAAGTATATACAAAATGCCACTAATCTCATCTGGAAAGTCATGCAAGTATATCACATTTTATGGTATAGAATGTGACCATTTAATAGACTACATTTTACATAGAATCATAGAATCGTTTAGGTTGGAAAAGACCTTTAAGATCATCAAGTCCAACCGTTAACCTAGTACTGCCAAGTACTTACTACCACTAAACCACGTCCCTAAACACCACATCTACATGTCTTTTAAATACCTCCAGGGATGGTGACTCAACCACTTCCCTGGGCAGCCTGTTCCAATGCTTATATTGTGATTATCTAGTGTAACTTAACTACCATCACCTACTATTTTATTACTGGGTACTTGTACAATATTGCTCCAAGCATCACATTCGTCAGAGAGCTCTGAAAAGGTTCTTGTCTCTTAAGACATAGTTGTGTAAGAAAATAAGCCAAAGCCATACTCTGGCCGAGGCCAATTGGTGTATAGTGGCTGAGATTCATGTGAACAAAAAGAATGACTGTGCTTAAAGTTCATGCTGGGAAGGGTCACTGACAGATCATCCCAACCATGCTCAGCATGATCCACATTCATTTAGAAGAGTGAATTAGCTGACAGAGATCAAAACCATGCTAAAATATGGACAGCCACAGAGCCCACACTACCCCATTTCATGTAGGGTTACCAAGGTATCTTACCTGCACAGTGTATTTTAAGTTTACATTTTAACTTACGGTCACTAAATGTTGTATTTATCCTTGACCATATAGAGCCATGATTCATATTGCTCCTTCTCAATTCAAAAGGGTTTAAGGAAAGTAGATGTCTTGAAGGCAATCCTGATTTATTCCAATAAAAAGGGTACAGCAAATTGCCTCTTTTAACTACCTCTTGTAGGACCCTCACAATTTGGTGAGATTGGGGACACCTGGCGCTCAGGAGCCACAGAGGGGATGCCATGCAAAAGGCAGTAGTTCCTTCCTGCATGAAGGGAAGGCTCTTCCTTCACCTGGAAAATAACACAAAACCCAGGTGGTTCTCAGAGCCGTGTGCTCATACTAAAGGGCACAGATTTCCTACAATTTGTTCATGGTGGATTTATTACATCCTTTTTGATTTGGAAGCTGAATTAGCCGATTTGTGCATCAGTGTACTTGAAGAATTGTACTTTGAAGTTCAAAGTAATGTGAATCTAAACGAAAGGAGGTTAAGACCATATGGAGGAGGGAAGAAGAAAAAGGCCACAGAGATGCTATGTTTTTATATGTGTCTCTTTAAAGCACTAACAAATCAAATTTATTTATTATTTTAAGCATGTATATTGCAGGACTGAGGCCAACTATATGAGATTCAACAAGGCCAATCGCTGGGTCCTGCACTTCGGCCACCATAACACTGCAGGCTTGGGGAAGAGTGGCTGGAAAGCTGCCCGGAGTAAAAGGACCTGGGGGTGCTGGTTGACAGCCGGCTGAACATGAGCCGGCAGTGTGCCCAGGTGGCCAAGAAAGCCAACAGCATCCTGGTCTGTATCAGAACTAGTGTGGCCAGCAGGAGCAGGGAGGTGATCGTGGCCCTGTACTCGGCACTGGTGAGGCCGCACCTCGAATACTGTGTTCAGTTTTGGGCCCCTCACTACAAGGACATGGAGGTGCTGGAGCGTGTCCAGAGAAGGGCAACGAAGCTGGTGAAGGGCCTGGAGCACAAGTCTGATGAGGAGCAGCTGAGGGAACTGGGGTTGTTTAGCCTGGAGAAGAGGAGGCTGAGGGGAGACCTCATCGCGCTCTTCAACTACCTGAAGGGAGGTTGTAGCGAGGTGGGTGTTGGTCTCTTCTGCCAAGTAACTAGCGATAGGATGAGAGGAAATGGCCTCAAGTTGTGCCAAGGGAGGTTTAGATTGGACATTAGGAGAAATTTGTTTACTGAAAGAGTGGTCAGGCCTTGGAAGAGGCTGCCCAGGGAAGTGGTGGAGTCACCATCCCTGGAAGTATTTAAAAGACGTGTAGATGAGGCGCTTAGGGACATGGTGTAGCGGGTATGGTGGTGTTGGGTTGACGGTTGGACTTGATGATCTTAGAGGTCTTTTCCAACCTTAATGATTCTATGATTCTATTCTATGATTAAAGTTTGGACATTTTCAACTGGTGATAGGACATCACGGTGCTTGGTATTGTACAAAACACAGGAGGAACCAATTCCTGCTCTGGTGAGTGTAAAACCTGAAGGATCTTCTCTGTCTCTCAGCAAATATTCATGTTTATTTACCTTAATATTTTTGCAAGTCTTATATTCATAAATCAGTTCAGGCAGGAAAATACACATCTACATATTGCAATATAAATCTCACTTGACCAGCTTTGCTCTGATATTTTTTTTTTTTTAATATTTATTATGTCTCATTTCACTTGTGTTTACTTAGGGATTTTGAAACATCAGAGATGTCATGCAAACATGCCGTAAGAAAATGAGGATCTAATTTTCTCGGGAGAGTTTGTGAATTTTGCTTTAGAGCAAAGAAAAGAAAGTACTTCAGAATTTTTCAAAGCAAGTCTCTCACAACTCATAATCCATCAGACTGAGTTGCTTATAGGAGGTTGTTGTTTTGTTTTGTTTTGTTTTTTTAAATAGGAGAAATAAGCAGACATAGACATGGAGCAGGTTATCTAGCAACATAGAGCTAAATATCAGGTACTGACATTTGCTTTTTTGTGCTTTCCGGATGCCTTCAGTATATATATCTGAATACTTGTGTATAGAGATCTTCCTCTCTTAACACAACTGTAGAAATAAAATAAACACTATCCCTGAGTTTTAAAACATGGTCTGCATAGATGGGACACTGAATGTTGCTACTTTCCTGTATGATCTCCTTCTAGCTTCTTTCAAAAGAAGATATAAGCAACAATGAAAATCCAAACTACAGATTAGGACCAAAAACTTTATAATGCTTATAAGTTGAAAAAACAAACAAAGCTTATTTTCTTAAATTTATTAATCTCTCTGTTCAACAGCATTAGTTTTCAAGAAATTACAAACCTTAATGCTCTGATTCCATTAATAGTCTGAGCACATAAGTATTCTTGTCAGCTTAAAATTGTTTCCAATTATTTGAATACGTGTGTGAGCAGGGGGTTGAGCCATGAGTTTACCATTGTTCTGTGTGATTTGAGGAGCTCAACTCTTTCCTGAAGATTTTCCACAAAATATAACTCAAGAAAAAAAAAAAAAAAGACAAAAGGCAGGGGGGTTATCTTCAGAATTCCATGAGCAGGACAAGTGTATACGATGTCATATGTCCATATTTGCTTAATTGGAGACATGGAATTTTTCTTTCTCATCTTGTTCAATGTCCCACAAACTTCTCAGAGCTGCAGGTAAATAAATTTCCTGTTTCTCTTCAGTGCTAGGGAATCCCACATTCCTTCAAAGAATGTAGGATGCTGTGAATAGAAATATCATTTCTGTTTTCCTCTACCCCACAAGTGCCCACAAGTCTTGGGAAAATCTAGGCAAAGAAACTGAAAAATTCTTGGATAAAGCAAGATAAAGCAAATTAAGTTAAATGAAGGCTGCCCATGAGCTGAGCTGAAACCATATTTGAACCTTTTAATTAGGCAACATATTGAAGAACAAGGACCACATTCTCTACTAACTGAAAATTTTGTTAAAACAGTATTAAATACCTACTAAAAAATAACTAAATTGCATAGACAAACTAACATTATACTTACTGTACTTCAGAGGAAAGTAAGCTAGTTGTTGGTACACCAGTAACTTTTTGTGCAGTCTCTCAAAGTACTGTCTTTACATTTAAAAGGAAAGCTCGTAAGTTTCTTTATCTTTAAAGATAGGTTTATCTTTAAAACCTGGTAATTAGCAGCAGCTATTAAACAATCTTCACCTTTGTGAGTATTGGTTTTCAATTAAAGAACAATAGTTATCTAATAACGGATTCATCTAAATGATATTTTGTGGAAATAACATTAACCAAAAGCCAAGTTAGAAATCAAGTAATAAGTACAGAAATAATTATTATAAGCATGTGTATAATATTAAAGCCTGAAGGTGTAATAGCTTAATATTCAGAAAAGCAGACACCAGGTATTCCTTTCCCATATAATTTTAGAAAATTAATTTAAAGATGATATTTTCTGTGAAAACTCTGCAAATAAAAGCCTGGTTGGTTTTTAGTTTACAAAAAAAGCAGTTTCTTGAAAAAAAAAACCAGGCTTATGTCCTTAAGCTGTTCTTGTTTAGTAACACCATATCAGAGCTTAAGTTTTGAAAACAGTAATCTTTCTTTTCCCTCCCATTCTTCTCTTCACTCAGAAAAAGTAGATGAAAGTAAGAAGTTTTGAAAAAAGTTTGGTTATGAAGAAATGTTGATTAGGTCTAATATATCATCTAAAGTTTTAAATTCAGTCTGCAATAAAGTGTGTGAGAAAAAATCTGTGAGGAAGTTGTGTTTTGGTTATTTGCAAATCAACATTAACATGCCTTCAAAAGTATGAGTCATTCCAAATGACACTGGCAATCCTAAAAATAAATATTTTCCTTTCAATATTTTACGCTATAAATCTAAATGAGTAGAAAGATTTTGCGAGAATGTAGTTTATGTGATTGACCTCAGACTACTGGTGTAGAGATGGAGATGGCTGAGGGTCAGAATCTGCCATTTTTCCTCTGATGGTAAATTGAGTCCTTCATTCTGCAGTGACTAAACAAGGCGAATTCTTGCTGCTAGCCTACAGAATGAAAGATCAATGGCTATTTTTCTCTAGTCTCCAGTCAATTGCTGAAATAAAGGAGAAAATTACTGGCTACTCCATTTCCTGTGTTTCTGAAATGCCCACATATAGTCATAAGCTTTGCAGCTGTATACTGCAACAGATGATGGTGACCACAGAGATTCTTGAGATTTATAAATCTTGTGGTAGAAAAAGGACTTTTTTTTTTTTTGAGAGAGAGAGACTAGTCTAGCTCTTTTCCTTTTCCCTTTTAGTCTTTATTACTTACATAATGTTCTTTATAAAATGTTCTTTCCTTACCTCATGTGCTTTTCCACACTAATTTTTCATGACTGAACTCTAAGACGGGAAGCAAATGTCTTCATGGTGGCAGAAAGAGGGTAATCTGAGCAAGTTAAAATTACTAAAGTTTGATCAAAATAAGGATAATTTGTACTTCTCCATTTTTAAGCACAAATGTAGCAAAAATCCTACCCAATTCTCCCCAAAAATCCTACCTAAACTTAGTGAAGAAAGGTTATCTGATAAATATTATCTGATAAATGTTATTCTCATAATGTAATTCAATAGGTTACTTCAGTGAAATTCTGTTCTTTCCACTTTCTGATTTTAAGTATGTCTAGAAAATATGTGTTAGATATATTAGGTTAAAATTAAATTCCTTTTCTCAGTCTATTGCTGGTTACAGTAAAATTCTTAATTTTAAATGAAAGGTTTATTTCAGGAATCTCTTTTACTACAGACATCTCTGGCTGATATCTGCAGCTGGTTTTCTCATGCTTGTGTACCGTCTCCCTACACTCTGCCAGCAGGTAGATCAATTGCGACAACTGAAAAATGGCAGAATGTGTTTTCATAGTGTAAAGATAAGCAATGCTGTCACTGCTCTTAAACAGATTTATTTATAACGCATTCAAGCAATATAGTGATTGCAATTTTTCTCCCCTTTTTCATACTCCCATTTTCATTAGCTTCAGGTCCATGAAGATGGCCCACCACTCTCTAACCTGTTGTTCATGCAGGTGGGTTCCCCATCCATGGGCAGGGCAATCAGGCTTATCTCCAGGCAGGATCCAGACTGTGGTTCTTCAGCATGAGTTGAAGGATAGAGAGGGATAAATAGGCAAATTGTAAGCTCCACATAAACCTAGATCAGTTCATGTTGTAGTGACAAAAGCATCCTCAGTTGCAGGCTACTAATTTGCTCCTAGTTCTGTATAAGACTGTGCAAAAGAGCTTTATCAAAGGCATGCATAGTAAAACCCTCTCATTGTCAAACAACAGTTAGCATTCCTTCATGAAAGGGAGTGAGGACTCTCAAGTTAAGAAGGTGGCTGCCAATCCTGTAGCTGCTCAGTTTGGGCTAGAAACACATATATTAAAAATCTCCATTAGCATGCTGTCAACTGCACAGTAGAGGTAGAACTCTTGCATCTGTACTTTCCACCTTGACAGCAATTTCACTGACAGTCAGTGCCATGTTTGTCAGGGTGTAGATCCAGGTAGTTGGTCTCTTTTCCTGTGCCAGCTATCTTTCACTATTCTGATCTCTTGCTGACAAAGATTCATCAAGTGATCCTCTTGGGAAGGACACCAAAGAAGAGAAAGATTCATTTGCAAAGATTAATTTTAGTGAGCGAGACACAAAAAAAGGCTGATTCACAATGAATTGCACATGAAATAATATTATACTTTTTGCCTTCCTTTTTTTTTCTGTATATTTAATTACAGGCTCATCTAAGATGGAATTTGCAATATTTTTAATCTCTATGTTTCCTCCCAAACCCAGGAAACCTCCAGTGGAAAACTACAAGAGTAGAAAGAGAAACTCATTGCCAAACTCCAAAAGGACCTGAAAGAAGTGAAACAAAATCTTAGGTAAGAGAGCTGGACAGACAGCTTGTGTTTTTGTCTGAGGTTCTGGCCAGAGAAAGAGTTGCCACCAGCACACCCTGAGACAGCTGTTGATGCAGATTTCTTCCTCCAGGCACATTTGGGCTGGGTGCCCAGAAGATTAAAGAAAAACAAGCCAGGATCTCTGGAAACATCTGCTTTTGACATGAAAGGACCATGATGGTCTGGAGACAGAACAGAGAATGTGAGTGGAACATCTGCTGGGGAGAGAGCGAGAGAGCCTGGCAAGAGGACATGGTAAAAAGAGTTGTGTCACTGTGGTCTTGCAGATTCTTTTTGTTTGTTTGACTGGTTTGACTGGTTTGGTTTGGTTTGGTTTGGTTTAGTTTTTTTTTAATTGCTGGTTGATTAATTTTATTATTTTGTATTATATACTGAATTTATAGAATAGCTTACTGGATGAAAATATATTTATTTTTTTGAAATAAAAGAGTGACAGAAACTCTCTTGTTAACTTATTTGGAATTAAGAAAGGCAGTGTCTTCACATGCTTTGCGTTTCATAGTAAGAAAACTTCTTGCATTTACTAAGGGTGGGTGTCCTCTTGCAGATGAACTATCCCTCCCCACTTAGGTTTTCAGTTCACTCATTCTGTTATTGAGAATACGTATTAGTAATGGTATTTTGGGATGACTGAGACCCTATCTAAATGATCTCTGTGTGTTTCCTCATTGAGACTGTTGTATTCCAAAATAAAACGTAATTCCTAAGAGGCAATACTCAGGGGAGAGGATTTATTTTGAACCAGTACTATTCTCAATTCTGTGGTCAACAAAGGACAATTGTTGGACAATCCTGTTTCCACAGAAAGTATAATGTATGCCAATGTTTTGTTAGCCTGGAGTCTCCAAGGCAACGGAAGTGTCTTGTTATGGGAGAGGGAGGAAGGGGATGATTGACTTAGGATGGAAAAGGAAATCCTATTTGTAGCAGGTTTGGTTGGACTGGGCAAAGGCAAGCTGCTGAAACACCAGCTCTCATCATGGAGGGGTTTTAGCTTTTCTCTTAATGATGGCATGGGCCCTGAAGGTAGTCTATATCCAGCGTATCAGCGGGGATTGTACAGTTCCAGAAAACACATCAAGAAAAGCCTCTGGTACTTTCAGTAACTCTCTTGCTTCCAACCACAAACAACAGATTATGTGCTAGGTGGCACTGCCCGTCTCTCTTTTGAAGATTTCAGTAGCAGACTTCCTCACTCCAGACAGGTTTCTTAGCAAGACTCCATGTTCCAGTGAGTATGCTCTTGATGGAGCAGTGTATGAGTATTTTAGGTCAAATCCTGGCACATGGTGTCAATGCTCTCCAACCAGAATGGTTGCTCATGGCTTCAGTGCAGAAAGTGCGGCTTACCTGGAGGAGATGATTTGGTGCCTCCTTTTGCATCTCAGAAGCCAGGAAAGGTAAGTGCACTGCAGATTAGATGATCTAAGCCTGCATTCCAAATTATATCGTTGCACACAGATGTGCAATATAATTGGTACACTTTAATTCACTTCCACAATGCTCATGAATAAAAAGTGCAAAATGGTGACCAGGTTCAGTAACCTTGAGTCTGAATTTAAAAACCAATATTAAAAACCAGTGCAGATATACCTCTGTACTGTACTGTACTGTCCAAACCCAGTATTTACTGTTCTAAGCACACTTCACCCCATATCCTTCAAGTCAGTGAGGATTTTCTCTGCATTTGAATGGATCAGAATGACAATTACAAGTGGATAATTACATTTCTGCACCATATATGTTTGAATCCCCAGCCTAACTTACAATTTTTCTTCTTCATAATTTATTTTGAATTTCTAGAGGGCATCTGGAGTGTATAAATTTAATATGGACTGATTGATGCTGCTTATCAAAAAAACTCATTGTGTTGTTTGAGTTATTGTTTTTCTTAAAACATATAAGTATGGCACTGTTGCTTTCCCAGTTTACAATGAAGTCTTGGCAGGCTAATACTGTTTTATTTTATGGTATTTTGAGTTAGTATTTAATTTATCAGGTCATTAACATATCAGACAATCTGTGAGCTATAAGATATCATTTGTCTGTGTTAGTACTGAGTCTCCCTTCCCACTCAGCAATGTATGAGACAAGTCATTCTTCGACTTGTCACTCTTGTTCTCATTTTTTTGTGACAAGGCTAAAATTTTATATCCCTTTGCCAGTAACCGTGAGTTCTATTATTACATTACTTTTTCGCATGCCAGAGTAAACCCAGTTCCTCAAAACTGTGCAAAAATCTTGCATGAAATGGATAATTATTTGTAGGTTTGAGATTTTGAAAAACATGTAAATGAATTTTCCTTAGACCTCTGACACGGTGCCTGTCTTCAGGAGGTAGAGGAAGAACTTAATAGTCTTTGGAAGACAGTAAAAGTTTTCTACATTTATTAAAGCTTTTCAAGTGTTAGTACTGGTAAGGAGACGTGAGCCCAGATCTGAAAGGTTTCTGAACAGTACAGGTGTAAAAGAAGAGCTGTTTTGGGGTACTATGCTTACATCATGTGGAAGCATTGAGATAATCCTTCCAAAGCATTAACTGAAACCACTTTGACATCTATGATTATGTCAGACCTTTTTTGTTTGACTTTTAAATTAAGCTGAATTCTATTAACCTGATATGGACAAACATCTATAATAAAACCCTACAGTTTGTTAAGTATACTTCTGAGCACATCACATTCCTAACTTAATAATCTATGCAAATTGATAGAAAATAAGAGAATAGTTAACTGTGTTCTAGCAGAGAACAGAGCATTGACAATGAACATGCAACTGTAGGTAACATTCAACATTTACGTAAAATGCATAAAAAGACGACTGGATTGATGTTGTTGGATTTGCAATGGTATCCAATATTGATCCCAGTATGTTAGAGATGGTTTTAATCAAAATTAAAGACAATTAATATTATTTTAAAATACACATTATAGATATGTATAAATACAAAGATGTATAAGCACATCTGCCAACAATCATGTAACGTGATTGACTTTAGAAACCAGGAAAAAAATAAACAGTGACAAAACAGGTAAACTGGATGTAAATCTAATGTTTTTTTAAACACTCATTATGGGTGGAAGTAAAGGCTGGTTTGCATTCTTATAGGTTTGATTCTGTTTTTCTGTTTTGGGAAAAATACTTCAAGGTATAACATTAGGTAGAAATTTAACACTTGTCTCTAAGATTTTTTTTTTTTCTGAAAAGCTTTATGAAGTTATTCTTTTGTTGACTTCATGCATTTCAGCATCCAAGCATTTCTAGCTTATTCTACATCCTTCTTCTTCTGTCTTTTCTTGGGAATAAACCCACTTCTCTCTCACAACATGTTGATCCATGTCTCCAGCTTGCAGCACAGAGCAGCTGCAGGTTCTGTTTTCATATTTTTTAATTGTATTGCAGTATTGTCTGTTCTTCTCAAAATTTGTTTCTGAAAAAAATCATAGTTACTCTTTACCATTTGTACTTTGAACTTTGGAGATGGTTTTTCACCTTTCTAGACTTCTTGGAATGGTAAGACAGATTTTATTCTTAGTAGAAATCTATTAAAATATCAGGATCATAACTTTTATTGTAAGTTTGAAAAAAACCCCTAGTTTTTCATTTCAGACTTTAAGACAGTTTTATATCCTTTCCTCCATGCTCCTCTCTAAATAACCCTGCTGGCACTCCACCAATTGGCAAGATATTGACCCTTAAATATGCTTTAAAACCTACCTTAAAATTGGTAAACTGTTACACCTTAAAATAATGAGCAGCAATTACTTTGGGATTACCCTAGGAAGTTTAGTGGCCTGAAAAAATAAATCCTCTGAGTGATGACTACATAGAAAACAAGAAAAGCTAATTTTCTTATATTAATGGTAAAATATTTTTATATCAGTTCAAAAGATGCCTAGATGAACAAAATATTACTAATAAAAAAGGTATTACCCACCATAATAGCCCCTTTTATTTTCCTATCAAATTTAACCATAGCTTTGCAATTCTAAGATCTAAGAACAAGATTTGTTGAGAAAGTAACAGAGAAGTGAGAATCACTTATTTAAAACAAATGTTTTAACAGTGATGTCCAATCTTTGGTACTTCTTTTTATTACAAATGTTTAGTTCACTTTAGTGCATTATTTACTCTATGTTCTTAACAGTAAGTTGTATATAGTTGTGTGTAATAAGAGTTTATCAAATGCTCATCATTTGCATCAAAAATTATCTTCCTTTTTATCAGGGAAGATATTGTTTTTCCCTCAGCCTGACTTGTAACTCTTCTCAATTTCGTCTGCCAATAGAAGGAGCTCCTGCATTAGGCAACAAGCTGAAGCTCCCAGGAGAAACTTTCCTCTGATCGAGACTGATGGATTCTGGCTTTCATACTGTGTGATGTGTACAAAAATTTTGATTACACTTTTGGTACAAACTAACCAGTCATATTGCAAACAAACCCTATGAGATTATTGCCAGATAGGAACATAGCCCTGTTTAAAGGAAGGCCTATTCGGGGGAAAAATAATCAGTTAGGTTTATCTGCTTGTATCTTGTCAAACTGCAGTGGCTAGAAGCACTCTGCTGTAGAGGGGTGGTCAGTGTTGCCCCCGCTCTTTGTGATAACGGACATTTCCCGACTGCAGGCATAAACTACTGAGTGGTATTAGAGAAATGCTGAGAATCAGAATAACATAAAACACCGGTTCCTGAGGATTTTAAAGGTGTTGCTGGTATGAACAGGGAAAAGCAAACACAGGTACACTCTGTGTGGAATATATTCCAGTCTGTGACAGAACATTTTCATATTTAAGTAATTGATGGATGTTGTCAAAATGTTCTGAGGGACACAGAGAATTTTGACTACTTTGTTCAGGCAAAACAGATGTATTGTTTAAGCTGATTTTAAAACAGCTTCACAGAAGCAAACTATACACTATTTAACCTGTTTTCTGAAAAACTTTATTTCATTATTTGGACCCAGATTTGGTGAATTCTGATAGAGTTTAATTTTTGTGAGGTACAACTCTCTTCTCCAATCTGCTTTTACTTTCAATGTTACCCTTATTAACTGTTGTCTCATTCTTTTCATACAGCATTCTTAATGACAAGCAATTTCCAGCTACCAATACCCAGCATGCCCTGCATTATCTTCCAAGTAATAGAAAAATCTTCAGAAAATCTGTGATTCCCTAAATACTGTGATTTGACTGCAATGTCAAATCCCTTACCACATAAAAATCACTGTATTACTGCAGGATTAGAACACAAAACAAGCATTTTAATGTCATTCTCCATTTTGGGATGGGAGGAAATTTAATTGCTGGGCTGTGGATATATGTAAATAGATGCCGGAACGGATCAGCAGAGCTTGTGTTGTTGGCATGGTCATGGGGCCATTTTATTCCTCACACAACACAATTTTATGTTTCCCTCCAGATTTTCTTTCACCACCTTTTTCAGAAAACCTACTTTTTTCTTTCTGCTGTCCCACAACATATTTTTCAAGATGAAACGTAACCTGTACTATGCCTGACCACTTTTTACTGTTTCTAAAAACTTCTCTTCTTTTTTCTTTCTTTCAAATATTAAAGCCCTTTATGAGTTTGTATGAAAGTGATACATGAATTGAGTGCATTAAGTACCCAGTGACTATGAGTAATTAAAATCAGTAATGAGTTGATGGCTGGGCTAAAGAGCTGAGGCAGCAATCTTTGTTCTCATGCTCTTCTGATCCTTGTATTCCTGTGCAAAAGTTAGTGTCACTTTGCTTTTTATTTTTCATTCATTGCTCCTTATCTGAAGAGTTTTTACTCCTCTCTATCAGTACTTCTCTGGTGCACGAGAGAAAATAAAAGCCATAAAACATGCTTTGCTTGCCAAAGTGTAATGAAACAGAGGGCATTATACAAGAAAGATCCCTCCTGACTTGCTTCATATGGCATTTTGCCTGCGTAAGAGTGAATGATCTCTCTTACTGAAACACCTGGAGTAAAAATTGAATTGTTGAGCAAAAAACCTGTAATACTTCCTTCCAGACAGGTACAGACTGGAGCCTTTACTTGCACTTAGGCTGCATAACAGAGACCCTGATATACACTTACAGCTTCTATGGACAGATGAAAAAATATTGAAAAGACAAAATGAAGAATATCACGCCAGACCTAAGAGACACAGTGGGGTCTTGGGATTGTACTTCTTCCTCTTTTCTCCATATATCTTCTATTGGCTTTGTGAAGTCAATAGACTTATGAAAATCCCCATCATAGGATATAACGCCTAAATACTCCAGGGCCAGATTCTCAGATTCTTATTTCTTTTATCCTCCATATTATTCATCCAGTATAAAAAGACCAATAAATTGGCAGCATACGCCTAGCAGACCATTCCCCTGGTATGTGAAGAAACTGTTGTGCATTGCTGATCTGGTCTGGATTTGTTTCTCTGCTTGTTATCTTCCTGAGAGAGAAGCAAAATGATGATATGGCCGAGTTACGCTCCACCATATCTCACACTTGAATGACTTCTATTATTCTTTTTTCTCTTTAATGTATCTATCCTACACTACTTCACTGTAAGATAGGGTTGCATTCCTATTCTCTGTATTAATAAATGGGAGAGCTGAGATACAGAGATTCCAGTCTTCAGCTCAGCTTCAGTTATCTCAGTACCTAGCACGTCAAAAGCAACACTCAGGTCACTTTGTGGATTTATGATGAAGTTTTATAAGTATCTAAGTTTGAATATCTTTACTACATATCTACCAACACCTTTAAGCATCTTTTATATACACAAAAGTGCAGCAAAGTTCAAGAAAATTCTATTGCTCTCAATTTCTGTTAGGTCCAGAAGAAATTCTATTTCAGCTAATTATTGCTCTCAATTTCTGTCACATGCAAAAGTAAAAGAACTTTAGCAGAGGGGTAAAAAAAAGTCTCTGCTGCCTAGTCAGTCTAGGTCACTTGATTATCATGACCCCAGACTAATTCAGGTACATCATGCCTCTAAACTTGGAGACTTTTTTACGATGTTTTGTCGAAATTATGCTATCTGTGTCAAAAGATCAGAGTTCAAGTTAATGTCTTCCTAATAAACATGCTGCCCTTACAAATGATCTGGGAAGTCGGGGAAAATCTACCTCTTGGATTTATTTTTTCATATAAAAGTGCATGGGTTCAATGCTGATGTTACAACATTGCAATCTAACAGCAGCATGGATTTGAGAGCCTATTAATCTCATGATTACAATGCCAAGCTTACATTGGAACAGGGAGCAATTACCTTCAAGCTCAGATTTTTTCCTCAGTCACATTTCAGCTCTCTGGCAGTAGCTTTCAATCTTTAGGTTTGCTTTAAGGCAGACCATTCTCCCTGCCACCCTCTGGGCTCAACTGTGCACGCCAATACCTTTCTGCATAGCAGAAATGCCTTCATGATCACAACTAGTGACAGGCAGATGTTTCTGTCTTTCCTGATATTCCTCGTTTTACCTCTACACTTGGTCCATGCAGTTGAGGAGAGGATGTGCTGGTAAGCTACTGCATTTGATAGGCATCCGTGTATAGTTTATAGTTTTGCTGCTGCTTTGCAATTATCTTCAATCATACTGAGTCTTGTCTGAGGGAAAATGCAAACAGGACAATATAGTCACAACATCCAAAACATAGAACATAGTCACAGATGCTTTTAAATGGCATAAATAAATAAATAAACATATAACCCCCAACACCTTACTTATGTGAAGGCTAAATCAGAAAGGTCTCTCCCTTATCCAGTTGACTCACTCCCCTCCTGACAAAGATGCAGTCAGGATTTCAGTCTTTGTGCATACCACTCAGAGAAAGATCCTACATTGGAGAATCTATCAGAGAACGCTTTTATAGTGGGAGTTTCTCTCACAGTGTCTCCAGCAAAGAATACTTTTGGGAACACACTCTTACATGGCTGTTCGGATTTCTGATCCTGCAGATGCTCATGTTACTGGAACTTTGATCTTACAGAGACTCATGAGAGATTCATGTTGATGGAACTTGAAGAGGAATCATAGAGACCACCTTACATTCCAACAGTTACTATATTGCTTACTTATTCACCGGTCATTCTTCATCAACAGAGTGAATATTGTTCTGCTTCTAGGGTATGCAAAAGCGTCTCTACTAACATAGGTGTAATCTTCTATACTGTACTGGCCAGTAAAAAAATTGTTCTTGCACCAATAAGTAATAACATTTCCCTTTCTTTCTGCTGATTCATTGTCATATTTCAGTGTCAAAAATGTCTTTCACTGTATTTTATATTCTACATCATTAGCCAAGACTTACTGCACAAATGTCTAAATATAACAAATGTACTTAACTTATTAACAACTAATTGATATAAAATGTGACTCTAATTAATCATTTGGGGTGAAAATATGCTCAGAGCTACTAACTTGCAGACTCTTTTTTAAAGCATTTTGAGACAAAAGGGTTTTAATGAAACAAATTAAAAAAAAAAAAAAAAAAAAGCCCAAAACCATGCCTATCATCAGGAGAGTTAAATTAATAGTTAACATTTGTTTAGCCCATATGCGGTGGGTTAATCTTGGATGCCAAGTGCCCACCAAGCCGCTTTCTCTCTCCCCCTTCTCAGCAAGACAGGGGGAGAAAGCAAGATGAAAAAGCTCCTGGGTTGAGATAAGGACAGGAAGATCACTCACCAATTACGACCACAGGCAAAACAGGCTCAACCTGGGGAAGGTTATTGCCAATTAACAAAGACAAATCTAAAATCATCTCCCCTCAACCCCTCTTTCTTCCCAGGCTTATCTTCATTCCTGAGTCTTCTACCTCCTCCTCCTGAGTAGTGCAGGCAGATGGGGAATGGGGGTTGTGGTCAGTTCATAACACACTGTCTCTGTCGTTCCTTCCTCCTCACTCTCTTCCCTGGTTCCAGCGTGGGGTCCCTCCCCCTGGAGACAGTCCTCCACGAACTTCTGCAACGTGCGTCCTTCCCATGGGCTGCAGTTCTTCATGAACTGCTCTGGCATGGGTACTTTCCAACAGGTGCAGTCCTTCAGGAATGGACTGCTCTAGTGTGGGTCACCCATGGGGACACAGGTCCTGCCAGAAAACCTGCTCCAGCATGGGCTCCTCTCCATGGGCCACAGGTCCTGCCAGGAGCCTGCTCCAGTGCAGACCCTCCTCCACAGGCTGCATCTTCCTTCAAGTCACATCCACCTGCATGGCATCCTCCTGGCATGAGGTCCTCTGCAGGCTGCAGGATGGATATCTGCTCCACTGTGGTCCTCCATGGGTTGCAGGGGGACAACCTGCATCACCACTGTTCTGGCACGTGGAGGACGTCCTCCATCTCCTTCTTCACTGACCTTGGTGTCTGCAGAGTTGGTTTCACGTTTTTCTCACTCCTCTCTTTCATAGATGCTGTGCAGCGTTTTTTACCATTCCTTAAACGTGTTTTCACAGAGTTGCCACTAGCATTGCTCATGGACTCAGCTTTGGGCGTTGGGTCCCTCTTGGCTGCGTGTGACATGGGGCAGCCCCTGGTCTCCTCTCACGAAGGCCATCCCTGCAGTGCCCACTCTTCCCACTCCTCTGCTACCAAAATCTTGCCATATAAACCCAATACACTAGAAATAGAAAAAGACAAACCCACTTCTCTATAGACTGTGCTCTTTTCTTCAGACAACAACCTAGGTACCTTTGCAGGTAAGATCCTCAATCGTTCTCTGTATGATCTTATGAGAGTATGTGAACTTATTTGTAATTTCTGCCAATGAAATTACTTGTTTCTGTGAAAATATTGCAGTAGAATTCCTATGTATGTTGAAGAAGTTCATATTGTGAAAGCGTGTCTTTTCTTGCAAGTCAATTTTCCATACAGACATACTGACAGTCTGCTTCTCTTTGATGCTCATTACAATTATCAATAGCAGAAATATTTCACCTCAAAATTCTTCCATCCTGATTTTTGCTTTTTTTTTTTTTTTCCTGTTAAAAATTGCACTTGCATATCTTTATGTTATACAGCTTTATGTCCTGGAATGATGCTGGAGTTTTTTTTTCCTTTTTTATGTCATTCCAGACATTTTCCATTTTCTTAATTGTGTGAGCCATAGTCTTTTACAGCACAGATCCTTGGTCTCTATTAAATGGTATGATCTAAATGTATGAACTCACAAGATTAATGCAAGCAGTATGCGTTTATGTGTTCTTATATTAAAATGCTTTATGCTTTGTGAAAAATAATTATTTCTTTGCTTTATGCAGAAATCTATACAGTCAAATATTTAGTGTGCAACTGTGATCAAAACTTATGCACCAGAGGATCTGAATCATTCAGGAGACAGATACAAGACAGTTCATCTCTAAGTCACTAGTCTGAAGGTACTCCAAGTCTGACTGAAAACTGATTGAAAGCTGATCTCCAAGGGAAACTGGTTTATTCAGGGCGTCTTCTGGCGATTAAAGGTCCACTTCAAACTAACCTTTATCACATCTGACACTAGTTACCAATCATACTATCATGATCCACAGACATGTCTTCTAGTAGATAGTAACAAAGTTTGTGAAATATTAGTTTTGGTTAGCTATTTACCTGTTCTGAACAGGTATTGGAAGACAATTTCTATCAGATGTTTTCTCTTTTCCCAATCCATCACAGCTGAGTACTGAAAAGCAGTTAATGGTTCTGATGTGTTGCTGATTTATCATACTTTTCTTTCCTGCTTATCATACAATAGAAAGGTAAAAAATTATGTTTTTACTCTCCCAATCCTTTTCTCAGTTTCAAATCCTTTTCTCAGTTTCACGATTTTGCTTATATGCTCCTTTACTCTTGATGACTATTAATCTATTCAACTGTCACTTACTACCTGTTATTCCTTTCTGGACTTCTCGTTTCATTCATAAATAAACATCAAATCACTCCACTTACTATAGGAAAGTTTCAAAAATTAATTCCTTTGTCAAGCAAAAATAGGCTTCCTCAAAATCGTAGTCTTTTACATATTCTCTTCCTTTTCCCTATAATAAGTACTGTCTAGAAGGGATCCCTGTATGAATATAATTGTGATTCTCTTAAAAAACAAAAAAAAAATGTTGCTCCCAGAAATATTGAGGGCATTATTTTTAATTTACAGGGGCATTATCAATTTCCTTGTGTTAATAGTTTCTATTTTGTTTCATTTTGAGAGCCACTTAAATTTTTTCATATTTTCCAACTTAAGAAAAAACCTGTATGCATAATATCTAAATGCACAAATACAGAAGTCAGTGTCTTCTTATATTCTTTGATTTCAAAATGGTGGGAAACCCTCCCTGCCCTCTTGTTTTTTTCTGAAATGAGAGAAGAGAAAGAAAATGTTTAAAACTTCAGAGTGAAAATTTCTGAAACTTTTGTTTCAGTTCTAAGAGGCTCTGGTTTTGGCCAAAGCAATAGGAGGGAGTGAAGGGCTCTCTGACCTTTGGAAATTTTTATAAGCAGAAACAGAACTTTTCTGCATATCCCAGCATTCAGTGTTTTTGAAGTGTCTGTTTCTCCTAGGCTATATTTCCCAGTTCTCGCACCAAAAAATTCTGTTCGCATTTTCCTGCAACTGGTCAAGTCTGATAAAAAAAAGAGATTCCTTTACAGACAACACTTAGCTTAATGTTGACAAACAGCAGTGGAAAAAGAAACTATCATTCACAGTATTGTTTTTAAATGCTCCAGAGTGGCGGTAGGGGAGAAAATGTTGCCCAACCATTTTTATAATTGCAAGTCTTTAAGTACAGTTAAGGAGATATGGAAATGTTTTTCATGACCTTTTAATAAAAAAGATTTTTTAAATGAAAATAAATAACATCAATTTTAAACACATGGGGAAAATATTCTCCAGAACTTAGTAACTATTAATTAAAATAAGATAAATATGTTAATGGTAATATGAGATTGTTAACCTCCCTAGAGAAGGCTGAGGAATTTTTTTTAATCTCAGAAAGTTTTGGCTCAACTCTTTGTGTTTTGAGGAGGAGGAAAGAAAAACATATAATCTACAGCAATAACATACAGACCTAGAACGAGAGCAGGTCTGTAAACACTTAACCTAAAAATAATAGATGCAAATGAAATTGTCTCTACGTACAACAGAGATGTTCATCCCCAACTCACATCCTCTGGTCTAGTGTTGCTGTGAAATCTGAACCGAAGGGTTGAGAGAACAACAGGAGATGTAGGACAGGACAGAAAGATGGTCTGCTACACAAGTCATGCTCTCAAAAGCTGCTTGCTTAAATTTGCATGTGTTCAAAACCTGCTTCAACCTACTGTACAGAGTCTCTATTTTATCACCAATACACGACTATATCATCAAAGGATATGACGGCCTCTTTAGCATGGATCTTTGGGAAAAACAACAGAGCATTTAGACGCCGTATTTCTGTGTTGTATTATGTTTATCTTAAACCGTGTTTATTTTAAACCATCAACCAATCCCATTTTCATAAGGTTTGGGTTTCTTTGACAACCAACACATGCATTTGTTTCTGGTCTTAAATGAGACTTCTACTTGGGCTACTGACTGAAGGTTGTTACTCTCTGAAGTTTTTATGATCCTTAGCTTAGATTAGGTAGACATCATTCAAAGCTGTCTTGCTAAAGCCTTGTGGAGCTGTTCAAGTCAGAAGTATGTGAGCCTGCTTGCTCTCTGGGGAGGTGGCACTACCATTCCATATTAAAGAAGATACCCATGCAGAAATTGCAGAGATGATGGTAGGATATGTTTGTCAGAGACAAAAGACAATGACAGATTAAGAAACCTAGGTATTGCCCATACCAACTTCTCTTTGAGGCAGGTTTGGTACCATATACAGCCAGGCAATGCCATCAGCATCAGGTCACTGGTGACGGACGCATATCAGAGCTAGGGAAGGAATCATACCACAATCTACCACAATCTGGCTTCTATTTGGGAAGCCAGAGATTCTTCCATACCAAGACAGTCTTGATCCAGGACTGTAAGAATGGGCAGAGGCAGTAATGTAATGCTGCTACTAAATGGTTTCTAAAATTTTTTTTTTTAGTTTAATTTTGAATGTTTTTTCCAGGTCCAGGTAATCCTTCATTTTTTTCTCCCAGATTCAAAACAGAAATTATGTGAATGGTAGATAAGGTGCTTTCAGTTTTAAATTTTTTTTTTTCAAATTTCATATATATTTTAAGGCATTGGTATTATTACAATATCAAGAAAGCTCATCATCCAGCATATTTTGGTAATAAAAGATAATTTTTTTTTTATAAAGATATTATCATACGCTACAAATTCAGGACTAGCATAATCAGAAAGGTGCTGAAACTAGTACCTGATTAACAAAAAAAATATTATATTTTAAATATCCTCACAATCATGTGTTATTAATAAATCAGCATATGTGATTTTAAGAATATGATTTCTAACACTGCAAATGGAAATGCTTCTTTATTTTTTCCTCCAAGCCTAATTGTCAAATATTACAATAAATGATTTTCTTTACATACATGGGAAAATATATAGGGAGAGACATTGGTGGTTTAGTTTTCTTTGGTGTCTGTGACCTTTCTTCTTTCCAAAAAGAGATTTCTAATTATGATGGAAGTGACCTTTTGTGTCACTGAAATTCTGTTGAGTTTTTAATGACAACTTTGTTTGACACTTGTTACATTTTCCAAGCAATAAATCTTTATGCCCCAATTGTATCTGCCCTAACTCCATAATGGTGAATGTCTTAACGGCACCCAAACTGGGGAGTCCCCTTATGTGGCTTTTTTCTCTTGTCCTTTGTCACATTGAGGAGTAAAATCAGCCATAACTACTAAGTAAATGAACCAGTCTTTCTGTACTAATCCAGTCCCTGGATATTGCTCCTTGCTCCTTTCCGAGAGCCATATGGACATGCAGTAGGTTTTTAACAACATTCACATACTGCTCCTCGTCCCGAGAGCTGCAGAGTCCTCCTGAGTAAAGGGGATCTGAGGATTACTATGCAAGTTTAATATTGTTATTCTCTTTCTCTTTACCCTGCAATTGGTCTACCCTTGAAAACTTGTGTAAGAGATTGACCTACTTCTGGAAAAGAAAAAAGAACAAAAATTATGCAAGAGGCTGTGTTTTCTACTACTGGAAGTCTTTAGACTCCGAAAGGATAGGGGTTGGGAGAACAAGGGCTTGAAGAGAATGAAGAAGGTCAGATAGGAGAACTCACAAGTTCCAGAATTTAGAGTTTCCATGGAAAACTCATTAGATATTGAAAAATATAAAGGAGCATGATTGCAAATTCCCCAACTAATGCTCTTTATATTTGATGAAAGGGCGAGTATCCCTTGTAATGGTATACAAAGCTGTGTCTTTTTTTTTTTTTCTTTTCTTCTTTTTTCTTTTTTTAAAATAAAAGAAAGGAAATTGTCATGATTATCACATCTGAATTATCATTAAAACAGGGCCAGTTGGCTACTGTCCTGCACTTTGGGCTCTTCTATTATTGATACTGAAAACGTGTCATCTGTTTATAATCTTAAAAGTTTGTTGTTAGCAGTTAACTCTCTGAGACTTTTCTACTTTTTTCAATACTCAATAGAACAATGGCTAGGTCTAACAAAACAAAAACACGATAGTTCTAATTAGCACTCCCCAGCATTTGTCCTTCATGACGGGATTTAACAAATCTCTGAAGAGCTGTGTGCAAGTCTCATACAGAGAAACAGTATGCTTCAGTTCTGTGACTGACTGCCAAAATTATCTTGACATCTCCTTTAGATGATGTAGCATCACAATGGTTCTTGTAATTGTTGTTGTATCTGGCAACTTAAAATCAGCAGACAAACTTCCCAGTTCATACCCTCCCGTGGGGAAACCTTTCCGTCTTTTTCTCAGATACTACATAGAACATAACATAAAGCAAAAATAGCAGGAATATTACTCTTGCTGAAATCTAACATAACCATGGCCAGCATCAATTCACTTTATCATATGTAGTATGGGATAATATATGGAATGGGGAAAGAGTGGAACAGACTCCTAGAAGTAGAAGTCATAGCGTAAGTCCATTGATACTATTTGTAAATACTGATCTGTTGATTCAAGGTGAGGGAAAAAGAAAATTCTCGCCTTTAGCTTTTTTGAAATGTCTGGTACCTGAAGATATGAACATTCCATGCTTTCTTTTCTCTAGCTGCACTTGAGTCCATCCAAGATACTCATGTTCCTAATAATCAGTCAGCAGTTTCATAGACACACTCAAGCTCAAGAACAGTGATGACAAAATTCATGTTGCAAGTCTGACCTGGAAAGGTTAGTTACAAACTAAAAGCACAAAGTGGGAGCAAGCCTGTAGACATCACAGTGAGCAACTTTGACATTTCACTACAGGATCAGCTTATGGAAGAGGAGAACCAGTACAAAGAGGTTTTGAGTCAAGGGTAAGATACCTGAAACGGTATAGGAACAAGGATAGGAACCCATCCAGCTAATTTAGACTGATTCTGAAAATTGTATTTGTTCATCTGGAGGATTTCCAGCTGGATTCAGGCATGTCACTCATGCATATAAGCAATCACATATTTCTAATATGTAATTTAATACATTGGTTGTAACTGACTACAAACAAAAAAACCTGCACCTACCTAATAAAAATGAAAAATAATGGCCTTAGAATACAATAAAGACATAAACCTGTTACAAAGTGGACATAAGTAATTTCCTGAATTGTGTACAAAGTAATTTATGAATGATCCATAAAATCATTGTATCATCACTTCTTTGTAGCCTTCTATTTACACATTTTTCTTTTCTCCAGGGCCATAAGAATTAGTCTTTTTTAAGAAGCTCTAATAAAATCTGTATAACTAAAGAAAGGATAACCATTGCTAGAATCTGTATCAGGAGTGTAGTTAGTGATTGCTGCTTTCAAGGCCTTTGAAGATATTTGAATTATGTATTACTGCATGTGAGAAGTATTTTTTCTTAATAAGCCATCAGCGAAAGACAATGAAAGTGACAAGATCTGCAGCAAATTTCCATAAAGATTAGGTACTTGAATTCAAATTATTATTCTCCAAATTCACAGAACACACGTACGACAGCTATGTGTATTGTTCTGTCATCCGCAGTGCAGAATAAAGGTAGACATACCTATTTAAATTATTTTGTTAAGTCTTTTTCATTGAGTTGTTCTTGTACAGCATATCTTACTGGCTGTGAACTACAAGTACACACTTGTATCCAAAAATCTGCATTCAGATTTCTGAAACATTTCCAAGGATTTTTCACTTTGACAGTGCAGAGTTTTTCACTGAGCAAACCTGGCTTTTCAAATATTTTCAGCATAAACACTTTAAGTATATAAATAAAAAAGAGGGCACTGTAAATGATAAAGCATTATCAAGGCTATAGTGATAATGCAATGAGCAATAAAGCTGGTAGCTGACTGTCTGTAAAAGTCCTTCACAAAATCCAGTGCATGATTTTTTGAGACCTGTACTCTGGAATGGATGTTTTTAAGATGGCTAATCTCTGAAATAACTTGGTTCACTTTTGGTAATGTTGCACAAGCTGTCACGCTCAGCTGTGCATGCCCTTTCCTTCAAAGAGATAAGAAGACTGATGTTTGGATTTATAGTTCTTGTTTCTAGGTTAATCAGTCAAAGTGAACGTATTGAATTCCTGACAAAATTTGCAGTTGAACAGAGAGTATTCTTACTGGACTGTATATATTCATTACAATGATATGTATTCATTGAGTTTGAGTTCTATCAGACTACAAAAGGGTCACCATTTTTTTAACTTCCGAAGTCTTTTTTAGTTTACGTCAAATGTGCTATCATGCAAAAACCCGTTCTGTCTGTACTTTTGTATTCCTCTTCTGCTTACCTGTATTCATTCAAGCTCTGGCTGGAACTCAGGAAAAGAAGGAGCATTTATCAATTGTGGAAGAAGGGGCAGGCAACTCAAGAAGAATACAGGGATCTCGTTAGGTCGTGCAGAGAGGAAAGTAGAAAGGCAAAAGCCCAGCTAGAACTCAACCTGGCCACTGTTATGAGAGACAACAAGAAATGCTTTTACAAGTATATTAATGACAAAAGGAGAGCCAAGGAGAATCTCCATCCTCTATTGGATGCGGGGGGGAACGTTGTCACCAAGGACGAGGATAAGGCTGAGGTACTTAACGCCTTCTTTGCCTCAGTCTTTAATAGTCAGAACAGTTATCCTCAGGGTACTCAGCCCCCTGAGCTTGAAGACAGGGACAGCGAGCAGGATAAACCCCCCATAATCCAAGAGGAAGAAGTTAATGACCTGCTACACCACCAGGACACTCACAAGTCCATGGGGCCGGATGGGATCCACCTGAGGGTACTGAGGGAGCTGGAAGAGCAGCTTGCCAAGCCACTCTCCATCATTTACCAGCAGTCCTGGTTAACTGGGCAGGTCCCGGACGACTGGAGGCTCGCCAGTGTGATGCCCATCTACAAGAAGGGCCGGAAGGAGGATCCGGGGAACTACAGGCCGGTCAGCCTGACCTCGGTGCCAGGGAAGATCATGGAGTGGTTCGTCTTGAGGGTGCTCACAAAGCATGTCCGGACAACCAGGGGATCAGGCCCAGCCAGCACAGGTTCATGGAAGGTAGGTCCTGCTTGACCAACCTGATCTGCTTCTATGACCAGGTGACCCGCCTCGTGGATGAGGGAAAGGCTGTGCATGTGGTCTACCTGGACTTCAGTAAGGCCTTTGACACTGTCTCCCACGGCATTCTCCTAGATAAGCTGGCGTCTCACGGCCTAGACCAGTACCCTCTTCGCTGGGTAAAAAACTGGCTGGACGGCCGAGCCCAGAGAGTTGTGGTGAATGGAGTGAAATCGAGTTGGCAGCCGGTCACGAGTGGTGTTCCCCCGGGCTCAGTGCTGGGGCCGGTCCTGTTCAATATCTTTATCAACGATCTGGACGAGGGGATCGAGTGCTCCCTCAGTAAGTTTGCAGATGACACCAAGCTGGGCGGGAGTGTTGATCTGCTGGAGGGTACGAAGGCTCTGCAGAGGGACCTGGACAGGCTGGATCGATGGGCTGAGGCCAACTGTATGAGGTTCAACAAGGCCAAGTGCCGGGTTCTGCACTTTGACCACAACAACCCCAGGCAACGCTACAGGCTTGGGGAAGAGTGGCTGGAAAGCTGCCCAGAGGAAAAAGACCTGGGGGTGTTGGTCGACAGCCGGCTGAACATGAGCCGGCAGTGTGCCCAGGTGGCCAAGAAGGCCAACGGCATCCTGGTCTGTATCAGAACTAGTGTGGCCAGCAGGAGCAGGGAGGTGATCGTGGCCCTGTACTCGGCACTGGTGAGGCCGCACCGCGAATCCTGTGTTCAGTTCTGGGCCCCTCACGACAAGAAGGACATGGAGGTGCTGGAGTGTGTCCAGAGAAGGGCAATGAAGCTGGTGAAGGGTCTGGAGCACAAATCTGATGAGGAGCGGCTGAGGGAACTGGGGTTGTTTAGCCTGGAGAAGAGGAGGCTGAGGGGAGACCTCATCGCGCTCTACAACTCCCTGAAGGGAGGTTGTAGCGAGGTGGGGGTTGGTCTCTTCTCCCAAGTAACAGCGACAGGATGAGAGGAAATGGCCTCAAGTTGTGCCAAGGGAGGTTTAGATTGGACATTAGGAAAAATTTCTTTACTGAAAGAGTGGTCACGCCTTGGACCAGGCTGCCCAGGGAAGTGGTGGAGTCACCATCCCTGGAAGTATTTAAAAGACGTGTAGATGAGGCGCTTAGGGACATGGTTTAGTGGGCATGGTGTGTTGGGTTGACGGTTGGACTCGATGATCTTAGAGGTCTTTTACAACCTTAATGATTCTATGATTCTTTAATATTTGTAAGAAGATAACCTAACCAACAAAATCTAATACTATAAACTGTCCATTGAAGAAGTTTTAATCCAAATGTATTTTCCAGTGTGGAACCTGATTCTGTGTGTATGCTTCGAAAGATATAAAAGGAAAGGAAAACTGGCTAATTTAAATCACCATAATAGATTTACATTGTAATTAATGACAAGGCAATTTATTATTGACGAAGAGAAGCTGCGGTGGAGGGTTAAGGCAAAAATTATATTCTACTGTTAATCAAGCCTTTTTTAAGAACTTAAAAGAGTTAATGGAAAGGGGGGAAAAAAAGAAAAAAAAAACAGGAATGAGTAACAGCAAAACTGGCATAGGTTTTATAGTACATAATTTTCTTTCTGTTAAGGGCAATAATCAAATCCACGCATACCTTCATATTTGAGTTGCTAATGTTTAATTTTTGCTTAAATTCTTGATAGAAATCTGTCTTAGCTTAACTCAATTATAAAACATCAAGAAAGGGATTCAAAATGGTTTTAATTCATCAGTCTGTGTAATGACTTTGTAATACTAAACTGGGATATGATGCTTTTGGGACAGAAGAATTTGCAGCATCAGCCAGTCAAAGGTTCTAACTCTGCAATTTCAATGCTGAATTTATCACTTTTGGCACTGATGTCAACCATACGTCAATGCCTGCTCATGCGACGGGGACTATCTGAATCTAGCCTATTAACTCAAGGCCGTAAAGAAAGTATATTTAGCTCTAATACTAAGTTATTTAAAGTTATAGGCAGTGTAGTAGATGGATAACAAGGTTCTATAGCTGGAGATGTATTATCTATTTACAAGGGTTATGGATGACTTTGTAACCTGCGAGTGGTAAAGACATCATTTTTTATCATAGAAAATGTGTAGTGGGCAAAAACTGGCCAGTCAGAAACTAAAAAAGGTTACCTGTACAAGAATCTACCACCCTCCCAACATTCCCTAAATGGAACAAAGACTATCCAGCAGCCTTTAATGGTCCTCCACATAATGTATCTTCTTATCACATCTCTCTCTCCCTATGAGCAAAGAAACCTTTGTGACAAAGGGCACAAGATACTGTAACAGTATTCATGTTTTATGTGGAAGAACCTTCATTATTATAGAACCACAGAACAGAATTAAAGAATTACAGAATTCATGTTGGAAGGAATCAGGAAGTCTCCTGTTCAACCTCCTCCTTAAAGCAAGGCCAGCTTGGAGATCAGATGGGAATGCTCAGGACTTTTTCCAGTCCTACCTTGAAAAGCTCCAAGGCTGGAGACTACACAGTTTCCCTGTGCTACTCAACCCACTGCCCGGCATCCTCATGGGGAGAAAGTCTCTCCTCATATCCACTCCAAACCTCTTATTATCTATTGTCACACTGCCATGCAAAGCTGTGAAGGGCCTGCCTCTGCAACCCCCACTCCCTGCAGGCACCGGGGACTGCTGTTGTGTCCCTGAAGCTGTCCCTTCCCCTGGGGGAACCAGTCCTGTTCCCACAGCCTCTCCTTACAGGGCAGGGTCTCCAGCCCTGACGAGCATGGTAGCCTCCCTTGACCTCACCCCAGTTTATTCAGGTCTTTCCTGGACTGGAGGTCCCAAAACTGAACAACTGCCCCCTTGCAGAGATTCTCCTTTCCCAGGGCAGGACTTTTCACCTGTCTTTGTTGACTATGGTATGGCTCCTGCTGGTCCTTTCCTCCAGCGTGTCTGGGCCTCTCTGGGTGGCAGCCCTGCTCTCCAGGACATCCACTAGTACCCAGATTTGTTGCCACCTGTAGACATAATGGAATAGATGACTCTGTTACCTCCTCCAGGATATTGATGAAGATGTCCCTCAGGTATTCCACTTCTTACTGGTTTCCAAGAAGAGTACGACACCTTAACCACTACCCTTGGAACCTGATCATCCAAGCAGAGTTTTGCCCAAGCTAATATCCATTGCGCTGTAATACATATAAAAATACCACATAAAATCAAAGTAAAGATTTAAAGCTGTTAGTCCACTCATAGAGTAGTTCAAAATGACAATATCTCTTTTTTAGATTGTTGTCTTATTTCTCTTTGCTATACCTAATTACACAGGGATGAAATAAAAATGATGATCTATGGCATATAAAATATTGCTTCAAATTCTGTGGATTATTCACTCAGCTTCCATTTTTGCTTGATTCGGTGCCAGCTGTTGTGATTGTTTTAGAAGCCAGTGCTGTAAACCTAATTGACTAAATTACTTCCACAAATATTCATAAATGCATGAAAATAGTTTGCAATGTCTCATCTATATTATACCTTCAAGTGCACTTAAAGTTCCCTAAATTCCTGATGTTTCCTACAACCCGGTTGTGTTTGTCCGTATTACCTTTGCAGGCAGCTTAAACTCAGGCTGCATCCAGGCTGATACAGATCTGAGACGGTTTGTGACAGGCAGCATCATGGTTCTTCCAGGAGACCCAAATCTGTACATTATTTATTCACTTCCACAACGAGGGAAAATGGAATAGCTGGAGGCACAGGATTTTATGTGTTCCTATATCCCAGTTTTGAAGATGTGGCTTTAGTGTGGTTCCTGATAAGTTGCCCGGCAAGCAACCTTGATTTTGGGAAAGTGAAGCTATGGTATAGACACAACTCCAGTGATGAGGTGCTTTAGTGTGGTAAAGAAACAGAAATTTTTGGTAGCAATTTTTGTTTATAAAAGGAAGAATGAAGGAAATAGAGAGCAATTTTATATGTGAGTTCATACTGAGAGAAACCTAATACATTATTTCTCTTGAGGTGTCATAAGGAATATGTAATAATTGCCTGTTTTTTCCAATATTGCTATGATGCTCTAAAGATATAGATGAAAATATACACAATATTATGTATAAATAACAAATGTAAAAACTACTGCAAACAGTGTCTCATTGGAGAAGACGATCAACATTTCTCTCTCTTGTGAGAGAAACCACATGCTTAGGTTTTATTAGGATTTGAGTCTTAATCGTTACATTTTTAAAGATTTTGTTTCATCACATGAGAAATGGTTTCAAAGTTAACTTTTTTTTTTCCCCTGTAGCAACTCTCTATTTTTCTTTCTCCTTTTTAATTAAGTTTTCAAAAAAATCTTATATCAGACAGTTTTTTAATTTTCATGAGAAATCAAAATTTTTTGTTATTATGGCAAACAAGGATTTCAGAAGTACTATTTAAAACAATGGATTGGCTTTCTAAGAACAATCATTGACTTCAAAGACTAAAAATTTTCAGTCAGATGGAAAGTGTAATTTTTCCTTTCATGGGACAGGTAAATTTTCCTTTCTGGAACATGAATGAAGTTATTAGAAGCAGCAGCAGGTATTTTATCATTGCCATCAGTAGGCAAAGGATTAATTGCTGTCACTGTTCATACTATGGTACCTTGTGGGGTACAAATTACATTTCTCTAACCTCAGCACCTTAATCAAAACCAACATGATCAGAGCTCATATTAATCTGCTGCAGCCAGCACCAGTCTTTCTATTCCAAATGAATGCAAGGTCAGCAGTACGGACTTCTGAAAGGAGGGAGCAAGCTTATCAGGAAAATGCACATGGTGAGGTCCAGAAGCAATGACAATGTGAAAAATCAAGCTAACATCCGGTAAAAAGGCATGCACATTGCAGTGCTGTTGCCTTTCCATCAATTTGTTCCATGCTGAATCAAAACAGGGATTTGTACGTGTCTCGAGTGCCCACAAGCTCCTGGTAATTTGTCTGCTAGATATCTGAACTTCTATTAAATGAGCAGATACAACACAAAAAAAGCAGTGTAAGTCATAGGTATACAAAAAAGTCTTTCCCTTAAGAAATTAAGCTGAACTGTAAAAGCACTGTATTTAATAAACAGCTTTATGTACACTTCAGGCTTGCTTTCTGTTTTTATCTGTTCATGCTCCGGTTGTGCAGTCACACTTTCAACTGCTTATGAGGAAAGTAAAGCAGGTTCACTTGGCATGAGGTGTATGGCTGAACTTTGGGTAATATCTCTAACCTAGCCAAAGGGTTAATTTATGAAGATTTATCTACCAGGTTGCTAAAGGAAATTACCTTACAACACTCAGCTTATATGTTTTCTAAACACAAAACTGCTGGAACCATTCTTTAAGCAGCATATTTTGATCCTGAAAAGAAGAGCACTAACCTTCCAACCACATTATCTTTAAGATCATTTGAAAATATCAGGAAAAGTATTGAGCTGATTTACAATCACACTAACAATACCAGGCAGAATAGTTTAATGATTTGAGAGGTCAATTAATCACAAACTCTGTGGAAATGTGATGAAGGACAAAATCTAAAGCTGTGGAAGGTGCACTTAATGCAAGAATTCAATTACCCTCTTGTTAAGAAAATTTTTGGCCAAATTTTTAAGCCTACCTGCCAGAAGTTGAGCATTTAGATTTATATTTTTGTGCTCATATATGTCTTTCATATATATCTATATGACATATAGATATATGTTATCTATATATCATTCCACCATATAACAACAAGTCAACCTTTAGACACTTAAGCTTAGAGTCCCACATTGAAAACTTTTACACTGAAGTTTTAGTTTGTAGCCAAATATTTGCTTCATGATAACTGATTTGTAAAAAGTAGAGTTATCTGATGCAAGATACTGGCCGACTGATCTATGTCTTCCTTTCAGGAGTAGGTAGTCTCAGTGTCACTCATTCATGGACCGCCTGCCTCTATGTAGCTGAGGTGCTCCTGACTTCATAAGAAAGTTGGAACATATTTTAGCTTCAATGTGCTCTAGAAAGTTCTGCAGAATTGTTGATAAAAGCTTTAAATATATTGCCTTTAGTCAGAATATTACACACACGCAAAAAAAGGCCAGTGTCACTGAGCATCTGCAGCAGTTCAGGCGAAAGTCTGTTTCACAGTTTCCTTCAATGGGAAAAAAAATTTTTTAGATAGTCTGATGAAAATGCAATAAAATAATTGCTGAACAAGCAAACAAGTTCATTTTGAAACGGAAGATTATGTTTTATCTACTTATAAGTGAACCCAGCACAGCAGACCACCAGTTTTGATAGAGCATTCAGGCTCCAAAGACATATGCATTAATAAAATAGTGAATTCTAACGAAATAACGTCGGTAAGACAACTACATAGAATAAAAAATCTCAGCCTAATACAACTGAGCAAGAACCAACAGATGTACTTATTTTTTTCCTTGCTTGGATAGGTCTTATTTACATCAAGTTACAGAAATTAATTGCAGGAGCTCTTGTTCCTGTAGAATAATAACATCAGATCTGGGTTCAGAATTCAGCATTCAGATCTCGAGCAGCAGTTGAATCTTTTGTTTAAGCAGTAGACTTAGAAACCCTTGCGTAGCTCAACACAGAGCACGCTCCTGGAACTACTGTTAAAAGGTGACGTTGTTAACAAGGACACGCAGTTGTCAAGGCAAGTTTGGCAAGATGAAATTCCCAATGAGTACAGGCAAAAACATCCCAGGAAATACAGAAATTGAGCCCCCTTCAGGATAATGACTTATCCCTGTCTCTCTCACGTATACAGGGAAATAAGAAACACTATTAATTCTCGGTGGCATGTTTCCACTTACTAATGTTCCTGGAGCAACAAGATAGAACTTTGCTCTGCTGCAGCATTCCTAAACTTCCTGTTATTTATTTTCTTCACCTGAGTTCAATCAAGCTGCATGGTCTAATGCCTATGTCAAGCTAAGAAGCTTCAGGGAAAACTCATTCATGGAGTGCTGAGGAGGTAATTTTTATTTCAGGGCAAGCTGGACAAAAAGTCCCTGATTTCTTCTCCTTTCTCCCCAGTGTTCAGCAAAGCCTTGTGACATATGCATGCCAGGCTGTACAAGCTTCAGAGAAGCCAAGGCCACTCATTTAATGAACGCTGACTATGCAAGTATTGGCTCCATAACCTTTTTGATCTACTTTTATGAAGCAACTGATGTTAAAACATGAATTTGAAGCAATACGTGCTGCTACTCTTGCTGTTTCCCTGTTTAAAAATTAACAGGAGCTCATAAATTTATAACCATTAAGAGGCAGGCTGCTACTGAAATGTAATATAAGGTTTAAATTTGCAATGAAAGGCTTCCATCTTACAGGTACAGAACAGAAGAATATTTTGCTCCAAGAAGTGAGTCCTGTGCTATGTTGGAGGGTTGTGCAGCAACCACAGAAGAGTCAGTTCAGGGATCTTGTTATGTGAAAGTATACTGTAGATTTTCCACAGGAAGAATATATAACAGGTTTTTACTTATCTAGTAAAAATTCTTTAAAAAAGCTTGCCTGTATGTGTAAAACCCTCTTGTCTTAGACCAGTGTATATCTTTAAATTTTGCTAGACTATGTTCTTCTGTATGCTCTATTTTATATTGTAGTATTACATTTATGAAACAAGGAGATGATGTGTTTACCTTATGGGAGTAGTAGTTTTAACCTTGAACTATAAATCTCATAATGTAGTAAAGAAAGGCTTTAAAATTGTTACTAAAATCTGGCAGTTCTATTCAAATATTCTTTGAATAGCAAACACTCTTTCTTCTTGCTCACAAATTTCCTTGAAGAAAAAGGCAGCCGTATTAGAGCATGCAGAATAATCCAATGGCTGCTTTAATTCTTCTTGATTCTTTTTTTCAAGGTAAACAAAAATAAACCTGAACAAAAAAAAAAAGAAATAATGATATGTCACAACATAATCTTTCCATCATATTGGTTTGTGTAAATGTGAGAAAGAATGTGTTATAAGAAATATTCTATCATGACTTCAGATGTCACCTATAATATCATATTAATACATGTGAGATGCTAAGCTTTAAAATCCACATTTATACTAATATCCATTCCATTTTTATGATGTCTCAGAAACCAAAATTACATTCCTTAGGAGGAATTTGACAATAATTATGCTAATTGCTAAGTACGCATTCTGCTGCGAGGTGTACTCCCTACTTCAGCAGAAGTACCTGCCTAACTGTAAGATACCGGTCTTTGGTGTGGAAAAGTGAGTTCAGCTTAGTTAACACTTTAGCTAACATATCAAAATAACATAAATGTTACTTATCTTATTTACAGTCACTCTTTAGAATGAGTTTTTCAGGCTTTCAAATGCTGACCAACATCTTTTATGCAGAATAGCTACACCATGTTTTAAAATATACCTAGTTGATATATGCTAGAAAAAAAAATATTAAAAAGACCTGAATATGCCAAAATGGAAAAGACCATAATATTTCCTTATGTAAGACATGAAAAATAAACTGTCTTTGAAATGTGTTGAGCATTTTTTTGTTTGCTTGTCTTTTTGTGTTGTTTTTTTTTTTTTCCAGATTGGAGATTGAAACAAAGAAAACAACCACTTAATGCCATTGATCAAATCATGCTTTGGAAGTGGACCCTGGATTAATGGGTTTAGGAATGTTCTTCTAAATTACAAACATCTGTAATGATCCTCCAAGGACAAACAGGGCACTCTGGTTCAATGAGAAGTAATGAAATTTCTGTATAGCTCTCCTCATCAGTGTGCAAAAGTTTGCTGGTGCTGCAGGACAGAGTGCCCCAATATCCTGGCAAACCACTCTTGGCTTATCACTGTAATTTCCCCTATGTGTTCATAAAAACCCTCTATGTGATATTTATACTCACTTTTTAAAAGCAGACTAATTACAGTCTGTCACTTTGCCTTTTGTTAATGTATTCTCATACACAGCTTGATATTACCATGAATATAAATGTTTTTAACAAGGTGTTTTTCAAATCCTAGCTGTAATAGATACCTTTGTAGAATATCTTTTCCTTTAAGGTTTGTTTGATAAAATTAAGTCTGAGTTCAGAATGAATGTGATTTATCTATTACAGTGCACTTACTGTCCCTCTAGATCAATGCAATCATTTTTATGCTTTCACTTACGAACATACAAACCATTTCAAATCAAATCAAGACATTACTTTCTTCCAAAATTCTTTGTGAATTGAAGCCAAACATTTTAAAAGGTTAGATAAACTCTCTTAAAAAAAAAAAAAATATTTTAAACACCATTTCACTATTTAATCTGACCAAAATTGGAAACACAGAGCTACAGTTATGGCAGCCAGCTTTTGTTTATTCATAAACTGTTTAATTCAAGGAAGACTGGATCTTTGGTATGAGAACATTTTCATCTGTTATTCTTAAAGAGTACTTTGGAAAAAAATAGATATTTTGGGAGAGCCTTATCTGATCTGGATTTCTGAACATTTTGAGAACCCTCCATTTCTGCCCCTTAAAAAGAAAAGAACAAAGATCTTAGACTTCATCCCATGCAGAGATGAAATGACCTTTACATGACAGACTTTTTGTGTGGGACTAGAATCTGAAAATCAGGGACGGTTTTATTGCAGACCAAATTAACTCTCGTCTCCACAGATTTCTGACCTGCTGTGCTGCTTTTGGAGGGCTATAGGAGTAGATCTCTTCTGTTCTGGACCACCTGCACAATGTCGTGTTTGAGTCTGTCCTCAGAGCTGAGTCACAGTCATGTGAAATGGCCCTGTAGACACAAGGAGAGAGTTGTAAGCATTAGGGTGGGAGTATAGACAGTAAAAAAATGCAAGACCTATGCACTGAAGAAATAATTCAGCTCCCAGGATATGGCTTTAGTGTGATAGAAAACCATAGAGAAATGTTTATAACTATCTCATTGCATTTTTTTCTCTAATTGATGCAGGTCTGAAATGTGACACTTTTTTTTTTTTCAGAATGCTAAAAAATGATCACAAGCTTCTGAGATTTCAGTCTCATTCTTAATGACAGTTTTTAGGTTGGGTAAGAGAGTTACCTGCATTTATCATGTGTTTTCCAGAATGAGAGCAAATAATAATTATCCTGCTAGATTATAGAAAAGGTGAGCTCTTTTCTGTCATCTATCAAATTGTTCACATCATAGGCAGGCTTTAAAAGGACCATTTAATACCATAGGAAACCCAATATTTCAACAATAAACAATCAGGAAGATTAAACTCTTTTCTTCCTGAGACCTGTTAAAGAGGTTTCTTTCCCATGTCATCACTTGAGATGTTCTGCCCCATCTCGAATCCTCCCTATTGTATCCATAACAGACCTGTAGTATGTCTGGAATCTGAATCTGTGTTTCAGCCATTGATATTTATTATAACCAACAAAAACTCTCCTCGTCTATGTCATAAAGACTGCTTTCCAAAGAATTTCAAGACGAGTGCATGTGAAGTTGATCCACGAGACAAAGAGACTATGGTTGTCTTAGGCATTCTACTTAAGAATCAATTTCCTCAATCACTCACTTTACTCATACTCACTTTATGAGCCTGATAGAGACACATCTGTAGCAGATTTTGTCACAGTGTAGCTACATTGACTTATGATACCATTTTGTGAAAATGGGCTCAGTTCGTATTCTTTTAAGGGCTTCTACATCAGAAATGTATTTGTCCCCAAGTACTTTTATACCAGAATCAAACTAAAACTTTGTTTTCTTTGTAATCTCTGTATTGTAGCTTCTAAATATAATAGATAATTCTCCTCCTTTGACTATCAAACTATTTGGACTAGACAGCTATAGTTCTTTTTAAATTAGATGAGATGGATCCTACTCTATGTACTCAAGATCATGGAGAATAGAATTAATCATAAAAATAAAATAAAACAGAAGCTGTACAGGAGTTTCACTAACTGAGATGACTCAGGTAAAATGACTTTATTGTTATTGTGAAAATTTTATTATGGAAATAACGACAATTCCTGGATTAATCTATGATCACTTTTAAATACAGCTCCCCCAGTTTTACATCAAAAATGCTTGCAAAGAGAAAATGTTCTTGTAGATATATACAGAAGGTCAGCTGTGACTCCATTGGCATGCACCATCATCATTGGTTGTTCAGAGGCAGAGCTGCCTTTTGCAAAGATGAATATTACATGACTTGCATTTGCATTTCAACTACCCAATATCATTGAACCAAAATCATAGAATCATAGAATCATAGAATAGTTTGGGTTGGAAGGGACCTTTAAAGGTCATATAGTCCAACCCCCTGCCGTGGGCAGGGCCATCTTCAACTAGATCTGGTTGCTCAGAGCCCCATCCAACCTGACCTTGAAGACTTCCAATGATGGGCCATCTTCAACTTCTCTGGACAACCTTTTCCAGTGTTTCACCAACCACATAATAAAAAATTTCTTCTATATGCCCAATCTAAATCTACCCACTTTCAGTTTAAAACTTGTCCTGTCACTACAGGCCTTGCTAAAATTCTCTCCCCATCTTCTGTATAAACACCTTTTATATATTGAAAGGCTGCAATAAGATCTCCCCAGAGCCTTCTCTTCCAGGCTGAACAACCCCAACTCTCTCAGCTTTTCTCCATAGCAGAGGTGTTCTAGCCCTCTGACCATTTTTGTGGCCTCCTCTGGACCTGCTTCAACAGGTCCATGTCTTTCTTGTGCTGAGGGCTTCAGAGCTGGACACAGGACTCCAGGTGGGGTCTCACCAGAGCAGAGTAGAGGGGCAGAATCACCTCCCTCAACCTGCTGGCCACGTTTCTTTTGATGCAGCCCAGGGTACAGTTGGCTTTCTGGGCTGCAAGCGCACATTGCTGCATCGTGTCCAGTTTTTCATCCACCAGTATCCCTAAATCCTTCTCTGCATGGCTGCTCTCAATCCATTTATTCGCCAGTCTGTGCTGATGTTGGGGATTGCACCAACCCAGATGCAGGACCTTGTACTTGGCCTTGTTGAACTTCATGAGGTTCGTGTGGGCCCACTCCTCAAGCCTATCAGGTCCCTCTGGATGGCATCTCTTCTCTCAAGTGTATCAATTGCACCACTCAGCTTGGTGTCATCTGCAAAATTCCTGAGAGTGCACTCAATACCACTCCCTATGTCATTGATGAAGATATTAATTAGTGCTTGTCCCAGTATGGATCCTTGAGGGACACCTCTCTCTGCTTGTTTCCACTTGAACACTGAGCCATTTACCATAACTCTTTGGATATGGCCATCAAGCCAATTCCTTATCCACCTAACAGTCCATCCATCAAACCCTTACTTCTCCAATTTAGAGGCAAGAATGTTGTGGGGAACCATATCAAAGGCCTTACAGAGATCTAGGCAGAGGACATCTCTAGCTCTTCCCTTGTCCACTGATGCATACACTCCATCATAGAAGGCCACTAGATTAATCAGGCACAATTTGCCCTCAGTGATGCTATGTTGGTTGTCTTTAAATCAACAAATCTCAGTTTATTAGAGGTCAAACTTGAAATTCTTAAATACTTGTCTATACAGGCATTAATTTGTCACAGAGAGATGCTCATCTTGATTTTAATAAGAAATTTGTCTTGAATAACCTATTCACTCTCTAAATCTTATCAGCTGTGATGTTCTGTGGTGAAGTGCTGATGTATCTTTTTAAGTAGTGGTGATATAAGTGTGCAGAGATGCAAAGGACATCACTCTGCTCTTGACTGATATGCATAGGCAGAAGGCACTTTTGCACAGTGTTCAGAAACGATACACTCCTGTGCTCTTATTTTTTGCTTATTTGCATTTTGCCACTATCAAACAGATCAAAATGCTGACGTGTTTTGATAACATTCACCATTGCATCCATTTTCTGTAAGAGATTAAGTGCTAGTAAGGAAAGTAGTATTTCTGCTTGCACACACTAATGAATAATTACCACTTTTCCTCTGATCTTTACATTTGTTCACATCTTTACTTCTGCAACCATCTAATTTGATTTATGTATATGTTTAACAGCGCATTTTCCTTTCCCTTCTTGCTTCTCTTGGTGGCTTGAAGCTCATATAAAATGGCTTAATTTGGAAAATTAATTTGAATGTGGACAACTTGCTGAGTCTAGATCCTTCTTGGAGACCTCTGTTCTGTCAGACTTTTTGGATGCAGGGGTATGATGTATTCACAAAAGGCTGGTTTGCAAATGTCCTGGTTTCGACTGGGATGGAGTTAAATTTCTTCCTAGTCCTGTGTTTTGGATTTAGTATGAGGAGAATGTTGATAACACACTCATGTTTTCAGTTGTTGCTAAGTGCCCTCCTAGTCCAAGGACAGCTCCCGTGCCTACTGACTGAGCTAGGTACAAAGATGGGAGGGAACATAATCAGGACAGCCAGCCCAGCTGGCCAATGGGGTATTCCATACCATGTGACGTCATGCTCAGTGAGCAGCTGCATGGTATTTGGCTGCCTGCTGGGTTAAATCATGACAGCAAAACCTGCAGTATACTCCAGATTGAATATACAGACACTAGAACAGCACACTTGGAATTGCCGTAAGTACATTGAGGATACAAATTAAAGAAGTTCACCAGATAAATCAGAATATACTTTTATGATTATAACACATGGAAACTAAATAATACTATTGATCAAGACACATTGGTGAGTATAAGCAAAATATCTAGGAGGTGTCAACTGGCATATTTGCTTTGAAATCTTGGTCTGTCTTGTCAATGTAATTACTTCAGTTTACATCAGACAAGAATATTCCTCCTCTGAATATTCCTCCATCATGTTCCTATATAAACTTATTTTACTTCATGTTAACTTTAATAACCTGAAAACATAAAGAATTTTTCCTCCTATGCAGCAACCCTTCATAAATTGATGGAAAATATTTTTATAATCATATGGTGAGTCTCTGGGGAATAAGAAAGCATGCAAATCAGAAAAAGGGGAAAAAAAACCTAATTAAAATTGGGGTCATGCTTTTTGGCTACAGAATAAATAATATATATTATTTAAGCACTTTGCATATCATTCAAGACAATGGATATCTAATTATAGTTAACCCCCTACCAGAAAACTCTGTAAAAAATTCTTTAAAGAAACAAGGATGTTATTTATTTAATTATTACCTTAGTTGTCTCACCAGCATAGGACCCCCCCCACACACATACCCACCTATTGAAATAAAAGAATTTAAAGGATCATAACCCTAAACAGAGAAGAAACAGTTCAACTAGTCTAGAAATAAGCCAGTTTTAAAACAAAACAAAACAAAACAAATCAAAACAAAACACCACACCTAACTTCACATATAATTTTGAAAGTTTATAACATGTTTGAGTAGCCTGATGTCAACTGGCTGATAAGATAATAATGAAATCTAACATACCACTTGTGTTAACAGTACAAACACAGATTATATTTGTAACTATAGGTATTTCTAAACATTTCAATTAATTACTCTTTTGCTGTAGGTCTGGATATGTAGTAACATCACAGAGTGTGGGCTGACTTTATACCTAGTTAATCTGACATTAAATGAAGATTTAGCAGCTGTAACAACCACAAATGGAAGGGCAAAATCAGAAGACCCTCATCCCAGAATGAGATACAGCTAGAAGAGGACATAAGAAGTGACAAGATACCATTCTCAGAGTAGATGAGTAACATGAGGAAGACTGAGGTCTGATAGTCAATAAAGAACAACAGCTGTTCACAGGCAGCTCTAAGGCTGAAGTTTTGACATCCTTTGGGCACTGGTTTTGTTGCAACTATATATATATGTATGTTCTATTTCTATATATATGTGCGTACACATTTCCATTATATAGGTCTCTGTATAGATTAGGAAAATTATCACGACGATGGAAGCATTTAGAAGATGGACAAATCTGTTTCAAACTTCCGAGCAACACTCCACAGGATTGACACTTATTCATAACACACACTGCCAATGGTTAGCTCTTAATCATTGTCAGGCATTCTCATTGCTTATGCAAACAAATAGCCCTTAAGAAGCTTATGATAAACTAGTTTTGTGTATACAATGACACAGAGCTAATGCATATAGTGAGTTTTGGTAGTGAAAGTCCCTGATGGTCTTAGTGGCCAAGAGCCAGAGGTTGCAGCTTGGACTGGAGTGGGCAACCTCCTTCTCCCCTTCTCTCCTCTTTCCTCCTCCTCAGCCCCCTTCCCAAAATAAAAGGTGATAGTCACATCTGCTCTCAACATAGTTAATCTTAAACTGAGGATGAGGATTTTTCCTGGTTTCACCAGACCTCTTTCCCACTTGGTCTACAAACTTTCTTCTGGCAGAATTTAGCACTTAAACATCCTTTCCAGCACTTCCTTTGAGCGACTATGCCACCTGTTCATTTGCCTACTTACACTTAAATAATAATTATGCATTTATGCTTAGCTGTTTTACAAAATGCTTGCTGCTGATAGTGTATGCTTTAGAAGTGTTATGGTTTTACAAAATGCTTATATACTGCCACAATTATGTTATTTCACTGAGTTTACATCTCATTTCAAGCCAAGCAAGTATGAATTTTACCTTTTTTAGTATACTGCTAATTCATGGGTTCAACAAACCTCTGCTTTGGCTACAGTTTTCACTAACAAGATCAGCTAATAAGGGGGCTAATATAATTAGTACAAGTAATGAGGTAATAGGTAATCAGTTTGCCGCACAAAAAGCCTGGCAAGAAGCTACTTAGAAAAGCTAGTTATTTTCCAATGGAAGGGTGTGGTGAGCAAGCTATTGGAAATGCAGACTCATGCCAAACCATTCAAACCTTATGCAACAAGACAGGAAATAGCTGATAAAGATTTTGATTATAGCAAGGCTTTTGACACAGTTTGAAACATATTTTGATGTTAAAATAAATACAGTCATATAATTATAGAAGTATAGTGTTCTAGAAATGATGCAAACATGATTAGAAAGCCATACTTATAATAACCATATATGCTTTATTTTATTTTCAGCAGGAAAGTATATATCAAGTAAGATTGTGCAAAGATCAGCAATATTTTCATTAATTACAGGGGCGATGGAAGGAACAATGTTCACTTTTAAATTAGTAGTTTAATCAATCTGAGATGGCTTAAAAGGACCCTGGAGAATGGATTAGAGTTCAAAATGGATTAAAACCAGACAAAATTCAATAGATGTTTTACTGCAAAGAAAAAAAGATCTGAGATTATAGTCAACGGCCAGCTGGGTATGATCTAGCAAAGGCGTACAGTTGCAAAAAAGGCAATTGTCATACAAGGTATAGTGTAGCCTGCAAGATTAGTGAAGTAATTATTCTGTTCAGCTTTGGCAAAGTCTCTCTTGGTGTTCTGTGTCCTTTCAGATTCCAGACTTCAAGGTTTTAGTTATATAAGCCTGGATATCCTCTCCTTTAAGAACATTTCATTATTCTCTGATCAGGAAAAATTGGAAACCCTCCTCTAGTCGTAGAGGATTTTTTCCTACGTTTTTTAAGACACGTAATTGAGTGGATTAATTTGTCATGTTCAATCAAGTTCACAGATATTTATTAGTTGTTATGATTTGTTAGTACTAACTAGTACAGTCAGGTGATGTTGGACAATTTATTAACAGTGGTAACTCCTGCTAATGACGAGTATATGCAACAGATGTTCTATTCTGCCTCACAAACAACTGATTGTACATGAATATAAATATGAGCTAACTTCTTTTGAGGTTGATAGCAGTGTGTTTTAGCTCTAATTTTAAAAGAATTGGGTTTTTCTGTTGTTGGTTTTTGGTTTTGTTTTCTTTCTCCTTTTCAATGTTCTAGCGTGCATCTATCCAAGTTTCAAGTCCAGATGAATAATTGCATTAATTACGGCATGGCTGAATACTTACTACAGACACTGTTATAGGACTTACAAAACCTTGCAATGCTTTCCTTCAAATGAGCAGTCATTATATTCATTCAAAATTCATTAAAGTTTGTGCGACTTCGCTTGAGATCCATCAAGATAGCATGACTCTGTATGCCCTTAAAATTTTCTTTCAGCTATAAAGTGCAAGCAATTGAAATAGGTGAGACATCTGAAGTCTTATGTACAGTTGAATCCAGTCAAATAATGTAATCTGTAGATGAATGCAGAAGTAATACTTGCATGAGAAGGGAAGAAAAAGAAACAAAGAATGGGGCACAGATGGAGGAGAACAAATTGTCATTGTCTAGTACAAGTTCATGTATCTGATACGTTTAGAATTTTGTGTGTAAAGGGAAAGATATACTGTACTTAATAGCAGTACAGCTTTTTATAAATTGCTAATTTTTGTGATATTTAAAAATACGTGACATATACTCAGAAATACATCATCTTCATTTCCTCTTCTGTAGTGTTAGTCACGATTGATAAAATTAGCCTCTAATAAAAAGTGGGAAATAAGACTTTCTGTTAGAATGAAAGTCCATGGCTATAAACCATACTTAAAGTACATGTCCCCAGTGTAGCCCTCTCTACATAGAAGGCTCAGCTTCAGACTTGGCTGTTTTCTTACCAGTACTCTGTTAGTGAAACTTTCATACTCTTAGGAATACTTAACTCTTCTGACGGGGCCCTATTTCAGACTGTCTCTACATACATCATTTGATGTCCTCAGAGTCAGGCCTCTTGTGCCACTATGGGGATGTGTGTAAGTGTGAACATCATACCTTTGGAGCCCTATAAACTTTTTATTCTGTGTTTCCATGGCTTTTGTGAAGACAGAATTACCACGACTTTTACAAATTTTTTCTTGTAAGTTTCTAAATTTAAAGTATTCTTTGAATCACATGAATTTTCCCTGGTTTGCATTCACACCTGTGCAGAATGAATCACTGTTTTTACTTCTTCAGGGAAATCCATAATGAATCCAAAATCCCAAGTGGATGACAGCATTTTACACTCCCTCTGTGTAGGTGTAACTGATTGTCCATGTGCAAGTGAGCAGCAAACCAGTCCACATATAGGCATCTGACTCAGTTCCATATTCAAACATAATCAATTTCTGTATTTAGTTGGTGGCATTTCTAGGATTTTTTTAACTCAAATATTTTGTCACTTACTTTCTGTCAGCCTTACAAATACAAGTATTAGAGCTGCATGAACGGGAAAAATAATCATGTGCACGAAGAAACCTGAATTAATTTAGGCTCCATTTGCTGTACATAAAACAGTCAAGTGACAAAATTTATCAGTTAGAATGTGCAATAAATTATTCGTGAATATTATATAAATCATTTAATGAATAATGAATATGTACAAAAATCAAATATGTTAGTGCCGGGGCTGAGTACTTACATCTGCGTAACTTATTCTGGTCTGCTATTACTGCCTTTTAGTATTTTGACTTCAGGTGCTGGGAGAATAAGTGCATAACTCAAAAATGTTTATTTTATATTAAAAGGCAGTTAAAATATTCCTAGATTAGAATTTCTAATTGGTTACATTGGCTTTAAAATAATTGCTCCCTGAAAATCTCTTATCATATGCTTAGGGTTTGAACATTCAGTTTTTCGTTCATCAGTCATGCAGAAAAAAAATGATCTGTGGTTCAGTCAATCTACTGTGATGTTGCTGGACCTGAGACATGTAAGTTGAAATTTTCAAAGGTAGGAGTAGTTTAGTGGCTGACTGCCTTTGTGATTTTCTTCCCCTTTTTTCATCCCATAACCTGTGGTTACTTATTACATTCTGTCAGTCTGAGAAGGAGGGCATTTATCTAAGTCCATTATTTACTGTTTTTTCAGCCGACCTGAAACGTAGAGGTCTCCTGCTGTTACTCAGGGTTTCAGGGAAGTATTTCCCTGCTCCCCTCAGCTCTACTCTGCAATTCTTCCATGTGATGGAAGGAGCGAATGTATCCCTGTTCCAAACTTGACCATGCTCACAATCATGATAAATAATGATGATTTTTTAACATGCATCTTCTGCCTTCAAGTGAGTTTGTGTTTTCTGTTATGACCATCATGCAAATTGAAGTGAGATTTTTCCAGAAAGGTGAGACTGTCAGGCATGCTCCTTAGTCACAGAAGCCCTGATAGGGAGGATCAGCGTGCACCTCACCAGCACAGTTTCCAGTCAACACGACAGGAAAGCAAAACCATGATCTGAGTGTAACGTAAAAGATTGAAAAGCTGAAAGATTAAAAATTAAAATTTAAACTTCATCTGATTTAGGATTGATGACTAGGTGGTATCTGCATTTTTCCATTATTTTGGTAGGGAACTTGTCTATACATGTTCATGTTGTCCTAATTACCTGTTTTCTTATACTACATTGTCTGTATATATTTTGGATCTATTCAGACACAATGCATTTTAAATGCCTTTAATACTAGGCTGTCTTCTAGTCTATGATACAATTTAAAAAACAAGCAAGCAAACAGGAAACCATTCAAGGAACCTTATGTAGGAATGACTAGTGTACAAAAATACAGTATAACATAAATATAGATCATATATTACATATTGGAACAACTTTTGAGTAAGTATAGCGTAAAGTTAATATTGGTAAAACAGCTGGGAATCAACAAAACATCACAGAAAAAAACCTGAAACAAAGCTCTCTCTTGGTATGACAAGAACCATTAAGTTACAAAATATATTCTAAATATATATAAAATCTGTTTTTAAAAATACGTTCAATGGTAACACTTGGAAGTATTTCACATATAACTTATATCTCTAAGCATATTTCTAAATCCCTGCCAAGATTAATACTAACTGAGTAAATATGCATTCTTTTGACAGATGGGACAAAAGATTGCAAGCAAGAGGACTTTCTGCTATCTGGACTTTATTCTACTGCTATCTATTAATACTGTAAGAAAGTTTCCTCATTAATCATAGTATTCCTTTCTCTTTATTATAGACACTGTCCAAAAGGATCTCATGACAGCTTAATGAAAAATTCCTCTTTACATATTTAGATGAAAAATCTGATGTCTTTTTTCTCATGTTTGTTCTTTTTGTGGTGCCTTTCTGTAGGATGCAATGCCATAATTTATACTTGTCCTATGTAATCATCAATCCAATCATTTGCCTTATCTGTGCTCTTTCATATAATCCAGAATTTATATGAGCCCCCTGACATCGGAGAGACGACATTTTGAAGTAGTCCAAAACATCCCTCACTTCATCACTCAGAATTTGGGAATAACTTTTGGTTTTCCAGGCTTTTGGGATAGCAAGTGTCTAATTGGCACTGAAATGAATCATAACTCTCAGAAAGTTCTATCCTGTAAGATTGAAAGAAGTCAGTGTGAGCACTTAAAAGTTAGCCTGAATGATTAATAACACCTTATCGTAGTTAATAACAGCTTTTACTTCCAAGTGACACGTTAGCTTAATTTTAACAAATAACTTCTTTACTATATACTGTACTCCCAGGATATCACAGCTATATTTTATACCACCACCCAAGTGGCTAGTAAAAGACAAAGGCTTTTATGACTTTTTTAATAGAACTAGCAAGTGTATTCCCACAGAGTTATTTAACTTTGTTCTTTTCCTTGTACTATTAAATGTGATATGCCAAACTTATCACTTCTGTAACTTGGAAATTTCTGTCCAAGCTTTTATTCTTCTTTCTTTAAAGTAAAGAAAGAAAATGAGGTGGCTGGTTTTGAGGGCTTTTTCACCTACAAATGACATGATACCTTTCTTTGCCGATTTCTACAATGCTTAAGCATATTCATTTTTTCTCCTTGATGACATTGTGTAGTGTAATATAATAGCAAAAATACAATAGATTTGTCCTACTCATAGACTCAGACATACATTCTACTAATTTAAAGTGATACTTTTCCTTTCAAAACATTCATTCCACAGCAGCGCTCCAGCATCAGTAGCCCCATCACCTTGTGTAGTTACGTATGATGCATTCAGGAGGAGCAGTAACTAGTGTCTGAGTTTCCAGGCCATTCTTTCCCTGAGAAATGGAGATGCCATGGATATCACACAGCTAAAATTGTGTCCCATGCCGTCACAATTTTCCTTTGACTTTGACTTTAAATCTCGTCTGAATTGCAAACAAATTTTTTCATTTCTTTTCATTGCATTTCAGAAAAACTTAAGAGGAAGACTATTGTTCCTTTTAGAAAATAAATAGAGTGACAATTTGGATCCAGAACTTATATGTTCCTTTATGTGTTTGAACCTGTTATTACCTGGGTGCATCACACTTTAAATGATGTAATTACACTGAGCATAATCTATAGAGATATTGAGTGGGTGGTTGCCCTGGTAACAGAAATAAAGTTCAGGAAAAAACTTGCTCTCCACCCCTATTTTCTTCCATCGCTTCTCATGATCACCAAAACTGTATGGTTTTAAGGTTTAACTATCTGTGATGTAATGGAAATCAGGTATATTAAACCAATGTTTTTTAGCTATATGTGATGTCTTGCCATTGATTCAAATAAAATACAGTTTGCGAAAAGAAGATATCTGCCAAAATTGATGATTGGGTGTCAGGCATATAAGTGAAATTACAGTTTTGTGCCTCTTTTCACTTTGGGGAAAAGTGTCTGACAACTAGAGAGAATAATTTACATCATTACCCATATTAAAATTTTAAAAATAATATTCCTAGAGTAGAAGCTGGGCTTCTAAACTAAAACCATCTTATTGGTCTAATATCTATCAGTTACTTGATGAAGTCAAGGAATTTCAAGGTCAAGCTCTTAATTTTATAGGATCAGGTTCACCTAATTTTTTAATATAGTCTTGTATTCCATTTTAAATATGGTAATTTACAACTTACTATTCTAATGAAAAGACTAAATGTTTATGCTGCTTCAGGAGAACCATTTCACAGTACATTAACAGTGTTTATATTGGAATCAACTGGAGCACTGCATCTGGCAGGCCATGGATACGTGCAAATTGATGTGTGCATAGTTTAGGACATAGCAAATTCATTTCTTCAGCCTGCCAGGCTCTGAAATCAAATTGGCCAATGAATCCTGATTGTCTCTCCTTTCTTTTAGGCAAGAGAAAAGGTGTCTCACCCGATAGGCAATTTCTTTTCAGAGTATTCTTTCTGTGATTTGTAGAGGAATTATTATAAGATTGCACACTTCCTGCACTATCAGACAAAAAGGACACTAAATCCACTGGAAAAAAGGGATTATGTATTTACTGACACTCCACTACAGAAATCCTGCCAAGAATTACTTTTTAAAAATACTCAGTTAATTAGCTATGTTAACTAGCAAAGGCAAACCCTTGCCTTGGTGTTTGTCTGTTATTGTAAATCTGAAACTTGAAAGGTGATGTTCTATCTAAGGGAAAATACTACAAAAAGTGAAAGTAAAGTGTACTAAAGAAAAGGAGTGTATATTAATGAATTATTCTAATGATGGAAAATTGCCATTTTTTTGAGAATGGTTCACTCAGCATACTGTTTTATCCTGAAGTTTCATTTAACCTCAAATTATATGAAAATTTAACCCAAATATAAAGAAGAAAATAATTTTAAACAGATTCACAAAGCAGTGCTATTGAAAAATATTTGTCTCAGGACGAAGAACTCCCGTGTCTCAGCAGTATGCTTTAGTCCCAGGTTATAGGCTTGATTTAGGTGTATCTTTCTCAATTCACATCAAGGCTGGATCACTCTTAGTAATATTTAGATTTTCTTAAGGTGGAAGACAGAGAGAATAAGAGTGACTGTGATCCTGCTTCAGTGAATGTTTTAATACTATTCTGTGCAGGAGGAGGAGATTTAAACAGGAAAGATTGCTACAAACACATTGCAGAATAACCTATGTCCTGGGCATTTTCTTGAAAAAACATAGAATTCTGATTCAAAGACTTGTTCTAGATTAGACAAAAGAGACTAAATCCAGTGGAAAGAATAAGCTACTCCTCTTTCTATCAAAAATGTTCAGAATTTGTCCTTGGAAAGATTATATTTCTCATCCACCCAAATCAAAATAGAGAAATGTTGTGGTTTAACGCAGCAGGCAGCTAAACATCACACAGCTGTTCGCTCACTCGCCCCCAGTGGGATGGGGGAGAGAATGAAAAAAAAAAAAAGTAAAATCCATGGTTTGAGATAAAGGCAGTTTAATAGGACAGAAAAGGAAGGAGGGGGGGGGGAAATGATGATGATGATGATGATAAAAGAATATACAAAAATGAGTAATGCACAATGCAATTGCTCACCACCTGCCAACTGATGCCCAGCCAGTCCCTGAGTAGCAGTCACTGCCCCCTGGCCAACTCCCCCAGTTTATATACTGAGCAAGACATCATATGGGATGGAATATTCCTTTGGGTCAGCTGTCCTGGCTGTAGTCCCTCTCAGCTTCACACTGACAGGGCACAAGAAGCTGAAAAGTCCTCGACTATGTAAGCACTACTTAGCAACAACTACAACATCAGTGTGTTATCAACATTATTCCCATTCTAAACCCAAAACACAGCACTATACCTGTTACTAGGCAGAAAATTAATTCTATCCCAGCTAAAACCAGGACAAGGAAGTATATATTTTATCTTATAAAATGTAAGTATATCAAGAGAGGAAACAATAGAGGAAGAAAAACATTCATACATTTTAACTGACAACAGAGAGCTAGTAATGTGAAATGATTCTGAAAATGCAAATGAATTCTGAGATGCATAGAAGCATTTCCAACAGAAAAAGATAATCAATTTCTGCAAAACAATAGTTCCTGTGAATTTTTTTGGAACTAGTAGGAGAAAATGGTTTCTAGAGTGATTAGACATGGGAGACACCTTTTTAAGCAAAAGTATGATGTTAACTCAAGACAAAATGGATTTAAATGGGTTGTTGGTCCAGGAATTAGAGGCACTCTTGTAAAGTTAAGGTAAGCACGGTCCTGGAGCAGCGGTGAGAAAGTGACTAATTTGGAGGTGTTGGGGGTGGGAAAAGCAGTGACTTGTAAATTTTCAATGAAAAAATTAAGAGTTTATGAAAAAGATTGCATTGTAATTGTTACAATGTGTAATTTGCTACAAAGTAGTTATGAATGTGTTTCCCCAGCTTCCCACAACCAACCAGAAAAGGACAAAAAACAGTTATTTTAAAAATATCCTGTAACCCAATGATTTTTGCTGAATAATTCCACTTCAGGTTGTATTATGTTTTACTGAATTCAGTGAGCAATTTCTGTTTGTTTGGATTTTTCCTTTGTAATATGCTTCAATTTCCATTTTCATTTGTATTGTTATGATTTAAGTACTTGCTGAGGGAGTTGCATACATTCAGGGAGCACATGAGAAACAAATGGAAAGGCTTAAAAATGGTAATTCACTGTTGCCATAACCTATATGGAAACTTTTGTCACTTAACTCCTTACCACAGGATTCACTGGTAATTAGTTTATATATCTGTGAAGCCAAGTGCCCCCACAGAGATATTAAATTCCCACATTTTCTACTGATATTAACTTAAGTGGAAGTCATGCTGGTGAGACTTGCTGATGTATGCAAACCAAATCATCCTAAAAAATTTGTCTGAAAAAGGAGGATAAGCACTTTTAAAAATTATATTTATTTTTTAATCTCTGAGTTAATCCAGTGTGTTTGCCCAACATATTACCATTTGATGTGGTCCTGAACAGAAAACTGGGCAGAGGTGGTAAACTATCCCATCCAGTATTTAATAAAATTAAACTACCTTATCAAATTAAGAGAAAGAAAGTATATATGAAAGTCTTTACGTAAAGAAATCAAACCAGAGGAAATGTCTGCCTAAGTTGCTGCATGGATGTTAAAACTCCAAGTAAAATCAGTTGCTGCAATAGACCTTGAAGAAACAATTCTAAAATGTGTGATGCTAGGTAGAGACGGGCCCTGGGAAAGTCAGAGGTGAAATAAGAAAGCAAATTAAGGTTTTTCTTCTAAATGAGAAGAAGTATTCAGATGTTAATAAGCAGGAATGGGCAACACTGAGGGAAAAATGAATGTGGTATTTGTGCTGGTAGTTAAAAGAGGAATGTGGTTAGAATAACATAAAGAACAGGACAGAGACAATGTGGTGAGAATTTGCAAAGCCAAAAATAAATCAAATGTGTGATCTTTGAACAAAGCAAATATGCTGTCACAAGAACCTTGAGGAGCACTGTCAAAGTACTTTCTTACATATTGGCAAAAGCAAAAAAATAAATCAAATCAATCACATTCTTTTGATTCCACAGTTTGAAGGGAGAAGAGATGTGCAATGTTCGGATGGGTTGTTACGTATCACACAGCAATTCCCTTTGAGATATTGTTGAGCGAGAAAGGATTGACAGTCTTATACATACAAAAAAATAGCTGTCCAAAAAATAGCTGTCAGAATGTATTGGTGTCAAAACAAAGCTTGTGAACAAAATAGGAAGGAAGGTGAGGAAAGGAATAAAATAAAACCCATCAATACCACTAAAATTGTTTACAGTTTCCCCTAAACACCTCTAAACACAAATATACAAATCTCAAATCTTATTCTGGATTCCTCTTTCCCAGTCTTCTCCCATAGGATCTTAGTCCAAGATCCTTTAGGAAAATCTATGTCACTGGCTTTCTGAGTGCATTTCATTTGCATGATGAGGGAAAAACAAACAAAACTCACGGACTGAATAGGAAATATAAGCAGGGGAAGAAAGAAAAACTAAATCACATACATGAATATATAAATTATACATCTGATGATTGACATTCACACTGAGATTCTTTTAAACTATGCTACCATAATTACACTTATGTTAAAGCCCTTTCACACTTCCACAGAGGCCGCAGTGTAAACCTCTTATGCTTATGATATCAGAGAGACCATGATTTGGGGTCTGCAATGATGCAAATTAGAGTGGTACTTGTCAAAACAGCAAGATTTGGCTTTATGAAACAAGGAGTACAGATTAACAACTTGCCTAAAGCAATGAATTTAGCTTCATGGAGTTTGAAGCACAGTAGCACGCTGCCAACACAATTTCTGCTTGCGAGAACCAACCTTTCAGTGACTTACGCTGTTTTCATATTTTTGTGTACCAGACAGCTGCAACGGAAAATGACCAGATCAGGTTACTTTCTTACAAAATCCTATACCTCCATGTAAATCTGCCCTCTGATACAAATTCCAGCTTTCTGCTCATAACTTTTGGATCCAGAATTTAGCCTTTATGTTATTACAATACTAAGAGTGATACACTTACAAATACAATTTCAGGGCATTGGCAGAGGTCTTAATGAGAACATAATGACTGTGAAGCAGTGAGCTCAGAAGCACATGGTACAGGAAACTGGATGATACCACCAAAGCAGATAAAAATGTTCATTCAGCCAGCTATTCTGAGGATAAAATACCATCAGATTTTTAATTAGATTTCATTTTTCATGGCTTGTAGAGAATCTCAAACCCATATATCTGTGCATGCAAGGCTATATACATATATGACTATACATATATATGTTTAAAATATAAATAACGAATAAAAAATATTGAGGGGAAAGAAGACATGTATATGTGCTTATATACATGCATACATAAATATGCATACACATATGCATATACATATACATGGATAAATTTATTGTTTGCTGGTATTCCACTGAAAAAATCAATATGTATTTGCATAAACAACATGTGCAGTATATGTAATCTTACTATTTGATTTCATACAGTTTGATGATGTTAGGTCTCAGACACTAAGGCTCAGCTTCTCAAGGGTGTCCAGGCACATGTATTCCACTGATGTCTTTGGCATCTGGGACTCTATGTCCTTTTTGAAGATCTAACCCATGATTTCTCAGCTATTGTCACAGTGAAGTACATGCAGACTATAATCACAAACTTGGGTGCCTTGAACAAAACTAATTCAAATTAATGTCACTTTCAAGAAACTGAAACATCTGAATTATGGAAAAAATCGTGTCAACTGAAAATGACATGTGAATTGAGATTCATAATTGCAGCAAACCTACATTATTCATACCCAGTGCTTTAAAAAAAAAAAAAAAAAAAGTGCCTTCTTCAACCTTGAATTATCTCCACAATAAAATTAGATGCTCCAATTTTTTTCATTTGTTATATCATTTTAGAGTTTATTATTTAAACGCAATGTGCCAAATTATCTGATTATAATTCTTACCCTTATATTTCAGCTTTTTCTCACATTTAAGTTCATCATGAAGTACAAAAAAAGAAAAATTATAAAAGACAGACTGAAATAACTTACTGAGAGAGATTTTAAGTAAGGATTTTTTTCCAAGTCCTGTTTGCACATTTGCAAGCAGGATTCAGGTATTTAAACACAGATATGAAGTGCTATTTTAGGTAGTGTAGTGCAACCCTGAGGTTACAGGAATTATCTGCTACCCCTGCACAAATGTTTTGCGACTGGAACATCTACAACGGCACCAAACTCCTACATTAGGCAGTTGGGATGCTCCCAGGGTGTCTGCTTAATAAAGTCTGTCTAAACAAGTCTAATGTTTAAGTTTAAAATCCAGGTAACAGCTTGCAGTAAGGGTGCCTGTTGCTTATCTGTAACATGGTCTTTGCTTAGATCATTTTTTTTTTCATTGTGTAAGCTTTGATTCCTGAACCATGTCTTCATTTTCACCATCAGGACCTGCCTTAGAAAATAAACATTTAAAAACTGATAATTTTCATCGGTAACACTTACATTTTTTTTCCCCAGTATTTGATCACTGCACGTACTTTGGTTTTCATTGTTCTAGGGCTACACTGAAGCAGTCCCCTGCAAGCTACAGGCAGGCAGGGTGACCAAGGAGTTGTCGGCTCGACAGTCTGTGTATGTGGCAAAACACAGTATAGATGCAGTGACAGAAGTTAGTGTGCACGCAGAGGGGACATTCATGAAATAAAATGGGTAAGATTTCTGTAACATCAACCTCTGTTGCTGCTGACCAGGTTAGCAAGACCTGGAAACCTGTCCATGTCACTTTATTGAGGGGAAGAGAAAAACTTGAGCTGCCTCCCCTGGGTCTTCATGAGCAATCCTTACTGTGTCCACTGGACCACTGTTGGAGTATAGTTCTCTCCATATCACTTTATTCACCATATCACTAGCAGACAATCACATACCAGTCTTTGAAGTGTCTGTAACTATGTTTGCCCCCATCAACATGATTCATGTGCATTTTCTGTATTTGTTTGTGTTATCCTCAAACTGTAGTGTAAGGAGTTTAATTCCAGGACTTGAATATTTCTCTATAAATCTGCTCTAAAATGGATGACTTAACATCTTTGATTGCTCGTTGCAATGCAGCTTATGAAGCATAATATCATTTGGAACTTCACAGTCCTGACACAATGTATACATAATGTACTGTAAATCACCTGTGCAAAGCCCTTGAGATAGAAAAATCACAAGTAGGCATGGGGAGAAGTATGCTTTTCTAACTCCCTCAAGTCTCTCCAGAGGGATATTTCATTATGTCAATTCAGGTAACGTAAAGGCTAAGAGCTGAACCATGCAGTTGCTACCTTCAATTATTTACAAATCCACTGGTGAACACACAGAAATGTCTGACAGCCTTGTAGGAACACCACCGCGACAGCTCTGTTCTCCAGGCTCAAATTATCATATCTGGTGGAACCATTCAAGTTCCTTAAACAGATAAATTATTTAGCGTTCTGTTTTTACACCCCTTGTTTGTGACAGCTGTGCTGCCTCCTTCCAGTTTCTTTGAGAAGGTTGCCTTTAACAATACCTCCTTCAATTTTGCTAACATTTCCATATTACCTAATAAGGAAATAGCAAGGAATAAATGTGGTCACAAGGTTTTAGAACATCAGTTCACTGACGTTTTAGAATCTAGTGAATTTTGACAAAAAGTTAGCCAATTGTTAATAAGACAACAACAATACCTTATTAACAAGAAGACTACACAAACTCAGAAAACGGACACTATTTTATGCTGCGTTTATTCCTGTAAAGCATGGTAGTTTAAAAGGTGCTCTGAGCAGAGATCACCCTTAGCTTTTGTAACCATGTATGTAGCCTCTAACTGGCAAAATGTCTTTGTAATCTGCCATGAGAAACACCGTTTATATATCACCTTAAACTTGTTTTTCAAATGACAAGGAGACATGAGAATAACATAATTCAACTTAATATTTTATTGAGTTGCTGATGCTCTGATGTTTGTTTTCACTGCATTTTATGAAATAAAAGGTCTGTGGGTTTTTCAGTTAGCAAGAAGTTCACCTGGCTAGCTACATCAAATGCTGAAGAAGCTCTAGATGTATTTACCACCATTCCCATAACTGCCATAACCGTGCTTCAGGCAAATGCCTTCACTGAGCAATCAGACTAAGGAAATGCTCTGAGGAAGGAGCACTTTTTCCAGGAATGTGTAGCTTGTAATAAACATTCACGTGCAAGATCCTAATTTATTAAACAAAAATAATGAACATGAGAAAAAAGTTCTATTGTATACTAAAAGGCAGACTAGTAAATGGCTAGAAAAAATATGTTTAATTAAGAATTTCAACTACGGCTGTCTACAGTCATGATCTGTTATTATTCTAATTATGCACTTACTTTTCCTTATTTTTTGAGTTTGTTTTTTTTTTTTAGTATAAAGAATTTATAAGCACATTTACAGACCGATTTTTCCCTTGTCTGAACAGCTCACCCTTATACCCAACAGTAAGTGTCAGAATATATGGAAAATTCTAAGGAAGTTGACATCTTAAAACAGTGGAGGACTATTTATGCCAGGTAGTTTAGTATGTCAGATCGAAAGAGCCATATTTGCAGGGGAGGGCCCTCATGGGTTAGAGACAGATAAATGGCACAGACATATAGCGAATACAACTTATGAGATCGAGCCTTCTATTCGTCTTATATTCTGCAAGTCATTGCATTATGAGGATATCGCAGGGATACAGAGTGTGAGATAATTGTACTATATAGAACATGTGTGTATAAGTCAGCATTTTGGGTGGAGTGCTAAAACTTTAATTTTGGCTGAATTACAGTTTTGTTTAGCAGGGTTCATTATTGAAAGAAGATGAAGATAGAGAAATACACAAATTGATTTTGCATTGTGTTTCTCCCTGAGATATGCTTTTTTGTATGGGATGCTCTTTAAGAGGTTATAAAAAACTCATGTTCTGTTAATAGAAAATAAACTAAGTGACTGCAAGTATTCCCAGGCTTTTGCAGGTGATATTTTTTAATGAAGAGAAGAAAAATAAAGCCTTTTATACTATGTTCGTAAGATGCCACTAGAAAACTTTCTGGAATACTTTCTCCTTCCCTCCCCTCTCCTCTGTGCTCTACTTCACTCCATTGTTTTTTCCCCCTTATACTACTTGTATGTTAAATTCCAGACTTATGCACAATGGGAGGCACAGTTTTAGTGAGCTCTTTCTTCTGTTTTCTCACCTGTTGTTTAAACATGTAGGGTAGTAGACTGCTATCTGACTACTTACAGATGTTGTTCATCAGACTAAATGAAATTCTGCCTACAATCCTGATATATGCACAGGGATCTATATTCACTTCTGGTACCCTAAAAATCTTTATTCAGAAATGATATCATAGATATACCTAGCTTTTTCTGGTTTTCTATGTTTGTTTGTTTGTTTTTCCAGTCTATGCAAAACACAGTGGTTAAAATCTCCAAGAGATAGAGAAGCCAACGAGGAGAGGTGCTATGCTGGACTTTGTTCTTACCAACAAGGAGGGGCTGGTGGGGAATGTGAAGCTCAAGGGCAGCTTTGGCTGCAGTGACCATGAAATGGTGGAGTTCATGATCCTTAGGACACCGAGGAGGGCACACAGCAAGCTTACTACCCTGGACTTCAGGAGAGCAGACTTTGGCCTCTTCAGGGATCTGCTTGATAGAGTACCATGGGATAAAACCATGGAGGGAAGAGAGCCTCAAGAAAGCTGGTTAATATTCAAAGATCCCCTCCTCCAAGCTCAGGAGTGATACATCCCAACAAAGAGGAAGTCAGGCAAAAACGCCAGGAGGTCTGCATGGATGAACAAGGAGTTCCTGGACACATTCAAACACAAAAAGGAAACCTATGGAGGATGGAAGCAACCACAAGTAGCCTGGGAGGAACACAGAAAAATTGGTCTGAACATCCAGGGATCTGGTTAGGAAAGCTAAAGCCCTGATAGAATCAAAGGCAGCAAGAAAAACTTCTATAGGTACATCGGGGATAAAAGGAAGACTAGGGAAAATGTGGACCCTCTCTGGAACGAAATGGAAAACCTGGTTACCTGGGATATGGAGAAGGCGGAGGTACTCAATGACTTTTTTGCCTCGGTCTTCATCAGCAAGTACTTGAGCCTCACCGCCCAAGTCGCAGAAGGCAAAGACAGGGGCTGGAAGAATGAAGAACCACCCACTGTAGGAGAAAATCAAGTTTGAGACCCTCTAAGGAACCTGAAGGTGGACAAGTCCATAGGATCTGATGAGATCCATCCGCAAGTCCTGAGGGAACTGGCGGATGAAGTTGCTAAGTCACTATCCATCATATTTGAGAAGTCGTGGCAATCCGGTGAAGTTCCCACTGCCTGGAAAAGGGAGACATAACCCCCATTTTTGAAAAGGCAAAAAAGGAAGACCGGGGGAACTAGAGGTCAGTCAGTCTCACCTCTGTGCCTGGCAAGATCATGGAAGAGATCCTCCTGGAAGCTATGCTAAGGCACATGGAGGAGAGGGAGGTGCTTTGAGACAGCCAGCATGGCTTCACCAAGGGCAAGTGCTGCCTGACCAACCTAGTGGCCTTCTATGATGGATTGACTACATCAGTGGACATGGTGTGATGGTGTGCTCCCCCTGCCCCTGACCTGACATTTTCCTGTAACCCTGCTCAAGCTATAACCACCTCCGGTGACCGTGATGGATGTGTCTGATTGTGATGTTTGTACCCAGCTCAAAGTGAATTTGGGGGAGACAGATCACAACACAACAGGCAATGTATCCACCTCAGCACAGTGCTGGTCAATGTCTGACTCAAGCCAAATTTGGTATGTAAATATGACTATAAGTCAATCATCTTATCCCCATAAATAGTGGGCAGCCCAAGAGTCATTTGACTTCTCCTGCATGGCAGCGGGCTGCATGCCAGGATGTCCCCTTGAGCAGGGACGTCTCTCAAGGTTAATCCTCAAGGTTGAGAGATTCCTTGCTGCAACAGATCCTCAATAAGTGACTAATAGCATGCTAAACATGGAAATTTTAGCTAAGTGATATAAAGGATTGATTGTGTGTATATAATCATTTAGACATAAACTGTTGACCAAGTCTGGGGCTAGGATTGGATCCAGCTGCACCTAGACTCCTCTCTGAGGAGTTTAGAAAGCAAGGGGGTCCTTTCTGAACCTCATGACTCAACGGGAAGGTCTCCCTGACAGTTTTATCTGACCCTGTCCTCCATGCAGTAAATAATCAAGTGTACCTTGCCATCAAATCTTGTTAACTCACTGTCGCATTTACTATCCATTTTGTTACATCAATAAACATATTGTTACTTCTCTCTTATGAGTGAAGTGAATCTCTCCCTCTCACTCCATCCACGACATATGGGAAGAGCTCCAGATGTCATCTACCTGGACCTCTGTAAGGCCTTTGATACAGTCCCCCCCAACATCCTTCTCTCTCAATTAGGGAGATATGGATTTGACGGATGGACTGTCCAGTGGATGAGGAATTCATTGGATCGTCGCATCCAGAAGGTAGTGGTCAATGGCTCAATGTCCAGACGGAGATCGGTGACAAGTGGTGTCCCAGAGGAGTCCGTACTGGGACCAGAACTATTTAATATCTTCATCAGGTGACATAAACAGTAGGATCGAGTGCACCCTCAGCACATCTGCAGACGACACCAAGCTGAGTGGTGCGGTTGACATGCCTGAGGGACAGGATGCCATCCACAGGAACTGGGACAAGCTCAAGTAGTGGGCCCATGTGAACATCATGAGGTTCAACAAGGTCAAGTGCAAGGTCCTGCACCTGGGTCGGGGCAACCCCCAGCATCAATACAGGCTGGGGAATGAAGGGATCGAGAGCAGCCATGCAGAGAAGGGCTTGGAAGTACTGGTAGATGAAAAGCTGGACACGAGCCGACAATGTGCGCTCGCAGCCCATAAAGCCAACCGTATCCTGGGCTGCATCCAAAGCAGTGTGGCCAGCAGGTCGAGGGAGGTGATTCTGCCCCTCTGCTCTGCTCTGGTGAGAACCCACCTGCAGTGCTGAGTCCAGCTCTGGGGTCCTCAGCACAAGAAAGACATGGACCTGTTAGAGCAAGTCCAGAGGGCTACAGAAATGATCAGGGGGATGGAACACCTCTCCTATGAGGGAAGGCTGAGAGAGTTGGGGTTATTCAGCTTGGAGAAGAGGCGGCTTCGGGCAGACCTTACTGCAGCCTTTCAGTACTTAAAGGGGGCTTATAAGAAAGATGAGGACAGACTTTTTAGCAGGGCCAGTTGCGACAGGACAAATGATAATGTTTTAAACTAAAAGATGGTAGATTCAGACTAGATATAAGGAAGAAATTTTTTTACTCTGAGGGTGGTGAAACACTGGCAGAGGTTGCCCAGAAGGGTGGTAGATGGCCCATCCCTGGAAACATTCAAGGTCAGGTTGGACGGGGCTCTGAGCAACCTGATCTAGTTGAAGATGTCCCTGCGCATGCAGGGGGGTTGGATTAGATGGCCTTTAAAGGTCCCTTCCAAGCTAAACTATTCTATGATTTTATGATTCTAAAATCTTCTTCAGTCACAATTCTTACTACATGTCTCCTGGTTTTCATTCCTAGGTATCTCCTGATTTAGTGGCTTTTTGATGTTTTAATTCCAATTCCTGAGGATCTTATTTCCTATTAATTTGTGCTAATTAATTTTTCCCTATCACTGCACCTTCCCCCACACATTTGCTCCTTTTCATCACGTTTCCCTGTTGTTCCTGAAATTCCATTTGCATCCCTAAGCAAAGAAAAAAAAATCTTCTTTCTTTCACCTGTATTTTTGCAAATGCCTTTTTCAGTATACAGAATCGCTATCCCTCGTCAATAGAACCACTGCTTCCCAGCTATAGGATTTATAAAAGCTGTTTGAGAGCAGAACCATCCTCGAGGTCAGTTACAGCAGTGTATTTCTATTTAATCTGCCTGGGTTTTGGGGCTTATTTGTTTTTTATTATTTTTGGTTTCTGTTTTTTGTTTGTTTTGTTTTGTTTTGTTTTGTTTTTAAAATTTCTTGGGGCTGCTAAACCACATCTCAGCTGGGATAAACTGGCCTGTTTTCATTTAGCTCAGGGAACTATGTTGATTTATGCAGTATTGGATCTAATTTCTGTCTTTAATGGACTAAATGTTCCTGCACTACGAACCTTTGTTTTACTCTAGCTGAGGATTTTATAGATGCCTAAAATTAGCTTGAAGATTGCTTATGACCAATGCCTCATTCTAAGTAATTGTGTTATAATCTATAATTTATCAAGGGTGTGCTACAGTTAACATCTAAAATAGGAAAATCATTGTAAGCCATTGATGATCATGCTTATCAGAGCTACATAAATAATATTAGCTTTTGGTGTAGAGTGGTGGAATAAGTGAGAGATAACTAACATTAGTTACTGAATTATATAGCTTTATTGGATCAATATTCTTAAGTATGAAACCAAACATTTGGCAGTTGAACTGATTGAAAATGTGTCTTTGCTGAAATAAGTTTCCTTCAATACTATCTGATTCTGAGAAAAAAAATATGGTAAATCAAAGTCTTTTCTTTTTCTTTTTTTTTTTTAATTGCTTTTCCCCATTCAACAGTTTGGGAAACAAAAGAAACAGTTCTCCAAAGAGATCTAGAAGGTACTTCACATTCAGTCTGAAACTATGGTATTGGTTCCCAAATACTACCTAATTTGGGGTGATATTCAACAAGTTCTGCTGTAAAAAGAGTACAGAAGATTAGTGAAGTGAAGGAGAATCACATTTGTAGGAAGATGCTTGCACTGTTGCATAGTAACCAGATGCACATTGTTTCGTCTGAGGTAAGGTTTTCTGAACACCATTTTATTAAAAGCTGACAGTGTCGCTTTCTCTGTGCAGATACTGAGGAACATTTGTTTTCATTTTGTTTATTAAATTAAACCCTGTACTCACATGTCACAGGATATATTATCATTTCTTTAAATCTATACCTAAAAGTGCAGAAGTCCGAAGAGCTGACGTTTCCAGGCACAAGCCCCATAATAAAGTAGGAAAGAAGAAATCAAACTTGAAAGGCATCATTCCTTTCTTTAATCTAATAAATGTCTTCTAGCTTGGTTAAAGTATAATTATTTTTACTTGGCATCTTTACCAGTAGAACACAACATTTGTTAAAGGCACTAAAATATTGGTAATTTTTGCTTTATGGGTCCTTTTTGGATATATCACCTGCAGAGGAAGATGCTGCTTAAGATGATAGGTAATTTTTCCTACCAGTCTTCCGTTAGACCAGAGATTTTTGCACTGTAAACTGGAGGTTGTTACATTTACTCATTTTAGAGAAACAATATTTTTGCATTATTTCATAGAAAGGAAGTCTCTAACATTGTTCCCCTGTTGACAGTATTGTCTTGGCATCAACACCGAACCATATTGCAGGGTATATCACGTTAGAGGCATCTGACTTCCCTGTTACCAGCAAGAAGACATCTGGTTCATAACTTTTAGCATAGCATGTCTCTTGATGTAGCATCAGCATCCTAAATCAAGCACGACAAAAGCTCACACTTGGAGATCAAAAGCGCATTTGCAGTATCATTAATTTCTAATTGTGTATTAAAACCCAAATGAATTGTATTTACAAGAGGATACATACATTCAAATCAACATCCATCTAAAAAGAAATGTCCAATTTGGAGCAATTAAGATATTCACAGGGGTGTTCCTACCCCAGTCATCGACGTAATGTCTAGCACAGCCTGGATACCAAGAAACCAGACTCTACATCAACACCTTACACCGTGTGAAATGAAGATTAAAACAAGCCATTGTTCTCCACCACAGCGTTTGATATGGCTTCCTGTGCAATGGCCCTGAGAAAGCTCAGCGTGTATTGATGGTCTAAACAATCTCTGTCCAACAGCCTGATATTGTTCCTGTGAAAATATTCTTGAAGTATTTCCACAGAGACTCTGAGATAAAGTGACTCTGAAAATATGAGATTTCTAATGTATTACCCACTGGGTTCAACTTTAATTTCCTAAATAGATATCTTTCATACGGAGATGTAAAGCTAGAGTGAGCTGCTGTTGGATTTTTTTTCTGATTGCTTTATGAGTGATGCTTACTCCATCAAGGAGCCACACTGTCTAGATGACCAGCTGAGATACAAGGAAAGAAAGAAAAAAAGCAACTGGACCTTTCAGTGTGAGACACCGTGTATTTGCATGAACCGCTTTCCACAGTGTGCTGGTTTTGACTGGGATAGAGTAAATTTTTTCCATAGTAGCTGGTATGAGGCTATGTTTTGGATTTGTGCTGGAAACAGTGTTGATAACACAGGGGTGTTTTTGTTCCTGTTGAGCAGTGCTTACACACAGATAAGGCCTTTTCTGCTCCTCAGCCCACCCCACCAGCGAGCAGGCTGGGGATGCACAAGGAGTTGGGAGGGGACACGGCCGGAACAGCTGACCCCAACTGACCAAAGGGATATCCCATACCATATGACGTCATGCTCAGCAATGAGGGGGGGGAAGAAGAAGGAAGGGGGGACATTCGGAGTGATGGCGTTTGCCTTCCCAAGTCACTGAAACATCTGACGGAGCCCTGCTTTCCTGGTGATGGCTGAACACCTGCTTGCCCATGGGAAGGAGTGAATGAATTCCTTGGTTTGTTTTGCTTGTGTGTATTTATCTAAACCCATGAGTTTTCTCACTTTAACCCTTCCAGTTCTCTCCCCCATCCTACTGGGGGCAGAGTGAACAAGCAGCTATGTGGGGCTTAGTTGCCGGCTGGGGTTAAACCACGACACACTGTTAATAACGATGCACTAAAATCCGCATGAAAAAAACTCACCATGAACCTCAACATGATACACCTTATGAGCATGAAAGACAAAGTCTATCAAGTTAACTCTTTACTATAAATTATTGATGTGGCTGTATTTATTGCATACAATTAAACAGCTCTTACTTTATTCTATAAAGGACTGTTACAGGTTTGCCATGATGGCTAGTTAATTTACAGCCCACTTTGCAGTTTTATGTTGTGTTTAAAAAGAATGCTCACCTAAGCAAACAGTGCACAGAGCAAAGAGTTTCAGAAACAGACACTGAGAAAAAACAACACATGTTTGTTTTCCATTGCTTCAGGGTCTAATTTTTTTCCAGGTATAAAGGCTGTTTAAAGGTGGCAACTATTATCATGGGCACTGCCAAGGAGAGAAAAAAAGAAATAAAAAGAAGAAGAAAAGCCTGTTTGCTTTCAGCCCAGTTTGTCACTTCAAGATCCAGAAAATGTGAAATGCTTCTAGGTTTTCAAAAGGACTGAAATATTGCCTCTATACTTTGCTTCTGCTCTGCAAATAGGCTGGGAAAAATCTGACCTGTTAAATTCTGTCAAGTTGGTTAGTATCCCTCTGAATCTTTCCCAAATTTATAGATTTGGGAAAATACAGTCTTTACATTTCTATGGTCTATTCTCCTTACATTTACACACTTATTAACGAGGATGAATTTTTTGGAAAGCTTTGATGGAAGATCATAGAGTAGTTCAGTAAGTATTCATTGTCAAGAAGAAAAAACATATAAAAATCCAGGAAGCATTTTCCTAACCCAGAAGTGGTGAAATTTCAGGGTAAGAGGATACTTTTTAAGTTACATAAGTTGATGCATATAATTTTTCTATGTATTTGCCATGTATCTGTCATACAGAAATCACTAAAAATATATTTTGGAAGCATTAATGAACACTTCTGTTGTGATCTGAATAGGCTGCCCTCAGAACAGGAATGTGTCCATTCTTTTTAGGATATATTCAGAGTTTACGAGGGATGAGAAAGTAACCATTTAAAAAATATATAGTTTTATGTCATTGCCTTAGTGCTTTTACACAGTAGACAAAGTAAATTGAACTTTCATTCAGCAGTCCTACCAGCGAAATGACTCCTCATATTTTACTATAGTTACCAGTGGAAGTATTGGCTAACCTATTCTTTATTAAAACGTTCATTTTCCTTGTACTGCAATGCCCCTGGCCTTGGCATATTTCTTGTGAGCTGCTGCTGGAAAATTCTCTGTGCTTGGCAGAAGCCAAGAATTTATGATGTGCCTCTGAGCAGCACTGAGGCAAACAGCAAAAGCTGTTATCCTTAGTGCACTTTTGCAAGACTATCTGTTAAAATGTGCATCTGATCTGAAATTCCTGTTTGTGTTTCAATATTATTTTGATGCTGCCTCACCAAAAAAAGAGAAACAACAGCAACAAAAGTCCTCTGCCCAGCATGGTATTCAGAAGCTGAATAATCCCATGAAGCACAGATCAAACGTTTCTTATCTGCAAGGCATTTTAAAATAAGTAGAAAAAACAGGGGTGGATTACCCTTGGCCTAGTTAAGCCAGGCTGTGATGTGTAGCATAAACCTGGACTTCCATTATTATGCTGACTTTGGATAAGATCAGGACCTATGTCTCAGAAGCCATGGCAGCCTTGGTTCTGGGAGAAATGTATACAGCTAAAGTCGCAGTCACAGGCACATAGTGACGGTGAATTCCCATGGGATGTCTGCTAAATAATTCTGCATATGAGTCTGCAAGGGTGACTTCCTTGGGAACAGTATTTCTGCAAATGCATTTTTCAATGACAGAAAGTTTGCATCTTGGAAATAATTCAGTGTTTCTTGCTTACTCACTTTATCATGCTGGCTGTTTATGGGGGATTTTAAAGGTTAGGTTTCCTGTAACTTTATAAAAAATGAAGTGGTCTCTACCACACACAGAAAAAAGACTGGAAGATCCAACTCCGTATCTTCATTTATTACAGTTAAAAAAATTGTACTTTTTCTGTCCACAGAAGAATTCTCCACAATGCCACCTGAAGTGTTTTTCTCCTAAAGAGTTCTGAGATATTATCAAATTACCATGGCTTTAACAAATTACCGCAAGGTAGTTGAAACATGTTTACTGTTTCTGTGCCCGATCCTTCCAGCACAGATGGCTGTAAATGAAGTTCAACCCACAAGTAGTCACTAGTCTCACATGACAGGATCAGCTGTGTCCCTGTGTCTTAGTGTATTTTTAAGGCAGTCGAGGCTTACCTGGTTAATGTGGAAAGTTTTTTCTTAAGAGGGGTATTTCCAATTCTTGGGGGTGGTGGTGGTGTGAAAGTTAAAAAAGAAGATATCACCAAAGCAGGTTATTTCAAATCTGGACCTGAGTTCCCTGAAATGAGTTGAAAGCCTCCCATTTAATTTAGTGGGGTTTGGCTCAGACTATTTAATTTTGTTTTTTTTTTTTTTTTCACTGAGAATCAAATCCAAAGTTTTTAAGGAGGCTTGAAATGCTAAATAATTTGTTCCACAACTTAATGTAGTTCACTGACTGCCTAAATTACTTTCTAATGCTTTGGTATATCTCTGAAAATAGGCTGGCTGATTTATCAGTAAATGCATCTTTGTTGACTGCTGTTGTCCAGTCCTTTGTGCATCACTATTTTTATAATGGTTTTTCTCCTTCTAGATGATTATATGTCACAGTACCCTAGCTTTTAGTAACATACATCCTGATATAGAGTAAGCTATGTTCTGGGGAAAATATATAATTTTCCAGTGAGTAATCCTGACCTGCAAAACTAGCTTCAGTGACCATGCCTGTCTTGGTGACCAGGACGTGAAAATAACCTCAATAAATATGAGCAGTGTATATTTTTTCCAAATAAATGGAAACTTAAAGGCACAGTGACAAATTCTTAGAAACATATACTAAGCAAAATACAGGCCGTCGTTCAAAATTCCTGCTAGGCAAGTTCTTAGAGAAATCTGCCACGAGCAGCACGCTGATTTGTGAGTCACCTGTTTTTGTTTACTTGTTTTTGAAAAATTCCTTTTCAGCATCTTTTATGATCCTCCCACTTCCTTTTTTCTATGTCACTTTTGTAATCATTCTGTTAGACAGCAGTTAGAGTGTGTTTTCTAATGAGATCATCTGCCATGATTTATAGCTTGTTTTCTTCTTAAGCCAGAACCTTTCACATTGACTCACGCTGAGTATTATTTGATTGCTCAAATAGCTGTATTGAATTCAGCTGAACTACTGAAGGAGTATGCTTCTTCTCAAAGAAAAAGTCAAGACTAGCAGAATCCATCCCTATAATAATCTCCATACTTTTTGTGAAACATTACAAAACCTAGATGTAAGAAGGGAAACCAGAATCCCATTTAGGCATTTTCTTTATAAATCCTTGATATCTGAGTTAATTCCCATCTTTTCCAAGTATTAAATATTGTGTGAGCAGGTGCTCACATTAAAAAATTGGTCCACAGATTTTTCCTGTTTATAGTGCAGCTTATGTCTTGTCTCATCTCAATATATCAAGCATCTCCATCTTGTACATGATTATGTTTCTTCCCCTGCTTACAGCAGGGTCCTGGAAGTTAGAATTCCTTTTGTACCTGTACTTAACTGTTGTCACTGAAGAAACAATTTCACACTTATCTGTGTTTTAACTGGAACAGACATTAAGATGGATGTGTTTATTTTGGTTTACTGTTTTGTTTTTCTTTTTCAACCATTGCCATCTTAATGTCAGCATAATATACAGAATATATGGTTGTTTTTGTTTGTCCTCTCTGTTAAAATGTTGAATTTAAAATACTGTATGACTGGCATAGGAGAAGGAATAAACAATAGACATGAGTGGGAAGAGGGTCACTTTTATTATTCATTTTTTAAGTTACTGTGAAAAGATATTTTCAGTATTTCTCAACTAAGTGCCCCAATGTCCTAGTGTACCATAATAACTGTCAAAAACCAAGTGGTTAATGTTTTCAGGGTATTTTTGCAAATAAAATGCATTCTTTAATGTTTTTCCAGTTCAAAACTGAAAGAAAAACCCAATATATTGATCCAAAAACCTCTTTCAGGGGAAATAGATGAAGAGCAAACATGTCATGCATACCTGCTGCCGACAGCCTTAAACAAATAATAGATAATCAAAGCTAGTGCTAACTACAGAAAAGAAAAAATTAAAGGGCATTTTTTAAAAACAACTCAGAGGGATTTAAAACAGTAAAAATCACTGATGTTTTGGACTTGTAAGTCCTAAATTGCATGAGGTGCTATGTCTATTGCGATGGCTTCCCAGATCAAAGACCAATCTATTACAGCATCAATATCCTGTTTCCTCTCATGTTCTCTGTTGGATATTTGGAGAATAAATAAGTATAATTTTCCTGTTTATAAACAAATTCCATATGTAGTCTCTGTTACTTGCAACATTTAGCCACCTACAGTACCTGCAGAGATAATTTCAGAGGTGAATTGTTAATTAGATCGCAAAATATTGTCAGTGGTTTTTCAAATCTTTCTTAAATTAGTACAGTAAGCTGATTACTGCTGCTGTCTGCAGCGGGGGTGGGAGAGGGGAAGGTTAGGTTTGCACTACAGAAATAAATGCTGTGGGATGCTGGCAGCAACTGAGGCTGGATGAGCAGATGGGACTTTACCATGTTGCCTGCCAAGGGCGAACACCCATCCTTCTGCACCCAGGGCAGAGGGACATCATTTTGTCCCATCTCCCCTGCAGCTCACATTTCGGGATCCATTTACCTATGACAAGCAGTGTGCTAGTCCTTTGTGCCGACAAAATCTTTCATATTTGGCATGGCATTATCTTCAAACTCAGGCTTATTTATTTATTTATTTGTCTATTTAGGAGTGCAACCGCATGATCAAACTTAGCTTATCTTGTTTCTCTCTGCCAACATTATTTCTCATCACCTCACCTACTGGGCAGGATAGGATGTAGAATACAATCTATATCCTGTGCACTGTTTCAGTACATTAAAATTGAGTATCAAAACATACTTTTGTTTCCTATGTAAGAGTGCAGGCCATGGAGTTTTAATCTTTTATTTTTCATTTTTTTCCTATTCCACAGCTTCCTAATACAAAATATATTGGTAAAATTGCACCTCAAAGCACCCTTACCTTCCAATTTAATAGCTGTTTGAAAAAGAAACAGCTATTCCAAGAAAACTTGGAAGTCTGGGAAAAAAACCAAAAATATTTAGCAATATTTTCAAAAACGTTTAAGGCTCAATTTGTGATTTACCCTTTTATATTTACTCTTTCACTAATTTCAATTGATCTTTCTTTAGACTGAGAAGCTCTCTAAGGTATGAGATAAAAATAGAATAGAAAATAAGGTCTTAGTTTCACAATCTTTTAATACAGATTCATTGAATTATATTGAAGAAGCAATATTATATGTAAAACCCGCATTTTCATAATGGAGAAACTGGTGTTTACATTTAATCAGTATTCCCAAACGGTAGCATGGACTATCCATTAAGTGAAGTATGAAATGTTTATAAGATTCATTACCATGGGTTGAAACTAATTTATGAGACTAAGTTTTCATGTTTGTGTTTTTGGAAAGCAACCATTCTTTTAAAATTGAGCAGTAGTGTAACATTTTATATCATTTTGATTTTAATTAAATTTTAGCATGTATTGCTTTATTTGTTTGCATTTTTTGCCACAGGCTGATTTGAGGCAGTTTTTGAATTATTTTTTCCCCCCAGTCTGATTTTGTTATTAAAAAAGTGTAATACTATGTATTGGAAAACAACGTTTGTAAATGAAAAACTGGCTCTCCACATTTGGGTTCAGTAATGGCTTTCTCTAGTGAATATTGCAGTATCAAATACTGAAACAGATACTCACTTATATAATCAGTGTTTGATATGTGTTTTTGAGACAAGAGAATTTGTCACAGTAAGATCTTTGGTTATCTAAACACATTATACACACAGTTTTTTGAATTTCCTCTAGAGGAAAAAAACATTCTGCCACAGGGAGAAAAAGGAGGCTCAGTTATATGTATGATAAAATGAATCTGTGTGTTTAATCCAGATAACTTTGAACGTATGCAAGTTAAATATTGAATATTTAATGCAGAAATATTCTAGTGGAAGGCTGAAGCTGCCATTTACCCTATATAAGACAAAAAAATCGTTAGCATGTTGTGCAATTCTTTCTCCAAAAACAGATTACGCAAATATCTTTCTTTAAGTACACAGTCTGCTAGGTAACAAAATGTTGTTAGAATCAATGCAGATTTCAGTCTGCAAAACAATTTGGGGTAGCACCAACTGTTTTAATGGTCAGATCATTTTAACTCTTCAAGTATAATGCAGCAATGTGTCTTTACAAAATCAATAACTTCTCCAATTACAGCTAACATGGTTCTCAAGACAGGCTACAAATGCCATGCAATTACACTCCCAGGCACTATTTCTTTCTCTTGTGCCAGCTCTTCCTGAGGCTGAATAGCTGGAAGGAGCAACTAATTTCTTACTTTCTCAACAAATATTTATTTTTTCTAGTATACTAATTGTTACCAGTGGAAAGTCAGTTTTGCTTGGAAATTTTGCCTTTGACGTGAATTACTAGCGAAGAAGCAGAAGCCCCTGCTTTTCTGACACATTTATTTAATGGAAAAAATTATCAGTTTACTCTCCTTGATCCCTGTGAAAAAATATGCATAAAATGCATGTTGGGTTCTGTAGCCGTGCTCAATAAAAATGGGAGTGACAATCCCCTGTTGATAAGTCCCATAAAGCACCTGCCAAACGTATCTGCATTTTTGTCCCATCTGTAGTTATCTAGCATAAACCTCCATTTCTGGTTCTCACTCATGTTACAAGACACTTCCTCCAGGACTTGTTCATTCTTGGGACTGGCAGAAACCCTTTGGTCTTACATTGCTGAGCTTTGAGCCACTGAGTGGAAATAGTTGGTCAGTGCGTGATATATAGTGAGAGAAAATGAAGAAGTTTCTTGGCAGGAATCATTCACCCATGGATCTCTTCCAAGCTCCAACAGAGCCAAGTAACCCATCTCATCCATAGGTTTTAAGGGTCACCAAGCCAGGGAATATACAATACCATCTCCCTGTAGTATATCTTTTAATTAAACCTCTGAGAAACTTTTTAGTTTGAATGCCCCCCTGCCATCCAGTAACATTGGACAGAACAAATTCCATCACAACACTTTGAAAAACAAGAGAAGTGCCATTTTCCATTAATTTTGAAGGAAATTCTATTTTCAGCAATGAATGGCTGAGGGAAATGTGAGGATTAAATGGCTGAGATCAATGGAGGTCACAAAAAATGTAATTAGCCATAAATGAAACCAGTTCATATGCAACTTATTGGAAATTCTGTATTATTTAATGAAGTGTGGGTATTTTGCTTGTTTTCCCCTTTCCTTTCCTTTCCTTTCCTTTCCTTTCCTTTCCTTTCCTTTCCTTTCCTTTCCTTTCCTTTCCTTTCCTTTCCTTTCCTTTCCTTTCCTTTCCTTTCCTTTCCTTTCCTTTCCTTTCCTTTCCTTTCCTTTCCTTTCCTTTCCTTTCCTTTCCTTTCCTTTCCTTTCCTTTCCTTTCCTTTCCTTTCCTTTCCTTTCCTTTCCTTTCCTTTCCTTTCCTTTCCTTTCCTTTCCTTTCCTTTCCTTTCCTTTCCTTTCCTTTCCTTTCCTTTCCTTTCCTTTTTTTTTCATATTAGTTTATTTCAAGTCGTAACCTGGTAGAGGTGGAATTCCTGCTGGGGTTGGTCAACCTCACAGCAATGAAAAAGGTCAAGGAAGTCTTGCCCCTAGCATACCTTCTTTTTTATATTTAAAGAAATCATAAACATAATCCCATAGAAACATCATGCTCATCTGAAGCAAAACCACAACCTTTGGAACAATGTGATTTAGAATTTCAAAACTGACAACCTCTACTGAAACACAGCAGGGCTTCAGGGAGGCTAAAAAGAGAGGTTCACTTTATTATTTTGTTCTAAAAGTTAGAAGAAAACATTCAGAAGAGGGTCTAGAAGCGAAAAAAAAAAAACCCACAATACTTTATCAAAAATGTCCACCTGATTCAGGAACACAACTTTTGACTTAATTGAAGTCCCTTTTAAATTTCTCAAGTTACAAAATGAAGCATATACATTCTTGTCCTTAACTCTTGTATAGCCTTTTCTTCTAATTGTGAAAGGTGTGATAAACTTCATTTTTTGCTTTAACTGAGCAAGACTAGTTTTCAGTCATCTGCTGGTAGAGTTGCTTTTAACTGTAACTGTCTGGGGAATTTGCACATAAAATTCACTATCTCCATCTTACCTTTCAGAAACTTAAGAATCAATAATAGAGAGAAGTGTCCAGATGCCCAGTAAACTAATCCTATGATTAATCGGAGTGGTATGACTTATACCCACGCTATGGATGTCTGAAAGATGTTCCTTCTGGAAGGCTATGATCAATTGCAGTGCATAGACTAGTCGTGTGTCTTCATGTGCAAGACGTAATACCTGCTTCACTTCCCAGGAGAACATGCATCTCTGTAGGCATGAATTTATTTAGAACATTTCGCATTGTATGTCCATGAGTGTTAAGAGTGACCGAGTATTCCCCACAGACAACAAATTTTGTAAGATTAATTTTCATTTCGTTTCCTTTTTGCTGAATATATGCCATGATTTTGCCACGCTTCATTTCTTCTTAGAGCCAGCAAGCCCTTACCACAACAAAAAGGCCATGGTTAGGCTATTTTAATCATGTCATAAAGTAAGTGATAACAATCAATTTAATTTCAAACATCATTTTAATTATTATTTATTTTATTTTATTTGGCAACATGACTCTTGTTTGCATTATCAGTATACAAAAAGTAAAAACACAAAAAAGTCCTTTACAAATAGCTACCTGATTCAGTAGAAAATGACTGCATCACTTATGCTCACTCACTCTAAGCATATAAAAACTGCCGCCTGTTAGCTATATAGTTTTTGCAATTTTTAGAAAGTTTTGAGCCATTTCTCTAGTATGAAACTCCCTTCCCTGATGAATTATTTCCAGTCAGATAGCCTAGAGATTCAAATTTAAATTGATCAGTGTGATTATTGCTTGACTCCAAAGATTAAATGAAAATTTAGCTGAGATTAAGCTCAACTCTCTCTATTTGAACCTAGCTTCCAATGAAGTGCTGAAAATAGCTATTATTGTTCCACTAGTCTGAAATGCTGGATGGGTGCGTAGCAAGTTCTGTTAGAAAGTTTGGAATTCTCTTTTTCCTTATCTCTCTCCATAATGCTGTACAGTTCATTTTGTTGCAGTTTATTGGCAGGCATGGTAGATTTGACCAACAAAATCAATACCTAGTTCTGGATCCAGGTATATTCACTGGGCAATTTGGAGATTTACAAGAGTTTTATGTTAAGAATTTGCAGACAACATGCAGTACCTTGATAACTAGAAACAAATGCTATACCTTAGCCTTATCCTGACTCTAGACAGGAGGAACTGGACATACACACTAATAATGTCTACTAAACCATTTTGCATCAGAGAAGCACACATATATTGTTACCATGTCTCTAAATTTTCTTCCTCTTCTGTCTCTAGGCTTCACATAACAATTTTTATTTCCTCTTCAGGGGAAAATGCAACTTAAATTGCTGTTTCTTTTGTATTCCAGGGTCCTTAGGTCAATGCTGATGGCTTATTCAAAAGAGTCCTTTACTCTTAAAACTTATGAACTGCCACAATGATTTTTTAATCCTTTGCACAAAAAGAAGCAAAGGGTCAAAATAAAAAATACCATAATAATTTTTTTTGTAGATGGAAATAATTCTTTTTTTTTCCCTTTAGGATAAAAACAATTTAATGAGATAATTATCATTGACATTCGTATTTCATTTCCATAATTATTATAAAATATGCACAGGAATGTAAGGGAATTAACCTTGAGATTGCTAAGATTTGCTAAAAATCCTTAAAACTTTTTAAACAGAAAACCTCTGTGTATGAGAAAATATTTTTTGAAGAAAATAACAATGCAGAGCAAAAAGTGGGGTAAGCACAGTGAACTCAGCTTTTCTAACCATAGCAGCTAACCATAAACCAACGGTAATGACCTCTCTGCTAGGAGAATCCCACAGGGCACCAGAGCATGAATATGCAGGTGACCTCTGATCACAGTCAGGTTATCGTATAGCTGATTTCCAGATGCCCTGGGTCCTGCCACAAAGTCCTGATTATTCGGTCATTTCAGCTGCCCATGTCTCCAAGGGTGAGATGAGAGTGTGTGATCAGCCAGTGCTGGAGGAGATGGATGGGTTTTCCCATATGATGTTCAGGTAAGGCAAGGGTCATCAGGGGAAATGCGTTGAGATTCTGGTTTAGGGTCCAACCTTAGTGAAAAATGGATGGAGGAGGGGAAAATCACAAATCCCTGATTTCAGTAAGGAATGTGCTATTAATCTGAACTGTATTATACAGCAGATTTAGTTTTTGTCATGTTGTTCTTCATCACACAATTAGCAAAATTATGGCCATCTTTATCCCACCCACAGAAACTTTTTTGTCACTGGGGCTGACTGAATAGAAAGCAGTTTCAGTGAAAATAACCTCAATTTTGAATTGTCCCTCGGTTTCTTTGTTTCCTCATGAAAAAAGCAGGTACTGAGCCTGGATATCAATATTTAGAGTTTCCCTGGTAAATGGTACTTTCTGCCCTCACACGTGGCTTTGTCACACCATTTTTCTCTGGTCTAGTAATACAAGTTCATATTCATGTTACTAGTTGTTTTTTTTAAGTGTCTGCAAAAGACTGTAGGCTCCTCTGTGCTATTTGAATGCATCTCCAAACTTTTCAGCAAGGGCGCAGACTCGTGCTCTGCTTTGGCTGCAGCTGCTCCTCACTGCTCATCTGCACCTTCAGACTTTCTTTTGAATTTTTTGTTTGTTTGGGTTCCTCACTAACAATTCAACTAAAATTAGCTGTGTCAGTTTTTAAGCTCTTTGCACTAAACAGATGCGCTTCGGGCAGAAACTCCTCACAGAATTACTTCAGCGAGTAGCCTGGTTGGGTTAACTTCCTCCAGCAGTCAGTGAAAGGCACTTCGGTTGGCAGTTTCAAAATTTAAATGATATTGCTGATCATGTCAAATGCCGTTGGCATGTAAAACAATCTGTAAACTAGACTTTAAACACAAATAATGCACAAAGATTTTATGAGCAGGCTTCATGAAAGTGAGTTTCCGAAAGCTCTTAAGACTAACTTCTAGCTGTTAAACAGTGTCTCATTTTGTGGAATTTATAGAGCAAAAGAAGCCCGTCTTTCCATAAAATGGGCTTCTGTTGAATGTAAAGTTCCTAATTTGGTATTTGGGAATGCAAGGAAAATTAAAACTGACAAAACTACTCAGTTTATGATAGCCTTTTTCCCAGTAAGGTCTAAACCTTCATTGAATTGGACTTTGCAAATATTTGCAAATATTTTGTTTGAAACAAACAAAAAGAAGAGCTCCGTGGAATATTTTTAAGCAGTTGAAAACAAAAATTTGTAATGAAAAATGGTAACCAAACTTAGATATGGATACTCTGTCATATTAAGGTATTTTGTTTTTATGCTGTCTGTTTTACAAAACGTATAATGGAAGCACATTAATCTATACTGGTTTCATGTGTATAGTCAAACATTTTATTGTGGTAATTTTACAATGCATCTTTAACATTTATAGTTGAAATATAGGACCGTTTATTTTCCAGACACTGCAGGCTTTTTTAATAAGTGGTTAGTTATTTGTTCTCAGCTGAGTGAAGGGGAGAGGGCAAAGTTTCCTGATATTTTTACTAAATAAGTTTCCTGATATTTTTATCTAATCAGACATTCTGTCAGCATATATTACATATACCGTAGCTTTTTTACAGAAAAGATAAAATATTTCCAAAATAATAAACCATTGCACTGCAAAACAATGACACATTAGAAAACAAAGATTCTGACCTGCTGAAATGTGATGGTTTTGAGAGAGCTGGAATAAGCAATGGCATTTTCTGTGTTTGTCTGGGACAGCAGGGGCCATATATGACAAGATGAGTAATCATCAAAAGATTGTTTTACAGTTCTACGGTGTTGATTTAAAACTAAAGGTTTGCAGACAGGAAGGGCCTCTGACTTGGAAAATCTTGTTTTCATTTCAGCCTGATTGCTTGGCTTTAACTATCTTCTATTCTCTTGTGTGCAAGTTTTCAAAATTACAAAGAAAGAGTAGGGTTTGGGGCTTTTCTTATTTTTTTGATGTGTTCATAATTTTACAGTTTTGTACTTGGGAGTCAAATTTGACTACAGTTTTATACATCTGCTGACCTCTAGTTTTAAATTATCTGCTTTTTGTACAGATAAATGGAAAAAAAAATTGATTTTTGAGCCAAAGCTGTATCATTTATCAGATTCCTTAAGGTCCAGGTTTTTCCCTTGGATAGAGAGCCCAAAGTGGTGAGCTCTATACAGGAGTTGTAATCTTTATTCTGTGGGCAAATAATTCTGAAATTGTATGTAAAGCAACCAGATAGATATAAGTTAATGTTGGTGTTCAATGGGAAGTGACTATTTTCTGAAAACCATATATATCCCTTTTTCACAGGAATTTACTGGCAAAATACAGTGGAAAAAAAAACCACTTATAATAAATCAATTTCCTTAAAAGGATGAACTAAGTGATGTCATTTTTGGCACCTGTCTATTGGCCAGAGATTGATTTTTTTCCCCCTCCAAGGAAAATTTTTTTCATAATATTAAGCAATTTAACTGTATTTATGATGTATTTCTGTTGTGTCCAGATGGACTTGATACAGAAATCTTCACTAGGGATATCAAGATGCCAGGGTGATATGCAGAAGATGCAAAACCAAGCAAATAAAACCTTCAACCTTCTGTGCTCCTTCAACTCAAACTGAATGTGGCCTCTTCTATGATTAAATAAACTTTTCGTTATTCTCCAACACAGAATTTACAGATTGTGAAACTTTACCAACAAGCTGGCCTCTGAATCTTAACCTGTTTCCTCATGGCACCCTATTTTTAGGTTTTAACCTGTTTAAATTTGTCATAGAGTGCATAATTTATCCTTGGGTAAATTGTTTAACTACTGCTGGCCACATATCATAATATTATTTTCCATTCTGAAGGGACAATACAGTAATGCAAAAATTAATATATGCCTGAGAAAATTCAAACTTTATTTTTAAATGAATGCTTGAAAAAGTTCTGGGTTTGTCACAATTTATTTTATTCTGCTACCTTCTACCTTCCAATCTAAATAAAAAGATAAAAATAATGGAAGTAATTTTGAAGTGAAAAAGAGAGACTCAGTCCATCAGAAGCCAAAAGTGAAAGCTTAATTGTAAAAGATGATGTGTAAAAAAAATTGTTTAAGCAAATTCTGTTTTTACATGGATGAAATTGCCCTCAAAAAAACTTAGCCAGCTTTAATCTGAGTATGTGTGCTGCTTTCTTTTCTAAACTTGAAAAACCTTTTTGCAGAAGGATTCAAATGAAGGCTCTTCTTTATGGTCAAGTTATACCCGTTCTTTCCATGACTGGAGAAACTTGTATGGCAACGTATTCCATTTACTGTTTGTGTGAGAGAAGGAAAGGGTGGCAGCATCTGGGTAAGGAATTAAAAGATGTTAAGAGATGAGCTCAGTTTTGCTACAGCAAAAAGGTACAAGATATGGACCAAACCTCCATTAGACGATGGGTGCTGTTTATGTACGTAATTATTTACAAAATTTCCCATCCTTTTTTGGTCCCTTGGGAGGTGGTTTTGTAATTGTTGAATGTTCATGACTTAAAATTATTTTTTCACCTCCTTCTTAAACTCCTAATAAGCAGTTGCTTCATCTGCCATGTGTTTTATGAACATTGAAGAGATTTCCTCCCAAATGTTACACTTTATTGAAGTAAGGAACATACACAGGTCCTTTACTCTGGGTTCATGTAATTTTAATTTTTTTTCTTTAATTACTTTGGAAACTCAGCAATTCTGTATGAGTACTTCAAAATGAAGAAAATGCTTTTATGGTTTTTCTCACTAAGACTGAGCCAACTTGAGAGATCAAATGAGTCATAATCTGGAATTCAGTAAAGGTTTTTCTTTTCTTTCTTCTTTTACCATAACAAGTAATGGAAACTTGTGTTTGTTTAGCTAATGAAAAATATATTTCAAAAGAGTAAATATTCATTGAAGTAATATGATTAAATACATAAAATAATTTTTAAAAAGTCATGCTGATTGAGGTCTAACATTACAAAGCACTGCTTCTCAGCTTATTAAACATCCTTCTTTAAAGTTAACTTTTATTTCAGTATAAACCTCCATTATTTTTGATCAGTGTAACTTTTGTAGCCATGCAGACAATGCTACTTATGCAAAACTTTGTATTTTATGCATTCTTATGTTACACATGCAATGTTATTTAAATATTACTTTTCCTGGTTTGTGTTGTTTTCATTAAAAAAAAATGCTTTTGTGTTTGACAGTGCACCCAGATATTATTTCATGGGGATGTTTCAAAGTCCACTTTTGTATTTCCTTTCCATTTAACTACTGGGAAAAGTAATTTCCCAGTAGCTCATTCTTAGTGTGGGCTGAATTTCCTTAAAGCCCTTTGCTGGATCAGTCCCGCAATGCCAGTGTGAAGGTTTCCATGCTAGGTGTATTATGCCGATGTATTTTTTTATGTAAGCTGTAAAATAATGTCTTCTCCCCTCATTGAAAGGTTCTTCTATTTTATTTGTATGAATTGAGAAGACTGAAATGGCACGCAAGTGGTATCAGCTGAGGAAATGGAGGAATTTGTGTTGTTTGCTGATTGATGATCTCCAAACTGTAAGCATTGTTTTCACAATTTAGCATTAGGAATTTGGGCAAGATAGAGCATTTTCATGCCTCAGAGTCACAGAAGTCATTAAATTAACTGTCCTGATCTGTCTGTTTATCCAGCACTATATGTTCTGTGCTGGAGGTTACCCACATAAATCTAACCTTGATCAGTAGTTCATATTCTTCTAAAAAGTGATTCAAAAACTGCTATAGTCAAAAAAACCACATAACACTCTTTACTTGACTGCTTGCTCTCACTACGCTGCATGATTTGAGCATGCTATCAAATCTTTCAAAAGTATATTTTAATATATAGTACATGTTGGTCACCTCTAAGCACAACAATTATTTCTGATTATGTACAGAAACACAGCTGAGTTATTCCTCTGATAAACCAGCAGATTGACAAGGTACTGAGATAAGTTAATTTTAATATGTGCTAAATAATCTATATAATTTTTATATAGTTTCAATAAATGTCATTACTCAAGTCTTGAAAAAGTGTAAGAGCCACAGGGGAGAAAACAGGAGGGAAAAATTACAGATTAAAATAGGTGGGAAACTCCTCCAGAATAACAGTTTAACCATAAAATCGTAAAAAAAATATGTTGAAACAGAGACAATCTTGTGAAGTGGATAAAACATTCTTCATATCTTACTATCTTATAATTTGCCCAATCTAAGGTTCATCAAACATACCATAAAACAAGATATGAGATGTGACCAATGTTAACTAACAGATTGCTATTGAATTATGGAAGGTCTCTCTTTAGGCTGACCACAGGCTACACAAAAATGACTTAATTTTTTCTTTACACTTCATATACTAAGAAAATTAAAAGCAAGGATCTGCCATAGCAGCTGTCTAGTCACTTGAAAACTCCCTTTAGGTATGAGAGTATCCCACACCAGCCATTTAAACCAAGTTTGAAGCTAATTTTTAGTGCTAGAAGCAAGGACATTCAACCTTGAAGGTTGGATGCACTGACTATAGACAGCAAAAAATTCTCCTTGCTTACTGAAAAAAAAAAAGACTTTTTTTCCTGTTTATTTCTTTTGAATTAAAAAAAAAAAACAACTTTTCTGTAATTCTTTGTGTGATCTTACTGTGACTACCATCACTTTCTGTGAACATTTGCATAATCTATGATATATAGGTACATACTTTTATTTTATGGACTCATACATAAGACTTAATTTTCAAGCAGAGTTTCACTAGAAAGTTTAATTTGGCCTTGATATTTTAGTTTCCTAGACACAGTAAGACTGATTCAAAGTTCCTCAGACTGACAAGAGTCTCTTTTTGTTCATTTTTTGCTCACACCTTACTAACCATTAGTCATGAAACACAACTAATTATGAAATGCTTTTTGATGGAAACAAAAACATTTAGATAAAGGTTTCAAAAATGATCATAATCACTGATGAGTTTTTACTCATCAGTAATACTACACTATGCTTTTGTTATTTGTAGGCTGACTATTTCATGCATGGAAAGATAATTACCCTTGGAAAGTACATAATTTTAATGCAAATCTCACCTTCTTTACTAGTTTAAGATACTTATTCAGAAACAAATTTCATACACATATATAAGAAATCAGAATGGTAATCCTTTGTAAATTCAGCAATTTCATGGTAGTTCTCTTTTTATTAATTTTATCGATGTATTGATGGAGTACAATAACACTAAGTTTTTTAAGTGAAGATGTTGCAAGCAGAACAAAAGTTAAATTTCTACCTATTAAATAAATGTATTAATGATACTTACCTTCTCCTATAGTTGCTCAACATTTTGAACTTCTCAGTTTTCTACACAGTAGGAAAAAAGAGATGTCCTGGTAGTATTCAGGAGTCACTCATAATATTTTCTTCTCTCAAATTTGGAGAAAATATTGTCTGAAAATTGTGCTTTATTTTGTACAGAGATCTCAGAATGGTTCTGTCACATTCAGATGTTATTTAACAAGACAAGACTTGTATTAGGAAAAAATATCTCCTGTTACACCAGCTGACAGATTTGAAGAGGGAGCCCAAGGACATGACTTCAGTTACCCAAACCCTTCTTTAGATTTGAATCATGAATATCGAAGTTCAAGCAAATATATGCTGAGAACAGTCTGCTTCTAGTGTTTCAGACCTAAGGAAGAGCTTACATTCCTGAGACATTTCTCTGCCTCTTTTCAGCTTTACCAGTTGGTCTGAAAAAAGATATTACCTTGTCTTGCTCTATTGTTTTAGACCGTTGTGGCTACACTGATGCAGTTGGTTATACACAGCACTCTCAAGTGGGAATCACAAACAACATTTCAAGACTCTTTTTCAGTTTCCCACCACTTGATGAAATAATCAACTGCAGATACCTCCACTATAAACAATGTTGTTAATGAAGCAGAGACTCTAAAACACCGTGTAAAATATAGCTTCCCCTGAAGACAAAATACTTAAAAATAGCTATTTATTACCTAAACGTATAGACGTATTTCAAACAAACTCAGCTTTTCTGCAGTCATATGCATACAAGAGCCTCTGGAGGAAAAACAGTAAAATATCTACAGCCGAGTCAGACAAAGGAAGGACAAAACAGGCTTGTTCTTACCCTTCTGGCTTGTGCTTAGTGTGTAGTCACACAGCACAATAACGTAATGACAATAACTTCCAAGTGAAAACAGAGTGCCATTAAGACTTTGTAACAGCCTGTAACTTGAATTAGCTCTGAAACAGTACAGATATTGAAGTCTATCATGTGAAACTTATGATGCCCAAGTATTTTTCATTGCTTATTCATTTCCTTTCAGTGTCCACTAAACACTCTGCAAATTTTGTACGGTCACTACAGTTGTTGGCAGGGTAGTAACAACAATTAGTCCCAGTTTTAAACAAAATATTCAAACTCCTAAGAAACCTTAAATTTTTTTGCTATTAATGTCTATGATTCCTCATGTGTTTGTTTATGCCATATTTACCTATTTATAAAAAAAAACAATGCTAAAAGAAGTAGATTATCAGAAATAAGGTTTCCTGACGATAACAACACTGTGGATTACCATCCTTTTTGTAATACTAGTCTAAGCTTTGCAACTGATTGTATTTGTACTTATAATTATGATCCTAGCACAGAGAAGCTCTTGAGCACAGGTATACAGCTGTGTTACTGCTTTATTTATCGAATAACGGCTTACAGTTGAAATGGGCATTTTGCTGTATTATTTGAATGAAGTATTTTGCATAAACAGTTTGTTGTATCAGTAGGGTTATAACAGACTGGAAGAATTTTGGACCCATTCATTAATGATTTGATAATAGAAAAATAAAGTCTGAGTAAATGTTACACAATTCATTATCAGGTAATAACAGGTAAAAGACCTAATCCTCTTCCTTCTACATACATTCTTTAACAGGTATTAGAAATAGTTATATATATAGGTCATTCCATTAAGAAATTGGCTGTTTCTTCAAATTCAATTTAAAAAAAGTGTGATATTTGAAAAACATGGTGAGATGACAATTAACTTACCTGTTACCACTAAGCAACAAGCAATCAGTTCACTTATGCATATCTCCTTATATTACTGTGACATCCTACTTTTTTTCCAGTTATTGCTTATTAAGAAAGATTTGTCTGAAGGACAACTGTCCTGATCACAAGCTTTCCTTAAGCTCCTGGAATAACAAGTGCTTAGTCATTTTTTTCCATTTGCAGAAGATAGGCTAGTATGATCATGACCTTGAGCCATAAAAAGGTACACAACAGGTACACAAGCAGCAAAAAAAGTATCATAGATAACTTCATATGTATAGACATTGATGCATGTGTTACTTGGCACTAGGGAATTTAAGAGAATAATAAGGTGCCTGCTTTTACTTTTTAAAGACGGTGACATACAGAAAATGATTGATCACAATGGAGAGAATTGCATAATACAATGTCTTCCTGACTAGATAAATGTATTAATAATGTGAGAAAGACCAGTGGGTGATATATAGCAAAATAAATATGAGTTCACAGTGCAGGAATACTTGAAAGAAAGCAAAAGCCTCTGCTATTTTCAGACATGCATACAGAAAGAGTTTCAGGTAAGAAATGGGGGAGAATGGAGTTGTTCTGCACAGGACTGGTTATAAATTCACCTAAATATCATAATTGTTTGCAATTTGCATTGTAGTGTAAATCCTTAGTCCCAAAATAGAAGGCTAGATCCTTAGTTCCAAAATAGGACATAACATAAGGCACTGTAGAAAACATTGTATGAATAATAACAAAAGAAGAGCTTAGAAGTAACACTGGCTGCTTTGATGATAGGTAGTAATTGCAATAGCAGGATTTCACAACATTTTAGTGGGAATTATGGTAAAGAACTTTTTTCTTTCCCCCCCTTGAGTGTTTCCTGGTAGCCATTCCAAGTGTCATGCAGCAAAAATTGCAAGGATATTTGACTGACATTAGCTATTTGGAGGAACTTCTCAGTGTACTTGTAATGACTCAGATCTGATAGTTTATGAGATGGGATGTTACAAAATAGTTTATGAGATGGGCTGTTAGAAAATAGGAAAAAGTAGCCAGTGTCAGTAAAATACTGCTGTAGAATTCATCCCTTTATCTTGCTTTTTGTAACAAACAATGAATTCTACAACAATATTTGGAACTGGCATGCACTGGTCAATTTTGATACATAGTCCCCAGTGAATACTAAAAAAGGACAAGGGTAAGGGAAAATATGGGAATTCTGCAGGAAGAGGTAGTTGTTCATTTGAACAAAGAGAATTGACAAACAGATCATCATCACTTTGTTTCAGCCAGAAGGAAACAGGTCTGCATCAAGCAGAAATATTTTTTAATCAGCATGAAAAGGATAGCTGAACTTGGTGGTAAATTAGGTTACCTAGTGATAATGAGCAGAAGTGAAAGGGATAATAAATCAAGCGGAGTGCAAGCAACACTCTCTAGGTCAGATCGCAGCTTGGGGAGGATAAGAACAAACTGAATTTTGACGAGGAACATTTTGGTAGAGTGCAAGAAGCCGTACTGGAAATCTTTTAAGATGCACTGAATTCTAACTTCATTAATAACTGAGAGATAAAGATCCAGACAGCCATTTGTAGGTAACACCTTTAATAAGATATGAAAAGGAGATAAGACAGTAGTATATATCGGGAGATTTATATTGTCTGTCTATCCTTTTTGATTACTGATGCACATTCTTAGTATGAAGGAGAAGCTTTCATTGCCTCCATAAATTATCACCTCTTACAGGTATATGTCCTGCCATTTATACACACTGAGCAACCCTGCACTCTTGGAGCAATTCCCTTCATCTCCTTGAAACTTTTTGTGCAGTTAAGTTTGACTTGGTGTCACTGGCAGGCTCGAGGTGAAGAGCATAATCGTGAGTGAACTTCAGTAATGCTCACCTCTCAGTCTGCAGCCTCCAATCTTCCACAACAGAAAGCATACAAGTATCTGGGAATCCAGATTTCAAAGCATTGCAGAGAACTGTTAATCAACCTTCTGTAAAGTTTGTAACAAAGGTTCATAACCTCCTGAGGTAGAATACCTCAAAATTTTCTCTTCTCACCCATAAAAAGTACTGGGATTTGAATGCCGTTACTGATTTGTATTAGACATCTGACAGTTTTCTGTCTCCATTGTTATGAGCATCAATTTAAGACCATTATTTTCCATCAACATTCCCAGTAATCCTCTAATATCTATCCCTCAGCTGAGAAACGGAATGTTAGATAGAAAGCAGAAAGTTTTATTTATGTATGTATTTATGTATGTATGTATTTATTTATTTAGAAAGGTTTTTAAGTATTTAATTATTTTAGAACATTTGGCTCAGGAAAAAAATTGTTTGTTTCCACATTGCTTATGAGTAAATCAAATATTGGACAACTAGGAAGACCAGCTACAGGTTCTTTCTGAAGATGTGATCTCAGTTTAAATGGTTTACCCGTTTGCAGAAGTCTTTGTAAAAATTTGCTGTAGTTTAGGATGCAGATAGTTCAGAAGTAATTCTATACAAATAACCATGTGAATGCTTGCTAGAGTTTTCATTGTATTTTCAGCAGGTTGCCTGCTCTTCCATCTTTGAGCAGAATTTAACTAAATCAATATGGTTTTATATTACTTTTTATGATTACACAACTGAAACAAATTGAGATGAATGGTTTATGATCTGACAGAAAATCAAGATGTAAAAAGGCTCTTGGATGAAGATGTTCATCAACCGCTCTGCAGAAACAGACTACATTTCATATTGACAGGTGGTAATTCATCTTAGCTCTTTGTCACTTCTGAAACCTCAGAGCCATACCCGCTGTGGCCACCCAATGCTTTAGGTGCCTGACCCTACCAAAAAATCATTAACTGCTATTATCCTTAACTGCTGCAGAGAAGAAAGACTACAAATCTAGCTATTATTTAATTTCCTCAGACAAACTCATCAAGGAGTTTTTGGACTTCAGGAAACAGTCCAGCAGCAGACTTCAAGAAAAAAGAAACTCTCACCATCAATGTATAACTTTTCTCCAACACCGTTCTGAAATTTTAGTCTTTATTTTTCTGACATAGTATTGAGGTTGGAAAAAGAAGGGGAATAGAAAGGAACTAAAAATTTTGAGTTTCCTATGTGAGTGTTGTACACTGGAAACACTAAATTCTCTCTGCTGGTGAAGAAGTGACTGAGCCTTCAGAAGTACCTGTGCACATTGCATTTGTGGTACCAGTTATGACAGAGGAAAAGGCATTGGCATATATGTGAGATCTTCATAGGCAATGGCATCAAGCCATGAAATGGGAAAAAAAATATCATATTTTTCTCTCTCTGTTGTGCTCATTTCTTGAGGACAAAGTTCACACAGAATCTTAGGAAATGGAGGGAAGGATTAGCAATCAGGAGCTGGTAAAGACTGCAGACTCTCTTTTAAGGGTTATAAATTCAACAACACTTTTCTTGGGGGGAGAAAGCACAGGAACATTGTATAAAGTTTATCTAGCTGTTACAGACAAAGTGAATCAGAAATCTTTTTTTTTTTCCTTCCCTCTCTACTTCTTTCTGCCTGATTTAAGTTCCTGACCCCTTCTTCTCTGGTTCGGGAAAGAAAGATATGAATCAAGCAGATCTAACAATTCAAAATATGTACTCTTGACAAAAGTTAATTAAGAATACAAGGAAAGAATATGTGGATTTGTGGTAAGTAATTCATTAAGGGAGTGGAACCAATTGCTTATATAAAAGAATTTGATTATTTAAAATGCGATAAAATTAGGGAGAAAATATAGATTGTATATTAGGGGAAAACAGCAGAGTTTAAATGGAATAACTTTGGTTCTATCTCAAAATTTTAGTGCTTTTGGTCAAGTTATTATGGTTTATTGTTACAATATCAGCAGATAAATAATAATATTTAGTAAAGTAGTGGTTGCTAATCTTCTAAATATCTGGGCTCTTTATTCTGTCATTCTTCCTTAGTGTTGTATGTAGGCCTTCAAAAAAACATGAGAAAGAAACTCAAATCATATACCAGTAAAGCAACTTCTTCTTTTCCAGGGTTGTAATATTCTACTCCATCTAATGTATGTGCATCCTATCTGTCTCCCCTTTTAAATAGTATTAACCCACAGACCTGTGTTATTGAAGTCTCAACTTTTCCCAGAATCTATGAACTCCGAGCTGTTATTTTCTTATCTCTCTGCTGGTTCTTCATTGAACTACTTCTTTTAGCTTTTTCCTTAACTTTAACGTGTTAAAGAAGGGAAACTGGAGCTCACAGAGACTGGTTTAACTTATTTACAGAGGATGGATTCAAGGATAGAATCACCCTAGGATGTCATTAATGTTTTTCTAAGTATTTGTTCTCAGGATTCTTTCTAATAAGATATAACACTGAATCCAAGGCATTTAAACTCTAGCACAAAACAAGTGTGTGTCCCCCAGATCTTCTGTAGATCAGTGCATATGACATTCCCATGACAAATATAAAACTAGGTAAATTTCCAGCTCAAATAGTTAAAATGCAAAACTTATAAACCACTGGGAAAAGGTCTAAAAGAGAGCTATCGAATTATCTAAAAAATAAGCTTTGTACCTAATAACATGATAAAATCTAACTATTTTATTAAAAACACTCCTAAAATTCTGAAGTTTGGAAAAGGAACTACTTTCAAATCTTGAATCCTAGAACAATCCTGTGCATTGTATAAACTTTTTGGAGACGCAGTCAAGCTAAAGACCACTATTGCCAGCTCATTTATACCCCTATTGAAAACTATCACAAAGTATATCAGGTTGAAATTTTCAGTTGGAAAGTGTGTTTTCATCAAAAATGAAATTTTCTTCAGAAACTTATTTGGGAATTTTTCATTTATTAAAAAAAATCAAAATAGCATATACTGTCAAAACATTTTGTTACAACTTCTGGGAACCTGATTCTCCTTTTTATTTGTTTGAAAATGTATTGGTTTGGGACGTATCTTACATCATAAATTGTTATACATTTTTGCATAGCATTTTTATGCAGATCCAGGAAACCCATCCAGATCCAGATTCTGACACACATGGTTTCCTCACTGAAAATTTTTATTTCGGATTGAAAAAAATTATTGAAATTTTGGAGTTTTCTGCAGAGCCACACTTCTTGCATAAGCGCAGCTCTTCCTAACAGGCCCAAGAAGCTAGCATTTAAAAAATAAATAGTTGCCTGTCATTGTGGTTATATGTCAAGTGTATGATGTCTTAAACAACATGATCATACATGATCCAGGACACTATGGATGGGACATGTTCTGCTTAACTTATACAAATAGTTAAGCTGCAGAAGGCAAAGACAGGGACTGGAAGAATGAAGAACCGCCCACTGTAAGAGAAGATCAGGTTTGAGACCATCTAAGGAACCTGAAGGTGGACAAGTCTATGGCACCCAATGAGATCCATCCGCGGTCCTGAAGGAACTGGTGGATGAAGTTGCTAAGTCACTATCCATCATATTTGAGAAGTCGTGGCAATCCGGTGAAGTTCCCACTGCCTGGAAAAGGGAGACATAACCCCCATTTTTGAAAAGGCAAAAAAGGAAGACCTAGGGAACTACAGGCCAGTCAGTCTCACCTCTGTGCCCCGGAAGATCATGGAAGAGATCCTCCTGGAAGCTATGCTGAGGCACATGGAGGAGAGGGAGGTGCTTTGAGACAGCCAGCATGGCTTCACCAAGGGCAAGTGCTGCCTGACCAACCTAGTGGCCTTCTATGATGGATTGACTACATCAGTGGACATGGGAAGGACTACAGATGTGGTCTATCTGGACCTCTGTAAGGCCTTTGACATAGTCCCCCATAACATCCTTCTCTCTCAGTTAGGGAGATATGGATTTGATGGGTGGACTGTCAGGTGGATAAGGAATTGGTTGGATGGTCACATCCAGAGGGTAGTGGTCAATGGCTCAATGTCCAGACGGAGGTTGGTGACAAGTGGTGTCCCGGAGGAGTCCGTATTGGGACCAGTACTGTTTAATATCTTCATCACTGACATAGACAGTAGGATCGAGTGTACCCTCAACACGTCTGCAGACGACACCAAGCTGAGTGGTGTTGTTGACATGCCTGAGGGACAAGATGCCATCCAGAGGAACCTGGACAAGCTCGAGAAGTGGGCCCATGGGAATCTCATGAAGTTCAACAAGGCCAAGTGCAAGGTCCTGGGTCAGGACAACCCCTGGCAACAATACAGGCTGGGGGATGAAGGAATTGAGAGCAGCCCTGCCAAGAAGGACTTAGGGGTACTGGTGGATGAAAAGCTGGACACGAGCCGACAATGTGTGCTCACAGTCCAGAAGGCCAACTGTATCCTGGGCTGCATCCAAAGCAGTGTGGCCAGCAGGTGGAGGGAGGTGATTCTGTCCCTCTGCTCTGCTCTGGTGAGACCCCATCTGCAGTGCTGTGTCCAGCTCTGGGGTCCTCAGCACAGGAAAGACATGGACCTGTTGGAGCGGGTCCAGAGGAGGCCACAAAAATGATCAGGGGGATGGAACGCCTCTCCTATGAAGAAAGGCTGAGGGAGTTGAGATTGTTCAGCTTGGAGGAGAGAAGGCTTCGGGGAAACCTTATTGCAGCCTTTCAGTACTTAAAGGGGGCTTATGAGAAAGATGGCGGCAAACTTTTTAGCAGGGCCTGTTGCGACAGGACAAGAGGGAATGGTTTTAAACCAAAAGAGGGTAGATATAAGGAGGAAATTTTTTATGCTGAGGGTGGTGAAACACTGGCATAGGTTGCCTAGAGAGGTGGTAGATGCTCCATCCCTGGAAACATTCAAGATCAGGTTGGACGGGGCTCTGAGCAACCTGGTCTAGTTGAAAATGTCCCTGCGCATTGCAGGAATGTTGGACTAGATGACCTTTAAAGGTCCCTTCCAACCCAAACTATTCTATGATTCTATGATTCTATAATAAATAGCCGGTATGTAAATTTTCTGACCCTTAGCTAAGTAACCGTTGCTAGGGAAGTGCCTGAGGAGTCCAACTAATCGTGAAAGCATTTGTAGCAGTGAAAGCCTCCGAACTGCAGTACTACTCAGGTTGGACAGTTTTCCTCTCTGCAGAGATCTTTAAAGGCTCCTCCTTTCCACAGAAACATGAACACTTATTTCACACAGGCTGCTTCATTCCATACATAAAAGTAAATGGACGTTAGATGCTTAGATTAGATGGTCCGGATCCTGTTACGCCTTTAATATTTCTATATGATTTGTAGCTACAAACCTACCCTTTTTCTACAGCCTGTGGTTTTGTGTCACTAATGTAGAAAAGAGATGATGTAGAGGATGAAAGTTAACAAGTTGCAATTTCTTTAACTTCTTTTACACAGTCAGATTCATGGTTTTGGGAAGTGGCTTCTTGTTTTATAGTACAGTATGTACCAGTAATGAAAACCATACTTTCTTGTGCAATCTCCCCCCTTCCCTCCCTCCCTCCCCACTCCCAGCACTAGGGAAGGGCATGACAAGATGACTATGTCTCCTAGTGTTGTTCTTCAGACAGGCAAACTATTAAAAAGATATAACTCATCTTTGTCTGAATGAATTTTGTAATAGGTCTCTGAAATGAGCGCAAAAACTATTTTCCTAATGGAATTGCATAAATAATGTCACTGCAGGTGGGCTAACACACATGCAGAATATAACTAGCACTAAAGCTGTGTAAAGTAGTGTGGAGGCTGACTGCTACTTCTTGTACCCATTCACAAGATGGATTGGTGAATTAAAATCTCATTATCTGTGTTACATTATGTAGCCTTGTTATGTGTAATTATCAAAGTCAATTTGCTGCTATAACTTGATGACCAAATCTAAGGAGAACTTCAAAATAGAAGTACATGTTAACAGCATCACAAGATTTCAGATTATAAACTATGTGCAATTTACCGGTGTCATGCTATTGTTTTTAAATGTTTGTCCTTCATTCTGCTGTTATGCAGCTATAAGTCAAAACCTGCCTTCACAGAATTAAAGGCAAAACTGGATATGAATCCTCGTATTTTTGTGTTAACTCAAAGACTCGTTTAAGACACTTAGAGTCAAGGAAAAAGAAAGGGAAGTAGAAGTCATACTTGAAATCTGATTTTCATTTACACTAACTCTGAGGGCGCTTACAGCTACTATGAGAAAGTACACTGTCCTTCATAAAACTGACACTTGAGCCTTTTTTTTTAAACTCTGGGGCATGTACATTGGTGTGAGAATAGTGTTAGGTCTGAATTCAGAACAAGACTAGAGACAAGACTACTTTTTCAATGTCATCACTGGTTTCTGAAAGCGAGGTTCGGAGAATGAAATGTATTATTATGATCAGAATTGCATGAGTTAAGGAGAATGACTTATCCTAACTCAATATCCTTCAGAATAATAACCTTTAGAGTTTCTTCCCCTTTAATCTATAAAATGTAATATTGCTAGAACTGTTATAACAAATGGTAGAAACCTTACAAAGCACATCCCCACACATTTGTCATAAAGGTGTTTGTTGTTTTTTTTTTTTAATCAGCAAGAAACTGTTAAAGTTTAGGGAAATTCTTATATTCATGTATAAATCTGTCACCTGTGAATGCTCAGGAATGAAAATACAAAATGAACACTCAACTCATTTCTAACAGGTGACTTGTTGCTCTTGCAAGGTCACTGCTGTTGCTTTCTTGGCAGCTGGAGGGACTGGTGGGCAGGTGAAGCAGGCTACAATCCAGGTGGGCCACGGAGTCTGCAGTCTGCTGCCACTGGAAAACAGCCTCTCAGCCCAAAGCTAACTGGGAACAACTGGTTTGGATATAATGGTACCCCATTTGCTTCTAGAGAAGTCATGCTCTCAGTATTGCAATCATTACTTTTCAAAAGTGTTTTGTGAAACTTTAACTATGAAAAGTACTTAATGTGTAAAAAGTTCCCGTTTATTTTTTTTCTCGTAGACCTTCATTAGGAATCACTGAAGCACAGAAAAGGAGATTAGGGCTGACACAGATAGCTATCTCTGCTAAAAGTTAGTGGAGATAATTATCTTGTCTTTGTCACTCTAGTCTGTAGTTTAATTTGCAGTGCAGAAGCTGAAGACAAATCTATGGGCTATAGTAGTTATTTAAGTATTAAATTCTGCAACCTTCATTCTGAGTGAAGAGTGCTTTACTCTTCAGATGTGGTTCCACAGATTTCATTAGGACTACTGGGTTTTACTCACCAAAATTTGTGGTGAAAGTGGAAAATCATGATGGGATTTCTAAGGAAGAGAGCTCTTGTGGAATAGGAATTTGTGGTATTGGGCTGTGTGTAAGCATGTTTTTCGTTCCCCTGTTTCCCATCCAGTGGTATGACAGATGGATGCAGTCTCATAGACAATGATGTTCCTAGAAGTTCTCAGAGAAAAAAAGAAGCGAGAAAGTAAACTTGTTGTTTCCTGTGAGAGATGGGGAAAAGACACTCTACATCCCATTAGCAAGAGGCAACTGGCCAACCTGTGTGCATAGGTATGGTGGCCACCACATTTGCAGCTGCCAACAGGTTGAAACACTAGCTGTCCCTTGCTGAGTGGGGATTTCATAAAAATCATAGAGAGATGAGATTATTGTGGCATGAATGGAAAATAAGTGTAGGGAAGAAAGGACACAAATCTATAGGCAAACAGGCCTCCAATTCCAGTCCTTATTCATCACAATCTTTTAGCAGGGGGGAAGCTGACTTTGTTATTTCTGTTCATGATGCACAATCATAGCTAAAGTGACTTTGTACAAGGCTCAATATCCCAAGTACTTATGTAATTCATATAAATTTCATATAAAAATATGAAAATACTAAACCTCAGCACTGTGGTCTACTGTTTGTACCTCTGCCTGGCATCTTCCTTCTGCTGTTCTTCTGAACACTAGTCAATCTCTGCATTTGTTTCAAAAATCAGTATAATTTTGAAAATTATTTTTATCAGTTAATTTATTTTAGAAAATTATTCCAACTTTTGATTTAAAATGGGAACGAGGTAAGTATATATGTCACTATGTAGTACCAATGGTGTCTTGCCATGCTAGAAACAAAACTTTCCACTCACAAACAGAATTAAGTCTAGATAAAAGCACTAATGCTGTGCCCACTGAAATCACATGTGTAATCCATAACAGGGACCAGTGCTTCTACAACTGCAACTTGAATTATTAGATTTGAATTATTGTATCTTAAAGTATTTTATGATCTTTGTGACAATATCACAAAATTATCATTTCAACTTATACCTGTAATTAAACTATTTATGGACATAGTGACATAACATATTATTATTACCTACAGTTTCCAGTTAAAATTAGTATTATTTTATTTTAGTCATTTAGCACATACACACTGCACTTTTGCAGAGGAGAAAAATGTGAAATGTTTTGCAATGAATTTATTAACAATGATTGCAAGAATAGCTGTACTAATATTGAATTACAACACTTACATTTTACATCATTAACCAGTCTTTTCTACTGTAAAATTGAGGTAGAAGAATAATGCAATGCAATTTTGGCAATATCCTTTTATTGTATCCAGACTACCTACTACTACTGCATTGTTTATGAAGTGATGAGCCTTGCACTGAATGGAAATTTACATATCATAAAACATCCTAAAAAACCTGTTTCTTGCATAGTGAGAACAAAGTGGTAGAGGAATAAAAGAAAAAGCTTCTGCTAATGTTTCTAATGGACACTGTTGTTGCAGGAGTTTACCTTCATTTTTTTCACTGGAATTAATGATTTATCTCAGACTGAATAAGATGAAACTAGACCTTTTGTTTCCTATGATGTAAATGCGTTGTCTTAAATTAGACATGACGTAGCACTTTGCTCAATCGAATACTGAAACACTGAACAACCATGGTTTGTAGCTCATATGCCTTATAATATAAATGAATGTAGACTGTATTGCAAGACAAACTTACCTTGAAGAATAACTGTCTTTACTGGTGCATTATTTATAATTCAGGTTTGTCAACAGTTGGCATCAGGCTTGTCTCTAAGGACTTGGCAGTCATTTGTTGTGAGGTAGAGACCTCACATTCGTCCCAAGGCACTGAAGTTTGTAGGCATTTCCTCTGCTAGTGAAGTGATTGGCCAAAGAAGGAACAAAAATTCTGCCTTGCTTTCAGATTTGTTAATAGATAAATGCAGTATCAATTTACATTTATATACGTAGCCCTGCAGAGGGCTTAGGGTCAGAGCTTTGATGAGCATGATCTCCACCCCAGGGGTAGTGCAATTGTATGGACTTAGCCATTTAAATGCTGTCAGGAAGCTGAACGCCTCTCTGCAATAACCCAGCAGTTCAACCTGTTGAGCATATCTGATGGTCAATGAGTTTTAAGAGATGATCTCTTTGCCATTTTACTCCATGTGATCCACTTCTCTGAAGTTCTAGTTCGTCCTAGATATTTCAGTTTTTATCTTGAATACTTCTGTCACCTCACACTTAAGTTTTCAGATTCCAAATATTCATACAGTGAACAGTAAATATATGTATAATATTGAGGATAAATTAGATTGCATCTGAAATACACTTTTGTAAGATGTAATTCCAGTATTCATGTCATTAGACTTCTCTGACATAAATTGAGTGTGACTCATAAATCTACATGGACTCCCTAAAACAGTTTTGTAAAAACAATATACCTATTGCATTCCACCAGTCCTTCTATAATAAAAGGTGAAATAGATTTGATTGTTTAAAATAAACAATGAAACGGAGATGTCAGTTCCATTGGTGTCTGCATCTCTATCTGACGTAAGAATACACACTAAATTCTGACTGAATAGGTGAGGTTAATCTACCAGATAAAAGTCGGAGACTTTCAATTTGGAATATTCCACTGCACAGCTATCCTTCAAAGTTATTATTTGATTTGTTACCCAGCTTTTCCATGCAGTGCTCTGACTGATCACTTGTCTCTAAAAGATGCTTTATAAAGCGCCATCATTTAGATTCCTTGTGCTCACATATTTTATCACTATATGAATGTGTATGTATGTACAAAAATATTGCACAAAACCCTCAAAACAACGAGCATTTTGAAAATTATAAATTCAAAGGGTTCCTAGTTCTCATAGTTCAGCAGCTAAATCTCTAATATGAATACCAAATAACAAAAAATAAGGTACTGCTGTGACTGCAGATGTGGTTGACTGAAAGCCTAACCGCATTTTATAATAATTAAGATTAGACTTTATGCCATATAGTTTCATATCTCTTTTGTGCTTGTCTAGAGCACAGTATTGTTCTGATGACTCTGATATTATTCCTTGCTTACATGCATAGTATAATGACTCAAAGTGTATACGAAGAGAGTGAACTAGTATCTGATTTACATTCCTATTAACTGAAGTTTTGTTTTCTGAACATAAAAGTTTCAAGCAATCTGGCTTTGTTCTTTCATTCTATATCAGTAACCATTGAAATATAAAGTCTTCAAACTGAATGAAGCACTGCTATGTGTCTCATTTTCTTTTGGTGTTCATTTGTAAGGATGGTGATGAGTTAATTTGATGTCAACGGTGGAAAAGCCCTGCTGAGATTTGTATCAGTGGAATTCCTGACAGGGTTTCTGCTATGTGCCCTTGCCAAAATAATAACTGCAGCGGATTCTCAAATGTGCTCATCCAGAGTGAACTCGTAGATTTTCAACAGTGCATGCAAAATTGAATTTTCTTGTCCCAAAGGTAAGACTCTGGTCTGGGTGGGGCCAAGTTCCTCTATGGGAAAGGAGAGGAAAATTAATGTGGGAGTGGAAAGAGGAGCCAGAACCCCTGCTAAGATGGGGCTGTCCATTTCTAATGCTTCCAGCAGAGCAGCAGCACAAACTAGTAGTTAATAATAATATTAATAAAAAAAAAAAATCCTTCCTGTTTTCATGGACTGTGTGTGTTGCAGATGTTGAGGAGCTGTGCCTGCAGGAACTGCCTCCAGAGAGGATCATGAACTGATCATCACTGCATCACCCAACCCCAGAGGTGTAGTCGAGTAGAAGCAGACATGTGCTGCATCCCTGAGAAGGAGATGTTTATGACCTGATTTGATTTAAACTCGTCGCACAAGAAAAACAGGCAAAAAGAAGCCAAAAAGATAATGAGTATAACTCTATTAAGGAAGAACCCCCCACCACCACCACCGAAAAAAAAAACAACAAAAAAAAGCCCAAAGCCCTGCCCTGCCTGATTTGTATATTGCAGAGTAATTTATACATTAAGCCCTGGCTGATTCTCTGTGTGTGTGTGTATGTGTGTGTGGGCAGACAGCTCTGCTATTAGGACTATTATCAGGGCTGACAGTAGAATTAAATTTTCTTAAATAACCCTTCCCAATGGTGGGAAACTAAATAATTCCACATGTTAGATAACTCACGTGTTCTTCAGTAACCATCTGAAACATTAATCAAAATTGTTCTGCAGAAAATTTTGTCCTGGAAAATAGGATGAGGAAAAATCTTGCAATAGCAGAATATCGCGGTTTAATCCCAGCTGGCAACCAAGCCCCACCCAGCCGCTCACTCACTCCCCCCAGTGGGATGGAGGAGAGAATCAGAAGGGTAAAAGTGAGAAAACTCATGGGTTGAGATAAAGACAGTTTAATAAGGAAAGCAACAGCCGCATGCACAAGCAAAGCAAAACAAGGAATTCATTCACTACTTCCCATCGGCAGGCAGGTGTTCAGCCAGGAAAGCAGGGCTCCGTCACGCATAAGGGTGACTTGGGAAGACAAACGCCACCACTCTGAACATCCCCTCCTTCTTCTTCTTCCCCCAGCTTTATATGCTGAGCATGACGTCATATGGTATGGGATATCCCTTTGGTCAGTTGGGGTCAGCTGTCCCGGCTGTGTCCCCTCCCAGCTTCTTGTGCACCCCCAGCCTGCTCGCTGGTGGGGTGGGGTGAGGAGCAGAAAAGGCCTTGACTCTGTGTAAGCACTGCTTGGCAGGAACGAAAACATCTCAGTGTTATCATCCACACTGTTTTCTGCACAAATCCAAAACACAGCCCCACACTAGCTACTGTGAAGAAAATTAACTCTATCCCAGCCAAAACCAGCACACAGAACTGCGTGATAATCTTTTATTATGGAGACTGCTTTGGCTTGTTATTATGGAGGAAAAAGAAACATGTTAACTTACACAAATTAATATGGTATTCAGTTACAGAGCTGTTTGGTAATTTTTTTCAGTTGTCTTCACTAGCTATTTCTTTCTTTTTTTTTCTTTCCTTTCCTTTTTTTTTGTTTGTTTGAGATTTTTTGTATTTATGTCATATGGGAGCAGAAATGAGATATTAGTCCCACAGATGGTGTTTTTTTGCTCAGCATTATCTTTTAAAAATTATGCACAGTAACTTAAGTCAAACAGAACACTGTAGCCCAAACTCTAAAAGGTGCCAAAACATAAGAAAATGAATAACTGAAGCCAGGCTTCTGTTGTTTTTAATTAAATAGTGAGATATGAAAATCAGGATACTCTTATTTCAATAATTCTTATTACCTGGGGAAAGAAAACATTACCAGCTCATACAAATATTTTGCTTGCTGTCATATAGGTATCTGGGGGGAGGGGATAAAAAGGAGAGGAGAATGAGCTTTCATAATGGCAATGACCATATTTTGATGTAGATTTTTTGCCTGGCTGGAATTAGAATAGCCAGCAGAAAAATATTTTGTTCAATGATCTGTATTAACTGCACTTTTTTTGCTGAAATTGCCCTCCTGGCATTTTACTTTGTTTCAATAATCAGCTCAGAAGAATGCAAAGCTAGAGGGAAATTTTAACAATGGAATGAATATTGAAGGTTGATTGCAAAGCAATCATTACCTGTGATGACATTATTGCAGGATGCTGACTTGCCATGATCAGAGACTTGGGCTTGCAGTAAATATGAATCTGGATTTATTCTTAAGAGGAAATAAAAACACTTTAATTTTAAAAGCCTGAAATTTTCCTCACAGCATGTTGAACAGAACACCTGTTTCTGTATTGTATGTCAGAGAAATATCTATAAAAGGAGGGTGCACCCATATATCATTTCAGTTATTCCATATACTAAAGAAATTATGCAGGTCTATTCTTAGGTTTTGCTTTTTTGAGATAGAGAAAATTAACTCACTTTCCCAGAAACACAGTCAAAAAAGACAGATGTTATTAGATCAAAATAAATTCTAAAAAAATTTGCATGGGCCTCAGTCGGAGAAAGCATCTCCTTTCAAATCATCTTTGATTTACAGCTTAGAATTAAATTCCAATTAAATGCTATTTTACAATAAAACAAACAAAACCACTGTATGGCACTGAACAATTTAAAATTACTTAGGAGGCAAGGGTCAGCTAAACCACAAACATGGTAGGTAAACTACAAAAGAAAAGGTAAATCTCAAATAATACCTTTAGTAATGGATTATATGTGGCACATTTGACATTTTTTCTTCCTTTAGCATGCAAGAATAAGACATTTATAAGATCTTTAGACCTGTAGGTGGTTAGCACATACTAGGAGACATAGGCTTTGGTGGTTTTATTGCTTGGCTTTTGTCCCATTACAGGTACTTTAAAAGAGACTAATATAACCTTAAAAAAGTCACCTTCATGGCTGACAGGTAGAAACATTAACTTTCCTGGAAAACAACCTGTTTTGTTTTTTTTTTTTCCTCCAAGTATGACATGCTGATGGAGAAAAAAGAAGCATTTATCATTCTCAAAAGAACATTCTGTTTGATGGGGGGTGAATGTCTTGGCAGAGTACCTGAGATTCAGCTCTGGATCAGCAAGGAAACTTTCTTGTTTTTAATGTCAGGCGGGTGGATTGTGGGGCCTGTTAACCACAGCAAACGATGCATAAAATAAAATTGCTTCAGCACAACCAGAAATTGCAATGATGTTCCGAAAGTAGATTAAAGCCCTTTGCAGTGTCCCCGTGTAGTCCAGTGACCTCACTTGGAAAGATTGTTCACGCAAGAAAGTGAACTTTGGAGGAGGACTCATACCATATTGGATGCCCCATACGTAGACCAACTTAGACAGATCCTGCTTGTTTTCCAGAGTTATAGTGCAAAAACTTGTAAACGTGCTTAGCTACAGGGCAGAGCTTCAGAGTGGAAATCCACTGTAGTATGTTCTCTTGTCTCTCTTGCAATGTTTTGTGTTTATAGATGTATTAGTTTGTAATTCCATACCACATTCACACACACAACTGACATGCTACTCTTATCTCTCCCGCTCCCTAAACTTTAATCTGGATTTATTTTAAAAACAAGTCCACCACTAAACACCCACCAAAAAAGATGATATATGGCGATGCCCTGAAGGTCAGGCCAGGAGAGCAAGAATCCATGTTGGTCCAGTATGAGTACGTGGCAAAGATGAAAGTTCATCCCGGACTTTTGAGCTTTAGAAATGACCAACTATGGACACACACAGTGTCATGTTTAATATCATAATTGGGATGCTCATTGTCCTGAGGGTAGCACAGAAAAGAGCTACAAAACCCAGTAGTTTGGTTACGCGTCTTTTTATGTATAGATGACACAGGACCCATACCATAATTGTGGTGTCAATATCAAGACCTCACTCCAATTTGCTGGTGACTGTGCAAGACTAATTGAGTTGTTCTGCCTGATATGAGTTTGACTGTACCTGCTTCAGATTTGAGACTCGCTGGCATCCAGATCCTTCATAAATGTCCCTGTAGTAATCATCTGCTTTGGGCAACACTCCATGAGCTAAGGGTGTGAAGTAACTTTCAGCATTTTAAGACAGATCGCTTCTGCTCTTATGCATACTGTGCACAAAAAGGAAAAGAATAGAAAATCACCCATTTTCCTCTTATCTCAGTGAGGGTTAATGCGTCCTCATCCCTTTCATATAACTCAAATGCAGTTGAAAACAATTACAGAAAAAGCTGTGAGAATTTCTACGTAATGAGGTAAACATTTTCTTAAAGCTAAAGGCAAAATTTAGGGATTGATATATTCTGCCAAATCACTTTATAGATAGTAATTATGCCCTTTCTAAAAAAAAAAAAAAAAAAGATGGGGCGAGAAGAAGTTGCTCTGTAAGTGGAGGATGGAGGGAAGGAAAAAGCTGGTCGGGATGTGAGGACTGGAACTGTTACACCTGGGTGACTGAAACTTTTAAGCCATCCTACACATCTGACTTGGCACAAACCTTTCTGGCAGACCCGTAAATGGCAGTCTCCTAATTTGGCAGGCTCAACTCTGCAAAGATCAGTGACCTATAAAAGAACACGGACAAGTCAACAGACTGGTAAGTACATAATTTTTATGTGAGGTTTGTTTTAGAAATACGTGCAGCAAAGATTCAGTGAGGGGAAAAAGAGGGAGCTTTTAGCTGCTTTGAGTTTCTGGGAGAGGAAGGTAAAGTAGGAAAAACTTGGGTGTAGAAGTATGTATGAGAAAAATAGTCAGTTCTCAAGCTTGGTTCGTGTTTGACAGCACGGAGAGAGTTGAGGTCATCTCTTATTCCATCAAAGCTTTCATCAAGCCAACTGGCCAGGTCAAAAAAGCATTAGTAGAGCAAGGACACAATGGGTAGTCTGCTGTGCTGGACACCTGCTTACAATCCAGTCTTAGATTCCCTTGTTTTTTCTTTATTTTCATTACGAATATCTGGACTGGTATCCAAGCCTTTGCTAGGCATTTGAAGGATGATAAATGATTTTAAATATCTCTTCTATCGCTCATTGAAAATACTAAAGGGTGAACCAAACACATAGTCAACACAAACTTTTCCATAATGGGTAAAAAAATTAGATTTAAAATATCATTTTCTAGCTGTACTACAATGAAAACAAATCATTATTTTTTGCTGTATCAAGAAGGAAATGAACCAATGAGAAGCAAGAATGAAAGTATTTTATGTGTATATGCATGTGTGTGTGCATGTGTGTGTGTGTGTCTGGTCAGTAATGTTGTTCCGATTTGCTTCCCTCCAACATCAGCTGCCAATATGAAGCGCTGCAAGTTCCTTTGGACTTAAATGACGCTTTGTTCACACTTGCAATAAGAAGACACTAAAATGTTACAACTGAAAACCAGATGATATTTTTTGTGTGATATTTTTTAGTCTACTGTTAAAGGCCACTCACTGGCTTAATGCAGGCTGAATTCTTACCACTTAGCAAAATGGGGACCAATGAGTTTGTAAGTCAATTAAAAAAGTCAAAGTCTTGGCTTCATAACAACAATGAAGAACCTATACCAAAGAACTAAATATCTGGAATGAAATTTTACTTTAAATATTTGCAAGTCTGTCTTAAGTTCTTTGCTCTAACAAATGGGCTTTATAGTATAGTTGAGGCATAATCAGCTGAATTTATTGTAATAGCTTTACCCCCGCTTTTCACTTCAAGGGGCTATTTGTGTAAGGGAAGGTGTTAAGAAGCAGTGGAGAATATTCTGTTCTGTGTGACTCTCACTTGTGTCTCATGACTACCTCTTATTGACACCAGAGGTATTTGGCACCTGGCCCCTACACTGCGAGCATATTATTTCCTGTGAAATTTTGATCTTCCTGTCATCACTCAGGCAGTACTCACCCCATTTCATGCAGAAATCTGAGAAAAAATACAAGTGTAATAGTATATATGCCCCATATCTTGTTAATTCAAATGTAGGCAGCTAGTCAAGCAGTTCTTATTTTATCCAAGTCAATTCATACAAACTGCAGTTATTTCAGTGCATACTCAATAGCTGCTTTTACACATGATGATTGTTATAATAATTGCATGCCCAGGATATGCAGTACTACAGTATTCACGCAGCATATTTCAAAGCATTATATAACTTTATATTCCAGTATAGAATGCAGAACTAGGGAAATGAGGTGTTAAACCTTTAATCAAAAATAGGCACCTTGCTTACTGGCATTCAATTCAAAACATAAATACAAACCACAGCGTTTCACAAACAAGGTATTTTATCAAGTATGGTCACGTCTGGAGTAATTATGCTAAATACTCTAATTGCCATTATAGCTTTCTAAATCTTCTAATTTTCTTCAAATCCTATTTTAAGTAAGATATAATTCTTTTACTTTGTTTTTGCTAAGGCTGTTAATGGTTTATACATGTGGAAACATTCAGGACAATGAAACTACATAGCCTTTCACTAAGTATAGCATAATCTTTTTTGGAAACAGTCTCAGTAACCACAGTTAGCTGTTTGCACAATACTTCTTACTTAACAAACACTCTTCATCATAAACTATGGCAGAGAAAGGCATTTTGTCATTAGGCAAATGAACAGAAGTTGGTAAATTCTTGCGAGATGCAACAGAGTATTCAGATTACAAAGGTAAGGACAGTCATGGTCTGAAAAAGAAGCCACATCACTAAGCCATTGAACTAATTTGGGATCAAGATGGACATTTAAATGTGATTGATTATGTTACTCCATTTGCCACTTTAAAAGAATCTAAGTGACCTAAGACTTCAGTAATTCTACTGTTTTTGGTCTAATGACTATTTTGCCTTACCAAAAGATGCAAAAGTAAATAATGTAGAGTTATCAGTGGGTATATGTCTGGAGTAAGACACAGTACGACTACCTGGTACAAACAGGGCTATAGAATCTTCTACTTGGGTTACTACAGGTAAGAAATTGTGTTGTGTTGGGTTTATTGGGCAAAGTTTTGGTCGTGGTGGAGCTGCAGGGATGGCTTCTGTGAGAAGATTCCAGAAGCTTCCCCCATGTCCTGTTCCAGCCGGCTCCAAGATGGACCCACCACTGGCCAAAGCTGAGTCCATCAGCGATGGTGGTGGCACCTCCGTAATAACATATTAAAGGAAGGGTTAAAAAACAACAGCAGCTGGGAGAAAGGAGTGAGAATATGTGAGAGAAAAAGCCTTGCAGACACCAAGGTCCGTGAAGAAGAAGGGGGAGGAGGTGCTCCAGGTGCCAGAACAGAGATTCCCCTGCAGCCCGTGGTGAAGACCATGGTGAAGCAGGTTGTCCCCCTGCAGCCCATGGAAGTCCATGGTGGAGCAGACATCCACCTGCAGCCCTTGGAGGACCCCATGCCAGAGCAGGTGGATGTGCCTTGAAGGAAGCTCTAGCCCATGGAAAGCCTGCGCTGGAGCAGGTTCCTGGCAGGACTTGCAGCCCTGTGCAGGACCCACCCTGGAGCAGTCTGTTCCTGAAGGACTGCACCCTGTGGAAAGGACCCACGCTGGAGCAGTTTGTGAAGAACTGCAGCCTGTGGAAAGGACTCAGTTTGGAGAAGTTTGTGAAGGGCTGTCTCCCGTGGGAGGGACCCCACGCTGGAGCAGGGGAAGAGTGTGAGGAGGGGAGGAAGAAGTAACAGAGATAACATGTGATGAACTGACCACAACCCACATTCCCCATCCTTCTGCACCGCTCGGGGGAGGGGGTAGAGAAGTTGGGAGTGAAGCTGAACCTGGGAAAATAGTAATTGGTAAGGATGTCCCTATCTTTATCTCGACCCACAAGCTTTTCATCATTTTTTCTCCCCCCCTCCTGTTGAGAAGGGGGGACAGACAGAGAGGTTTGGGTGGTACCTGGAGGCTAGCCAAGGTCAAACCACCACATGTATTCATACTTATTTACTCAGTTAAAGGCAGAATGAACAAGCTCCCACCAGTTCTGGTTCCCTCCGTCCTACGAAGCTGCATGCTCTATGTCCTGCCACAGTTGACATAACCTCATCCTACTTCTGGCAGTTTGACTATAACTCAGATCCTGAATGGGGGAAAGTCCACACAATTATAAGTTTGTCTTTAATCACAGGGAAACCACAGAGAATATAGAGGAGAGAAAGGCCAAATGTGTAGTGGAGATGAAGCCAATCTGCACAAGAGGGAGTTGAGGTCCAGGCAGTGGGGAAGTCCATGATACTTTGAGCCACAGGATTAATTCTTCTGGCAGAAGAGATACATTCTTGCTCTCTGTGTATACCCTAATATACCATCTGGCTCTTCAGATAAGGTATCTTCATGTTTATCCACTGCTACTCACTTTAAAATTGACATTTTGGTATCTTTCAGCACATTGAAAGCACTGCCTGATCATTTGTCCATCCATATGCTGTATGCCATTTTTTCTACATGTTGTTTAATTTGAATAGTTTGTCAGGTATTTTATGTCAGAACAACCTTTTTTTACTATCATAGAATCATAGAATCATAGAATAGTTTAGGTTAGAAGGGACCTAAACTATTCATCCAGTCATCTAGTCCAACCCTCCTGCAATAAGCAGAGACATTTTCAACTAGACCAGGTTGCTCAGAGCCCCGTCCAACCTGACCTTGAATGTTTCCAGGAATGGGGCATCTACCACCTCTCTGGGCAACCTGTGCCAGTGTTTCACCACCCTCAGCGTAAAGAATTTCTTTCTTATATCTAGGCTAAATCTACCGTCTTTTAGTTTAAAACCATTCCCTCTTGTCCTATTGCTACAGGCCCTACTAAAAAGTTTGCCACCATCTTTCTCATAAGCCCCCTTTAAGTATTGAAAGGCTGCAATAAGGTGTCCCCGAAGCCTTCTCTCCTCCAGGCTGAACAACCTCAACTCCCTCAGCCTTTCTTCATAGGAGAGGCGTTCCATTCCCCTGATCATTTTCGTGGCCTTCTCTGGACCCGCTCCAACAGGTCCATGTCTTTCCTGTGCTGAGGACCCCAGAACTGGGTGCAGCACTGCAGGTGGGGTCTCACCAGAGCAGAGCAGAGGGGCAGAATCACCTCCCTCGACCTGCTGGCCACACTGCTTTGGAGGCAGCCCAGGGTACAGTTGGCCTTCTGGACTGTGAGCACACATTGTCAGCTCATGTCCAGCTTTTCATGCACCAGTACCCCCAAGTCCTTCTTGGCAGGGCTGCTCTCAATCCCTTCATTCCCCAGCCTGTATTGATACCAGGGTTTGACCCAAACCAAGTACAGGAGCTTGCACTTGACCTTGTTGAACCTCATGAGGTTCACATGGGCTCACTTCTCGAGCTGGTCCAGGTTCCTCTGGATGGCATCCCATCCCTCAGGCGAGTCAATCATAGCACTCAGCTTGGTGTCATCTGCAAACTTGTTAAGGGTGCACTCGATTCCAGTATCTGTGTCATTGAAGAAGATATCTACCATCCAGTTCCATCCATCCAATCCTTATGTCCCTAACTGAGAGAGAAGGATATTGTGGAGGACCGTGTCAAAGTCCTTACAGATGTCCAGATAGACAACATCCATAGCACTTCTCTTGTCCACTGTTGCAATCACTGACCATTGATGAGTTAATTACTCCACGTAAGTCAGAACATGTGGACATTTCTGGGTGATTATATCTTTGCAGAAATACTAGTGACAGCATGAGATCCAGGGCAACAGAGGACCAGCTCTTCTTTCCCTGGAAACTCACCATCACCTTGCTTTGACTGCAAGGCATTACACAAGTCTCTGCCCTTAACTTTTTCAGATCCTATAAGCCCTAAGTTCTCCAACAGGAAAATTTAGTTGTGTCGATGCTTGCAAACTATGGCAGATTTTTCTTATTAACAAAATGATCTGCAACAACATTCACTGTATCTACTTTTTGTTGCCTTTACTGTTGCCTTGTATGTCTTCAGCAGTGGTAGAAAACCAGGGGGTGATAAATGATTGTTAGTGCCGCACACATCCAACAGCATTGCTGTAACTCCTGTATTATAAGATGTGATATTTCCGTCAGAAGGCAGCAGGATTTGGTACACATTCTGGTTAAACTCCTGCGAGTCTTTGTGTATCTCTTCATTTTGTTTTGTTTTCAAATGAGGATAGTTTTCAAAGTGTGGTAAGATGACGCGGGTGTGATATTCACTCTGATAAAGGAAGATGCTGCCACAGCAACTTCTAAGTCCTCCAGCAACTTCATAACAACAGCTATTATCCCATTAACAGGGAAGAATATTCAAAGAAACAGATTATTCTCTTCCATTTCTCCACTTTTAAGAGGGGTGCTTGATCTTTACGTCTAGGAAATGGTAAAACCAAATAAATGCAGAAATACCAAACTGCAAAATGCAGAGACAAACTGAGTTATTTGCACTTAGGAGGTAGCAAAATATATGTCAGTCAACATGGACTTGTCAAGAAAAAATCATGTCACAGTGTTCTTATTCTCATCTTTATATCTGTGACAGGCCTACAGGCCTTACAAATAGGGATGAAACAGCAACTGCCATTTTGTTTCACTTCAGTAAGTCTTTTGACTGTCTCTTGTGACATTTTACAAGCAAACTAGGGAAATATAATCTATTGAACAGCCATATTTTGGATATAAACTTTCTTGTAAAATTGTATTTTCAAAGTAATTATCAATGGTTCACTGTCATACTAGAAAGATGTTTCAGATGAGATCTATTCTGGTCAAGGTACTACCTGGTATTTTCTTAATTATGGAGTTAAGCATTGTAGCTGAAGGGAGCATTCCTGCCGCACTTGCAAATGATACCAAATCAGCAACAATTTGGAAGACAAGGTTAAGATTTAAAGTGATCTTCACAAATTGGAAAATTATCTAATGACAGAATGAAACCCAAAAGACAGGTGAAGAGTTGTATTCTTAGCAGAAATAAAGATATTCACAGACAGGATGAGAATTAACTGCAAACATTAACCGAAATGTTTGCAAGACTTTTTCCAGATGAAAAAAAAAAGGATGAAAATATATAAAGAAAAACTAGCAGGGAAAAACCCCCAAAATAAAAAAGCCCTGTTTAATCTCGGCAAGTGAAGATGAAGAGGTAACACAATGCAGGCCCACAAATATTGAAAATATACCTGCAAAGCAAAAGGATATGCAACAGATAAGTTGCACCTTGTTAACTTGCCAATAAAAAGATTTAGGTTGAATACCAGGAAAAATAAACATAATTGTAAAGACAATGGATGAAAACTGTTTAAGGAGGACAGTGAATCTCCACAATAGGATGTTTTTAATTACAGGTCAGACAAATTTTTCTTAAAAATGACTTGAGTAAGGCTGGTGTTACATGATACGGAAGAATGGACCACAGAATCTGCTCAGGTCCTTTCTAAGTCAATAACTTTATGATTTCATGGCAAAAAAATAATTTCTACAATGACAGGATAAATTCTTACCTTGTTAATCCTTAACACCATTGGAAGTATTCCAAGTCCTGTCATACATAGTTTACAGAAGAGAATACATTTGTTTAATTATGCAGCCTGAATATCTGTAAAATGTTAATTCTGTACATGAGCACAGGGGAGATGAAAAAGCTATTCAATAGCAACCACATTTTTAAACCCTTTAGTCTTTGAATTACTGGGAATTTTTTTCACTTTTATGATAAATGTTATCTGTTCTTTGCATAAACTCAGAGGATAAAACCAGCAAATCTGTCAGGTAGTTGGGAAGAAAGTAAGGAAATTGGCTGAATGTTTTGAAATAGTGTCATGGTTCATGAGCACAGGATCAGAGATGCATCAAATTCTTACCTTGATGCTAGGTACCGTTTCTAAACAACATGTGTTTTTTTGTTGTTTTTTTTGTTTGGTTGGTCTTGGTTTTTTGGTGTGTCTGTGTGTGGGGCTAATGCAAGACTGGAATCTTAACTGGGACCCTCTGACTTAATGTATATCTGTATGATGTATGAAAAAATGGCATTCAGTTGGGGATTTTTATACAAGATGTCCAAAGTTTTATGTATGACAGTGAGGCTGGACATTTTGATCATCTGGATAAGTCCTAGCATCCTAAAAATAAAGATATTTTTAATGATGTCTTAATGAACAGCAGTAACTATGCCAAGCTGAGTGGTGTAAGCACTAAAAAAAAAAATGTCGAACAGACTTAAATCTGTGGAGAGCTAAAAATCCACTGAAAATATTAAACCAGACCATTTCAAACAACATTTATCTCCTTGTAAGGGCAATTGTCTGGGAAAGGCAGTTTATTTTTCTGTGGTCCTCAGAAATATTGAGGTATTCATAATGCCCTAGCTATTTCTGCAACAACTCCTTTGCTTTTAAAAAAGCTTTAGAAACGCAATATCACTGTCCACATAGCCCAGCTACTCACGCTGACATGAAATCTTTTGAAAAATCCCGTTCTTATTCTGAGAAGTCTCCTACAACTGAGGTGTAATGCCTTCTCTTCATGAGAGCTTGAGTCTTACTTGTAGCTACTTTTATGTGTTTGTAACCATTTATAGATTTTTGTTAGATGAGCTGTTCAAAAAGATGTTAACTTTGGAAGACAGTAACAATAAAGACCTTAAAAATGAAGCAGGACTGGTGAGTAATCAAGAATATATGAAAAGAAGAGAAGTGCTGCAAAGCTGAAGCAAGAGAGGAGGCAGGAGAGCTTAGATGGGCTCGTGAAGTTAGCAAGTACTAGTGTGCCACCAGGAGAAAAACATAAAAAGTGCTCCAAGACAGGGATTGCTCCACACCTATTTAGTTACAGGTAAACTTGGTGTTCTGTACCTCTGAAAACCACATAGGCTTAACACCATTTTTTTAAAGTGAGATGAATTACAACAAGCAAAAGATAATATAGCTGGAGCTAACAGGAATTATTCCTTTGACTTTAGCGAGGCTGGTCACTTTGAAGGAAATGATCAGATCAGCAGTTTTGCCCTGACAGAAGGATATTAGGCTGAAAGAAAAGAGATGAGAAAACAACTTTTAATTAACAAACATGAGTTGTTCAGAGGAATATGCTGACCGCGTGAATTTTTTTCTCCCTTTGTGGAATGGAGAAGTCGAACCGACGTTGCCCTCATCTTGACCTTAGAGTATGTCCGCCCCTTAATTGTGCTCAGCACAAAGAAGATGGGATCCTGTGAAGCAGCAGTCTGAGTCTGCCAGTTTCAGTCTTTGTGTAAGACCCAGTCTACAGCTATACCTCAGCTTTCTTGTTTATTTTGTTGAACATTTCATTCTGTGTTTCAGACCACTTTTTTTTAAAAATTTTTATTTTTCATGGTCCGATCAGTCTTTTTAAAAATTCACCTGCTTTTGATCCTGCCCTAAAGCTAAGTAACAGTTCCTAGAAGACCTCCTGTGTCATGGGCTTAAAACTAAAAATGAACTGGGAAATAACAAGATTTGAGGAGGACTATTAAAATAAAACCGCTTGGGGCAGTGCAGTGGGGGTACTAGGACTCAAATGGCTAAAAAAGAAATTAAGACAAAGACTTTTCCTAGGGAGAAAAAAGGAACCAGTGTATAACCCAGCAGGATAGTATGTCTGAGGAAAATGTAAACATAAAAAAAAAAAAAAAAACAACCAAAAAACAGTAGACAAGAACAGTACTAATAAAAACAGTGATGTTATATTGCTTCCAAACATCACCTAAAGAAAGGACCTCTGTCAGAGCTGGTATTTTCATTTTCCTGAATTCCCCAGAAAGATATGGAGTCTCAAATGACACAGCAACATGAGACATGATATGGGATATTAAGAAAGGGAGCTGATTATGGTTTATTATGTACTATATGCAGCAAACTACTTAGCTCTAGAACTTAGCTCTAGTTGCTCACTGTAACATCCATACCTGTTTGTGAGACTGCAAAATTGTGCCAGAGAATTTATAGTGAATATACATCTAAATTAAAGGAACTGTTTTCCTTCTGTAAAATGATGTATGCTATGCCACTGACAACCTGTATGAGATGATTCTCTTGGGTTTTTATGGTTTCAGCTATTGCCTCAGAACTGCAATGTGAAAAATGCTTGGCACCCTTTCAGCAGTTAATAAGATACTTTGTCCTCTCTTACTGTGAGAAAATTCTTATGTTTGGACAAAAAGTGATTCTAACATAAAGAAAGAGAAGACTATAATTGACAAATGCTTTTAATTGTCATCGAATGCAAGTTGTAAACAAATGGTGCTTTCTATGTGGAAGAACATGATATTTTGTCCATCACGTAAGATGTCTTTAACATTGGGAATGTTCTTTATTTATGGTGCATTAACTGTACACACAGGTTAGTGGTTGTGCACTTGCTATAAAAAAGAAGGTATGACATCTTGAATAATGCTGTCAATTAGATGCCATCAATTGACATAAAGTGACAGAGAGAGTTGAGAAATATTCTCCATGTCACTGCAATTATTTCTGCAGATTGTTTATGCTAAAGTCAATTACCTGAAAGGGAGCTTTTAATTAGAGAACCTTGTGTTTTCAAATTTAGCTCCCTCTGTGTGTTGTTGATGCTATTTTAATACACAGGGAATGAAATTTTGGCTCAGTTGACATCAATTGCAAAACTTCCATAGATTTTAACAGTGGCAGAATTTCAGCCAATATGATTACAAACAACATTAATCCCCCAGGGTATTTCTTTCTGTTAATTGATGGGTTACCTAAGTGGTAGGTATAGATTAAATAAAAGTAGCAGAAAAGACACAGCAGTTACTGTGGTAGTAAGTGACTGGGAAGAACGGAGAACAAGAGAAGACAGTAAAAACAAACCAGAAGGTGACAGAAAGCAAGAAAAGAGTATTGAATGGTTCAGGGGGGAGGAATAGTGCAAGTATGTAATGAGGAACATTTGTGTAACTCTGAACTGGCACTAGACATGTACAAATAAGTAGTACTAGGAAGGCCAGTATAAAGAAGTGTAGGATTACTAGTATTTTATTTATATCTCTGCACTTTTTTTTTTCCCATTTCCCTTTCAGAAACTGATATTCTAGTTGGACTGTGCTGTGCTTCTGCCACTGAGCTTCATCAGATAGATCCTATGCTTTAAAAATGAGTCCTGGGGGATGTTTGAATGATGGTCACCATCCTGCTTACTGCTGTGGACTGATCTAAGAAATATTGTGGAACTGGAAGGAGAAATATCTACATGTTCAGCTAGGGAACTGAATTTCAAAGCTGAAACTCATGTTCTTTGTAGGTCACACAAAAATGGGGACAAATAATACAAATTGACAAATGGGCTACATTTGCAAAAAAAGAAGTATTTCAAGGAGAGTACTCTCACCATATTCCTGGTTTGCTGTACATAATTTTTAATGGAAAGACTCTCATAAAAATGGCTGCAGATATTTTTCTTTAACGAGGTACAGGTGCAAGTGGAGAATTTTTACCTGGCCAGAAATTTGGTATAGGTATACTTTAAAATCTTTTGGATTTGTCAAGATTTTTAAACATCTGAATAAATAGCAAGTCTATATTAACACAACTGTGTGTGATCAGTAAATATATCCCTGTAAAAATTACTTGAAGAAACTAATGCTTAAAACATTCTACAAAAGTTAAAGCTTAAAAATGCTAGTAAATAGGAAAATAATTACTGAAGAAATTATTACGAGGGTTGTCTTTGAAAACCATTCAGACAGTTTTCAATTAGAACTATGTGCACATATGTGGAAAACATAACCTTCCGATTAAGAGTAAGTAGATCAGGACATTATTCTGAATTTATAGTCATTCTGAAATAGACTTAAACAAAACTGTGAAATCAATGGATCATCCAAAAAATCATCTATCAGAAAGAAACATACTGTATTCAAAAATGTATGATTAGCCCATAAAAGTTTCACTGAGATATTTATTTTTCATTAATATAATCATAACATCACAAATGGTGATACAGTTCAATGGTACTATCTTCAGTTTGATATAAGGTCTTGTTTTCTACAAGCTGGATGAGAATTTATAAAGACATGCAACTATTTCTTGGTGTTTACTTTTAAAAATATCTATTTCGAATTTTATTTGACAATTGTGTATCAGCTATGGTACTGAAGTTAAAGTTCCTGAAATACTACTTGGCATACATCTGAAAGGAGTATATAAAATATACTTCAGCCTTGAATGCTGACTATCATTTCTCCCTAAAGACTTCTGGCTTTGATATTTTTTCTTGCTGGTGTGGTGGGATTTTTTCATTTTGTTTTTGTTTTGTTTTGTTGGGGTTTTTTTTAAGGATTCATAGCTTGTTTTTTTCAATATAAGATTTGTAGGTCTGAGACACACTAAACGTGAAAATGTGCAGATTTTTGAAAAAAGTTTCCCTAATAGCCACATGACTGTGACTTTTCTTTGTACCAATTCTACAACAAACCATGGACACCTTGATCTGGCTTTTATTTTTTTTTTAAAGCAGAAATAATTTTTTGTATAGTTTTCATTTTTCTGCTTTATCAGAAAGTCCCTGGAACTTGTATACACCTGATTCATCAGTTGTCTAAGGACTTGCATTTTGAGGATTCTTGAAGGGATCAGATTGATAAGAAGATCAAGATCTGTGATGTAAGTGTAGCTGGTTTTAGATGTCATATTGATTTTATGGTTCTGTACTGTTATTATAGCATCCTTACTAGTCCATCCAAACAACATGATTACTTTACATGGAAAAGCTTTCCACACAACAGATTCATCTGTGACATTGAAACTGGTGAAATAAGGACTCCAGACAATTTTGTCCCACAGTGTTCTAATATAAACTTGTATTAATGCAGCAGAAGCTTGAAATCCTTTAATATAATAGAAGATAATACATAGTAACTTATTTTCATCATCCGAGCAAACCTGCAGGCTAAACATGCTCTTTTTCCATATATATTTTGTCTATTCTGAGGAAAAAACATCAGGAAAGAGCAGCAAACATAATATGAAATTCATGTCTTCAATTTTAAGAGATACTCTTCTTATGTGGTTGGAAATATATCTTCCATGCTTCATTTCCTTTCAACAGAAGAATATATTTGGCAGCTACACTCTTTACTGATGATTTGTCAAAAACAAAGAAAAGTGAAAGGGTGGGGGAAGAGAAGGAAATGAAGTAGAAAAATGTTTGACTGATTCCAAATCTGTGCATCATCTCTAAGAAAATCCTCCTGACTTCAGTATCTTTAACTGCAGTGTCACCATGGTTTTACAAGAAGTCCATATTGTTGTAGATTTGGTGGGGTTTTTTTAGGTAGGAAAATATTTCAAAGCATGCAACTTTATGATGAAAACACAAGTTTTTGCATTGCTAATTATTGTCTCTTATTAAGGACACTAAATCAGCGTGTAAAACTTCCATGAAAAAGTCAAGATATATAAAAGTCTCTGGGAGATCTATATGGGCTTGGAGGGTGTAACATTAATATACAAAAAGGGATGCATGTGAACATGTGAAAGACATATGCTGCAAAATCTGAAAGTTGTTTAAGCTACAAAAAATTTAAAAGAATATCTAAAATTCAAGTAAAGGCCTAACGTTTCAAAATCCCGATGGACTTTGTGAAATCTATTAACCCTTTACATCTTACTGATTTAAATTAAAATTAAATACTCCTTATGTTTAGTAAATGACTGCTTTTAATGTTCTTACTCTATTAAACTAAAGCAATAACTTCCCTCTTATTAATTCACTTGCCAGCAAAGACTGTACATGTAACTTTTTTCATAACACCAAGAATAAGTCATAATCAGACCTTAATTTATCTGCATAATTGAGGTGTCATATTTCAATATTTAAGCATGCATAACCAGAAATGTAAAAACACAACATTGGCCTTATCAGGCTCAAAATACTTAAGGATGGAAACTCACTAAACAAAATAAACATTTCACACCTTTAATTGTGCTGTTTGGGTATTCTAAATTGTTATGACCTTATTTTCAACATCCGTGTTTTTCACGGCAGATTAGGGACTAACTTACTAGTTAATCAAAACCATTGAGAATCCAGTAATGAAAGTGTCATCTGCTTCAGCCTGGTTATGCTGTCTCTCTGTTTCTGCCTGCCCAGGCAATGACAGTGCAGGGTCAGTACGTCCCTAACCTTTCTTTGGTATTTTATTTCACAGTGCTGAGCCTTCATCACTGGATCTAGACCAAAGTACTTGGAAATCATCTAGAACATGCCAGATCTTCCCACTTTGTTTGGATTGCAAAGGAAGTCAGAATAAAAAATGAAGATTTCAGCATTAGCAGTGGTAGATAACATACATTCCATACATTTTCTTACCTTCATACTGGAGTGTCAAAATAATTATTTTCATGACTAGTATGTGAAACTGAAGGGAAGAATGGCCTCTCCTGCTCCAGTATGATATGCACTTGCATCATAATATGTTTCGCTATACTGGCAAAGCTGTCTGCAGCTCTGCTAGATCTAGGTCCTTCCTAGGTGATCCCTCAGTCTACACAGAAAATAGATCCTGGGGCTGTTATGGGAATGGGCAGAAGCTGAACTCTATAGATGCCCGAAGAAATTTATTCTCCAAGAAAGTTGTGGATACCACTTGTAAAGACCAAAAAAGTGGTCAGCCATTCTGCAGGATTCTCACTTTATCCAAGTCCTGTTTCATGCTTTAAGGTACTGCTTCTTCCTGCACACTTTAGACTTCTGTAAGGAAGGTTAGATAACTGAAATGCTCTCAGTCTGGATTTGTGGTGTGGTTTTATGCGGTTTCAAGCATGTGAATTTACAGTGCAGCAGTTGTTCCATGGTAACCACGTGCAAGTGGTAAATCCTTTGTAAATGCAAAATAACTCACTTTAGCTCACTTCTTACTGGAGATTGATAAAATTTTCATTTCTCTTGTGTAGAGCAGAAATGTGTAGAGTTGCTAAGAAATAACCGGAATTTAGCAAGCCTATGCACTGGTTTATATCGTGATAGGTAGTTCATTGCAACTGTATCTTGTCTCATTCTCATAGCAGTGCCTACTTCTCTCCATTATGTCCAAATGAAAATGTTCCAAGACGAAGAGTTTTGTGTTCAGTTTAGAAATCTCTCTGCATCACAGACAGTTTAATTGGAATCTAAGCACCTCCTAGTCCAGATCAAGGATATTGCTGTCCATCTCATTTCCTAAAAGTGGTTAAGATGGGAACCTTGCTTAGACTTTGGTACATTGCTGCCTCCTTCCCACGACTGCATCCTGTTTCTTAGAAAACTGTTGGCCAAATGTGGCTGCTGAAAGAGCTTAGATACTGCAAGACAGGCTATAAAAAATAAAGAGTAGCTATTTTGACTCATTTCCTAAGAGGTTACATTCCACCTTCCTTCACTCCAGGCTCCTGCAGCTGGCCATCAGAGTCCTGCTCTGAGAGTCACTAACAAGCTCCCAGCCACACACTTCAGAAATATGGTAATCATCTGCTTGTTGATTGTAATGGAAGTGCATTTTATGCAAAATGAGTAGCTGGCTATACATCCCTTTTTTTCTGATTACAACTGAAGTAATAAAGTGGATTTTGCCTTCAGTTCACTTCTAACTTTTCTCAATTTTGATTTTTGTTTCTAAGGAGAAGGTATGATTTAGAATTTACAATATGAAAAGCTGATTGATGCCATACGCTTGTTCAGTATTGTCTTTCATAAAATATCACTAAAAGAGAATTTCTCATTGTCTTACAATTTGTTATTTAAAGCTGGACATCACAATTTGGTCAGCAGGGAAATCTACCAATATAATTTTGACATTGTAGCATCACTTCAATAGGCACACTCTGGGATTGGTTTTATTTTATTTCAACTTATTATTCATAATTTCATCTCCATAGACTTGCAATGACATTGTTTTGTCTTGATATTATAACATAATTTGCATATATTTGCATAAAATAATCAGACACTGGTTGAGAGACTCAGGCAAAAATTATGTGTGCTCTGAAGTAGTGTCTTAGCTCAAATGTCTACAAAGTTTATACCAACTGTAATTTAAAATCTCTGGACCTTTACTTCATAGTTCCTGGGATCACAAACTTCAGAAGTTGAACTTAGATTTCTAAAATGTATGTTTTATACCATTTATTTAATCTCTACGGAAGTTATTAACTGTTATCAGGTATAATCCCCACCTGTCTCTGAATAGAGTAATTAAACCATATATGCTCTGAATCTAATTCTTCAAACTGATAACAGAAATAATACCATATGCATATTTGAACCCAAATTTTCTTCATCCGTTTGGCTGTTCCTAGGATTTTTCTTAGGAACAGAAAGTGCTCATGCTTTTTATCTCCTGGGTAGAGCTATCCCTGCCCATCCCAGTAGGGTTTCACAGTGTCTTTATGGAGGCAGTATTTACCAAGATAACTGACTATGCTGAATCTTTAGGAAAAAAGAGTTTTATTGTGGAGCATTAATTCTATACCTGGATTGAGGCATGAACTTGCTGAATTGAAATAAAAATTGTTCACAGCTGCATGTTGTAGTAACTAAGAGATATAGCTATGAATTCATATGATAATATATTCTACATTTTTACATTTGCAGTGCTGTGACAAAACTGGGACTTGTTGGTCTAAATCAATAATAACACAAATTTTACACCTCTGGCCTTACATTAAACTGCCACTTCAATAGAGGTGAGCAGATATTTTGGTTCCTTTACTAACTTGGGTTGATGCAATCTGAGGAATTGGAAAATACAGTCAGAAATACAGTCACAGGAAACCTGATATCACAGCTGACTTCTTACTGGAGATCATCTTGGATATTCAAATTATCAGTATTATGGTATTACATAGAATAAGTGAAGATTCATAATACCTGGTTGATATTTACAGGTGACTAATCAGATCAGAGTTTGCAGTTTTCTCCATGAAAGTGGCCAATTTCAGACAGGGTTGTAGTACCTGAAGGAGGTAATCTCCTTGAAACTTGTAGGGGAATCTTTGAGCTTCACTCCAGGAATGTTAAATGAGAAGCATTTTTTCTTTTTTTCAGACTGTCAAGACTAATTCTATAATTCTACACCTCTGAAATATTTTGTTTTTTTCTGGACCCCTTTGCTAGAAAAATATAACTTTTCCGTCTGTTTCTCACTGTTTCTTCCTTTTTTATACACCTTTATTTATATAAATATAAGAATATACAATAAATATAGGTATGTGTACATGTCACAGTAACACTTATTCTCTTCCTGCTTTTTGTCAAAAAGTGAAGGAGTTCAGGTGTCTGACTTCAATATACGAAGTTAGACTCTACTTTCTCTATGTTGGACAGTTAGTTATACTAAGGATGTTCAACTCAATTGCAACTTGAAATTGATTATTTTTTGTAAGACAAGGACCTGAGACTTATATGTCTTTTTGTTGACGGTCATATCATACTAAAAATTATTGTCCTGAAGTTTCTTTGTAAGGAGACAGAGAACATGAAAACAGCTAGATGTCTGAAAAAAATAACATTCTAAACACAGTGAGGAGTTCAGATAGGACGCAGAAAAATTTTGTCATTTTTGTGTCCTAGAAAACTTTGTCTTTTACCTGCCTCAATATGGACGTAAATTGTCTTTAAAGAAAGGTTTTAAGAAACATCAACCCAGGTCACCTTCCTTTACTCCCAGCTGCTGTAACTCAAACTTTTTACTAACACCATTACATTAAACAAGTAGAAGGGGAAACTGTGACGAAAGACAGACTTGGGATAAAAAGAAAAAAGGGTGTGTCTGCCACTGGTGTGACCTCCCTTCCCAAATATCTGTTTGTAGGCAATGTAAAAATGAAAATTAAAATAGAAGCAACTCACTGTATCTGGATGAAACTTAAAGCTTACACTTAATTATTTTCATCATTACCTGGGCAAATTCAGAAAGGAAGAAACAGTCTTAAGGGTAAAACATGCTGTTTAAACATCTAGTTACTGATTTTTTTTTTTCAATAATCTTCCAGAACCTTCAGAAATTTTATCTTTTTCCACATTCGTATTGCAAGATCTTCAGCTTTGCTACATTCAAGTTCTCTGGGCCAAGTGCCACCCTATTGATCTATATTTGTACGGTATAGCACAGTGCAGATTCTACTCTATGGTGAGTGTTTCTAGGTATTGGTAATATAAATAATAAATATCACTATAATTCTACACAAAAAGCCTTTTTTCTTTTTTTTTTTCTCTTTTTTTTTTTTTTTCCCTTGAATTTTTTTAGTTGGTTGGTTGGTTGGTTCCTGCAAGTTAACCAGCCATATGCTGAAATGCATTGTTTGCAAGTGTGAAGCAAACCTAAGCAGATAGGTAACACTACAGCTGCATGTGGACAGATTATTGTATTTTATCAATTTGAATAGGCAATGGCAAGTAGTTCATTGAAGCTGCTTTTATTTTGAGAAGATTTTTCTGGGCAAGCTGTTTGAGGGGGAATCATATACTGCCAATATTCTCTGTTTGGTGCTGTGTGAATTGCCTTCAGGTGGGATTTTAGGCTTTGATCATTATTCATAAACACCTAGAAAATACTTAACTTCAGAGCTTGATTTTCTCTGAAGCTATAGCTGTGAATCCAAACCTACTGGGCAGAGTCTTTGGATTCTACATCCTTGCATAGGAAAAAAAGTTTATGAGTTCCATTATTGTTCTTCTTCCAGCAAATACCTGGAAAAGTAATCTGCAAATGTGTACTGCATGAACCTGAAAATAGGTGGGTTTGGATGTAGAATTCAAACCTACTGGGTAAAGTCTTTTATTATTATTGGTTTATCCATAATATTTTGTTCTTAACCTCATGCAGGATAACAACATGTATCTACCAGCTCTTTTTCCCTAGCTCAAATGACAAATTTGGACAACAGTTCATGAGATTGCAAAACTGATTAGCCACAAGTATGGCTGTTTTTTTTCTTTATTTTAATAAAATCTGCAATTTTAAATAACCTAGAAGTTAATATGCCCAAACTATGCTACAGAAACATTTTTAAGCATGCAAAATGACACATATGAAAATCAGGAAATGTCAGAATTAAGATTATGTATTTAAATGTAACTTAGCCATTTTTATACCTACATTATGATGCATATTTAATAGAATTTCTTCCTTTCTTGTTATGCTTGTTTGGGCATCAATACCACTGTTACAATGTGTGCCTGAAGCTGGGATGTTCATGGACAAGGGTGACTGAAAGATGAATGAGTTGAATAACGGAAACTGTTCCCTACCTCTTTCCCTGCCACGGTTTTCCTGTGTCACTAAGATAGATCCTAACTCCCTGTCCCCAGCTTACATGAAATCCTGCAGATTCAGTTTCAGGAACACTCATCGTTTAAAGCTACAGCCCATGCTGAGCACAGAAGCACCTGGTTTAGCAGATCCAGGAAGAAAGAGCCATCCTAAATTATGCCTAAACTTCAGGAACTGTGGAACTACAGCTAAAACTTTGGCTCTTGGCAGAAAATGTTAGGTGAAATTCTGGAGGCAGCTCATTAATTTGGTATCAGAACAAACCTGGTCGTTTCTAGCTCAGGTGTTTCTTATAAACTTGTCCTTCAGATCTACTTTTCCCGGTCATGGATCTTTATGCCTGTCCTCACTTTCTTATTAGTGCTCATCAATATCACACTATTTTAATTTGGTTTTACAATTAACAAAGCGTACTAAAAGTATGTATTAGACATCACTTACATTCTCTGGGCTGCACATGAAGAGCCATATACTGGTCTTACTTACGTATATATATGGCCTTACTATTATTATCCTCTCTGGTTTCCTAATTTATTAGGAATGATCAGCTCAGTGTAAGACAAAGATGTTGAGGACTATATATTTTCCAGACATCTATCCATTCAGGTACACTCAAATTTGAAGGGTTTGATCTAAATACATTGAAGTCATTGGAAATTTTGTCATGTTTTTCTTTCTTTTAACTAGTGTTCTACAGGACAGAACTTATAAATTTTGCTGGCAGATTCCTATTTGCATAATATTTTTTTTTCCCACATGGACAGTACCACTTAACCAGTTTTCACATAAAGGTATAGAACTTGGCTATTTCAAGGGTCCTTTTAACTGATATTTCCAGCAAAATCATCTTATGTATATGGGGAATCCTATGAATCTGACTTCATAAATTTTCATCATTAGTGGAAAAAATTATTTAGGTATGTTATGCATTTCTCATTACAAATATCTGGGAAAAGAGAACTGAACATTTCCAGTTTACCTTTCAGTTTGAGAGAGAGACTTTTTTAAGCTGCCAGATTGCCTATTGCTTTAAAGTAATCAGCTCTTACAGATAAGGGAGATTTCCATCGTTGCACAATTAATTTTATTTTAGCAATCATTGCAGCTTTGAGTAGCTATTTCCCATTACCGCTATCTAGGTCATTTAAGAAGGAAAGGTTTTCTAATAGATACATGGAAGGCTAATTTGCAGAGCTGAAAAGGGATATATAGCAGTCATACTGTAATAAATATGATATTATTTTGTAATCCCAGAGCATATGTGCAGTATTTCTTCACATATAATCCATTATTTTTTTCTACAACATCTGTTCCCCCAAAAATAAGTGCATCTGAAAGCTAAACTCATTTATATTAATAATTTCCTGATCATCTTTTTTTATTTCCTACATAGAAGCTACAGGTGGGTAATATACTGAGTTTTCCAAATACATTAATATTGAGTAGCTTCATTTCCAAGCTAAAGTCTTTAATTTATGCATTTATATACACTTTATACACCAGTTTTCATATATATATTGGTACAACAAAAATTTTTTGGGGAGAAGGTAATGAAAAAGACATGGATTATTGTCTCTTCTACCTTAGTCCTTTTCACAGTAACTTTCATCTATACCATTTCTGACAAGGCTGGTTGGACTTAATGATCTGTTGTGGTTTAACGTGGCAGGCAGCCAAACACCAAACACTACCACTCGCTTACTCGCCCCACCCCCAGTGGGATGGGGGAGAGAATCAGGGAGAAAAAAAAAAAGTAAAATTCATGGATTGAGATAAAGACAGTTTAATAGAACAGAAAAGGAAGGGATAATAATAATAATAATAATAATAATAATAATAATAATAATAATAAAATATACAAAATGGGTGATGCCGAATGCAATTGCTCACCATCCACCAACCGATGCCCAGCCACTCCCTGAGCAGCAATCGCTGCTCCCCCAGCCGACTCCCCCTAGCTTTATACCGAGCATGATGTTATATGATATGGAGTACGCCCCCACAAACAGTAGTGGTGGTAGTGTAGAATTGGTGGTAGTGTAGATACAACCTAGCCAGGTTGTTTGGGTCCGTGTCTCTCACCACGTTGTCTTTACTGCAGATGAGAAGCTTTGCCTGATTTGTCAGGCTCAACCTATCCTAGTCTGAGTGAATAATCTGATTTTCAACCAACTGTTCAAAAAACCCCTGGGGAAATCAAAGCAGAATTAGAACTTGCAACTAGATGGGTAGGTAATTGTTTAATCAGATGTTTACTTTTGTGGACCATATTCTTCATTGCCAGCTGTCCCACACATTTTCTGCAGAGCCAAATTTCCAAATCAGGTTGTGAATTTTACCAGAGGGTATCAGGCTGAAAGGCTGACTCTAAAAATGCAGTCGTATTGCAAGGTTCCTGTAAATGCAGGTATCTGTGAAGAATAATTTGATACTTTAATGGCCCGGAACACTTAATTCATTAATAGTTTAATTGCTATCTTTTTTTACTTATTTGCTTCTTTTCTCTTATTTTACATACAGTAAAATTAAAGGTGGGCAGAGCAAAGTTTGGAAACTGGAAAAGAAAGTGAAGTGGAGAAATACCAAAAATATAATTTATTCAAAACCAGCATAAGAGTCAAACGAGGGGCAAAGCACAGGACATTTAAAAAGCAAAGGTCAACAGAGACAGTCTTTTTTTATTAAACTATTGCAGCTAATATCCTAGGGTCTTGATTCATGGAGATACTCAGGTACTTTTGTAATCCTTGTTGACAAAGAACACCTGAGTTTACAGGAAATAGAAGTAAGAAGTTGTTAGAAATTGCTCTCTTAACTCCTCTTTCCCTCAAAAAAAAAAAAAAAAAAAAAATCCAAGCATTACAAGGAGAAGTTTAACTGTCATGAAATACTGCCAGAAATATTATGCACACTTCATTGTTAGTGGTAAGGAAAGAAACTATAATTTTTGCTTTCTTCTTTTGTGAACTATTTTCCTCCTCATATCAACCCACTAGCCTTATATATATGTATAACATCAATTTAAAACTTTTGGTCGAGACCCCCAAAAAGATTCAGAACAACTTTTAATGACTTTTATTTAGCAGAAGAAATGAGATATACATATAATACAGAAGTAGCTTGCACTATCAGTCTATAAACTGTAAAACTCAAATAATTAAATCCTTCAGACTTGTATTGTATAGCTCTTTTTTGTATGTTAAACTGAACTGCATTTAATTAAACACCAGTATTAGAATATTAATTTATCTTCTAACTAAATCTGTTTTTTTTTTATTTAAAGACCTTTCCATACAATATGTATATTATTCCATGTTTTTTAAATTAGTCTTGAAAGCTACTAAGTGTATGTAAAGAATGTCTTTACAATGTAAAGAATGTTGCATATTCACATCAAATCCGTGCAGATAAAATTAACAAAGAAAACAAAACACTTGTAATTTTTAGAAATTATTAAAAAGCCTGATTAGTGCAAAGTTAATCCTACTAGATAGAATTGTCCAAATTTCTGTCACAACAAAATTGTTCTATCTATATATTCAAGACACTTTGCCCTCTCTAATGTAAATTAATCAAGTATTACAGTTTTCAAATATCCTTTTGGGAAACAGCTGAAAAGAGTTCTTTGATGAGACATTTCCTCATGAATACCCTAAAATTTTCTTTCTTTTTTTTTTTTTATTTTATTATTCTTCAGATTCTTATTAGCTTAAAAATCCCTAGTCTATTTGAAGTCATCCTCTTCTTCTTTTACAATTAAAGCCTAATTTTAAGCTTATTAGATTCATGGGGAACTATTTCTTTGAAAAAGAAATTTTAAATTGGGGCTTAACAGATTTCACATACTTGTGTATAAGTCTCAGTACGAGATCCTGACGACTTGGTAGCTAAAAATTAGCAGGTTTCTGAGAAGAGAAATATGTAGCTGCATGTTTCCTCTCCCAGACAAATATTGAAATGAAAAGTTGGATGTATTAAAGAAAACACAGTTCATGTTTTTCTAGTTGTGAAATGGCAGGGAATTTTCAAATCTCTAAAAGGCAGTAGAAAAGTCATCAGGAAATAGGAAAAATAAACACATAGCACTTCCTTCATCCAAACATCAGATTTGATTAATGGTGGTTTATAAACAAGTGTCGCATGTAACACGAATGTGTGCTAAACATTATATATACAATATATGAATGTGTGACAATATAATGTATACATGAATCTATATAGGTAAGATAATAGAAAAAAAATATTGGAATTGAATCCCATTAGTGGATTGATGGAATTAGATTTCATAAATCAGACATATGAATCATTTTCAGTGTCATCATAAAAGAACAACAAGAACTCTGCCCCTCAAATCTGGACAGCTTACTAAAGTACTATGAAGTACTTCAGCACATAATTTGGTTTTTGAGCTTTTATTTGTCCAAAGAAAAGCCAGTAAATAAAGGTCTGATTTGTATAAAAACCTTTATGATTAATCTGTATTGAAGTTTAGGAGACAATGCTTAAAATTCCAAATGTGTCAGCATATTTACAGGTCTTTGAGTTTTATTTCATGATCCTGAAGACATTTACGCACTTATATAGCTTTATTCATAGAAATAATTCTATTTGAATTCTGAAAATAAAGCAATGTGTGTGCTTAACATAAGCAGAACCTGAGCCATGAGCAGTGACTAAGGTCTGAAATAAAAAAATAACTAATTTAAATTAATTTGAATCTTAAACCCTTCAATATGACTCCTAAATCCATTTTGGACTCTGGAATAAATGGTCTGATTTTCAGAGCTGTTGATTTTTCATAGTGTTCAATGAGTTTAACATCTATGAAAACCAGTAGGTATAAATCTTCTTTGTTGGTTTGGATTTTGATTATTTCCTAAGGCCAAATATGACACATATGTTTGGTTTTTCTGATTCCCATGCTATCAGTACAGCAACTTTAGAATATGTCTAGAGCTATGCAGTGAAGGCAGAGGCTAGAAATTGGGAAAAAAGGTGCTCCAAATTAAAATTTTACAATATTTTCACTACTATTTATTTGTAAATCCTTTCTCTAACCAATTGAAGCATTCACAATTCTCACATAATGTTAAAGATAAATTGTTCTTTATTACAACATTGTGTTGAAGATAAGTACTTCTCTTCACTGTTTTGAATTAGAAGACATTAACAATCAAAAACTGCATATTGGTCCAGACGTGATCTATCTTCCTGTTTCATTGTTACGCTTTTGCAGCACAGACCAGAAGAATTTCAACAGCTGATCAAACCAGAGTTCATCATTCAAAAGTCCATTTTGTTTCTGCATTTAAATAGTTATTAGAGAAAGAGCTTTACAAGATTTGTATTGCTATATTTGACATTTCTGAGACTAGTGAAAATTAAATTCTGGCTATTTGTTGGATTTTTCTTAAAACATCCCATTATATATAACATTTTTTTTGGGGGGGAGGAAAAATAGAAGTAATAATAGCTTTCATTTAGAGTCCAGTATGAGGTAAGTCAATAGAGGAAGCATAAAATTAAAGATACCATGATAATGAAAGAATACCATCTCCAGTACTGTGGAGCCCTTGACCAATATTCTGTGTGAGATAATAATATTAAGCCATCATATGGCCAGTTCTAGAAGGAATTTTACTTGATGGAAACTGAATAGAAATCTGAGTAGGTCAGGAAAGTCAGAGGCTACATTGTCAGTAAGTGAGAAGTTTCTCTGATCACTGAGCAGGGGGAACAGAGTGGTAACCTGTAAGAAAATAATGACTGAGAACCGTAATTCTGACAGCATATAAACACACTTACTCCTCTGAGAATTGCTAACCAAAATCCAGATAAGTATTTTTCTGCACAAACCCTAAAAAAAGCACAAGAGCTAATAAATGTTCTAAATGCATGGCTATCAACAGACCTTATCTGTAATGAATCGTTCTTTAGATTCAGGGACAATAAACATGTATTCAGATTATTTTTATTCATGCAAGAGATTGCAGTTTACCTCACATCAAACACTGTTTCTTGCTTGTCTGGTAGATAGCCTCATTAAATATACAGTTTGGTGCGTATTTTCTGATGGAAACTTACCCTTCAATTTAAGGTTTTGGAGCTGACCTGAAACTATTTCAGGAGTTATTTTGAGCTGCAGAATTGCACAATAGTAGTTCATAGCTGTGAGATGGATTCCTGTAACTTGTTTACAAAAGAATGCTTATAAAAAACAAACAAAACCTGTCACACTGAAACAATGCACCTGTGTAAGTGATGCCATCATTTGATGTTATTTGTTCTCTGAACTGCAAAAACTCTCTTCAATAACTTTTGGGTATGGTCTTTTAACATGCCTGATGGGATTCATGTGGTTGAACGTAGGCATGTCCTCTACAGATATCTATCTACATTCTTTTCATGACTCTTAGGGTGAAAAAGCCACTCTTAAGGCATGATTCTCATCCTGATGTTGATCTCTAAAATAAGCTGGATAAATGAAAACTGTTGATCATTCTCCATTCATTACAAAGGGAGCCTAGGCTGACAAGCTGGGCTGTGGAACATCTACAGTGCGGAAGTTCAAAATGTCTTAACTAATGTAACACTGACTGCTTCAGGTATCACTGAGCATTTTGCATTCTCAGAGCCAGAGTTAACGAGACAAACAAAACCATGTTATGGCTATGATATGATTTTGATTGAGCAAGACCTTCTTTCTTCAGGGTGAGTATCACCACTCCTCATTTTAAAGCAGCATCTGCTTATTCTTAAAATGAGGAAATCTTCTAGGTCGTCTTCTTTTTAATTCATTCATTTTCTGAAGACCTGTGATCTGCTAGAAATAACAAGCTTAGATGTTTCTGTTGAAATCTTCATCTGTTAAACACCAAATTATGATTCTTACATTGTATAACCAAGTCTTTACCAACAATTATTAAAGCTAAGAAAGGCCAAGGCTTTCTCCTGTTATTCATGATGCAGACCTTTCCCTAGGTAAGACTGTTTTCCGTCATAAGTCTGAAATGTGTTTTGTACACTGGAATTAATTGTTTCCTATATTGATGGGGATACAGAATGTCTCTTCAGTGTTTTGGTTGGTTTATAATTTTTCAAGTGTTTATGAGAAAATTTCTTTCCTAAAGTAATAATCTTGACACATAAAGGAAATAAACAGCTTAAAATAGTCAATTATTTCAACTTAATTAAATGCAAAACTGCTGATACCAGTAATCTCTCAATCACAAACTCTACCTTTTAAACTTAATTCTATCAATAGTTGTTCCTGCTTCAGTAAATAATTACTTTCAAGGAGGAACAATTTTTCATTAAGAATTTTTTGCACATATAAATGTTCAAGAAAAATTCCTAATAAAAATCTAACATGTAACCATTTCCAATGATAAGAGCAATTTATTGAACATATAGAAGGCTATCTAAATTATTTTTCATATTATACACAGTCTTAAAAAGAGAAAAAAGTAGCTTATACTATCAGAGTTTATGAGCTCAGGAACAGGCACAATCTCCTAGAGAATTTTCTGTTCTATGGGGTATAAAGTAAGATAAATTCAGATGAAAACACATGAGTCTGTCCAAGTCAGTGGATAATTCTTTGCTACCATAACCCCCAAAGTAAGTCAGGATTTTATTTGATTTCTCTTAGTCCCATGATTCATCAGGAGAGCTTAATGGTTTTTTTTCTGATTCAGCTGGTACCCAAAGAAAAGAGTTTGGTATCACTTCTATGGGAGCAATTAAACCCATCCTCAGGGATTTTGAAAGCCCCAAAATAAATATGGTGCAGTTAGAAAAAAGATACTAAAAATGTTTTAAATAAGTATATTTTAGTTTTGGGTCAACATTAACGCAATGTCAGATTCTTGCACCAACATCTCAATGGGATGGAAATTAGGGACATTCTTTTATTTCACACTACTGTACACTGTACCAAGTCATATATCCTTATAAAACTTGGAAACTGTAATTTTGAATACTTTAGCTCTTTAAGTTAATCAAAATAAAGTTTTCCTCTTTCCAAAATTATTTTTCATTTTCCTTATGTTCTGTATTTACCTCCTTCAGAGTGACATGACCCTGTTTGATTTATCACATATGAAAACCCAACAGGAGAAAGATGAATCTGTGTTTCAAAAAAGACAGATTTCTATTTTCTAAAACTGCATATTGTCAATAAAAAGAAAAGGTTATTTTGGAAAACCATGTGCTGCTATATTCATATTTAATGAAAACCAGATAGGTAAAGTATACTACAGGTACTATAGCATGTGACATCCTTTAAAACAAGGGGGTTTTTTTTATATACTTGGAAGAAAAACTCTATTCATAAATTGCAAGTACAGAATTGCTATTGAATGGACTAAAAGGATGGCTGAACAAAGATGAACACCAGTCCTCTGGCATACCTCAAAACCATGTAGCAGATACATGCATTTGCCAAACTTAAAATGTCTTCATTGATTATATGATTTCTAGAAACTAATAATTTAGCCAAATCTGAACATATTTTCATGGCAATAAGGAAATGTATACTTAATACACGGGGGTCATACTCTTGCACGTTTCAGTAAGGTGCTGGAGATTCTTACTGAAATAAACACATATATCTTCAGCAAAGGCACAATAATGTATTTCCACCTTATTTTATTCTCAGAGTCAACCCTGAGGTTTTGTTTTGTTTTCTTTTGGTTTTTTTTTACTACTCAGCATGTGACACTGGAGAATTAATGTTTATCAGAACAAAAAAAAATTGAAAAGTGTTCCAATGAATAGGGGCATACAACTCTGTTCTGATAAGAAATGTACAAATAAGTAAACAGATATATTTTATGTACTTATTCTATTTACCTAGCACCCTATCAGAACAAAGACTCCATGTAAAAGGACTATCAAAAGATATTATAGGCCAGTAAAATTTCTTTTTAATCAACACCAGTAACATAAGTAGAAAAGACACAACTGTCAAAAAATATTAGTATGTCAAAAATTAGTCTTGGAAATTCTTTTCTAACATCACTTGTTAAGGCTGAGATGGATTTATCGCTTCTTATCATAAGATTAACTGTGTAACTTCAGACCGAATTTCCTAACCTCAGGTTGCCTCCTCTAGCTATATAAAAATTGTTATAGTGATGTGAAAGCAAAATGGAAAAAAATTTATTGAACTATCAGTAAAATATTACTTTTTGTGTACTCTTCAGCAAATCCTTTCAAAATTTTGACTCAGAAACTGTTCCATTTTACTTATAAGAGAAAGCTATTATTTATAATTGATTGTTAGGGATTAAGTAGTTAAAGTTTGCTGAGGGGCCTTAATTTGTGACATTTTTCAACTACTTGAAAGTATTTGAATAAGGTAATGGTAAGATAACATTTCCTTGCTCAGCTACATCCTGTGAATTTGCTTTTCAGGTTCTTATTTCTTCTACGTTGCCTCTGCTTCAATTTTTAAAATTAAGTGTACTGTTAGTTATACAAATTATGATCTTCCCACCCCCTGCCCAACCCTGTTTTTAAATACACTTATTTCTGAGTCAGGAACCGGGCAGGGACTATCTTTTTTAAAAATTAAATCAGTGGGTAGATGGTTTGGGCAGAGGGAATGCCTACATATACTGTTACTTCAGGTTCATCATCTTCCAAATATTTTTATTAAAAAGCCCTTCAGGTTGTTCTTTCATGCTTTTTCACTGGAGGTATGACTATTGGATCAATCTGAAAGAAGCACTTTCTTCCATTTCTTCACTTCTCTCTCTCAAAGGGACATTCAGTCCTATAGAACATCAGTGAAATATGGACCTAAAGAACTACAAAGCCACGCTAAGAGTGAGAGGTACAACAAGACATCTGCCTGTTTCTCCTACACATTACAAGCATGTTCTACTCTTGTCAAGGTATATGGATAGCTATTTATGTCATATGTGAAATCAGTTTTGAAATATAGAATTAACTAAAACCCATGGAGACATTAGCTCATTATCAAGTGTCTCAAGGATCCTTTCTAATTAGAATGGGTACAGGGAGAATATTCACACTGTCAAGTGTGAAAATATATGGAGCAAACGATGTAGAATATGCATGCAATAAGAGATATGCATATTAATGAAAAACAAAAATGCTGTTGAGAGTTGAGGTTTTGTAATCAGTTAAAGTCAATTACAGTAAGAGAGAATTTTAAGTTCAGCTTTTGTTTATTATGCAAGTGTTGTGTAAAAGAACCAGAGGTTAATTTTAATTACATATTTGTGTTCTATCTAATCTATTATAGCTAAAATTCGAATACCATCACTACAGAACAGATGTTGTCCACTGTCATAAAATAAGCTTTCATTTACTACACTGATATTTGAAATTTATTAGTATTATGATGACTGACACTTTGTACTTATTTTGTGATTGAAAAAGTGGGAAGATAAGCCTTAGCAATATATTTAAGAAAAGTATTTAAAATGTCCTGGTTTATTCAAAATAGGCAAGTCAAAGTCAGAGAAGATCTGGAATTTGGAATCATGGTTGTTTACAATTATCAGAAGACACATAAGTATCACTTTAATTAGAAGAGAAAAAAAGTGCATTAATACACAGTTACATGGAACATAAATGTGCTTTGTAGAACATTTTTTCTTTTTCTTTTTTTTTTTTTTCCCTTTTTTGTTTTGGTAATATTGGTTTAGAACTTTACAGTCTGAGTTACTTATACATGCCCAGAGACAAATAACTCTAAATTACTGTGTTCAGGTGTCATCTTGAAACTGGTCAGAGAGCTAGAGGAAATATTTAAAAGTTAGTCCAGGTGAGCACAAGAGTAGCACATGTTCCCAATGGTTGTGCCCAAATCCACAGAAATCAATAGGAGTTAAATGTAAAAGTGCTAGGGAATAGGTCCAGTCAGGTTCACATTGGTCACTATCTCATTTACTTAATGTAGAAATGCTAAAGTAAAAAGCGGTTTTAAAAATAGTTTTAAAATAGTTTTAAAAAATGACAACAAAAGCAAGCCACACTAACCTGAAAAGGGAACAGTGGCATTTAAAATGCTCACTCTTTGCTAATTGCAGTAAACGACAAAGCTGCTACCAACTTCAACACTGCAGAACGGAGCTTTTAAAAGAGAACCAAAGTCCTCATCAGGTTTACTTTTATGAACCTGTTGAAGTATATGGATATACATCCACACAACACACACACACACAGAGAATATACTGAACTGAAAATTTTCTTGATACAAAGCTCCACACTAAGCCTACTGATCTGTCAAAAATGAAAGGTTTTGTAGAAAAGTTTTAATTTTATTAAAATTTATTCTAAAATAAAAAAATGATAAGGGAATTATATAGTCCCATTTTCAATTTTGAAATTATTTTTAATCATTATTTAATTCAACTACATTTCTAATTAAAACATAAATATTGTTTGTTTTCTGTTAACTCAAATACTAAGTTTTATTTGTGCTAGAAAAGAAAATGTCTTCTCAGAAGGAAAAGTTTCAGTTTTAGCACAACAACAACAGAGTAAAATGGTTACCTACTAAGTTTCCTTATCATGTACATCTGTAGACATTCATAAGTGTACATTAATGTTCTCAAAACTTTAATCTGGGGATCTTAGTTCATTATATGCTGTCATATTTGAATTCACATAACATTTGAATACTTTTTTTTTTCTTTTTGGTGATGTTTATATTTTGTTCTTCTGATGAAAACAGCATGTTGGGGCTTTGTCTTGTAAAATCATATTTGTTGGATTATTAAGTTAATATTCTCAAAATAAATGATAGCTCATATGAGTATTTTAAAGCTGAAAGGAAGATTATTCTAAAAGATCTGAAGAATCTCTACACTTTAAGGAATTAGTAAATATGGGTATGTGGGAGGCATCTATTTGTTGCAATTATGATTTAATCATCTGATAGCAAAATCTTGACTTGCTTTTTTTGTTTTTAATCCAATAGGACAAATGTTAACAAGAAAACATTTCAAAACCACCTTTCATTATAAAGGGTTTATCTTCAGTTCAAGGGATCGACATAGAAAAACTAATTAGGATGCCCTTAACATTTTTCTAAAGAAGAACAGAAGCAAAATATTCCAATAAGTTCCTTGCAAAACAATGGAAAGATAATTTGGTAACACTAGGAGTGGATTATATTGCTTCTCTTCCCCCAATATGATCACTTACTGCAGCACTTCCCTTTGAAATAACAATTATAGTGCTCTGCTGTTGCTAAAACTGATGAAGGTTGGTGTTGCTTTTCCTCTTAGTCACTGTCAGTTGCTGCTCCTTAATACTGCAAGTCCCACTACCAGTGAGCATTCACACCCTCAATTTGCAGATGATCAGACTCTCCAGTGGCACCACATGCTTTAGAAGGCAAAGTTGCTTTACAGATAGGGCCCCACTTGGAAGTGTTTGACCCGTAAACTGATAATAGAAATGAATAAGTAGCAGAGGTGCATGAGATTCTTCATGAAAGATTAAACTTGTGACAAAACAAATGGATGTTTTTCTTAATCTCAAGTTTCCCTGCGCTAGATAAAAAGACAAAAATAATGACACTGATATGCAAGCAATGTGTAATTAAACATAATTTTCAAGGGCTAGAATATTAATTACACTACCAGTACAAGAACAGTTATATAGTTATGTCCTCTTGATTTCTCTAATAATACTTACTGCCTTTCAATTGAGAGTACAATTCATTTTCTCTGTCAGTCATATAATATTTTTGAAAGAGCATGTAGTTATACAGTTTGTCTTTTAGTCTTTCTTATGGAATCCACCCTTCCAGGAGAGAAAAGAAATATGTGATTGTCAATACAAAAAGGAAGACACGGCTACTTGGTAGTGCAAAGAAATAACATTTGGATGATCAATTGTCTAAAACTCTTGCCCACTTTGAGGACTAGCTGCCATCATCTGTGCCTGCAGTGATTTACAGGTAAGATACTGTCCCTGTCACATCAATAAACCCATTTATAGCCTGATTGTCAATGCTACCATCAAGAGGTGTTACCAATTTGTAACATCCAAGTAAAAAACCAGACTGCTTGAATTCCCGCCAGTTTGTTACGTTCAAATTCTTTTTTATGGGCAAAAGCATGCAGAGCCAAGAAATCATTATTAGTCTAACTTACCCGTTTTTAGTCTGCTTGAAATGACACTAACACTTCTATCGTTCAGATTACAGCCAGTTGAGGTGATACATACAGAAATGCTCCAGGATCTATCCCTTCTCTTCTGGTGCTATACTCACCTCTGAGACCTCTGACAGATGGCCTCTTCTGCTGGAGAGATATGAGGAGTCATCAGCACGCTTCCCAGAGGCATTTTGATGTGTTTGCCAGTGTGCTGTATACCTTTCTTTTTCATCACATGTTTTCAGTCCCACCCTACATCCCGGTTTCTATATAAGGTGAGTTGGATGTTTCTATAGACTGAGTAAATGTTCTGCATTCTCCTTGCTACTCCTAAAGCTGAGTTTGCCCATCTCTCAAGGTTGCATTCCTCTGCTGACTACCAGTTGACTACCAATTAGCTTTTTCTATCCTTGGGACCTCCAGTATTATCTTGTGCCTGCAAGTATTATCAAGTCCTCTGCTGTCATGCCATGCCTGTACTCCTCCATGCTGTGTACATATTCAACAGTATTCCAGATATTCAGACTAAACATAGTAGTAAGAATTAGGCAATTGCTGGTACAGCCAAATAAGATAAGCCCAGAAAAAGTCCCTGATTACTTGAAAGCAAAGCTTGTGGCCTTCTGCAAGCAATGGCAATGCCATATTTTCTGGGCCACAAGGCTGTAGAGCTATGTAGTTTCTTCAGTCATCAAGAGGTCAGAATACACCGGGGAGCTGCATAAGCAGGATAAGTGCAAGGATTATTTCTGCTTATGCCTTTTTTAGCACTCTTTCTTTTCCCTTTTATTCTTAGACCCACTTATGAATTAAGCTAATTGAGAGAAATGATAGATAAAAGTGAAGGAGCCAGTTCAAAGTGTTGCAAGGTTAAGTCAGGCATCTCTATCTTGTTTTGAAGGTTGTAGGGGGAGGATAACAAGGACATTCAGCAGCCAGTTCATGGAAAAAAAAAAAACGTTTAAAGAAAATCCTCAAACAACCCACAATTAAATAGAGCAAATACAGAAGTTACGACTGTGGAGGCAGAGAGGTACAGTATATAATTCATGGGAATGAGTGACGAGATTAGCAACAGCCTCTCGTACTTTGGAGACAATCTTATGAAAAAATGTTTTTCCACCTCCAAAACCCCCCAAATATGAATGTTTCCTCTGAGCAGTCCTCCCTAATCTGTGGGAGAGGTAGAAAGATAATTCCTTGCAATACCTGCCAAACGTAACTCGAACACTGTGCAAGAAGGCAAACTTGGTAATGCAAAATGCAAGTTAGCAGCTTCTGTGTTACATCCTAACTGTGAACTTGCCTGGCTGGAGGTCATCTCACAATGTTTATTTGTTTAAAATGCCTATTTATTTTTAGCCAGGCTTTCATAACAGTGATAATTCATTGATTATATAGAAAAATCATGAAGTATACATAGAGCGATTTTCATGTGGGAAAAGAATGAAGCTAAGACCTTCCAGTAATTATTTTTGTATTTGAAGCTACATAGGAAAGGCTTAAGATATTCCTAAGAGTATTCCCCAGGTCTTTCCCTGATTTTAGTGATTTCAAACTATAATTAATATTTTTCTGAAGTTGCAGTAAATATTCAAGTGTTTAAATGATGTTTACAATTGGCTTCTTACGTGGCCCTTACAGTTTGGCAACTACAGTCAGTACAATTTTAATGTAGGGACAAAAATATTGACAGGTTTTGACATATTGACATTAATTGACATATTTACAAGTACCCGCAGGTATTTAACCATGTATTGCTCAGGATCGTGATTGTTAACTACTAACATTAAGCCTAACGTTGCTTCAGGTGAAATGCTTCTCAAAAGAAAAGGCCCATTCTCCAGAAGCAGTTATTGTTATGGTTTGCATTACATTTAACAACAGATACAATGAGAATATTTTGACAGAAGTCACATCTGTCTAAAAATTTCCTGAATGCAGCTGGATGCTAGAAGTTTCCAAGTAGCAACTGATTGCTTGGAAAAAATCAGGAACAAGGTGAATCCTTATGCAACTGATGATATTTAATATATTTACATAATGTATTCCACTTTCAAGATGCCACACAACCATTTAGATAATAGTACAAGGAAACCTCCAGTATACACAAGATAATCCTAAGTGTTTGTTTATTTTTTGCTCCAAATAAGAAACTTGTTTTCATTTTCAACTATTTCTAAGTCCTTTGCAAATATATAATAATAAATGTATATCACACTAATATAGATAAATATAAAAGGCTTGATGCTCTAATTCATACCTTCTAAGGCCTGGGAGCTATCAGTAGTTTTGGTTGGCTTTTGCATACAATGATCTAACCAATTTATACTAACTACCCAGTCTTCTCTCTTAAAAAAACCCACACCTTTTAATAATGGGGTGACTCAATGGACAGAGAATCACTTTTGCTGCTCTCAGGAAATAGACTGGTACATAACTGGTAGCCTGCAAAGGTATTTATATAGAAGTCCTGTTTGGATGTAATCAGGTATGACAAAACCATCTACCTAATGGAAAAAGTTGTGATTTTCTCTAAGAAATGGGAATCAGCTTTATCTTTCCTTGCAAGGGAAAAAGCTATTAGGATTAAGACACCTCTCATTCCACAATAGTCAGGACTAATTTACCGAAGTGATGGGAACAAGCCATTGCAAGAAGGTGTCTGCAAAGAGTCTCTGCTTCTTTTGCCCTTGCGCAGACTTCTTGCACACTCTGTGCTCCATGGTGATACTACTCAATTTTATTTCGCTTGAGGCTGGAGAACAATTTTGTTTAAGGCTAATTTGAGTTTCTACCACTTCCTGTGATCTCTAAGTATCTGAAAAACAGTTTATTGGGCATTTCTTCTTTCCTCCTCAGCATCATTTTCTTAAAGGACTGCAGTGGGATTACCTGGGTAGGCTACCAACAAGGTGCAAAGGAAAGCTCCAAATTCGGTGCTTTAGAGAACAGACAAGGAATAAAAAAAGATAAAATTGTTCATAAATTCCGTCTAAGTCAGTGCTCTGCCCTTCCTGTTCAGTCTATGGATGGAATTTGGTTGGCACAAAGCTTCCAAAGTATTCCTTCAAACAGGTACTCCTTTTCATGTCCATATAATAAAAACATTGCTAAGACATATAGATATTTTCACAATTGGAGTCAATTTAAGTAAATAAATTATTTCCATAAACAGTTGTCCAGAATCTTATTATCACCCTTTGATTAATGTATGCTATTATAATGACAACTTTTTTCCAGAAAATGTCAAAGATGAGCTCTTTTTGAGTGTGCTGGAACTAATATTGATTCTGTCAGATTAAGAAACTAAAAAGTTGTCTCAGAAAAATCCAGATATAGAGACAATACAGTTATAAAATCAATACCTTCTGGTAAAGAAAGAATATAGATAGCAAACTGTTATATAGATGTTTAGATAATGTTGTCATCAGTCCTAGAGATGATAACAGAATTCAGTTTACTTTTCTAAAAGCAACTTGAGTAATTGTGACTTCAGCAGTATGTAAATTTACAGCACATGTTCTGCTCTTTTTTTTTGTGCTTATTCTTAGTTGCTGTGTCTGCATCATAACGGCACCAAGGATCTCAGCTGGTGGAAAGGAGGTGGATCTGGTCTGGTAAATCATCATGCAACTTGTTGATGAACTTGTCAGTGAGAATCCTGACCTTACTGAAGTTTTAGTTTGAAACCAGCTTTTAAGTTATCTATAAAAAACTCAGCACATGAGAGCTGAGGATCGATCAACAACTTTTTGTTGAGCCCAAAGACAAAAGAAGTGAGAGAGAAGTAAAATTTAGCTTGCTGGTATTACAAACTAGGTAAGGAGAAAGGCATACGTATAGCCCAACTCCTCTTACCATTTAATCATGCCACAGTTTGGACCAGCTCTAACAGGAAAGTCCTGTGCTGCTGCCCAAGGCTCCAGGAAAGCAGAGGCTGAAATCTGAACCTCCTCCTTCCTAACTACTGGGAGCCAATTTTCTTCAAGCTTTTTAAAAAAAAGGGAATGGCATTTTGCCAGTCAGTGAAGTCTACATATCTCAATCTTTTTGTGTGATTAACCTATCAAAAATGCCCTCTAAAATCCTATCAGTCTGCCATCAGGTCTTTGTCTCTGTCATCAAGACTAAAGGCAGACCTATGCTAGCCCACTACCAGAAAGAGACTACAGTTAAGCTGCAGCTGAAAAAAAAAGCTTTAAGAGATCAGTGACCTTTTGTGCTTTTATTTAGACACCTCATTCTGTGCCTTCTCTGGTTCTTTTGTGGATTTATCCCTTAATAAACAGCTCTGAACTTTTGTCACCTTTGAACATGCACTTACACTCCTTAATTACTTAGGCTCTTTTGGAACCCATTCATTAGCACTGGATAGAAAGTTATGAAATATAAAGAATATGTAAAATTGGTTTCTCAATGCATCACATGCAGTTCAGCACCAGGGACCTACAAACAGTTCCTGTGAAAAAAATAATTACATGGAAGTGAATTTCAGCAGAACAAGAGATATAATTTACACAGTTATTCTGAAGTGAGATACTTTGAAGATCAAAGAGCTATACCTTCATAGCTTTTAATGCAAGGAGAAAGAAAATATTTTTCTAAACATTTATTTTTGAATTACAGTACATAGCTAAGCCTGTGCAGAAACTGTTTTCATTTTCCTTTAGAAATAACTTAATAAAATATAATTAAAATGTAATTTTCTTTGGAAAAAAAATGAGCAAAGGAAAAAGAATCTGTCAGCTGATATCTAAGTGAAATTTAACTTGTGAAATCATTGCTGCCTGCCATGTCAGTTCTATCTTGTTCATTATAAAATACTGTTAAAGTATGTTTATCTTTAGCATTTAAGATGGACAGTACTTTATAATAGAGACAGTCACTAGTATAGCAATGTGTGAAACACTGCATGTGTTTCATGTTCATTTTGCCAGGAATTAACATGAAAGCAATCCATGCTTTTAAACAAATGGGTATTTTGTTATGATAGTTATATGCATAGACTAGCTACTGGCCGTTTTAAACTCACTGTGGATCCACTGTCCTTCTGAAACCTACACTCCACTCCAGATATCACAGTTTGCTACAAGTTTCTCCAGACCATAAGATAAGATAGTTATTTTATCATTCAAGTCACATTAGAGAGCTTGCCAGTTCTCCCAAGTTGTTGATACTTTTGAGAAGGGAGTAGATACAGACCTCAGTGAAAATCTGTAAAAATCTAGAGTAAAAATAAATAAATAAGTAGACAGATAGATAGATAGACAGACAGATAGATAGATAGAAAGAATAAATAAATATCTACATATTAAACCCACCTTAAGCTGGTTAAGCTGGCAGCTGAAAACTACCCCAGAATTACAGGGCCATTATTTTGCCACTTAATTCTAGTGACATAACAGGATTTTTACAGACTGCATATGAAGGCAATAAAAGAAAGTCACAGTGTTGCACAATACCATGGGTAATTATTGATAAAATTTATAACCTTCTGATCAGTTTGAGCCTGCACAGAGGCTGTAGTAGTGCATATAGTGCATATATTGTGGAGAAATGAAAGAAAATGTAATCTTTTTATTGCTCAAATACTTATTGAACTCACTTCAAATGTCAGTCTTTCTTGTCCTATAATGCATGTCCAAAAAAAAAAGAAAAAAACCCCCAAAACCCCAAAAGAAACAAAAGAAATAGATCTATACTATGCTAACCTAAGGGAGTAAGGCGGGAGACTCTGTGGCACCAGTTAGTTAGCTGGGCCTTGTGGTTTTTTGGAGGTGGGGGGAGAAAGAGACAACACACTGAAGAAAAAAATGGAAATGCTGGCTTATATGGCCTTCCAAAGAGTTCAGAGCACAAATCCTTGATTCCTTTAAGAGTAGTTTAGAAAAAGAAATAACAAAGTACTAAATCAAAACTGACCAAAGTAGCTTTTATATCTTTATTATTCCATACATGACAAGATGCTGTATACACCTATTAATGCAGGGGGTTTTGGGTACCTGCAAATACACAGTTGGTGATTAGTGTTGCTTGAAAGAGATTTTACCCCATGGATATGTTCTTTACTTAATGTTGGCAATATGTGTAGAGAACATCTAGTGTGCATGGGGTTGACTGCTGTTTGGTATTTATGCATATGCAATTAATGCAGAAACATTCTCCATTACAGGCCCCATAAATGGACGAAATAGCTGCCAAAGCTTGTAATTTGTCTTTAATTTTCTGTAATTTTCCAACACTGCTAAAGTGCCTGTAAAGTTAAATATTTAACCACACTATGATTTCCAGAAACATGTAGGTCAGTGAGAGGAAAATTGAGGCAAACAGTAAAAGGTTATTTCTACATAGTTATGTTCAAAACAACAAGCTGCTTTTTATCTTGTGCTAGTCAGCTCTGCCACATCGCTTATAGGCTATTAGATTTCATGAATTTTAAGTTCCATTATTTATTCACCTTATAAGCTTGGTGCTCTGTATCTGCTTGCCTGTGTTGATATCTCACTGCCTTTGAGTTATGCACAATAGATACTTCTCAGAAGGTGCAGCACTGACATGCACAGGTTTTTCTGAATGCAACTCTATGTGTGCTTACTCTTTGCTGTGGTGACGTGATATGCTGTGTTTTAAGTCTCCTTATGTCATAAAGGAAAATACTAGAATAACATCTAAACAAACATTTCTTCTACATTGTTCACCTTTCTTGAAGGAACAGCTAAGATTTACTGTTTATTTTGCAAACTGCTGTCAACCTGGTGGATGATTTGCTTTTCCATTTGGGGATAATTTCTGGGATCTCTCATGTCTTTACTCCTTTCTTTTTGAGTTCTGAAAGAGAGGAACGTGTTTCAGAAATTACAGTCAACAGATGGCAGGAGAAACCAAAACAGAAGGAGACTGAAGTGATCAGAGGAGCAGCATAGATCTCTTTGTTACAACACAGTGCTAACCCACCTTGGGATGCTGTATCTCTTCTTTACCCAGTAAAAGTGCCCAAAAGCAAAGAGCTGCCTCCTTAGTGTTAGGCAAAACAGATCTTTCTTACCTGTAGTCTCTCAGACTTGAGAAACTCCAGCTTAAAACTGACTTTGAAAGGTGGTCTTTCTGTCTGGGAAAAAGCCAGCTGTGACAGGCAGGGACTGCAACAGCCCACTCTTCACTATACCTTACAGGCTTTCTGCACAAGTAGCTATCATCCCAGGACTGGACAGGATTTACTGTAAGGTGCTGGTCATTCATTAGGTATGAAAAGCACAGGATTTGAGTCTTTATGGGGGGGAAATAATGGATTAGTTGATCATATTAATCCTTTCATTGGGCAGAGAAAGGATTCAAGGAGAACATCAGATGTGTCAGATGTGGATGGTTCCTTTATCTAGGTGACATTATGAGGCAAGCAGTAAATGGGGACCTGACCAAAGCTGGAGAAGGAGAATATTTGCAGAGGAACTTCAAAAGAAGTCAAGGGTGCAATTCAGTCATATTCTTCTCCTGGATCAACATCAAAGAAGATTACACTGCCAAGTCACTTTTGTAATCGCTGGGGTTAACAGGAAGGAACAGAGCTCTTCAGTAGTGGATTCAATTACTTCGTAATTATAGTTGTAATAGCAACTTCTGAGCTGGACGAAGTCATGCCCCAGCAGGGAGGTGAATCTGCCCAAGCTATGGATTTGGGGGCCATTAGTGGTTTTCTGGAGAGAAAAGTGGCTGCTCCAGGGTGGGAAATTTACTAGGTGTTATTTGCCTTGGGTCAGAAGCTGGGCTGGACAAACTAGGGATGTTTATTCTGGATCTTTGAAAGGCATCACATTGCATCACATTAAGGTTCTGTTCATCTCCACCTTTTTTTTAGAACTAGAGAGAGAGAGACAAATAGACTGGCTATCAACTAGCAAGTACTGAATTTCCCAACTGTGTTCATGATTTCAATGATTATTGACATTTTAGGTATGTTGCACACAAGGAATATGACCTAAAATGCATTTTTTTTTAAAAAAAAAAGGAACTGCATATATAATCAAATTTTTTTATCAGAATACTGGCAAGGCAGTAAAAATCTTTAACAGAAAGTGGAAGAAATTCAAGATATCAATCAGATAGTCAAAAAAAGGATTCCATGAAGAAAAATGTTGCACTGGTTGGGAAGCTATCCTGTTCAGAAGAAGTTGTGAAACCTTCTACAGATCATTTTGAAAAATAAGTGTATGAAAGGTGGTTATTCGATGGCAATGTATATCAGTCACAAAAATCAGTAGAAAAAAATCAATGAAATATCAATAGTAAGTATGAGGAGGATAATAATAAGATTTTTCTTTTTAAAATGTTAAGAAGAAAACCAATAGTCAGTATGATGTTCTGAGTTCACTGATGGGGAGAGAAACAAGATAGAATCTGTACAGAGGAAGCAAAACATTATGCCATTTTGCTACGTGCTGTTTTTCTGGGCAAGCATTAGTTTCTCTGTTTGTGGGAGCACACAAAAGCTAGCACAAAGTTGAACACAGATCTGTTTTTTTGCTGGTAACTTTTGCAGATGTGCAGTAATAAATTAAAAAATGAATGGGTTACTGGTAGAGGGATTTGAGCCATCTGGTTGAATAAACACTCTTTGACAAAATATTTCACTAGGATGAAAAATAAGAAAGAATGCGGACTGGATACTACAATAGCAATATTCTCCTGGAGAAGGAGTGGCTTACGGACTCTCAGAAATCCCCTGGCAGAGAAAATGGTTTAATACAATCGAAACTTTAAAAAGTGGTTGTAGATAGTGGAAATGGGGTATCAGCCTCAATTAAGGCACAGGAAGAGGTTTAAACTGGAGATCGGGGAGGGTGACTACTGACACCCAGTTCCCAACCGTTTGTCATCCTGTTCAATTTTGCTGCTGTGTCCTGGAAGTCTTGTTTCATCTTCTCTCATTTTCATGCTTCATTTAGCTTTTACAGTGCTTAGCTATTTACAGTGCATGGGTAGAGAAGACCAGAAACTAGTGTAAAAACACAAAACACAATGTATGAATGGTAGAGCAATTAGAAGGCCATATTATGGTATTTCTTTGTACAGAAATACTCAAATATCAGCTAATACCACAGTCTTGCTCGGAGAGATTTGTTACATGATGGACATCAGAACAAAATGCCTATAAAAGCCTATCTTAAAAATTCAAATGTTTACTTTTACTTTTGATAATTACCCAGCAGATTAGTCATGCTTTTATATGCATTTTAGCTTTTTCTAAGTGCTTGTCAAGAAATGAGTTTTTGCTTTATTGCAAGCATTTAATTTGAACAATACTATTCAGCCAGGACAATTTTGTTTTTATTTTTCCTTTGTGGAGCATTCACTACTTCTTACACTCTGAACCTTTGATCTCCCTCCCCCCAGTTTCTCCTAATTACTACACCAGCTAGAACAAACCAATTTGTTTTGTTGTAAGCTCTTTGTTATTATCTTCCATGGGCATGCATATGAACACAGCCAAGCTACACAAAGGCTGATAAATGAGCCATTTATTTGATACAGTAATAATCAGATTTATCAAAGGCCCGTGCATTGGCTGTGTTACAGATATATTAATCAGAAAGCTTGAGCTGAACTTCCTCAAGGTGACAACATGCTAGGTCTTTCCTGAAAGCCTATTATCTTCTGTGCTAAGTATACCACTTTGATAATTGTAATCTCTTGTGTATAACATTTAAGCCACCTTGAAAAGACTTTAAGTTTGCCTCAGACCATTTTTTTAGGCAGCATTCAGGTACTGTTTAAGTTTTTCCAGCTAAGTGTTTTCCTCAGTGTGTATAAAACTTATTGAGTATCCTTGTCAGCATTTGGCCTCTTAACCTGCCATTTTAAAAAGGGATCAGAAATTAACACAGGATTCAAAAGGAGGGATGTGGTTGTATGAACCTTGCTTTAGCAGCTTGTTTTTTGATACCCACATGATCAAAAACCTTTCCCTTGTGCTCAGTTTTAGACAATCAGTATGGGTTGCTTCTTAGTGGGTATACTGATTTTTTTGCTCCTTCTCCCCAAATCTGATAGAGAAGCCTGTGCACCTCACCCAAAGCTGTGGATTCTGCTGTGGCATCAGGTGTTGAAGGGACTCCTGGAAGGACCCTGCAGCTCCAAAGGAGCTCAGCACCTTAGCTGCCTCTCTGGCCATGAGGTTTCTCTTCTTTAATTTGAGGAATCTTGAAAATTTTCCAGCTTCTGCTGTCTTGGGAGGGAGGCAAATTTTGATATATCTTAACCCTTGTGAAGTAGAATAACCTTGTCTGTTTTTTTCTATGTAAGGATCAATATTTTATAAGCTGGTAATTAAAGATATGCATCAATTCAGATCTGACACTAATTCTACCTGCTGTTGTCCCACATGGTTAGTTTTCTCAAATTTAATAAGGTTGACCTGGAAATACATTATATACTGAATGTCCTGCAGTATGTCTAGGGAAAAATCAAATATTATATGTTGGGAAAACTTTTCTCTTGTTATTGTAAGTGACTTTCAAACTAGCATGTGATTGGTTTGAGACCACCCCCATATTTTTTAAACAGACAATGAATTAATTTATTTAGTACTCTACTTGTACCACCTGCAACTTTTGCCTCTGTAAAAGGCAGTCTGACTTTTCATTCCAGTGATGAGTTACAAATACCAACAGTGAATATGGAAATATGGCTTGATGTTGCAGTGAGAAAACAGTATTAAAGTCTTTCTGTTTTTATAGGCTGTGTACTTTGCTAGCTCATTCTGCTGCATAAATTGAAGAGTTGAAGAAGGAGATTTCTTTCTGAAAAAACTCACGCTTCATTACTTATATACAGAGCCCTTTAATGTGACACAACTCTTATTTAGCATCTCTAATATGATGCATAGAAAGAAAGAGTACCTGCAGTTGAATTTATTAGGTGAAATGCTAAGTTAAAGGGACAATTTTTTTTTCAGTAAACATCTTATAGCTTCTATTTCACAAAGCTACATTATATTTGTAAATTCAGTGTATGTTTATCTTTCTTCAGATGGAGGTAGTAAAATTTGACCAAGAATAGAAGTTAACTTTTAAACATTTTAACCTTGATATAAATGTGCAATTGTCAATGAAGTTCAATTCATGACCATATGCTATAATATCATATCATTTAGAAGATAGTTTAAGAAGAATAAGACCCGTTAAAGAATATATGGAGCCACAATATAAATAAATAGTAAATATTATTTCCAAAAAAGCAAATTAGAGCCTAATGTGCAAATCTGGGATATGAGGTGTGTTGGTCTAAAATTCCGATCTCAAACCTTCCCAGCAGCTCCCTAACCTATCAACGCTTTGATTAGAAAATTTCTTTGTAGGGTTAGGTTTCTTCTTCTACCTGTGTGCAGTGCTGCCCCTGTTTAAGCTCTACCTAAGCTCCAGTAAAGTCAGAAGAAGCTGATCATTAAATACTCTACAGTCCTAACTTGTAGGCACCTATGTCTCATATTGAATCTTGCCTTAGTTTTTAATAAGTTTTTAATAAGATTAATTAAAGCATTTTACATCTTAATCTTGACTTTGCAGCCAGATAAACTGAAGCATAGGAAGAAAAAAATATTGTTCAGTTTACCCAGAAAAACAGTGGCAGAACATGACATACAACACTTCTATATTATGTCTTCCCTTATGGCTGTCTACTATATTACTCTACTAATAAGAACATTTCTGTCTTTTGCACACAAATTAGGTACAATAATTTGACTGCTCCCACCATAGGTTGTATGGTAGAATATATTTCTGAGCTTAGATGTGACAAGTGTAGTTCTGAAACTGCAAATTGTAGTTAATGGATGCTATATTTTCCTCTGCATGGAACTTGTTTAAAGGCAGTATTGTTAATAGTGTGTATGAGTGTATTTGAAGGTGGAAGTGTATATTTGAATCTGCTTTCAAAATGGTTGGGTAGAAAATTAGTAAGCTGGTATAGGAACATGTGTGAATATGAAATGTCTCTTCAGTATTCTGGAAGACTCTGAAAGACATTGATAGATTGCCCGTGAAGTCTGAAAGCTAAAATTATAACCGTGGTCTGTAATCTTCATTGGAACTATTATCGAAATTTTTCATGGATTTTCATAGATTAGTAGGAACCATAAGACTTTTGGCCTGGTCAGTTTCTGACTTTATTGTGTCTTTCATTGCTAAGCCACAGAGTAGTGGCACCATCATTTTATATGAAGACCATGTGCTTCTGTTCTGCATACAACAATTTTATTCAATATTTGGTAGCAAAAAGCAAACACAATGCTGTGTTTGTAACAACGTCACTTGTTAAATGAATGCATCTTTTTCTTTCTCTAGTCAGTTTTAATTTCTGGTCTTCATACACTGACCCAAAAGAAATTCAGCTGAACTTTTTTCTATCATCTGAAGCAAATTAGCCATGTAATGACAGTTAGTTGAAAACTAAAACAAATTATTAAATTGTTCTGAGTGGCCAAATGTCCTAAAAGATGTGATAGGAGAAATATGAGAATAGGCTGACTGAGAGGCTGGGGAACCTCCACCACTGGAGTTTTGAAAAACAAACTTTGTTTGTATTTAACAGAAGAATGGTTATTCTTGTCTTCAGACTTGCAGATGGCCTGGGTGACCTCTTGAGTTTCCTCCTAGCCCTGTTGTCCTATGATCCTAAGGTTTCTACACGACTTCTGCTTTCTCTTGTGAGTGAGGCCACCTGCCCTAACCCTACTCTAGAGCTTACGAGGCTGCCCCTGCCTTGCTGCTGGCTGCAGACACTACTTGCCATAGAGTTGGCAGGGGCAGTGCTCCCTTGACAATTGCTCGTGCCTCCCCAGGTTGGCCAAAATATCCTGCCTGCGCCATGCCAAGAAGCAAAGCATGCTCATCTGTGGCTTGTGTAGCTCCAACAACATGGCTGTGGGCTGAGGCTGGGCACACATCCACCAACATACCTCAGCCTAAGTGACTTTTTGCCTTCCTCAGGTATTTTTTACTGTTTTTGCTCTGAAGCTCTAAAATCTCATGATAAAATAAACATAAATGGCAGAAATGGTTACATGATATTTTTTCAAACTTAACATGTAATTAACTTTACAAGAAACCCAAGTATTGGCCACCAATTTGTATTGCTTACCTGATGAGTTAAGAGGTTGAATACAAAACAATGTTATTTCTTTACCCTCAGATATATACGAAAAGTTCTTCTTCCTGGTATTCAGCATCGTCCTTCAAACAACCTCACATATAATTACAGGGAATTGTCATTAGTGACCGCACCTTAATCTTTCAATTATTCTAACTATGATAAGCTTCTGTATTGTAAAGCTCTTGAAGTCCTTAGTATTGTATTATTCAACTAACTGCACTTAAATCATAAAATGGTCTACTTTAACCTCAATAATCAAAGATGTTCAAAGTTAAAATTGAGAATGAAGGGTACAAAAGGGTATGAAAAGACCATTTGTGCAAGCCAAAAATTCTGCTTACCTTTCAATTTTCTTTCTGAAATACTTTATTTCATTTTGGTTTTAAATCAGACATTAGGCAAAATTGCAAACCTAGGCATCTGAAATACACCGAAAAATATATGTGCATATATTTAAATAAATAATAATAACACTAAAATGTAACTGCATTCATACAAAATAGGTTTTAAGACACACAGTGCTCCCAGTTTGCATAAACCTGTGTCTGTGTTGTCTGAATAATGTTTTTGCATATGCACATCTAAGAACAGATTAGGAACACGGCTTCAAAAGCAGGTACTCACAGCACTCCCAAGCCCTGTCGTTCCCTAGAGATAGTAAAACAGCTCTAATCCTAAAGCTGTTTCGATATGTTCTCTTTGGAATGGACCTAATAAGTCCAGATGGTTTTTGTGAAGAAAAATGACCTGATTTAGACTCCTACCTCGTAAAAGAATCTAAGCCTTTCAGTAGGAGTAAAGGAGTGTGTCCAATTATCTTTCAGCTGCGAGCATTTCCTCAGCACTTGGTACAGAACTGTTTATGCACAATATCCTAACATTACCACAGGGTACTGACACGTATCCCTCCGACATGCCTTGCAGAGTCCCCATCCCCTGACTGTCTGGAGCAGGCATGCTCGCCATCCTGCCCTGATGGGACCAGCGTGCTGGGGCGTGTGGGGCTGTGCGATGCTAATCACAGTCCAGATAAAGTCCTGTCAAGCCATGACCCAGGTCCCAGCTGTATGGAAAGAAGTGAATGAGGAGCCATAATTATTACAATAATTTTGGTCTGTCCACAAGTGAGCACATGGGATCTGAAGCCTTGCTGTTCAGAAAGCAGGAACAAAGAAAGACCAGACTGCTGGGCTGATACTAATTTGTAACAGTTGAAAACAATCTAAAACTGTCAAAGATCCAGACAAAAAGAAGCACTGGTATGATAAGATTAAAAAGCCCTAGGAAAGGAAGCAGAGAGGGGAAGATAACAACTCAGCAAGGTGGATATTTGGCCCATACCAAGGTGCAGGAGAAGTCAATATTTTCCTACCTGGTTGACAGCCTCAATGACAGAGATTTAGTGAGAAACTGCACTGAGGGTGGTGAGCATACTGCTGGTTTACCTAACAAGTTAGTTGCAGCTCATCACTATATGTACTAAGAATAATTATTTCATGCTCATGATCACCCTTTCAAGTCTCTGATCCTAATAAAAGATACCCAATAAAGGAGACCTATATATTTGAGGACTGCAAAGTGGCCATTAATTTTTTTTTTTTTTTTTGAGATGTCCATTAGCTATAATTTGCAGTCCTGAGCTTCACAAGGCTCATTATCTAGACCTTATTATCACTGTAACTGTCATGGCCATATACTTACCTTTCTTTTGTTAAATTACTTTTTTTGGTTTCCTTTCTTTCATTTGACCTCCTGGAAAAAGCTTTGAGAGTTTTTCTAAGATCTGACTGTAAGGGAAGTAATGTTTTCTATATATTTTTAAACAAATGCTGAGTACTTCATGATCTATAAGAATTTTGAATATGTGTTTAACTTGAAGAACATAAATGCCCTAGCTGAAGTCAAAGGACATTTCTCAAATAAAACTCTTTATACCTTGGAAGTTACAACTTTCAATCCACCTATATAGAGCCTTTAGCTGCAGCAGGAAAATCTGTATTAACCTCATATAGCTGGTATCACAACAGGACACAATTTATTTCAGCTCTTCTTTTTTGAAAAAGAAAAAAATAATCTAAAAAAGGTATGCAGATGGGAAAAATATCAGAATTTGGGAAGAGATCATATAAAAAGATAAAATATATTAAGACTTCTCAGTCTGGAAAAGATGACTGACATGGGATGTGGTAAAGGTAAGTAAAATGATGAATAGCACAGGGAAGGTCAATGAGTTACAGCTATTCTCTATTTCTCATACTGTAACAGCTGGGGGCATCAAATGAAATGAGCAGGCAGATGGTTTAAAACAAAAAAGAAGTTCACAAAATACATAATTAAATTGGGGAGTTCATTGCCACAGGATGTTGTGGATGCCAGTAATATTAATGCCTTCAGAAAGCCATTAGACAAATTAATAGGGAAAATAGCCATTAGAAGATGTAAAACACAGTAACATGCATCTACGTCTCGCTCCAGAAGTACCTCATCACAAATTCTTGAAAGTGGAGAAGAAATATGTGAAAAAAATACAATCTATGCTTCTCTACTGCAATATAGCCATACTCAGTTTTTTAATATTCTACATACATTTTTAAAATATATCTTATGTAATCACAGAATCAGATATTTTTCTGTTTAATTCCACCTACTAAAAAACATTTCATTGGTTTATTTATAAATATCTAATAATTCAAAAAATTAACAAGCTTATCCATATCAAGAAACTGTAACAAATTGACCAAAATTGAAACAAAACAGAGCATTACTGCCTTCCTGTAGCTGATCTGAGTAGATATCACTGAATTTAGCTAGGTTATTTTCTTTTAATTTGCATAATATTTTCCTATTAATATTTTTTTCTTACTGAGCAGATGAAAGTAGAAAGATCAGCAATACTAGAGATTCACTGAACAATTGGCTAGGAATCCTGAACACCAGGTTAAGTAGAAACATAATAAAAGGCATTTTGCTTAAAATTGTGCATGTTTTTACTGATTCAGGGTTTAAGCGATGGCAATAAAAAATTTCACAGATAAAACAAAGGTTAAGTACTTTTACTCTGTTCCAGTGTATCACTTGTAACAAATTTCTTTCTCTCAAATTACTGAGTAATGGTTAAAGAAAAAAATAGTTATTATTCCAGACCCGTAAGTGGCTATTATTGGTTTCTAAACATGTGTAATAATTTTTTAAAATTAGATATTCTAAGGTATGTTGCTGTCACTGCACCTAGCGTAGCATTTTCATTCTGTTTAAAAAGTGGTGGGGATGCTAAAACACAGGATGGAGAACTGTGTGGTTATGAAATGTTTTCTCTCTCTCCTCTCTCCAGCTATTGAATGAAGAGAGCTAGAAGTTCCCCTAACCTTCTTTGTGAATCACACATCATGTTCTCCCTTCAGTTCCCAATCTTCTCCCTAGACGATCCGAGTTGCTATTTTTCTACGAGGTGACACAGAAATCTTTCCTTGCCTGGTCCCACTGTTGACCAGTTAGTCATTCAAATCAGTCTGTCCTGCCAAAAGGGATGGAAATGTGAGGAAATACCAGGAGTCTGTGTGCACATCCTAACCTGAAATATAACTCTGTAATTAAAAAAATACTATATAACTTGAACATTCACAATGTGACATAAAATATGCTATTATTAATATTATTTTTATGCTTTTTAGGGTCATTCAGGAGCTTCTGGTAACAGAGAAGTGGCATTATAATTGTTGTTATATCCTGGCAGTATTGAATTTGCTAAATGGCTCTCATGTTTGTTCAGTCATGTAAGACAGCAAGGCACTTTAATTCATTTCTTATGGGCTGCACTTCCTTCCCATTTGAATCTTGCTGAAATTCAAGATGTTGATTTTCTCAGCAATAAGGTTGTTTATATGCTGGGTCCTTGTTACCTGTTCTCTGTCCCTGCAGTTGTTATTATAGTCATTAAAATCCATATCATGAATTTATACTAAATAGATCTACAAACAGAGTGTCATGTACAGTCCCAGTATAATTGGCTACTGAAGAGACAAAGAAGCTGCCAATAATGGTCTGATTTTTCACCCTTGGACCTCTACTTATATATGTACAAATGATACATCCACACTTTGACCTGGGGACCTTGCTGAGCGCATATTCTTATTTTGAGTGGAGAGGGTGGGTATTCTGAGACAATTCAGCTGATATTTATGTTGGTAAAATTGCTCATACTCAGTGAGTTAATTCTTTGAGCATACAAAAGAACAGGATAAAAAAACTGAGCTGAAGTTATGATCTTACAAACACTATGTTTTCACTAAAATAATATTCTACCCTTCTTTTTCCTCAATATTTATGGTAATGCAGGATATCCACCTGGAAAATTATAATAAAATATTAACATTCATCTATTTAAGTTGTTTATTGCCCAAAGACAAACTACTGTTGTTTGTTCACTGCCTCATGAGCCTTTCTGAGTTTAGGTTAATGCGATGGTGCATAGGTTAATGGAGTATGCATTTGGGGAATACCTACCTTTACATCTTTGGTAATTAATAAAAACAGCTTTTCTATTTTGAAATCTCCCTCTTCACTTATTTGTAGTTATAAAAAAAAATATGAAACAAAGACAAATAAAATTACAAAAAAGTAAATATAATTTGTAAATTAAGATTCATAAATGATCTTTTTTTAAATGTATTTTTATCTGAATTTTTTTGTTATTCAGAATACTCAGATATTAATTTTTTCTGTTCACTTTCAAGCACCTTCTCCTACCTTCCCTTCAAGTTATGAGTCCAATGCTCTCTCAGCAAGTTCTTTTAGATATTCTATATGAGGAAGGTTTAATGTTTCGTACCAAATTTACTTATCTGAAGATATTTGACACTACACAGGATTTTGATTTAGCAGAGTGATACAGCAATGCACTGAAATCACAACACAAACACAGTATAGCAATTGCAATATACACCTGGATCGCAACACACATGTGATTCCCTTTACCAGTCTCTGTATGCTCACCATCACGATGTTGGGTGTCTCCAGTCACTGTGAAGGAATACATAGGTTGAAATAAGTTCAAGCCCATTGCTCTCTTCAAAGTTCATTTTGTTGGCTGTTTGATTTTTATACTTTATGTTGGGCTGAGCCACATATACACTGTCCCCATGCTAGGTCTGGCTGGCTTAGGATGATAATGCTATCTACTGATTATTGTAGGGAAGGACATTTACACAACCAGTTGACCCACTCAACAGATATATCCATTTATCTAAAACACAAGACACCCTTGGGTTCCCTTTGTGTTAAGTTCAGCTTCCTTTATGACAGGTCTTCTGAGCTTCATGAGCTCATCGCCCTTGCCTATCTTCTCTGAGCCTTCTTCCACTGCACAGGTTCTCTGATCGGTCACACCAGTTTATGCTCCCTCCTTTTTCCTGTGTTGCATTCCTTTTTGAACATTGTTATTGGTGTTCTGTATGGCCTACCCTGCTTCCGTATCGTATTGTTACATACCTCCTAGTTTTGGCCCAGAACATTAAATACTTTCCAAAACTTATTCTCAGGTTCTTCTCTTCCTCTTTCTCCTCCTCTTCTCTTTCTTCTTCTCATAGAATCATAGAATTGTTTGGGTTGGAAGGTACTTTTAAAGGTCATCTAGTCCAACTCCCCTGCTGTGGGCAGGGACATCTTCAGCTAGATCTGGTTGTTCAGAGCCCCGACCAACCTGACCTTGAATGTTTCCAGGGATGGGGCATCTACCACCTCTTTGGGCAACCTGTTCCAGTGTCAAACAAAAGGAGTGTGCCTCTGTATGGTCCAGTAACTGCAAAGAAGAATAAAAGGAGGGACACTTAGCTCAAGAGTAAATTTAAGGAATACAATGTCATGAAAACAGACAAGCTTCATGTATTTACATCTTTTTTACTATTACAGAAAGTTCTGTAGTTACCTCATGGTAATGTCTTAGACAGACACCAGAATTAGCTATCTGTTGTAATTTTTTTATAAAAAATATCTAATTTGAAAGATAGTTCATTTCAAACTTAAAATAAAGAGAACAGTTCTCAAAGGGGTCAAGTAAAAGAAATGTGACTATTCATGGCTATGTGGCTCATGGTTGAATTTCCTGGTGTCTTGTGGACTACCAGGAGATGTATGAGTAAAAAAAAAAAAAAAAACCAGTACGAAAAACATCCCCAAGTACTGAAATTTCTCAGTCTGTTCCTGGTGCTTCTTGTTGTCCTGGATCACTTAACATCTCAAAAATAACACCCAAGCCCAGGAATCAGCACAAGCAAGAGTGGACTCCCATTTGATAGCACAAACACAGGCTACTTCATGCTAGTTAATCTCTGTGTCATAAAATAGTCTCAGGAAATCTCAATTGACTAGGAAAGACATACCCATTGTAGCTCTTTCCTCTTTCCATCTACTCATAATCACCAAAATTTTAGACACTTGATACCTCTGAGATTATTTCTTCATGCCAAATGCATTTGAAGTCTCCACAATATGTTTAAAAAAACATCGGGTTGAGAAATTTACATATTCTTAGATACACCACACAAGCAGTATTTCTTTTTTAGAAATTAAATACTGTAAAATATCATCCTGTCAATTTCAGCTGGTACACAGAAGTTACTTGGTGTTTCGATTTACTTGCTAGGAAAACAAAACTGATTTGGAAGAAGGAGCTCAGTGGGAGGAAAAACAAAATTGTCTTACAGGTTTGTAAACTGCTTCTCAGGTCCTTTCTAAGAATGCTTATGGAGACATAGTTTTAAGCAATTAAGAGATTAAAAAGTTGATAGATTTCTAAAGTATTGTCCCTTTTCTGTGGCCAAATTTATTTTTACATCTTCCATTCCTCAAACCATTATTACAATTACACTCAGCTGAACAAAATCTCTCCAGAAACTGTCTCTGCAAAGGGAGTCAGTCAGAAAGCATCAGACGTCAAATGCAAAATGATCAGTTTAATAAGACTCTGGGCTTAGGAATGCCACTGGCTTTTTCCCCACCTCATAACAAAACTAACAGTTTTATTACAATAGATGATGAACATGCATCTCTCTGATATTGTTTATTACTTGCTGATGGCAATTCGAAGGAATACCTCCTACTTACTCCCAGAGATGAAATTGCTAGTCAAGAATAATTGTGTGTGCTTAACAGAGGTCTTACTGGAAAAAAAGAAAAATTATGCTAAATATAAGCCCCAAGTTTTGACTATCAGGCTAGTTATTAAACAGTGTCAAGACTTTACACAGTCAAATATAGTGGGTTACAGACATTAATCCTGTTGAATACGACTGTACGAGGATTAGCTATAATATTAGGAACAAGTAATATCCATTGCTAACATTTTGAGCTTATAGTTTCATTTCATCTTTCATCCTTATTACAGAATAGACTGGCAAAGTAATTCACCCAATAAGATCATTTTGTTGGCATTTGTTCTTTACTCATGTAGGCATTAATTACAATGGACCAATTTCTACCTATATTATACACTTTTTTTAGTAGCCCAATACATTAAAGCTAGCCAGTTGTGTTTCTTTTCCTGAAATTTTCAGTTGTTTTTTTTTTTCATAAATCTTCCAACAGATTGCTAGAATTGTCATCATTTTAATTCAGTTCTGATATTAAAATTTAAAAAAAAATAGGTATTGAAACATACATATACAGATCTTTTCTTGTTTATTCTCAAATTTAAAGCAAGTGTCTAAAACATACTGATATGGCTGAAGTATATATTAAGACATATCATTTGTGGTACTACTTCTCATTCTTCCCTCCACTACCCTTCCTTTTCCTCATTCAATTTCCTAAATTATCTTGCTCACAATGATTGCATTTTAAAAAGTGTTCATGTGCTCATTCAGAGGATGAGAATCACTGCTTACAAATTGCTGGGAAATTTTTAAAAAGTCAGTATAAAGACAAGCACAAGTCTACAATATTATTTATACCAAGTATGATAACTATTAGAAAAACAGTAGAATTAGTTTTCCAAACTATTCTGAAATTTATTCAGGACTTGTTTACCTATTTTATTTACTACAAGCCATAGAAGGAAAGGAAGATTTACTACCAACAAAAATATAGTATTTCAGGCACATCTTGGAACTGGTTTTCAACTTCACTCTGCTTTGTCCACTATCTGGTTTTTTCCAGAAACCAGTCTATAAATACTTCTTGTTCAGAAAGGTAGCGTTTTACAGTTGTTTCTCATGGGTGGATATGATTAATAAGGTAGGAAGGTGAGGAGAACTCATCTCACTTAAAAGTTCTCTGTTTCAAAAAAAAGTTTTATTGTGCTTTATGTTTAGACCTGACCCACCAGTAAGAATAAACACTTTGAGGGGGAAAAAAAAACCCAAAGCAAAACAAAAATTGAAAGAGGAGGTTCATAGAAGAATCTTCAAATACCTTTGACTATGTCTGAGTATATATGTCTTGGATGAAAAATGTAAATGGGAGCAATAATTGTGTTTAGAACAGATGAAAATTCACTTGTATTGAATTTAACCAGTGAGTAACTGCAAGCCTTTTACGTTTAATGGGGACCTGTGGCAAGACTGGTGGCTACATACTAAAGACAAGCCTCTTAGCAGCCTTCAGTTTTAAGAATTATTCAATATTCCGCAAGGTAGGAATGAAATACAGAAAGATTTAATGTAGAGAGTACCTAAGAGGTCAGCTTTCAGAAAATTTTTTTATTTCTATTTCACTGAAGAAACTTAAATTAGACTTAGGGTGGCTCTGAAATTTTTTCCTCTCCAAGGAAACAATTGCTTCTCCTGGAGCAAGAAAATATTAGATTATTGTTGTGATTTTTCAAATGAATTGGAGTTAACTGGTCATCCACTTACTGAAGTTCAGGAAAATTTATATTCCTAAAATCTTTAGGTTTCTTTGAAAATCAGTGCCATTTACGCCAGCGTATTACCAGTCTCCACACACTTCTTTCCTATCATGATACTCAGTTATTATGAGCAACTCTATTTTGCAAATCGAACCGAAGTCCACAGGATAAGCCTGACCAATTTCCACACAGTGAAAAATTTAAACAGTCATATTACTGTGAACTCAAGTGCAAAAGATTGCAAAAAGTGTGAGGAGGAAGGAGAGGCAGAAAGGAGCTGTTAGGGACTGACTGCAAATCCCATTCCCCATCCCCCTGTGCCACTTGTTGGGGCGGAGGCAGTAGAGGAGTTGGGAATGAAGGAGTGAAGTTGAGCCTGCCAAGAAGTGGGGGCTGAGGGGAAGGTGCTTTAGCTTTTTTTCGTTGTTGCTCAACATCCAACTATATTTTTAATTGGCAATAAGTTAAATTAATTTTCCCCAAGCTGAGTCTGTTTTGCTTGTAACAGCAATTGCTAAATGATCCCCCTGTCTTTATCTAGACACATTAGCTTTACATCTTATTGTCTCCCTCTCTTTTGTTGAGGAGAGGGGATGAGAGAGTGGCTGGATGGATGTCTGACAGATGGGCAAGGTCAACCCACTATAGTTTTCCATGGCTAACTATTAATTGATACTATCTTTACATACAATTCTTTTAAAAAAATGTGGGTTTTTTCCTTCTATATATTTTCTAAAATTAATCATAGCAAACCTTTTAGCATTTTTAAATGCATGAAAATATATTTTTATCTATATTCCTAATGTATTTTATAGTGATATAAAATAACAAGTCCATTTGGTGTTTAAGTGACCTCTTGCAACAAGATTATTTTTATTTGAAGAGGGAAATAATATTTTTCCAATCACACAGCTGTAAATACGTCCGATTTTGGGTACTGCTGCTTGACGGTAACCAGGTGAGTGACTGCAGCAGTGGTAGTGAATATGTACAGGCTTGAATTCCGCTCTGGGTACACTTCTGTAACATATTACTTCTTTACTGACCTGAAAAAGAGAACTATAGAGGGTAATGGATGGCGCACAAGATAACGACAGATATTTGATGTATAGTTACAATTTAATAGCTATGCACATAACGCCAGAAATATAAGCCTTGATATCTTCCTTTAAGACCTAGGCAGGAAGCATTTTCCCATTATGTGAAAACATTAAAAGTATTGAAACATGCTTCTATCCCAAATTTTCATAAATAGTATTAAAGTTCACATTGTTACGCACATTCTTTCCTAATGCTCATCAACAAAAATGTGAAAAAAAAATGACATTTTTGTATATTTAAAGTAATGTCCTCTGAATGTGACCTTTTTGGTTAGTGTTTCTGTCTGTCAGCTAACAAAAGCTGAAGTTATGCCAACTTTTTGCTCAAAAAAAAGCTGAACAAGAATTTTCTCACATTTTTAATTCATGGAGATGGAGAAGAGCCATTAATACTGATTTCATTTTAGGACTATTTTTAATTTTTGAAAAATTGTGACTTGGGTGGCAGTAGGAAGACAGAGTAGGAAAAATTCCGAATCCACTTGCTGCTGTAGTTGTGAGGGGGCCTCACCCTATAACCCTTTCACATCAGAGGAACTGGACATATATGAGGGAGACGTGTTGTCCTTATGAAGAGTATGGAAATTATTCATGCATTGGAGAAAATTTAGTGCTTTCTTCTACGTTGTGGAAGAAAAGCAGAAATTAATTCTTTCTAGCTAATCAAAACAAAATATCTGGGCCTACATTAAAAATATTTTTGCAGTAATATTTGTGGCAGGTTTAAGGACTGTTTGGAAAAAGACATGTAATGCAGGAGAAGTTATAAAAGCTGATCACATCAGGCAAATACATTTACGTTCGTGTAGAAATACTTTGTGCCGATTGAATCCAAGAATCCAGTATACTAGATTTTTAGTCAGTGAAGGACATGGTGATTACTTCAATTTTTTATTTATGAGTGACATAGAGATTTTCTTGTGCTACATAAATTATTGATGAGGATACAGAAAGCAACGAATTTCATCAGAATGAAAGGCAGATAGTGAGGAGGGCAACAGAACTCTTCATTACAAAAAGTAACTCTTAAAATTGCATTTACGTTAACAATATTTTCTTCAAAAAAACCTTCTGGATTGCCAGGTAGTGTGAGTGGTCAAGAGACAGGTGAATGTAGCTAACCTTGTCTTAAATAAAAGTTGCTGAGTAGAAAAGTTGATTTCAGAATAAAATAAAGGTTTTAAAACTTAGATCTTTAGAGCAAATTTTGTTCACTCTGCAGTAATTGTGCATACAGTTTAGTAGTCTTTGGTAAGACTAATTTTATGAAGAAGTGCCTCAGAATTGATTTAAGTCAACTGAAGCACACTGCATGATCACGCTGTCATGGTTTAACCCCAGGCGGCAACCAAGACCCACCCAGCCGCTCGCTCACTCCCCCCCCCGGTGGGATGGGGGAGAGAATCAGAAGAGTAAAAGTGAGAAAACTCATGGGCTGAGATAAAGACAGTTTAATAGGGAAAGCAAAAGCTGTGTGCACAAGCAAAGTAAAACAAGGAATTCCTTCACTCCTTCCCATCGGCAGGCAGGTGTTCAGCCATCTCCAGGAAAGCAGGGCTCCATCATGCGTAACGGTGACTTGGGAAGACAAACGCCATCACTCAGAATGTCCCCCCTTCCTTCTTCCTTCACTTTTATATGCTGAGCATGATGTCATATGGTATGTAATATCCCTCTGGTCAGTTTGGGTCAGCTGTCCTGGCTGTGCTCCCTCCCAGCTTCTTGTGTACCTGGCAGAGCACGGGAAGCTAAAAAGTCCTTGACTTACATAAGCACTACTTAGCAACAACTGAAACATCAGTGTGTTATCAACATTCTTCTCATCCTAAATCCAAAACACAGCACTATACCAGCTACCAGGAAGAAAATTAACTCTATCACAACTGAAACCAGGACACATGGTGAGGGAACAAATACACATGCTGACACAGAGCAAATACACTGATAAATAATATTGCCTATCATTCCTGCCTTGGTTATTGCTGTGTTAGAAATGTATTCTTTGTATATATCCCTGCATTTGTAATAACATTTGACTAGATTTTTGATTAGTATTTTTCAACTCCTAGACAATTAGGTCTTTGTAGTTATCCTATCAAAAATAATGAGGGTCTAATTTGAATGGTACACATTAAAATGCACACAGTTCATAAACTACGTATTAGTATGATAATTGCAGTACCCTGTACTTATAGGCTTGGAAAGAACAGCTATTATTAGATATGAATCTGATGGTGGCATCACATAATACATACTAACTACCATACAAAAATACATCATCTTACATTAATTACCTGAATTACTCTGAAAATGTTCACAGCCTTTCTCTCTCCCAGAAAACACGACACAGACACAAAGGATGTTCTTTTTCAGTAGGAGGCACTTTAAATATGTTGAACAGGTTGTGTCAAAATAGTACATAGGCCTCAGGGGCTGTTATCTTCCTCCATGTCCAACATAAGAGCTATTACATGGCCACACTTACAAGGAATTTCTTGCATGTTCCCTATTCCTCTGCGAGAAACATTTCAAATTAATTTTGAAGGGTCCTCAGGCATAAATACTCCTTCAGGTACTTGTCTCAAAACCTCAAGTGGGGTGCTGAGTAACACCACAGAGTGGGATTTCAATAGCAAAGAAGCGCTCCCCAAGGCTGATGTGTGATTTTCCCGGTCCTCCTCCGCTGCTTCCGCAGCCTCATCATGCACCAGAGGATGGAGGACCGGTGCAGGGAGGTTCCCTCTGGATGATTTCTCCTTAAATGTTGCACTGGGAATTCAGCTGCTTATTAACACATGATGAATGCTGTGCTGCGATCCTCTGTGGTCCATGACTGTGGAAAGGTTAAATAATAGCCCCTATGTCCTAATAGGGAGGTGTTCAAATTTTCATTCAGTGTTAGTGCTATGGGAGGGGAAAATTGCATTGCAGGTGAAACTAGAAAAAATTAAGTCCTCACAAGTGACACAAAAACCTCAGCTGCAGAAGCTAACACCACAGTAAAGATCTGACTCTTTCAGCTGGGAAGAGTGGCAGAGATCATGTACAATGGAGAACATCCTCAGCCTCTAGAGAAAGCAGTGAGATCCCCAAAAATGCAGTGAGCTAATGCAGCATAAATGGTATTTTATGCAACAATACTGACAGCTGCAATACCTATTCCTGACTATACACCAGTATAGGCTCTGTAGACAATGTACTTTCAGGTACGGTGAACCTCAGATAATCTCAGAAAGATTTCTGTTTTTCTACTAAAGATTGCCCAGACCTGTAAATATTTTCTAACATGGAATATACGTTTGGAAGTTGTCCTCTGAAAACCTGTGCCTACCTTACAGGGTAATTTAAATCAGCAGATTATTAAGTAAAGGATCATATTTTCTCATAAATGAAATACAGTAAATTAGTACCACATGCTCCTGATTTTATGGAAATGCCTGAGATTAGTACTGTTGGTTTATTCACAGAGTGGGAGCATTATAAGCTTTGTCGAAATGTATTTGCAAAAAGCAAGATTTACTTTACTTTAGTGGGTCTCAACTCCTCCTGCAGTTCAACTTCAAGGACAATACAAGAATTTAAGTTCTACCATTGCCTTCAATACCCCAAAATTTCACGGAATGTGTTCAGTGAAAATCTTTAATATTGAGACTATGTATATATTATTATAAAAATATGGTTTATGTTTCCTATTCAATTTTCTTCAGAAAAAAACCCCAACCTCCTCCCTTTAAAATAAAAACCAAAAAACCGCACAAGCTTCCCCTTCCAAAAGAAAGAGTCTTCTTGGTTTAGCAGTTTTGATAATGTTTTTAGATCTTTTCACAGCTTCCTATCCTGCCTGGGTCTGAGAAAAGGAATTGGTAAGCCTGTAGAAAGTTTTTATATCCATGTATATCTATGGAAATAAATGTTATTTATAAACATTCATGATCTTTTACAGAAATTGTCTAATCGTACACCTTTGAGCATGTCCTGCATAACTCAATCATGTCTAAAGGAAAGAAGGTTTAGGGCTGATAGTCTGTCAGATTTCGCATACTGAGCTGTCTGGATTTATTTCATATTAGATGAGGTAGCTTTAGACCTACGTTCTGCAAATACTGTGCTCGTTTATGAAATTAAAGACTGAAGGCATGTGTATAAGCTCAATTGCAAGCAGTTATTCATCACCACACCCAAGTTCTCAGCTAACGAAATGCTATTAGCAGTCATTTAACTATATTAGTGTGGTAACAAGCCTCAGATAATATATTCAGCCACTTGGTTGAGTTTATTAACGCAGGCGCTGTGCTAGGTTAGCAACAAGCTTATAGACGAGCGCTGGCACGGAGGGCTTGCAGAGCTTGTCTGCAAACGACTGCACAGACACAAACAAGAGAACAAATACCGAAACGGAGACTAGCAGTGTTTCAAAAATAATTACTGATTATAATTCTGTGGCCGTGTAACAGGTCAAACCAGAGGATAATAGTCTTTTATGTCCTTCAAAACTATGAATTAAATTGCCACTTAGGAATACTGCAGCTTCAATGGAAATACTCCCATGAGGGACAGTTGCAAGAAGAAGGATGTAACCTTCTGCTGTGGGACCAGTATGTCATTTTAGTTTTGCCTTAATGCGTTCTCGTAGCAAGAGTCAGGGGAGACAAAATGAGAGCGAAAGAGGTTTAATTGCAGGAAAATTCTAGGTCATTTGGAAGTTCATTTCCAGGGTTTTTTTTGTTGGATTTAGCTCTGTACAATATGCCAGACCAACTATCTGATCTCACTACAACATTTAACTACAACATTTAACTTGGGCTTTTGATGAATATCCAAGTTCTCAATCTAAACCACTGACCTGTAGTTGAATGAATTATGAAATTGCTGAGCTTTCACTTATGGAAATTGTATTTGACTTTAGTTTGTACCAAATTCTCACTGTTGCCACAAGTGTCAAATCTTGGGTCCGTAAGTGACTGTAATAGCAATTTAAAGAAGTATTAAGGCTTTAAACACAGCTCCTGCTTTTTAGGAGGGAGCATTCTGTGTAGCACCTCAAAGTTTTCAGGGACCATGAAAGAGGCAGTGTGTTCACATGCTAGTATAGCATGTTTATAAGAAGTTTTAGAGTTTAATTTTACATGCGAGTGCTTCCCTAGTATATTGCATACAGTAACCTAAGCAGTTCAGATATGTGTAGTGATCAGAGTTGCAAGAGATCTCAATGAGCATGGATATCTTCGTTCTGTGTAACAATCTTAGGATACAAATAGAATTTTTTAGTTGTACACATTTCAAAACTATAGTTTTCTCTTTAATCTTATGTTTCTATGGGATTAAAATAAAATGTAAGCCTGGAGGTCAGGAGAACTGTCACTATGGAAAACAATCAACAGCATTGCAGAGGATAGAAATATGTAAGGTTCACACATGAACTATGCAAGCATAATAAGAATAAATTAAGTATACCATTAAATACTGATTTAATCCGCAGAGGCTACCACTTCATGCAAACAGCACAGTAGAAATGGATTTTTCTTCCATTTATTTTCACAGCCTCTCTTGAGAAAGGCAGAAACCAAATAATGCTTAGATTGTAATATTCTCTTGACTATTTGAGTAGGTTTGTTACTAGAACAAATGTGTATATCACTGTTTAGATATTTAAGTAATTTAATTTAATGGCATAAACATTGGCTTTAGTACCATTGGATACATACAGGAAGTGAAGGAAGAGCGAACTGTAAATCACTGTATTACAGATGCATGAAAGATTGTTCAGGGAAGGCAGGAACAATGCATTTTGCAGCATTCTTTTCTTTCTTTTCCAGAAATCAAACATTTAGTGGCCTTACCACATCCCCAAAACTGCCAATGGCACTCCCCTAGACTCCACAGACAGGGTAATGGACCATGATCCTTACCACGGGCCTACTGTGAAAACAAGTACAAACCTGGCTGCTGAGGTTTGCAAATCATCAAGCTTTTAACAGTTTGAGTACTTTATGGCTCATCTAAACTATCAAAAATGTCTGGCAAGATAAAATATCCATCAACATGCAGAAAGGACTACATACGGAAAATATTTGTCAAAAATCTGTGACAAATGCACAAGTCTGCATGTGACAGTTACTGAAAAGAGTTAAGCATCTTAAGTATTTTGAAATAAAATACAGGCTGGAGAGGTAATTAGAAAATGATGCAACATATCAAAGGAAGAAGTGACAGCACCCTGCAAGCTGTCTCCATTCTGCCTGTGTGAGATAAGTATCTCCTTCATTTAATTTTTAAATGTAAGTGTCACTATTTCTGGGAAAAAAAGTGAAAAGTAAGAAAAGAGGTATTACTCAGTGCAAGCTCAAAGAGCAATGTTTTCACCATACTGTCCTTCTCTAATAGATCATTCCAGGTCTCTGATCCAAAAAAGTCGATTCACACATACCTATCCTCCTCGTCTCAGAGTCTATTTTTAAGCTCTCATCTACGTTTAAACAAGAACCAGCCTGAATTCAGCCTGTTTGACAGTATACGAAGGCCAACATTTTCAAACTTGCTACATATATGCCTACTGAAATCAGGCTTCAAATGCAATGTAACTTACTTCAGAGAGGCTGATCCTCAATGCTAATATTACTATCTGTTTAACATGCAGATATCCAGCACACTAAAAATGAGGCTCAAATTTATTCAGGGAATATATTTAAGCAATCACTATTCTTTCAGTAAAAGACAAGGGAAAAAAACCTCTGGTGCACACTCAGTTACTCCAGTCCAGGAGCTACATTTACCTCTTCTGGAACATGCTTTTGGGCTCCAGCCTTATTATGAGCAATATCAAGATATTGAAGGCTCTACAAAATTTTCCTGCTGGGAAAATATGTATGAAAACTCCCAGGTCTTGGGCCCATCACTGTAGAGAGGAGAAATCTGCTGAAAGTTGCTATGGTCCCATCTGGATGGTAGACATAGCATGGAAACCAGGCTGTAGGGTCAGGGGTTATGGAGCTGTTACATACCTCTATTGCATCACAGGATGGAGTCAGGACATCGGACAAGTGCCTGACTGGGAACCGAGCCACAGTCACAAATTTGCTGTGCAAGGTGTGACTCCAGAGAGCATCATATACATCTTCAGCACCCTTGTCAGTTCTGAAACCAGACGTCTATCATGCTTGGGAGTGGACTCCACTGTAACTAAATTATTAATAATTCCTGCAATTAAATCTGTCTTGAAAAGTGGAATCTCATAGTAAGCAATGGGGTAATTACTAAAGATGTACCGCAGCACCCGGCTGTGAAAAGGTCCATTCCTCACCTGTTCCCAGCTCCAGCTTGAAGGAAAATCCTGCTGAATCTTTAAACAAGAATTTAATGCCACAGATCTAGTTGTGTCTGTTTTCCACACAATTATCTATCAAAACTCACAATTGCATAAACCATACTTGTAAACACTGTCTCACCACTCTGTTTCTGTTTTAATGCTGTTGATACTACTTTTTTAAAACATTTTAATGTTCTCAATTCACACAATTAACTTTTCATGTTTTACCTTTTTTCTGAAAGCTTGGATAATTGTCTATTCAAAGGGTGAAGACAAATTTCTGGGTCATCTAATTATTCTTCTCACCAGTCATAGAGTTTAAATCATGGTTAAGTGATGTAGTTAGATAAGTGATACAACTTCAAATGCTTCCTCCTGTTGTCATACCTACTAACTAGTGTCATTACAGTAAACAGTAGGTAATTTCATGCTATTGATATTTGGCAACATTATTTGTTATGTAAATACATGTCAAAGCAGCTTTCCTCAATTTTAGAACAAGCAGGAGGCTTTCTGTTGTTTTTCCTCTTGGTTTCTTATAGCATCACCATTTTAGGCTAGATGGTGTATAGAAGATCTTACAACCTGCAGAAACTGAATAACCCTCTGCTGACATTTACAGAAAATGTTAAATTACTGGGACTTTGTACACTGCAACAACCCTCAATTACTGATTTGTAGGAAAGCACACAGTACAGAAAAATCTGTATTGGAACTGCCTGAGGCCCTATGAATATATAAGAATGCAAGAACATTTTGTTGTTCAGCATCTGAGGGAGAAACATCTTTTAAAGGTCATGCAGTCTTTTTTTTCTTTCTCACTCCTTAAAGATTCATTTTTTTTAATTACATTTTCTTATTTTGTACGTGCCATATATTAAGGAAAGAATATAAACAAAGAAAAGTTTATATAAACAAAGAAAAAAGGAAGAATAAAAGAGCATTAGAGATGTGCAATGCCTCAATTAGTCATAGATTCTCTCTCTGTTCCATATACAGTGCCAGAAACTTTTTCTTATTACTACCTAGAAGAGTCAGTGCTTTTTAATAAATGAGGGTACCCACTGTTGAACAGGTAATCAGCCTCCTCCTTTACTATGAAAGGCACTTTTATAATTTTACAGTTCCCAGATAGTATTAATTAGCATCCAGCCAAACTTTACTGCTATAAGAAGGAAGAAGAGGAAAAAAGTACCTATAGAAATTCTACGGTTTACTATGGAGGAAAAGAAAATCCATGCAAGTATGGCCAATACTGGACAACAATATATTGGTGTAGCATAAAGAACTTTCAAAGGTTGTTTATTCTATCAGACTTGGTAGTGACTGCCACTTAATCTAATACATTTATTATGAAAAAACATATTTGCATCTGGACATTACTTGAATCAAAATACAGTAGAAGTATGTGTTTGTCTATTTGGGAGGGAACACATGTTCAAGGCAGCAAGAGCTAGATTCACAGAATTACTGAAGTGCAAAGACACAGCTAAATTCAAAAATTAAATTGTCAAATCCCTACCTATTTAACATCTTAATGTTGGAAACACCAGCTCTCAAGCATGGGTATAGTCTCCCCCTGCAGAGGTGGGCACCAATGCTAAACTGGTCATCTAAGAGGATTCCAAAGGCAAGGGAAAGTGCTCGCTGTACCTGCAGGCCAATGTGCTCTTCCCCGAGAGGCAGGAGGTGTAGATTTGGTCTTGTTATGATGGAAGGGGGCTCATCTCTGATGTTCTCAGCACTGGGAGGCCCCACCACTGCTTCACACTTTACGTGTTGAGAAACCATGAACATAGAAAGGAGAGTTCTTGCCTGTTAAACTGGGAGGAGAAAAAAGAGGTTCCAAAACCCATGTCAATGCATTAAGGTTTGTCTGCTCTGCTGGGCTGGGATATGTCCTACGCATTTCCCACTGCTTAGTTAAACAGTTCAGATTTTCATGACAGCCTTTTTAGGCACCTAATTCCCTGTATATATGGCACAAGTGGGTTCTAATTAACAACCTCTAGAGTGAATTCTGTCAAGAGTAAATTTCCCTCAAAACTAGGTGTTACAGTAATTAATATGTATGACAGCTAAGATATAAATCCAAATTTGAGTCTAGGCCTTTTTGCCTACTTTACTATCAAATAAACAGATTTGGAGCGCCAATGGGCTGTTGGGTGCAGATAAGAGCAAGATTTTGTGTTATGTAATGTAATTGATGACTACAGCTGTATGTGCACTGTCCACATAGGTTCATACAGGGGTATAAACTCTTCTCTCTGCTAGGACATCTTTTATAACTTTCTTCAAAGAAATGCAGCAACAAAAGGACAACTTAAATAAATAGGGTTAAGAAAAATAAATAAGATACCAAGGACACAAGCAAAAGAAGATACAAGATTTCCAGCATGTCCAGGGGAGAAGGAATAGAGGAAAAAAGTAACGGTTTCCATCTCCAAATAGAATGTGTGTTTTGGCTACGCCTAACTCTAATGTGAGAATCAAATGCTACTCCTCTCTTTGTGACACAGTTATCTTTCTTCTTTCTTGTGTGCCTTGGTCAAGAAAGTAAAGGTTTATAGTGTTTTTATTTAGATTTTTATACTTAGTTTCACATCTTAGCACTCCAAAATGAACATGAACACTTTCCTTAGAGCTGTGATTTCAAGCTACAGACGTCACAAGGGCATGCTGAGCTATAAGTTTATATTTGATTCACATCCCAAAGGCTTTGCCCACAAGCAAAGTGCTTAAGCATTATGCTATTTTAATAGAAAGTTTAGATGCAGCCACCAGAGAAAGGGTTTGCCAAGTCCTGGTCAGTCAGCCTTATTTAAACTGCTGTTGTATGACAGAAATGTATATGGTTTTTTCATAACCGTTGCTAAGATAGGCCTAGTTAGCATACCCTTGTGTAACAGAGTTGAATCTCTAAATCACAAATACCACTCTATCTTAAATAATCTTTGAAGGATGCCTTGCCCAATGCTAACTTGCCAGTTAGCCAACATTATAATTCTTTTATTGTTCCATTGTGTTTGTAGAATGGGAAATATTTTAACTGTAGGTTATCCCTGCTGGGATATTTTGCTTAGGGTAGTAATCATTCAGTCACTCAAAATCACACAAGTCAGTCCTGTGTAAGAGCAATAACTACTGACCTTCCTCTTTAGAGGGATAGTATTGGTTCAGTGCTGTTCTGTGCCTATCAGTAGAAACCTTCCTTGTTTGAATTAGATGGATATTGGAAGTGTCCTACCTTTGACTTTAAATCAGTGGCACAGACATCTGTTAGATTAGCTTGTTTGGCTTCCTCCCAAATGAGAACTGCAGGGGTGGAAAACAACATGAGTTGAGATTATTTGCCTCAGAGAATCGTTGTTTTCAATTTTTCTCTCTGTCAGTTCCAAGCTGTGTTTTATGTGCAGTACAGTCTTCTCCAATCCTTTGATATACTACTGTTTGCATTGCTCTGAAACTGTATTTAAAGACTCTGCTTAAGAGGTTAGCAAGAAGCAGACAGCTAAGATATTTGGGAGTTTTCCTAGAGGAGCTACTGTGCACTCTAGGGTTTCAAAGCAGAAGAATGTGGTCACTACTAATAATTACTTTTGCAGATGACAGATGCAAACTTGATAGGTATTTAATAGATACTATTAGTTTGTCCACTAACAGACAAATGATGCTTTTTGCTAATATGACTCGGTTTTGGTTTATCCCTCCTCTTCTTACCTGTAGTTCTCTTAGTAGAATTTAATTTGGCTTTTTAAAAATGCACTTGAGGCCATTCTTTACAATATAAAACTCCAGCAACTATAGGGGCAGAAGGTATGTTTTATGTTTCAGAGACATACGTTCACTAATAAGCTTGAATGTTATATTTTATAGATCTCTCAAAATCTTCTTTCAAAGTATTGCCTGGTGTGGAAGAGCTTCTCTCTCCTATGTGCTTCTCATCTTAGAAGAGACTGCTCTGAGTGGTACAGGCTGCTGGGGGCAATCTGTGCTGCTTAGCATAGTTCCTGTACTGGCATTTTCAGGAGCAAAGTGCAAAAACTGCCTGCTGGCCAAAGGCCTCCTCCTGCTGGGGAGAATGGTAGACATCTATTTTTATTTTCTCATATGTAAGAACATGGTCCCAGACCTTTGTTCATTTTGGCCTTTGTAAATATGTTACAAAACTTGAGACATCTTAATCTTGCTTTATGCAGCTAAACTTTCACTGCATACATTTCTAAGTGTGTTATCTGGAGGACTTTCTAGCTGATTATCTCTAACATTCCTGTGACAATTCCCCACAGTGAAACTGGCATAAATGTTAATGCTGAAGGCAGGCACTACAGGATGTGTGGATAGAGCTTTTTTTTTTGTCTATTTTATTGCTGTTGCAGTACATTGAGTAACAATCTGGTGTCAAATCAACTTTAAAATGTTGCCTCTGACATTCATGTAAAGGCAGACATCACTCCAAATTCTCAACTTCTCTACTTTCTAAATAGACTCCTCAATACAGTCTCAGGTTGGCTGACTTCAGCTGGTTAAACATTGCCAGACACAATCTGGAGGCTTATGAAGCTTATACTTTTATCAGCAGTGCTCTTCCGTACAGGTCTTCTATATTTAGTTCCATTTCTTAGCTTCCTGCGTTGTGAATATCGATCAAATCTTACTCTAACAAATCTCCTTTGCCATGGTAGTTTCATATAATATCCCAAAATCTCAATTCAGTTGTGTTAGAGAATCCACTCTTTTCATATCTTTTGATTAAAAAAAAAAACAGTTATGATTCTGCAGGATTTGCAGTTGAATGCTTCCACAGACAGTGGCTGGAGGTCTTGAACTGCTTCAGTTCTGAGCAGAATCTATGAAAGCTTGGAATCCCACATTCGGGTATTTTCCTCTTCCGGAGAATTTCAAACCAACTCTTTCAGCCCCAGTTCTGCTAGAGAGGGCTGTGCCTTTGCCTGAGCTGATTCATTGCTAGTCAGTCTGTTTAAGACAAGAAAAACTTTCACATTCAACCCTTGCAGAAGACACTTGCATTAGGGAAGGTTTCTATTAGAGGTTTCTGTGGTGATATTGAGGACACTTGCCTGATCATTAGAAGACCAGCAGTAAAGCCCTTAACTAAGAAGGTGAGGACTAGTGTTTCCCTCCATAACCATACCCACAGTAAAGAATCTTATCTCTTTGTAGGAAACAACTTTCCTTCACAAAGCCCTTTTCTCCAGAAGGCTTTATTGATTCCAGCAGCTTCAGCAGTCATAGTAAGGCAGTCATAGATGGACTGGACAGGAACCGACGTACTGCTTACCTAATCTCGTCCTTCCCTGAACTCACCTAAGTACATGGTTTCCCAGTTCTGTTCCTATATTTTCTAGCATTTATTCCAGAAAATATGAGTGAGGGAAGTGGAATTCTTCACAAGTTTTCTGCTCTGAGTCAATCATAGAATAAAATCATAGAATCATAGAATAGTTTGGGTTGGAAGGGACCTTTAAAGGTCATCTAGTCCAACCCCCCTGCCATGGGCAGGGACATCTTCAACTAGATCAGGTTGCTCAGAGCCCCATCCAACCTGACCTTGAATGTTTCCAGGGATGGGCCATCTACCACCTCTCTGGGCAACCTGTGCTAGTGTTTCACCATCCTCAGTGCAAAAAATTTCTTCCTTATACCTAGTCTAAATCTACCCTCTTGTAGTTTAAAACCATTCCCTCTTGTCCTGTCACAACAGGCCCTGGTAAAAAGTTTGTCCCCATCTTTCTTATAAACCCCCTTTAAGTACTGAAAGGCCGCAATAAGGTGTCCCCAAAGCCTTCTCTTCTCCAGGCTGAACAACCCCAACTCTCTCAGCCTTTCTTCACAGGAGAAGATCATCATTGCTTGAAGTCTTGTAAAATCTATGGTAATGTCAATGCATGCACAGTTATGAAGAGTATGCCAATATTAGATGTGGTTTTGTGGTTATGGAGGATATTATTTCTGACAAAAAGGTGAGCAGAAGATAATTCACAAATAACATTTCAAAAAGAAAATTATGGGAGGGCTAATATAAACACAATGCTCCTAAACTGCTGCTCTTTTGAATAAATAAATAAATGAATGAACGTATCAATAAATAAATAAATAAATATATAAAATGTTTCCAGACATCCTTTCCAACCTCAGGCATTGATTCCTTCTTCTGAGTGCAAGTTCAAAGTGTTAACACTACTGTTATTCTTTCTGTTTGGGTTTTCTCAGATTCACTTGAGATAACTGGCCTGAAAATAAAGTTTCTAAGAGTAAAGTAACAAATGAACAACCAATTCTTTATTTTAGCAAGATAAAGTCTACAGCAAAAACATTGCTTTCTGTTTCAGCAGTGAAGTCATGGAAGAAATTATTTCACCTAGTAATTTCCATGGCTCAGGAATTAGGAAAGCCAGAAGGTCTGAAATTGAAGTTATGTAATGCAAGGAAAAAATATGATTATGTTCTGCTCACACCATGATCTTTGAAAAATACCCAGCTAAATATCAATTCAGAAGGGCTTCTAATGGTGGAAATAAATGTACATGAGCAGATTTTTTGAAGTGCACAAACACTGTCAGAATTCTGAAAGAAACCTATGGTGCAGAGAGAGGATTTCAGCAAGAAGCTGTCCTTCTGTAGTCTCACGCTTGCCAAGACAATTTGGAATGACGTAAGTTTCTAAAATGCCACGAATAAATTTAGAAAGAATGATGCCTCAAATGTTCAAAAGTGTCTGCATAAAAGACTTTATTTTTTGGAAGTTTTGGACACCACCAGTTTGAGAGACCCTAAAACTGGCTCTCTGGGCCCAGTTCAAAGCCGATGCTAAGAATGGAAATATTTCCTTGCAAACTCAAGGCATTTACCCATTCAAAGATTTAGATCAACATCATTCTTAGAATAGAAGTTCAAATAATTTGAGATGAGTAAGCAGATTTGTCTTTCTCAGTTTAATACCTTTCCAGTTTTTTTTAAAAAAAAACAACCAACCAACCAACCAAATTAATTTTCATTATTTTAGTTTGTAATTATGGCAGGAAAAAGTAGAATTACCCTCATTTTATCAAAAACTAATCAAAATATTTTTATGTTTGCCTTCAGTTAATCCACAAGAAGATAAGACAGATGTAAGAAGTATAGAAGTCCAAATGCATTTTTGTTTTTTCAACTGAGGAAGTTTGAACCTTGTACCTGACGAAAGCTCCCTCATTGCTGTGTTACATCACAGTCTGTCTTCGGTTTACCCATCTTTGTTGAGTTTTAAAATACTAGTATTACTGCTGACAGATGGGCCTGACTGCATGGTGTTGTTCCAGCTCCTTTTGTATCCTGATTCTTTGCAGAATTGTAATGGAGATAAACATAGTCTTGACAGAAGAATACTAGCACTAATTTCTTATTCTTATATAAATCTCGTTGATGTATATTTTAAGTTAATTTCCCAGACAGGCCTTAGTTTTCTAAGAGTTGTGTACTAAAGCTTAGTATCTCTACCATTAGTAACAGGTATCCATCTTGCCCATCATCCAGTTACTTGTGAGTCTCAAAATGGGGTACTGAAAATGATTTACTTTCCTCTATACTGTTGCAGCTTTCCTCACTGTTATTTTTTTAAAACATTCTGCACCAGTTTGGATCTTTGTCAAGTTCCTTATTCTAGCACTGTGCAATTGTAGAGCAATACCTAAATCACTTACAACTTTTTTGTCCGTTTGTGTCTTCTATGTTTCTATCTTCAGTTTCACAAAATATTTTGGAAGTTCTTTCTGTGCTTAACAATCCAGTATGCACGTAGTCCCTGGAACAGCACATAGAACAAAGAATATATGTCAACAGGTCATTTATGACTTCCCAAGTAAAATGACTTGTTGTCACTAACACCATGACTGTGCTGCCTCCTGCAGTCCACCAAAGACTTTTCCCTACTTTGAGTGTTGATTTATTTGAAAACAGAAATGGGGACTTGAATATCTAAATATTTTTGATTACCAGGTCCATTATGTGCAAGAAACTGCAGACTGTGGAAAAGTAATTCCTATCTAATCTTTCATATTGTATACTTTATCACTAAAGGACTTCGATGTATGTATTTGCTGTCCTTTGCAAGTCATTTAGAGAGTACCAGGGAATATACTTGTCATCAAAAGACAATATCACAGTTATGTCTCTGTTCCCTCAGCCAATTTTTGTTTAGATGACAATGTAATTATTTTATTTCAGAGTAATTAAGATTACATTAAAATATCAAGTGGTGAATTGATCACATTTCTGTCCTGACTTAAATGCTTGAATTTGTGAATGAAAAAACAATTAATTTATTCTAGTCACCCTGACATTATTTTTATCTATGAAATAGTTTTCTTCAACAAAGAACATAATGTAGGTACTGTAAATAAATTTGGTAATTGAAGAACATAAAACATTTGAAGTACAACTTAAATATAAGTATTTGACTTCAATATCTTTTAAATATAATTAAGATTATTTTAGATTCAAGTTAAAATCCCACAGTTTATTTTGGCATCGTATTCTGGAATAGCAACCAAGAGAACTCTGACTATTCTTTGCTTCCTATCGCTTGCAGGTACTGTTGCTCAAGTTAGAATACATATTCATTAACAATGTGAGCGAGGCAGCTATAATAAGCTTATTTATTTCATTTATCAGGGTTAGGGGTTTTTTTTGACCTGCTTTCTACAAATTACTGAAGGCTACCCCAAAACTCAAAATGCTTTCACTTGATGCAGTTGGGATCAGTTTTACTTAATCATTTTGGTTATTAAAATACACTAAATTATTGCTTAGACAAACAGTTAACTTCATGCCTAAACTATTTTAGGATTCTAAGAACAAGTTTTGAATGTGACTCCTGTAGATTAACCATGTTAAGAAAGTTCTACAAATTAAATTAATGGATTAAGTTACAGAACTTTTCAGAGGGTCATACAAAAATTGTACATGATGGATCATACTTTCTCTGCTCATGCTTCTATAAGCCTTCCCCTGGAGAAAATTTGTCATGAAAACTGTCACTTAAATAGCTTTTCTACTGAATAAGGCAGACAACACAGAAGCCTAGATTCCTATCCACTTCATAAGAAATTGGATATGGCAGTATTAACTAAGTCTATGGGGAGAATACAATAGTGCCATTCCTCTAATGCACAGAGCCAAGTTCAGCTCTGTGGCATGACTGCACAGCTAAAAAATTATTTCTTCATTGGCAATTGTAAGTGATTGGGGCAAGGCTGACCTAAGACCAGGATTTCATGTATGTAAATACCCAGCAGAATATAGTTCCTTGGACAGGGCACATCATCAGACTGCAACTTCTGGGGGTTACTTTAACCCATGAACAGTACCATCGGTTCAAAGTGGATTCTTTAAATACAAGCCAGGGTCTTCTCCCTTAAGTAGTTTCTTATCCATCTCATGTGCCTGGTATTGATTCCCAGCTTATCCAGCTACAGTTTATTTAAACTGTAAACAGCTCCCTGAGAGGAATCACAATGTGTAAGTGAGGCATCACAACAACCGTTTTCCTGCTACTCCAACTATTTTGTTTAGCTTCTTTGAATGTACAGCATGTTCCCTTCTAGAAATTATACTCTCTTCTCTTCAAAGGAACATTAAAGGCAATATTCATGTCAAGCCAATAGAGCCAGCTCTTTAATTTGACACAAAAACCTATGAAACTCTTCAGCTAGTATATATCATCATTAAAGTTGCGACAGACGGATGAGAAGGAGAAGGGATAGAATAAAATTTGTGGAAAGGGAAGCTACTTTTCTGGGGAATATGTGAATCTCTTACACTATTGCATTGCTCTGAACAATGATCATTTAGATTTAAAATCAGATCTGTTAAGAAATTAATGACACTAATATTCAGAGCTTTCCAAAAAAAAAAAAAAAAAAGAATAAAAGAAAAAAGCAAGTCTTTACCAGTCTACAATCACATGCATCTGTAAGTTAATCAAAGTGCTGAATGACAGAAGGAGGTATCATGATTCAGCAGTTAGTGTCACAGACTGATTTTGTGGTCAGGACTGTATTGAGTATATAGTCATATCTGTAGATAATGCAAAAGTAAAGCAACATTCAATAATTCCATTGCTCATATCCCTGTAGAAATTAAAAAAACAAAGCACCTTATCACTGTCAAAGTGCAAATGAGAAAGTAAGGATGCAATGTTCCTTGATAATTACGCTTATTTGTTACCATAAGTATACCATATGATTTGGAATTGAAATTGGAAATGTATGTTATAAAAAAGTCACTGAGACGATGTCTCTACTATATTGGAAGATAGACGAACATACATTGCACATATGGTTTTTTAATACTTTGGGTACTATGTGAAACTCAAGTAAGGGTTTAAATATGCAAATTTTAAGGTAGAATCTTGGAAACATAAAATGTTGCATGCAGAAACAAGAAGACACAAATTGTAGACATTTTGTGAAGATAAGAAATTTTCTTGTGCTGTACACTTAACTGGTTCAGCATGACACAATATATGTCTTCAGGTGTTCTATCACAGAAATATTGCCCATATTTTTTTCAGTTTAAAACTAAGCATTTTCAAAGAAATCATATTTGCCTCTATACTCAAGAAGAGTAAAATAAAGCTGTTCCTTCCTACAGAAAATCCTGTTGTTTTTTTTTTTTAATAAAGCTCTTGTTAAGCAAAATGTTCAATGAATCATTAGCTCTTGCAGTGGGGAAGGGAAAACTTAAGCAATGCTTGCTAATCTAGTGTAATCAGAAAAGACCTTCTAAATAACTTAGAGTTAAAAATGTCTTTAATTTTCTTTCTTTTACTCCCTAAGCAGAACAACCACAAAAACCACCTGTAGTACCTTGTTGTGTGGTCCTCCCCAATATTTTTTATAGCCATTAAAATCCTATAAACTAGGAAAGTGCATAATAACTACTATTACAAAAGCAATCGCTGTAATCAGTTATAAAGGTTTTTTGCTGCTTTAGCTCTCATGTTGACACAATTTTTTAAACCTTAAGAACAATATAATTTATAGTTTTTCCCCATTTCATTCTATGCTAGGTTATGAGAAATGCATGTAGATGTATGAGAAAGTACTACTTTTAGATAATTACATATTATCTCACATACAGCATGGTATTTAAAGGGATATTCAGTTGTTCTTATTTACTGAGCAAGTTGTCTAACACGATAAATGTGGCTGCTTTTACTCTACTCACATATTATGACTCTTACATAGCAAGGCTTGTACAGACTATGTTTCATGGGTTGCTCTCTTTAAATTCCTTTCAAAACAAAACCAAACCAAACAAAAAAACCCCTCATAGGTCCAAACTACAGCAAATGTTAGAATGCTTCTTCTCAGAAACCTTTAAGATTTTTCACCTACCCACATTTCATATCCCGTATGAAGTTTCTTAAAAAGTTGTGTATAAATTCTGCTTTTCAGGACAATGCATTCTAAGCAACTTACTCGTCTTAACATGGTCTTCTTTCTAAAAAAGTTTTGAAGGCAGTTGAAATTAGCTAAAACTCATATTGAAATAACTGAATATATGCAAATAACCAAATAATCAAAAACATACAAATAAAGTTTGAAAGTTTTAGCAAGTGCTTAATAGTAACGTGGTCCTTCATTCAGAGTAAGATTAAATGACTATCAGATAACTGAGTATAAGTATTAACTGCTAGGTATGTAGAGATACGCTCATACAGAGTTATGAGAGTTGGGGTTTTTGTGGGTTTTTTTGTTTGTTTTGGGTTTGAGTTTGGGGTTTTTATACATATAAAGTGGTTTGACTCCATTTTTTGTATATTTCTACCTATGTAATCCCAAAACTTTAAGTTTTACATCCAAGTTTCTCTGGCGTTTGCCTTCTTTCACAAAACGTTCCACATATGTACATTCATGTACATCGTACCAAGTGATGAAGGTTGTGTGCCCCAAAAGCTTTTGAAAAATGCTGGGTGACTGCATGAAAACACCAATAGTGACCAGGGACTAAAAATAATTTTCTCTCCTCACTGGACAACCTGGGTTATCTGGGGAGTTCATTTTTTTGTTTTGTTTTGGTCTTTTTTCCCAAAACCAACCTTATTGTTACTTTTTTGTGTTTTCCCATACTTACATTTTTATTAATTATCTTCTCATGCTCCAGCAATATCCCTCATATGATGTAGTTTCTGTGGTCCAAATGAATTCCCAGAAATCCTTTCTAATGACCTTTCTTCATTAAATTTTAAAAAAGAAACACATTTCCCTTAATAAAGACCCAAGATTTACTGCAACTGTTCATGGGTAAATGCAAACTGCATGAAGTTTCTTGTGGAAGAAGAAAATTTATTGAGATAATTTCCTATTTATTATCTCCCTAATTCACCTGGAACACCTTCTTGGATTCCATCATATTTTCAAAGTTGGAGTCAATGACATTGTTCAAAATATGTTTCCTGGCAGATTCAGTTTATCAGCTATGAATTATTGGACCTCACACTTGTTCTCCTGAAATATTAATTCTGCAGCTCCTTTGGATATTCTTAATCACATTTTTGATACCGGAAATGATTCAAAGAATTGACAAAGCTGCCTTGTAGTGATTCTGATGATTGCTGGAGTCTGAAAACAAACCTTTTGTCACCCTGTTTCTACTGCTTGTGTCCACTAGTGATGTAACTAGTAGTGTCATCTTAATATTGCTTGATTTGCAAGAGTACATCATAGCTGTTTCACATTTGGGACAAAATGAGCTTCCTCTGAGCACCACTTCCATTAGTTTCAGCACACAATCCACTATTTACAGCTATTGTTTTTTTCTACTTTTATTAAGATGAAAAGTATCGTTTTGCTTGGAGATTAGGAGACAGAGAACAAGCTGTCTGGACAGACAGAAGTAAACCAAACACCCCTATTTTAATCATCAGATAAGAAACTATGATATTTATGAGTTCCTGAAGAACAAATATATATATATATGCATACACACACGTTTATATAGTTATACATATGTGTGTGTGTGTGTGTGTATATACTGAGCTATATATAAATATACAGATTTCTTTAAGAAGGAGACAGCTTACTTCCACTAGTCCTATAAACTTTTTTTCTGTGGCCTACCTTCAAACATTTAAAGTAGAAAGATTGTGACAGATTTCCTTTTATGCTCAAAGTTAAGACATAGAAACTATCAAAATAAGAGAGCTTTGTCTAGGCTGAACTTGTCTGGTCAGAAGAAAGGATGCTTGTGATGTTACAGAATTTACATCACAAAAGGTGATGGGGATCTTAGTTTGATAGATATATTTCATTGGGAAGCAAAAATGACCCTTTCTTTACCTATTGCTTGTTTGTTCTCTACTTCTCTCTCCTCTCCTCTCCCTTCCACCAAAAACAATTCTGCAGTGCTTTCAATAATCTGAAAATAGACCAAAGTCAAAAGCTGTCATTTTGTCATTGCTAATGTATTGTATATGGAGAGGTGCTCAAATACTATCATGAACCTATTATGATAGTATTTGATATATGGTCAATACAAAATACATCACCATGAGATGAGAAGATCCAGTTAGTCTAATCATTATCATGATGCCGCCTGGACGGGCTCCTGACAGTAGGAATATAAGGAGCACACTAAATCCTTTCAGAAATGTCAGTATCTTATCCATATCTGCAACTTTCCCCAGTCACTGTCTGCCCCAAAAATATCTTTTTAAGGACAGATGTAATCTTTCAGCACTTTGCTCTTTCCCATTTGGCAAATTATGTGTCGGCTTTTGTATTTCCTCAAGTATGAGAGGGAATATAAATAAGATTAATAATGGGAAGATTTTCAAAGACATCATTACATACTTTATTTTTAAATTTTTTTCATTTTCTATAATTCGTGTAAGAATATATAATAAATGCTTTGAAAATATTTAATTAGTAAGAAACAAAAAAATCCATGTTCCTGGTGATGCCAGGCCAAGAATTTTTTTTTATTGTGCTAAGGGAGAAAAATAATAGCCAAAAATTAATGGATTCTCTTAAAATCTGCAGGCATGATTTTCTGACCATCCATATTTGCATTGATATATCCATTTATTCCTGATTTGTTTTATCAAAAATGAGATTGCAGTGGGTATTTTTGTGTGACAGTTTTATGTCTAAGGTGTACCCAAAGGCCCAGTACAGCTTGGAAAGCCTAGTCTCACATGCCTTGTTCTGCAAGCAATTTATCCAAGCAATTCTTCACAGATGCAGAGCTGCTCGGTGATCTGATGTGCTGGTGAAGAAGCCTATCTTTTCTAAAGCCACAGAGAGTTGTCTGAGTCATGTATTCACGTACCAGATGGAACAACACAGAGGAAAATACACAGTTTATTTAATATACATTAAAGTGCTTTGGTATTGTCTTACTTGTGGTATGTCAAGAAACATTATTGAACATATAAAGCCATGTCCATCAGGCTTTGATTTCCAGGCAGTAAACAACAGTTGCAAATACTAGCATTTACAGTAATAATGGTATGTACCACCCACAGCATTATTTATGAACCCTGAGCGTGAGACTGTAATTCTAACATAACATCAGATTAAGGCATTGTGAAGCAGCTCAATTATATGACATGTCACATACAGGACACAAATGCAGATTCAATTTGATCCTGAGTGAATGGTGGTAAACTTTATACAGTCAATAAAGCTTTACTTAAGAAGCTCCTATCTTCAGGCACAGGCAAAAGTCACTTACAAACCTCAAGCAACATTGCTATATGTGTAAGGACAGATCCTTCAGAAGGGTTGGTCACTGTGAAGTGTCCATCATTTAAACACATTTCACTGAAAAGTGGAACATTGCTTTACGTGACCTTGATTGATGTATCTGATACCTCCACTTCCAATACAGTTTAGTACAGAATAAAAATATTTTCCTGTCCTCTAGGGAAAAAGAAGAAAAAAGCCAGTCTACAGTTCACAGGTTTTACTGAAATAAACTTTTAAAACAAAATAATCAAGAAAAAGGTTGAATATTAACCTTTAAGAAAGAAAAAGGGTGTTAAATTTTTAACCAAAACTGAAACAAGTATCTTTTAATTATATATCAATACTGGTATTATTAATGCAGAAAGCAATCAATAGAGAGTAATCTGACACTAAGATATCATTGCTTTAGGATACATTTTTTGCAGTATAGTTTCCATGAAACATGTAGAAAGTTGTTGCAAGATAGACTGAACTTCCTCATTTCCCTGTAACCAGTTTAAATTTTCCTCCAACATTTTGTCTCATACTAAAGGTAAGAGGTATTTCATTAATATTTTAGTTTTTAGGTATAGTTATAAACTACTGTTATGTGCATATACACACATACTTAGGTGTCGTCTTTTCCCCTTTGAAGGTAATAACATACATCTATGTGGAAATAAAGGTGTCCAGAACAGTAAATGCAACCTGTTAAAATTAAAGAGTGACTTGATCTACAGCCATAGCCCTAGACTTGTTGTCTACATGCATTTATTTGCATGTAAATCTGCACTTTTTTAAAACAATACATTTAAAAAAGAAACTTTCTGAAGTTGATGATAGAAGATTTGAGAAAATTTTATGAAGTTTTAGAAAAGACATGTTATAAGGTGAATGGTGTGATTTTATTCTTGTTTATTCACATTTATTGCCTTGTCTACAGCTTCCAATTGGGGATCTTTCCAAACAGAACATAGGGATCCTACTTTGTCTTCCCTCTTACTGTACTTCCCAATATCTGTCAAAGTCAGCTACCAACTGTGTTGTTACCATATATAACACCTCTGCTCTTAAATCACAGTAGCCTACTGGAGCACACAAAACTTCATTGGGTAGCCCAGTTGTCACTGAGAGCAGGACAACATTTAAAGTACACTACACCAGCACTTGATATTGTTGATCTTCACTAAACTATTACCTCAGCATCTCTGCTAGAGACCTAGGATGTAGTTCTTAGTATTTCTTTTACTACACCCCATAAAATATTGGCATGGAATATAATTAATTATAAAAAGGGCTAGTAAAAACAAATCCAAACAAAACAGAACAGAACAAAAAAACCTAAAGATATTTAAAATGAGATCATTGTGTGAAATTATCATTTCCCCTCTTCTAATAAACAGAACTGCCAGCTTGTAATGCTTTGTTATCAGATTGGTCAAAGAAAGTTTGGCAAAACAGCACCACCATTGACCTTTTATTGCTGATTTTCATTGAGTATCTGGAGTGATTCTACCTCCTTTAAACAGCAGCTTTCAAACCCATGCTTGTTTCCACTCTGATTGAATCAAATTTTAAATACTCTCTGTTTTGCCCAGGAAAGGCAGGGGAGCTATTGTTTACAATAAGCACATTTTCATTCAGATGTGGAAAGATAATCTAAAAACTAATTAAGGAAACTCACTTAGGGGATTTTATGTGCATAGCTTATCACGTCTGGTAGCATTGAGCAAGGTGGAAGGTGTGATTCTAACCAATGCTGTTTCAAGGAACTGGCAGGAATACCATACACATAGCTGACATCGTATCATCAGGAACATGGATTTGCTTTTTGTTTTTTTTTTTTTCTCAAGAAAAAAATTTCAAAGCATGTATTATACATGCTTACAGGAATTACAGAAGATGAAGCGCAAGAAGCGTGTACATTGTTTTATCACTTTGCAGAATAATACTGCTATTAATGGTTAATAACTCACAGCTTTGCAGTGCAGGCAGCATAGCATATAATAAATAAGAGAGATGAAAGTATTGAAAGCAGAAGGGAGATACCCATGCTAGTTTATATTCAATGCACCTGTTGACTTTGTAGAGAAGATGTAGTGAGAAGAAGATATGCTATTTCGTGAAGAACCTGTAGCACTGCATACCGATGAGGCATAACTCATACTGCTTTTAGCATAACAACAAAAACTCTTGGAATTAGAACAGGCATCAGCTCGAAGTTAGCTAAAGACATGTTTCACTCATGAACATATGGCCCTAGTCCTTCAAGCCTTTTATTTGATCTGGGCCTTTAACTTATCAAAGGTCTGAGTAGACCCGTGTTTATATGACATATAGCTTATGTGATCAGACACCAAAACATTTCTACAAGTCCGTGTTCATCATCAATGTGGTTTCCTCTGAATCTCAGCAGGCAACTTCTAATGACAGATTCATCATACACAATATTCCTCAAATGGTGAAAAGGAGACTCAAATTTTCATCATCTATTCAAATGGCTTCATAGCTATTTTCTTTCTTCTTTTTCTAGTTGAAGGTGATTTTGCTGAGCGGGAATGTTGGGTATTTCTATTTTACATGATGTGTTAAGTGTCATATGTTAGGTATTAAAGTGAGCAGGGAAATAGCTTTTTGTATAACCTTAATCACATACAGTCCAAGGACAATAAAACCTAAGAACAGCATTCATGTTCAATAACAAAACGTGTTATGGAATCGTTACTATTATAATTTAAACCTGCGTTTGAAGAACTGGTCATAAATAAAGGGAAAAAAAACCAACAACAATATGACTAATAAAGACTCTGGCGCTTCAAAAATCCATAGCTGTAGTTTAACTTTTAAAATTCTAGTACAGACTATAACAGACTAAGTCTGAACTCTAAATTTCATTCTACAATGTCATAAAGTGAAAACTAATAAATCCAGACCCTTTTTTGTAATAAACTCTAATTTAATTTGTTATTTAATGAGAAAATTATTATGGAATGGAATCAGGCATAAACATTCTTAAATGAACACAAAAAGGAGATTTTTCAAGTAGTACACAATGACACTATTCATCTCCCTGAAACATTGTAGATGATAAAAGTGGACATGGATTGAAAAAGTGACTACATTCACTTGTGGAAGAAAAATCCATGTAATACCTGTATGGTATAACACCTGACCTGTTCTATATCCTCCTCCTGGCATTTGCCAGAAATCACTTCTGGAGAGGAGATGATGGGCTGGATGGACTTTCAGTTTAGCATAGTATAAACAATATTACGCTTTTACTGTTTCTTAAAATACTAATTGGGATATAGATACTCATCTGGCAATGAGTCACTGGCATTCCTTGCCTGTCGTGGTGTTACAAGAAGGCTTGAAGGAAGACTTTGCTGATTCAGGATATTTCACAGGCGACAACATGCCTTATTACCACCCCGAGGCGCAGTTTCACTCACAACACTTTGCCAGGCTTTGATGGCTTTTACGTATCCAAACAAAAACATCAACACTCAGTCCTTCGGGAATGATGATTTGGGCACCGCACAGAGTTAGGATGCTTCACTAAGACAGCTGGACCAGCCCGACATAAAATTCATCAGCTGAGCCTGGAACACAATTTATGTATCTTGGCAGTTAAAGTTTTGGCAATGCATTTGTGATAAACTGCAAGCCAGTTTGTATTTGGCTATAAACCTCCATCAGTGCTCGTGTTTGTTCCAGTTTTTTCAAGCCAAATCGGTTTGTTTTCTCATGATCACCAACACAGACCAAACCACATGCAGGTCTGTGGCAAAAGATCTTACAGCTGCAAGAGAAGACACTAGACATTTGTAGACAGTGGGTTTTGAGAAGTTTCTATGTAAAGCCAAGTGAAGTTTTCTCAAAATTCAAGAAAAATAGTTTTAATGTATTTTATTCCCCTGATTTAGTTAAAAATTTGGATAGATTTAGTTAAAAATTTGGATAAGTTGGAGGAATATGTTTCAAAGGGTGATTGAAACACCCTCAGAAAACAAATTTTTTTTTTTTAAATGATGGCTTTTCCTGAATTTCTGTTTCACTGTGGAAAAAAAATCAGGACAAAAATACTGTTTTAAAACAAGTCATCTTATATATAAATTTACCTGAGCTAATAATCCAATGCTAATCATTACTCATGCACATGTAATTTCCAGCCAGAGAATACTTTTCATCTGGATGTGGTCTTACTAAGTACCACCTGGCTTTTATTTTTCCCAGATTTTGTAGAAAGCTTTTGAGTTAGTACATGGTTTCTTAGGTTTCACAGAACAGATGGAATTGGAAGTAGGAAACATGATCAAAGAAAGTTAGAATAAAAGAAAAAAGTGAGTTGTGTTTTTCTTTGCCATTGCACAACCAGTATTAGATAAAGTGGCATTTCATGCCAGCCTTGCAGACTAAAGTCATGATAAATGAAAATGCCTGAATTATCTGACTTCAGGATGAGATTAATTGCTCCCTGAAAGTGCTGCCTTCACTACTCCTTTCACTCTTAAAATTAAAGAAAACTAGGTAGTTATATTCTTTGCTGTATTTTTCTTATTTCTGAAACATAAAGTTTTATTTTCCTGAATATAATAAAAACAAACAGGAGGCCATTTCCACCATTGCCAACAGTAGAAAGCATTAATCCATCTGACATCACTGCTCCATTTCACTTGGTCCTATTGCACATATGCCATACACTTAGTTTATAAGGATTAGCCATGTTTCCAGCATCTCCATCTGGACAGTCAGATGTCCAGAAATGGTAGACTGCCATTAGAAGCAGCAGAATTGGTAAACCCACATTTGCTTGGTGCAGAAATTTCCGATTTTGCTTTGGTGAGCTCTGACATTAAACGATGGTTTTGGCTCTGTCTGAACACTGCTTCTCCAACCCATATCTAACCTGTCTGTCTGGCACTGGTTAAGTGAAATTGGCATGAGGGCGAATAGCATTCGTAGACTATGGCCAAGAACATATAGCCATGCCAATGCAAATGCCAAAACTGGCCCCATCATAACTATGGCATTGCTTGGATCTAGACAAAGAGCTATGCAGAAAGACTGGAACACCCTTTAGCTTTTTTAGTGTCTGTGACTGTCTTTGGAGAAAAGAGTCATTTAGTAGCAGCTGTTGACAGATTACCACGGAACGGAGTTTATATTAAAAAGTAAATAATTAATGCACAAACAAAAACAAAGCAGGTAGAACCTCTTCAAAAAAATCATGTTTTGCCTAATCGACAAGTATCAGAATTGTCTTTACAGGCACCATATATAATGTTTGGGTTTGGAAAAAAACAGTCCAAAACCAGCTGGACCAAACGAATGACTGTCTGGAATAGCTGGAATATATCAATGCTACAATATGGAGGTATGGAAAGCTAAATCTTTATTTTGTCCCATATAATTACTGGACCGAACTCTGAGTTTGAATAACTGAGCAAACACCACAGATTTAATCTAGTTTGTTTGCCAATATGATTGATCTAGATGAAAGTCTGCACTTTTGAAGCACAAGGGTTTTATTGTATACCATGTATCACCAAGGACCTCAAATGAAGAAGAGAATTTTTAAGCCAACTTATGATCATACTGGATTTCTGATGAGGCCCCTTAGAAAATATAGTATTTTGAGTAGCTAAATTTAAGGAACAGCTGTTTCCAGTGTGAAGCTGTAGCACCTGCAGTCCTTTTGAAAGAAAATTGTTTGGGGAGATATTGTAAAATAATTTGGTGTCCACTGCAGAGCAGACTCCTAATACCAATTTCATAAATGTAAATATTCTAATCCCAGAAGTGCTGCAGTGACCTTTCATATTGATTTTGTGCACTTTGCCAGGATTTTGAGAAAATATGAACCATGAAATTTGAAATACAGTGCTACATTTCTCCACTTCAAAAGCAGTAACAGTCACTTTTAACATGTAAAAACTCTCTTGGGACAAAAACTCTTCCCTTATGATAAAAATTCTTTTCTTTTCCTTTTCTTTCCTTTCTTAAAAGAAGGCAGTTAAAACATTTTCTATTTCTCCATGGGAAATGCAGGTAATAAGAAGGCAATGTTAGCCCTTAACAATATGAAAAAAAAAAAGGGGATAACAACAGTGTGGGAAATTATCTGCATTTTCTACCCTTTCCTCAGCCTGAGCAGAACATCTGCAGTGCATCAATAAGACAAAGAGAACCTCTCTGGAGAGGTCTGTGATGGCACTTAGTCTTAATTGCAAACTGATTTTCATTTCTTCTGAAAGCTTCATTCCACAGAATGTATTTTTTTAATGGTAGAAATCATAAATGTTATTTTACAAAGCATTTTAAACCATGACAGATAAAAATGTAATATAAAAGAGGCTCAGCTTCCTATTCCACCCGATCCAGGCTAAGAAAATGACACCTCGAGTGCTTTCCAGTCTTTGTTGCCTTGTGTAGCATATTGTTTTATGTATGTAAAAATTTGTCATGCCATTTTCTACAAAGATAAGGAACTATATAAAATTTTGTATGTACCTCTGAGAGGCAAAGAAATTTACCTCACAATCTCCTAGGTAAATATTTCTTTCTGGGAAGAAATTAAAGCATTGATTCTAGCTTTACCACTACTCCCCAAACAACTTATTTTCAGAACAGTGTTTGTTATTTAGCAAGGAGATTGTGTGGATGATTAGATTTTTCTATTATAGTGTCCTTTTTTTTTTTGGTATTAAACACAAACTAAAATGATAGAATAATAACCAGAGTATTAATTTGTTGTCTCATTATTTACAAAATTCTTCTAATCCATTCCCTTAAATATCAAATTCTTGTCTGCAATATGTATATACAACCTTTTCATGCAAAAAAAAAAAAATTTAGAAGTTGATTAACTATGAGAGCTTTATACATGTGAGGGGAACAATGACTCAAAGTACATGAAAGCCAATGCAAGAAAATTTATATTTAATGGATCAGGCCCTAAATGCAAACTCAGCAACAGACATCACTTTTCCTAACTACAGGTCAGTAACAATTCGAAGGAAGAGTACAAGGTAAGATTTCCAACCTTTCCTGTGCAAGACGTGAGTCCTGAGCAAGAAACAGTGTGTCATATTCTGCTCCTTTTTACAAACACAAGCAAGAGCAATGGTGTCTTCCTGAGGCCATTAAATCACAGGGTGAGTTTAGTATAATATTCTTTAGCCTAATACCAGCCTATTAAAAACATCTGGGATATGTCTGAGATCAGTTCAAACAGAAAAAAAAAAGGAGATTAACAAGTTTTAGAAGATAAAGGTTTCATGATAAGTCCATGTGCCATAAAATCAAAATGATTAAAGGAGGAATGTGATCCAAAAAGTGAGAATAATATCAATATTATTCATGGTAATTTAATTTGATTTTAATATTTTTAAAATGAAGTGTTGATTTTTATCTTTGTTCTCGTGGTGGTGGTTTGTTTTTCTTTTTAAACTCGGAGTGGTACCATAATGTTGGATTTAAAACCTTTTAAGGCCTGTGAAAGCTCCTGTTCTATTGAAATGTACTTAGTACACATTAATATTCTGAAAACATGCAGCATAGCAAGTTCTTTTTGTGCTAGTTTTTTATGAGGCATGTTAATGCTGATGGAGTGTAAGGTATTTCTTAACATCCTTCTAATGGGGAAGCTACAGAAGAACCTGCTTTCATTGGCGTGAAATTCACACATTCATTACAAAACCATTTATTAGCATTCCCTTTATACCATATCCTCCACATTTTTCGTCCATCTCTGGGCCTCTTCTGCATGGAAACAGAAGTGTTTTACTGACTCATAGCACAGGTTGTAAATCAAGATTAGCCTCTGATCTACACAAAAGACTGTGAATGGATTTGCAACAAACTCTACCAGAACTTAATTTTATTACATGAGACAAACAACTTAAAAATCCTATGGATATGATAGTAAAATATCCATTATATGAAATGATGATTCATAAAATGAATGCCTAGAAAATATGTAGACAGCTGTTTGACATAATGTCTTCCTCAATAAAATAGAGTTTTAGTTCAGAGAGATTCTGTTTATTTCCAGCCTTTGAATACTTCTGACTCAAAGTCGTCTTCATCAGCAAAGGCATTGTCTTGAGGCTGCCATCCAAATATTTGTAATTTAGGATTGTTTAATGGATCAAGCATTTATCTGTGGCTGTTATGCTTGAAATGAGAATAGGGATGGTAATATACATGCAATTCAAAATAATATTCTTTTTTGTTCTTCAGCTAATGAAGACTCTGAAAAAAAGACAAACAAAGGGGAAAAAAAAAACAGTTTTAAAGCAATAGTACTTTTAATGATGACATAACGGTATTGTAGTGACACGGCTTGCTGGGTTCAAAAGATCACACAGTTCACAGAAATTATAACTTCTGAAAATTAACATATGAGGTAAAAGGAAAAGAAGTTTTACTTATTAAGGAACTAAGTTACTTGATGAATATGGTTAAAAGCCAAAACTACATGAAATAATTTTTGGATTTGGTTATTTATTAGGACACCATTTGTTTGGAGAAGGGTTGTTAATGCATGTAAAAGACAGCACATACTGCCTCTTCCAATAAACATGTTTCCAGTATTTAACAGTAACAGCTACATGGAAACATTTGGGGCATTTTAAGGCATTTCTCCTGTTAATAGGCAGTACCCTTGAACACGAAAACCTGTTTTCTAGTTTCTGAAGAAGAAAAGGTATTACTCTAATTCATGGGAGGAAATGATGAATAAAGAGCTGAGCTTGTCTACAGCAAGCTGTTTTATCAGGATCTGTGGATCCTTAGGGACCACTGACTTCTCTGTACTGCCTAGATTTTAACTTAAACACATAAATGTGTATCATTCAACTAGCATTTCATCAAAGAAGTTTGACACCACATAGCAAGAAAGCATGGAAATTGCATGTTGAAAATTACACTGAGATAAGCGTGGCAAAATCATCTAAAGAAGACCAGTGGACAGACCCTTAAATGAACATGGGTCCTGTGATTTCAGTGGACTGAAGTTCATACATCAGCTGAAAACTGATGCCTTGCTTTCACCTTACACACCACACCTGACTTGGAAAAAAATTTGCAGTCTACAGTGCCTACAACACCTCTTAGGAGAACATTCAGAATAATAACATATTGATAATCAGTTCTGGGATCACAGAAGAAGATCAATTGCACTCATTACTTTATGAGCATGCATATTTAAAGACAATAATTCCTCTTCTGTTCTGAGGGTATAGGTTTAGTAATGCTTGTGCCACATAGTAACGGAGTCTGTGCTGTTGATACAGTTGAATTTATAACACTTTAACAAAATCAATTAATTAAATATTTGGATGAACCGATGAGGTGACGAGCAATAACAACAGATTTTATAAATATTTAAGTAGTTAATACGTATAAATATTGACAGAAATAACCAAAATTGAAGAGGAGAAAGCTAAAACAAAAACTCCTTTCTGCTTCATTATCAATACTTCATTATCCATTTCGGTCATCTTAACACTATATTTTGTAGCTGAAGCAAAATGTTCTTCTCAAAATTTAGAGGTTCTCATTCTTCTTTGGAAAAAAAAGCCATTTCCACTTGTCTGGAAAACTATCTTCTGTTTTACACAAGGAACTGAAACTAATTTTTGTAAAGACAAGCATGCCTCTATGAGGGATGTCAAAGCCATTTCTCAGGCCAGAGGGTCTTTAATTTAATTATTTCTGATTTGGAAAGAATAAGCCAAATTTTATTCTCGCTGTTCAACAAATCATGAGGTCATGTCCTCAACTAGTGAATTTCCACCAACATTGCTGGTCCATCGTGGACCTGGAATTGCATGAACAAACCCACTTCAGAAGAGACTTCAGTCTCTGCCAATGTTAAATTATGATTTATGGTGTAGTAGAAAGTTTCATCTAGTCTATTCAAGCTTTAGTTTTAACTATGCCAAACAACTAACTGTTCTTCTTCATAAACCACACCAAAACTCATTGTGATTTATTTTTTTCTGAGCAAAATCAGGTAAATGATGTTACATACTAGAATAAGGACTTAGTCTGATGATTTATTTACAGGAGGAGAGGACTGGATGACAGAAAAGCTGTAGGTTTTTTGCCTGAAATAGAAAAACAGAAATAGAAATAGAAAAAGTGTTAATCAGGTAAATAAATTAATTTGTTACTTGGTCACGTTTGGAGGGTAAGTCTGTAAGTGCAATATACGAAGTTATATGCAACATTTAATTATTACATCCATGAATTTCAGTCATTCAATTTCACTTCATTCATTTGCAGTGAATAGGGAAAGCTCCTCCCTCCTCAGCAGGAGGACTCCTCATGCTCTTCCCCTGCTCCAGTGTGGGGTACCTCCCACGGGAGACAGTCCTCCACGAACTTCTCCAACATGAGAACTTCCCACGGGCTGCTGTTCTTCACGAACTGCTCCAGCGTGGGTCCCTTCCACGGGGTGCAGTCCTTCAGGAACAGACTGCTCCAGCATGGGTCCCCTGCGGGGTCATAAGTCCTGCCAGCAAACCTGCTCCAGCGTGGGCTCCTCTCTCCACAGGACCACAGGTCCTGCCAGGAGCCTGCTCCAGTGCAGGCTTCCCACGGGGTCACAACCTCCTTTGGGTACATCCACCTGCTCCAGTGTGGGGTCCTCCAGGGGCTGCAGGTGGATATCTGCTCCACCGTGGACCTCCATGGGCCACAGGGGGACAGCCTGCCTCACCATGGTCTTCACCAGGGGCTGCAGGGGAATCTCTGCTCCAGTGCCTGGAGCACCTCCTGCCCCTCCTTCTTCACTGACCTTGGTGTCTGCAGGGTTGTTTCAATCATATATTCTCACTCTTCTCGCCAGCTGCAATTGCACCGGTTCCCCCCCCCCTTCTTAAATATATTATCCCAGAGGGTCTACCACCGTTGCTGATGGGCTCAGCCTTGGTAAAATGTTATTAAAACCTTACCCCCTGATATTCCTGACAATTCAAACATTCTGTGATTACAGGACAGTTACAGGAACATCTGCTTTCCATTCCAGAATAATTTTACTCACTCTCCATGTGAAAAAGAGACTATACAATTTGTGGAGAAATATAGCATTCTTAAGTATTATTAATGTTACCCAGTTTCCATCCATGATGGATGATTGCTTATTTTTGCATCTTAATTCACACCTTTACAACTATGCAGGAACGAATTTTTGTATTTCCTACATTTTTTGGAAGAGTTATCCACAGGAGAAAAATAGGCATTAGAAGAGAAAGTTGAAGCCTATTCTATTTTCCTTTTCTATTTTCTAAATTCCCCTTTCAGAAGAATGGACATACTGATAGTTTCTTTGAACTCACATAACTATGGAAATATTCACACAGTAGGGACCTATTCAAGTCTGTCTTCTAGCTATTTTAAAGGTGGAAAAGGGGAAGAATAAGAATATTTATTTTCAAATCAGCTACATCAGTTATAAAATGAAGAAATATTTGAGAAATGCCTTACATCGGTCACTGTATATAGCTAATAAGTATCACTCCTTTTGTTAAACACGTAGTTACAGAGTTCTCAGAACTATGAAATCTGTCAAAAAAATATGATTAATTATAGACATTCACATAACCTGTTCAAAGAACACTATGATTTTACTAGTGTTGCTTGAAGACACTGACAGAGGAAGGCGATGATTTCAAGCTTTGCAGTAATAAACAGAGCAGGAAGAAGGCTCAGAAACAAAAAAAAACACACCAAGTAGAGCCAGCACAGCAATGCAAAGCTACTGGGAAGGTGCTCTAGGATCCTCCTGATTTGAGAGAATTCCATGGGTAGACAAGGCCAGTAACTCACTACATTCAGTGAGTCTCTGTGGTTTGAAGGAGGTATTTTGGAATGAAGGCAAGTATCCTGGGCTCCAGCTTTCTTTTTGAAAAAATACTTCCAATCCACTTTCTAATCAGTTTTGAAGAGTCCTAAATTATGTAGATATCTAAAGTATTTGTATTCCCAAAAAAGAGAGGAAGAGGACACTGACATATCAACATCTACTGTCCTTTCCCTCCAGTTTCTTAGAATCAAAGAAGTTGGAAAGGACCTTTAATGATCTTCTAGTCCAATCCCCCTGCCATAAGCAGAGACATCTTGCACTAGATCAGGTTGCTCAAAGCGCCACCAAACCTGACCTTGAACACTTCCAATGATGGGGTATCCACAACTTCTCTGGGCAACCTATTCCATTGTCTCACCACCCTCATGGTAAAAAATGTGTTCCTTTTGTCCAATCTAAATTGACCCTTTTTCAGTGTAAAACCATTGCCCCTTGTCCTGTCACTACGGGGCCTGGTAAAAAGCCTTTCTCCGTCTTTCTTATAAGCCCCCTTTATATATTGAAAGACCACAACAATGTCTCCCAGAAGCATTCTCTTCTCCAGGCTGAACAACCCCAACTCTCTCAGCCTTTCTTCATAGGAGAGGTGTTGCAGTCCTCTGACCATTCTCATGGCTCTCCTCTGGACCCGCCCTAAGAGGTCCATGTCTGTCTTGTGCTGGGGACCCCAGAGCTGGATATAGTACTACAGGTAGGGTCTCACAAGAGCAGAGGAGAAGGGGGGATTATCTCCTTCGACCTGCTGGCCATGTTTCTTTTTATGCAGCCCAGGATACGATTGGCTTTCTGGGCTGCAAGAGCCTATTGCCAGCTCATGTCCAGTTTTTTGTCCCCCAGTATCCCCAAGCCCTTCTCTGCAGAGCTGTTCTCAATCCATTCATCCCCCAATCTGTACTAATCTTGGGGATTGCCCCACCCAGGGGCAGGAGCTTGCGCTCGACCTTGTTGAACTTCATGAGGTTCATGTGGGCCCACTCCTCAAGCCTGTCAAGGTCCTTCCGGATGACATCTCTTCCCTCTAGCAAATCAAATGCACCACTCAGCTTGGTGTCATCTGCAAACTTCCTGAGGGTGCACTCAATTCCACTATCTATCTCATTGATGAAAATATTAAAAAGTACTGGTCCCAGTATCCACCCTTGAAAGACACCACTCATTACTGGTTTCCACTTGGACATTGAGCCATTGACTATAACTCTTTGGATGTGGCCATCAAGCCAAATCCTTATCTATCTAACAGTCCAGAAGTTCAGGTAGATAACATCCATAGCTCTTCCCTTGTCCACTGATGCAGTTACTCCACTGTAGAAGACCACTAGATTAGTCAGACATGATTTGCCCTTGGGGAAGCCATGATGGCTGTCTTGCATCACCTCCCTGTCATCCATGTGCCTCAGCATAGCTTCTAGGAGGATCTGTTCTGTAATCTTCCCTGGCACAAAGGTGAGGCTGACAGGTCAGTAGTTCCCAGGGTCCTTCTTTCTACCCTTTTTAAAAATGGATGCAATATTTCCCTTTTTCCAGTCACCAGGGACTTCACCTGACTGCCATGACTTTTCAAATATGATGGAGAGTGGCTTGGCAACTACATCAGCTAATTCCCTCAGGACTCTGGAATGCATCTCGTCAGGTCCCAAAGACTTATGTATGTTGAGGATCCTCAGGTGGTCTCAAACCTGATCTTCCTCTGTGATGGGAGGGACTTCATTCCCCCAGTCCCTGTCTTGATTTTCAGGGGCTTGAGAGATGTGGAAAGATAGATTACCATTGAAAATTGAGGCAAAAAAAATTGTTGAGTACCTTGGCCTCCTCCATGTTGGTTGACACCAACTCTCCTGTCTTATTTACCAAGGGGGGTACCTTTTCTTCAATCTTCCTTTTCTGGCCAACATACTTATAAAAGCTCTTCATATTCTTTGCATCCCTTGCCAAATTTAGCTCCAACTGTACATTAGCTTTCCTAATCCCGTCCCTACACCTCCAGGTAGTGTCCCTATATTCTTCCCAGGATACACATTCCTGGTTCCATTGCCTGTGCATTCCCTTCTTACACTTTAGCTTGATCAGGAGACCATGCTAGTCTGATGCATTTTTTTGCCCAATTTCTTACATGTGGGAATTGAGAACTCTTGTGCTCTTAGAAAAACTATCCTTAAAGAGTTGCCAGCTTTGTCCACTTCCTTTTGTCCCTCAGGGCGGTTTCCAGGGAATCCCATCCACTAAGAGTCTCCTGGACCACTTACGGCTTGCTGTGACACTTTGTCAGCAGATGTCAGGGTGACTGAAGTTGCCCAGCAGGATTAGAGCCTGTGAGCATGTACCTGAAGTAAGAGTGCTGCGTCTACAGGATCCCCTTGGTTGGGAAGCCTATAGTAAACATCAACTAAGAGGTTTTCTTTGTTGGCTTGGCCCCTAATTTTTACCCATAAGCTTTTAACCTCTTCACCACTGTTTTTCAAAGACAGCTCTGTGCAGTCATCCCATTCTTTTACATAGAGGGCAACCACCCCCCCACACACCCGCCCCGCCTTCCTTGCTTGTCCCTTCTGAACAATTCACAGCCATCGAATGCAACACTCCAGTCATGCAACTCATCCTCCCATGTTTATGTAACAGCAATTAGATTTTAGCTTTCTAGCTGCACAATCGCTTCCAGCCCCTCCTGCTTGTTACCCATGCTGTGTGCATTGGTATAGAGGCACTTCAGCTGGGCTATCAACCATGCCACCTTTTTAGAGAAACATGCCTCAATTTCTTTGAGGTGTTTTACAGGTGTTTCCCTCCTAGTTGCTAATACATCAGCAGCCTCTGGCTCTTCTCTGTTGCTCAAAACTCCATCCCCTTGTCCTTAAACCTAGTTTAAAGATCTCCATGTAAGTATGGCCAGCTTGTTCGTGAAGACCCTCTTACCCCACTTGGTCAGGTAAATCCCATCAGCTCCCAACAGATCCAGCTTCTCAAAGGTAGATCCATGATCACAGAAGCCAAAATGTTGAATATGGCACCAGCCACACATTCACCTCTTCAATTTGTCTCCTCCTTCCTAAACTCCTTACTCTGACTGGGAGGGTAGAGGAGAACACCACCAGTGCTCCAGATCCTTTAAAAATTGCTCTTTTGTTGGTTCTAAATTGCCTCGTGCAGTATCATTAGACCCTATGTGGCATAGTAGGAACAGATAATAATCTGTAGGGTTGACCAGGCTCAGTAGCATTGCGAATGCAAGCTCCTGGTGGGCAGTAAACTTCTCTAGAGAAATTGGACAGCAAATGCGTGGTTCGGTGCATCACAGTAAGGAATCTCTAATAACTACTACTTTACATGATTTTCTGCTGTTGGGCAGTTGGATGAACTTTGAGTGGTTGGCTTCTCCTGGATCCTGTCCATTCCTCACGTGCTCTTCATTAACCACCCCCAGAGCACTGTATCTGTTATGCAGGAGCAATTTAGGGGGAGTGGTAAGTTTTTTCCTTGTTCCCCAAGCATAAATGCAGATATTATTTAGGACTCCTTAGCCTCTTTCTACATAACAAAATACATGTTTCTAATCAAACAATCTAAACAGTAACACAAAATAGAATAGAGTGAAAGAGGATTGTCATAGTATGTCCTAATCACATCTAGCATATAGGAACAAAGACAGAAAGAATTTCTTTCATATGTGTAAGCGTGCCTTACTTTAATATCAAACTTTGATAATTTCAGTATCATCACCACATACTTTCTTTATTTTTTTCTATCTTCTTTTCTTCGAAAAAGTAAACTGTATGTGAAAAAGGCTGTGACCAAGAAATGCTGATTTGCATATGGTAAAAGAGTGAGATGATTTATTCTGTCTTATAAAGTGATAGAATATTATCTTACTGTGCACAATATAACTTAAAGTAATTAGCAGAGAATGCCAGAGTAATTTTAAGTATATGCTAATTTAATGAAAGTAGAACAAGGAAGCACACTCTGTTCCTCTTGTCTTTCTATCCAACATTATTATGAAATCTCAGGACAGCAGAGAAGGCAGCTGGCTCTTTGGGGCAGACTCAGCTTTCCTTATGTCTCCTGATGACTCCAGCGATAAGAGCTGCTCAGTCACTCCCTACCTCCTTCAGTACTGCCCCAATGATACACTCAGAAGGTTTTCTTTCCCTCCCTTAGAGTCTATTGTAAATACTCCTCACTACCTTCTGGGGTTTGATCTTTGATTTGCCATGAGCAGATGTTTGCAATGGCAAGATTTATCTCCTCTCCATCTTCTTTCAGCTGAAAAGTCTTAATGCTTTCAGTCATTCCCTGTGCATCAGTTTATTGGTATCTTATCACCCTTGCTGCTCTCTCTGGATTCATTTATTTCATTTGGCCAGTTTCAATTTAGCCCATGGCATGACACCATGCTTCAGCCCAGATTGACCAAGTAGAGCAGTAGGTCCATTTCTCCTGTCTAGCAGCCTCTGTTCCTCTTTCTGTCTCAGTATAGTTTCTGTTTATTATAATGGTGTAAAAAGGTTGATTCTTCTGTGTGCAAGATATCATTATGTAAATCTTTTTTCTACAGCTCTTCTACTAGTGAGATGCTGACCATCTTTTATTTCTGCAGTTTCTAAATATAATACCTCTTATGGGAAATTATAGCTCAAAATGTTGATTGGGAGTATATGCCAAGGGGTAGATATGTAACTGTATATATATATGGCAAAAGTTAATCTCTCCTATTGTAGATTACAAAACTTGGGAAAGTTTTAGAATTTTAAAAGCATAATACGATATAGTTTTTCCTAAAATATTTTACTACAGTGACATGTGTGTAAGCGATTTAACTCAAGCTCTGTCTTGGGGTACACCCAAATTCACTTTAGATGTCATTTCTATTTTAGAGCAAGTGCTGTCTTCACATCAGCAGTCTTCTTCCCTCACCTTTCCACAGAACGGATTGCTGACAAGTTCTCCTGATGGCACCTTAAAAGCAGAAGGAATGAAATATATACAAATATGGCAACTTTTTTTAAAAATAACAAGCCTTAAAAAATGATCTGATACATTGTTCCAGGATATAAATTCACTTGGTGTGCAACTGTGACATTTCCAAGTACTTTCACATACCTGTGAGAAAGCAACTGGTATAAATGGAAATAAAGCGCTCAAGTGTTAGATTTAAGGTGCTAATAAGATGCAGACCTTTATTTTTGGACACAAGTTGTTTCAAGAAACTTTTTTGGGTCTCAGAGTGAGTTAATCTATCCAAGCAGACAGAGCCAAAGTGTCTCTGAAGCTACCTAGAACATTGAAATGGGAGATCTGTCCTCAGGACAAGCACTGTCTTCCAGTTTATCATCTTTTCAAACTGAGCTGATAACAGAGGCAGGCATGCAGGTGCAAAATCCTTCATAAATGGTAAAAGGAGAAGAGATTAGCTGTAATTGGCATGTCTTTATATATATTATTAATAATTGCCTGCGTTTTCTTGAAGTACAACAATGCATTTATTCTTTAAGTTCTATGTAAAGTGTTATCTTTGTGAACGTCTGATCCGAGCTTGAGTTCCTCTGAATACTTGCATTTACCATTTTCATGTCATAATGAGTTTGACATTTAAAAACACATAAAATATAATTTCTTTGAGCAGTTTCGTATTTGTTGCCGTTTGATTTTACTAATGGTCCCTTCAGTTAAGTGCTGGCGTTTTCACAAGGTTAAAGTCCAAACCGCCCCTCCTCATTTCCTGTTTATTTTTTGCCTAACAGTATTTCTGTTCACTTCAATATTAGGATAACCTTAATGTGCAGAGAGGTAGCATTAATTTGAGACAGAGATGGAAGCAATATTCTCACAATAATCCTTTAATTAGGATTAGGCGATAAGGGTCGTAGCACTAAATGAAGAAAAATGCTTAAATAACATTTCAGAGGGGACTAACACGTATATATGCATCAAGACTTGTGCAGAGTTTGAATAGAGTGTATTTGTCAGTGTGTGTTTATACTATCCCATGAAATCTAACAACCACGTTTGTATTAGAAGGGGATTTTCCAATACCATATTCCACCTTAGTCTCATGTTTAATTTAATTTTTAGTAATTTGTAGCAACTAGAAGACCTGACTAATCAATTAGCTTTAGGGCGATAAAGCCAATGACAGCTGGTTTATTTGTTCAGACTTTAATATTAGATATCAATTAAAATTAACCATGCTAATAAACAGCTCACATAAGTATTTAAGCCATGAATCAGAAGCAAAAGTGACCAAATGTGTCTTCCTTTCTAGTAAGAATCTATGAGGAATATTGCACCAAGATTTCATTATGAATCTGTCAGAAAATTATTTACATTGCTCGTGACACTACAGCAGATATGGGTGTCTGTAATTTTACCCATGAAGGTCTAAGCTGAATTTACAATGCCACAAAATCCATACAAATTTTGGATTACAATTTCACAGTTTGAGAGCTTGAACTCATAGTAGCCTTGTATGCAGACACAAAGGCAAAGATAAATTTCCTGTAATCACAAATGCTGAAGACATACTATTTGACACACATTATAGGTGTAGCCCAGAACTGGTTTTAATGATTTTAATGAGTTCTGAAAATGAAAGGGGAAAACCACTCATTTTTTCACTACCTGTGTCTACTGATTTTGTAAGCAAACACGAAAAGATTCTCTATGTATAAATATCCATCTGTAGTAACAAAGCATGTATAAGTAGGATGAAGGTTTACCATAACATATTCACAGTCTCATAACACAACAGAAAAACTGGACTTCTGTCTCTTACAGTCTGTATTGTAAGAATAGTTGGCTAGATCAGTCTACTATGTTTTAAATTGCCATGCCTAACATTTTGGGAGGGAACATGTGGGACATTTCAAGTCAAGTACACTGTCTGAGCCAGACTTCTGAAGGTACATTCACAGTCTGCATTCATGAATGTTACCGTGTCTAATTTGGAAATGGTGGGTCTCATACCCAGTTTCAAATTGTTCAGACATGCAACGTCTGAACATGTTCAAATACTTGTTTCAGTCTGAATAAGTAAATATCCAGTCCCTGCAAGGGGATTCGCACAAACTGACACGTACGAGTTTTCACACTGTCACAGCTACGTTCCACCTATGCTTTCAGACCACCTCAGAGTTTCAGTTGTGCTTGAGCCAGAGCTCTTCCACCTACTACACAGCCCAAATCTTCATTTATGTACTCACTAGCAGGCAGGCAAATGGACTCAGACTAAATCCTGGCTGTTGCAGGCAGCAGGAACACAGTCCTGCCTCAGGCCTAGGGATGTAGGCATCTCTAGAGTAGGGATTCAGATTAGCTAAATTCCCTTCTGGTGGGAAATGACTACATGAGCAGGAATTGCTCATTAAAAGAGACAAATGTATTTTAAGTATGGTATTCTTCCTGTTAGAATGCTGCAACTAACTGTGTTGCCACTAGAAGGGCTAGGATGAGAGAACAAGTCCATAAGATATATTTACATGTTCCACTCATCTGGGAAGAAACAGCACTGAATTCTCAGGTTTTAATCCAATGATTGCCTCATACTAAATTCTTAAGATATCTTATGAATATTCTTAAGAGATTGATTTCCCATTTCCCTGATCACAACGTTCTTAAGGTCTGGTTGTAACACCATGACTTCTTTACTCCAGGCTCTGAGTCATCCAGTTGCTACAAGAGGATGCAGCTCTCTACCTAGATTCTAGAGCTGTCACGAATGAGTGGTTTTGAGCCAGTGACTTAATTACAGATTATGCTTACTATTTGTTATCTAAATCAATTCACACATACACACACACACACACACACAGACGATCCTAAAACTACATAAAGGTACCTGTTAAAAATCCCCTTTGAGTCTCGTGAAATACTCACGTTAAATGTCTTGGCATTTCTCAGTGGGCGGAGGATTGAGCCCTGAGGAGTGTCTCAACCGAGGAGCGTCTCAGCCAAGCCCAGGTCCCAACGGTCCTCCGAATATTGCAAACTCGAGAGTTTGCAAGCTCTGAGAGGCGTCCCACTCAGAGGGAGATTCTGGGCGCAGCCCGCTGTGGTCCAGGAGAGCTCAACGGGTCTTGCCTGGGACCGCTGTTTCTAGCTTTGCAAGATGATTGGCTTTAGTCTTCACAGCTTGCCTCCACATCCTGAACTCAGTCACACTATGGCCACTGCAGCCCAAATTGCTGTCTTGACCACACTGCTCAACACTTATCCCTTGCTTACGAGCAGTGGTCACGTAGAGCATTACTCCTGACTGCCCCCTCTAGCATTTGCATCATGAAAAGCCTAGCAACATCCTGGGCTGCTTGCACAACGCTGTGTTGCCCTCCCAGGAGACGCCTGGATTGTTAAAATCCACCCTGAGGACCAGAGCCTGCAACTGGGAAACCTCTCCCAAGTGGTTGGTGGAGAAGTGTCATCCACTTCATCCTTTACATCAGGCACGCTGGAACAGCTTGTCCCCGGTATTTCTTTGCCCGCTGTTCTTGACCTCATGCTTTCAGCAGGGAAAGGAGGACACGAATTTGTGTCTCCTTTGTTGATGTCTGATACAGAGAAAGGGAGATAAATCTGAAGGACCAGTGGTCAGGCCTGAGAGTTGTTTATTCTGTGAGAGTTTTGATGTTTTTGAGAGGTGTTTTCCTATTAAAGTAAGAACAGTAGATATATAAAGGGGGCTTGTGAGAAAGATGGGGATAGACCTTTTGGTAGCACCTGTTGCAATAGGTCAAGGGGGAATGGTTTTAAACTAAAAGAGGGTAGATTTAGGCTAGATATAAGGAAGGAATTTTTTACGCTGAGGGTGGTGAAACACTGGCACAGGTTGTCCAGAGAAGTGGTAGATGCCCCATCCCTGGAAACATTCAAGGTCAGGTTGGACGGGACTCTGAGCAGGGGAGTTGGACTAGATGACCTTTAAAGGTCCCTTCCAACCCCAACTATTCTAGGATTCTAGTCATCAGTAAATTTCCATCCTGGCCGGTGTGATCTGCGATAGTTAATATGGTATTGTTCCACGGTAGCAATGGTCTTGTTCCACTTGAGCTACAATCCAGGTGGGGAATGCTTCAGGGCTCTCAGGGATGACGAATTATCCCCCACTTTCGTTCCCTACCTTGATCAGGTAGTTGGTGTCCCTCATACGGTCAGTACCGCGCCCCAGTTTAGCCATGAAGAGTGCCTGGGGCAGTCAGGGAGGCTCAACTGCCCAACCCGTTACACAATGGCTAAGGCCTAATAGGACTTCCTGAGATCATACAGAGGCGCGGGGGAAGGGGGGAAATGCACCACAACACTAGTAGATGGAGAAGGAACTGGCGGGATGGTCGCATCCAAAGAGTTACAGTCAACGGCTCAATGTCCACCAGACACCACACCACTCATTAATGGAAACCAGTAAGGCATGGTGTGGTGTCCCTCAAGGGTCCCTACTGGGAGCAAGACTGTGCAATATTTTCCTGAAGTACATAGCTAGTGGGATTGAGCGCACCCTCAACAAGTTGGCAGATGCCACCCAGCTGAGTGCTTGGAATTTGGGGTTTCTTTGTGACAGGACAGAGTTCCAGCTCCCGCGGGACCCAGAGGGCTGAGATTCCCATCTCTTTGCATGCTGCCGGTGCTCTTTCTTTCCACAGCGTGTATCTTGCCCGGGCAATGCCAGGACAGGCTGCTCTCTGTCGCTGCCCAGTGCGCTGGCACCTGCACTCCACTGCGCCCTGCTTTTCTGGATGGGTCCTTGCTAGCCTATTTGGGGGGAGCTGCAGCCCCTCGGGGCCTCCTTGTTGCTCTGGTGTTGGGGCTTGGGCTGATGGGACCCTTGCTCCTTGCTCGGGTAATGGTCTCCTCTTTCCCTCTGCCTGCAGGGCTTTCTCCTGGCGCTGCTGTTAGCATAGCTCTTGGTCGAGGGGCCCTGTGCATGGTCCCCAGGGGATAGTGCGTCCCCAGGGGGTTGAGCAGAGCGTCTGGGAAGCCGATAGTCCTGCCTAGTGAAGTCTTCCAGGACGGGGAGTGTGCCTGGGAGGATGCATGTGCAAGGCGCATCGTGTCTTTGCAGCAACCCAGGCGCCAGGTGCTGGTGCGGTCCTGCCTGATGGATCCTGGTGTGGCAAAAGAGGTCCATCGCAGTGGCCCTAGGGGATAGGAGGGACCAAGTGTTGTCTCGTGAACAAAGCTCGGGGTTGCTTCCCCTTGTGGCCTGGGCTGGACCTCTCCAGCCCTGTTCTAGTGCCCGAAGGCCCTTCAGCGTTAGTGCACGTTCCTTCCGGGCTTCCCAGAGTTTCTCCATGGCCGGCCGAGGGGGGCTGAGTTGAGATACGCAGGCAGGAGCATCAGGCTGAGGTGCCAGTGGGGCTGCCCTGCCTGTGCTGGGGTCAAACGTGGGTGGGGCTGCGAGGTGGCGGGTCCCCGCAGCCCTGTGTGACACGGAGCGGCGTCACAGTGGGACAGCTGCATCACAGCAACAGCTTCCTCTCCGCACCGTGCCCCCGGCCACACTCCCTGGCGAGGCCTGGGCAACGCCAGGGCTGCTTTCGCTGGTGCTCTGCTCCGCAGGAGCTGCCCTGCCGCCAGGAGGAGGCGAGGGGAGGCCGCGGGAGAGCGTTGGAGACGCCGCTTGGGGAAGTGGCGAGGAGGAGGAGGAGGAGGAGGAGGAGGAGGAGAAGCAGAGGAGCAGAGGGTCTTTGTAGCAGGAGCAGCACCTCTTCCCCAGCTGCTGCAGTGCAGGAGGGCAGAGATGATTGAGTACCTGCTCCTTAACCCCCTGGGGCCCGAGAAGCTTCCACTCCTCAAGGAGCTCACCACTAGTGGTAAGGCCCTGGGGAGCCCTTGCAGGAGTGCTGTCGCAGCCACAATGAAATGGAGACGAGCTGTGGAAACCCGGAGGCTGGGGCTGCGGGTCCCCCGCTGTAGCGGGGCTCTTCTGAAAGAGACCGGCGACTGCAAGGAGAGCCCTGCCTGCTGCTGCCTCGGGGCTTGGGGTAGCTTTGGCAGGCCAGGCCTCTTGGCGCTGCCCGTGTCAAAGGGCAGGATCCCATTCCCCAAAACACTACGGATGCCTGCCTTTCCTGGGCACTGGGAGGGGCTTCTTGGAGGCTGGGGGTGGTCAGGAAGGCAGCTGGGAAGCCCCAGGTCTGCGGGTGTTTGCTGAGGGCGATGGGGGGGCTTGAGTGCTCTCTGCTGTCGCCTCCGTGGGTAGGGGGGTGCTGGCTGGTTGGGCGATGCTGACTCAGAGCATGGCGTGCCTTTCCTTTGCTTTCCAGAAATCTGCAAAGTCTGGGCTGGCGCATCTAAATACATCCGGAGACAGCTCTTGCAGAAGAGGGTGAGCCTTGCCTCCTGCTCGTGGACCGTCCTGCCCCTCTGGACCCCCAGAGCCGGCAGGGCACAAAGCACCATCCGAGGGGGCCAGGCGAGTCACGCGGCAGCCTTCCCGCCCCTGCACAGCACTGCCAATATTCCCTCTTCTTGCTCGCGTTTTCAGGCGGTGCAGATCGGAATTGGGACATTTGCAGTTGTCCCAGTGCATGCCACGGTGGGAGAGCGCAAGCGTTTGCCTGTTGAGAGACCCGTGTTCCAGCCCTGCAGGTTTCTGAAGAAATTTTACAAGCTCAAGTGTGCAAAGGCCAAAATCCCTGGTAAGAAGAGGGATGCTTCCCCTGCATAGCGCTTCCATTTGGCTTGGTGCCGACACTGCCGTGACACGGCCGAGCAAAGGCCCTTCCAGCCTGGAGAGCGCTGAGCGTGGGCACACGTGCAGCGGCCCAACACCCTGCCCCTCCCCGGGGAGACAGACCCATCTCCCCAGCTTGCCCTACGCTCCAGCTGGTTGCTCGCAGACGGAGGCAGAGCTTGGCTTTGCTTTCTCCTGTCCATCAGGTCCATTCTGGAGACGCGGCTGCAGCTGAAAGGGGAGCGCTCTCTGGCAGAGCATTGCCCGAGGGCTGGGCGCTGATGGCACCCAGTCTCAGAGTCGGCTGAACTGCGGTGGGAGTGACTTGGTTGCTTTGCGCTTGTTTCCTAGACGAGACACCAGTTGTTCAGCTGGACTTTGTGCAGATTGCCGCGGACATCCACTTCCGCCCAGAAATCGTGGAGCAGTGCATCCACGAGACCCTGCTTTTCTTTGCTGGTGCCCTCCGAGACAACAGGGAGGTGGAATTCTCCTTCAAGGGCATTGGCATCCTTGCTGTGCGCAGAAAAGTGGTCAGCATGACCTTCTTTGATGCCTGCCTGCTGGAGCTGGATGGGACCGGGAACATGTCGGCAGCTCTTCTCGGGGTGAGCTTGTCGTTTCTCTGGGGCTCCTCCTCATGGCTCTTTGGCAATGCTGTCAAAGCAGCTCTCTCTTGGCTGCCATCACCTGCCTGGCCACCCGGCCTAGGCACGCTCTCGGTGAGCTAGGCCAAGTCTCGGTAGCGCCTCGGCCCCTTCGAGGGAGGGGCGAATGACATCAAGGGAGAAGGTAGTGCGCGGCTTTCAGAGAGGCAGCCTTTGTGCCCTTGAGCAGTGAGGAGGTTTGCCGCCTTTGTGAGCAAGCAGCACGTGTCCTGGGCGTCTGCTGACGTGTCTCTGTGCCCTTGCAGGACTCCAAGATGATGGGTATCGTGGCCTTCCCGGGCAAAAACGATTTTAGTCGGCTCAGTCAAGACGGGGTTGTCATGCTGCCAAGGTGAGCAGGATGGCTTCTGCAGCCCCTGGCTGGTCGAGGGAGCGGCTGCTCAGCTCCTGCTGTGGGGGCAGCCTCTTGCGAGGCTGCTCTCCTGGCAAACGTAGGCAAGACCAGCTCTTTCCCAGGAGAGCTTCCCACTCCGCCCACCGCCGGCTCCTCCTTGGCTTGGAGAGGGCAGACGAAGCGGCCAGTCCGCTCCGATGTGCCCTGAGAGAGTGAGAGAGGCGGGAGGGTCTGCGGGGACAGCGAGGATGATCAGCTTTCTGGCAGGAAGGCGCGGGAAGCGCCAGCAGAGGTTGATGGAGGCCGTGGGCCCCTCAGGTCCCACAGAGAGCTGCGTCCTCCAAGGACTCGGTGCTGGCTGTCAGAGATGCCTGCCAGCAGCTTATCAGCGTCAGCCCCCAAGAGAGCGTGCAGCCCTTTTGCCCAGCTGGTGCCTTCTTGTTTCCAGGCTTGTCGTTGAGACCCCACACCAAGCATCGGCCCCTGCGATTTCTCTGAAGCCCCAGAGAGAGCCAGCGCCTTGGGGCGGGGGTGCCCGCAGAGGTAATGTCCCAGCCGAGCGCTGGCAGGGGGCTGTGGGCGCTCCTGCCTGGCCCGCAGGGTCCAAAGACGCTGATGTGCTCTTCTCTTGCCTCCCGCTTGCAGTGAGCGTGCTGGATCCGGTCTTCCTGGCTAAGCGGAGGGTTTCTCTAGCCAGGCAGCTGGCGAGGGAAGGCGAGCAGGCTAAAGCCCAGGAAGCCGGCCGAACCAGGTGAGCCTCCCGGAGGAGCAGCATGGCTGGGGGCGCGGGGGCACACCGTGCCCTTGTTGTCATGCGAGTGAGACGTTTCCCTTGGCTGGGGGGGTGCCTGTGCTGATGCCGAAAGGCTCTGGCAACGCTGTCCTCTGGACACACCATCCTCTTGCCGAACCGGCTGGTGGTGCTGGAGCCTGGGCTGGCTGCGAGCCCGTCCCGCAGCGACCGGCTCAGGCTGGGCTCCGACAAGCTCAACGGGCCGTGCCTCTTTAGATTCCTGCCAGCAATCCCAACGAAGTCCCAGGAAGAGCTGAAGCAGCCCAGACCCCCAGCTCGGCCGCCGTTGGAGCTCCCCGCGTGTGTTCCGCAGCCCTCAGGAGCGGTACGCCCTAGGGATTTGCCAGCTTCGCGCCACATTACGGGCTGTGGGCTGGGGCAGAAGAGGCAGCAAGAGCTGCCCACCGTCCCTGCCCTCCTGCCCAGCCCAAGCCCGAGGAGACTAACGCTGCATGTGTTGTGTGTGCGTGGCCCCCAGGGAATGAGGTCCCTCCACAGTGAGAGGGAAGAAAAACGCCTCCGGCTGCTGATGGCATCCAAGCGCCAAGAGGTGGAAGCGGAAGTGTGGCGCCAGTACCACACCAACACAACGGGGTGGAACATGGAGCGAGGCCAGGTACGGCGGGCACTTCACAGGTGCCAGGAAAAGGGCATTTCCCCTCCCCACTCCCTGGGAGGGGAGCAGGGAGGGTCTCCTCCCGGCACAGGCACGGCAGCGGTGCTGTGGCCAGTTGGCCAGGCAGGGATCTTCTGTCCGCCCACTGCCCCGCACATTGCCCTGCGGAGGAGCTGTCCCTGAGGCCCCAGGCCAAAGCGCGCAGCTGGCTGTGGGACGGGCAGTCTGTTTCATGCCCGTACCTCCCTGCGAGGGCTCAGCAGCACTGCCGGGAAGACTCAGCCAAGGCTGTGTAACCCCCAGCTGTTGGTGGCAGTGCTCTAGGAGAGTCTCTTCTGCCTTTGCAGAGCCCCTGCCGCCATCTCTTTGAGGATCCCCGTCGCCCGCCCCACCTCCTGAGAAAGGCCTATGCCGAGAAGCTGATGAAGGAGGGGCCGCAGCAGCAGGGCAGCTGCCGAAGCCCTGCAAGGCAGCGCGCAGCAGAGGGGCGGGCAGAGCTGCACCTCCCGGGGAGAGCACGGGAAGAGTAAGTGTGTGCCGGCTGCTGCAGCGGCCGGGAAAAGCTTTGGGTGCTCGGGAAGCCTTTCGATAGGGGATCCGCAGTGCCGGGGGGCTGAAGACGAAAGGCCGGCTCAGCTGCTGGGCTCTGCCTTCCCAAAGGCGGCAGCCTGTGCTGGCCCTCCCCGCGCAGCGACTCCCGGGCACCCGGCCCTCAGCTGCGACGCCCGCCCGGTCCCGGGACTCGGCCCTGCCCGGCTTCAGCCCCGGCTGAGCTGCACTCTTCTGGCTGCAGACTGGCTGGGGCACGAGGGCCCACGAGCCGCCACCCAGAGCAGCGGGCTGGCCTCGGCAGCACCGCCGAGAGCCACTGGCCTGGGCCAGGCCTTGGGCGTTGCGGGCCCCTCTGCCCGGCCACAGAGCTGAGGCCCTTTCTTCTGTGTCCTCTAGCAGGGGGGAGAAGACGAGGCTGTTGGAGCGCCGTGGGAAGGCCCAGGGGACAGCAGCCATGCCAAGAAGCTGCGAGCAGCCCCGGAGAGTCCGGTGGCAGGGGCCTTAGCCGTCACGGCAGCCGCCCTTGTCAGCGGGAGAGCGGTCAGCAACGGCTGGCGGGGGCGAGGAGCGCCTTTGCGGAGGGGCACTTGCCAAATAAAGGCTGCTGGTGCCTGTGCCCAGCCCGAGTGACCATGCTGCACTGTGTTTCTCTGCGGCCGAGGGGACAGGAGGGGGGTCCTGCAGCCCCCTGGTCTGAGGGGTTTCTGGGCCGCAGGGACTGCTCCTGCCAGCTGTCACGACAGGCTGGGCAACCGGAAGAGCGGTACTGCTTGCCACCCTGCCAACTACGGCAATTTGTCGCAAAATACTGATTTAGGATCCTGCCGACTATGCCCATTTGTTGCAAATGAGTGCTTTTGAGGCCGCTTAAAGAATCGTTGGCAAAGGTATCACCAAAAAGTGATTTTAATAGAAATTTATAAGAGCGCGACTTAACAGAATTCGATGGCAAGGGTCATTCTCTTTACATGGACTCGTTACACGGACTAAGAATACACAGAATGATTTGTGCAGAGATTGAGGACCAAAAGGGATAAGGAGACCCTCCCGTCGAGTCACGAGGTTGAGAGCAGACCCCCGGGCTTTCTAAACTCCTTCTCGGAGAGGAGTCCAGGTGCGGCTGGATCTACCCCTACTCTCAGACTTGGTCAATGGTTTATCTCTAAGGGTTCGTATGTGTTTAGCAGCAATCTGAAGTTCTTTCACAGTTTTAAGGTGGATCATAAGATTTTAGCAGCACTTCATCCGTGAGTAATTTAACATTTATAAAGTGAGCTAAGAGAGTCTACTATAATCACTATAGTGTCTTAATTACAGATTATGATTACTATTGGTTATCTAAATCAATTCACACATACACACACACACACACACACAGAGGATCCTAAAGCTACATAAAGGTACCTGTTAAAAATCCCCTTCGAGTCTCATGAAATACTCATGTTAACTGTCTTGGCAATTCTCAGTGAGCAGAGCATTGAGCCCTGAGGAGTGTCTCGGCCGAGGAGCGTCTCAGCCGAGCCCAGGTCCCAACGGTCCTCCGAATATTGCAAACTCGAGAGTTTGCAAGCTCTGAGAGGCGTCCCACTCAGAGGGAGATTCTGGGCGCAGCCCGCTGTGGTCCAGGAGAGCTCAACGGGTCTTGCCTGGGACCGCTGTTTCTAGCTTTGCAAGATGATTGGCTTTAGTCTTCACAGCTTGCCTCCACATCCTGAACTCAGTCACACTATGGCCACTCAGCCCAAATTGCTGTCTTGACCACACTGCTCAACACTTATCCCTTGCTTACGAGCAGTGGTCACGTAGAGCATTACTCCTGACTGCCCCCTCTAGCATTTGCATCATGAAAAGCCTAGCAACATCCTGGGCTGCTTGCACAACGCTGTGTTGCCCTCCCAGGAGACGCCTGGATTGTTAAAATCCACCCTGAGGACCAGAGCCTGCAACTGGGAAACCTCTCCAAGTGGTTGGTGGAGAAGTGTCATCCACTTCATCCTTTACATCAGGCACCCTGGAACAGCTTGTCCCCGGTACTTCTTTGCCCTCTGTTCTTGACCTCATGCTTTCAGCAGGGAAAGGAGGACACGAATTTGTGTCTCCTTTGTTGATGTCTGATACGGAGAAAGGGAGATAAATCTGAAGGACCAGTGGTCAGGCCTGAGAGTTGTTTATTCTGTGAGAGTTTTGATGTTTTTGAAAGGTGTTTTCCTATTAAAGTAGGAACAGTAGATATATAAAGGGGGCTTGTGAGAAAGATGGGGATAGACCTTTTGGTAGCACCTGTTGCAATAGGTCAAGGGGGAATGGTTTTAAACTAAAAGAGGGTAGATTTAGGCTAGATATAAGGAAGAAATTTTTTACGCTGAGGGTGGTGAAACACTGGCACAGGTTGTCCAGAGGGGTGGTAGATGCCCCATCCCTGGAAACATTCAAGGTCAGGTTGGACGGGACTCTGAGCAGGGGAGTTGGACTAGATGACCTTTAAAGGTCCCTTCCAACCCCAACTATTCTAGGATTCTAGGATTCTAGTCATCAGTAAATTTCCATCCTGGCCGGTGTGATCTGCGATAGTTAATATGGTATTGTTCCACGGTAGCAATGGTCTTGTTCCACTTGAGCTACAATCCAGGTGGGGAATGCTTCAGGGCTGTCAGGGATGACGAATTATCCCCCACTTTCGTTCCCTACCTTGATCAGGTAGTTGGTGTCCCTCATACGGTCAGTACCGCGCCCCAGTTTAGCCATGAAGAGTGCCTGGGGCAGTCAGGGAGGCTCAACTGCCCAACCCGTTACACAATGGCTAAGGCCTAACAGGACTTCCTGAGATTGTAGAATGGCCCAGGGGAAGGGGGGAAATGCACCCCCAGAAAAGCCTGCCTCCTAACTGTAGGTTTTGACCTGTAAGTATGAAGGTAAATGAAAAATGGGAGATAGGGTAAGTCTCCCCATGTCAAATCTTTCAGTCTTCAATGGGCTTCTCTAACAAGTACGGTGTTATGACCAACAATACCTTCAGATCTAGCCCCATGCTCTCAGCGAAAATATCTGCTTGCCCTCCTTAATGTCATGCCAACAGTGGGCATATATCATGTTCTGAGTACACTAATTTGACACCCACAAGCAACTTATTTAGGCTTCTGTGGAGGCACCTCAGTTTGCCAGAGACACCTACTGAAAGATATTTTAATTTTGGCTACCCAGATTTTTTTTTTAGTTCTCTGTTAGGCAGAGCTTTAAAGCATCTCTGTTACCATAGTATTTTTAACCAGGAGGAAGTAAAATCTTCAGTTGTTTCATGTGGGAATTGAGAATTACAGCATCATTTATGTGAAACTGTCTTCACATATCAGGAGAACTACACAGGAACATTAAAGATCTCTATTTTGGCATATCACATAAATGTCAGGTCTGAGAAAGATGAGCATGACTATCCTCAGTCCGAAACCCTTGATCTCTAAGGGCAAGCTCTTACCATTCTTTTTTTTCAAGCCTTACTCATGCTTTTATGATCTGAATGACAGAAGTGTGAGGTTCGTTTCCTTGTTTTACAGCTTTAAGAGTAGGAAAGGGCAAGCAGCTTGTGGGTGAATCTTACAGAGGCTGAACTGAGAGAGAGCTGCAGGGAAAAGGTCACCAGAGCAAATAGTAGAGGAAGCTGTACAAATGAGTGAGCAATGATGATGGTTTTGGTATGATAGAGACAATAGCAAGCAACAAAACAGAGCATCACTCTATGCAAAGAAACTAGAATGCCTCATATGCCTATTGGAAACAACAGGCATAATTAAGCCACCACTGAAAAGCAGGATGGCTATCTTTGGGCCCGTAATGATGAGTGCAAACAAAAACGAGTTAAATTAACAAAATCTCAAAGAAAGACAGAGAAGTCTTATGTAGTTTCACTGAGGCTGAGTACCACAACACCAAACTTAAGCGGCTGAGACACAGGGAGGACGTTTATCAAGCCCTCAATATGCTTTTAACTTCCTGGTTTTGACAATCCAAATGTAAATCAGGGATTACTGAGTATTAGAAGGAAATCTACTTGAGCATGGCAACAGAGTTTACAATTTGATAAATATTCTAGCTGAGTATTCATGGTGAGCAGTGTCTTTTTCAAGAATGTGCACAGCCTGTGAATTGATTATCTCCGCCTAATGTTCTTCTTTAGGGCTTCCACTCAGCTGCAAAGTGGCAAACAGTTGATCAGAATCAAGGAATTTATAACAGATGAAAGCAGATATCTAGCTGGGAGATCATGTGCATGAAGATGTTAAACAAAATAACTAACAGACATCCGCCTATTTTATCACCAAAATGCATCCTACCCAAGAAGCAGGAAGCAGTCGGGTTGCTGATTTGTACATTTTTGAAAGATAGATTTTTTAGCAACAGCTTTGTCATTCAGTAAGGAGCTTTCCAGTGGCAGATCTGTTAAGTCAGTGCACGTCTGGCAAGATCATGCTTGAGGGTAGGAGAGACCATACGGATTACCGTGTGAGGCTGACACGTCATTTTATTTTCTTCACTCTCCACCTCACACCAACCTTCATCTTTATAGCTCCGAGGACAGGCTGTAAAATACAGTAATTTTAGAAGTGGATCTATTGTTACACAGATGCAGGGTGGCTAGTTTACAAGCTGCAAAGCTGGGAACAATAATGGTTTGCTAATATTGAAATCACTGGCCTACTTTTGGGTTTTTTAAATACCTGGAACTGGTTTGGTTTCGACCAAGGTACTGATACTTTATAGTTGTTAATATACTGAAGTCTGAAGATAGCCCCAAAATTCTTGAAATTCAGTCTGAACAGCTAGCATATGATACAAGAGGGGGCAGTCCACGCATGTTAAAGTTCAAATTTACATATTTTCATGCTTTCATCTCATTTTTGAAATGCTAAAAAAAATGTGTGTGAAAATTCTTGTTATACATGTGCTTGCTACAAGCACTTGAAGAGTATCCAAGAGGTTTCTTCATAAATCTTACAGATTATGTACAGTAAGCCCTATGCTACCTCTATTTTTTTTTAGATCACCAAGGGTTTTAGAGATTTGTAAGCATTTATTTTGCAGGATTCTTTTTTATTACACTTAATGAATCAGTGTTATACAAGCAGGAAGGCTATTTTGAGATGGATAAGTCAGAATGCAGGGTATGGGGAGAAATATTGGTGAAGCCTTAGAACACCTAAAACATTGAAAAATGATATTATCTTTATCTATTCACTATTTTTCTTCATTTGAAATTAATGAGCTTTAATCTAGTGTTATTTGGTGCAGAACATTTTTCAGCAATATACTATAAAGAACAAAATATTTTGCTCTACAACTTCTTTTTAAATGTTGATATGTATAGTATTTGTAGCCTAATTACACATTTCTGGGAGTTTATTTTATTGTTCTGTCTGGAATACTTCAAAGACAGCTTTGACACACAACTCAAGTCCAATTGCACAACCATGCAGTGCTGCCAAGCTAAGGAACACCAATCATCAGACCTATTCTACAGCGTGGTTAAATGACTATACTTTCTCTTATATTCTCCTTGTTTAGTTTTTTACTATGAGAGTACGCAGGCTGTTTATGTATGATTCGTATATGCATTTACAACTTTCTTCTCCAATTTTCTGCAAGATAAAACAGATTTTGCACCTTAACTGGACAACATCAGTATCCTAATGTTTAGTATTTCTAAAACCTGTGCTTTTAGGGAAATAACAGGCATAAAGATTTTTTGTTAACATAAAATATTAAGCTGTTCAAAAATACTGACTTCCTTCCCCTCAGGAAAGCAATATAGCCTGATGAATAAAATCTACAGCCGCTATTCACTGGCACAAACACTAGTCATGGTGTTGTGATAACACTAATAATGAAATGTTTGGGTGAATGTGTCATCGTTCAGTATAAAGATGTAGCCTGTGATATCCAAAGCTCGATATTAGAAGATTATCTGGTTTGAGAGACATCACATGTTAGTGTATATAGTAACAGGAAATAGATAACTTCAATGTAAATAATAATGCAAAATAAATAAACAAACAAACAAACAAAGACCCTCCATAAATAAAAAAATCCAAACCACCCTTACTTACATCATGTCCACATTTTCAAAATTATTTGTCTCTCATAGAGTTTCTAGTGCAAGTTTGTTGACTACCTGAGGATAGAAAATCTTATTGATGCCATTGCATGGAGAGTAGAGCTGGAATTTTAGTTGATAAAGAAATACTGATTAGCTGTTGGATAACCAATGGTCTTTAACAACAACAGAGTGTAATTAACAAAAGGAAAGAGATTTCCATGGAAGTGGTTTTGGTTTTGTGTTTTTTTCCTGGTCAATCTGAGGGATGAAAGCAAACCCTATAGTTTCCTATAAGGGTGCTTGAAGAGTTGGTAGGGAAACTTTCCAAATGATATTCTGACCTATAGCCAAAGGTCATAGTGTCTTCCCTGTTATGTTTCAACAGGACATTAATGCTGTGGTCATAACAGAGACCGCAAAACCAGCTCTGACAGTTATTTCAGTAAATGATCACTGTTGTGGAAACACCCAGAAATTTGGGGTTTATGGAGAATCTGTAATCTCATATTAATTACAGAGGTTCTTCTCCTCATAGAAGATCTATTTATTTATTTACTTACAGAAGAGCAAGCAAACTGTACTCTTCAGGTCAAACATCTAACACCTTCAGGGAGCTGATATGACTAATACAACTAAGATGTTATTTATTTTAGACTTCAGCCTTACATTAATTATCATGCCAGCAAAGACCTTCAGTACGAGGCTTCAATGAAGTCAATTCTATATAATACATAATTCAGGAGTTGTTTTACAGTTATACATGTATTTACTTATACCTGTATGTTTCCCTTTTATATTTATATAAACGTAGATTGTGTACTTCCAAAATACTTTTGTAAAGCTTTGCTTTGAAAGTGTTTGTTTGCAATGATCAATAAACAAACTATGTGTAACTGTATGAAATTATTCCTCACCCCACTACAAAAATATATAAATTAGAATCACATAAAAAATGTCAGTCTATACTGGAATGCAAAACAGTTTATCTTCTGATGGGAAACACTTTTAGGCATCTAACACATTCATTTTTATTCTTGCCCAAAAGAATTCTTGGGGAAAAAAGTTTTAGAGCAGTTGCCTAATCTTTTCTTTCTGTGGGTTTTCAAGATGTGCTTAATCTATCCAGAGGCAGACTCCAGGTACTTCGTGATAATAAGTATAAGAGAATATGTATTATTCAATAGATTGACCTATATGCAAATGAACAGAGCATAAACATTTTAACCTGAAAGTGCTTTTCCTTATATCATAGTGCACTGTGTAACCGCTAAAACTGTACCTCTGAAATGCAGAACTTAATATTGGCTTTAATGAATTTGTTTTGAGTGGCTTTTTGAGACAACACAATCTGATGGATCAAGCTGTGGTCTAAGAATTAGAAACTCTGGATTTCTAATCCTGGTTCTGGCCTTCTACCAGAGGGAAATCATAGCCCTTTTGAGTTTAGCTTTCCTTTGATTAATAAAATTATAGATTATATTATTGCAAAACGTTCTTGAAAATACTGGTTAAGGCATATATGTGTTTAATTTACATATGTGAAAGATTATAACATATATTTCTACATATATGTGTCTACTAAAAAACATATAATATATTTATATTACTGTATGTAGATATAATCTCTTTATAAATCAAAATGGATGCTTCCATTGTGAATGTCCTCTAGTGTTTTTTTACAGATGTAAATTTACGGGTTTAGCACGTTTTTTTCTCAGTCACAGCATTAGCATATGTTAATCAAGGATTTCCTTGAATAGTAGGATGAAAATAAGGACAAAGGATTGTATATTGTTCCTATTTAATTAAACATGGAAAATTAAGGGATCCTCCCCAGAACTTTGCTGAGGTTGCATGCAAAAAACTACTTTTTCCTTCTCACTTCCCTAATTATTTCTGAACCTAGCCATAGGAAATTATTGTATTTGTCCTCATTCTTATGGTAACCTGATTGAGGGGATTTTTTTTTTTTTTAAAAAACTAATTTTAGCCTTTTTCCCTAATAGGTTGCATAGAATTTTCTTTAACGAACGACATGTTTTAAGAGATGCCAAGAAACCTTTCTTCTCCTCATAACATGTTGAAAAATATAAGTAATTATGTTACACAACATTGAGCACAATTATATTCTGAAGGTCAGAGAAGTATATATAGCACTTCAAGTTCAGCAGAAAATACATCTGGTGATACATCTCTCCCAGTCACTTTCATCTCAATAAACCCCAGCCTACTAAAGAGCTAGAAAGTGATAGGCATCTGCAGAGATTGCATCATCCCAGCCTAAGACAGAAATAAGGAAACATAAGAAATCAGAAATTTAAGACTACATCTTTCACAAAACAGTGAAACAGATTAGCTAGCTTGGTGTAGGGGTTTATTTTTCCCCTGCAACTATCATCCCTGATACATATTGCTTCTTCTGAAAAGTATTGCCATGCTTATCAAAATGTCAGTTAGTTGCAGAGATGTGGACTAAAATAAAACCATTGGAGCACAAAAGACAGCTTAGCCCATGCACAGAGAAGAAAAAATACGAAAGATGCTTCAGGAAATGGTGATGTCCGGACTTATGTGTACCCAGAAGAATGTGCTCTTTCAATATTCTGATGCATGAACACGGGAAGCAGGATGATAATTACTAGAAGAAAATCCTAATGATTAGAGCAGGTGAGGAGACGGGATGTGACAGGCCTTTTAAGAGTCCATTGCAAAATGGCAATGGCGAGGTTTCAAAGCTGTGTTCTTTCTATCTCATTTGATATTAATGAGAGTTGCAAGTGCCAGCTCCTTTCAGGAGCAGGTCTCAAATTAACAGCAGCCTCACTTACTTGTGGATAGAAAATGGGAGTACTCATGCTGTTGGCATGCAATGAAGAGGAGTAAAATTGACTCAGGAGTTAGAGATTGTGATCTTCCTAGTATCAAAGGCAGGATGATAAAAGGAAAATTGTTGCTTTAAAAATCCTTCCCAGAAGCTGGAAAAAGAGTGGCAGGAACTGGCACCAATTTTTCTGAGCCTGTACATCTCAGGCAGTTCATTTGCCCTGCACATATAAAAGCAGATGTTAACCTTGCAGATATTCTCTTTATCACAGTTGTAAGTGCATGTGTTTTTTTAGACAGAGATCTAGTTCCATATTGAGAAATAAACATAGTATAAAAAGTTCCATACGTAATGAACCTGCGGAGAGTGAAGAAAAGGCCTTTATCTAGGTCTTGTGTTATATTCCTTGTAAATTGTCTGTCTTTTTGTCTGTTTTTGTCTGTTTTGCCTCTTTCTAAGTCTGTAGCTTTCCATAATGTAACACAGTAACTCACCTCAGCTATTTTCTGGTAATATCTTCCTTGTATATATCTTCCTTTGTATACACAAATATATAACCCCACCCCGCCCCCAAACAATCCAAACTCCAAAAGAATGAAAACACTGTTAAAGCAGAACATCTAGACAAGTATTTCAGTTTAGTATTTACTGAAAATTGGATTTGCTAAGTTGTATTTCTGTTTACAACCCTGACTCTACTCTTTGCTGTTGCATAAGGTCTCAATCAGTCACAAAATCAGGGTCTGCCATTTCATTTAGTGCCTGATCTGGCCTCTGCACTCAAATCAACATATATCAAGGTGGACTCTAATGTTCCATACACCAAGTGAAATATTTTGACGCACAAACACTTACTGCTTCCTCTGGCATTTTTTAAAGGTTTATAAATACTGTGGCTCTTCCCTAAAGAAAACCAGCTCTAGAGCATTGTTATTGCCATAAGCACTCTGGTTACAAACCCATCTGTCCATGTCTGCATTTTTGTGTGTCTGGATTTTTTCTTCAAGGCATTATATGTACCATTACCACTTACGCTTAATAAATTATCTTTCTTTAAAACTACCAGCAAGTTTCGGGTTTGCTGCTGTTGACGAAACATAAGAAGGAATGAGCAAATTTAAGTTCCAACCTTATTATTGCATACACTTTATGTTTTTTATAGGATTTTTATTTTAATTTTATAAAAACGAAATAAACATCTCTTCCGATAAGAAGCAAAATCTGTAGCCTAGTTGCTCAGGGATAATAAATAATAAGATTCTTACATAAGAGAGAAAAGGATTCAAGATTTAAAATGCCTCCAGAAACCTCTGTTCTGCTTACAAATTCAGCCCCCGCACTGCAGTTCTCTAATGAAAAATAATAAATTTTGTAGGCACTTCTACCTCCGACAAAAATCCCTAATGGAAAAGAAACAAATATCAACACAATCCTTCCTGCTGCCCATGTGTTTAAGTGAATACTCCACCTGTGGTAAGATTCTCACAAGTTTTTAGTATTCACTGAGATAAACCACTTTTCTCCCCAAAGCTCCAAACTACTAGTTTGTTCATTTCAAATCCCCAGCTGAAAAGCTTAAAGCACGTGCTGGACATTGTAGCTACTTCTCTTTTACCTTACACTTGAAGGAAGTCCAGAGTTGCACCTTTTGCAGTTTCTCTCAAACAATTACGTGTTCCCAGTTTTCATTTTGATCAAGAATGTCAGGCATGGTAATTGCATTCTTTTTCCCCTTTTGCTAGTCTTAAAAGCTTTGCATTACTGAGATGTTGGCTATGCTATGAAAAACAAAAGTGGAAAAAAGCTCAGCTCATAGCCCGTATATTTGTCATTCAACAGACGAAACCTGTGACCATCAATCATGCAGCTCTGTTGTTTTCAGACACATTCTGTATAATGACTGTTTGTACTTAGTTGCAAGTGCACTTTTTAAAGATTATTTCAAAAAAGAGACACACTTTATAGAAACCTGCAATTATATTACAGAAAAATTAATTCCTTTTGCAAAGTTCGATCATGGATTGGTAAAAATATTGTTGAGTGGAGAAATCTGAAGTACTGCAAGCTTAGTTTGCATGGGAATACAATTTCCAGGTGCTTACTCAAATCTCACTTGGTACATCACTCAGCAAGTCCAACCCAGTAAATAAATTCAACATGCAATTCTACTGACACATTCTATGCTGAGTTTAAAACATAGAGCTGGAATCCTTGTGCACACACACGTGAAATAAATTGAAGAGATGAAGACAGGGTTCCATCCCTTGGAGAGCTGAGCATTAAGGCTCTGAGAAAATCTTTACAAATTATTATTACAAACAATTAATTGAACTTTTAGAGGCTCCTGCCTGATGAGTTTTCCAATTCTGTTCCTGTACCACTGACGTGTATTAATTTAGTTTAAAAAAAACTCAGGATCTGTATGTTTCATACTGACTTTCCAGCTTTTCCCAGCCCAGAAGCGTATGTGTCCTTCTTGAGGAAATCAGATCTCAAGGATGGGACCATGCGTGCCCAGGATGTTTTTGAATACAGGAAATGCAGCCTTGTCCTGGAGAGCCAGGAACAGTGCAGGTCCCAAAGCTCAGACACATCTATGTTACTGAAATGCTACAGAAGTGCAGAAATCTGGTGTCATTAGTTCACCTTCCGCACAACATCGCCTGTCTTCCCTCCTCTCTTTCCCTGTACTCCTCCTCTGCCCCCAACTCTACCGTTTTTGTATTTCTATTCAACAGAAATTGTAACTCTGGTGCATAGGTTATGCAATTATTTTGTCTATCTTAAATTATATTCATGAAAATTGTGTGAACAGAAAGAGAAATTAAACAACTGTTTGGCATAGACTTGTACTTTTGACAATAAAAGGTCAACCATTTTAAAAAATACATTGCATTATTTCTGTGAAAACGCAGACAGGTTAAGTCCTACTAATTTAGTTCCTCAGATGGTCTCGTATGATTTCAGTACAGTTACAAGAGGCAGAACTGGAAAAAAATGAGAAGCTGTAAGCACTGCCTTCTCCCCCTTAGCTCATCTCATAACTTAAACCAAATCACCTGACCACCCTGTTGCTCACTAATGAGTTTTTGTATCGTATGCTTACTGCCATCCCTAAACCCTGGCACAACCTATTTCCAGACTGTGCGAGGAAAGCAGGCAGCTCTCAACCATCCACACCACCCCAGGATTGTTGTGCCTCCAAAGAAAGAGTGGGCTGCCCTGCCTGCATTTTCTGCACCTAGGACTGGAGAAGAGGCCTTATCTTTTTTCTTACTGGAAATAAATGTTAATGTCTCAAGTGCAAATATATTCAAGGACATGAATTTTACAATGATATATGTATACATAGGAGATATTACCAGGTTTTTCTTTTTTCTTTTTTTTCTATTTTTTTTTTTTTCTTTTACTGTGTGAAACTTGGAACTTCTGTAGCAAGCTCTACCACTTGTTTGCTGTTCCCATGTTCTCATCAATCACTGAATGAGATGGAAGGAAGGACCTCTGTGGCTATTGGGAACACCTATTTCTTAAGGCAGCATCTGAGCATTAGTTCCACTAGAAGTAATGGAGCATGGAAGCTTCACAGAAGATTGAGTAAGCTCCAAATATCACCAATGTGGGCAATAGTAAAAATATTTTGTGAGCTTGATTCCTCACAAACAACAGTTGTCTGAGTTTAAAGATTGAAACTTTGAACATGTTCACCAAAGGTTACATGAGAAGGTACAAATTTGTATTGGGAGGCATTGGGGTTTTTTTTAATAGATCCCAGGTTACATATCTGGAATGATACCTTTTCCATGACCTACAGATATAAAAAAGGTGAAGTTTACAAAATATCTGATGGACTATATTGGTGTGGGACAACATGAAAAATACAGAAGGATGTAATAACAACAAAATATTTTACTGGCGCTAGAAAACTTACCCTTTCCTTAATTAATGCATAAATCAGGAATGAACTGATCTATTCTTCTTTTTCAGAGTCTACGTATTTTTTGCACCATGTTGATAACATTATTCACAAGCAATATAAGAAGCAATAGGCTTTAAAAAAAAAGCAGCAAAGCAGTTCCTAAAGAGAGATAATAATTCTGCTTTCCACCCTAGTTTTCGGTACAGGAAATTACTGGTATTTTAGGAACAGGGTTGAGGCAAGTTGAGTTTGATTATAGTTCTTAATATACAGAGCATCTGACTGTAAAAGGGCTTAAAAGAACACTTTCTCAATTCAACTGGGGATCTGACACAGGAGAATAAGATAGGTTGCATGAAATAAGAAAGAAGACTGGAGAAGGGATGAAAGAGAAAATAAGATGAAGGGAGGGAAGTAGAAACCAAGGAGGGAAAGTCAAGCAACGGCTCCGATATATGCAACTAAAAGGTGAAAAATGGGAAGACTGTAGAGGAAATTGCACCAGAAGGATATCAAAACAAAGGTGTGCAGTGAGGGTAGCAGAGTAGGGGAGTTAGCAGGTAACTGTCTTTTCCATGTTTGAAACAAGTCACACAATAACAGTTAAGGTAAAACCTACTGAATTATCTTTAACTGTTACATAAAATGATCATCTTTAACAATATTTTGCCTTTTAGTTCATGGCAGTTTTGATAAAAGTAAACAAACAAAAATCCTGCCCTCTTTCTTTTGATTGTAGGACTAGATCCTGAAGGTTTTTCAGTGCTTGCTTCAAAATACCAGAGACAGCTTGCCATCACATCAGCACAGTCTGAGAAATCCTGTTTTCTTACTTTGCATGGTTGTACTGCTCAGGTCAGTCCACATTTCCCTCCTAAAAGTGGGACCTCCTTCTTTCTTACTGTTTATATAGAATAAACATACACAAGAGTATAAGATATTTAGATAATTTTGAGAAGACGTGTCTGGGCACTTTTGATGTGGGAACTCTTTAATCACTAACATTAACAACTATTGAGCATGTGAAAGATTTTAGCAGAAGGGAGCTGAGCCCCTTGAGAGGTTTTCCTATCAGGGAGTTCACACTATTAGACTTAATTCATACTATGGATGTGTGAATTACGTGGTATTTTTTTTTTTTCTGCTAGTTGGATAATAAGGCAATAAAGCTTTCTGATGTGTTAATGTGTCAGATTGGAATGTGTTGAACTGGGTGATGAGGATGATTTAATAAGATATTTTCCAATAGTGAAGTTGGGCTGCCTGAAACCAATGATTTGAAAACACAGTAAAGGCAATGGACCATTAATGATGATGGAATGTTGTAACTGAACTGATTGAATAGAGTTTTGTGAGGGATAACATAGAGATATAATTTATACAGATTAGATTGTTTGAGTTCTCAGAGGGTACTTTCATTTTTAGACGATGTCTTCATGATTTTTTTCCAAGATCTTCTTGTTTGCCGTGTTTTTGTAAAACACTAAGATAGTATGCACAGCAAGCTAGCAAAATATTGCTTTGCAAAACACATTCTTAATTCTCATCACAAAATGATGTTAACTACGAGTACTGATTGCTTTTGAAATATGTCTAAATCTTTTTCTAATGATTTCAGTTAGTTAATCAAAATAACAAATATAAGTCAGGCTTCATGAACATAATCTCAGTTTAATCCAACTGTCACTTGGTCACTTAAAAATTCTACTTTTGATTTAATAAATTTTTTTTTTTTTACTTCAGTTCACTGTATTACCCCCTTCAGCAATTATTTGTAACTGACAAGGAACAGCACTGGCAAGTGTTATATATACATAAAAACCATGCACAGCAGTAGTTTTCCAACCTGTTTCTTATGCCAGTTCTATTGCAAGGAAAGGAAGTGTTACCGTTATGAAGGTATGCCAAAAAAAACTTTAAAATATACTTTCCATTATGTTTACTGGCTTTTTCCCCCTACAATGAAACTTATCTAGAGAAAAAATAGAGAGCCCTACGTATTCCTTCCTTTAGCAGTAGTAGGAGACATTAAGCAGGACTGTCCTGCTGAGGAAATTCAAGTTGGGTCCTTGAGAAGAGCCTGGGAGCACAGAAATGGCACCAGGGAGCCAGCAGCTATTGTACTTTCTATGTGAACGATAGCAATTTTCCAACCTGATCCTAATCAGGTGGGGAGAGTAGAAAGGAAACAAAGCTGCCAGCAAGCCAGGCACAAGCAATACAACTCCGCAGAGAAAAGGTAGGTTTTGCTGCAGGAGGGAGGCATGCTTTCTGGATGTTTTTTTTAACACACAGAGTTTGCAACCCAGCCTTGTTATCTCTGCCTATTCAGCAGTGTTAATATCACCATTAAGGTGTAAGTCTCCTATTTTTCAGGAAATGCTATTTGTTTGATGATTTTACCATCATATATACTCATTCTTTATCAAAAAGATACTGATAACTAGAATAAAAAAATAATACCAACATCTAAACAAGTAATTTTAAAATAGCCCTAAAATTCTGTCATTTAAAGGATCAAACGCTCCTAGGACCTGATTAGAAATTAAGAAGGTGATTGTTGCCTTTTGATGTGAGTCTTAACTAACCTGACTGCAGCATAAGACATTCCTGCATTTAAAAATAACCATTATCTCCAAGCAGAAACCAAACTCACTCAGAAGCTAGAGGATCATGTCACAATGGCTAAGTCAGCCCAGAAACCTTAATATGGTGGTTAAAACTTCTCATCTAGGTGGAAAGAAAACTAAAAACAAGATGATCTGGTGGCCCAAAGGCATAAACTTCAAACATGAAACAAGACTTTAAACATAAAATGTTTCTTTAAGAAGGATGTAGAAGACAAGAGGTTTCACAATGTAAAATCTAGGAAATAAGTCCTGAAAATGAACAGTGGGGTAGACCTTGAGCTTTTTAAGCAATTGTGGAAAAGTTGCATTTGAAATAGTCGTGGCATGAGGAAGATTTTTGTAAGTAGAATATCTGAGGGAAGAAATGTGTAGCAAATTTAGTAAATAATACATACGCTTAGAGACCTGAATTTGAGACCTTTGCATTCCAAAGACTGCTTTTCCTTGACAACTATTAGTATTGTATTTCATACTATCATGACAAATGAGAAAGCAAAATCTCAACAAATAACAACATATAGCACAATGAAAAATGATACGTTACTATTCCAGTAAAATACATGCAATCTGGTGGTGTTTTACAAAAACCAGGGAAGAAAGAGAAACAAGTACCTTCCCCCGCTATCTGCATTTTTGAATGCAGAAATAAGGCTTCGCATGTTTTTCCTGAGAACAATATGAACAACAAAGAGAAGTCTATGGTTTCTCTCCAAGCCAAACTCTATTGAAAGCCGTGAAAACATTGTCATTGATATCACGGCTTTAGATCAGAACCTGAAGAATGCAAAAAGCGAGACTCTGCAGATCTGAAACTAAACGAGATAAATCATAATCAAATGTTAAAAATTAACTTTGTAAAATAAGTAATCTTTTAACTTTTCTGACTAAAAAGAGGAAACAAGATAAGCAATAGCAGAAATATAAATCCCCCAAGGGTATTTTGCATTGAGTATCTCAAGCTCGCAAGAATTTCTGTCAAGGGGTAAGCAAAGAATGTATTGCTACTTATTTATTAGATAAAATAAACACATTAAGACCCTCGTAACTATCAGATGTTGCCTTGGGAATCAGATGATTCTTTGGCATATCCTGGCATTTTGAAAGAAAAACTAGTAAAACCAAACTACTAAATCTGATAATATTAAAAACTGAGAAAACAGGAAAATTATCAAAAGACACAAATATTAAAGCACAAAAAAGAACATACTAAATGCCCGTGTTTAGGTATAAGTGAAGCTGTACGCTTACAAATTACATGCTATATTACTATTTACAATAATTAGATAAAAACCATTAAACTACTGAGTTCTAGGGTAATCTGAACTTGTTGAAATAAAATACTACCAAATCAACAAGGAAAATACTACTATGAAAACAGTAAACATATTCATAATGGCAGATATAAGTGCAGAAATGCAAATGGAAGCGTTAATAATATAGCTAGTAAAAGACAGACATGTTTACCTGAGCACTAGTAATGTAGTTTATGATACACTGTATCTATTGAGCACAGTGTGAAATGCTGTGGCGGAGCTGATAATATGAAATATGATTGATAAACACACAGCAAGAAAAGCATCTGCTGTCTAAAAAAGTCTCCAGTAAAACATTATATAAAGTGTGATAAAAATAAAAATTAACAGAGTTGAATTCAGATTGCTAGTGTATGGGAAGTTAAATAAAGACGAAATAAAAGAAGGTTAATAAATGTAGATCAAAGCAAAATTACTGATTTATTGATGAAAATCATCTTACCAAGAAGACCAAAACAACTATGACAATGAAAACTGATATTTAGCATAACTGACAGTTTAACACTTCTTTTCTACTGCTAGAATGTAAGCCATGCACCCTACCAGAGAAAATCAATTACTCCTAAACCATGTCTTTATGGCTCGGAAAAGGTGCTGCTTAAAAGAAAAATTGAGTAATCTTGAATCCTTCTTACTTTATCATCTGTGCATGGCACCGCAGAAAGATTCAGATGTACAACCAATCATAGATATAATCCCATTATATCAAGTATGATTATACATAAGTTAGATGTACATTGTGGCCTATTTTAAAATATATCTGCTATTTAAAATATACTATATGTATCAGAAACTCTGCTAATACTATTCTTACTTGCATGAATTGGGGTACCGGTTTCAGAACTTTTGAGGGACACAAGTGAATAAAACCACAAATACTTGCTTTTAATCATCCCATTGATTTTAGTGGAAGAATTACTATGCATATACTGGAGGTCATATGTAACCAATTGACAACATATTTTAAATCAAATTTAGCTCAAATCAAATTAGCTTTATAACAGGAGCAGTCTCTTTGCTTTCAGTGGGAGGGGAAGCCTGACAAGCTGACTGTGCTTTCACACCTGGAACAGCCTAAAATCAGACTTGGACAGAGAATTGTGCAAGCCAGTTCACCTCTGGAAACTTCTGGACTCTCTCTGACACAACAGTAATTGCTGCAATTCAGGGAACTCATTGGCGTACAGTTCATCAGTGTGCAATTATGAAGCTGTTGGATGCCATATTATGTAGTGAGGCATGACTTACAACGAGCTTAGAGACTGTCTTTTTGTAGGCTTACCTGACGAGCCAGAACTGCAAGCCTTTAAACCTGAATGACTGAGCACGGACATGGAAACGCCGTAGGACGATGTGGTACCTAAAGACTGGTGAAAACACTTGAGTTCAGCTTCTTGCTGGGTGTGGAATTGCAAAACAAAACCTTTCCAAATGCAAGCCAAAAAATTAAAATGTTAATGCCACCCTACCAAAACAGGGAAAATTACTGCTACTGATGGTGGCTTTGAAGTAAGAAGGAGTGTCGAAAGGGGCTTTTATAGCTACAAGGGGGCAAGGATGAAAAAGGCAAAGTTACATTTAATCAGATACAGCCCAGTGGATCTCACCTGAAAGAAGGAAATCAGAGCAATCCTATAATTAATAGGAAAAAACATATTGGAGGGAAGAATCTGGCTCCAAACTTCAAGCACCTTCCGGAAAACTGAAGAGGGAACAACAGAAGTGCTTCGTCTGTGCTCAGAAAACAGTAAGGGTGGAAGATGCTACCAACTTTGATTTAGGGAAGCCTAAAAGTGTTAGTCAGCAGGGTAAGGCTCCTTGTAACACTGGAGAGTTATAGGGAATAAGTTTACATCAAGTAATTAATCTTCTTCTAATACAGAAGGGATAGTACTTATATAGGTAAGATGTATGTTTAAATAACTAAAGTTGGGATGATACAGTGGTATAATCTATATGGCAGTATACAGAAAAGGTCAAGGACACAGCTCAGTCGCTACTTGTATATTTTGTTAAATCGTTGACGTGGTTTCTGATGCAGCTTTGCTCCACGCCTACCAGCACTCTCCCAAGTCTTTCTTGGGCAGAGTTGAAGGCACAGCACAGGGCAGTCCCATTAGATGGTATGACGATGGGCATGTTTTGGGAGGAAAGAATTTTAATTGTATGGATGAGACCTGTGCCACTTTTCCCTTATGGACTGAGAAAAAGTCTTGACCTGTTTTATTTATTAGTACAGGTGCAGCCAGTAAATCCCACTTACAGAGAATTAATTTCTCTAAGAGTTAGAATTAACGAACCCTGCTTTCCTAAGGACAGAGGTACTGCAGCTGATGGTTTTTCATGTCTAAGCAGTTGCAAAGTGCTCTGAAGTTTTACTCTTGGGTCATGCAATTATTAGGTCTCTTTTCTCTCATTTCCAGCAGTACATGAGCTCAGCTTTCTTCACAGCTAAGGCATTTGCAGTCCATCTTCTCTTATCTCCTTCCTATTTCTGTAAAACTTAAAAAATATAATAACATGTCAGATCTCTATCTATCTGTAAAATTAGGGGATTCAAAAGTTATTATTGAAGGGGAGATACTGATAAACAGACAGTGGTTAATAATTATCAAGAAACCAACCCAAATATAAAAAAGCAGAAATAGAAAAATTGGGGAGAATATGGTATATATCATTCCTTTGACAACATGATAACAAGATGATCCTTGCTTGTCATGTCTCTGAAATACACATTGATAAACTTATTTCACAATAGCTAGTAAATGTTTGGAAGTTATTATAGTTTCCAAATACCTCCAATCTCATTTTCAGATTCTTAAGTCATTTCAACAGCAATATAGTATTTCCTGAATATTTCTGAAAAACAACCACAAGAATCATTTAAAAACAAGAGTGTAGATCAAAATTACATTTAAATTCCATCTGTATGAATTTATTTAAATGCTAACTAACCATCCTTTGTATAAGGATATTTTAGGCACCTTTCAGGTTACTTTTCAGTCAGTTATGCCAGTTAGTCTAGAGGATTCAAGGACTTGACTTCAGTGGACTTACATTTGTTTTATTTATATATGAGAATGTGCCTTTCTGCGTTTGCAGAAAGGACAAACAGTCTCAAGGTATATCTTTTTCTTAATCTTTTTCATGTGATTTACAACAGTTTTGCCAGTATTTTAAATATTATTAGCCAAGAGTTTTAAAATAACATATTATTACATTCTTTGCCAAGAAACTATGATATTTTTTCTTTCTGTTTTATTAAGGAGGTCATATGGTCCATTTTCATTTAACTACTTACTTCTGCACGCTGAATGATTGTGAAGGTAGGTGCAAATAAGGTGAATATAATTAAATATTCACATTGATAGATTTTGTTTGTTCACACAGGCACAATAATGGCATGAAAAAATGTGGATCTTCAGAAGCATTCAGTCTTATAGATATTTTCTTGTAGGTGGTCTTTCAGGCCTTCAGTTTCAAAAGTCCTGGCCCTGAGACAGGATTTTTTAATCAATATCAAAGCATGTTCCATGGATGTGCTCAATAATGCTCTCAGCTGGTGAGGTCCTGTGTGCATGCATGAACTCTAAGGTAACAAAAAATTAAATGGAAGAGCTACCATCGCAGGTTAGGTTAACCACAGGGCAAAGTCTGCATTTGGGATAACACACAGTTTGTTTTTAATCTCCACTCTGATACCATCACATTGATAGCTTTAGAAGAAGGTTACTATTTGCTCAAGTGCATTTTCACAGAATTAAATAAATGATGGGACAGAAATACATTTTCTTTTAAAAAACAAGAATAACCCGTATTTGATAGTGCAATGTTTTACTAATAAACTAAACTTATTTATGGAAAGTGTAGCTCTTGCTTTAAGAGCTGAATGGTTACATTTTCTCTCAGAGGTGCTGCAAAAGGCCAGCTTTGTGTACAAAGTACCTCTACTTCTCCATAAAACTGCAAAGCACCAAGGAAATACTACAGAAGGAAGAACAATTAAAATGAGCAGGCTTCATTACATAGGCTGCATTTAGTGACAAATAGTTCCTTATTTTTTCTCCCTGTGTGATTTTTGCAAACATAAAAACATGTCTTCCTTCTTACTTGTTCTGGAAGAGGCAGAGATAGACTCATTAAGCCTCTTTCTTACCTCTAGGAGAAAATGGCTTAGCCTTACATCTTCAGAGTCAATCACAATTTAATACATGTAATGCTTCCTGCATTCTTTGCATGAGGTAGGATCCTTGTAGGACCTGTACTACTTTTCTGCTTGTTTCTCATTCCAGAAGCGTAGAGGGTTTTAGATACAGACTGCAACTCTTTAAAGGAAATGTGTAGATGAAGACCTATGGGATTAATATGGGGATTTAATGACTACAATATTACTGTTGATCATATCTTCTATTTGCTTGTACCACATGAATGAAACATAACAAAGACAAGTGGTATATCTACCGTTATTCGATATTTTGTGTATTGTAAGAGGCAGTTCTGAGATAAACCTAAAGTGTGACCAGGGCTGCCAAGCTATGAACAGAGATGTGAAAAGAAATCTCCTATTTTCTAACCTTGCACAAGAGTTAGTCATTCTCTAAGCTCTTGATGTGAGTTGGCAAAGGTAGATGACATCAAATAGAATACTATCTACATAGAATATGAAATTTTAGAAAAGTTATCTGTGCAAGAAAGTAGATGTGTATATAAGCATGATGTTTAATTTTCACATGCATGAGAAACATCGATTCAGCAGTAAATGTACTAAATCCTCAGCATACAAATAAACACCTAGCGCATTCTGGGAAGCATCTTCCAATTGTCCATAAAAGATCTATTAAAGTCAAGTCTTTTCATCATTAACATTATCAAAATTGGGTAACATGGACAATGTTGTAGGGAACAAGAGTCAGAATGGTTAGAGAAAAGAGCTTAATCTCCTCTTGTTCACTTCTGGAGTCACTGTAAAACAACTGCCATCCCACTCTTGGCACTCCTTGTGGCTTTCAGGCCACATGGAAGCTCAGCTGAACTGAGAAAATGATCAGAGATAGTCAGTCAGTCACTGCTAAATTAAATAGTATTTACCATTAATATTCACATGCACACTATACCATAGAGGATCTATAACTCTTCCCTTTCTTTGCATCTCTGTTGTATACAGTCTTCAAAAAGCAACAGCTTCTTAACTCTGTGCTGAACTTTAAGTAAGACGTATGTGTTCACTATCTCTTTCTGGAAATGTGTTAGCCTGGTTTTGGACCTATAGCATATAACTATGAGAATGTTTTATAGAGGAAGAGTAAAGCTTCCTGGATTGCTTTAACTGAAATTTAAACTAGAATGATAGCAAGGAGTATTAGTAGTATTTTACATGTATAGCTTCTTTATCAATGCTTTTTAATAATGCTAGACCTTCAAGTATTTTGAAGTCCTACGTAGTGGTCACATTTTCTGTTATATAAAATAAATTTTAAAAATTACCTAGATCATGAATACAGATGGAGTTCTGAATAAGAAAATATTTACTTTTCAATGGCAAAAATAGGGAAGTGAAGAACATGCTAATCTTTCAATTGTATTCTTTCTAATGGTTACCCTTTTAACTTAAGAAAAGTAACTAGCAATTTAGTGAAATTATCCTGCTATAATATAGTCTCATAATAGCATAAGAATGCATCTTTAAAATAGGTATGTTGGTACATGAGATCCAAAATCACCATCAGTCTTGTTCCTTTTGTTTCAGCTTTTTCAAAAATAAGTATTTCTTGTGTTTGAAATTTGAATTTCTGACATTTTACTTTTTGAAAAATAACTCACAGTACATACATCCTCTAAAACCAATATCTGATAAATTTATCATTTCAAGCAAACAAACCCAAGAATATTAAAATCTGTTATTATTTTGAAGAGAAATAGCTATAGAACAAAATGTAGAATCTTGTACATATTTTGATAAACCTTTGATAACTTCTCACTAAATAGTACATGCACTTTTGCTTTTTGCAAGTGTTGATTCTGAAGGGCTGATCTTTTAAAAAATATTGCTTTCTGTATCTCTCTAACGTTTCTTTTTAGATATTTGGAAATCAAATAACTTAGAATAATACTAATAGCTTACTGCTGTTCCTGTACGGTTAGCCATAATCTTCAAGTTTTATTGAACATCCTGTTGTTCATATTATTTTTATTTTTAGTTTTGAAAAGTGAAAGAATCTGAGGAAGAAAGATGATTAATCTTTTAGTCAATGACTTACACAGCAGGCTTATTCCAGAATTTACTTTTTTTCATATTAGTATAAATAAAAAAATAAGCTACTGAAGTCAAAAAAGTATCAATAAGTAACATCAATGTGTTTTAGAGGAATTTGGATCTCAAAGTTTATAGTGTAGAACCAATAGCCTATGACAGTAATGCTATTACTGAATGCCTTTAAAGTAAGTATGGATTTTGTTACTTTTTAGTCTTTGTGATAGATCAAGATGTCTGCTATATTATATATAAAATCTATTGCAAAAGTACTTATCCTGTTATTGGAATATGGTGGAAAATCTTGCAGTATCACATATGATCTACTGGTTATACAGACTGAAATTTTTGCTCTCCAACTTCTGAAAATAGATCCAGTAACTTCATGGAGTCTTGAGTGTTCAGAATCTACTCAATTTGCTGCCACTTTCAGGGACAAGAATCATATCAGTGATGACAGTAGTGCAAAATACTATAAACTGATTTTACAGTAGATGAAAAAATGGCAGTAAAGTCTAATCTGTTATATTACTGTGAAGAAAAAAAGTATAGCCTTTTTACTACTTATAATGACATTTTTTAATATTTACAGTTTATGCAAACAAAATGACATCTATTAATTTCTTCATACAACATTGTACTCTACTCTGGAAATGTTTTATCACAGTCTTTTTTCTCTTTCTGTTCACCACTTCACATCTACATTTATTCATTTACCATGTAAAACTAAATCTATTATCCCAGAAATAAATTTCTTTAAAGAATTTACAGTCTATCCCATTTCTTCTGAAAAGACAAAACAGTCTTTGTTTCTTTCTTTGAGACTGAAAGCTATTTTATTGAGGAAATAATTTGTTGTTATTTAATAAACAAGTCAGAAAAGGAAATTGGATCAGAAACAGAGCAGTCTGATTTGACTTCAAAACAAAACTTTATTCCAGTTTTGGCAAGAAATAAGATGGAGAGGAGAGGGAAAAAACCCTAATACAACAAAGAATTTCTTATGGTCTTCATCATAACAAACATAATTCCCTACCACAGAGCATGCTTTGAAGTATTATATATTCCAGACTGGGGACTTAGCTGTGCTCCGAAGCTCATTTTTCTAATTTTAATCTAGTCTAAAATATTCTCAGCTTCATCTTTTTTTCAGAATTATGAGTAAAACAGATTTCAGCATTTTTGGTAAACTCACTTTCCTAGGATAACATAATGTAGTTTCGTCTGGCTCATTGTCAATGCTGTACAGATTTTTTTAGTAATATGACAATTTGTGATCATTTTAGTTAATATTTTCAATTTTTCTTTCAGTGAAATTATTCTAGAATCAAACTGTAGTTTCAAATCATTCTGTTAGAAGAAGAATTTGGCAACTCCAACAAAATAAAGACACTGACTTGATATTGTTTCAAACCACTGAGATAAAAACTCTGAAATAGAAAATTATCTTTGGTAACTAAGTTAAAATTTAGTCTCTGTAACAGTCCTCCCGAGACCTGTTGACTCTCAGGATACTGTGTTTGCCTCAGTTCTTTTGCTTGACATTTGGCTGATTTATCTGATTTGTCAACAAATTGTTTTGTTTAAGTTCTGGTTAATAATCTGGTTGCAGTTTATTGAGTATTTGTTCCTCTAAGGCATAATAATGAAAGTTATGATGAAGGTACTTTCAACATCAAGATGCTTATAAGGGAAACTTTAATATTGCAATTAGAGTAGCTAACTGTAATTGTAACAAGCAATCAACTACTTTCATTTTTCTTATCCTTTCTGGAAAAGGGTATCACTATGGTTCTGATGTAAGAAAAAAAGTCCATCAAAACATATGCAATTTATTTCCACATGAATATCTCAAATCCCTAAGAAACTATTGAGCTGAAACATGACATTAAAGCAAGCTTAACAAAACAAAGAAAACTAAATACACTTGTAGTAACTGAGAAGTTCTTCAACTGAAACTTTTTATGGTGGTTCATAGATTTTATGACTACAAGAGATCAAAACTGACTCTTGCATAAAATCAGTCTTTGGTATTTCCTGAATTAGAGTATTAGTTTTAGAAAGAAAAAATAAATTTGATATGGGTTCAAAAATATTCAGGAATCCAGAATGCACTACAGTTTTGGTGGATGGTTAAAATGGTAGTTATTGATGTTAAAATGTGTAATTTATGTGTAATTTATTTCTAATCTATGTTTATGTAGCTTCGACTTTTTGCCATCAGGTATTTTTATACTTAGAAATGTGCATCACAGTCTTATGTTTTTTTCCAGACTATTTATAAAAAATGCTTTAAAAATCTACTGTCCAGTTTTTTTGAAACCTATTACAATCGATATAACTCTTTGATGGTTATTCCTCACTTGAAGTTGAATTTTGAGACCTATGGCTAGACAAATTTTAACATCAATGATATGTGATAATTGAGGTTTTTTAAGAAATATTTTAGGATTTTGGGAAATATAAATTTTGACATTTCTAAGTCAAATGTCTTTCACACACCTCATTACATCACCAGACAAAGTTTCAACTTCATTAAAAATCTTCAATTAGTTTGCTAAAATTTTTTCACTAAACATTTGTTTTGATTGGCATTTTTTCTATAACGTGTCTTATATTCTTTATTAATTGCATCTCAAATCAGATCAGAAGTCCAGCCAAATATCACTTCTCTTGATTGAAATCATCCCTTTGTTGTTATCTCTTCCTGATTCAATTATTCCACAATGTTCAGCACCTCTGATTGAAATATTCTACACTATGGACAGTGGAAATCATAGTATTGAAGGTTAATCAGTGTAGTATGTTCTGGAAGATTATGTTCTTTTTAATAAGTATTTGACAACACTTTTTTTCTGCTTTGTCAAGTTAACACTTTCTGGCAATATGGGATATGAAGCACCAGGAATAGGAAAGCTGAATGTTTATTTTCAATTTATGCCAAAAATAGTGTCCCATTTTGCCCCCTTTGCTGATAATGAGTCACATATATCATAAATCCAATCAGCTGATTGCTAAGTTGTCTATGTAGTACTCTCTTGTAATTTCAGTTGGACTCTTCACAGTTATTTTCAGCTGCCTGAAAATACAAGCAACCACAGTCTTGTTTTTATCACATCTTTATACTATCATATGATCAAAAGAAAAATTCAAGTATCATTCCAGAATTTTTTTTTTTAATGACAGCATAGTAGAATGACTCATATGGGCTATTCTCTAGAAAATGTATTATAAACCTCTTTTATTGGCTTCGGCTCTTCTCATGTAAAAGTAAAATAAGCTGAATATAAGATGAAACTCAAGTACTTAGCACCACATCAAACTGAGTGGAATAACAGGAAAGCTGCTGAGAAACCAGCAACCAGTAGCCTGTGAAAATATTCTGCAGTACTGAACAAAACCTGCCATGTTGTGACAGTCGCAGATACACTATCTCAGGAAAACAGCAGTGTATAACGATTAGGTCAAATAAAGTAGCTTATGACTGGACTTGAACCAACAAATATGTGCAAGAAGGATTGTTTTATTTTCGATTGGACTTGGAAAAAAAGTCAGTCCCCATGCACAAACTGTACCTCTAGAACCAGGATTTGTTCACCTCAGAGGCCATATTTTGTTGCAATTCGTTTGTCAGGAGGAGAAAGGAATTAAGGAGGAAAATTAAACTTAAATTATGTTTGAATTGCTTCAGGATCATCGCCTAGTATTGGTGTAAGCTTCATCCAGAAAATCACAAGAACAACTGTCTCAGAAGAATAAGCTATGGCAATTGTAACATTGGTCTGATAATTTACAGTATGAGATTTAAAGATTTTCTATAATCAGTAAAGAGATTGTTAACATAAGGAAGGCCAAGAAAATCTGTGAAATTCTGTTTTAAAGTTGGTGCACTGAATATTTCTAATTGCACAAAATAGTTCACATGCAAAATGTTCACTTACCTTACAATTTGAAAGACTGAGATGCAATAGATGAAAAAAAAAAAAGCTTTCTTATTTTCAAAATAACTAGGTGTTATTTTGGTTCAGATAACAGTTTTCACTGATGCAATCACCTACTGATAGAGACGTTGAAAAGATCTGTCTAATGGTATCAGTTTTTCATAATCTTTCATTACTTTATGAATCTTTGTGTTTTGGTGTTTGATGAGGTTTTGGTGTTTGTTTCTCAGAATATCATCCCAAAAAAAGATTTAATCCTCCCTCATAAAAAGGTTATTTTTGCTTCAAAGGAAGATTTTTTGGTTTTGTTGTTGAAGTTCTTAAATGAAGGGCTCACAGTGATTTGAGTGATTCAGGTTAACCATCAGATCTTTTGGTACTTACCAAAACATTGTTGACCTTCCCTTTTTCGTTTGATAACTTCCCTATGTAGCTGTCTGGACATTACAAACCATCACTTAAATGACAATGGTCCATCACCAAGAAGATAGTTCCTGGGGACAGCAGGAGGAAACAATCCTGGAATAATTTAATCTAATACTTTCATTTTATTTATTTTCTAATAGGAAAATAAAGAAAAAAAACTTATTTTTCTGTCTTGAAAACTATATAGTTAAAGCTGTTGGCTCTCATCATGTTATAAAACACACAGTAATGTAACAAAGTTATCCCAAATTTGTTAATCATATTTGCTTTAGAGACTTCTTTATCTTTTGATTGAGGAACAGGTTGATAATTTGTTGGCAAACAGCTGACACAGTGTCAAAGATTTTTGAACCTGCTTATAAATTAATATATACTATTTACCTATTCATTTGTAACTATCACCTGAACTATATCTGGTTAAAATGTCAGGCATATAATTCTTACAGACTGCCCAAATTACTCATCTAAATTTACATCAAATCATCATGAGCATTACTCTACTATTCTGCTACCATACTGATATAGTTACTACAATTTAACCTTGGCCTAGATTACTAGCAAAAGAGTTTACTTCAATAAATAACTCAAATGATTCTGACACAGCAATAGGATATTTTTCTGGTTTTTTTTGTAGGCTCATTATTAATTATGAGTAACTGTCTACATACTATGGCATTAACATGTCCATAATACATCGCTGTATCAAATAAGCATCTGCTTAACGAGATAGGTTTCTTAAGTTCTAGTTTTGTTGAGGTTTTTTTCGCTCTGAAACACTAAGTTACCCACAAATCTTCAGACAATAAGTAGGTCTGTTGTGTTCATAAAAGGAATAGATTTCTGCCTAAACCCCAGACAATTTCTTAGGAAACTGAAGAAACCAAAACCTTCTACTTAAATAAACAGTAGAAATAAATAACAGTAGTCCTGATACAAAGATCAGACACTACAAGTTCCTTGCCGCAGACGAGCAGTAGAAAATTTTATGTTATTATCAATATTCTTGCTTTAAGAAAAACAATGAAAATATATTGTCACAAGCCTTTGAGTCTTCTTGTTGGTAACACAGGAAAAGTTTCCTTTGTTGGAGGGAAAAGTCATTATCTCCGCTATCTCCTTAAAGCATTTCCTGCATCTTGGAATGGTTAATATTAAACCAGCAGTTGTCTAGGTGATTAAGTCTTGTCAATCAAGCATGGTGATATCTGCTAGGCTGTCAGCTGTGTCATTGTTCAAATGTAAAATTGAGGTTTATGAAGCTACCAGAAGTATTACAGTCCAGAGTGTCGAATGTCCTCTCACGGGGGTCTTAGATGTGTTAATGAAGAGCGGGGATAGATTTAATCCCTGCAGGATCTTCTGCATAAGGGCAGCAGAAGAAAGAGCTGCTGCCTGTCACATCACACTGTGATCAGCTTGAGAAAAGTCTGATGCAGGTGAAGTACTTCACTACCCACTCTTGGCTATAGCTCATTATGAAATCCACTGCTACATTCAAATAATGTATGTCACCCCATCCTGTTTATACCCAGAGGGCAGTAAGTGCTCTTTTTATGTGTTCTTCCTCTCACTCTCTGTTCGTCCGCTGGTAACATCCAAGGAAATGTGGATCATGTAAGATCTTTGCAATCCACATAAGTTTGATCAAGTTACCAGGAACAACACGTTCTCTGCTCACCTACTGTGCTTTTCTTGGCTGAAAATATCTCCTTGATCTACTGGAAAGTTCCAGAAGGAGGAGAAAAACCAAAACACCTGAAATACATGGATTTGTTCAGTGCAGAATAGTGTCTGTACTTAACTGGGTATGTTCAGCAAAGATCACTGGCACCCTTTGTCAACAGTTATTTGAAAGAAATATTGGTTCAGTATATACTCCATTTCTCACTGTCAATAAAAAAGAAATCTCATGTCATGAAGTCTCATGTAACTTAGGCAACAGTAATTCATTGGCTTCATTAATATTTTATATTGGAGAAAACTGTCTTTGCCTGTATATGTAATACACACGCACACATACATACATACAGATATAGATATATGCAAGGTGTGTGAACTCTTACTATGGTTGTCAGAAGATGGGAAGGATGAACAATCTCATAAGAATACTGTGCTTAAATGAAGATGATAACTACACCTGCTTTACTTCAACCTAATGAAAAGTCATGAATACACTTCTGGCATCAGATGTCATCCACATTCCATTAGGAACCAATCCTAGCTTTGATTTTGTATGTAAACATTTTCAGGTTTGGTTGTTATTAAAATTGGAAACCTAAAACTGGGAAGAATCTCTCCCCCCAAGGCTAGTCTTTTATTATAGGTAATTGTATCTCATTTCTTTTGTCAGAAACTACTTAAATTGCATCTTAAAATGCAGTAGCCTCTTGCTGCTTTTCTTCCTTCGGAAACTATTTCAGACACACCCTCACCGATATTTTTTCAGCCCAAATTTATTCAGAGTAATTTTGTATTCATTTGCTTTTATACTAACAACTCCTTCTTTGATTTTGCTTACTTTGAGAAACAAGCATTTTAGTCTACTTCATAAGAAAGCATGATAAATGGAATAAAAATACAGGTGGCTTTTCTATATGTTCACGTGGCAAAACATGCCTCTACTTCAGAGACTGATGTCTTCCAGTCACAACTTTTTGTCTCAGTACTGTTATCCCTTTACTAAGTTGATGCAGATTTTCCAGTCCTCTCCCATATAATCAAGATTTCCATCTCTACCTTATCAGCAAATTTCATCAGGATGGACCTCTCTTTTCTCCTGCCACAGCATTGGTACCAACACTTATCCTTAATTTTACTAACCTTCTCTAGCTTGAGAGTTTGTTTTTCATTCAGGATACTGTAACCTCCATTTCAGGCAGTATTTATATCAATGCTATCTTCAGTAGACTTCCTGTACATTAAATATTATATTTTTATCAAAGCTCATACAGATTAGATCTACATCATTTACTTCATCTAGAAAAAGAATATCGCATTAGTCTACTATGAATGAACTTTGGTAAACTCATGTCTGATAAAGTGGAATTTCATACCTGGTGCAGCATGAAATGAATTCTAATGGCTCCCCTAGTGACATTAGCGAAAAGTAATTGTTAAGATAGGAGATAATTTTATTTCAGTAGAAATTCATATGAACTATAACAACATTAATTTTTATTTTTTATTATCCATGAATTGATCCTCAAAAAAAAAAAAATTATTTCAGTGGTATTATACCAAATAATAGCTTTATATAATATATAAGTCATATCAACAGTGGATCTAAACCCAAAATTTTTAGTGATGACAAACATAATCTGATCATACTGTGTGTCATATTACTTCAGAAATGAACATTGTCATAAATCAAAAACACATTAAAATTACTTTTAGCTTTCAAAGTTGAGTGATACCACCAAATTATGTTGATTTACCTTAAAACAACATATCAATTTAAATTCTAGAACATATTTATATCAGTACAGGAGGAGAATTCAATTTATACTCCTGCAGAAGAAGGAGTCCCTGAGCTGAACGTGTTTGGATGTGAGAGTATTATGGGGATGTACATATACGCGTCCTTCTCTTACATTCTCCTGTAGGTTTTTGTACTGGGTCTGGCTGGGACAGAGTTAATTTCCTTCACATCAGGCCCTATGGTGCTATGTTTTCAATTTGTGACTAAAAGGCTGTTAATAACACACCAACGTTTTGGCTGTTGCTGATCAGTGCTTGCACAGTGTCAACGCTTTCTCTTTTTCCCACTTTGCTGCCCCAGCAAGTAGGCTAGAGGTATGTGTGAAGCTGGGAGGGGACACAGCTAGGACAGCTGATCTGAGCCAGCCAAAGTTATATTACATGCCAGATAGTGACATGCTCACCAATGAAACCTGGGGAGGTTCGGATGGGGACCTATGCGCTTGTAGGAGGTGGTGAATGATTACTTTGCATTACCTGTTTGGGTTTTTTTCTCCTCTTTCCTTATTTGTTAAACTGTCTTGTTTCTTGACTGCCTCAGTGCAGGAATCTTCTCACTTTTGCTCTTCCTATTCTGTCCTGCTAGGAAATGGAGGAGTGGGTGAGTGGCTGTGTGGGTGCTGAGGTGCTGGTTTGGGTCAGCCCACCACAGTGTGCTTCATTGCCATTACTGGAGAAAGGATGATTTGGTCTCAGATAATAGATATAATGGAGCAGTTATAATATGGTGTGTTGCAGTCAGATGGCATAACCTCAGAACACAGCTCAGCATGTTGGATAGTCCAGAGTAGTCCCAGTCCAACCAATGTTTCAACAGCCAAATCAAAATATATCAGTTATCATTAACCTAGTTACAAAGACGTACACTTAAGAGTTATATAGTTATGCAGACGGATAAGACAAATATACACAAACTTTCTAATATTTACTCCTGTTTCTGTAATGCTATGCTCATCCTCCCAGTGCTGCCCAGCTGCCACCTTCCTCCAGAAGATGCCTTGGGGTGGTGGTGGTGGTCACTAGGACAACTCACCAGCATCATAAGCACATCACCAGATGTGTGCTACTCATGGTACAGATTTCCTCCACTTCAGTCCTGGGCCAGTTTGGGGTTATTCTAATAGAGTCTTGTTAATTCATTCCTCCATCTTTTGCTCCTAGCTACTGTTGGACTATCTTCATTTGTTGACTGTTATTGAAATTACACAATAGTCTCCCATAATTGACATAAAGTTAATGTTTGTTACCTAGTGACCATGAAGGTATGCTAGAATTTGACTGTATATGGCCCACACAGAGCTAAGCTAAAACAAGTTAAATAATAGTGAGCTGCCCCTGGCCAATTCTAGTCACAACTAAAATAAGGTAAAGTCAGTTTAGATCAACACAAGCCTAGACAACTCCTGAGACCTGCAGGGTCAGGTTAATAAAGAGGCTTTTCCTGGTGCTGACAACGGTATCTGTACTGAGCCACAAGCCAGAGGAAATACAGACTTCAGTGTTCAAAGAGCTATTCTCTACCACCTCCGAGAAAAAGTGCTTCCGAGGCTACATTCATCCTGCTGGTTGCTGTTTGGACCACACATGGACCTGTTTCAGCATGCTGAGTTAATGCAAGTCATTGATGTATTTGCTGTCTTCACTGTTAGCAAGAGAAACAATTTCTTTATAGAATCAAGGCTCTTTTTTTTTTAATCTAAAATTCTAACCTCTAAGTATTCAATAATGGAGTGAAGGGAAATTAAGTGACTCAAAAAGGTGGGTTTTTTCCCCCCAGATTATATATATTTTGTACCAGGCTGGGTAAATTCAGTTGTTCTTTACCTAAGCAGTGCAAAAATAGCAAGGAGAGAAAAACTGCGTTACTTTGACAGTGTATCTAAAAATATATTCCACCACATGGAATACAGTAAAAAAATACTGAAATATGTCTGTTGAAAGACAAGCAAGATAGAGAATGTAATTTGTGCCACAGTACAACAGACTAAGAGAAAACAAGTAAAGAATGAAGGAACAAACTGTGACCAAAATCAGCTTGGATGAAGAGAAAAGAGAATGCTGTTCAAGCCCTCTACTCTGCAGTTTCTAGATACGTCTCATGTTGGAAAAGCTTCCCACCGCAAAGGGATGAGGGAGTGTCTTGAAACACAACATGCAGCAAAGAAAATACATCTTAATTCTTTCCAGATTCATGATCTTTGGGGAACAGCTATGGATTAATTTCTCTTTGTGAAGTTTATGAAAGGCTAATGGTTTCGTTTCACCCTGTCTGACCTTAGGGAATCTGTGGGTATGCAGTATAAAGGATAGAATTATAAAGTCACAGAAATTAGAGATTCCTTTTGTCCAAACTCCTGAGAATACAAATTTCCTTCAATTTTTTTAAGCTTGCTTTATAAATGCCACATGTCAAACTGTTTGTATCACTTCATAAATTGAGATTGCTCTGCAGTGTAACAGAATGCCCAGCCAGTAATCGTTTCAAATACAAACTGTTTTCCATTAAGCATTTTGGCCCACCCGCGTTTTGGCCCAACTGTACAATACAAAACTACATAAGATTGATTTTGCAGAGACTTGTCAGTGTTAGAGGAACACTCTATTTCTTTCAACATTACTGAATGGTAGCTTTTGTTCTTAACTAAACACAAAACACAAAACACAAAACAGAACAACAAAACAAGCTACTAATATTTAAAAATATAATTTTTCCCAAAACTCCTTTGCTAGGAAAAAAAAAGAATATGTAATATATGTATAACTATCACAGAAAAACATCTCTCTTTAATCTTGAAAAAGATCCTTGTCATATAAAAGGAAACTTTACTAGCAATCAGAATCAGGTGCCTCAGATGATTGAACATGTTTGAATGAAAGTTAAGGCTTTTTTTTACTTGCCTAAACAATTAGGATAGGACCTATTATGGTAGTCACCTTCACGGTTTTGGGCAAAGGGTTTACAGCTTCTGCCTTTAACTTTGGAAGTCCCCTTATCTTTCCTAGTGTTTTGATCCTACTCTTTCACATAAATACCAAATGAGAACTCTCTCCTGAAATATTTTCTAGGAAAGATGGCACAGGAAGGGAACAGAGGATCCTGGTAAAGGATTAACAGACTAACAAAGTACTTCACTAACAGATATAAGAGTATCTGCCAGATCTCTGTCCAGGCTCCCATGTGAGTTCTTTATCCTCCAGATCCTGATGACAGCCTATCATTTGTGCTTTTCTGCTCCTGTATTATTCATTCTTTTGTCACTCCTCTATCAATCCTTTGCTGTTACCTCTTCTTCCTCCAGACCACTAATAAATTATGTTTAGCGCAGTATCACATCTTATTGCACTAAACACTTCCTGATTTTTTTTACATTAAACTGCTCCTGTTCATTGCCAAAAGGATATTTGTTTCTTAGGAACTCTCAATCTGTCACCTTTTGTTTGTCCCATACTTCCCTTTCAAAATTTTTTAAGATTAATTAAGAGAAAATGTCAATGACAGAAAGCATCTCAGTAAGATATTAATAACATGAAAATACTAAGAAAATACTTGATGAAGATTATAAACATTTTGCCTAATGGACATTGATACAGTAGATTGAGATTTTGCTCACCATTATTTGGCACGCATACTTGCCATTATAAAAAGAAGCTATAAAACATTTTCAAAGCCTCTCCTGCAGCTTCTCCCATCCATCCTTATCCCACCATGACGATGTAACGTTATTCAAATATCTTCTTCTGAACTAATTTAAAAAACATTTTAAAAAACATTTTTAAATCTACATATTTTGTATTATATGTACAAAATAGTTTTATTTGTTAGTGTATCTGATTTCTCCTGCTGTGCTCTTCAGCCACATTCAGAACATTTCTAAACCACTAACTCTCTTTGATTTCAGAAGCAGTTTTTTTCTGGTTCTGTAAGTTCCTCTGGTCCTGTCATCTTCTAGATCCTGCCTCTTCCACCCCTTTCTTCCTCCATGAATCTTCTTTTGTTTCTCCCTTTTCTGGGAGTAATGGACTGGTTTTTAACTCCATTTTACCTTCTGGATATTCTACTGCATATGTATATGATTCTCTATACCTTTGGATCTATGCTTAATTTTTCTTCTGTCTTTCATATGGTTACAGTTTTTGAAATAGCAAATAGTCACTGCACATGTGTAATTCCTTGTATTTAAGTTCTCAATAAAATTTTAAATCACAAGCTTTTGTTTAACGCACTTTCATATCAAACCTTTGAATAAAATACCACAAACATCCAAATAAACCCAAAGCTCTTTGCTTTAAATAGAAATTGAACTCTGCATACTGTAGACCATAATCAAAAGCATTCATCTGCAAGACCAGCTTGAGCATTTTAGTTGTAATTTACAGGTCACTGACTTCTTCATTATAGGCAGCCCTTGGGACAAGTAGTTTCTAATACAAAGGCACCTACAGTAGCCAAGCTACAATATGTGAGCACTGCAGCAGTTCGCCTGTGACTGCAGGGTTTGAATATGCATTTAATAAACATTTGCATTCCAACTTGATCTTACTAAACAAAATTAGTTCCGTATGGGAGAGGAAGTAAAAGAATGGACAAATAAAGCCAGATAACAGTTTCAATGCATTTCAAAGAGCCATATTTTGCAACATTAAACTTTAGTGTCACCAAAGACCCATAGTATTTTTATGATCAGAATACATTTTTTAACAATAAATATATGGAATGGACAAATTTTCTCAGTACCTGAATGCTGACAGAGTTAGATAAGCAGTGTATTTCATGATCAGTAATATTATTTATACCTATGTCATTCTTTTTAGTTATATACCTTTCATTGGAAAGTCTGAGTATTTTCAGGTTTTTTTCACCTAGCAAAGTCTTCAACCTAATGCAATATAAAAATCAAGGCAAACTACTGCACATTGGAGAGTCAAAGTTTTATGCAGCTTCAAAATGACTGCATATACATATATTCTGTTCCACAGCTTCATCAGGTAACAGATACGAAAGGCATGCGAAACCATAGTCCTAATGAGGTTTCTCTGTGAAAGGAAGGCAATGCTTAGATCATCACAAAACACCTGTACCATAGTCCAGAGGTGACGATACTTATGCTTCCGTATCAGAGATTAAATTTTAGACAGCAACCAGAATTTAAATATTTTTCTCTCTCATTCCTCATTCTTTATAATTTTTTCTTTTTGTGCACATGTGTGTGAAGGCTCTGAATAACTATTTTTTGTTTTTCCTAGATCAGCCTAGATCAGGTATAGCAGATATTTTATCACATAAACTTTACAGAACAAGGAACAAGAGTTCTATAACTCACGCTGAGCTCTCCAGGATGTTTCACATTTACTGGGATTCAGACATGACCACAGTATCGGAGGTAAATGATAAACAAGGTTTTTATTCTTTCTAATTTCAGGATCCTTAATTTTTGAGTGAAATGCTAGTGTACACAAACATCTACTAACACAAAATTTTATCAAAATGCTTACCAGATAAACAGAAACCACTACTTAAACTTACATTTAGAAAGAAACCTAAGAATGTGATTATTATGCAGTACTGGATCTAATTTTTATTTATCTTTTTTTAAGTTAAACTCTTTTCTTCCAAAATTCACTAGTTCCATTGAAATGAAAATAGGGACCAAACTGTGAGCAAATCTTCATAACCTAATGATTAAAGCATTCAGCTCAGAAAATATTCTTGCATTCCAGATCCTGTTCCAATAAATGTTAAAATGTGGGGGAGGGGGATTGTTAACAATTCCTTTATCCCATGACAAGTAGTACAGATCTAACAAGTGGATTCAGGATACCCAATTTCATCTTCACAGCCTGTAAAATTAATCTGAGGCAGATTCAGATTTTGTTAAGTAAGGGCATAAACTGAAAAAAGATCTTTGAAATCTTGGATATGTTCCTGCCATTTAGACTGTAGGAATATAAAACTGGAAAACCTGAGTCAAAGATTGTTAGGTTTGGTTCTTGACTTCATCACTCTGAGGGTTAAAGATGTTCCTCTCATTTTCTACCTCAGTGTATTCAGTTCATTTCTATATATTTGTTCCTGTGTTAATTTCGCTCTTTAACTTGAAGATATTTTCAAGTATTTACCTGTTTTTTGTTTCTGTAAACACTGCTCCTGTCTCTACTCAGTCTTTGGATGCTTCTAAAGTGCAAATAATTTAGTTTTTTTATTCTAACATATATGTATTCTTGGACAGCCTTTTTAATAAAATGAACTCTTGTGAAACCTGGCTTCAGGGCAGTTGTCTGCTTCAAGAAAGGGACCACCAGAGGTTTGGTTTTCTGCACATTACATTGTCTTCTGACATTATCCTAGAAAATGCACTTGTACTGTCAAGTACCCAAACTTTCCTTTTGTCTCACCTCAGGGCATGCAGCAAATACTGTCACCATCATACTGTAAGTCACTCACAACACAGTATTTATTGTTTCAGGCTCTTTGAACTAAAAAGGAAAAATAATAAGTATCAAGCAACAAGTATCAGGTCAAGTGTTATGCAAAGTAAAACACTGATAGTTGATTCGGACTAGTTTGAGGTAAATATTTTAGACAATCAAGACCACCTTTGCTTTGCTATAACACATAAAACCCATTCTCACCTTTCATTGTACAATTGGACTTAATTTCTTCAAACATGTCTGTACCTATTCGGAGGCACATCCAAACTAACCCTTCTCGTACATGACTGATTAGAACTGCACACAGGTGATGGTTCCACACAACTTTACTCCACATAACATATTCAGAAAATAGCACTAATTTTTCCTATTACGGCTCTATAATGAATATGAGCACAAACAACTCCTTCTCCTCGTAATACGGGAACTCTTATGGAAATTGTATTACGAGAAAGTCTGTACTAAGATCCCACAATTGAGGTAAGAAAAGTAATTTGTGGACTGGATCTTACAGGTACCCCAATGGCTTTTAAAACCCAGGTGCTCCTGAGCATAGCCAGAGCTTACATTTATGGATCTCAGGAATTTCAGCATAGGAAAATTGTGTGATTACTGATTCTAAGAACTATCTTGATTAACAGGCAGCTGACGGCAGCCTTAAAGACTTACATATTTTACTCAGAAGCCTACAAGAGCAGTTAGGCCATACTTTGATGCCTAAACCCTTTTGTTGCTTTTAGCCTTCAGTAAGTAACTCTAGAACAGACTGAGTTCTTAACTTTCTTTTCTCTAGGTTTGTATCCCAATCTGAATACTGAGTATAGATCCTTCTGGTTAATGTAGATGTATGACTGTGATTTTGCAAGATTCTGCTTTGAATGACCTCATAATCAAAATGTTACTCAGGAGGATTAATATGAGGAAAGGTCACTTATTTCACAAGCTGGAAAATTCCACCAGACAAGCAATCTGTTGAATAAAAAACCAAAGGCTTGCCAGGCTGACGTTAATGCAGCTTAATTAGTTGCTTCTTGTAACTCTCAACCAATTTAACAGAAAAGATGTTTTCTGAGCCCCTTTTCAGAGGGAGTTTAGAAGGCAAAAAATCTTCTAGCTCTGAGACTCCTAAAATGTCTAGCATGAAAAGTCTTTTGTTGACCTTGATGGCCAATTTTTTTGAGGTTAACTGAAATTCGTATCGCACTCTATTTCTTATGACTGTCCAAAAGGATTAGAGTTGTAGAAGGAAATCTTATTTTAAGGTACATAGATTTAAACAAGCACAGCAAATACAAATCTTGAACCAAAAAACAGAATCATCACTGCTTCCCATTTCTACTACCCTCTGAACAAGAAATCTCCACACACTTTTAGGTGAAATAACACACTCACACTACCCAAATTACACCTCCTAGATTTATGTATAACATGGCAAAAGAACAAATTATCTTACCTAGAAAACCTGTATTTTCTATACATTGTGCGATTCGGTATACTACCTATATAGAACTTCCTCAACATAATTTGCTTAGCATTAGTAGCTAAATTTGCTGAAGCCTTAGGCTGCAAGCTGTGAACTTTCACCCAGATAGGATGCACTTTTACCTAGGTAAGTAAAATAAGGCCCCAGAGCTGGTTCAAACTGGAAGATAAGGAAGCAAAGGCGGCCGCTACAGTTGTCAGCTCACACAGCAACCTTAGAGACAGGAGAAGGAATAGCCCACCTAGAGACAATGAAGGGACCCAATAAAGAACGGGAAGACCCCAGACCGTAATATTCTTACTGGTCAGAACTGTCATGTGAGGGGTGGGAAATTTAGATTATAAAGCTATAATTGACCAGGGATTCCTTTGTTCAGGGTCCCTCTTCGGAGGCACGCAACTCATGTCAGATAAATAAACCACTTATTTACTCAGTGGATTGACAACTCATCCTTTTCAAGCAGGAACCTAGGGCCGAGCTCCGTTGACGGTGGCATAATTTGTGCAGGTGGCCTAATTCCCTCAACACTATATTTAAAAGAAAGTAAAACAGCATTTGTGAATCTCAGTTTTATTCGACTGTTTATTTACCGAACTGTTTTATGCCTGGCCTTTAAAAGAGCTAAACAGATTACAATAAATTAGTCCCCGTACTGCAAAAAATTTAAGAGAGTTTTCTCAGAAAAGGTGCCAATGGGTGCTGCTATCCAATTATAGTTGAGACATTTTATGTGAGCTCCTGGAAATAAGCATAAATAACCATTTGAATGAAAGTCTAATTACCTGGCTTGGTCATTAGTGAATTACTTGAGTCACGCTTTACTTAACTGGTTCTAAAGTTGACAATCATCCTAAAAATAATGCTAATAGTACCTAAAGACAGTGCCCTTATTCAAGGGAAGTTGTCTTCCTTGGACTCTATCACATGGCTTCATCTGGGGACGTTTTGCCATCACTTCGATTGTAAAAGCAGTTTCCCCTTTCTAACTTCTTTTCTGAAAGTTACTGTCAACACATCTGCCTCCTCTTCCTCTGGGGTGGCTGCTCCCTGGTCAGAAGCAGCCAAGTCCTGTAACACTCAGTCCCCTTCAGCCGTTAGGTTGCCTACCCGCACTCCCACTGCCCAACAGCCGCAGGGGGTTTAATTCCCCACCATGGTTGTCCTCCATACACCACAAGGCCCCTCCACCCCACTGAGGCCTGCAATGTCTTCAAGTGCACTGAGGGGGAGTTGTTCCCACTAACGCCCCACCTCCTGGTCCCCATTGGCCTTCCAGTCAGCCTGCCGCCTCTCACTGGCTGTCAGTGTTGTCACTCAGGACAGCCCCGCCCTTGCCCACACAGCCCTTGGATGTGACTGCACCTCCTGCCGTGTTGCCATGGCAATGCCTGAGCCGCCTCGGGGGCGGCCTGCGGTGACTGCCTCCGTCTTCATGGAGGGGTAAGCCCGGGGAGGTATTACGTGTAGGGCTTTTCTATGTGGCTACACGTGTGTACTCCAAGAGGGCACAAAAATGAAAGTAATTTGGGGAATTCATTCAAGTGCTACCTACGCGTGTGGGATCCCTAAGGCTGAGGTAGTAAGCGCACAGGCTAAGATATGAGTTCTCAGTGAGGCATACACACAGATCATGATGTTCATAAATTCGGGGTCTAATTCGACAGAAAATAAAATACAGGCACATGAATGTACCAACATGCATATTTTCTATAAGATTCCTTAAAAATAGTTTGTGGTAAAACAGGATTTCTACTATAAACAAACAATGATACCTTTAGTCAGTCCTTTGTTAAGGATTTAGCTACTCCCAATTTCATCAAATAGGAATTATATCCCCAGGACTTCCTCTGGCAACAGGGTCCACAAGAATCTAGAAGATTACCCATCTACAGTTTGAAGAAACTTAGAGCAAGGATGACTGACTAAAGACAAGACTCTGAGACCGTTGGCAGAGACCAAAATATTGCTGTTAATTTCCAGGGTGGTAGGTGGCTGCTGCTGCTGGGATCAAAAGGGAGGTTCCAGAGAGCCATTATCTTGGAAATCCCACCCAGGGCGGGATCATCAAGCTCTTCCTAGCTCTCTTTAGGTACTGGGAGATGCCTGCAGAAGACGACTGTGTCTGGAAGGATGTTCCCATCTCATGCTTATCATAGGTATTGCAATCCCTGAACTGGCATAGGATAGTGTCCATTTGATTCAGAAGCATTTGAGATTGACTGCTGATCAAGCCCATCTATTCCTCTTTATTACTAACAGTTCCTGCCCAACTCACACTTAGGCATGGCTGGGCAAACCTAACTGCTTAACACTTGCAGCTTCAGATCTGACCTTCTGCTTCAGCCAGCATGGCTATGAGTCAATGGATTGCCTGAGTATAAACTGGGAGCTCTATATTACAACCCCCACCATGCTGGTCAAGCACCTTCCAGGTGGTGAATGTCTAAGCTGTACAAGTTTTCATTTGTTCAACAAGCCAACCAAAACACTGCAAGAGCCATGAGTATTTGAAATATTAAAATTGTTATTATGGGATGAAGCATGATTGAGAGCATCAGGTTAGCCAAGGGCAACTAACCAAGCAAAGACTTATGACAGCCTGCCCTGCCTACTTTAGCAGTGATGCCAGAAATTTGTTCATTGTAGGAAACTTCCAACTTCTTCCATCTGTTTTAGCTGATCTAACTCTTGGTGTGAGCTGGCATGATGGAATAAGGCTTTTAGGAAGGCGAGACCTATACCTAATGAAATAAGGGATAAAGATTGGTAAAGTGAAGAGTACAGCTTAAGATACTGTACTATCCAAATGCGGTGGGGATAAAATAGCAAATGAAATCCATGTAGCACTGAGATACTATAAAAACATCTATCGTGAGATAAGGAACCATTGGTTGAATTTTCCTAAAATTAACAAGAGTATAAGTACAAGCACTTCTGATACACAAACAGTCTTTACTTATATAAATTGTGGCAAAGCTATTCTCCTTAACTAAATCAAAGAAGAAAGAAGGAAGGATTATTCTTCTTCAAGGAAGAAGTGTCTTGACAAACAAGGATTATGAATTTCTAAGCCTTGATTTTCACCAAGAAAACCAAGACTGTCATATTCATGACATCCTTCAACGTTCACAGTTTTAAAGCTGTTGACTTTGGGGTATGCAAGGTGGTTCATCTCTCTAGAATACATTACTATATTCTCCTTTGCTTGCAAAACCAAGTAGATTACAGGAAAGACAGTCAATATGTCAACATCTGAAATTAGGATTATGAATAACCATAGTTGTAAGCATAACTAATTCACTATATTCTACAATATTTTCCCATGTTGGAATAATTTTTCTTACATCCAGGTGTCCGGTGCCCAACTGGTTGAAATAATTGGTTGGGGTATCCAGTTTTCCTACTTCTTTGGTAACATAAGAAGGTTTGTTAGTTATGACTTCTGTATCTGCAACATCAATAGCAGATACATCTGTTCCAATAGGGCCCATCCAGTCCTTCCAATCTCTTTTAACTCTGGATTTCAGTGTTTCTGAATGCTTCCGATTGGCCCTCTCATACATTCCTGTTGACCTATTTTCAAGCAAAGAGCACACTGGGATATGGTTTTGGAGATGTTCAAGCCATCAAATTGTAACTGGATTTCTTTAATAGAAGGTTTTGGGTTTCTGAGGATTTTAGTAGGCTGATCTAATTTAAGTACGTGGAGACTAATTGCAATATATTTTAAGTCATAAAAGGGCATCTCATTAATGTTGGAAGAATCAAACACGTACATTGTTTGATTCTTTTTTCCCAACAACAATGTACAGTTCTCTTTTGGACCCTCCGTAGCATTAAATGACACTTTCCCAAAGTTTTTTAACCAGATAACTGACATATCTTTACTGCACATCTCTCCATTCAGTGGAATGAGCCAGTTAGAGGGATCTTTCTGATTAAATTTATATTTTTGTAAAATAATTAGTGAATTACTGCCATTGCAATAACTTGGAAATCCGCACTTATGAAAAGACCAACCCTGTTAGAGAGGAATCCAAAGCAGGGAGGTCACTTTTGCTTTTCACATCCTATTAAAAGTACTGAGGAAGGCCCCGCTGGCAGTTACTTCGCATTATGTGAACAAGAGATACATTTGCATACACGTAGCTTATCTCTAGAAAATAAAACTGTGTCGGACCCTGATTTTCCTCATCTGGCCTGATCCTGACCCCCACATATATCCTGACATCCCCCCTGGCCTTGGCCTGGCCACATCACTGGCGCCCTGACAACATCACCCCAACCTTTGTCTCTGCTGTGTCTTCTGCCTGGTTTTAAGAAGTAACCCTTATGTATGTGTAGGAAGGGCAACATGTTTCCAAAGTAATCTTGGCAACCCTCATTTTTTTCTATCAGTTCAGGAATTCCTGTACATTCCTGTGCTTCAACCTTTCTTTATGAAAAACAAAGAAACACACAAAAACCAAATAAAAAAGAACAAACAGATTTTTGGGCAAAGATTACATTTTCAGGGATGATTTTCTTCAGCTGATTCAGGAGTAAACCTGAACTGGTTGAACTACTACACAAGATTCTAGGCTACAGCTAATACTTTGAAGAAAAAAATTTGTCAACATCTATAGTGGTGTCCCTCAACTAACTACACACTAAACCTGAAGTCGTGTAATTGAACCTTAATGTTTATTTTTTTCTATAACTACCAGCCTAACTTAGTCATATCAGAGATGCCACAAACTTCACAGTCTGCAGTCATTCTTACTGTTCCATAGTTTACAGTTTCTGTGCTACCAAGATGAAACCTGACACATTTAAATCAATGATATTCAATAACAAGAGGATTCTTAATTGATTAGAGCTCGAAAACTACTCACAGACTTTCTGGAAGCTTCAGAAACTGAAGTACTTGGAGATTAAGTGATTAGGTCTGGACCAGATACACTGTGTTTCTTATGTAAGCAGATTTGTGTAAGTTTGAATATTAATATGAATCAATATAAAATATGCAGAGGAATGTCATCTTCATTACATAGACAGGTGTTTGGCAGAGTATGGATGTGCTGAGCACACAGCAGAATCATCCAGGAAAAACTTAGACTTTGCCCTTGTGCAGACCTTGGGAACTGTGAGTCGAGGGTAGGGGGCAGCTCTGCTCCGCCGAGGGGCTGGTGCCATTCAATGGCAGTGGCACGGCTGCAACCCAGCTGGCAGCTACAGCCGTGTAGTGCCTGAGCAGTGCTGCAGGCATTTGTGGGCACTTAACAGCCAAACTCTAATAAGCCTAACAAGTAACCATGGGAATAACAAAAGGATCATGCAGCACGAGGGGGACATAACCCTGCCAAATTTCAAGAAAGATGAGAACATTTTAACTTTTCAACCAAACTGTTGTCTATAACCCTTTCTCTACTACCTTTCTATATATTTGGGTATGCAACTGAAAGAAAAGATCATCATTAACAGAGTTACCTGGATTTACCTACAAAACTTTGTCTCTAATCAAATGCATTATATATTATACTCTCACGGTTTGCTTTGTCAACCTTTCCTGTTTTGTTTTGGTTTTTTTTTTAAATTACTATTATTTTTATTTAAACTAATCAAGTTTAAAGTGAGTCCATTTATCACAGATATTACTCACCTTCCACACAGTATGGCTTTAAAGACTCTCAAGTCGTGATCTGTTAGATTATAGCAATTTTACTTCAAGGTTCTGGTTTAAGTAGACTATTACTGATGAAGAACTGGAGAACATAAAAAAATCTAAGTACGGAACTGACAACCACTTTCATAGATGGAATGGTTCTGATAATAGACAACAACAAGTCATAGATCAAATACAAGTTTTACTACATTATATGATTGAAAATAATGTTTTATTGCAGCGAGGCAGCACACCAAATAAATCTACTTTAATTTGAGGGAAATACAAAAAGGTTGTTCTACTTCCATTATAGATTATAGGTGGATGTATGACACAAAAAAATTACACTGGGAACAGCTTTGATTCTATAGCATAAAGACACACTAAAACAAAACAAAGTGAATCAGAAAAGGTCCAGTCGAGATCTCTTGGTGAAGAAAGAAACATCAGTCAGATGTGAACTTACATAAGAATTCTGCAAAGACCTATGCTTCTCATAGTGTAATAGAAAAACTCACATTAAGACCATACTAATTTTAATTCATGCAATTTTTTAAAAAAATCTGTAAAGTCTGAGGTCTTCCATCAAACACAGCAAACAAAAAAGTTAAGAAAATTTTGGTCTCCTTCAACCAAGGTTTAGTTCAATACAGTTATTCCTAAGGTCAAATAATCTAGTATATGTTTGATAGAAGTATTGCAAATCTTTTGATGTGTTGAGTTTGCACCTCAACCTAAGGTTTTTGTTTGACTTTAATGACTTGGACAGTTTCTAAAACACAGGATATGAAAACAGGAATCACAAATAAGTAATAAGAAATATCAAAAAAACTGCTGAAGACATAATCTTCAGCAACAAGGAAGGGTAAGAACAGTCACACTCAGTTATAACAGGACTGCACTCAGCCACAATAACCTGTCTTTCAGAGATGACTGAAATCTAAGTTCATTTCCATATGGATGCAAGAGGGAAATAAATATTTTCTTTAGTAGATAATAACACTTACATAAAATATATTCCAAACATCACTGATAATGTTGTAGGTGAAAACTTCCACTTTCATTTGGGGAATTAAAAAGCAGTTGTGTCTCACAAAAACAGCTTCCAAACATGCTGAGCTAGTATATTTAGAACAAGAACATGATGATGAAATGGAAAACAGTATCTTGCTAACTGACATGTAGTCCTGTGAGGCACATTTATTTTCACCCTGGAACTGCATATCATGGTACTCTTAGATAACAAAGGAAAACTTTGAGACTATATTAGAATGATATATATTTTCCATGTAAAAATTTGAATCCTATTGTGGATCACACTAATGTTTATACTTTAGACTTTGGGACTTAATAAATTTCAGAAGCAACATAAATATTTCTCGAAATTCTATCCAACCTCCTCAGTTACAGTGAAGTTCTGATGGTTCCATCTATATTGGGCCTATACTGGTATTGTAGAGTTACATAGCTGTGCGTTAAAGAGAGAGAGAGAAAAATACATCTGACAGCAACAGACACATAAAGGTACAAATATGATTTTTGATTGATTCTTTTCACTAGTAGGAATATGAACACAAAAAGTGTAGCACTGTGTGGTATATAAACAGATACACCCTGATGTATACAAAGATTAGGAGATAATCAGCAACACCCAAGATTCTTGATTTGCGGTATGCTTTCATATTTTACTTGCTAGTTTTCTATAATTCAGATTGTGACACATTACTTACAATCTCTGTGACTTACTGTGTGAAGTAAGATCACTGGAAGAAGTGATAAAGTCTAAATGTACTATCTAAAATAGATATTTCCAGTATAAATTTCAAGGCAACAAACTTTTTTTCTTAGATATCAAATCCAGGAAACAGTTTGTTGCTACAAGAGAAATCAGCGTATTACAAAATCATTAGTAGTAGAATTAAGAAATTTGGAGGTAACGCAACTGAGGTAAGATGATCTTCATCTTACCTTGGTGACTGCTTATATGGTCCCTGATTACACATACATGTTGTTAGATCCATACAGATCATGATCAAAAAACAATTTAGGAAATGTGCCTGTAAAAGGCCAGAGTGTACAAGAACTGAGATGATATCTTATAATTGACCAAATCAGAGCATGTTGTTCACAGAGATAACAGATGGCTTCCCAGCACAAAGGCAACACATAAGAAAATGTCCAGTTCCTCCTCTGAAACCTTGGAGTGTTTCAAAAACAAATACAAGACAATTGTTTAAAATGATAAACCAGTTGTCCCAACCTTTGTTTTTCAGATATAAATGAACGGTTTAGGATGACATTTCCAAGACACTTAACCCTTGTTAATTAAACATGTTCATAATTATTAAGTATGTATGTAACATGAACAATTCCTGTTCAAAGAATTGAAATTTAGCAAGATTCTGAAGAAGTGAAATAGTACTTTGTAAAGAGAATAAGAAACTACAATAGCAAGTGGTATCTGCCCTATAACATCTAAGTTAAAGGAAGAATTATGCCCCACAGAGAGTAATATGAGCTTTATGTTGGCTTACAGTTTCATTTCAAGGCTGTTTCAAAAATATTTTAGGTTTTCTACATGCAGAGGTCCAAAACAAATGAAGAATATGTGATTTTGTTTCACTTCAAAGGGGTTAGGATGAAGATATTTCATTCAGCGGAACTGTAATACCAAATGAATAATATATTTCTCAGAGAAATAAGAATATATGCTGTACACGGACATATTCCTTTAGGATCAAGTTCGCCTTTCAGAACATTGGACTATAAATGTATATTGCCTGCTCAGCACTTGTTCTGCCAGCAGTTAACTTTGATAAATGTCCACAAATAAAAAGAGTCGTAATCTGAAAAAGAGAAATGTAGTACTGATTAAAAGCAAATGCTCAGAAAGATGCTTGCATGTGCAAGGAAATTTTTCAGTACCATGCTTTTTCTAAGATCTGACCATTCCATCTGACTATTTCTAAGGTCATGACCATAAAAAAGATCCTGAACCACGCTCCTTCATGATCAATAGAACTTTTAGTAGGTCAATTATAAATTAAAGTCTAATAAGTGATCTCAAGGAAAAAGACTATTATCTAAACTGTCACTGTCTAAGCAGAACTTTCCCCTCATTTCAAATCTCACTTACAGAAAGTTATGAAGAGGAAAATGTGACTTCATTTACCAGGATTTTTCATTTATCTCATCAGGAGGCACAGAAATTTTTTTTATTGCAGATAGTGAAAATTCTTTTAAAAAAATGAAAAGGTAAAGGAGACCAACGAGAATGAAATGCCACATTCTGACCTTGCTCTATACACTGTAAGAAATTTCTTTCTGTCTTTCAGAAAAATGTCAAGTAATAATGGACATTTTTTTCTCTAGCAGTAAGATTTTTCTGGACTTATACTCACCAAACACCTGGATTTTTATTGTATTACCGTTCAGGAGGGATATTAATTCTGAGCAAATATATCATGCAATCAGTCAGTGATTGGCTGAGACTGTGAAAACCCTCTCTCTTTTAAAGTATGCACACGTACAGATAGCTTAATATGGTAAATCCAAAAGACGGAACAAAAATATTAGAGTAGATGTTGCATTGGAAAGAAAAGTTGGAATTTTACTTGAGGGTAACATTCTACAACAATTTCTGAAATCATTGTGTGTCGTGCCTGGGAAATGTTAAAGAACTATAGCACTTTTCCCAGAAATTATAGTTTCAGAGTGCTAGGTAAAATAATCCAGTAAATGTGGGAACTAATTTATTTCTTCTTAATGTCAAGAAGAGTAGACAAAATCATAGATAAAAAGTCATATAATTTTTCAACCAATTTCAAATTAAAACTGAACACATTTAAATCCTGTACAATCCTATATTAAGTGATTTGAACTGTAATGGTTTATGTGTATATATTAATATAGAGCTGATAAAACTGTGTCTGTGAGGATTGTAGTTTAGAATAAACACTACACTAAAGACCACCCTCAGTTATGCTAATGTGCAAGTCGAACTCTCATTTCAACCCTTTTATATAAAACTGAATGAACCTCACTGGATCTAGTGATTTCTCAGTACAGCAAAAAGTTAAGTGCTAGAGTATCCAGGAAAATGAGATCAGATGGCAGGATTTTTCCGGTTTGTGGGAATAACGGTCTCTGACTGCATCGTGATTTGCTCTCTGGGGAGCCCCAGTGCCACTGGGAAACCAGTCTTCTAGGCTGGCATGGATCTTTTACAACTCCTGTGTTTGGATCTTTCCCTGTGGAAAACAGGGTGCATCAGGAGGATGGAAACAGAGAATGTGCAGTCTGATAAGTGAAACTTCTTAATTAAAAAAAAAAAAAGGCCAAACAAAACACACAGATTATGCCAAAAGATTGATATACAAACATGTATGCTAGGAGGGAAAAAAAGTGGGTTTATTCTTTTTCTTCTTTTTTTCCCTTTCTTGATTTCCATGTTATTCGGGGACAAAGTAGAACAAAAACAAAGTTGAAATGAGAAAAGTAGCTGTTCTTATTTGTGGATATTAGTCCTCAGACTGTATGCAAGAACTCTGAAAATAGCAAGTATTCTTTATAATCTCTCCTTTTTTCCTGATTCCACCTCGAAATATCACACTTCCTGCCTAAACTACACTTAAACTAAAACTGGTATAATCAGTTGGATCAGAAACAGATTCTCATTATAAAATGTTTTTATGTTCTAATACATTTTCAATGAATTGCAAATCCCACACATTTACTTTAAACACCTGTGTATATAAATATACATATCTTCTATCTCAACCATACTTCCTCTTTGTCATTGTAAGTACAGGGTTTTCTCTGGTGAAAATTCTTTTCAGTGCTCTAATACACTGACAAGGAATAAACATGTAAGCACTGTCAAATAGAGACATTAAGTGTAAGAAATTATATTTTTACAGTTTCAACAAAGCAATAAAAAACCATCCTTTTTTGTCAGTAAACTATAGTAGATCTGTCAAGAAGTACAAAACTTAAGTAATAGAACATACCACAAAACATAAACCAATGCAAAAGAAAAAGAGATATCAGTTTATTTACATAAAAATGTAAAGAGTACTTCTATGTAGTTTGACCAACAAAACACAGCTGTTCCTCAGCTGTGTAAGAACCAGAGATGAGACGGTATCTAAAGCTTGGAGACCTAGGTTGGTAACAAGTATGTGCTTCAGCCTGCCTCTAATCATTACAACATACCACAGTCCAAAACCAATGGATCATAGATAATTATATACATTTATAATTAGATTATTAACAATATCCAAAACACTGTTAATATTACAGAAGTGAAATGCTTTTTCCAGATATCAGAGAATGATCTGAATCATAGAATCACGGAATGGTTGAGGCTAGAAGAAACCTCTGGAGGACATCTGGTCTGACCTCCTGCTCAGGCAGGGCCACCTGGAGTTGGTTGCCCTAACCCACATAACTTTTGAATATCTCCAAAGTGAGAGACTCCACAACCTTTTTGGGCCACCTGTTCCAGTGCTTGCTCACCCCCACAGTCAAAAAGCTTTTCCTGATGTTCAGACAAAACCTTTAGTCTTTTGGTTTGTGCCCATTTCCTCTTCTCCTGTTGCTGGGCACCACTGGAAAAAGCTGTCTCTGTCCTCTTTGCACCCTCCTTTCAGGTATTTGTGCACATTAAGAGTTTCTCTATGAGTCTTCTCTTCTCCAGGCTAAAGAATCCCAGCTCTCTCAGCCTTTCCTGATGGGAGAGGCGCTCCAGTCCTGTAATCATCTCAACGGCCATTTGCTGGACTCTTTCCAGTATGTCCATATCTCTCACACTGGGAAGCTCAGAGCTGGCCACAATGCTCGAGGTGTGGCCTCACCAGTGGGGAGTAGAGGGGAAGGATCACCTCCCTTGCCTTGCTGGCAACACTGCTCCTAATACAGCCCAGGGTGCCATTGGCCTTCTTTGCTGTAAGGGCACATTGCTGGCTCATGTTCAACTTGTCATCCACCAGGACCCCTGGCTTTTCTGCAAAACTGCTTTCCAGCCTTTTGATTCTCAGCATGCAATGTTGCATGGGATTGTTCCTCCCCAGGTGCAGGATTTCACTTTTCCTGTTTGAACCTCACAAGGTTTCTGACAGCCCATTTCTCCAGGTTATTGAGGTCCCTCTGGATGGCAGCACGACACTCTGGCATATCAGCCACTCCTCCAAGTTTTGTGTCATCAGCGAACTAGCTAAAGGTGCATTCTGCCCCATCATCCAGATGATGAAGGTGAAAAATCCTACACAGTTTATGCAGACACCCAAAGCACCTTAACCAATGGATTCTTTTGGGAAAAACTTGCTTGTACACCTAAACTTCTAATACAGATGGGTCCCAGAAGCTCTCACATATTCAGTTCACTGTATAAGTGCCCTTGTATGACTATTTGAAAACTGTAAGCTAAAATTAAAATTTATTTCATCTAATATTTCACACTACAGATAAACTGGTCCTATAGGATACTTTTTAATCAATGGAAAGAAATAGACTTTTTAGGATATAAATCTTCTGGTCTGTCTCATTTGTCTCCTACAACAAGAGATGATCAGTGCTCTAGAAGTATCTATTTCATTCCAGTAACTGTACAGGTACCTCTGACATCTAACTTGAAAGTCAAATCTACTGAGCACAGACAGCAAATTTTCATCACTGAAACAGCAAGTAGAAAAAATATAATTTGGAAACTGTTAGAAAAGGCTGTTAATAATGACAGCTGCTAATACTGACAACACAAATATTCTGTAACTTTATCACAAAAAGCATGAGCTAGTCTTAAATCTCAATGTACACATTGTAGACATTTTCATTTGCTCAGATAAATATGACCCAAGCAAGTCTAAACCCGAATCTCTGAATAGGTCTTAATCTAAAAATTCATAGAGAACCCAGTATCTATAGACTAACCTATTGATTAAGAAGTTAGTCCTGCTTACAGATTTGTCTTGGCCTGTTGACTTCTGAACCCAAATCTTTTGAGTCCCAGCACAAGTCCAGAAAAAAAAAAGGAATTCCTTTCTGTGTAATATGGAGCACTGGGTAAGCAGAAGTCATGCGTATCTGTAGGAGAGGAGTCAAACTTGATATCTATGCCCATGGTTGGAGCAGTTTTCAAAGACAGTCATGGAATTACATTTCTGTCTACTCTGGGTCCTGTTGTTGTGTTCTGTATCAGTTGAAAAACAGAGAGGCAACGGAACGTGCAATCATCTTTTCAGAGTTTTGTAATGATCCTTTGAGATATAGCTATATTTTGCTCAAATTATATTTCACTTGTTTACCTTTATCAAGGCCATAATCTGCTTAAGAGAAAAGAATTCTGCAGAGGTGCAGATCAGATCAGGAAGCTCTGAAGTGATCGTTTTCAGATGAGCAGGGATTTTTTAATCTTGTTTGAAGTTAAAAAAAAAAATTGCTGGGAAATAAATAATGTCATGAAGTTAATAAAGTTAAATAATTAGCGACTGAATTGAAAAGACTGCCTATACTCCCTTACAATTAACTTACTGTCACATCTACTTAACAAGATGTAATTTGTACCCACACATACTTTTTACTTCTAGCCTCTGGCTTTTGGTCACACAGTTTGAAAATAAGGGAGTGTGAGATGCAATTCTGAGATGAAGAATACTTAAGAAAGATGTAGTGGGAAAGTCACTTGACAAGAGAATGTGAAAATGTGTCTTAAACCAAGATACTCCCTTCTATAGCTTAATATTGTGTCTTCTAGCTACACATCTAAATTGCATTAGCTTCCCTCACTCACAGTTCCTCAATGTATACATTACTTGAGTTTAATGCTCTACATTTAGTTTTGGGAATTATGAAAGAAGAGTGATGAAGTTTTGTTGAGAAAGAAAATGAAAGATATGCATTTAAACTATTATTTTTCTCTTTGAGATAATAAGTTAGCAATCAAATGTACTGAGTGCAGTTATCTTAATAATATTACTGGTTATGTAATGTCTCAAAATGTATATTCTAAAGGACTCTGGGAATCAAAATATATTGAAAATCTAATGATTTTCTATTTCATGAATGTTGAACACAATAATGAGAGGTAAGAGATTTTATTCAGCAGACTTGGCTTATTAAAATATAATTTCTTGGACTTAAGACTTCTTCCTAAACGTGTTAATAACTTCTCATAAAAATTTAGCAATGCTTTCTGGTGTCAAATAAGAACAGAAACTGAGAAATATGATTAAATTATTCTGGATAAGAGTTTTAGAAGATTAAAAAAAATTAAAAAACCAATGTTATAGATAACATGACATGAAATTACAACCAGTAATTGAAATACAAAGTTGTAGGCATTGGCAGAAAAGATGAAAAAATTCTATGCCTAATTTAAAAACATAGGTGATTTCATGGCTAAGATAGGAAAGAAGAAAAAAAAGTCCAAACTGTAAAGGGTGGAAGCAGCAATTCTTGTTCTTGTTCCATCAGGGAGACACAGTCTATAGGAGTCTCTCTACCAATTCTTATAGGAAGGAAATCAAGTTTCTTGAGAGAGGTAGCTTAACTAAAAGAGGGGAAATTTATGACCATAAAAGAGTGGTCTACCCCTTGTCCTAGGAGCAGAGAGACAAAGAAAAAGCAAAATAATAAAGAGGAGACAAAGAATGACATGGGAATGAAATGGAGGAAATATTCATAGTAAAAAAAAAAGCCAAAACAAAATAAAAACTTCAAAATGTGTGCAACCTTTGACCTATTCTTCCATTTAGCTTTATCTGAGATATAATGTGTTAAAATAAAATCAGGTCTATCAAGGCCCAAAGCTACAATAAAAAAGTTACTACCAATAATTCCATCATGAACTAATACACTGACTGAGGTTGTATCCTAGCTAAGGAAACTGTATCTTTATCACTTATGCCAGATTTGTTCCTGAGGAGACCTGTTAATTGGACATACATTATTCTGGAGTATTGATTGCTCTGTTCTGTAAGCACAGGAAAAGAAATCAAGATCAACTGGAGTCTTACTTAGCTCTGTGAATAGGTAATGAGGCTTGACTTTTCAATGTTGTGTGACTGCTGCAGTCATTTGTATGTGCAGAAGTTTAGTATACTCACTATGGTATGTCTTTGCATAGTTTGGAAAACAGAAGAAAACCAAGCCATAAAATACAATTGATCTACATACAAGAATTAGGTTGCAGCTAGAAAACATGGATCAAAGCTGCTTATCACTGAAAAGACATTAACTCATTCTTATTCATATGAAACATGGTGTGGGAAACTCTAATTCCTAGAAATGCTGACCAGTCCCATTCAGCCAGAGCCTACTCTTAAGGCAACATAAAGTGACTTGACAGAAGCACAGAACAAATGTTCTTAGGACATTTGTTCACACCTCCTGACAAAAGTACCAGTTCACATTACCATCACACAATTTTTGATACCTCTCAAAGAGTGAGAAATGGTGAGCTCAGGCAGTTGCTTCCATACAAAGAGGTTATTTTCTAACAATCACATTTTTTTCAATGTTGGTTGCAGACACATCTCCAAAACCACCTTTTTTTATCAACAGTTCTTTAACATGAAGTATCATGAACATCTTGATGACCCTTATAGGGAGGTAGTTATTATCCTGCTTTTGAGTTGTTAAAGTCTGTATAGAGGTCACATTGTAATTTTCTCTCATTGTATCACACGCTTTTCTCTCATTCAGTGTTGGTAGATGCATCAAAATTATGAATATGCATTATCATGAATAAATTCTTATGTTTGTTGAATAATAAATGTTTGCGCACTGCAAACAAACTGGCCATAATCTGTGTGAGAAACTCAGCAGTTGCTGCTCAACAGTAACAATTTAAAATACATAAAGACAATCCAACAAGTTAAAATAAATAAATAACAGAAAAAAAGATAAAGAAATTTCTTGTAAAGTTAGGACAATAGAGCATTCATTTAAAATCAAAACTTTGTCAGTAATGTCACTAGCTGATTAGAAACCAGTCATCCAGATTCAGCCTTCTTACTCTGTTAAGGGCAGTAAAATTACACTAGATATTAATTTGCCTCATTATGTCCTCTATTGTAATCACCTGAGACCTCACATTTTAATTGTAATACATGAAATTTTAATAAGCAGAGTTTGAGAAAGAAACTATGACCTTTCTAGGCTACTTTGAGTACTTAAAAATTTAAAAAAATATGTTCTTTGCATTTGATTTTTCAGAATTAGGAGAGGAAAAAGAGTGATTCAGTGGTTACAGATAATCATTGTGGATCTCACTTTTTTAATTTGACAAGTTAATCTAGAAATTTGCTCAAGCTTTCTGAATGAAAAAGGGGTTTTCACAGACTTTGTATTCTTCAGTTTCTTTTTTCTTGTCAACAATATAGGTCTCCTGTATACAGGCACATGCTGAGTACTACACCTAAGAAGGAGAAACCAAAAACATAAATGGGAACAGAGAAGGCAACAGCTCTGCAGAAAAAGTTCTGAAGTTTAAAACGGATGTTGAATCACATTTAAAAAGTCAACAATGTGACATTTTGACATTAAAAGTAAATGTTATGCTGGTTTATTGAAAGGTAATGTTACATACAGAACACAGGATTATTCCTCTCTGCTCAGTTCTGGATTAATCTGAGATGGAGTATTTACCTTTGTAAACTCCGTTATAAGAAAGATGCATACAAATCAAAGGTAATCCATAGAACAGCAATAGCAATGCTAAAAGATTTCACTGTCCAATACCTGGGGGGAAGCTGAAGGGCCTGACCTTGTTTGATCTAGAAAAGAGAAAACTATGAGATGGGAGAGAAACACTTCACGTTTTGCAGTAGCTCTTAGTTATTATAAGAAAAGGGTAAACAGCATGATTTTCTTCATGGAGATTTTTTTTAAAATGAGTTAGACATTCCCTCAGAAAACATCTGCATTATTTGGAAATTATTTCCAAAAATTCAGTGTTACTATTTCTCTCGTTCAAAAGAGAAGATTTCAGCATAATTTTACTTAATGAGATTACATTTCTACTGTTAAAAAATAATCTGAAATTAAGAGATGAAGACCTAATCTTTTCTCAAAGACTGAGTTAAATGGAAAAAAATATATTAAATGGAAGTTTCAAAAGTCTTTATGTGCACCTAAAGTTTTCTGGAAAGCAGATCTGATGGTCTTTAATATGAAAAGAAATATGTATGAAATTATATTTAAGGTTAAGTATTCCACAGTGCCTAACTTTAAAAAAAAAAATTAAAAAACCCCAATAAACTGTTACCTGTGTTGTCTGTGAGTAAATCACAGATTTAGTGCCTGTCATCTCAGACTTATGATAATGCTGTAGGACCGTGCTTGCTTTGTTTTACAGACTTTTGATCACTCCCTTCCAGTGCAATTCCTTAACATCTGCAGTACAATCTGATTTGACTTCACAAAAGTTGCAGAGATAGGAATAATGATTTCCCTTGATCTGCTCCACAAGGACCCTTGGTCCTGCATGCAAATCTGCTTTCTATCCAGCTGATGACCAGCCTCTGTGGGAATGTTGCGTCTTATGGGCAAGATTTTACTCATCTTTGCTGAGCTCCATGATGTTTCTGCCAGTCTACCCCTGAGATTTTTAAGTTTAGTCATGATTAAGGGAGAAGATACTTTATGAAATGTCAAATATTACAATACCAAGGACTGGAAGAAAACACCTTGGGGCACTAATAAAGTATGAGGTTGAACCTTGTAACTGATCTACTAATGTTCTTCACTGCCCTCTATTATTTTTTTCTCTCAGAATCCTTCTACCTGTGAAGATATCTGTCTCTGTATCTAATTTAGCCATATGCATGCCAGGCAGGACCAATATGTATTCCTTAAGGGACCTATTTGAATTTTATTTTATATTTGGTTTTGTATGTGCATTTCTTTACAGGCCCATACATTTGAGATTTTGGATCAAGGAATAACATCTGAATCACTGATGAGTTAGCACACTCTACTATGAATAATTTAATTCATACTATGTTTGATTCCTTAAATCTAACTATATAAGGATATATAAAAGCCTTCCTTCCCAGATGACAAATTATCATCTCAGTATAAAAACATGCGATGCCTGAAATTCAAAGGAGCATTCGAGATTGTACTTTAATTGTACAGGCACCATGACTTGCCTGGAATGAAAAGCAGAGTTAACTACACTCCGAGTTACAATTTCCTGTCAATCCATCAGCTGGGATTAGTCAGCTCACAGCAGTGTAAAGATTGTCTACTAGGAAAAGTATTTTCAAGAGATGAGATCCTCTAAGAATGCAGTGGTTGTCAGAAAAAAAATCTAATATGTTATGACAGCTTTTTCTGGAACAGGTAACCTTCAAGCCAGCAGAGATATTCACCCAAGATACATTTTCTTATTAGAAATCCTGTCCAAACAGTATAGTGACTTCGTTCTTTTTCTTTTTTCCTTTTTTTTTTTTTTTTGTGTGTAGCTAAAGTATTTACTGCTATTTTTCTATGATCAATACTGTCAAGATGAAGAACCTGAAATCTAAGCAGTCTCCCCATGACAATCATAGCAGTTAGTCCGGTTTTGATTGTAGATTCTTTCTGTTATTAGGCATGCATAGTTTGAGAGGTGACACAGTGTGATCAACTGAGCTCAAAAGTGGGAGGTTGACCTTGTACTAGATTTCTTCAGGATCACAGAAATACTGTACCAATTCTTGAGATTCTTTAGGCTGCAGACAGCACAGGCAACTAATTTTTTTGATATTTTTAGGCTTCCCACATTCTATAGCTTTCCATCTGTACAGCCATTTCTGTGACTTCTGACAATTTTATGCTGTTCCATCATCTGCCCAGCTGCTAGTATAATCTACTGAGTGTTTAAATCAAGAAACAAGTGAAGAATGACGTGCCTTTGGGCAATTCCAATGTGCCTCTGTCTACTTAGAGCCACAGAAGTAGTATATGATAGCAGAGATCTCCCAGAACCCAGCATCTTTGCAAGCCATAACTCCAACTATTCCCTAAGCCAGCATTGTAAAAGCCTTCTAAACTGAGGATAGCTGTGAAATTTTATTGAATTTAGTGGGTGAAGGACCAAGCCATTAAAGTGCATTTCACAGAGTGGTTTGCCACTTTTCACACTGTATGGGTTTTCTGCCTTTTTTTCTTTCATTACACCTCCTTGTAGTCTCTCTCTTCCCTTCTCAACATCATGTTTTTTTCACAAAATGAGTGTCTTATCTCCAATTTAAAAATTAAAGCAACCCCCAAGTGGAAAAAAAAAAGTACTTGTACTTATTTGTCATTCTTGTTTCAATACTCCAGTAAAAAACAAACAAACAAATAAACCAAAAAACAAAACCCCAACAACTTGAAAATATCCCTGTAAAATATCAGTTTGACCCAAATAATCATTATTCACTGTCCTACTGTCTTTCTCTTGAGCCCCAGGTGTTATTGCAGATGTGAGACTGCATGGAATTAGAAAAGAAATTATTCCATTGTTTTCACAACTGTGAATGTAGAATATGCAACACTTATCCAAGTGCAGGTTGAATTATTCCAGCTTAGTGCAGGTTGAATTATTCCAGTTTAGACGCACTGAAATTTTTTTCTATTGGGTTGATGCAACTATGCAGATTTTGAACTATCTGATCTGGTTTAATCTGATCTGAAAAACAGCTCAACATTTTTCATTACTGAGAAGCATCTAAAATCGACTATAAATCTAAGCAGAAAAGGTCATTCTTAACATGTTTCCTGATTTAAGCATCCAGTGGATTAAAGAAGCAGCTGGGCAGACTGAAAATGTTTGTTGATATGCCAGAATAAAATGGATGCCACCTGAGCTCTAAAATAAATCTACCTCTATTCCCAAGATCACTTCCCTCTGGCCTCAAAAATGTAAAAGCTAAAAAGATCAATATCAAATTTTCAGTGATGTAGTTTTTCATATTGAAGAGTACACTCAATCTGTTAGAATCTGATTTTCAAGCCACTGTAAAGACTGGAAGAAGTTCAGTTTCCTTTAAAGAGCCCCATATCAGTAAATTAAGAATAGGTAAATCTGGTACAAAGTTCTTTTAAATATTTGAAATTGCTAATCTGAAGCTTTGCATCTTCCCTCTGTAGCTAAATTTCCTCCTTGGAGACGTTCAGATGTCCCAGCAACATACATTCACCATCGTGATATCTTTTTAAGTGTATATCCATCACCTTACAATGAAGATGACAAATAGAGGTATTTTAATTACTGCCTTACAATTTTAAATTTTTTAGCAAATTAGCAATGGAAACAGAGAGACTGCTTTTTACAGAGATTTGTCTGACACATTTTGGGAGAAGGCCACAGACAAAATACTCAAAAATGAAATAATTACATTACATTTAACATACAGTCCAAAGTTTTAATTTGACTTACATCATTACCTTGGAGCAGACAAGAGAAGGGAAAGCAAATAGGCTCCAAATTACCAAGATCCCCCAGTCAAGCTTCCTGCCACCAGATGCGATAGACAGATGCATGGCCAGGGCCGAAAGCAGACGGATAAGAAGATCCTGCTTATGCTGAGGACTTGTCTGGGACACAAAAAACAAAAAAGGAAAGGGAAAAAAGAAGTACTTAGGACCTCAATGTGAGGATCTGGAAGTTGGACTAGGTGATCAGGACCGGGGCTGGTCCTGTTCAATATCTTTATCAACGATCTGGATGAGGGGATCGAGTGCTCCCTCAGTAAGTTTGCAGACGACACCAAGGTGGGTGGGAGTGTTGATCTGCTGGAGGGTAGGAAGGCTCTGCAGAGGGACCTGGACAGGCTGGATCGATGGGCCGAGGCCAACTGTATGAGGTTCAACAAGGCCAAGTGCCAGGTCCTGCACTTCGGCCACAACAACCCCATGCAACGCTACAGGCTTGGGGAAGAGTGGCTGGAAAGCTGCCCAGAAGGTGGGCATGAGCTGGCAGTGTGCCCAGGTGGCCAAGAAGGCCAACAGCATCCTGGCCTATATCAGAAATAGTGTGGCCAGCAGGAGTAGGGAGGTGATCGTGCCCCTGTACTCAGCACTGGTGAGGCCGCACCTCGAATCCTGTGTTCAGTTCTGGGCCCCTCACGACAAGAAGGACATGGAGGTGCTGGAGCGTGTCCAGAGAAGGGCAACGAAGCTGGTGAAGGGCCTGGAGCACAAGTCTGATGAGGAGCGGCTGAGGGAACTGGGGTTGTTTAACCTGGAGAAGAGGAGGCTGAGGGGAGACTTCATCGTGCTCTACAACTACCTGAAGGGAGGTTGTAACGAGGTGGGTGTTGGTCTCTTCCGCCAAGTAACAAGCGATAGGACGAGAGGAAATGGCCTCAAGTTGTGCCAACGGAGGTTTAGGCTGGACATCAGGAGAAATTTCTTTACTGAAAGAGTGATCAGGCCTTGGAACAGGCTGCCCAGGGAAGTGGTGGAGTCATCATCCCTGGAAGTATTTAAAAGACGTGTAGATGAGGCGCTTAGAGACATGGTGTAGTGGGTATGGTGGTGTTGGATTAACAGTTGGACTCGATGATCTTAGAGGTCTTTTCCAACCTGTATGATTCTATGATTCTATGATTCTATCATTGCAGGTCCCTTCCAACTGAAAATATTCTGTTCTGTTTTAATTTTTGCAGCTTGGATCGCTGTGTTCACATTTGCACCAAGGTCTTTCTCTGGGAAAGGAATGGCTTTGGCCACTATTAGGAGCTGTGGACTAGGCCAGGTTGTCTAACCTGAGCAACCATGTTGGTGCATCTGGGTGAAAAAGGAACTAGATTTCACACACATGTGAAAAGACTCCTTCTCTAGGCTGAGGGACTAGCTTTCCAAACGTGTCCTTTGTCCTTGTGGAGGGAGCATTAGGCCTTTCTGATGGAGAAAGGTCCATCCATTACACGTTGCTTTTGGTAATGAAGGTGTAAGAGGTGACAGCAATATAGTGCTACTAGTAGGGTGATCTTGTGCAGCAGTGTCTGAGACAACAGCAGCAGGAATGATGGCAGAATCTTGGCAGCAGGGAGTGAAGGTGGTGATAGTGAATGTGATGTTTCCAGCCAGCACACCCAGAGGCAGCCAGATGTGGGCATCTTCAGGTCTTCTGCCCCTCCTGCCCATCTATGGAGGCAGGATATTGGGGAAATGAATCTTTGATCTGACCAGAAGGATTGCTTTTATCTTTAGAGAAACTAGTTAAGATTAATCTATCAAGGATGGTAGTATATTAAAACACAGAAGAAAGTTCAAGTATTGTGTTAGCAACGTGGATGCAAGTGCTTGGAATGACATCATGAGCAGGCACTTTCTTTGTATTATGTCTTGAATCACTGATTTTTGTTTCAGTTGGTATCTCTGTATTTTCCCAGTCTTTTCCTACCATAGTGCAAGTGTTAGAAATTCACTGTTAGTGGGTGCAGAGAAATTTGATCTGCAACTGCTGTTTTCAGGCAGTGTTACCTAAAAGCTGTGACAGAAAATGCAAATGCCTCACAGGTTGAATTTTCTCAAGAACAAAGAGAACATCAGGATCTGGTGCATTTTCTATGATTTGATAGTTCTGGGGTAAGTATCCTGATGTGTAAAACAATCTATTTTAGTCACATTTCCTGAAAACCATGGTTAGGATGTAACAAAATCAGTTTGGGCGTAAGTATCTGAAAACCACTTAAGTCTGAAAAAATAATTTAGTCTGCCTGAACTTTTTAAGGGAGCATCATATATGTAGTGAGGGAGACAGTCTTAGCTATTTTTGAGGGAATGATATAAGTAACAATGACCATAAATCAGAAGTCTTAATCCTGGAAGAGAGGGAGAGAGAGAAAAAGAGAAAAAGAGAGAGAGATATACGTTTTTACACAATGTTGTAGCCTCTTATTTGATTAATAACTTTGATTTAAATAATGATTTAAGTATTCGACATAGCAAAGCATAAAACAAATTATATCACATCAAACTCTTTGTACTTCTAAGTCAGCTATAGCTTTCACAAGTTCTGATTTTGGCCAATTGTTCCAAATAATGGCTTTCAAAGAAAAGGCACTATTGGCTTCCATTTACATTAGATAAAAGACTCTTTCCGCAGTGTTTAAAGTCTTTATTTCTTTTAACTATTGTGAAAGTTATGAAAAGATCGTTTATTTTCTATGTTCTCACAATTCCAATCCATTTTAAAATGCATGGAACTGCAAACTCAATAGATAATTACAGTTGTATGAAGATAAAGTACAGGTCTTTCAGACCCTGGAAAACAAAACTGCTTTCTTTTTTTCCACAATGTCATCTTTGGAGCTTCCTTACAAATTCTTTGAAAAACAGAAAGTTATCTTAATTTTTTTGACAAGTTGAGAACAAGGGTCACCAAGCCAGTCTGAAAATACTATTACAGGTAGCACCATAGTCAATAGAAGTTACTTGTTTTACATAGAAGCTTACTGTAGAAGTGGGAATTTCAATGTGTGATGATATCAGTGAAAATAGCCCAATTCTATTCAATTAAATATGAGGCTATTGGTAAGATAATAACAAAGAAAAGCAAAAAGAAAAAGAAATAAAACCCTCAAAAAGACCATGAAAAAAACAAAACAAATAAAAAAGGATTAATTGAAAGTGGATTAATATTTTAGAGATGGTTATACTACCTTCATGAATCTTTATAATAATGATCTCAGTTTAACTAAAACAAATGTTTCCATTGATAGTGTAAGTGACTGGAGTCCAGTGGGGAACAGGAGAAAGAGAAACAGATCAGTTGAGTGGGAGGAGTAAGATTCAATAAAAAGTGGTGGAGTTCCAGCAAGAGAAGGGGAGAAAGGAGAGTAGGGCAACAGGCCTTGGATTAGGACAATGATGGACATAAATTTATAAGAAGAATAGGTTTGGGGCAAAGTGCAACAAAAGAGAAGAGGGAAGTTTGGGCTAGTAACAGCTTAGACGGTGAGTTTGACAGAAGTGCACATGAGACCTTTTGAGGTGTTTTTTTGAGCCTCATCTTCTTTCTGTCAGGAAATGGTGAAGAAATCTACTGTTATATCTGCCGATCACCTGTCTCCCAGTGCTGGGCCACTAAAAGAAGATAACTTACACGTCAGTGGTTTTTGCAGTAAGTTAAAAGCCTTCAGTATTATTGGTAATTCAAGTGGATGCACTTTTGTTGAAATTGCTAGAGATCCAATTCATTTGTTTTACAATACCTACAAACTAAATGCCAAAAAAACCCACCAAATTGTTATTCCATGCTCTGAAAATCTACGTGGTTGGAGGAAACCTTAACTTTGTCCTTTTGAGATAGTTTTTCAGTACACAGTCACACACCATTTTTTTCCCATGGGACATTGTGAAAAAATGACCCAGTGTAGGAATAAATCTGAATTGTCCAGCAATAGATGTTGTCAATTCACTGCAGATAAAGGAAGAATCAAAATGATTGAAGGACATGTCTATAAAAGAGGGAAAAAAAAAAAAGAATGTGTTTAATTATGACAGATTAAAGTTTTCTCAGATGTGTGGATCATTCCTTTCTGTACAGCTCCCATGAGATAATAAATAACCTGTATAAATTAACTTTGTTTTCTGATGATCACCCGTTGGAAATTTCTTTTATTCCCAATGTAAATATTTTCTGGATGGAGAACAGATGTGTATGAACAGAAGGAACCTACACACTTTGTGTGACCATTAGTTCCAAAAAATTTTATAGTACATTAGGAAAAAAAAAAGAAAAAGAAAAACCCAAACCTAAAACCATACACCAGAAAAAAGTAGGACAAAAGGGAAAAACTATTACTTTTATGTGGTGTGTCTGTGGGTATGTGCTTAAATTCTACACCAGATTGCACGGACAGTGACTAATTCATAGTGAAGTGTTGAGATACACAGCCCCAGACTGTTTCTTATGAAATTAGTTATATTGGAAATCAAAACCAAACTAAATGAGACAAGGAAGGTGAAGAAAACCCAGGGGAGTGTAGAGATACTGTTGCTGGCATAGCTAGCTTCTTCCAGCCACTTTCTAGTGCTTTTTTCCTTTCTTGTCTCCCGGAGAAAACCAAATATGAACTGATTACCCACATGTTCAAAAGAGATGTCCAAAAAAGACTACAATAATCAGAAGTACACTTCTGTATGTGTTTGTACGTACACATTCACACACACTCCTGCATTTGTGTAGGCAACAACCACTTCAATATGCATATTTTTCTTACAAAAGTGTTACAAATGATATTTTACTTGATAGCTAATTTTGCCCTGCCACCTCATTATAAAAATTTGGGAATGCCATGAACTACCTAATAGTATACCCCTTTGACTCTGAGTCTTGATCACATTTACTAAGATGCTTAGCAATGTATGCTGTGGGTGATCATAAAGAAAGCAATAGGATTATTCATCACAAACAGTTAAACCTAAGATTCAACTCTCCATGAGACTGTAAGATCTCTTCTTCACTAGTATTTATATAGAGAGAGAGGAAAATAGAGGAATATTTTACTAATAAATAGTTTCTGCTATTAATGCAATGTAAAAGTACTTGTGTTAGAAGTTTATCATTATTTCTGAAATAGAAAAATAAGGCTTATTGCATATTCTAACCAATATTAATTGGAAATATAATCATGCAAGATAACACCACAAGCTCCTCTGCACCAGCAATCCCTATAAAGAAATAAAGTCCAAACTCAGAAAAAAATATTTTTACGCACAAATATTGGAGCTGACTACATATTTTCCATCCAAAAAGATCATCTCTGTAAATAGTCATAAGCATTGGTTTTTAGCTGGTTCTGAATACTTTGAAATAATTAATATAGGGTGAAGAAGGTTATGAAAGTTTTATGGGTGTGTCTTGAATGGGACCCTGCCCCAGCCTTTCCTTTCTGCAACAAGGAATATCTAGCTTCACTACCATTGCTAAAGTTAGCTGAAGTATGGAGAGTTTCACAAGGTAAATTTCTTGTTTATACTTCTAAAGCTGTTGATTTTTAATCCACCTAGCAAAATCTAAAATGAAGTATCATCTCTAAATCTATAAGCAACCCAGAAAACATATAGTCTAAATTACAAAGACTCTGCATATTCTGACCAAGGGCAAGTAAGTAGGCTTCTGCATTTTATGCAATTTCAGTTTCTGTGTGTATTTAATCTGTAGTAACAGAGAAATTAGTTTATCTGTTATACAATCTTGTAGTAAAGACAGCAATCATGGCTACGTTGACTTAAGAAAAATTTGAAAAGCTCTGCATAAAAAGAAAAAAGATGGAAAAAATGGTGAATATATACATCTGCTATGTTTGCTGTATCAACTGTAGGTTGTGAATTCAAGAAACATGTAACCGGCACAGAGTTTAAACATATGCAGAAGATACAGCCCTTGCTATAGTTTTCCTAATGTTTCTCAAGTTAATCAACATCACTTCATATTAATAGAGAACCTCAGTTAGTTTGCCCTTAACCCTTTTAGACAAGACACATGGATGATTAAACTGAACAAAAAGATCAACATTAGATGATAAATATCTGAGGAAAAGATGGCTTAGGAGTAGTCAGTATTTTAATTAAGGTTAATTCCTTAAGTTTTTGTTCTCAGGAGAAGTATGCACCATTTTTATTCTCAAAGAAGAAATCATCTCTTTGCACTGACGGAAGATCATTAGACAAGGTTACATGTTATGTGAAGACCCCTTGCTGTGTCTACCGATCCAGTGAACCATTAACTAGTACCACATTGCTATGAAAGCCAAGTACAGAACCTTCTCTCATGCAGCTGTTAAGTCAGTGAACACTGAGAACACAGTGCGTGGTCTTAGCTCCAGGAGAAACTTCATACTTCTGGTACACTACAGTCAGTCATGCTTGTTTAATCCTATCCCAGAATTCAGAAATAAATTCCCAGATTGAGGACACTGTATCAGAGCTAATAAAAACACAGGAGTCCTTCTGCATTCAAAGGATGTGCAGATAACAGAGGCATATCATTCATTCTGAAATTATTACTCAGTTAGACATTTATCTGTGACTGAGTGCTCTAAAACCATTCTAGTAATGCTGTGCTATCTTCTGTTAGTATTGCTATTATTGCAAGATCAACTTTTAATTAATCAGTTGTGCAACTATATTCTACATCCACAGACTGTTCTTAAGATTTTTTTTTACCAACAGATTTCAGAGCAGTTTAAAAAAAAGTGGTGGTTGTAGTTCTTTGTAATCTTTATATTAGTTTGTAATCTTGATATCTCCCGGCTGTGTCCCCTGCCCCAATATTTCTGCTGAATGCATGTACTGGTTTTGGCCAGGATAGTGTTAAATTTCTTCACAGTAGCTAGTACAGGGCTATGTTTTGGATTTGTGCAGAAAACAGTGTTGATAACACAGAGATGTTTTCGTTCCTGCTGAGCAGTGCTTGCACACAGTCAAGGCCTCTTCTGCTCCTCACTCCACCCCACCAGCGAGGAGGCTGAGGGTGCACAAGGACTTGGGAGGGGAGCACAGCTGGGACAGCTGACCCCAACTGACCAGAGGAATATTCCATACCATATGATGTCATGCTCAGCATATAAAGCTGGAAGGAAGAAGGAGGAAAGGGAGGACATTCAGATGGATGGTATTTGTCTACCCAAGTAACCATTACGCGTGATGGAGCCCTGCTTTCTTGGGGATGGTTGAACACCTGCCTGCCGATGGGAAGGAGTGAATGAATTCCTTGTTTTGCTTTGCTTGCATACACAGCTTTTGCTTTATGTATTAAACTGTTTTTATCTCAACCCATAAGATTTTGCACATTTACCCTTCCGATTCTCTCTCCTATCTCGCCAGGGAGGAGTGACGAGCGGCTGTGTGATGCTTAGCTACCTACCAGGGTTAAACCATGAAAATGCAAACGTGGCATAAGTATTTATTGTGCCTTATAATGACTTTTGAATAAATTCTTATCATAAATTACGTCTACATACCTGTAGGTTATCATTGTTGAGTAAAAACTATGACAAACAACAGATTTCAAATACTCTCTCTGAAAAGTAATTTAGAAAAAAATAGAAGAATTTAGATTTAAAATGTTGTTATATATATCCAAGAACTAAACTTGCTGTCTCTTAGAAGAAACTTTTCTTCATGGACCTGGTAAAGAAATATCATACAACGTGGTCACAAAATAATCTGTAATCATAAGATCAGCCGTTTCTGAAAGACAAAAATTAAAATTTTTTAACTGTTTAAAATATTATACTTAAAGGCAATATGAATTACTGTCAGGCCTTCATGAGTATTGATTTGTAGTCCACTAATGCACAAATCAGAATGGAGAATCTTCAAGCAGCAATAAAATCTAAAAAGCTTTCAGCATAAGGTGCGAAGTCATTAAATGATTCAAAGGGTAATACAAATAATTTATCATTATACATACCTGTGCAATTATGATGCCATCTTAACTTAGAGTTTAATTCAGTATCCTGAAGCATGGAGAGATTTTCATCGCATAGCTTACCTGAGATTCAAGGATTTGTTATAAAGATTTCTAAATATTCTCAGCCAGTGTACTGTCATACATGTGGATGTACTAGCTGAGGATCTGGTCCATTTTTGTCCTTTACCTTTCTGGGGATATCACTGTAGGCTTGTGTCAGTCCCAGTATAGATATGAGTATTCAAGTATATTCTAAGTGTGGGGTTTTTTTCTTATTTATTACATTTACATGACTGTGTGTATTCCTTTGGGTTGTTTTTCTCTTTTTTATATATAAATATATGTGTGTGTAAACACTAGGAAAAGGGCTTGTTTAAAAGGATGATTCTTTCTGAAGTATTTCAAATATATGCAAAAATAGGAAAGTAGATAGGGTTTTTTTATTATTTTTTTCTTCTCTGCAGCATAGCTTACTTACTGATTGAGAACATTTTTTATTTCTATTGAAGTTTAACCCCGTAGGCAGCCAAACACACATAGCTGCCCACTCACTTCCCTCCACCCCCCCTCGCAGTGGGATAGGGGAGAGAAACAGAAAAAAAAAAAAAATCATGGATTGAGATAAAGTTTAATAGAACAGAAAAGGAAGGGAAAATGATGATGATGATAACAATAATAACAACAACAACAACAAGAACAATAATGATAGAATATACAAAATGAGTGATGCACAATGCAATTGCTCACCACCTGCCGAGCAATGCCCAAACAGTGATCACTACTTCCTGGACAATGCCTCTTATTTATATACTGAGCATGATGTCATATGCTATGGAATACCCCATTGGCCAGTTGGGCTAGCTATGCTAGTCCTGGCTGTGCTCCCTCCCAGCTTCTTATGCACCTGGCAGAGTATGGGAAGCTGAAAAGTCCTTGACTATAGACTACTTAGCAGCAACTAAAAACATCAGTGTGTTATCAACATTCTTGTCATACGAAATCCAAAACACAGCAGTAGAAAGAAATTTAACTCTATCCCAGCTGAAACCAGGACAATTTCTTAATCGGTTTTGGATTACAGATTCAAAGAGCAATGACACAGCACAAAATTTATTGAATATTCAATATTTTTGCTGGGTTTTTTGTTATTGAAAGTAACTTTTGAGTTTCCCAGATAGCTGTATCACATGTAAACTAATTATGTCTGATATTGTATTTTACGTAAAAGACCATAAATTCTTCAGATATCTCCTTCTGCAAAGAGGGATAAGCGAAACAGCGCGGAACACCTTTACCACAAAACGTTCTATTGCAATGTTCAGTATATGAAGAAAGGCAACAATTCCTTCATTCAAGATCTTATCCTGTCTTCTGCTCCATGAGGGGACAGTATCTGCTTCAAGGTAGGAGATAATTATGGAATGTTAAAAGAGCCAATACACTTCATAGCCTTATGCCACAAAGTATATCTGATAATTCATTTTGTGCTCATTATTATATTTTAACGAACAGTATACAAGACACAAAAATGCAGTAGGTCCTTGCCCTCAGGCAGAATGCATCTGGAAGGCAGAGTTCGAGACAGAGAAGGTTCTTATTTGAAGCTCATTTGAAGCTCATTTGAAGCTCCGGAGGAAAAGGACCTGGGGGTGCTGATTGACAGCCGGCTGAACATGAGCCGGCAGTGTGTCCAGGTGACCTTCTTGGCCAACAGTGTCCTGGCTTGTATCAGAAATAGCGTGGCCAGCAGGAGTAGGGAAGTGATTGTGCCCCCGTACTCGCCACTGGTGAGACCGCACCTCAAATACTGTGTTCAGTTTTGGGCCCCTCACTACAAGAAGGACATGGAGGTGCTGGAGCGTGTCCAGAGGAGGGCAACGAAGCTGGTGAAGGGCCTGGAGCACAAGCCTTATGAGGAGCGGCTGAGGGAACTGGGGTTGTTTAGCCTGGAGAAGAGGAGGCTCAGGGGAGACCTCATCGTGCTCTACAACTACCTGGAAGGAGGTTGTAACGATGTGGGTGTTGGTCTCTTCTCCCAAGTAACAAGCGATAGGACGAGAGGAAATGGCCTCAAGTTGTGCCAAGGGAGGTTTAGGCTGGACATCAGGAGAAATTTCTTTACTGAAAGAGTGATCAGGCCTTGGAAGAGGCTGCCCAGGGAAGTGGTTGAGTCACTATCCCTGGAGGTATTTAAAAGACGTGTAGATGAGGTGCTTAGGGACATGGTTTAGTGGACACGGTGTGTTGGGTTGACGGTTGGACTCGATCTTAGAGGTCTTTTCCAACCTTAATGATTCTATGATTCTATGATTCTCATAGAAAGGGGCTATTTTTGGTAAAATCTTCTCCAACTTCGGTTGTCTATACACTAAATAACAGCTTCAAACACTAATGTTGTACAGTCTGTTTCTTGCATTAAAAACTGTTCATGCTGTCTTTTTATGTGCCTTAAAATGTCTCAAAGTATTCTGTGTCTTTAATCATTTTTTTCCCAATTATTCTTCCTCTTGGCATTAATGACTGACTAGATATAGTTTTCTTTTATGTTTTTGTGGGTTTTTTTTCTCTCTTGTTATGTCAGTATTTTCAGTATGGTAACTGAACTGAAGAAAAAATATGTGCCGAATACACATACAAATCTCTAATGACAGTCTCATAGTAATGCAAAAAGCAGTTTTGGTCTAGTAAAGACGTGACTATTCTGCAGTAACATTGAACAATCTTTTGTCCTGTTATGTAGAACTGCTTTTATGCCATGTATGTATAAAAGTATAATTACATTCCTCTCAAACTGAAATACTGGCTAAATATTTCTATATGTTCTAAGCTGAAGCAGTTTAAAAAATATTTTCACTAGACCTGCTCTTGTACTTCTATAACATTCCTGCATCATATCTTTTGCTAGGAAAGATGTATATGATGAGAATTTCAGCTATATGAAACCACTAGAGTGTGAATTAACTGTAAAATGTGGAAATCCATACTTTTCCCCAAAGTTTCATTGAAAGAGCTTGAGCCATGTAGAAGTGGTGACTGAATGAGGACCATGGTAGTTTAAATCATTCCATTAGGCATGGGAAATACTGTACCTTGAAAAATAAAGATTAAATTGAAAGAAAATTAATACATACCATTGAGACAGAGCTATGGGAATGACTGAATTTTCAGCTTACTACCCAAGCAAAAAGAATACACTTTAGACCTATTCAATTACATGTTTTTATTTTCTCACACAAATTGAAATATTGAAATAAAATATCCTCACAAATATTTTGTTTTAAAAAACAGTTTACAATTATTTTTAATATTAATAAAACTTCCTAGTGTCACAAAAGAGTCATTTAGAGGCCGCTTAAAGAATCACTGGCAAAGGTATTAACAGAAAGTTATTTTAATAGAAATTTATAAAAGCATGACTTAACAGAATTTGGTGGCATGGTTCACTCTATTACTTAATACACAGATGAAGTATACAAAAGAAAATTGTATTAGAATTGAGTTGGAATGATTTATACAGAGACTGAGGATGAAAAAGGTTAAGGGAGATCTTCCCGTTGAGTCGCGAGGTTCAGAGAAGACCCCCTTGTTTTCTAAATTCCTTCTCAGAGAGAAGTCTAGGTGCGACTAGATCAACTCCTAGTCCCAGACTTGGACAACGCTTTATGTCTAACACAAAAAGGGTAAGGGAGACCCTCCTGTTGAGTCACAAGACTGAGCGCAGACCGGGCTAGATCCATTCCTAGTCCCAGACTTGATCAATGGTTTATATCTAATACAAAAAGGGTAAGGGAGACCCTCCCATTGAGTCACGAGGTTTGGAGTAAACCCCCTTGCTTTCTAAACTCCTGATGGAGCTTAGGTGCAGCTGGATCCACTCTTAATGGACTTCGTCCAGACTTGGTCAATGGTTTATGTCTATGGGATTATATGTGTTTAGCAGCAGTTTAAGGTTCATTCACAGTTTAAGATAGATCATAAGATTTTAGCAGCACTTAATCATTAACTAATTTAACATTTACAAAGTAAGTTAGCAGAGTCTACTACAATCACAACAGTGACTTAGTTACAGATTGTGCTTACTATTAGTTCACACAGAGAGAGAGAGAGAGAGAGAGAGATAAACATAAAAAAGGTATACCTATTAAAAATCCCCCTCGAGTTCAGTGAAATATTCATGCCATATGTCTTGCCATTTCTTAACTGGCAAAGGGTTGAGCCTCAAGGAGTCTTTCAGCTGAGGAGTGTTTCAGCCCAGGTCTTGTGGGAGTCAGCAACGGTCCTCCGAATATCGCAAACTTGAGAGTTCGCGAGCTCTGAGAGGCGTCCCACTCAGAGGGAGGTGCTGGGCGCAGCCCGCTGTGGTCCAGGAGAGCTCAAAGGGTCTCACTTAGGACCACCGTTTTTAGGTTCACAAGATGATTGGTTTTAGTCATCTGTAAATTTCTGTCCTGGCCACAGTCCAAGTTGCTGGTTACTAAAAATTCTCAATGTTTCAATATTGTTCCACTTGAACTCCGACTCAGGTAAGGGTATCAGGGGATGGCCAGGCAGTAGGGGTATGTTCCCAGCCTCAGCCATGCAGAGTTTCTGATACGGTCAAGGGGCACTTAACCTCCAGACTCATTACACCAAGGCCAAGATTTCATGGGAATTTCTGAGATCAATCTGAGATCAACAAGCAGCCCAGATCAACAAGCGGCCTAGGAGAAAGGGAGCAGGGGAATGCACCATCACACCTAGAAATGAGAAAAAATATTAAGTTGGCTTTTCTCTATTTTAGAAGGGATTTTCTTGCAGTCCCACATAATTTCATATTCTCGTTATACAGTACAAATAAGTGTCTTTTATCTAAAATTATTTTTTATTAGTATTTGTATTGAAAAGAAGTCAAAAGTGTAGGCCAAAAAACCAAAACAGATCTGCTACAGTAGGAGTTTAGGGGTTTGGAGCATATTAAAGGATGACAATCTCAGATCTAGAATTCTTTCTCTTGGCAGAGATGGGGAAAGATCATGGAGGTATTTCTGCCCACAGTTGTGTGGAACACAGCATAGTAATTAGCTGACAGTGTGCTTAACCTTTTTTTTTCTAAAATAAGGGCTCCCTTAAGCTAGAGAGATAGCAGAAGCTTCTACAGAAAATTCCTTTTCCTTTTCAGTATCCTCCTCTCCATTATAAACCAACATATGCTGTTTTCCAAAATGGTCCTCTATTGTTGGCTTCTGGGCATATTTCAAGTTCCAACGAAAGGAAGTGTTAATGAGGGTAACATTGGTAGAAATACTGTGTCTTCACAAACTGACACTTTTAATTAAATGAATTATAAAATGTATTATTTTTTAATACTTCGTGAGATTTCAAACTCAATTTGTTGGAAGAAAAAAGTAAATAATAGTAATAATAATAATAAAATAAATAAATAAATAAATAAATAAACTAAATACATGGCATGTGGACTAGTAAAATGGTAGCAATTTATTAAGGATTAGTCTGGTATTATTTTTTCCACCTGAAAAAGAACGAACAGAGAGTTCCTGATTATCAGCATGAGTAGAACAGTTAATAGATAGATAGAACTACATATAAAAGTTGAAAAATATGGGCACTGATTTTCATTGTTCAAGGTAATATAGGCATTAGGTTTTGTTCTAAAAAGGAATAATCCTAACTGAAAAGAGAGTATAGAGTAAAACTCACAAAAATGTTGCTACTTCTTATTTGCTTCAATCAAAATCAGAATTTGCGTCCGTAACTAAAGTTAGCTATTATTGCAAAAGTAATTTCAGGAGTAACTGTATTTTACAGGTAAAGTAAACTTCATTTAAAACTGTAGTGCAAATCCGTGATATCATGAATGTAACAATATACCAAAGAATTTGGTTTACAGTTTATTCCCACTTGAAAGACAGAATTAGAGCTATAATTCTGAAGCTATAATGCTGAAGCATTGAGGGCTTTTAGTTTTAAAAGAAAACAAAATGAATAGAGATATCTTTCATACTTAAAATACAAAACAAGTTCTAAAGACAATAGACCAAAACTGGTGAAAACCAGATCCTTGCAATTTTTATCTGAATTTTATTTCATGTTGATAATATTTTTAATGAATGGAACATAATACCCCAGAATATGCATTACATAATTCACATTTCCAGAAAGACTGATGCAGCAAATTTTCAGTTTTTTAATTTCAGGGAGAGATGAAGTCTCTTTGAAACAGTTTCACAGATAAAGATTGTAAATAAAGTGGACTGCTTTTAATTTTGAATTGGTTGGAGAGAAAGAATTTCTTTTTAGAGATTTTTGTAGTATTTTGTTTCTTCCTTAATTTTAAAGATTGTATTTGGTAGAAGTTTTAATTTAATACATTTTTTTGTTCTTTATGGTAAATTTTCCACTGACTTTAAGGCGCTTAAGTTTCCATGGTTTTCTGTGGGTGTTAGAAATTTTTTTTTTTCTTTTAATGGGAAAGTTATTTCAAATTGTATATCTTTAATCATACTTGTATTTATAGATGTATTCCCGTAAGGCGGGTGAAGGCAACAGTATATTAGCATATAAGCATAAGTAAAGTTGTGCATAAATAAATCAAAGTCAGAGGTGAAAATCAAAAACATTTACTGGAATTTAGGTGTTATGTGGCACACATGTCTAAAAAAGCATGCAGGAAAGGAGTATAAATATCTTGGGACTGAAGTTAGAATCGATAGTCTGATAATGCTTCAAACCAGCATTACATTAGCTGACTTAGTAAGGAGATGAAAAAAAATGAAGAAAATTCTTTACTAAGACTATTACCCATCTCTTTTACTACACATCCTTGTCATGCGCTTTTCAATTATCCAACAGTCATTTCAATGCAATGCTACGAATTCTGTCTTATTTATTTTCCAGCCAGATGGACACATGCACACATTAAGAAACCATACCCTTACACTGATTATGGTTATAAAACTATTATCCTCCTCTCTTTTATGTTATGGTCAAAGAGATTACTGGTTGATAAATGTTGTGATGTCAGCCTCAGTTTCTGAATATTAAGGCCTTATAATTTAGTTTTAATTGGTGCTCCTAAAAATTCACAACACAAAAAGAACCCCTTAGAATGACATATCTTGTGTAAATGTTATGATGTTAATGAATTTGGTTTAGTATGTAGTCTACATATCTCTATCACCTTCTCCTTTTCAAGAGTGTGTATTGAATTATGATCACCATATTAATGATGCCTAACTCTAATATTGAATTTTATTGGATTCACTTTGGTGTTCTCATACACTGTGTGGTAGAATTCTAGGAAAAGGCACTTAGTCACATAGTATATTAAAAAAAAAAGTGACTTAAAAGAAGTGAAGACTGTTAAAAAGGATTCATTAGTGTTGCTCTTTTCATGCTTGTGAAGAAGACTTTGAAATTAAAAGTGCAATAGTAAACCTGGTAGGTTTTGGTTACTTCAACTTTGGTTTGAGAGGTTGATCTGGGGCCCTCTGGACACAGTTTTCACCTCCAGTGTGATTTTAATTGTCCCTAACATCCTGTCTGGGATTGGAGGGGATTCTGACAAAAACTTACAAAAATTCTTTTCATTATTATACCTTGTAAATGATTGAAATGGGGAATAGTTGACTGACAAGATCCTTTTGGAGATTTTTTTTTTTTTAATTGGACTTCCTTTTCTTGTTTGTTTTAGTTCCATAATACAGATTGATACCCATGGAGATATATACAACAAAAGAGAAAAGAATGAAAGTATCAAAACCAAAATAAACAAGAAATCCTTAAAACTTCACTTCTCTCTCTCTTTCTTTCAGCAAGGATTTTGGATACTTATTAGGACAAAAATGCTGATTTAGGATCTGTTTCCATTTTCATTCTGCTATTCCCCTGCTTACAGTCAATCAAAACATTGAAAAATGATATATAGTAAATTGAAAGATCATATATTGATTTCCAGATCAGAGGTACATTTTTGAGAATGCAAATGCCATAGAACCTGATCTTTCCTGAAGTTAAATTTAAGCAGGAAAACTCTCATTCACTCAGTAGAGGTAGAATTACATCTATAAAAACAAGAAAACACAGGACAGAAATATTCTGTTTAGATTCATTTATTCTTCAAATTACTTTTCCAGCAGAATTATGTTAAGACACGGTTTCCCTCAGAGAACAAAAGTATGTTTTACATCACTGAGATGAGAGGTCTGATGACAAAGAACATCAATGTTCTGAGCACCGGCACAGGTTGTCCAGAGAGGTTCTGGAGCCTCCATCCTTGGAGTTATTAAAAAACTGTTGGGACATGGTCCTGGGCAGGACCTGGTCTGCTCCAGGTCACCCTGTTTGAGCAGGATGGTTGGACAAAATGACCTCCAGAGAGCACTTCAATTCTCAACCATTCTATGATTCTGTGATTTTGAGTATATTAGGGGCTAAAATGTAATGGTTCTGTAGTTCAGAGTGTTTTGGTTTTATGGCTCTTGGTTATTAAAACTCCTTTCCCCTGGTAATTCACCTAGGTGTTATTCATTTAGTTAATATCCCATTGTTTTGATTCTCTAGAATTTCATTTTTTAATTTTGTAATATATGAAATAATTCATAAATTTGAGTTCGGTATCATGAACTCCAAATTATGATGTTTGATCTACTGATTTGTGCTTCTTTCAATCAAGCTTCCTAGTTAGCCAGGAAAGTACAAGAGAATTTGAAGCGCCACTTATACTGCTGCAGAACTTTTTTTATTACATTTTTTTATTACATTTTTTTATTACATTGTTCTCAAAGTGATATATTGCTATAGTGCAGTCACACAAGCATTTTACCTAAATCTCTTATCTAAACCATTTCAGAGCTACAGTTTCACTGAATTCAAAGTTGTTAGATATCCCTTCCTGAAATATATCATTTCTTCACCCATACTTTTTCAGTTAATGCTAACAAAAGAGGAACTTCTAAATGCATTCAGCCAAATAATGTGCCATTTGGAAAGCAAATATTTGCTTTTAATTTGTTAGCACATGCTGATGTAAAAATGAGAGATGAAAAAAGTCAATTACAGGTCCTCTGAGCACAATAGTTGAGAAATATTTGCACACTTTTCCCAAATATGTAGTTAGGTATTCAGATATAATCAGTGTGAAGACTGCTCTGAATTGCTGTCACTGTGTTGAATATTAGCATCTTATACATAAAATCTTAAATATCTCTATAGTTATTGGACCAGTGTTCTCAGATAACATCATTTGGTACCATAGTTTAGAGTCTTATTCAGTGATATATCTCTGAGGAATATGACCATGCTCCCCTAAAAGAAGGGTTGCGTACAAAATAAACAAAATATTAATTTTCATTGTATGTTTTTTTTTTTAAATTAAATTAATCTCCAATTTACTGTGAAAAAACTATGACTGTGACAGAGATTTCTAATTTGAGTCACTGCATTGCGCCCATGTGGTAGGAACTTGTCCATGTGTCATTGAACTTTTTGGTGAGAAGAAGTTACTTCTCTCAATCTCAAAAAGGTACTGCTCAAATAATGATAAAAAGGAGGTTAGAAAAAAGTCCTGGCTTTCTTCCATGCTGAGACTCATACTAATCACAATATTTGAAGCAGGTCATATATTAGTCTGTAAGTTAAATTGAAAGGATCTTTAGGAAATTTTTTCCCTTCCCTAGAGCTGGAGCTCACCTGCTGGAATAGTTAAATTACTTATAATTAGTTCTTTGTCATTGCATGGGTCTGACATTGACATCATTTCCTTTACTTCAGTTTGCTTTCCTCAGTTTAAGGTTGTTCTTTTCCTTGTTCGTCCCTCTCTCACCCCAAAGGCTGCTTCAAAATCCCAGTTATTGGGATGAAAGCAGAAATAACTAAACGAACATTTTAATGTTCATTTTAGGTCTTTCTTGTGGGCCTATGTTTACATTATGCTGTCCACTGCCCAGTTGACATTGGCATACGTAAATCTAGCAGAATATACAAGAAACAGAAATGCACATTTGTGAAGCTGTGGTGAATCTCAGGGTTTTTCATTAAAGAGATTACTTTCTCCAAGAACAAAAGAGAAAGAAGAATATCAAGCACAACAACTGTTACACTATGTGAGGGAGTAACCAGGACAGCAGAAAGAAGCGGCAAGTGGCTAAATCATTTCCCTGTTCTCAAGGCTTATGACTAAACTATAGTAAAACTCATATTGCTTGGATATGCCCCAGAATTAGAGGCCAAGATAAATCCATTTGAACATGCAGTTCAGAGTCTCTTAGCCAAATTGTGATACTTTACATGCTCAGTAATGAACTATTCTTTGGCTCTGCAATATGAGAGAATATATTAAAATCTGGTTCTTGAGAAATAACTGCAGCAATTTTTACTTTTTTATTCAAACATCTACAACTCTTGTGATTTTTGCAAAGAATAGCTAGTATAAGGTTTCTGTAGCTTTACCAGTGTATTAGCTGATGTTGATACAAAACCTAGAGAGATGAAAACGGTATGGGCTCCAAAACAAAAATTCTTAGAGTAAAATGCAAAACATAGAAAAAAGTGCAATAAATATGGAAAGTAAATATCTGTAAGTCATGGATAGAAATGTGTAAATAAAATTCAGCAACCATTTCAAGCACCTTCTTTGCTATGCTCATCCTCTCCTAATAATGAAAAATTAAGCATTACAATAAATTTGTTGGAGTTCTTATTCTGTATCAGTTAAGATGTTCACATACTCACAGTGGCTAACCTGTGCCACTGTTAGTAAATGTATGTCTATATCACCATGTGCCTATGGATAGCATCCTTTTTTATTGTCAGTGGGTGGAAGAAGATTCATTCAACCTTTACTTATTTTTTATGTTTCTTTGGCTCTTTTTGTAACTTTTTCTGTTCATTCATTTTTTTGAAAATTTTTAGACTTCACTGATGTCACCATTTCTGTCCAAATAGGTCACAAACACATACAGTCTTGAGAAGGTGACTAAAATATTTGCACATGTACACAATACGAGTATAGCATACATCCCATCTACTTCATGAAAATCCCATTGAAAATGGTGCTGAAGGCTGAGTATCCACATTGTCTTCAACAATGAACTTCGGTATGATAAACAGACAACTCAAGATGTAAAGCTAAGCATACATTAACTTCCTCTGTCAAGGCAGGATCCTAATGCAGTGCCCATTTTTGTAGATCACTGTTGTGACCCTCCCTTGGCATGTATTAATAGAAGAAGTACGCTTAATCTGCCTTATATGTTTTGCACTTTAAAATATGTCTGCATTCAGTGTCTATTTAATATTTGCAATAATATTTTACATATACATGAACATACATAATGTTGTGCATTCATTCACTTGGACTGAGGAAAAAAATTTAAAACCCCACACATTAAAAAAAAAACACATTATGATCACAGGTATTTAATCTATAATAAAAGCATTAGTTAATTCTATGTGAAAAAACATTGTATCATATTGCAAGTTTATTGTTATAAATGTATATCATGACTGAATTTCAAACAGTAGTGCTTTAAGTGAAGAATGAGTTAGTCCCATTATAGGATTAAACTAAAATTGTCAATCAAATGAACAGAATTTATATTTACGATTTGTTTTATTTTGGTTTTTGCATATAGCCACTATAGGAAAATTAAAAGGTACTCAGCCAAATGATGTGTGAATGAAGTGAAGGAAATTAAACTGCATTGTGGGGGTTTGGGTTTTTTCGTAGTTAGCCTTTTAGAGAGAACTCACCTAATGAGTCATAGAGCTCAGTCATGTCTCAGATGCCAAGGTTTCATCAAAGAAGAGGGATCTAACAAAAAAGCCTTTGGCTAAATCAAGTCTTTGGGTTGTAGGCTGCTTGCTCTTGCTGTTTGTAGTCTGAACTTTGCAAATCTTGCCTTGAGCAGCAGTTTGCAATTCCCATAAACCGTTTACGAGTGTGCTCAAATGGCAGTCTTTCCAGGAAACAGTATGGGCATGCACGTGTGTGTGTGTGACAGGAGGCATTTCAAGAAAAACCTTACAGTTACAAGAGGGGTTTTGGTCACCAAGTTCCATCAGATTTAGTATTTTCATTATGTTTATGTTGTTGTCATTGTTTTTATAAAGAGGAAGTCTGTTTCACTTTCTCAGTGCATCTGGGTTAACTTTCAAAGATGAACATCTACTCTTCATCTGCAGTGTATATGAAAACAGAAAGATGAACACTCAGAAAATGGAAGCATATTATTCTGTACTCTTCTACAACAGTCTCCTTCCAAATCGTGGCTGTATGTTCCTGAGAAACTCTTATTTCTCTTAGTTTTCACTTCTGAGGAATCAAATGATTAGATTTCTTGAAACAATAAATTCAACAACTGTTGACAGAAGAGTAAGATTTTAAGATATACATTTCTGGATAACTGACTCCCAAGAAATGTAAAGCTAGTAACACAAAACTAGCCAAATAAGCTTAACAGGTTTATTCGGGAAGGTCGCAGATCCTCTCCCTTTCAAAAGTCAAAACAATCTGTACATAACTCAAAATCAATTTTGACAGAGAAGCTGCCTTTCTACACAGCTGGTCTTGAAGAAATCGGGAGTTAACCAGCTATTTACAGGTCAAAGCTTGGGCTGATAGATGGTGCACTGGGAATACAATGCTCACCTACTACAGTAATACATTGCTACCACTTTGCTATATGAAGAGATACAAAGCACACCGCATTTCCAGCCCCAGAACACTCACCTGCAGCCTCCTAGGTCTCATAAAAAATAACAGAAGGGAAGCCCTCAAGAACAGAATAGATAAAAGGACAAAACCTCACATTTTCCTCTTCTTCCCTTGCACAGCACATGACCAAGTGAAAGTCAGGTTCACTCTGTACTATATATGAGCAATACAACACAATGTAACCATGGCAAAGAACAGGAAATTGAACTATCATATCACGTGTTTAATCTTTGCATTCTAGAAATTATTTGAATACTTCATTCTCCGTGAGACTTTGTTGCTGATCATTATCCCAACAATAGGTGAAGTTGAAAACTAATTTCCTCAATACCAAATCCAAGAGGTTCCTGAACCTGTAAGTACTTCTCTGCAGTTAACTGGAGTATGATTAAATCTTTATGCTCTGTTAAGCGGTGAACAATTCTCTTCATATTTTTAAGGGATTTTTTACATCAACAAAGATATCAAAGAGATTGAACTGCATGATTGGAAAGCAATGTACAAACTTTAATATACCTTTCTCATGTATTAAAATATTGGCAATAGAAAAATAAATTACATTGATTATTTGCATTATTTTAAATAAGATATTAAAGACTATGTTTATATTTAATGTGTGAAAATATTACCAAATTTTGTACACAAATTCATATTTGTTATATATAATTTTGCATATATAATTTTGCAGTTGCTTATATAAAATGATAGTTTTGTAGATAAATGGTTTTGCGGTCTTTTTGGTTGATGGTATAATTTCAGTTTTCCCTTTTCTCAGTCAACCTTATTTTGATATACAAAGTACTAAGAACAGAAATTGCTTATTATCAATATGTTATCTTTAAATTAAGAGGACATCATGCAGAAGTGTTACTGTCATCCTTTACCCAACTTGTTTCATAATATTCATTTAATTCTTTCAGAAAGCTGACAAAAGGTGAAATTAACTATTTAGGAAGGCAGATAGTTATTAAACATCTGAAAGTGATACATTTTAATGATTGTTATTTATTCATATTTTATAATAAATTATCTTCAACATTATTAACAGACAGTTGGGAAAAGTAACTGTTTCTCAATTCTTTATGAAGACCTACTCCTACAGTATATACAAAAATATTTATTCAGCAACATTCTCATACTTATGCTTTCAGCTAACAATCTTAAATGGCACATATCATATATGTTTTTATTAACATTACAAATCTGCTCATATTTCTAAGATGCATAAAGGCCAAATTCTACATTCATAGTGAATAGACATACACAACCCTGTGTAGACTAGTTACTTCAATTATTCCAGTTTTGGTATCTCATAAAAAACACAGGCCTGTTAACAAATATGTCTTGCTAGTGAGGTTAAGAAGTGAAAAGAGCAAGAAACAGCTGCAACAGAAGTAATTAATTTCATGCATAATGATGATAGAATCATACAAAATATTTGGACACATGTACAAGGGAGTGGATGTTTAACTGACTGTTCTGCTACCACTGAAAACTCACACTTTCTCTTTCCAAAATATTTTCTTTCCTGTTCATAATTGGATAAATTAGGATATTTCAAAGACCATCTTGGGTTTTGGTCCTATTCAGCACCACTGGCTGAGATTATGGTGCTGAGCTGGCAATATCCAGAGAAAAAGGTAGACTCTAATTCTGAATCAACTAAAAATCCCTCTCCTGCAAGTAAACCATGCACTATAATCCAGACTTACACTACTAGAAATCAAAATTTACCTGAAGTTGAATTTGGTTTAAAATGGCAGAGTATATGGGACTGTAAATTACTTATGTCAGGCTATTTGTAACAAACCAAACAATGTAAAAGGTTTCTTTTTTTACTGTGAGGTACACATGTAATCCAGCTAAGATAAATTATCCTGTTTAGTTCAATGGATTCCTTGGCTCTGGCTCACCAGCACTCCCAAGACTATTTATTGTAGCAGTTTAAAATATTATCCATTTTATAGTCTTCTAAATCATTTTCTTATCAGAAGATGGTCTCTGAATTGGTAAAAAATATTGCAGTTGTGTAGTTCATGAAAAACTCATTAGAAAATGCAGAGGATGGTGAAACTAGGAGTAAGAATGCCAGACTACATAACTATCACCAAATTAACAAGTATATAAACCCTGCAGATATTTACTGATGATATGAATTGATGGATTCCCATGAATTCAGAGGGGACCAAGGGTGCTCAGCACTGATTAAAATTTGATCACACTTATTTTACTTATCCTGCAAAGCTTACAATCCTTTCAAAAAGCGTCATTTTCTTTTTTATCACTGAAGAATATTCTCGGTAAACCATTTTCCTCAACAAAAGTGGTTTACATAGTAAGGAATACATGGGATAGATGTTTCCACTGAACTCTTCCTTAGGTAAATATGATTATTAAGAAATGCCAGCAAGAAGAAAATTCTTTATTGTATTTCAGTTTTTATAACCTGGGGATAATGATCAACACCAGTTTAACATTATGGTAAAAAATTGATGGGAAATGGGAACTGTGTTGCAAGTGCAAATATGCTGTAATTTTTAAACCTTGTCAAAGAACACATTCAGAGATTTTTATTTTCCCAGTTTTCCTACAATCTGCTGATACTTTTAGTAGGCTCTGTTCTAGCAGGCTCAAGGAAAAAAAAATTCTTGTGACTAGTTGTTGGATGAAATCCTTAAGTGATATCAGACACAGCTAATCATATGCAACTGCTGTTTGAGCTACTATAATTTGTATTGGAATTACACAGAAAAAGGAAACTGTATAGAGTAAATTTTGACTTCACACAGAATTTCTGGTACTGTGTTCTTTTAAGAGCAGAAAAAGCCCAAACAAAACCAGCAAGTTGTTAAGTAACACAGTAACATATCTGTAACTCTAATAGTAAAATTCCATTTTAAAAGGGTATTGTGGACAGATTATAAAAAGTCTGGAAATACATTAAATATTTTGCTTTATTTTTAGTATGAATGTTATTAATTTCACATATCAGAAGTAAATATAAATATGCTAATAATAATTTTTAACACCATGTCTTCACAGGAGCCTTTACATCATGAAATCAGGTCAAATATCTCAGATTCTCATACCAATACTTAAAGCCTGTTTCCTCTCAGTAGTTATAACAACCTGATTTATAGCCAATAAAACAGTAAAATAGGGTGAAATACGGGCTTTTTTGCTTTTTAAGACTGCTGTACAGCTTTGCTTTTAGAAATATTGAATCTGTAAACAGACATGGCAATAAAAAAAATCAATGTTTCATAATTTGAAACATAATGCAGCAACACAGAACAAGAACAAGCATTAAAAAATATATTCAAAGTAAATCCACAGCAATTTCAAATTTGAAATCTCTAAATGGATCAAAACAGAAGATTCAAATCAAATTTGCCACAAAACTATTTATTTTCTCAAAATACAGAATTTCCCTCATTCCTCCAATATGTAGACAGTCACACATCCTCTTTTGTACATTAAAATCAGACAAGTTGAAAAAAACGTAGAGAAGCACCTCTATGTTGAATTGGTTAGAATCTAGTATTTCTGTAGTTGTTGCTTGCATAAAAGTATTTAATATACTTCATATTTTTGTTGAAGTGCTCTCCAAAAGCAAATTTTCATCTCTGCAAAGGTATGACAATTTTTACCAGTGATTATTCCATTACATTCATGTTTGAATTGTCTTAGCTTTATAACCAATTTTACCTATTAAAAGACTTAGTAAGCACAGTATCTTGGGCTTGTATATTTATGTTTGTTACTCTCAGTAGGTCATTTTTACTTTTGATACAACAATAGATCTGATTCCTAACAACTAGTCCCAGAGATTCTGCAGATAGGTTGATAGTTAAACTGGTGAGTTACTAGCAATTTGAAGACACTGAAGGACAATTGTACTTTTATGTACATTTGTTGAACTCATTAGCCTTCTAAACAATTTTCCAAATGTCCTAATGGGATTAGAATAGGAGATTTGTCTGGCTAGAATAAAAGATTTGGACTTCAAAATGTATTTTATCAGAAAATACAGGGAAAAAGAGAAGAATTGAAAATTTCCTTAAATACAACAAAGCAAATGTTTCCACTTATATATGAAAGGAAATTTGGGAGGAAGGTCTTGACATCCATTTTTAGGCCAGACCTATATGCTGCCAACAATGTATAAAAAGAAGGCAGGTAAAAGCATCACTATCAATTCCCTAATGAAAAATTTCAACTTCTGACCCTGAAATTTCTGCAAAGCTTGTAATGCACTTAAGAACACTTCACTGGGAACTGCTTAGGATTTTAGATGTTACTGAAAGATTTTGTGAATATTTTGGCATGAAGCATTTTTATAAGACTGGAAGCAGACAGGAAAATGCAGGAGTGTAGTTGTGAATTTCTGTGGAGCCAGGCTCCTGCTGGGCTATGCTGCATGGGGGAAAGGAGCAGCTGGCTTTGCTTCTGTGGGAAATAATTCCCTGCTTCTACTGCATTTCCACTCGTGCCTTAGGAAGGCTCAGTGGGTGTTGTAAAGACCTTGGAGCCTCTGCAGGTGCCAGGATCAAGTCTTCTGGTATTTTGCAACCCCACTGTGGTCCTGTGGCACATAAAAGGAGCTGTTGCCCACAAAACATCGCAGAGTTCCTAGTCTTAAAATAGAAAAGCAGAGGTGTGATATGCCAACTTGTTCTACCCTACTTGATGCAAGGAATTTTAAATATCAGTTACATGATCACCACAGCCCTCAGAAAGGAGTAAGTGAATGTCAGTAACAGATGTAGAGGAGTATGTTCACACATCCCCCTCCGTGTTCATTTGTGTATCTTAACTTGTCCTCATCACTGTTCTTTTCCAAAAGTAACCATTTCCTCTATTCATGTAGTTTTAGCTGTTTGTGCAACAGCTCTCCAACATCTTTCAGTCCAAATGCCTAGTTTAAGCATTAGAAAAACAGCAAAGTGCAGAAGAACACAAGAAGTGGCAAGTAACATGTGGCCCAAGATATGCCTTGAACTATTTTCATGACAGCCAAAAGATGTTGAGCACACATCACATACACCAAGGGTTCAACACTCTCATTTCAGACCAGACCAGCATGTGTTTTGGGGTTTGCTTTGGTTTTGTTTTTTTTTTTAACCTGAAGCATGTAATTTCAAAGTCAGTTTCTTTTAGAGACATGGCCATAGTGGTACTAAGGGCTATGCAGAGAAAGGTATTTGTTTTGTTTTGTTTTGTTTTGTTTCAAATCAGAGATTATGCTGTTTCTCAAGTCATTTGCACTCTTTCACTTATTGTCCAGCAATTATATGGCTGTGGCAAACACTCATATCATAAAAGCAGTAACCAGAACTTAAATCTTCTCGATAACTAGTTCCATAGCTCTTTCACCTCAAAGTAATAGGCAACTATTATTAAAAAAAAAAAAAAAGAAAAAAAGAAGAAAAAATCTCAACTTGACTTTCAGATGTTAAGGTTTGATATATAAAAATGGATAGCTATGGGCACAAGGGAGGAGAAATCCTGTAAAATGTACAATTTTGACCTGCAGTCATTTAGAGACAATAAATGTGAACCCCTACTGTGACGTTTTTATGGAGCTACATCTTTGGGGTAGAACAAAGCTTTAAGAACCACATCTGAGTGATATAACTGATCATCATATCATGCTAGATTGAGCTGAATGTAAGTGTCATGCTGGCAGCGCTCTGATTGCATTGCTTCTGCTCTTACCTAGCTAACAGATGTCATTTTATGTCAGCAGGAGACTTTTCTACATCCTCTGGCCTATTTACTCGTTCCAATTTGCATGTTGCCACTGGGCAAGACATTCACAAACATTTGATGAGCTTTCATTTATAGGCTGCTGAAGCTCTGATTTCTCAATCATTAGAGCTTAATATTGATTCAGCTGGGATCTGGTCAGATGTGTAAAAGCACTGAGATATACAAAAACAATTATTCAAAATAAAGGCATTAAGATACAGAGAAGACACTGAAAGTCTGAGTGGCTCTAAGTTCTTGTTTCCATATCAAGTTACGTCTTACTGACTACAAAATTAACAATTAATGCTCCGGCTGTGTACTGGGAATCTAAATGTCAGCATGTATTCTGGAGACAATGTTATTAAAATTTCTTTTATACTTACACAAAACATTGCTAAGATGGTATCTCATTTCTCAGGATGCAAATGTATTTGATGTGTGTCTCTTTCCTGGCAGACTATTGGCTACAGTAATGCTGTTTGTGGAGATGTTAGACATCTTTCTGGTTCTGCACCAGTTCATTCAATGTATGGCTGCTCAGTTATTGACAAAACCCAAACTAAATAGCCCCCAAACTACTATAATATCTCTTCCCTGACTTCCCTATGTTCATCATAGGATTGATTTTAGCTGCAGGCAATTCTCCTCAGTTGCATTCTGCTGAGCTGTCTGCATGAGGTTATGCCATTAGCCATAAGTTATCTGTGGACTGTAGGTACCTCTTTGTAGTGATTGGAAAATCTGAGGCTACACCATCACAGTGAGACACGCGTAACTTCAGTAGAAAATTGTTTATTCATTGCTAGGGTCATTTTAGTTTTCATGGCATGTGCCGTGGATTGACTTGCTTTAATTGTTGATTGTGGATGTGGGCCAGATTTATACTCATGCCGTGGCAATTCTTCCCAGATTTTTTGTTGGTTTGGGGGTGGCGGTGTTTGTTGCTGTTTTTGTTTTAATTAGCCATTGCAATTCATTCAGCTGCCAGAATTTTAAGACAGAGAAAGAAATAAATAATCCCTTTCTGTATTTCCTCCCAAGCACTTGTCTTCTATTGCCAGTTTCTCAGTTTCTTTCACTTGCTTTTAGTAGTTGGATCTTCAGGGACCCACTGAATCTTGCAGTCTGGCATGACAGCCCTCTCTTCTGCTTGGCCCATATGCAGCTCATGCTCTAAGGGCTGTATTCAACAGCTCCTTTTTCTTCCTCTCCTTTCTAGAGAGTTTGATCCTTTCTAATTTTTTTGGATGCTTTTGCATTGACTACAACTATAAATAATTAATTAAATGCTAATTATAAATCATTTATGCTTTGAACTTATTTACACAGCTATTAAGAGGCCTAGAAAAGACATGGTTGTTGCAACGTCTCCTTCCTCTGCCTCCTGTCATGGAGTTCTTCCCACCTTCAAAGCATGTCTGTACTATTATAAATCACACAAGAATCATGTGAGACAGTGAAGTTGACAAAACATAGATTAGAGAAAGCTGAGTTTCAGGGCTTTTTGCCTTTTTTTTTTTTTTTCCTGTGGACCCTGACTAAATTTTGGGGGATTTACATAAGCGTAAGAAGATTGTACAGTTCAGTGAGATGTTGTTAGCTTGAGGCTGCAGTATGATCGTAACGGTGAGGAAGGACAAATAGTTCTGGAGGAATATGTGATGCCTAAAATGGCCAGTTAAGGGACTAACTTCTTGCCCTGGTTCCAGTCAGAGTTACAACCTGCAATATTTGGAGTATTCCTGCCATCTGACAGGAGAGTCTGCTGATTGCCCTGTGTGCTGGTGGAGGTGTAGGCATGCCTATTTGTATTTTGTTATACAATTTTCAAATGATCATATTTATTAGATTAGGTTACTGCAGTGCATTCTGATTACTGTTTCAGTTTGTAGCCACTCAAAAAAAGTGTCCAATATGATTTTTTTTAACAGTCATTCCTACAGGCAGAATGCATTCATTCTCCATAGCCAAGACTGCCTTCCAATTTTCTTTCACTACAAAAGCAATCGTCTATATAACTTGAATGTCTTGAGAGATTTTGTGAATTTACATCCAAGATTTTTGTTAGGTTATGTGATAAAGCTCATCTGCATACTCCCAAAGGAGCTCAGAATGGCAGGAGGCGAAGCTCAAATAATACCGTGACTACTCTCAGACCCATCACAAGGTCCATCAGTCCATCAAAGGCCCACCTGCAGAATGAGCACCATGGGAGCAGGGAACCCAATCAAGGAGCTGGAGACGTGTGCACGCCTGCAGGGCTACGATCTTATTGGCATCACAGAGACGTGGTGGGATGGATCCTATGATTGGAGTGTTGAAATGGAAGGATATAGGCTTTTTAGGAAGGACAGGCAGGGGAGACGAGGAGGGGCTGTCGCCCTCTATGTCAATGACCAGCTGGAGTGTGTGGAACTGCGCCTGGGAATGGATGAGGAGCCAACCGAGAGCTTATGGGTCAGGATTAAAGGGAGGGTAGGGACAGGTGACATTATGGAGGCATATGTTACAGGACATCTGACAAGGAAGACCGAATGGATGAGGCCCTCTATAGACAGATAGAAGCTGCCTCACATTCACAAGGCCTGGTCCTCATGGGGGACTTCAACCGCCCTGATATCTCTTGATGAGACAACACAGCAGGGCATAAGCAATCCGGGAGGTTCTGCACGATAACTTGTCATTATCATCGATGATAACTTCCTACTCCAAGTGATAGAGGAGCCAACGAGGAGAGGTGCTATGCTGGACCTTGTTCTCACCAACAAGGAGGGGCTGGTGGAGAATGTGAAGCTCAAGGACCTTGCCTCAGTGACCATGAAATGGTGGAGTTCAAGATCCTTAGAGCACCGAGGAGGGCACACAGCAAGCTTACTACCCTGGACTTCAGGAGAGCAGACTTTTGCCTCTTCAGGGATCTGCCTGGGAGAGTACCATGGGAAGAAAGCCCAAGAAAGCTGGTTAATATTCAAGGTTCACCTCCTGCAAGCTCAGGAGCAATGCATCCCGAGAAAGAGGAAGTCAGGCAAAAACACCAGGAGGCCTGCATGGATGAACAAGGAGCTCCTGGACATATTCAAGGAAGCCTACAGAGGGTGGAAGCAACGACAGGTAGCCTGGGAGGAACACAGAGAAATTGTCTGAGCGGCCAGGCTTAGGAAAGCTAAAGCCCTCATAGAATTAAATCTGGCCAGGGACATCAAGGACAACAAGTAAAGCTTCTATAGGTACATCGGGGATAAAAGGAAGACTAGGGAAAATGCAGGCCCTCTCCGGAACGAAATGAGAGACCTGGTTACCCATGATATGGAGAAGACTGAGGTACTCAATGACTTTTTTGCCTCAGTCTTCACCGGCAACCACTCAAGCCTCACCGGCCAAGTTGCAGAAGGCAAAGGCAGGGACTGGGAGAATGAAGAGCCGCCCACTGTAGGAGAAGATCAGGTTCAAGACCATCTAAGGAACCTGAAGATGGACAACTCCATAGGACCTGATGAGATGCATCCGTGGGTCCTGAGGGAACTGGCGGATGAAGTTGCTAAGCCACTATCCATCATATTTGAAAAGTGGTGGCAGTTTGGTGAAGTTCCCGCTGACTGGAAAAGAGGAAACATAACCCCCATTTTTGAAAAGGGAAAAAAGGAAGACCCAGGGAACTAGAGGCCAGTCAGTCTCACCTCTGTGCCTGGCAAGATCATGGAAGAGATCCTCCTGGAAGCTATGCTAAGGCACATGGAGGAGAGGGAGGTGATTCAAGACAGCCAGCATGGCTTCACCAAGGGCTAGTCCTGCCTGACCAATCTAGTGGCCTTCTATGAGAAGGGCAACGAAGCTGGTGAAGGGCCTGGAGCACAAGTCTGATGAGGAGTGGCTGAGGGAACTGAGGTTGTTTAGCCTGGAGAAGAGGAGGCTCAGGGGAGACCTCATCGCGCTCTACAACTACCTGAAGGGAGGTTGTAGCGAGGTAGGTGTTGGTCTCTTCTCCCAAGTAACTAGCGATAGGATGAGAGGAAATGGCCTCAAGTTGCACCAAGGGAGGTTTAGACTGGACATTAGGAGAAACAACTTTACTGTAAGAGTGGTCAGGCCTTGGAACAGGCTGCCCAGGGAAGTGGTGGAGTCACCATCCCTGCAAGTATTTAAAAGATGTGTAGATGAGGCGCGTAAGGACATGGTTTAGTGGGAATGGTGGTGTTGAGTTGATGGTTGGACTTGATGATCTTAGAGGTCTTTTCCAACCTTAATGATTCTGTGATTCTATGATTCTATGATTCTATGACAGAGTGACTATATCAGTGGATATGGGAAGGTCTACCGATGTCATCTATCTGGACCTCTGTAAGGCCTTTGACATGGTCCCCCACAACATCCTTCTCTCTAAACTGGAGCAGTATGGATTTGATGGGTAGACTGTCCGGTGGGTGAGGAATGGGTTGGATGGTTGCATCCAGAGGGTGGTAGTAAATGGCTTAATGTCCAGATGGAGGTCAGTGACGAGTGGTGTCCTGCAGGGGTCCATACTGGGACTAGTACTGTTTAATATCTTCATAAATGACATGGACAGAGGGATTGAGTGCACCCTCAGCAAGTTTACAGATGACACCAAGCTCAGTGCGGTTGACACACCTGAGGGACGGGATGCCATCCAGAGGGACCTGCACAAGCTCCAGAAGTGAGCCCGTGTGAATCTCATGAGGGTCAACAAGGTCAAGTGCAAGGTCCTGCCCCTGGGTCAGGGTAATGCCTGGTATCAATACAGGCTGGGGGATGAATGGATTGAGAGCAGCCCTGCCGAGAAGGACTTGGGGGTACTGGTGGATGAAAAGCTGGACATGAGCCGACAATGTGTGCTCACAGCCCAGAAGGCCAACTGTATCCTGGACTGCCTCCAAAAAAGTGTGGCCAGCAGGTTGAGGGAGATGATTCTGCCCCTCCGCTCTGGTGAAACCCCACCTGGAGTACCGCGTCCAGCTCAGGTGTCCTCAGCACAAGACAGACATGGGCCTGTTGGAGCGGGTCCAGAGGAGGGCCACAAAAATGATCAGGGGGATGGAATGCCTCTCCTATGAAGAAAGGCTGAGAGAGTTGGGGTTATTTAGTTTGGAGAAGAGAAGACTTCGGGGAGACATTATTGCAGCGGGGGCTTATGAGAAAGATGGGGACAGACTTTTTAGTAGGGCCTGTTGCGATGAGACAAGGGGGAATGGTTTTAAACTAAAAGAGGGTAGGTTTAGACTAGATATAAGGAAGAAACTTTTTACGCTGAGGGTGGTGAAACACTGGCACAGGTTGCCCAGAGAAGTGGTAGGTGCTCCATCCCTGGAAACATTCAAGGTCAAGTTGGACAGGGCTCTGAGCAACTTGATTTCGTTCAAGATGTCCCTGCCCATGGCAGGGTGGTTGGACGAGATGACCTTTAAAGGTCCCTTCCAACCTAAACTATTCCATGATTCTATGATTCCTGAGAACTGAACATGCTGTCCAGGCCCCTGCCAACAGTCCCCCAGCAGAACCATCAGTCCCAATGTCCAGATGTGAAACCCATCACCATGATTGTCTGTCTGTTATATGTGTGGCCAGCCATGTATATATGCACATATATGGTGTTTAAGTGTGCTCAGTGCATTCTTCATGCTGGTGACACATCTTCAGCTTTGCTACTGGTTGGACCTGGGGACATTGAGTGTGCCTCTCTTGGACTGTTGGATCAGCATGATATATTTTCCTCTAACAATTTTGATAAATGCATTTAAGAAAGCTTGTAAACAAATAAATAAATAAATCTCTGTTATGCAAAGCTCATAATAGTCAGATTTAGTCTAACAGGTATGAATCATTTGAATTTCTGCCAGTTTTTTTTTTTTTTTTACCCCAATTCAAGAAGAAAAAGCATATTTTTAGACATCTTCCTAACATCAGCAATATTTGTATTTGGAAATACGATAAAAGAAATTGCTAAGGAACTTAAGATTCACAATGTGGTTTCCTGTGATTTATTGGTGGGGTTTTTTTTTCAGTTAAAAAAAAATATTCTCCATTTTGGTTATGTGATCTTCTGATAACAGATTTCTGATGTAATATCAACCATTTCTACAATGAAATTCCTATCTCAGGTTAATCTGTGACACTTTTAAATGCTAACTATACAACTCTTCAACTGGTACAAATTGGCACCAGTATGTCAGTTTTGGGTAGTTAGTTGTTTTATATCATCTAAAACCTGTCTGAAAATCTTTAGGAATCCCTCCAGACACCACTGCTGATTTAATAAAATGTATTATTTGATATTTATATGTTTAATAAATTAATTTATTATTTTAATAACTTAACATTAATGTACTGAATATTTACACATTGTTTAATAAAGCAGCATGCCATGACATTATATGAAGAGAACCTAGCCTATAGACAACAGCACAGATGATGTAAGGAACAATTCCATATCAAAATATTTCTGATTCTAAAAACAGTTCAGCATGGTTTTTTGGAAATTAAAGTCAAAATACTCCTCAGAGTATTCTTCAGATTATTTTGTCTAAGACAGTAGATGTTGAAAATTACATTGAGTTGCAACTGTTTTCCAAGTGCATCTTCAATGGGAATTTCCACTAGCATCTTCTTCTGGCCACTTTGAAGGAAGACAGTGTTTTGGTTTTTTCTTGTGAAAAAGAAGAAAGGAAGTTGATTTTTTTATTTGCAAGTAATGGACCAAATCTTCAGAAAGAGTGAATCAGAATAGTTCAACTGTTGGTGGATATCATGCTGTGTGGCCATGAACTCATCTTCAGTCCTATTAAACTTACATATTTACACAAATGAAGGTCCATTTTAATTTGACATGAACATTATCTTATATACGTTTTTGCACCAGATGATAGTCACTTTTTGATCATTTGGCTATAGGTTAGTGAGATAACATGATCTCAGAGGTTTTAAATGCTTGCAAATACCATTGTATCTACCATTATCGGAACAAAATGTGTAATCATGACTCACTTTTGAGACCGTACTCCCAAGATTATTAGAAGTGCTGGTCCATAACAAAATTATAAATTATTCCAATAGAAATAAAATATTTATGCCTTCCAATTCTAATTCATGAACTCTGTTGCATTTTAAGTCAGCAAACAGAATAATCAGGAATTATAGAGCTATAATAAGTTAACATTACTTACTTTGCATGCAAAAAAAGCATTCTACTGTTTTCAAGTAACTAGGCCAATTTATTTCCAATATATATGTTTTTGGCTAAATTCACTGTGAATGCATGTCCTGGTTTTGGCTGGGATAGAGTTAAATTTCTTCCTAGTGCTGTGTTTTAGATTTAGTTTGAGAATAATGTTGATAACACACTGACGTTTTCAGTTGTTGCTAAGTACCCTGCTAGTCAAGGACATTCAGCTTAAAAAAAAAAACAAAAAAACACCAAACCAAAAACAAACAAGTGTTGGGAGGGAGCACAGCCAGGACAGCCAGCCCAGCTGGCCAACGGGGTATTCCATACCATGTGACATCATGCTCAGTATATGAATGGTAGGTGGGTTCCAGGAAGTAGTGATTGCTACTTGGTTATCGGTCAGCGCGGGTGGTGAGCAATTGCATTGTGCATCACTCATTTTGTATATTTTATCATTATCATTATTATTATCCCTTTTCTGTTCTATTAAACTGTCTTTATCTCAACCCACGAGTTTTTCTCACTCTTACCCTTCCGATTCTCTCCTGGTCCCACTGGGCGGGGGGAGAGTGAGCGAGCGGCTTCCTGTTGTTTGGCTGCCTGCCAGGTTAAACCACGACAGTCCTTTTTGGCGCCCAACATGGGGCTCGAAGGGTTGAGATAACGACACATCTGACCCAAATGGGTTAAAACAAATTTGTTACAAGCACTCCTTATATCAGTTTAGTAGTCACTGGTCACAATGTTGGTTTATTTGCTCTCAGAGTTGTTGGATCTGTTCTGGGAGTTTTGGTATGTAGCACCTTACTGGCTGTTTATACTGCTGATTGTCAGTATGTATGTGGGGTTGGTCATCTCTGGGAAATGGATTAAAGTCATCGCTTTGCTATACTGTGTGACACTGGTTTATGTTATGATAAAATTATTGGTCTTGAGCCTGTATTCAGCACTGCCGTCATTCCTGTTCTTTGGGAGCTATCTTTTGGAAACTATTAATAATTACACTTTTTACCCCTTCTCCTCGGAGAGCCAATTTAAGAGGGAGACAGCTTCCTTCACCTTCCCTTTCTCCTCCAAGCTGATTACAATAGCTCTTGAGGATTTTGAATATCCTTGGGATGTTCAAACCAGCGTGTTCCTATTGCTATTTCTCCTGAATGTGTTTCAGGATCTGATGACAAAAGGACGGGCACTGCGGCTACTCCAACCCCCACAATGAGCACTGTGACTACTCCAACCCCCGCGACGAGCACTACAGCTGAACCAGAGGACCAACCCTTGCTAGTATCCGTCGCCCCTGTACAGAAGAGGAAATCATGTAAGTGGAAGTCAAGTCGTTTAGAAAGGGATGATGGAAAAGCAGGGCCATCACGAGGAGGGGAGGAGGAAGAGGAAAAACTCATAAACAAGACGGAAACCACCCGATCCCTAACCCTGAGTGAGCTGCGAGATATGTGGAAAGATTTCAGCCGTCGTTCAGGTGAGCATATTGTTACCTGGCTGCTCCAATGCTGGGATAATGCGGCAGTAGCCTGGAATTAGAGGAGAAGGAGGCCAAACAGCTGGGATCCCTTGCTAGGGAAGGAGGCATTGACAAAACCATTGGATAAGGGACACAGGTCCTCAGCTTCTGGAGGCAACTGCTGTCAGGCGTGAAGGAAAGGTATCCCTTCAAGGAAGATGTTATATATTGCCCAGGCAAATGGACCACTGTGGAGAGAGGTATCCAGTACCTGAGAGAATTAGTCGTGCTGGAGGTGGTTTATAGTGACCTGGACAACGACCAAACGCCCAAAGATCCAGATGACATCCAGTGCACACGACCCATGTGGCGGAAATTAGTATGGAGTGCACCAGCGTCGTATGCCAGTTCGTTGGCAGTACTGTGCTCGAAAGAGGAAGAAGCACCAACGGTGGATGACGTGGTTAGCAGACTCCAGGATTTCAAAGAAACTGTCTCCTCCCTTGTCTCGGCTTTGCAGAAACTGTCCTGGGAGGTCCAGCAATTCAAAGAGGATAGGTCTTGTTCTCCACCTATACTGACCAGTATCTCAGCCATTAGGAGTCTGTGTTTTTCTCCTCAAGAGAGAGGATATAGAAAGTACACACCACGGGGCACCTTGTGGTTTTACCTGCGTGACCACGGAGAGGACATGAGGCAGAGGGATGGAAAACCTACCCTCATTCTAGAGGCACGTGTACGTGAGTTGCAAGGAAAAACAATCACACAAGGGGGTTCTCCCAGGAAAAATGCTGCTCCAGTTTTCAGGAAAAACCTGTCTCATGATGGTCCAGTTTCCAGTGAACAGTTCCCCAGACAGAGTAGAAGGGCTGATCTTACTTTGGATTGTAATGAAGGAATTCTTAACTCACCTTTGCAAGAAGTGAGAAACGGATACTATGACCAGAACTAGAGGGGCCCTGCCTCCAGACAGGTGGAGGAAAGGGACAACCGGGTTTACTGGACTGTGTGGATTCGATGGCCTGGCACATCAGACCCACAGGAGTATAAGGCTCTAGTAGACACCGGTGCACAGTGCACCCTAATGCCATCAAGCTATAAAGGGGCAGAACCCATCTGTATTTCTGGAGTGACAGGGGGATCCCAAGAGTTAACTGTATTGGAGGTCGAAGTGAGCCTGACCGGGAATGAGTGGCAGAAGCACCCCATTGTGACTGGCCCAGAGGCTCCGTGCATCCTTGGCATAGACTACCTCAGGAGAGGGTATTTCAAGGACCCAAAAGGGTACCAGTGGGCTTTTGGTATAGCTGCCCTGGAGACGGAGGAAATTAAACAGCTGTCCGCCTTGCCCGGTCTCTCGGAGGACCCTTCTGTTGTGGGGTTGCTGAGGGTTGAAGAACAGCAGGTACTAATCGCTACCACAACAGTGCACCGGCAGCAATATCGCACCAACCGAGACTCTTGATTCCCATCTATAAGCAGATTCATTGACTGGAGAACCAAGGAGTGATCAGCAAGACTCGCTCACCCTTTAACAGTCCCATATGGCCAGTGCGAAAGTCTAATGAAGAGTGGAGGCTAACAGGAGACTACTGTGGCCTGAATGAAGTCACGTCGCCACTGAGAGCTGCCGTGCCGGAGATGCTATAACTCCAATACGAACTGGAGTCAAAGGCAGCAGAGTGGAACGCCACAACTGATATCACTAATGCGTTCTTCTCAATCCCTTTGGCGGCGGAGTGCAGGCCACAATTTTCTTTCACTTGGAGGGGCGTCCAGTACACCTGGAACCGACTGCCCCAGGGGTGGAAACACAGCCCTACCATTTGCCATGGACTGATCCACACCGCACTGGAACAGGGTGAGGCTCCGGAACACCTGCAATACATTGATGACATCATCATATGGGGCAACACAGCAGAAGTTGTTTTTGAGGAAGGGAAGACAATAATTCAAATTCTTCCGAAAGACGGCTTTGCCATAAACCAAAGTAAGGTCAAGGGACCTGCACAGGAGATCCAGTTTTTAGGAATAAAATGGCAAGATGGATGTCGTCAGATCCCAACAGATGTGATCAACAAAATAACAGCCATGTCCCCACCAACTAGCAAAAAGGAAACACAAGCTTTCTTAGGCGTTGTGGGTTTTTGGAGAATGCATATTCCAAATTACAGTCAGATCGTAAGCCCTCTCTATCACGTGACCAGGAAGAGGAACGACTTCAGATGGGGCCCTGAGCAACGACAAGCCTTTGAACAAATTAAACAGGAGATAGTTCATGCAGTAGCCCTTGGGCCAGTCCGGGCAGGACAAGATGTAAAGAATGTGCTCTACACCGCAGCCGGGGAGAATGGCCCTACCTGGAGCCTCTGGCAGAAAGCACCAGGGGAGACTCGAGGTCGACCCTTAGGGTTCTGGAGTCGGGGATACAGAGGATCCGAGGCTCGCTACGCTCCAACTGAGAAGGAGATATTGGCAGCATACGAAGGGATTCGAGCTGCTTCGGAAGTGGTTGGCACTGAAGCACAGCTCCTCCTGGCACCCCGACTGCCAGTGCTGGGCTGGATGTTCAAAGGGAGGGTCCCCTCTACACATCATGCAACCGATGCTACCTGGAGTAAGTGGGTCACACTGATCACACAACGGGCCCGAATAGGAAACCCCAGTCGCCCAGGAATCTTGGAGATGATCACGAACTGGCCAGAAGGCAAAGATTTTGGCATATCCACAGAGGAGGAGGTGACGTGTGCTGAAGAAGCCCCACTGTATAACAAACTACCAGAAAATGAGAAGCAATATGCCCTGTTCACTGATGGGTCCTGTCGCCTTGTGGGAAAACATCGGAGGTGGAAAGCTGCTGTATGGAGTCCTATACGCCAAGCCGCAGAAACTGCTAAAGGAGAAGATGAGTCGAGCCATTTTGCAGAGGTGAAAGCCATCCAGCTAGCTTTAGACATTGCTGACCAAGAAAAGCGGCCAGTACTTTATCTCTATACTGACTCATGGATGGTGGCAAATGCCCTGTGGGGGTGGTTGCAGCAGTGGAAGCAGAACAACTGGCAGCGCAGAGGTAAACCCATCTGGGGTGCTGCACTGTGGCAAGATATTGCTGCCCGGGTAGAGAACCTGGTTGTAAAAGTACGTCATGTAGATGCTCATGTACTCAAGAGTCGGGCCACTGAAGAACATCAAAACAACCAGCAGGTGGATCAGGCTGCCAAGATCGAAGTGGCTCAGGTGGATCTGGACTGGCAACATAAAGGTGAATTATTTATAGCCCGGTGGGCCCATGACGCGTCAGGTCATCAAGGAAGAGACACAACATATAGATGGGGCTCATGATTGAGGGGTGGACTTGACCATGGACACTATTGCACAGGTTATCCATGAATGTGAAACATACGCTGCAATCAAGCAAGTCAAGCAAGAAAAGCCTCTTTGGTATGGAGGACGATGGTTGAAATACAAATATGGGGAGGCCTGGCAGATTGATTATATCACACTCCCACAAACCCGACAAAGCAAGCGCTATGTGCTCACCATGGTGGAAGCAACCACTGATGGCTGGAAACATATCCTGTGCCCCATGCCACTGCCCAGAATGCCATCCTGGGCCTTGAAAAGCAAGTCCTATGGCGACGTGGCACCCCAGAAAGAATTGAGTCAGACAACGGGACTCATTTCTGAAACACCCTCATAGACACCTGGGCCAAAGAGCACGGCATTGAGTGGGTCTATCACATCCCCTACCATGCACCAGCCTCCAGGAAAATTGAACGATACAATGGACTGCTAAAGACTACACTGAGGGCAATGGGTGGTGGGACATTCAAGCATTGGGACACACATTTAGCAAAAGCCACCTGGTTAGTCAATACCAGGGGATCTGCCAATCGAGCCCAATCATAGAATCATAGAATCATAGAATCATACAGGTTGGAAAAGACCTCTAAGATCATCGTGTCCAACCGTCAACCCAACACCACCATGCCCACTACACCATGTCCCTAAGGGCCTCAAAACTTTTACGTACAGCAGATGGAGATAAAGTCCCTGTCGTGCACATAAGAAATATGCTGGGGAAGACAGTCTGGGTTACTCCTGCCTCAGGCAAGGGAAAACCCATTTGTGGGATTGCTTTTGCTGAAGGACCTGGGTGCACTTGGTGGGTGATGCGAAAGAATGGGGAAGTCCGACGCGTACCTCAAGGGGATTTGATTTTGGGTGAAAATAGCCAATGAATTGAATTGTATGATATTAATTGTTATATGATATTGTATATCATTACTTCTGTGGTTGCTATCAATGGTACAGCAGTAAAAATCACCCAGATTAATGAAGAATGAACTCCGATGAAACTAAGCAAAGTGCAATGATGATAGAACCAGACAAGCACAGCAATAATGGAATCATAACTGGCTTCAGGATGCAACAATCCAACAGCACACACCATCTCTCCTGCCCTGAAAGACTGTTATGACAGATGGAACCCGAAGTCGTGGACTAAAAGAACTCAATGGACATTTTAGAGGGATGGCCCATAGACTAAGGGAATGATAGCTGTGTGTATATATAAATATATATATAAAGACAAGAAAAGTGGTGGTGATTAATTGGAATGTATTAGAAAGCGTGAAATCTAAGCATGATGTAAATGGTATAGAATAAGGGGTGGATACTGTCCTGGTTTTGGCTGGGATAGAGTTAAATGTCTTCCTAGTGCTGTGTTTTAGATTTAGTATGAGAAGAATGTTGATAACACAGAGATGTTTTCAGTTGTTGCTAAGTTCCCTGCTAGTCAAGGACATTCAGCTTAAAAAAAAAAACAAACAAACAAGTGTTGGGAGGGAGCACAGCCAGGACAGCCAGCCCAGCTGGCCAACGGGGTATTCCATACAATATGACGTCATGCTCAGTATATGAATGGTAGGCGTGTTCCAGGAAGTAGCGATTGCTACTTGGTTATCAGTCAGCGTGGGTGGTGAGCAATTGCATTGTGCATCACTCATTTTGTATATTCTGTCATTATCATTATTATTTTCCCTTTTCTGTTCTATTAAACTGTCTTTATCTCAACCCACGAGTTTTTCTCACTCTTACCCTTCCGATTCTCTCCTGGTCCCACTGGGCGGGGGGAGAGTGAGCAGGCGTCTCTATGGTGTTTGGCTGCCTGCCAGGTTAAACCATGACAGTCAGCAAACAGAACAATCAGGAATTATAGAGCTATAGTAAGTTAACATTACTTACTTTGCATGCAGAAAAAGCTTTCTACTATTTTCAAGTAGCTAGGCCAATTTATTTCCAATATATATGTTTTTGGCTAAATTCACTGTGAATGCATATAGGTACCAGATACAAACTTTCTACGAATTTCTATTGTGTAAACTGGATTTACTTGCCTTTCAAATACAAAGTGCAAATTGCTTAAAACGAAGTCTAATATTAAAAAGACTAATACCAAAACACTATCAGATGTGCCTAGGATAATAAGCTGTGGTGAAAACATTAAAGAAAATATTTGGTTTGAGCCATTTTTGAAACTGGGATCCTGAAACACAGACCACCCCCCCCCCCATTGAGTGTATTGTAGTCACCTATTTTCTTGAGTGGTCTCTCATTTTTAAAGACAATAATAAACTTTCTTTTAGTGTATTCATCTTAATTTTTTGTATGAAATTTTACTACTTATCGATATATAAATAAATGAAACCAATAAGAAAAAACAATTTAGTTTTTTCAGCTAAAATCTATTGTGTTTCTGTATCACAACGTTTTATAGGGTCAAGGTTGAGGTATTGGTGTTTGGAAGCTGTTGTGATAAGTGCGCGTGTATTTGTTCACATATTTATCTTTATACTTCTACTACAGAAGACTACAGGAGGACATTTATTCTCACAAAATACATTTAAAACTTACTTATATTGGTTTTATGAATATGTTTATCTTAACATCACCAAGTCTACACTGATTTTGTTTTTCTTGATGATGGATTATAAGCTGAAATATCTATTTCGGAAATTCTAGGGCAGTTGGAGCTATGTGAATATTGTGTGCAAAGGAGACATTCAGCCTTGATTTTGTGACATGATGTCTAACTGGTTTATAAATCATCCTACTGATAAATACCATGAACTTTGGATTATTCTAATTATTGACTACCAATAGCTGGTTATGCTCATAAGCTTTGCTTGCCACTGAGCAGAAAAATTGCAAGAATTCAGAACAAGCAAAACGTATATCAGAAAACTGAAAACATTAAGGTAAGTAAACTGTATATTGAGCTCCACGAGGATAGAGATAGAGAAACTAAAAGAAGAAAGATTAAAAATTTAAAAGAAAGTTATTTGGGTTTATGTGAAGCCAAGAAATACACCTAGCAGAGGTAATAATTTTTTTTCCAGCATTGATTTTGAGGTGAGGAATCTGTCATATAAAGCCATTCATTTTATGAGTATCATTAGGTTAAAGATGTTAGTTTATTTTACTAGGTTGAAAACAAGGTACTGTTTTCAACACTTACACTGTCTAGAAGAGAAAAGAAAAAAGGGGATGACAAAAAGAAAAGAAAGGAAAATTCTTTTGAAAGCTTACTGAAAATTATCTTTTGTATTATCTTTTAGATTATTAGATTATTATAGAAAAATATTCTATTATTAACTGCCAGAAAATTACTGAAAACTGTGTATTCATTTTCTAACAACAGTTTTGAAGTAAAACTAACAAATTAAATCATATTGCTCCAACTCTTTATCACGTCCTCTGCACCAGCCCAAGAAAATCATTCAATGATGGTGCGAGTTCCCACACTTAACTGGTTTCTTAAGTCTCTGCTCACTCGAAATTCTATTTGAATTTAAACGTGTTGATTGATCTGTGAGAACTACAGCTGACAGACTTATGACTCCAAATACTAGTACAAATCCGTGCACTTCTCTTGGGTTTGAAACCCCACTTGTCATTTTAGTCTCTACTTTGGGAATTCTCCTATGATTTTCCATGGTCCATCTCTTGACCCATATGGCACACTACCATTTCATCTTGTGTTTTTGTTTATATCGTTTTAGGCACAGTGGCTTTGTGTTAAAGAATAAGTTGTAATATGCATGTGCAAACATGTCTGGAGAAACATACAACTTCAGATGGATTTAAAAATTTGGGACTTTTGCTTTAATAAAATTGAATATTAGTCAATTTTCTTTCCACTGAAATGTTCATGTATAAGTTACTTTTAATCCATTTCAATAAAAAATGAACAAGATGCACTGTTGAATGTTTCTTGGAGAAAATAAAATATCTCCAGTGACACATCTTGACCATATCTCTGTTTTCTTACTTCCATTATTGAAACATGCAACTTTGGATCCTCAAGCAGAAGAAAACTTGACTGCACTCAGGTTGAGTTGTTACATTAAAGAGTGGTCGGGTCTCAGGTCTGTTCACCTCAGAATCTTCTCATATTACTGTGCTCACTATGCAGAAAGCAGTTCAGTATGTTGTGGTAGCAGTAGTGTGTTGCAGTGTGTTGTAGTAGCACTGTAGTTACTGTAGTACTGTAGTGGCAAACTGTACTTGCTATAGTCACCTTTAGTTGATTGTAAATTATGTGACAGCATTGTCCCAAGCACATGAAATTTTAATACTTAACAGAAGAATTCATAGCTTTTTCACTTTGCTAATTATAAATTCCTGAATGCTAGTTAGGTTTGTGAGAAGGGAGAAGAAATACTTGACAAGAACTTTTAAATAAAATGTGAGAAACAAAATGGATGGAAGCAGTTAATATTATTAAAATAAGGTTTTCGATCCATTGGACTTGTGATGAATGATGAACAGCTTTATTAATTTACAGACTTGTTTCAAATTTTAAATGACATTTAGTACAATCAGAAATTGAACTCCTTTCATTAATATTTCATTAAAAATGAAATGCAATCAAGACATTTAGACTTTTGGACATTTATAATTAAATTTTTAAATAAACATTTTAGATTGCTACACCAACCTATCCAAAAATTGAAAGTCTGCTGCCACATACTGCCTGTGTGAATGGAGAAGGGAAAAACTACACAACCAAGGTTAGTCACAAATGTATTACAGGCATTACTAATGTGGGGGCTAGATCAGTCTTAGCTTTTCCTCTCGGGCCAGCAAACATACCGATGGTACATTAAGTTTGCTAACATCATCTCTGATGAAATAGATGTTCTATATCTACACTACGTAAATCTTAATATGCATGTATGCTGCGAGGCTGTAACTTATATGTAGTTATTCACAATAAGGTTTTCCTAATGATCTGTCATACTATTCCACCTAAATCATCATTAGAAATTTACCTAAGATAGCCCAGCAAATAACTCTACACACTTAATATAATGAACTGCAAAACAGTTGTTTTACTAAACCTTTTGTAATTATTGTATGCAGCTGATGATGCACATTCTCTTCTTCTAAACACTTTAAATATGAAAGATAAGACTATGTATCAGTTTATAATCTAAATTATATTATGTATACTGTCAGTTTATGCATTCATGTAAATCTGATATAAGCATTAGTTAAGAAAGTAGTGATTTGCATTTGCTATGACATGGATCCCTGAGTTGTCATTTTGAATGTTTAAACACTCACAGATAAACATTACTTTGTACTGTCAGCAATTATTTTTATGTAAATAGTGCATGAAAATATGAGTTTTATTCCATGACAACAAATTGCAGAAGTTATAAATAGAAAACATAAGTCACTTAGTCAATCTCTTCCTCATTTAATCTTTTCATCATTCTCTGTGCAGATACGCTGTTGCTGTGTCCAATGCCTGTTGAAGAGCAATTTGCAGCAGTGAGCCCCTCATGTTTTCTTCCTCTCTCTATAACCCACACCAGCATTAGCCAAAACTTCATTCAAAAGAAGCTGCTTCTGCAAGAGAGTATCATCTTTACTAAAGCATCTTGAGTTTAATAGCTCCTTTTCTGTTCCCATATTTCACCTCGAGTGATGCTTTAGCAATAGCAGAATTCCTCTTCATAAACACCTGATATAGCTGTTGCATTCTCTACCACTTACCATGTGTTTGAGAGAAGTGCCTCTATTTACCAGCCAAATCACACTGTGGAGCAAGCCTAAATACTCCTGCCAAATAAATGCTTTTCTTCTTTCATTGACAATGAAAATACACACATGTATAAGGAAATTTATAAGATTTTTCTATTTAAACATGGTGTACTGAATGCTTGCTTTTGTTCTCCTTAGATACATTAGAAATACTTGTATATGTATAAAAATATATCTGTTTCCAAATATAATCTATATTCCAAAATATTTATTTCGAAATAAATTTGAAATCACATATATAGATATTGGTTTGCACACACACACAAACACCCACACACTGGCACACAATTATTTTATTTGAAGCAGTAGGAGGATCTTGAGGTTGGAGTGTTGGTTTGTCCAAATACTGGCAGAGCTACGTGTGACAAGCTTTACATTCTGTACATAAAAGTACATACTTCTAAGTACTTATATGTTCAAGCTGCAGTAAGTAAAGATAAACAACTTGAAGAACATGGGTTCCAAAGGGCTTTTAATCGCCAAGGGAAATACAGGCAAACATGGGCTTTTGGAGACTAGACTCTTTCTCCTGGCTTGCTCAAGAATGCAAATAAATATGTGTAAATTCATTTAAAAAAAAAAAGATATAAAGGAATAAAAAGTTAAGTTGAATGACTCCTGTCCAATTATAACAGAAGTGAGAGGTGGGAGGGCACTTTCAAAGCAGTGCGCAAGTCTATCAGCGCACAGGATTCCCTTGTCTCAGTCTCCACACATCACTTTGAAAGATTTCCTCAAGGTTTTGTCTGCTATTTTCTTATTCCTAAGAAAGCACTAAGCTTTCATGGCAGAAATGAAAGAAAAATAGCAAAGGCTGAAAGAAAATGGGCTGTGCAAAATGAGACAATAAGCATAGTACCTCTGGCTGGACTAACAGATTTTGGTGTAGGAAAGAAAAAAAAAATCCCTAGTGAATATTTCATACTCTGAGAAAATATTTTTCAAATGTTCAACTTCAGATGTCCAGAGAATAAAAGATACCTTTCAGTAAGAAACACTTTGGCATTAGCTGGAAAAGTTGGAGCTAGTCTGTCATTAACAGCTGCTCTAGATGTTCCTGTGTCCTATAGATGTAGCACAATTTTGCATGAATGAAGAGGGATAAGAGGGATTTTCTTGTCATAATTACTGAGCACGTTTCAAGACACCAACATAACTAAGGAACAAGCTCAAGGACTCCAAGAAGACATACCAATGCTGTGGGTGGCTACCATATCTCATATAACTTGTCTGATGGTCCAGCCTGTCAGTCATCAAGCCAGAGAGATCTCAGTGACAGTAACATTATTAGGTATTGTAGTATAGAATGACAATAATATTTCTGAAAGGAATGTAATTTTGTTGCCTCAACCACCAACTACTTTGCTGGCTGCAAAAAAATGTGGACAAATCCTCAGATTTAGTGACATTTGGTTATCCCAGAACTAAGTATTTATAAGTTTCGTTTCAGAGGTAAACCATTAAATCCTGTATGATATTTATGGCTTAAATATAGAATGAGGAGTAAAACTGCAGGATGAATCTCGTTCTCCTTAAATGGGGGAAAATTATTTTTTTCATAACTCTACCTCATCTTAAATTTAACCATGAAAGGGTCTCTTTCTGCAAAAAGCAACAGGTTTGCAACTGCACTATCTTATTTAAGATTCCAGTTGCTGTCATACTACCCTGCTCATAGGTGAAATTCTATGGGACTATTCTAAAAATTACACTATGATATGATACACTCATGATATTAAAATGGCTCTTCAGCATAGATTTATATTCCTTAAATCTGTGGGATATTATGAGAATATTTTGTATATTTGATAATCACACAGGAAACCTTGCTTTAAAAAAAAATCAGAATAAAACAAACCTGCTCTGTTTTTAGGCATTTTTTTCTGATCTTGTTAACCTTGATGATAATTTACATTTTGCATACTTGAATTATGAGTTCTGAGGATAACTCCATAATTATTTTTCTGAAATAATTTTTTAATTTTATTTCATTGTTGCAATTTCATACGTAAGTTCAAACTTTAGTGAAAGGTCATGTAAGATTGTATTCAAATATTTAAAATGTCACTTTAAGCACTATTTTCAATGTCTTAATATAACAAAACAGTTGTAAAATGATATGTTAATCTCATACTGTGTTGTTAAAAGGTAGGTCACGCCTTTTTTAAGTTGTCCTCATTATTCAAAATAAGGAAGAATAACATCCTGATTCACTGCAGTGAGTATTTAGGTTAACTGTCTGGTTTCTTTAAAGTTATGTCTATCAAAAGAAGAAATAAATCATGTGGATATTCTCCAGTTGCTTCAAAAAAACCGAAAGACTTGTTTTAATGACTGCAATCCTTTTGCTATTATCACCATTTTGTTTCAGTGCAATTGTTTTGGTATCACAAGACTTCATTAAAAACACTCTAACTGTGGTCATACTCATTGCAATAGTAAACTACCTTTTGCATTGTTGGTCTCAGAAATTTGGCATTAGTACAGTACTATGAAAATAGACTTCAGAACTAGCTGAAGATTCAATGTTATCCCACCCTCCAGAAAACACATGATCAGTTGCTGGAGGTATTTAAGAAGTCATGAAGGTGAGTGCTTAGTCTGACTGCAGGAGGAATGATTCAGTCTCTTTTCTGTCCATCCCATCTCTGGTCTGGCACATAACAGCATCGTCAAGACACAGCTCTATTGCTTAAATGCAAGAACAGAAGACACACAAACCCCATCAAAGTACCACACTTCATTGGCAAGGAAATCTAACAGTCCTATAGTATAAAACCCAATGAAAAACTTAGTCTCATATGGCTCTCAGATTTTAGTGAATTAATCTATTTTTATTCTTTCTGAAAATCTAAAATTGTTCTGGGTATTTGTATCATGTTTTAGGGACTCATTCTGAAGACTTCTACTCACATTGTTATTTTTGGCTTTTTTGGAAAGATTGTAAAATAAAATAATATGTAATATACTGTATTATAACTTTAATGTATTTACTAGGATATATACAACACTGTAATATGCATTTTTATTAATTTTTCACATTAAGTTCGAATACTAGCTTATACTCTTTATGCAGCAATAGAGAGATCTATCTGTGGTCGTATAACTCAAGTTGTCCTGTTTTATGTGTTAGCAGCTTTTCAATCTTCTTAAAACTATTCAAAAAGCAGAATGACACAAGAGCAGTCCATAGCTGAGCAATGAGGCATAATTCTGCTAATTTACTCATTCAGGAAAGCCTATCTTGCATGAACAGTGCAATTTGAATTAATTGTACTACTTTTTATGTTAGTAAGGATCAGGAACCTGAACAAATGTTATAAAACTGAACCTACACAAGTGCTATAAAACTAGACTTACATGCACCTGTTGTCAAAGTCACTTTATCAAGAAGGTTGAACACGGACTGACTATGAAAGTAAAACATGTTAATTTCTAAAAACTAAAGCTTTAACTAAATTCATCGAATTCTTAGAAAAATGTGTAGCATCATTATGGTGTGTTTCAACATGTTTATACACCATAAGTAGAGTCATAGAATCATAGCATGGTTTGGGTTGGAAGGGACCTTTAAAGGTCATATAGTCCAACCACCCTGCTGTGGGCAGGGAGATCTCCAACTAGATCAGGTTGCTCAGAGCCCCGTCCAACCTGACCTTGAATGTTTCCAGGGATGGGCCATCTACCACCTCTCTGGGCAACTTGTGTCAGTGTTTCACCACCTTCAGCGTAAAAAATTTCTTCCTTATATCAAGTCTGAATCTCCCCTCTTTTAGTTTAAAACCATTCCCCCTTGTCCTATTGCAACAGGCCCTGCTAAAAAGTCTGTCCCCATCTTTCTTATAAACCCCTTTTAAGTACTGAAAGGCCACATTAAGGTCTTCCCAGAGCCTTCTCTTCTCTAAGCTAAACAACCCCAACTCTCTCAGCCTTTCAAGTAGTTCATTAGTAGGTTACAATCAGCTAAAATATTTTTCTGTAGAGAAAGTAGTAAGCAGGGGTTTGTCTTTGAGGCATTAAAAAAGTTGTAAGATGGTTTCCACAGAAACTATGACATTACACACCGATATCATTTCAGGCCTCTTGAATTTATTAATTTATTTGTGCCTGCAGCTTTGCCTCTGGCATAAACCTTTGCAACTGAGTTGAAGCTTATGATACATATCATGCTTTTTTTCACTGCCAAATCTAAATCTGACCAGCCAGCTTAAAAGGGAGAATTCTCATAACTGAAAAAAGAGGGGAAAAAAGAAAAAGCTTACTGTCAAGTTTGCATCTACAAAGAGATGGATGCAAAAGTGAATTTCCAGTTGTTACAATGTAGGTTTTTAACTTGCATGCTAGGCTTAGGAAAAATCCACAGTAGCTTAGTTTAAACTTCATGTAGAGAATCACTTGTTTTACGTGTCAGTGAAAGTTGTTACAAAATGACCGCTTCAGGACTCGAATTGTTCTGGAATGCAGAGAATATAGAAACAGCGATATATGAACAAAAAGGAAGGCTGAGGAGAATAGCTGCTGCAAATCTTGTTAAGGTCTGCAAGGCCTCAGAAATAAATTCTGATTATTTACTATGTCTTCTGTGGAGATAAATCTGTGTGGAATTGAATAAAGTAGAAATAACAGACCATGCTCTTTAGGGGAACAGTAATCTTTACTGCTTCTCTTGAGTTCTTGAGGTGAGGAGGGGGAAGAAAGAGTCAAGGAAGAACCTTGATTTCTTTACATGAAGCTGTGTATGGACAAGTTTGCTAGAAAGTAAAAGCAGAACTCAACTGGGTGCTGAAACTAGAATTACACAGACATAAAGGTTAATATTTTCTTTTTTTTTTTTGTAATGAATAACTATATCTATACAGGTCTTCATCTAGATGGTGAGAGACAATTCAGAATAGAATAAACAAATCATAAAGAAAAAAAAAGAAACTTTAGGCTGAGACTACATAAGCTTTTCTTAAAAAATATAAAGTTCATGTATTCTTCTTTTATTTTTATGTCTGCCTACCTTCTACCGTCTATCTACCTGTTACTCCTGTTTTGTGAATTTCAGTTTAAGTTACTGCCACAGTCCAAATGATACAGACTTTAGCATATACTTTTATCTTCGGCAATGAGATACTGAAATAAATTGCATAGAATCTGAAATACTAATTGTGTTGGCAATATAATGTCAATCCTCTGTAGGGCCTGCCTTTACAAACTGCGAGTCTTCAGCTGTCTCATGGTGGAACTGGGGAAATGTAAGTAATTGTGGTAATTGTGTGGAAAAGTCAATCTTTTCACTAGCAATCATTAACCCTTCTCTTTTTACTAGCTAGGAAGAGAGGATGATACGATAGTCCAGGTGAATTAAACACACATATATGAACTATGTATATTTAGTATTTTTGACTTTGTAAAATGGGAAAGATCTCAAAAATGAATACAGTCAGGATGTTATTCAGGAGGAAGTCACCTGAGGTGGTTAGGATGAAATGATGCCCTGGTTTGCTGTTGAAGAGATAGCAATGAGGATTAGTGCAGCAGGCGCTGCTATTCCTGGTTTATCTTTGTATGTTCTGCTTTTCCCTTGTCTACAAGAGTTGTGAAGTTTGATATATTTTTTAGACTTCTTTACACAAAGGACACATCCTGGTTTGCTTCTCATTTTCTTTTAGTTGAAAAAACAGAAAAGCTTTAATTGTTCAAAAATTCAGGTTAATTTACCTATTAATAATGTCTATAAATACATGGATTGTCACAGGAGGAGGAATTTGTTCAAACTGCTGTGTCAAAAAATACTGCACTTCCTTTCATTAGAAGAGGCTGTTTATTTGGGAAAGGTCCTAGGATTTCTTCCTGAGTATAATGAAGACAGTACATACTGATAATTTTGCTCTATGTTTCTGTGGTAGTCAGACTTTCATGACTTCTTGTGGCACCAGCACTGTTGTACAAAATCCAAAGAAAGGCAAATAAAGCATCCTTTCCATCTTTTTTGTGCAGTGCCCCTTAAATGTATCATTGTCGTTCAGTATTAGATGTTCCAGTTGGAACAGTCTTTCTTGGATTCTTCATTACTCACAACTTACATTATGAGTTAGACTCTCTTTTACCTTCCCACTCCTCCCCTTCATTGTTTCTAATTTTTAATCTTTTGAAAGTTCTTTCTGCCTCAAAATGTAGATTGCAGGAGTGCCCAAAATAGTGAGGTGCTTGTAAAACATAAGGAAAGGTGCACAAATCTAATCTTGCACTTCAATATTCACTTACCTGTCATGAAATGTTAAGGTCAAAGCAATGTCAGAATTGATTTTTAACATGTCAATGAAGATACAGAATTATAAATGCTTCTGTAACTGTATATCAAATAAGTTTTTAAATACAGATTATGCAAACATAAACACATACATACATATTTGTATGTAAGTTTCTTTATCAGTGAGAAGTTTAAATAACTAATTTTTTTAAAGCATTCTAAAGAAATACAACCCTAAAGTGTGAGAGTGAGTGACAAGTAAGTACAGATTTAACTTCCTGATAAATGGTGACTTTAATGTGAATCACACATAAAACGACTTCAGCTTCACAGAGACCTTTTGTCCCCTAGTCCCCTAGTAATATCTGCAAAGATCTCACCAATATTGAATGAAGCCAGACTTAGGTAAACTTACTTTAAAACAAACGGCGTCCAAGTTTGGCAACCTCAAGTTCATGACCTCAAGCCTGTTTGAGTCAATGGAGAATGGAGAAACATAAAACGAATCAAGGTAATAAGAAATCTTACAAGAAGGCACTGGATGAGGTGGATTTTATAAGAATAATTCTTAACTCTATAGATGGCTATGTATTGAGGATGGAGAATGTCAGCTGAGAAGACCAATGAGTGAAAATGAATGTCTCATACATACATGTGCAGTGATTTTATAAGATCAAGATATAAAGAATGAATATTTTTGATCAGTAAGGCATCATTAATACCAAAAATAACACTCTCAAATACTATCTTCCTGCTGCAGAAAGTAGTATCAGTTTTCATTCCTTTGACTCTTTCCTCTCCCTCCAGCTCTAGTCATTATTCACTAAACCAAGCTGGACATCCTATTGAGGTTGGTCCTGTGAGACTCACTTAGGGCTTAAAACCACAGCTCATTACTCTGTGTCTCTAATATGTGTTAACGGAAAGCGAAGTCTCCAAAAGTGTCATTTTAGGGGTGCTCTGCCAGGGCAAGCACTCTTTCAGAAAAATATTTCCTAATATCTATACCCCAGCAAAGCATTTTAGAGTGCCTGTAGAATATTTTCTTTGGATCAGTTTACTCTTACCAAGAGATCACGTAGCAAGCCTTCATTGACAGTGTCCAAACCCAGGTCTCCAGGAACTACATCAAAAGAGAATGCTTCTCCATCTACCTCTGAATCCTTTGTCCAGGAGTGACAAAATAGACGCATTAAAAAAAAAAAAAGAAAAAAATCTTGCTGATAGGAATTTCAGACAGCAATCTCCCATGGAAAAATTTCCTTCTCTCTACTATAGTCAAGTCAAATGTTGAACAAAACTCCTTAGAAATATGAGAGTAAATGTTCTTTATTGAAGGCAATGTGATTTTCTTGTTTAAGATTTTTTTCTAGATTTTTCTGACTAAAATAAAAAAACCCTAAACTTAAACAATCTATCAGGAAACTGACTGAGAGTTGGACTAAAAAAAGTCCATCTTGGCATCTTTCCTCTGATTTTTTTTTTAATGACTTAAATTACTCTATCTTCCTACTTCAATATGAGTAGCATATAAGTATTATCATTCGCTACAATTTCCCTGGGAGAATTGCCTCATCTCTGTCACCATCTTCATCTGGCTGACGTTCTAAGTCACCTGGATAATTCTTTGTTATTGGAACTTCCTTGGCAGCACTACTGTATAGTTCTCTATATCCAATACATTTGACTCCCTTGCCAGTGTACAAGCATGCTGGTTTCTTGCCAGAATGAAGATGGAAGTAACACTCTTGGTAGTCTTAGGCTGAAATGAACTGTGATCAAGATAGTTATAGTATTTTTTGTGTGTTATTCTTCCATACGTTTGAAAGAAATTACCTTATTATCACTTTTCTTTGGGGAATTTTTTTTTTTTTAATTAAAAAAAAATAGGCTAATCATTTTTTGCAACATACAAGAACTGCAAAATAACTGTGGACCACCTGTCCTTACTCCACTTTCTTATAAAAATCTGAAATATAAGGCTACACCATACTTACACACACATTCCCATCCACACCCTAAGACTCTTTGGAATTGTATTCAGGGTGATATAGCAGCCCAGTGCTGCATTCAAACCACCTTGGAATTAAAAGGTTCACATACAGGTTCCCAGTGGAAGGTATTGGAGAAGTGCTCTAACCCTTCTTGCAGAAGGTGAGCATTAGATAAGATAGAAGGGTTAGTGCTCTAACTCTTCTTGCAGAAGGTGAGCATTATCAGAGATAAGTATTGAATCACAGTGTAGGCACCTGCACTGTGGAAGTAATTTAAACCTTTAAATCTTGTTTCCCTAGAGGCACCGAACTGGCTGGGTGGTAGATTCTGGAATAAAACAAATTTCAGACAGACTCTCCCCATATATTGTGCTGTTGATGTTTGGAATTCTTTTTTTTTTTCTGACCTGGTGTATCCATACCTCTCAAGTGGATTGACCTCAAGGCAGGGACTGGCGGAGCAAAATCCTTCCCACTGTAAGAGAAGATCAGGTTTGAGACCACCTGAGGAAGGCCAACATACAAGAGTCTATGCGACCTGACGAGATGTATCCCAGAGTTCTGAGGGAATTAACTGATGTAGTTGCCAAGCCACTCTCCATCATATTTGAAAAGTCATGGCAGTCAGATGAAGTCCCTGGTGACTGGAAAAGGGAAACATTGCACGCATTTTTAAAAAGGGTGGAAAGGAGGACCCTGGGAATTACTGACCTGTCAGCCTCACCTCTGTGCCTGGGAAGATCATGGAACAGATCCTCCTAGAAGCTATGCTAAGGCACATGGAGGACAGGGAGGTGATTCGAGACAGCCAGCATGGCTTCACCAAGGGCTAGTCTTGCCCAACCTAGTGGCCTTCTATGATGGAGTGACTACATCAGTGGACATGGGAAGGGTTACCAATGTTGTCTATCTGGATATCTGTAAGACCTTTGACACGGTCCCCCACAACATTCTTCTCTCTAAACTGGACAGTTACGGCTTTAGTGGGTGGACTGTCCGGTGAACAAGGAATTAGCTGGATGGTCGCATCCAGAGGGTAGTGGTCAATGGCTCAATGCCCAGATGGAGGTCAGTGACGAGTGGTGTCCCGCAGGGGTCCGTACTGGGACCAGTTTAATATCTCCATCAGTGACATGGACAGTGGGATTGAGTGCACCCTCAGCAAGTCTGCAGATGACACCAAGCTGAGTGGTGCGGTTGACACACCTGAAGGATGGGATGCCATCCAGAGGGACCTGCACAAGCTTGAGACGTGGGCCCGTGTGAACCTTATAAGGGTCAACAAGGCCAAGTGCAAGGTCCTGTCCCTGGATCGGGGTAACGCCCGGTATCAATACAGGCTGGGGGATGAAGGGATTGAGAGCAGCCCTGCCAAGAAGGACTTGGGGGTACTGGTGGATGAAAAGCTGGACATGAGCCAACAATGTGTGCTTACAGCCCAGAAGGCCAACTGTATCCTGGGCTGCATCACAAGAAACGTGGCCAGCAGGTCAAGGGAGGTGATTCTGCCCCTCTGCTCTGCTCTGGTGAGACCCCACCTGGAGTACCGTGTCCAGCTCTGGAGCCCTCAGCACAGGAAAGACATGGACCTGTTGGAGCGGATCCAGAGGAGGGCCACAAAAATGGTCAGGGGGATGGAATGCCTCTCCTATGAAGAAAGGCTGAAAGAGTTGGGGTTGTTCAGCCTGGACAAAAGAAGGCTTCAGGGAGACCTTATTGCGGCCTTTCAGTACTTAAAGGGGGCTTATGAGAAAGATGGGGACAAACTTTTTAGCAGGGCCTGTTGCAACAGGACAAGCGATAATGGTTTTAAACTAAAAGAGAGTAGATTCAGACTAGGTATAAGGAAGAAATTTTTTACGCTGAGGGTGGTGAAGCACTGGCACAAGTTGCCCAGAGAGGTGGTAGATGCCCCATTCCTGGAAACATTCAAGGTCAGGCTGGACGGGGCTCTGAGCAACTTGATTTAGTTGAAGATGTCCCTGCCCATGGCAGGGGGGTTGACCTAGGTGATCTTTAAAGGTCCCTTCCAACCCAAACTATTCTACGATTATATGATTCTAAGTGCAAAGAGTGAATTATTTTTAAAGATGAATTCATCAGTTCTGCCCTGGTATTCTTTTTCTTGCAAAAGGGTACTAGGATAAGAATAGTCATGAAACATGTTAAAGAACAATGCATGATATTGGTTTATATTGACATTGATATTGATATTGCTACTGATATCTCACAAGTAACAAATGCAGAAGTAACCTGCATATACAGTAGACAGAATAAAAAGAAAGCCTACGTCACACTAAGACACCATACTCTGCTACGTTGGACAACATGTCCTAATAGATTACCTTATGCACTGCTACGGAAAGGTAATGTTAAAGGAAGATGCTTGGCAGAAGGATAAAAACAATCACAAAACCAAAACTGTGTTTGACATGCCTAAAATCATGAAACTTGTTAATGAATACTAGATGAAATGGTATTCCATTATGGATATTTAACAGCAGGCTAGAGCAAAAATAAGGTTATGTTAAGAGGCAAAAACTTGAGAAACCTGCAAACCAAGATGTTAAGAAAGGAGTACCTAATAATACATATTTCTTGGCAATTCCTGATAATAATTAAGCAAAGCTTCTTATTATGTCAGTGCCACTGCATATGTGTGGAAAAGTGGAGAAACTATGGAAGGGCACTGATCAGTGGTCAGAAAAGGAAAAAAAGAATAGGGCTGTTACATAGACACATAGAGACCCTTAAGTAATAAATATGGATAAATGCCAGGGCTCGGGATAAAATCTTCATAATATTCATCATAACAGACACACCCAGAAAGTCATAGCTAAGTCCAGAAAAATGCAGCATATTAGCTACATTCCTCTATTGTGAAGATAAATGAAGAACATTTTCATTATGTTACCAGTTACACAATAATAAGCAGCTTTTTTTTTACCTTTTTTTTTTTTTTTCTTTTTTTTTTTTTACTTTGAGATATGGAAACCCACAGTACTTAAAGCAGAAAAGCTAATATGCACTTGCTGGAGAAAACTCCTCCCCAGACCTACACACTAGTTCTCAAGTTATATGTACTGTCTAAATCTACCTACTCCCATGCAATTAAATTTGTAAGTGAAATTAGATTTGCCCTCTCTCTCCCTTCTGTACGCTGACTTTAACCCTCTGTGAAACTACTAGTCCATTCTCCTTTAATATATATGTCTGTATGTTAAAGAGTGCACAAGAAATCAGATCTGGTAGCTAGAGATGAGGTATCTACCTTTTGCCGGAGATCATGCACAATATGTTATTAATGCAAATAAAAGCTTTGGTTCAGTACTATGCTATTACCTGACATTGGCAATACATTTAAAAACATTAATCTCAGGATATAAACTGAGATTGAAACATGGAAAAAAATGTGTAAATACACTGTGGAGGAAGTTATGTTTTAGAGGAAAAGGTTTGATCTCCAGTGGAAAAAATAAATTAAAGTAAAAACACAGTTCTTATCAAAAAGCTGTAAATTGTAACAAAAGCAGTGAGCCATTGAATTGTCTGATTAGATTATTTGAATTGCAACACGTTTATGAAACTGGGGAGAAGATGCAAAACTGAACAATGTCCTTTCAAAATACCACACATCTGGGTAGCATGATATAAAGCCGAGAACAGTTCTGCAAGGGAGTGGTTAAGAAGCAGTTGCTGGAGCACAACTTCAGCAGGAAGAAACTCAAGTGCTTTTGATCCAAGTATGAATTTCACTTCTGTAACATTTCTCAAATTAGTGGTTTAGAGGCCACTTAAAGAATCACCATCAAATGTATTAGCAGAAAGTGATTTTAATAGAGATTTATAAAAGCGCAACTTAACAGACTTCGATGGCAAGGTTCACTCTATCACTTACTGCATGGATGAAGTATACAAAGGAAAATCACGTTAGAATTGAGTTGGAATGATTTATATAGAGACCAAGGACAAAAAAGTGTAAAGGAGACCCTCCTGTTGAGTCACGAGATTCAGAGAAGACCCCCTTGCTTTCTAAACTTCTGATGGACTCTAGGTGTGGCTGGACCCACTCTTAGTCTCAGACTTGATCAACGGTTTATGTGTAAGGGATTATATGTGTTTAGCAGCAGTCCAAAGTTCATTCACAGTTTTAAGTCAGATCATAAGATTTTAGACTGTATTTTCTAGCAGGATCAATTCACACACATACAGACACAGCGATAGATAAATATACAAAGGAATACCTGTTAAAAATTCCCCTCAAGTTCAGTGAAATATTCACGTCAAATATCTTGCCATTTCTCAACGAGCGAGGGGTTGAGCCTCGAGGAGTGAAGGGTTTCAGCCCAGGTCCTGTTGTCAGCTTTCAGTAACGGTCCTCTAAATATTGCAAACTTGAGAGTTCGCGAGCTCCGAGAGACGTCCCACTCAGAGGGAGATGTTGGGTGCAGCCTGCTATGGTCCAGGAGGGCTCAAAGGGTCTCACTTTGGACCACCATTTTGAGGTTCACAAGATGATTGGCTTCAGTCATCTGCAAGTTTCCATCCTGGCCACGGTCCAAGGTGGTAGTTACTAAAATTCTCAAGGTTTCAGTAACAATGATGTTGTTCCACTTGAGCTACGACTAAGGTAAGGGTATCAGGGGGTGACACCTGGGCCAGGCAGTAGGGGTATGTCCCCAGCCTCAGATATGCAGAGTTTCTGATATGGTCAAGGGGTGCTTAACCTCCAGACTCATCACATCAAGGCCAAGGTTTCACGGGAATTTCTGAGGTCAACAAGCAGCCCAGATCAACAAGCGGCCCATGAGAGGCAGGGAAGGAATGCACCACCACATAGCATTACACCGGAATAACAGAACAATCACCCACCATAGTTAGTTGTTGAATCTACATTCTTATACACAAAACAAATTGATAAAACACTCTTAATGTGAGTGCGTAGGAGACATTGCTTTGCTGGAGCATAACCACTCGGTTTTTAAGAAGTGGTGTCCTTCTAGGACTACAAGTTTCCAAGGCAAATGGGTGAAATTCTCTTTTAATGCTAGCCAAAAAATAACTTTGTGCCAGAGATAAAAGAAAGACATGCAGTGACTGAATATTTATCCATTTGAAATCTTCTTCATCAAAATTTGTGATAGCCTCACAGCCACTAATGAATATATCTTAACCCACAGATTTGGGAGATATTGTTCTCTCTCTGTAAATATGGTGATAACAGAGATTCAGAAATTAAGATTAGAAAAAATAATCAGGCAGGGTTATGTGATAAAGGATTCCCAAGTCCATTTTCAAAAGGAATCTAAGCTCCTAGGGTTTTATTGTTGTGGTTGCAGGGGACTTTTGTCAGTCAGCTAGTAATGTGAATTTTAGCTACAGCTACTCTATAGTTCACAGAGTACCATTCTGAAAAATAGCTTATTCCCCTTTGAAAGTTCAGTTTGATTATCTACATGACTTCTGAAAATGGATTGCTAGGCCTAGGTTGCCCAGGTGCTTATGAAATGTCATCATGGGTGACTTGACTAAAGACATATGGGAAACCTGTGTCCAAGGAGACAACTGAAGTCACTTGTTCCAAATTTGCAGCTATTGACACAAACAGTACCCTTTCCCTCACAGAGCAGTTATTACTTAATAGGACTTAATTACTTAATCTTCACATGATGATTTCCATTTCTAACTGTGAAAAATATTTTCAGATTGCACTGATGTGTGTGCCAATTTTTCTTGTTGTGCTGCAAATCCACTTGATAACAATATATTCACTATCATGTTGGTCAGCTGAGCTGCCATTTCCCATAATTAAAAAAAAAAAAAACCTAAAATCCTTGCCCTCTGTCAGCAATCCCAGAACCTGACAGGCTGTAAATGAGCCCTTTGGTTTTCCGAGAACATCTGTTGCCTTTATCATGTTAAAACTCACTCCAATTCACTTGCATGCTTTTAAATTAACTAAAAAGATAGTCATAACTACGACAACTTAGCAGAACTCAACAACCAGGTATTATCAGCATGGTGTAACTGTGTCATGTTCATCAGGGCTTTATCTCTTTCATAACTTGCATGTGTTGATCTAGAACAAACTGTAGTAATTTCACTAATACAAGTATACTATGCCTTGGCTCCTCAACCTGTTTTCTACTAACTGTCCCAAGAACTGGCATCAGAACAAGATTGAAAAAATTCCAGGTGCAACTAAATTGCCTGGCTTTTGTTTTTTTGTTTGTTTGTTTATTTGTTCATTTGAGGGGAGGTGTCTTGTGTTTTGTTTTGTTTGTTTTTTTTTTTTTTAATATTTCTTAGTACATGTCTATCACAATGAATTTGAGCAGTCAAATGTGATTTTGATTTGCTTCATTTTTTATAATAACTCTTTTCCTCTGTGTTAATATAATCCTTTTCTAGACAGCTTAGAAAAGATTTGCCTGAAAAAGAAACAGAAATATAACTAAGCATATATATATGTATAAACTTGCTTACATTTGTATAAACTTGTTGCTTTTGAGTTTGGCTTTGTAAATATGCTCAACTTCTAGTGAAGTCATCAGTAAACTCCATATATCTGAACGGCTAAATTTAATTCAACACGAAAAGCTGTTGGGTGCAATGAACTACATAGTCCTTTTTATAAACACAGTTGCTGCAATAAGTAGCTGATTTCAAAGAGAAAGAGTACAAATTTCAGCTGGCTTATGCACACAGGCTAGGAAAGTGTGTGAGGATTGTAGACTAATGAGTTTTGTCGTTCTAAAATGATATAGTTAAAAAAATTAGTGAGCTGTTAGCTATTGAGATTTCATTCTTTTCTGTACAATGTTAGATTTTCTCCTTTAGAAAAATCTTAGGCTTATCATTTCCAAAACTATATTATTAAGGTGTCTTTCTCTTTTATCACTGTTTACAACTGACGTTTCTTTGCATCTGGAATCTTTGTGCTATATTTGCTTTTTCTAGACATAACCACACAGGTAGAGTTTACTAGACATTATTTAGAAATACAGCATCAGTGAGAGGCATTTTTACATAGATAATATCAGAAGCCACGTGAACAATGACCACTTGGACAAAAAATTGGTGAGCAAGGAACTGATGAAAAACTGACCTGGCATCAAAGATGGTATTGTTCTGAGCCTAAACTAATGTTAATCTAATCTCATGAAAATTTGGGAGGTTCTAAAGAGTGCCACAAATGGAAAAGATGACAAAATGAGAATCAACTGTCTGTCATGACTGTGACTGGACAGAATAAATTAATTATGGATTTATACAGAATGAATGGTGAGGCAGGGGAGCAGTACGAAGAAAACAATGGGAAATAAAGCTCTTACCTAACATCATCAAGGACATGCACCTTGACCAAAGAAACAACACCAGATCTTGGACCCCCCTTCAATGACACATAAGATCCTATTAAATCTCACTTAGTCATACTTTTGTTTATTTGCCCACCCTGTGAGCTGCCTATGGTCCTCTATTCTAGGTGGTGACTGTACTAGCAGTATTTCCTCAACTGGCTGGCCAGATTGGGAGGAGTAGTGATCCCCAAGTTGTGTGCAACAAAAACATCAATACAAAAATCTGACAGACTGATTCATCCAGATGAACATTCTGCCTTGGAAATATGAAATATAAAAGTCACTATGCATCTCACACTGAGTATTATGAAATTTTGCTCCTTGTAGAAAAATAAGAACCACTTGCAAAGACTATTATGCATCAAAAACATATATTTGTCAAAGTTATTTAGAGTTTTAATTGTATTAACCTCCTAAAAATTTGTGCTTCTAAATTTCAGAATTATTTTTCTATTTATGCAATGTTGATGTCTCTAACTCTTCCGTATTTGTACACCCAAAGTCACTATACCCACTGAATTTCCTGTTCTGCCTTTTTCTCCCTAAATATCCTTCTTCTGATATCCCAGAATGCAAATATTGAATAATCACTGCTGAAATCTTCAGCAACTCTTCTAGCTGTGGATAGTTTCTAAACCCTCTTTCATCCCATGTTTTATCAACTTTTGTGTTCTTACCTCTCCCTGTCAAGGTTTATACAATCATACCCTTCTCTCACTCATGTCTTTCTATATATGCACTTTATAGTTTCTATAGTCATCTTATCTCACTAATATTTCCTTGTCTGTTAGACATAAAAATTCACTTTTCATATTATGAATAAACCTTTACCACTTTTCAGAACCCAACATCCAAGATAAAAAATACAACATGCAATTCATCTCACCAACAACTGGCAATCCAGTAAGTAATAGTTCTAGTGCATTCATTGTAGAGTATTTTGAAGAAAGCTGTTGCTTAGAAAAAGGGTAATTAGAAATAGGATGATTAAGAAGGTGAAATTTGTCAGGATAATTTAATCAAGATAGTCAAAATTATGGATAAAAAAAATTAAATTTAAAAAAAACGTGGAACATAAAATGCCAGATTAAGTTTAACATGCACAGTTGTTAACATATATAAAAGTCAGAGAACCTCCCCCACCACACACACACACATGCACAGTATAAATCTCAAACACAAACACATTTCATCAAATTCATGGCATTTCCAAAAATTGTTTTCAAACCATCGTTAGTTTTCAAACCCTCTTTAAAAAAAGAAGAAAAAAAAGGAAAAAAAGGGAACATCTAGGGAAGAACAAGAATTATGATTACAGCTGATCAGTTGTGAAAGCAAACAGAAATTAAGGTCCCAACGTCCTTAGAAACATTATATTGTGCACATCTGCAGTACCAGCAGGATAACAAGGTAATTTAGCTTATATAATAATTGACTAAAGTGGAACATAACTGAGGTTAGAAGAATTGTTAACGCTACTGAAAGGTAAATGAGGAATGACTTATTTACTACAAGAAAAATGGACAATTAGCAAGTAAAAATTCTCTTCTCAACTTTATCTTTCTTGCCCCACTGTTAAGTATCTTACATCAGGAAATTTTTTCATGTTCTTCTGCAGCTAAGGGCTGAGCCCTACACCACTCAAACATTCTGAATAATACATCAGTCCTTGGTCATCCTGGGTCAATAGAACTATTTCTGGAGTAAAATACTATTTAGTATGAGAATGTGGCTGTTTGCAATATACATAGCTAGGGATTTTGTTTTAATCTGAATTATAAACTAAAGCTTTTGTTGTAGGGTGAAGCTTAAGCCCCCACTGTACCATAGAGAAATTAATATAATCATATTAGTATTAATATCATCCTATTAATATCGTCCTAAGAATTAAAAGTACCTTATGGGATAAAGCTATTTCAGGCTTCACTCAAGTGCTCAGAAACTCCCTTTATTTTCTCTTGCTTGTTCTAAGAAAATGTTAAGCATAGTTAAAATATTGACAAAGCTAAGTGGCTCTCAAACATGCATTTATTTTAATATCATAGATGTCACTCATATCTATGGTGTTATATTGATATCCTACGTATGATTCTGTAAAAATTAGTTTTACATGAATATAAATTTACAGCAGAATTCAGACACTTATATTGCAATAACCTGACTCCTGAATTTAAATTGAAATGAGGAAGAAAAGCAATTTCGGAAACCATCAGAAAAGTTCAAAAAAACCAAACAAACTTCAATTCTTGACATAAGCTGGTTGTAGCTGGAACCTGCCATGGAAATATGTATGTACATAGGGGGTTCTCCGGTCCCCTCCTCCACTGCAAGCCCTGCTGCTATTGACCTAATTCATTCATTTTTTTTCAACTGCCGGCAGTGCATATCAAAAAGATTGGCTGCTGCTCAGCTCTCATAGTGGTAGCACAGAAGTACTTAGAATGTCTTTTCTGTAAATTGGTCTCTATAATCATTCTATTGTTTTGCAGCTACTGTAATATTTATAGGTTGATCCAGTGAACCACAGTGAATGACTGCATTGCTTTATGGAGTAGTGTGAAGCACCACTAAAATCTGTGGTAAGATTGAAGAATTTAAAATGAACCGGCACATTTCCTTTATGTAAAGTATAAAATAAACTAAACCATCAGAGCAAATGGTATCTTTAAATACTTTATGCATAAAACTTGTGTGCAGAAGTAATGAAGTAATGAAGAATACATAGAATATTTGTAACTTTAAAATAAAATTTTAGTATGTTGTCACTATCGCTTAAATAATATATTATGTTCCATTGTAATTGCCATTACATATCCTTGTACAGTAGATGCATCACTTGAATCAGCAATGCACAATTTTTTGTTATTCTATTAGAAATGACTATTTTGTTTTAAAATGCAAAGATGTTTTTAACAATAATATGTACCTCTGATTATCAAGTTGCTACAGAAAAATAAAAAATGAATTCCATATCAGAAATGTTGAAGGATCCAAGTGCTACTCAAAGAAAGATGTTATCATTAAAGGGAATTTTTCTTCTGGTTTTAACTGAAAACATTTATGATGGTCACTTGTAATAGGTTCCAAACTGAATAATGAGATTTCCAGACACAGAAGTTACATAGCATGGGAGAATTGTATTTCCTTTGACTCAAAAAGGTGCAGGATTTTCCTTTCTGTTCAGTTCATGTTTTAAAATGGCTACCATCTGTTTTTTTCTGACCAGCAGTTTTAAAAGGTTGGAGCATGATTGAACAAGTTGTGAAACTAGATCACTGTGTTTGTAGAGTTGCTGTGACAAAGGTTTTGTAATTTATAGTGTTACTGGGGAGTTTTAAGTCTAAAAGACTTAGAATCATAGAATCACAGAATTATTAAGGTTCGAAAAGACCTCTAAGATCATCGAGTCCAACCATCAACCCAACACCACCATACCCACTACACCATGTCCCTAAGCACCTCATCTACACGTCTTTTAAATACTTCCAGGGATGATGACTCCACCACTTCCCTGGGCAGCCTGTTCCAAGGCCTGACCACTCTTTCAGTAAAGAAATTTCTCCTGATGTCCAGCCTAAACCTCCGTTGGCACAACTTGAGGCCATTTCCTCTCGTCCTATCGCTTGTTATTTGGGAGAAGAGACCAACACCCACCTCGCTACAACCTCCTTTCAGGTAGTTGTAGAGCACGATGAGGTCTCCCCTCAGCCTCCTCTTCTCCAGGCTAAACACTCCCAGTTCCCTCAGCCGCTCCTCATCAGACTTGTGCTCCAGGCCCTTCACCAGCTTCGTTGCCCTCCTCTGGACACGCTCCAGCACCTCCATGTCCTTCTTGTAGTGAGGGGCCCAGAACTGAACACAGTATTCGAGGTGTGGCCTCACCAGTGCCCAGTACAGGGGCACGATCACCTCCCTGCTCCTGCTGGCCACACTAGTTCTGATACAAGCCAGGATGCCGTTGGCCTTCTTGGCCATCTGGGCACACTGCCAGCTCATGTTCAGCCGGCTGTCGACCAACACCCCCAGGTCCTTTTCCTCTGGGCAGCTTTCCAGCCACTCCTCCTCAAGCCTGTAGTATTGCATGGGGTTGTTGTGGCCGAAGTGCAGGACCCAACACTTGGCCTTGTTGAACCTCATACAGTGGGCCTCAGCCCATCAATCCAGCCTGTCCAGGTCCCTCTGCAGAACCTTCCTACCCTCCAGCAGATCAACACTCCCGCCCAACTTGGTGTCATCTGCAAACTTACTGAGGGAGCACTCGATCCCCTCCTCCAGATCATTGATAAAGATATTGGACAGGACCGGCCCCAGTACTGAGCCCTGGGGAACACCGCTCATGACCGGCCGCCAACTGGATTTAACTCCGTTCACCACAACTCTCTGGGCTCGGCCGTCCAGCCAGTTTTTTACCCAACGAAGAGTGTACCTATCTAGGCCATCAGCCGCCAGCTGCTCTAGGAGAATGCTGTGGGAGACAGTGTCAAAGGCTTTACTGAAGTTCAGGTAGACCACATCCACAGCCTTTCCCTCATCCACGAGGCGGGTCACCTGGTCATAGAAGGAGATCAGGTTGGTCAAGCAGGACCTGCCTTCCATGAACCCGTGCTGGCTGGGCCTGATCCCCTGGTTGTCCCGCACATGGCTCATGAGCACCCTCAAAACAAGCCACTCCATGATCTTCCCCGGCACTGAGGTCAGGCTGACCAGCCTGTAGTTCCCCGGATCCTCCTTCCGGCCCTTCTTGTAGATGGGCGTCACATTAGCAAGCCTCCAGTCATCCAGGACCTCCACAGTTAACCAGGACTGCTGGTAAATGATGGAGAGTGGCTTGGCAAGCTCCTCCGCCAGCTCCCTCAGTACCCTTGGGTGGATCCCATCCGGCCCCATAGACTTGTGAACGTCCAAGTGGCGTAGCAGGTCATTAACTTCTTCCTCTTGTATTATGGGGGATTTATCCTGCTCGCCGTCTTTGTCTTCCAGCTCAGGGGGCTGAGTACACTGAGGATAACTGCTCTGACTATTAAAGACTGAGGCAAAGAAGGCGTTAAGTACCTCAGCCTTATCCTCATCCTTGGTGACAACGTTCCCCCCCGCATCCAATAGAGGATGGAGATTCTCCTTGGCTCTCCTTTTGTCATTAATATACTTGTAAAAGCATTTTTTGTTGTCTCTCATGACAGTGGCCAGGTTGAGTTCTAGCTGGGCTTTTGCCTTTCTAATTTCCTCTCTGTACGACCTAACGAGATCCCTGTACTCTTCCTGAGTTGCCTGCCCCTTCTTCCACAAGTGATAAACTCTCCTTTTTTTCCTGAGTCCCAGCCAGAGCTCCCCGTTCAGCCAGGCCGGTCGCATTCCCTGCCCGTTCTTCTTGCGGCACATGGGGACAGCCCACTCCTGCGCCTTTAAGACTTCCTTCTTGAAGAACGTCCAGCCTTCCTGGACCCCTTTGCCCTTCAGGACTGTCTCCCAAAGGACCCTCTCGACCAGTGTCCTGAGTAGGCCAAAGTCCGCCCTCCGGAAGTCCATGGTAGCGGCTTTGCTGGCCCCTCTCCTTACTTCACCAAGTATCAAGAATTCTACCATTTCATGGTCGCTAAGCCCAAGCCGGCCTCCGACCACCACATCTCCCACCAGTCCTTCTCTGTTTGTGAACAGCAGGTCAAGCGAGGCACCTCCCCTAGTGGGCTCGCTTACCAGCTGCGTCAGGAAGTTATCCTCCACACACTCCAGGAACCTCCTCGACAGTTTCCTCTCTGCCGTGTGGTATTTCCAGCAGACGTCCGGAAAGTTGAAGTCCCCCACGAGAACAAGGGCTAGTGACTGTTAGACTTCTGCCAGCCTCTTGTAGAATATTTCGTCTGCCTCCTCGTCCTAACTAGGTGGTCTATAACAGACTCCCATCAGGATATCTGCCTTGTTGGCCTTCCCCCTCATCCTTACCCACAAGCATTCCACCTCGTCATCACTACCATCGAGCTCTAGACAGTCAAAGCACTCCCTAACATACAGGGCTACCCCACCGCCTCTCCTTCCTCGCCTGTCCCTTCTGAAGAGCTTATAGCCATCCATTGCAGCACTCCAATCGTGAGACTCATCCCACCATGTTTCCGTGATGGCGACTAAGTCATAGCTACCCCGCTGCACAATGGCTTCCAGCTCCTCCTGTTTGCCGCCCATGCTGCGTGCATTGGTGTAGATGCACTTGAGCTGGGCTGCCAATTTCTCCCCCGACATTGGCGTGCCCCCCCTATGCTCTTCTCTAGTGAGCCTGGTTTTATCCCCTTCCCCCTTCAAACCCAGTTTAAAGCCCTCTCGATGAGCCCGGCCAACTCATACGCGAGAATCCTTTTCCCCCTGTGAGACAGCTGAACTCTGTCCGTCGCCAGCAGGCCCGGTGCCGTGTAAACCTCCCCATGGTCAAAGAAGCCAAAATTCTGCCGATGGCACCAGCCCCTGAGCCACGTGTTGATCCTATGAGTTTTCCTGTTCCCTTCAGTATTCCTCCCCGCCACTAAAAGGATCGAGGTAAACACTACCTGTGCTCCCGATCCTTCCATCCGTCGCCCCAGTGCCCTGAAGTCCCTTTTGATCCCTTCTGGACTTCTCTCTACAACCTCCTCACTGCCAGCCTGTATAACCAGTAGCGGGCAGTAATCGGAGGCCTGTACTGGACTAGGGAGCTTCCTAGTAATGTCCTTCACCCGGGCCCCAGGGAGGCAGCAGACTTCCCTGTGGGATGGGTCCGGCCGACAAATTGGGCCCTCGGTCCCCCTCAGAAGGGAATCACCAATGACAATTACCCTCCTTTTTTTCTTAGCAGAGGCAGTCGTAATGCATGGGGCTGACTGCCTCGCCTCGGGACTTGTCAAATTCTCCATAAATTCTATGCAAGTGTTGTAGCTTTAAGTTTTAATCCATCCCGATTCATAATCTTTTTGGAAAGACACTCAGGATCCAACTAGATATGCAATCTCTGGTTTTCTAGTCAACTTCTTCAGAAGACATTTCAGTGAGGCAAACAAATGAAAAAGGCTTAGGAGAAGGATCATGAACAAAAACTATTTCTTAACTACCAAAAATGCCTCAAGCAACATTACATTTACAGATCTTAAAAGAGCAAAGTCCTTACTACTTTTTTCCTCCCGTGTTCCTATCAAGCTTGTGCATGCCAGATGCACGCTGAGGTGTTCTTATCTCAGTCTGTAAGGTCATTTAGCTCTTATTCACAACTTTCAGGGCTGGGAGAGAGCATTGGGAATATCTTGTCTAATCTGTTACCTAAGCTGTATCATAGACGTCTGAAATATTTTCTTTGAACTGCAGCACATCTTCTGGTAATGTTCAGTCTTGACTTTGAAAAGTGCACCTCCGTAAAATCTATGACAATCCTTGGCAGCTAATTCTCATAACATTCAGCATTAGCAGTATAACTCTTTCTTCTGCCAGCCTGGTCTAATTTGCTGCTTGTGCTTCTGGGCTACACACGCTCTGTCCAAGCCCAGTTAAAAAAAAAAATTATTTTCTAAAATTCTTTTCTCATTTGAGAGAGAAAAATTGCACTTAAATTTTATATGCTTTATCTTGAGTTTTTCCACTGCTACAATATCAATATTTACTCTTTGGAAAAAAAGATTGTCCTGCATGCCTAAGTACATTGAAAATAAGGGCTCAAACCTGTAAACTGGCAAGTCAAAGCTAGTAAAAGTACGGGTATGATGACAACAGTCTGAACTATAGAGAAGGTGGTTAGAAGTTTCTAAATGTTATTGAAGCAGTGAATTCCTCAGGATATTTTCAGTACTAAGCAATAAAATAATGGGTCACCCTATGCTAACACCACAGCTTTTACTACATACTCACTTGCCAAACTTGTCACTGCTGATACAAGAATGAAACGTTTAAGAAATCAAGGAAAACCTTGAAGTCTGAGCTATGATTTTAAAAGTATGAATGTTAATCTAGTCAGGGTCACATTGTGGAAAAGGAGTCTGCTTTGTCTAATACACTGCACTAATAGCTAACTTTCTCTTTTATACTGATATTCAAAGTTGGACAGCTAGGTAACCTTCCCATGTCTTCCTGCTGTTAACAGTGTATTGACACCATGTCTGCTTGCAGTTTGTCTTACGAGAAGAGATGGTGTGGAAACAAAGATATGAAAGAAACGCCCCCAGAGCTAAGGAATGTTTTAGTAAAAAGAATTTTTTTGTTTCCATGAGACACCAAGAAATTTTTATCAGCTCTGGTTTCAACAAACTGTTATCCCCATGTCCTTAATAAAATATATTAATATTATATATTAATATAGCTATAGCCATCTGCAGGAATGATTAGAAAAGAGAAATTATATTTCAAATATTTTTTCTCCCAATACATCAAAATGGAAAACAAAAAAAAACAACAACAACAAAAAAAAACACCCTAGAAAGAAAACCAAGGTGATGCCCCAGAAGAAGGGCGAGTGAGTGAGGTGCTATGTCAGTCTATTTATGACGTCCATGCTCTTGCCTGTCCACCTGGGCACGGAGACGTCAGCGTTGTGCTGAAGTGCCATCAGGTAGAGATCATGTCATTCATGCCTTTGCCAGAGCCCTGTCAGCAAGTCGGCAGCTGCCGGTATGGTCTGATGACCCTGGTGCAAACGGCAGAGCACTCTTTTCCTTTTTCACATGTGAGATTAGTTAAAGCTGACAACAGATTAAATAACAGCTCATCACTGCTTGAACCTGAGCTGCAGAGTAATTAAGAGTTCACAGTTACACTCTCAGTTGATCATGAGTGAGGCAAGGAGAGAGACTTCTTGGTAGCCGGGACTTGTAAGAGCTTCACTCTGTGATGAAGAGGCTCGCTTTGTTTTCCCTTTGAACTGCTGAGTATGCCTGGGTGTTCAGGGCCTGATAAAGGATCCACTGAAGCTGATGAAAGTCTGGAAAATAAGATCTACCACCTGCTGTCCCTGAGTGTGTGGGAGTAGAGGAGGAAAGTGAGGAGGCGCCTTGGGGCTTTCTGGTAATTACTTCTTGCAAAACGCTCAGCATCGCCTTCTCTCTAAGCAAAAACCCCAGTCCTTTTAAATGTTCTTTTGTTTATAGAGGAATTCATTGCCAGTGTGCAAACACAGATGATGTTTTATATAATTCGTAAATAATTGATATGCATATGATATTTTGACTATGGAAACACACCAACAAAACTGAATGGTTACAGAGACTGAGATACAGCACCATAGATGGATATAGAGAACCATACTTCGAGTGCATATATAACATACACCACTCCATCAAAAATCCTTCTGTGGCATGTTAATTAGATTGGGAAAGATTACAGGTTTCCTCCCTACACAGAAAAAATTATGCACAATAAACTGGAGAGTGAAATCCGTGCTGGCTACAATGAATTAATTTCTCTGTGACTGTAAACCTTAAAATTTTCAAAGTCAGTTTGCAGTATCTGTTATTATTTGCATATATTTGATTGTAAATTTCATAAACATAGTGACAGTTTTATTATAAAGCTATGATGCAAAAAAATGAAAAAATAAATCAGGCATTCGAATAAAGGAAAAATTAGAATGATTTTAGTAGAATCTTTTTAAAACAGGCCTTGAACTATCGCCACAAGCTGTATATAATATCTTCCGTCTTCAAAGAGAGAGTTTATATAGTTTGTTGAAATGTAATAGCATACAAATATTTTACATTTAGTGAAGATGTAAGTTACAGTTGCTTTCTTTCAGTAGGTTTACTTTTATTGTTGTTATCATTTATGATTTGTTGAGTATATTAACACTGTTTTTCACATGATTCTTGTGGAACAATCGCTGCTTGACAAACCCAGCATTGCCATCTTGGAAGGAGATGTAATTTTACTTTCTGTGGATGAGTTTGTCTAATTTTTCCTGATTTGTCATCCTCAGCATGATCACTTTTAATATGCTATAAAACAGAAAGCTTGAATTCTAAAATGTAATTTAATAAAGTTTTCACATTAAGTTAATTATTTTACATACCCATTTGTTTAATATAATGAAGAAATCTATCAGGCTTGTCTGCTAGGATTTGTATGTAAGCAATTTGCAAGAAAATCCAGATTGCTCTAGTTTTAGAGTTATAGGACTGATGAACATATATATATACACTGATGTATGCCATGTTCAAATACCTATACATATAAATAGTAATGGATTCATTGAACTAATCTTATACACAGCAACGTTCTTGAGTCTAATAATCAAGACTTCAGTTCCCATTTCGGTTCATTAAGTTAAAAAAGTGTAGAAATGGGGTAGATTTATAATTCAAAAAAACCTAGACCAATAAAATATGTTAGTACATAAACTCACAAATCATTAGATTTATATCCGAGTTTTGATCCAAATGTTTGATTTCATCCAAATCAAATAATTCTTTCAACTTCCCACTGCGTTATACAGCACATGACTTCATAATTTAGAGTGGGTGGTCTTCATTTCCTATATCTTCCGTGGATTCTCCAACTTATCCTAGGCAATTGCCAAACACCCTAAACCTAAAACAATAATGATGCTTCTTCTACCAAGAGTTTTAAGAAGATTAATTAATTTATGAAAGCAAAAGGATATGGTGTAAAAAGTATCCTTAATTAAATTTGACTTTTTTTTTCCAAATGAACTATATAAGGTTTACCGTAAAGTAACATAAAGTTTTTGTAATGGTCTAACAGTAATTAATGTAAAAATTAGTGCCTTCAGTGAAAGATACTTGAGCAGTTCAGAACTCTGAGACTGCAGTCCTCTATGCACTGTTCTCTCCTTTCACATTTACTTATTGTATGAAATTATGGGGGAGGCGAGGGGCTTAATATTGTTAGTAAGATAGAGCAGGAAATCTTGTTTCTTACATTAGAATTTCAGGGTTCTCGGCTCTAATAGAACATTTTTCCTTCTGTTTAGGGGGAAGGGGGGGAATCACCTTACTTTCTTGAAGTCTTTCTGTTTGTGGTATGCTCTTCAGGTCAAAATACTAAGGGCATGAAATTGTTATTAGCTCTAGCTATTAGAAGAAAGTGTTCATTCTTCATTAATCACATCTAATGCAACAGTTAAGAAAAGGTTAGCAAAAGGCTATATCCTATTTATCAACTCAGGACTTCAACTTTCAGAGATATGATGTCAAGAAAATGGCTGCTGTCAGCAAACACAAATTTGCTAGCTGTTGAAAGGGCAAAGGGACAAGAGACAGTAATTTTCCTACAACGCATAGGAGAATCATTTTCATACCATGAGGGACTCAAACGTGGAACAATCATTAGGAGAAATGTGACTAAGGGTTTTGGTTACTGTTTTGATCTAAATGAGATCAAGTTTCTGGGTTTTTTTGTGCTTTAACCTGATGCTAGGATTCTCAGAAAGTCTAGGAAATTACACACCCAACCCTCAGAGGAGTTTGTTTTATTTTTTGCACATAACACCTTTAAGGTCTTTAAAATATTGTAGCCTAGAGCTGCAGGTGATAAAATTAATGTTTCATAATTTTATTAAAACAAAATTAGCAGGAAAGGTATAAGACAGTACCTTGTTTGTTAATAAGACAACGTCACATAGCTGTGAGCTTGCAGAATCTATTTGCACATGTGCTTTGGCCTTACCACAAGCCTCTGCTGACTTTCTATTCCACCCATGCAAAGATCTAGGTTTCTTTCATTTCCCTGTTTTAACACTAAAATGTACTCTCTTGTCATCTGTAGCGCTATGACTGCCATCGTGTTGTAGAAAAAGTGTTTATTTAGCAATTTTGTTTCAGCATAGAGCGAGAGAATCTAACTTAAAATGTCACACATATATCATTGCATATCTTTAAAAGCCCACTACTGCAAATATGTCTATGTGCATAGTAGCAATTTTTCAGCTGAGACTTGGTTTTTGTATTATAGTATCTTTTTGTTTAGACTCTCTGTGGCTCAAAGTACTCAGAAATCATATTTAGCCAAGAAGCTGAAGCCTAAGAGTTAAAAAAAAGGATTTTTTTTTTCCCCAGTGCACATCTAGATTATCTAATATATCTAACATTCCTCCAGTTATGCACCTAGAATTGATGGCATTCTGTGATCATTAAAATGCTCTAAACCTTTAAAGCTTTTTTTTTTTTTCCTTAAATTCAAAATTGTAATATTTAAAACTACCCATATAATCTGAAGGACAATGAAATGCTGAACCAAAGGAAGGCTTTTTGCTTTCTGCTCAGATTCTTAAGATATATGGTTTCATCTGAGGGTTCCCCTTCATTTCATGCACAGAAAAATGAACATTCATTCATAGTAGAAAGCGGAATTATTTTATTTTTTAAACTCTCTGAACTAGTTCTGTACCATCCCAGACAATTAGCTATCCCTAATGATCTTCATGATGGTCCTGTAAACGTTCCATCAAATATAATTTGGGCACAGAAGAAGAACCAGGGAGTTGCTGAACTACATCTTTAATAAATGATGTCCCTGCAAAGTTATTCAAGTGTTACTGTCAACTAAGCTTCACATTTCTCATCATCCTCATAATCAGCTAGCTGTTGAGGATCATATATAACACAGGTTTGCCATTTGCAAAGCTTCACTTGAAAGACTGATGCCCTCAGTGGTATAAATTGTGACCACAATTCTGAAGCAGTGAGACTCATAAGAAATATGTGCTGACATCACATTTCTACATTTTACTGTGGAACTGACATTTATGCCATTTATTGCCAAGTGAGAGATGAAGCAAAAATAAAGGACTAATGAAAGATGTCATTAAACTTCCAGGAAAGTTTAAGCCCTGAATTTAAATAGAACTGTATAGGAGACGTATGTGTGTGAAATGCAGCACCAATCCACCCCAAAACCTCAGGTATGAGAGGGAAGTGGTCCTCTAGAGAAGGACTCTTGAGATCCTGGGTCAAGAACATAAACACAGGAAAAGATTACACAAACATGATGGACCCTGAATGCGCTATGTCAGCCTGTGATTCAGGAACATGGAGCAGGCTCTCTGGGCTCCCTGACTCCAGCCAAATTCCAGAGATTAATAAATTATTGGGGTTTGGTTTTTTTTTTTTCATGAATGGAGGAAAGAGATCTGAATGAGTGAGGAGCAGACATCCAAAGAAACTGACAATGTGGATAAGTCTTTTGGCCTTCAGCAAGGAAGCTTAATTTCTATAACAGAATTAAAATAATAACACAAGTTAAAAAAATTTCTGGGTTTAGGCTTGGGGATTTGGACTCATAGATGGTTAATCCCCAGATTTTTGTCTAAAGAGCATGTTCTGCTTTCTCAAAATGGCATACTAGTAAAAAAAGCAATAAAAGGGGAACATAAATTCTTTCTCTCTCTCTTTCTCTTTCCCCCGGCCCCTTCTTCCCCATCCACCCCGGACTGACATCTGAAAGTTAAATTGCAAAGAAATGGTCTCCCTTAAACTGAAGAATGTCATATTTATTGCATCCTTGAAACACTTTCCATAATGCCTGTATCTCACATCTGAGCAGAGACATCTCCTGTATTACAGGTTATGTGTTGTTTGACTTCCTCTCCCTCAGATACTCTCAGAAATACAGTCTCCCAAATGTTATGGAGAAAAAAGATGACATGGAGTACTTGGTTCAGCCAGGCATGGCCTCTATATATTTTTATTATCCCAATCCATCAAAGAACCGACAGAATCTCTTATGTAGTCTCCTTGTGATATTTGTGAGAGTGGCTGTTCATCCAGACTGTAATAATAGATTTCGCAATTTCACACTAACATCAGTTAATACAAGCGTGGCTGCTAGGAACAGAATTTCCATTGTGGGAGAACAGTAATACACTTTCTTTTGTGTGTGCATATCTAAAAATCTTGTTTAAATAGTTCTTTCTTCTGTGTGCCAAGCAGTTACGCTTTCCAAGATAGTTGCCTGCTCAGTATTTTCTTCACTGTAAACTTTTGGCTTCTATTAACTGAATGAAACTCTGAAAGCTTCACACTCTCTGCTACAATTGTGAAGTGCTCTTCTGGCCTGATAACAGCAATGTTAACAAAATGTATGTTTGACACATATGACAGCTTTTGCTGAAGGCTTATTTTTAAGGCTTATAATCATTCAGCAGCAATTGGAAATTTCTTGTTAAATGGTAGAAAGCTCTTTTTAAAAAAAAAAAAGAAAAAAGAGAGCATTTTAACCAAAAGTGAGAAAGCTTTATAATGTGAGCACACATATACATATAAAAATTATAACAGGGGAGAAGCTCAGAAGACTAAGATAAGAAACAACCCTATCAGAACTGACATGGGTGATTGACTAGATTAGAAACTACGTACAGAGGCTAAGTGTGCTCAGATTCATAGGGCCAGATGGATTTCACCTGAACATGCTGAAAGAGCAAGGCCACTGTGACCTGTGAAATATATCGTGCAGCTAGGGAAGGGTCCATGATGGCTGAAGATGGCATCTTTAAGAAGAGCAAGGACAAATGTTCGGTCTAGTTAACCTCAGTCCTTGAAAGATCCCAACCATGTTTTTTTTTTTTTAATCCATTTCCAAGCACATCAGGAGAATAAGATAATCAGAAACAGTCAATACAGATTTGCCAGTAACAGATCATTCATGACCACACAGATAATAAAAGGCTGTGATGATGAAGAGTGGTGATGCAATATACCATGATTAAGAATGCCTTTTACATTCTCCCACAACATTCTCGTTTGGAAGCTGAGGAGATATGGACTGAAAGTACAAACCGTTAGGTGGAATGAAAACTGGTTGGACCTCCAGGCTCAAATCAATGCACCAGCGGCAGGCACCTAACAAGCAAATTAACCCAGACATTGCTGCTGAGGCCAATATGGCTTAATACTTTAATCATCAACCTAGGCAATGAAAAAGAAAGCAACCTCAACAAATTTTCAGCTGATAATAAATTTGGGTGAAACGGTTACCATGCCAAAAGGTAGAATTTCAGTCCAGAAAACTCTATTACCAGTCTTAGAGAAACCTCATGAATTTTAACAAACAGAAGTGCAAAGTTTTGCTTCTGGGACAGAATAACCTTGTGGTGGGGATTAGAGGGGTACAGGTATATACAGGCCAGGAAATGATTGAGTGGCAGTTCTGATGAAAAGGACTAGGAGGCTGAGTGGGCATCAGGCTGAAAATGAGTGAAAAGCATGTTCTCATGTTGAAAAAAAAAAACTGCATAACCAGCAAGTCAGGGGAAGTAATTCTCTACCTCTGACCAGCACTAATGATGCCATAACTGGAACACTCTGTTCAGTTTTTGGTATACAGTTTCAGAGCAATGTTGGAGAGCATATGACCTGTGAGGAGAAGTTAAAGAAGCTATTAAAGGGCTTTTTTATTCTGGGAGATTGCACGCTGGCAGTAAAAGGATCTAATAGCAACCTACAACTAGATATGGGAAAGTCACAAAAATGATGAAGATACATTTTTCTGGGTAGTGCCAGATAATAAAACAAGGGGCAGTAGCCACATATTGTAGTTTAGGAGGATGAAAAAGGACAACATAAAAACCTCTAGGTATGAAGGTAGTGCACTATTAGAAGAGCTTAGCTGGAAAAGTTGTGAAATATCCAACCTTGGAGCTTTTCAAGACTTAGATAGACAACCACTGATGTAAACTTAGCAGTAGTCCGTGGTTTGAATGGGAGGCTTAAGCAACGGCCCTCCAGAGGTTCTTCCTCATCAATATCTCCATTCCTGTTTTTTTCTTCCACAAAACAGTTTGTTACTTTATGAATCACATGTCTATCACCTCTAACATCTTGTAAGCTAATTGTGTACTCTGTGAGGGTTTTGCTGAACATTCAAAATGCATCAAGTATGTTCTGTCTTTTTTTCTGTTATTTCTTCACAATGTCCATCATTCTTTTAGCTTTATCATTGATTTGACTTTACTGATTTTCACAGTTCTATCATTTGATATTTATCTGTATTTTACTTCATCTGTCATTTTAATTCGCCTTTATTCAGCACAAAAGACCTTCTGAAACTCTTTGCAATTGGCTCTTTCTTTTTGCTAAACCACATATCTTGTTCGTACAAGGCTTGAGTATTGAGATGACTGGGTAGAAAAGCATAAGCACTATCTCATATTAATGGGTCTCCAGTGTTGACCTATCTACTTCAAAATTCAAATCTATTTACCCTTTTTTAAAATAGTTATTGCTTATCTGTATGAGAATCTTCCCCTTATATCCCATGACGGATTAGGTTTTTCAAGATGTTTTGATGAAGAGTGTAGTTGAATGAACCTTTGAAACATCTAAGTAGATTTAGATTAGCTGGATATTCTCCTTGTTCAGACGCTCACTGATTACCTCAAAGTACTCCATAAGACTTCTGAGACACATCAGTGCACAAAATAGCATTGTTTTTTTCAGAATATCATCCCTGTAAACATTAGTTAAACAAGAAGTTACACACTGTAGTCTGTGATTCAACAATTTTATCCTTTATTTCTTTTAGAACACCTACATAAATAAAATAGGGCACTGACAAGTTGTTAATGTTCATTTTGTTTATTCTTTATCTAACTTACCCTGACACTTCAGAATCTCATTGATTTGAGACAGTCTATCACCCTGTGAGAGAAAATTTCATCATGGGATCCTCTCAAAGATTCTCTGGAGTTTCAATGCAAATGCAAAATGTTAATTAAGTTTTGGGGTTTGTTGATTTGGTTTTGTTTTTTTTTTTTTTCTTGTAGAGATTATCTTCTCTTGTCTTTGTCACGAAAACCAATATTAGATGAACAAACTTGAAAAACTTTTGTTTTGAAGCTCTCACAGGATTTTATTTGCTGACAAAAGTTTTAGTTTTGCACTAAAACAATAAACTAGATGTAGAATAGTTTTACATGTAATGAATGTTAATCTCAGTTAAATCACTCCCGCTTTGGTGGAGTTAATTGAGATTTACTGCCTGAATTCATGCTGTCAATGTAGACAGTGAAAAAATTCAGGTCAATTTGGGATTTATAAATCATTGTAAATAAATCTTATTTGATGTTATTCAAATCATAATTTGTATTACTCTCCCTCTAGAATGGGACATTCCATTTTAGGTTCAAATGGAGACTTTGTGTGAGAATACTATTAAATTCAGATTAAGGAAAAAGATGACAAAAAAAGATTTTTCGTGGGGAAAACGCAGAAGTTCCGCTACTTGCTTTTTTCTGTTGGCATGGAAAAGTGTTTAATGGATGGTCATCATTTTGTGTGCAATACAAAACTAATTGTGATCTTGCATAAATATGAAATAATGGCTTGTATTTGGTATCATCAAAGTGGTATTGACAGCAGCCTGTGCAAAAGAAACCTGGAAAATATACATTAAAACCAATAATCAATTTCAAAAAATTCTATTGATTACAAAAATCTATTGTTACAACTAAGTTGAAGATTTTGACAAACGCAATATTTCCAATAAATTTATGTTTGGAGAATAAAAAAAAAAAAAGAAAAAAGCAATGCCTCTAGATTCACAAAGCTGTCTAAAGTGACAATGCTAAAGAAAAGTGTGAAATTTCATGTAAATTAATAGCTTACATTGATCTAGAGGGGGACTGGTAAATCTCAATTTTTTCCTTTCAAAAGTGAAGGTGTGAAAAGTGAAATTATTAAAAGACACTTGAACTTACCAAAAAAAAAAGCTATTTAAGAAGTCTAATATAAGTACATCTAGAGTAAAGAGCTTAAGAAAATACAGGAAAGCTTTCACACTCAAGCTACATCATTTGGCTTGCCAGACAGGAAGAAAAGTATAAAACTATGTCAAACTAAATACTATTTAAAAGTTTTAATATTTTTTCTCTGTAAAATAATAGATTAATCCAGGTATATTTTAAATGAGCTCATGGAAAAGTCAGTTAACATTAATTTGCTTAATGTTTTTATGGTGTCCGGCAGTTTAAACCCCAAACCTTATGGATCAAACACATCTTGAGTTCAGCTCCTTGGTTGGCAAGTAGCCAGCTTGACCATAGAATAATATATTTTCAGTGCAGGCCTCAATCTATTTCTGACCTTTAAAAGAAGATCATTATATGAGATTGATGAAGCTGAGAACGATTATCTTCTGTAACCATCATCATGCCATACAACACCTGATTATTTTCCTGCTTTATGAATTTTATATATCCTCTGACACTTCCAATTTATCAGTTATTGCCCTTCAAGTGAATCATCTGAATTTAAAATGATAAAATATTAAAGGTAAAGCAGCATATGCATATTATTGTACTCTCACACAAGCACTACGCAATAATATAATCTAATTTGTTGACAAAAGTTTTAGAGAATTTTTTCCTATAGTCGTAATCTGCAAGCGTACCCACGCACAAACCCTTTTGTTCATATGCTTAACAGTATTTAATAGCCACATTTTCTTTGTGTCTTCAGTCAGCCATCTACATTTGCAACTGATAGTACAGTAACAATTATTTGTACTAATAAAAAGGAAAACAAAAATATTCTATGAGAAGAAAAGAAAAAAAGAAAATGTTTCTATTTTCTACTACAAGGATACTCATATAGATTCCAAAATATTTTGCAAGAAAAGTGTCGTTATCACGCAACCTAATTAGAAATGGTAGATTGTTGAAGTCTGTGCCCCACTAATTAAGATATATCTCACACAGGAAGGACAGTACAGGAAAACACTGGCAGTAATGAAAGAGCGAGTGCCAGTGAAGTTGGGCTCTCTATTCTATAGCTGTTGATAATGTGATATTTCCAGAGTAAAGCCTGTTATGACTGAGATCCATCTTAACCAAGGTGTTTTCCTGTTTTCTCCTGGAAATAGGAGAGAACACTAGTGTAACTTTAATAGTCCAGTGGATAAATAGCTACCATTCATTTCATCAGGTGAATCATAGCAACTTATAGTTTGAACATGTCCTGAAAAGATCAGCTTCTGAAAAGAACTTTTTTCTAGTGAAGGAAATCTCTGAAATCAGAGTTAAACTGCTCCTTTTACCCAGTGAAAAGAAGGAGATTAGTAATCTCTGCTACAAACTCTGTTAGTTGCTCTCTTCAGAGTAAATCCTTCCATCCTTAATTTATAGGTATCTACTGTGATCACAGCACAAACTAAAGTTTTTGCAAATTATTACCTTGTCCTGGTTTCAGCTGGGATAGGGTTAAATTTCTTCCTAGTGCTGTGTTTTGGATTTAGTATGAGGAGAATGTTGATAACACACTGATGTTTTCCGTTGTTGCTAAGTGCCCTCCTAGTCCAAGGACAGCTCCCGTGCCTACTGACAGAGCTAGGTACACGAGATGGGAGGGAACATAATCAGGACAGCCAGCCCAGCTGGCTAATGGGGTATTCCATACCATGTGACGTCATGCTCAGTATATGAAGGGTAGGCGTGATCCAGGAAGTACCGATCGCTACTTGGTTATCGGTCAGCACGGGTGGTGAGCAATTGCATTGTGCATCATTCATTTTGTATATTTTATCATTATCATGATTATTTTCCCTTTTTTTTTCTGTTCTATTAAACTGTCTTTATCTCAACCCACGAGTTTTTCTCACTCTTACCCTTCCGATTCTCTCCCTGTCCCACTGGGGGGACGGGAGGAGTGAGTGAGCAGCTGTGTGGTATTTGGTTGCCTGCCAGATTAAACCACGACATACCTTTACATGTTGACTCTTGTGCTTGAAAGTAAAGATTTTTTTTTCCTGTTTTCTACTATAAACACATTATATAGATGATAAAATACTGGCATCACATGAAGCTGAGAATTTTTCTTATGCAACATATATTAATAAGATTAAAATTTGCTTTCTACAGTGTATAGCAAAATTAAACTCTGGAGAAGAGAAAATATCTGTATCTTTCCTTTGGCAAGTACTATCCACTACCATAAAAGTCAGAGCCAGTTAAGAGCTCAAAGACAGCAATTTAGAAGAGGTTGTAATCTGAAGAAAATCTATTTTCTTTGAGAAACATCCCATAAACATTCAATTAAAACAAAATCTTTGGGCAAGATCATGAGTTGTGTTGATGTTGGAGTACTCTTGATGTACGCTTAACTGATAGAATAAAGAACTAAAGACAAACTCCTGTATTTTTAATTGGCAAAATTTATATTTGTCAAGTTTAATCTGCATTTTTTTCTAGAAATAAATCACCATTGAGGAGAAAAAGTAAATTTGCTACCATAGATGACATGCTTGTCATAGAAGAATTTTAATGATCATGAAAGATGATCATTAAAAGCAAAACATTTTGTGATAGTGTCAGTTACAATGACACCAGGCAGACTTTCAACAGAACTTGCCCCATTTTAATGTGGAAATTTTAAAATTCAGGTTCCCATAGACCCAGAGATCACACAGCTTTCAGGATTTGTATGGTAAATTTCAGGTCATGGAGACAAAACAGGGACCTCAGAGCTTGCTTAGCAGGGGTTTCCAGGTAAATACTGTATAGCCAAATTTAACTACAATTGTGAGATGGGTAGTCTATGTTTTGACAAAAGTTATTGTGGTTTTTTTTAAATAGAAGCTTTTTGTTCCACTGAGTGAACAGCTGTGACATGAATTTAGCCCTTATTAGTATTCTATTTATATATATAAGTGCAGATATACTGGACCTCTCCGACAAGACAGAGTTCTGTAAGATACAAAAATTTCTTGGTTCCAAAGATTTCACAATCTGTTCTTCTCAAATTTCTTATTTCTCTGTAGGTTGGGTTTCTAACTTTTTGACTCACTCACTCTACTTACACATTATTCAGGGACAGATTCTCAAAAACTTCTCAGCTTAACATGTTTCTTATACTCAAATATTAATGTATATCACTTTGAGAAATGCAAAAGCTTTTCAAATAGAAATTGCCTATTATTTAGACTCTGTTACTGTTTTTGTTAATCAGGTGTATTTTGCAAAGGCATGACATGATTGCTTCTCAGAATGACTGCTTTGGGAGTTTTAATTTCTTCTGAATCTTGTATTTACTATACATTATATCTCAGTTTGTTGATTCTAATGGAGTAATAATGTAATTGCTGTATTGTAAAAAAATATTCTACTTGACTTTTTTTAACCAGAAACACTATAAAATTCCAAGTCTCAAACTTAATCGTCAAACATGTGCTGTTTATTTTTTTTACCGGGGTTCAATGAATGAATATAGGAAGACAATCAAAACTGAAAAATCACCTATTCCAGTAATCATAGAATAAGAGAATGGTTTGGCTTGGAACTGACCTTAAAGACCATCTAGTACCAATCCCCCTGCCATGAAGGCCATCTTCCGCTAGACCAGGTTGCTCAAAGCCTCATGCAACCTGGTCTTGAACACTTCCAATGATGGGAAGTGAATAATGAACCTCTAGATTACCTCAGACAAAGGAAAAAAAGAAAGAAAAGAAAAGAGCAGAATTTGAAAGGAGGTTCAATCCTTTCAAAGGTGATTTCTACAGTGATTTCATAGCTATGTATAAATAACCTATCTGAATATAACATTCTGTAACTTTTTCAAAAAGGAAGATGAACTTGCTGACTTTGATGATGTCAGGTAATGATTATGTAGCCTGTAACATTTTAGGCTGGATCAGGGGAAAGCTTTTTAGCATATCTGTTTCCTATGCTTTAGTTAATATCAGGGGGTGATCTCAGAACAGATAACATTAATTCTTTTTGAACGCAATTATGCTGGAATATCTTTTCCAGTCACTAATGGGTATTCAGTTGGAGCTGATCTGAAGTAAACCTTAGCAGTACCTACACAGTGGTCAGCAGAGCCTCAGCACCAACATTTCAGTCTACAGATCCTCTCCTATTGTGCAACTATTTGGTAATGCAAACCTCTTTCTGCTAATGCAGCCACATTTCCTCCAAATATATTAATGCATCTGCATATATGTTCACAAGAGAATGAGAAGGGAAAGTTTCAGCTTTAAAAACTCCAGTTTTGCATGACATAAAACAAAATTGCATTTTCCCAAGTGAAGGATTTTAAAATTTACAGGTTTAAAATATTTAGGTAGATAACAAGAACCTTCATCAGATCTATAGATTGTTGACCTACAAATCAATAAAAACTTAAAAGATGGATAGATTATACTTATTACTGATCTTCCTTTATTCTAAGAATGGTTTCTGAAAAGAGCCCCTTTTTATGCTCCAATAATTGCTGTGCAACAAAAAAAGTGAGCAAATTTTAACAGAATGGGAAAAAAAAAAATCAAACTAATGGCTTTCCAGTTTGTGAGATTTTGACAGAACTAGCTTTGTATATTTGTGCTTTTTACAATGCTTTAACCATAAATTTAAAGTAAGTTAGTATTGTTTACTACTGACCTGAGGAGCAAACAACACAGAGGTTTTTCATGTGTTATATTTCTAAAAAAATATATGTATTTCGATGAATGAGCTGTAAAGGAAAAGAGAATTTCCCTGGCAGTTTCCAAGTCAGTTCATAAGACACTTTAGGAACCTGCTGATAAAAGATCTGTTTATACATATAAATCATCATTACTGTCTTTCTTCTGAAGGATGAGAACGAATTGCTTGGGTGATACCTTATGAAAACTCTAGATTCAAGCATTCAGGTATCAAACAGATAAGATACAATAACTGGAAGTTAACATTCCCGTAATACTTATTTCCTGAGATACATGTTATAAGTGAAAAAGCTTTTTATATTTTTTTCTCCTTCAGGGCTTGTTGCCTTGAATTTCTTCTCGTGAATTGGTACTGTTGTGCGTTAAGCCCAAGAGCTTCAAGCAGAGAGAGGCACATGACAACTTTTTTTGTCTACTTTCTACACTGTTCCAAATGCATTTTCTCATTCATGTGTGTAAAAGCAGATAAATTGGAATCACTAAGTGTGTAGGTGATTGCGCCAGGGAAAGTTTTATGGCTCTGCTGTTATGTTTTCTTTTAAAATTCAGATGTATTCCTTTGTTTTAAGGCTTAAAAAATTAAGAATTTGCAAAACGTCCTGGAAAGTAAGATAGTCATGCATGTCTGACATGTAGCTAAGCTTTTCAGCAGAGGGAAGAATTGAAGATGATTCCCAAGGCATAAATATCTACCTATCATAATGAGGTGTTGTAGATTAGATGGAGCAAAATTTATTTATTCTCTCCTAAGTAGTAAAGGACATGACTAATAAACCCTAAACCTATGTGTTTATAAAATGGTATGAGATTCCACATTAATTGAGAGGACATAAATGTTCCCAGTTGCAACAAAAAATCACCATTTATATATAGAGCAGTAGTCATTTCAGTTAAACACATTAACATTCTGTCCACATAAATGCTGAAGCAGGAATAAAAATTCATTGCAAAGCCAAATAAAATTTGGAAAACAAACTGAAAGATGTTCCTTCATATCACATCCTTACTTTTCTCATACCTTCTTTATATGCAGGTTGCTTGACATTATTTCTATCTCTCTTTCGAAGCTCACTGAATACAATGAAATCCACTTTTTGAAATTTGTTGAGTTCAGTTTACTTGTCTTCTTTTTGATATTAAGTACTGGCTATGTTGTCCTGGGCAATAAGAGAAGAAACATAATATACCAGAAATATCATCTATAGATTTATTAAATTATATCAGGGAAAAGTCCAGTAATAGCACCATCCAGCATAGATCATAATTTATTTTATAACCATTACCATATGGTAAAGACCTGTTCTCAGTTACCATCCCCTCTCCCACCTCCAATCTGTTATGTAAGCAGTTTTTGAACACCACAGCCTTCCCCCTCATATTGTGACAAATGAGTCAAAAAAGAGGGAACAACTCTTTACCATACTAAAGAATATTTTTTTTTTATGACTATTGCTCCAGTACTTTCTGAAATTTCCTTTTCCTGTTGTTTGAAATTTCAGTCTGGTGAGGAAACAGACTTCCAACTGAATAAATACAGACAATAACAACATGTCATCTTGAGAAAATATTAATTTAGCTGCCTAATTTATCCATTTTACTTAATCCAGCAATAAAAAGATAAATAAATAATAATTTCAAATTAGCTTACTATAATCTAGTAATACACTTTTAACCTCAAAACACCACATAGAATGAAGCCCACAACAAAGTTCCCAAAGCTATCACTTTGCTAGGAATTTTTAAAGAGTGTGGAAGGCTTATTCCAATTATAATAAATATCTTTCAGGTTTTATGGAACAAATTATACATTCTTTTTCAGAAACATCGGCATTAATTATTTTCTGAAGGAAGCTTTTTGTCAGATTTTTAAAGTCTGCCCAACTAGTAGCAAAGAACATTTGGGGGTAGCACTCAAATCAAAGTCATCAAAATATTTCAGCTATTGCTTCTGAAGTTTTCATGCCCCTACAAGAACTATTGCATCAAAAATTCTCCAAAATGAAGTTAAAACTTTTCCTAAAAAAACCCTACCCAAAACCAAATATTACAGATCCTAAAATCAAAGGTTATTGAGCAAAGAGATTACAAAAGAGATTATCTAGTGGATAAAACATTCTTAAAAGAAAAGGGAGGAATTAAAAAAACTATTGATTTTGACTAGTTACTACCATGTACAAATTCATAACACATAATTACATTCCTAAAAAAAACCAACCAACCAAAACCAAACAAACAACCAAAAAAAAAACCCAAACAAAAGACACCTGATGCTAAAGGAAATTGAGGAAAAAAAAGAAATAAAAAAAGACTATAAAATATTTACGAGAATTAAAATATCAGAAGATACTACAGAAGTGAGAATTATTTTTAATAACAGAAGAAAAATTGTTAGGAAATGTTTATTAATCTATGCTGATGTAACTTGCAAATAACTACTAACAGAGAGAGACATCACAAAATGCAGATGTTAACATATTTAAGGAAATATAAACCAGGGGCTAAACTGATAAAAATATTGTTTCTTCAGGGTTCATAATATGATTTCTGAAACAAAAATATGCAGATGAATACCAAAATAATATTTAATCTAAAACATATAAACTTAAATAGCAGCACATAACTTACAATAAGACAAGGAATTAGTTTTTAACTTATCAAATTAACTAAAAGAAATCTCAAACATTTGAGTAGATAGTAGATGTGTCTGTCTACTTGACTACCATTCACATATATAAGTCTATTATTAGAGACTAAAATGAACTATTAATATCTTATTTATAGAGTTGTTTTACATTACAACTAAAAATTGGTGTTCCATATCAGAGGAATACATCAATCACAATTAAAGAGCCGAAGTAACTCTGAATCTGATATGTTCTTTTGGGGGGATGTTTAGACTGATTAAAGTTAAGTCATTCAGAAAACTAAGCAGTGATACAACCACTTTTACTAGTTTTTGAAACACAACCATCCTCCTTAAGACCTTAAAAATATTTTTTAAAAAGTGTATTTTATCTCAGGTGTGCTTACAGAGCAAAAATTCATATGACTTGTGAGTATCTGAGATGTATTTTAAGATGCTCTGTTATTACAACACAGCAAAAGCTGCCTTACTGTTTGCATTATTTACACTAATACAATGAAGTATTTGGAAACTCAAATATAAGTACATAGTTGCCTTAATAATACGTAATAACATGTAAGGCATCATTGCCTTTAAGTTTGTTTCACTACTGCTTTCTGGAGTTAAATGACACTTCACATAACCTGTAAGGGATGCCAGTATATCACTACATTTTCTTTCTTCTTCTTTTTTTTTTTTTTTTTAACAAATATAAATATCTGTAAAGTTCTATTCTATCACAGTACAACCAACTCAAATAAACAAAATCTCTGGAAGGAGGGTCAACACTATCCTAATTTCAAGTGGAAATAGAATTTCATACAAATAATTAATTATTTTTTAAAGATGAACTGAGCTTACTCCAAGCCATTTTCTGACTAATTGATTTATCCAGAGTTCACAACATCTGAACTCCCCTGAAGAATTGCTCCTGTGAAGCACTATATCTTGCCTGCACTTCAAAATGTTAGCGTCATCATGAATTACCAATACCTGCTCAGCTGATATGGATTCTTTTTTTCTTTTAGAGTGTGACAACATCTCCATTTGAAACACATCAGTACCGAATTAAAAGCAGATTCTGCCAATAGCTATATGAGAATCACCTCCAAATGTGATTATAAATGATCCTTAAATGCTGACTTTACTAATAGTAATCAGCTTATACAAGTGAGGAATTTGTGTTCTCTTTCTACAGCCTCTCAGGATCTGTCAAGGTCAAAAAGTGTCAAGGCTGTGCATTAGAGATACTCTTACAGCAAATAAGCAACAAAAATGCTCATTAGTGAGCTTCAAAATTGATTTATGACAAAAGAACATTTTGAACCAACTGAAGGAAACACACTGTCAGAGGTGATGCTGGTGAGCAGTGCAAAAGCACATCTGGTAGTACCACCAAGACTTACAAACATTCTTTATCTCAGTATTTTGTTTTCCTGTTCTGCAACACGTAGGTACTCATCTACCCCAAAAGGACTTTGAATACTTCATGAACAGTTGCCTGATGAAAAGTTTGTTATTTCTAGAAGCACAAATAACATGACACTGTATTAGTTGAAAAACCTCCAAAAAGCCAAACCCACAAAACTTATACATAGTACTAGTACAAAAGTCCAGACAGCTCACTGAGAAATAATGCTTTTTAAAAATATTTCAGCTCTTATTTTCGAGGAAGACTGAAAAAAAATTGTATAAAACTACACATATAAGCTTCAACAGAGGGCACATCAAGCTCAGTCAACTCTCTGTCTTTTTATCTCCAGTTTCCAGCCACACATCAATATAATTTTGTGAGCTCCTGTTATTAAGCATAGTTGCCAGTCTTTATTGGCTCAAACTTGCACTAAGCCTGTAGCTAAAATCTTCAGTATTGTGGAAAAGTTCTACGGATAACAATACTGTGGAAGATTGCTTTCATTGTTACAATTTCCTTTCCAAACCTTTGAAGGTGTTTCAGTTTGCAATAAAATGTGTTTTGAAGCTTACTGCAGACGAGAACATTTGAAAATAAAGCCAAACCTTCTTTCGAAATAATTCCAACATTCTGTTAAAAATATTTCTTCATTTCCATTAAAAGTAAGATTAGGTTTCACTCAGTCTTTCTTGTTTTGTACAGTTGTACAAGGTTTCTTGTACAACTCTCTGGTTTCCTCCATCCCTAACTATCTTCCAGTAACCTTTTTGGGCACACCCATTTTTAAATTACTTAAATTTACAACAGAAATGCAGTAGAATATTTACACTAGAAATATATAGAAGCTTTTTCCCAAAGAATGTATAATTTAGAAAATGTTGGTTTATCTTCCAGCAGTGGTGCAGTTATACTAACATCGATACATCTAGCACTGTATAAACACCAGTAGATGTTCATGCTCAGTGAGAATTGAAAGAATTAATCTCTGAAAGGAAAAAAACAACTTTTCCAACCTCTGTCCCTACCTCCACCACTTACCATAGCTTTCTGCATGAATCAGCCAAGCACGTCTAAAAGTCAGTGAGGAGACAAAGCGGTTGAATTATTTTTCCTTAAACCACCTTCATTTCAGTTCCCTTAGAGCAAAACTTATTATGGCTTTTGGAAAAACTTTTTGATTTAGCTTGTAGATTCATCTATATTAATTAACAGGGAAATTATAATAATTTCTAGAATAACTAAATTGAACTGCTTTCAGATCAGAACCACATCTAGTTAGGCAGATTTGTCCGTTCTATTTATGACAACAAAAAGGAACATGTGCTATAAAACACCAAGACCTACAAGCTGAGTATTTTAGAAATCAGAAAACCAGAATAACATAAGATCAAACTGGCTAGATTAAAGTAGATGTCTACATAGACCAGTATCGTACTTTCAATGTAGCATTTCCAATAAAAGATGTTTGCGAAAGCATAAAAGAGCACATATAGAGCAATATTTTCTGGTGATTCTCTGCACACCAATGGTTTCCAGATCAGGGCTTTTGAATCAGAGCTGATATCACTCTCCTGAACTATATTGGATAGATTTTTTTCTTACATTAATTAAATGGTTTTGAGCTCATATAAACTTCTACTTTCCACTGTACCATATGGAATAGTAAGCCAGCCTGCACTGTCTGAAGTAGCATTGCTTTTTCTTGTTTTGAACCTGCCACTTGTTATTTTTTGTTCCTTACTGACCCTCTCCCACGCCACTTAAAATTTTAAAGACTTTTAACAGGCCCTAAAATATTTATCTCCACACTGAAGAGTTTAGGTTATTTAATAACTTACCATATCCAAAACATATATTCTTGTTGCTTTTTAACTTGTTTCAATTATGCTATGTCTTTTTTGAAAACCTGGAATAGGATACTTTTGTCATTGCTTGCCTTACTCAGGATGTGAGTTTGCTGCAGTTCTATCTGCGGGCATCCTGATGTTCTCTATATTTCTGCAACAGTTCTTACCATTTTATTTATTTTCTTAAATGCTGATGACCTGATATTCTCATAGACCTCCCTATTACAAAGCCAAGATCTCATTTTTGAATAGCAGTATTTACTTTACATGTATAATTTTATCCAAAAGTTTAAGGTTGCTTTCCCACCTCACATTCTTTTTTAGATCTCCGCAGTTACCTCCTCCCCAGTATGAAAACTGGTCATGTTTCCCGTCTTTGAACCAGTTATTTTATCCATGCCTATGGCTGTGGGATCTCCCATGTATACTGACTCATTTGAAGAATTTCAACAGGTCTATGAGGAATTCCTTTTTACGAAAAACAGATCTGTTTTTCTCTAATATCGTTTATTTATGTGTCCATTATTTAATATTCTTTGGAATACTTTTCATCAGTCTGACCCATTGGTAGTTGTGTTCTCTAAACTACCTCTACAGGGGCCATGAAGCAAAACAAACATTGTATTCAGAAAAAGTGAAATAAGAGTCTGGCCGTTGACTTGCTACACAACACAAAGAAAGATATATAATGTGTGATGTGCTTCAGCATCTCTGTCACAGAAAACCATAGGATATATTACAATTTTGAAAACACACTTCATATACTCCACCCTTGCTCCTTTACAATTCTTTGAATAAGGAGTGAAAAAAAACCTCATTCTTTTCTTCATATTTCTCTTGAAATAGGGTAGTGAGGTAGGATGCCATGAAGGCTACATAACACATGCCCAAACCAAAGCTTCAGGTATTAGCATAAGACTGATATTTCTGCTTGGATTACTCACAAAAGAAGTGAAATCTAAATCATAGGTCCTTATTAAAATGAGAATGTTTTATTTTGGGTACTTGTTCAGTGAGGATAATATCTAACACTGCACTATAAGCTATAATAACTCTTTCTGAACAATAAAGAAACAGTAAATGTTCACTTAAAATAAACTATTGACTGAGCACTGTGATGAGACATTTACTTTCTACAAACAGAATATGGCATCAACTAGTAATATATTTATCTGAAATTGAAAGAAAAAAAAAAATCCTATAGCTCCTTGGGAACAGACTTTTAAAAGTAGGGGAGAAGAGCAGGGTAGGAGAAAGGTGTTAATAACAGCTTGGATAAACTCAGAGACATCATACTGTTTGCTTCAAAAAACATTTTGCAGACTTAAATTCACAGCAATTTGGGCTGAAAAAGGACGTGTGAAAACACAATAAAAAGAAATTACATATAAAAGGAGAAAGCAATATCCATTTATTAACAATTCATCTAAGATACAATTTAACATATTTCAGCAACTATAAGGTTTAAAAGGTCAGAAATATCAACATCAAATATGGACAAACACCATGAGGGGGTTTTATAGCATATTAAGAATGAAAATAAAATGAAAATGTATAGTCAAGTATATCTAATATTTCCTTTTGTCTATAAAATGAAAAAGGGGACTATATGCATTTTGTATGTCTGAATTTGGAAAGTAATCAGCTACAACTAGTTTCAAAGAATCAAAGTTGGGATACTTTAAGATTAAAATATTCCGGAAAACTGAAGCCTAGATGAATTGATCTCGAGCTAAACAATAAGCCTTATTTAAGAACTTCCTATGACCTCGAAGATACAAAAAGACTAAATGTACAAGAAATGTAAATCAAAATTAAAAAATGGTTATTTGTCCAAAAAAATTTGGTTTTGTTTTTGTTTTCTTTTTGAAAGAATTAAGTCAATTGGTAGAAGTGAGTATTGATAAAGTATATCCTCATTTTTCCAAGGCAGTTAGTTTAGTTCCTCATTATATGTTTCTGTAAGTTTTCATTTAAATTGAACAACAACAAAAAAAAAGGAGTTCATTAAATGGTGTAAGAACAGGTTTGTTAGTGAATCTAAATATTACTAGGGAAACATCAAGCATCTGTGAGCAAAACCAGTTCTAGTTACATTCCTAGAGAGATTGGCTCATGGTCCAATACTACTGAATGCTTGCATGACCAATTTAGAGGATGAGAAATTTTTTCCTGAAGTATGGTAGATCAATGAAGGGGTCAGACCAGAGAGAGATGATTTGTTTGATTCTTTTGGAAGATGACCACTTACAGGATTGTGTCAAGATATGTTAAAAGATAACAGAAACATAGGACTTAATCTCTGCAAAGCACTAAGTTGTCACCGATAAACCACAACAAAAGCAAATTAGATACTTTCATTATAAAAAGAGGTCATGTATGATCCCTGAATGTATAAAAAAAGAATACTGTATAGAGACTGGGAAATTAAATTGTAACTCCACAGTGCTGAAATTACCTTACAGTCTCTCTTACACCTTATTTTAAATTTTTCCTCTACAACATAAAATGTGATCAGCTACACAATTGCTTACAAAACACACCACTGCAAGACCTCATGATTCAGTGGTATATTGGTACCTCATAGTTTCTGTCCCTAGAATAAATTCAGATTTTTTAAGACCATGTTCTTTATTCTAACTCAGATTTTTTAGGTTCAACAAATTGGTAAATGGATTTAAAACAGTGACCCATTAGACACCGGAAACCATACTAATTAATCTAGCGATCCATTCTGGCCTCAGATGCTACGAACTATTAAATATTCTAGGTGACTAAAATAATAACTAATACAAATAATACACATCACTACAAAGTTCAACAAAATATTGAAATCCCACTTGCAGTTTGTTCTAACAACTGTGGGAGCTGTCAAAATCACTCAAAGACAACAATACAAAGTCTGCTAGAAGCGGCATTTTTATATAAAGTATAGACTTTTTTGCATGGGGATGTTATTGATTTTTAAAGCAATATCAAATGAAATATCACTATCTGCAATACCTAATATGAATTAAGTAGTCCCTCAGAAGTCCCTCTTCAAAGGGCTTTAGAATTCACTGCTCCATGGATTTATCCCCCACCTGAGGGAGGACAATAAGAAATACACAATCCAGTTTCCATTAAAAAAGAAGACTGGTTTACATTCAACTAAAACTGTCTGATACAAACTACTTCATGCATTCAATTTTCTCTTATAATTTACTCACATTCCTCCAGAGACTGGCTTGGGACAATATAAACTGTGAGGAATGGATTTCAAGTTGAAAAGCAAAGTAATCTTCAACAACAAGACTCTTGTTGGAATGAGGCAGGATAAGGAAAAAGTCACTCTTCTACCACTTAATATGTCATACATTCAACTTTTGGGGAAAAATGCAGATATTGGATTGTGGGAATAAGATGGATGCTGATGTGTAACAACATCTGGACTTCTGGAAAGACAGAAGAACAAACTATATATGAAACTCCACAGTGTGGATTATTACTGTTTATAATGCATTTAAAAGATGATAACATAGGTTTCTTAAAGGCCAAGGCTACATTTATTCCAAAAGTTTTTAAGATTCTAAAACTGCAAAGTACAAAGCAAATGTAAGGAAAGATGGATCAAGCATCTTTGATGATCTTTTTTGCAACTTTTCTTTGACAGGCATTAATCCTGATTACTAGAAGATATCCGAATATAGGTTCCAACCCATCAATAAAAAAATGACTTTACAACAGAATTTACAAATGACTTTACAAGGGAACAAAAGATCAACAATGAAAGGTACAACACTTCGGCAGCTGCACCTGTTTGACAGTATACCTTACTCATGACTGCATTTCAGCAGAATTAGCTAAGGATTAAATGGATTTTTTAGGACAGAAATTATTTTCTTACAACATTAATCACAACCTAATATTTGATTGAATAAAGAGACTTTGAAAGTACTTTGACCAACGTCGTTTTGAATTATTACTTCTTTTTTCTTTGAGTATCAGCATTGTCTTTGACAAATAAATAAATGCATCTTAAGAAACTGAAAGATTTTACTACCTATCATCACCACCACAAGTTTTAATCTAAAATTCCCCTTCCCTGTTTTTTTGAATGGAAGATGAAACTTACTGTACAGAATACAAACAGGAATCTAGGAAACTTACTTTTTTTTGTATAAGCATAATTTACCTTGTTGATATTTCAATCCATATAGGTACATTGTTTTTTTCTTAGACATTTACCTAAAAACATTGCAGGAATTTCTTTGGGAAGTTGGGTTGTTACTGCAGCTCTAAGGATGACCCAAGATATGGGCAATGATGTAAAATTCATTCTATATTATCTCCCATCCCCACACCAGCAAAATAAATCTTGTAATATCATTTAGCTTCTGCTCAGGTTGAATATTTTAAATTTTATTCAAGGCAAAAATGAAAATGCTAAATTTATATTTATTGTGAAAACATATAGTACAGATTATAAATTAAATTACCTCTTTGTATAATAGAAGTAATAATCTGAAAATAAAAAATACTTAGGTTAACAAGACCCACAGTATCTCAGAACGTTTGGCCTTTTCAAAAGTCTGTGCTTTTCAACTAAAACTTAGATAAAAACTTAAGTAGAATAACTTCCACCAATTCAACACCTTGTGATAGAACTTTTTTCTTTCAGCAAACCTAAATTCTAGAGTCAAAGTCAATCTAAAATGAAATTTCAAAGGATATTTAAGGAATTTACTCTCATCCATTCAGATCTTCTTACTTTTAATTTTCTTAGGTTGGGAAATTTATTACTTAGTGTGCTATTTTTTTAAACTAACATAAATAAACAGGTGGAGGGGAGGAAAAAGAGCAGAGAAACAATCAGAAGCAAAGAATTTACAATGTATTTTATTCTTAAAACAAAGACAAACCACACACAGCAGACTGTCTTTAACTCATTTTCTATTAAGAACAAGTCATTTTATTATTCTGTACATTCTACAAGAGGTTTCAATAGTAAAATGCAATTTAGTTTTACTACAAATGGGCTGTACAGTCTCTTAAACAATGGCAATGTTACAAATAATACATATTGTTTATCAAGGGGAAATTTCAAGCAGTAAAAGATTATATTATTGTGAAACTGGTCATCATTTTTCAGCCACAAAAAGCACAGAAAGAAATTAAAAGAGCCACAGTAATGGATGAGGAGAACAAAAATTTCTGGTTTTCATTATGTGCATTTAGGGAAAATATTTTAATAGCTACTTTGTTCATTTGTTGAAAAGTATTTGGAGGAAGGTTTTGGATTTAAACTGCCTTACTTTTAAGATAAAACAGTTCGGGTTTTCAAAACTACTATGTTGGTCACCTTACAATTTTGAACTATTTACATAACACTAAAGAAAACAAGTAATAAAAATGAAAATCTTAACAAACAAACAAAGAAAAATTCTCAATCTGAGAACAAAACAGATATTGCTTTCATTTAAATTGCATTTTGACCAAAACAATCGGTACCTTGTGAAGGGAGGGAGGTCTATAATATGTAACAGTGTGGACATATGCAGCATATGGACGAACTATACCACATCTGCTGAACAGATGCAGCAATGGGATAATTCTGAAATCCAGCAGTAGTCAAGCTTAAGACGCCTTATCTAATTCAGTCCATGTTCCCTTGGGGATGTGAACATTATTCATTGGTATGGTGTGTAATTAAGAGGTAGTAAAAAGTTTTACCTTTCTGTCATTCTTAGTACTCTGTCTCTGCACCTAAAAAATACACTTCCTCTTTTTTTGACTTTGCCAAAGACTTATTTGGTATTGGAAGCAAAATGGAATGACAGAGGATCAAACACAAAGTGAGTGCTGAACAGCAGAGCCAAACAGTTGTGTTTCTTGCTCCTGTTATTAAAGAACCTTGGAGATGTACCTCCAGGTAGAACCAGGCAGGAACTTCTGGTTTCTGCAGCCACACAGCCAAAATGACTTTGAAATAAGATTACATTCGTAGGCAGTATATCTGCTCAAATTCATTAAGAGAAAAAAACTTCATCCACCACACAAAAAAAATTCAAAACAGAAATAAAACAACTGTCAATTTCCTGTAAAATTTAAAAAAAAAAAAAAATGTTTCTTGGCATCATCTTCTCCAAGATGTTTGAACATCATTCATTGTTTTCTAAGCCAGAACAATTACTTGTCTAATATCACACAATTTAAAATCAAGTTTTTTGGAATGCAAACAGGCCGAGTAAGAAGGCTTAAGAATAGGATGTATTTATTTGGTACTACTACAGACAGAACTTTATATCCAAGGTTGTTTGCATTCCAAACAGGGTTTCAGGGAACCCATCTGTAGTAATGGTAGGAACTGCAGATGGTCAGTCAGTCTGGAGAAAACAAGTAAAGGTGATGAAGAAGGCGGAAACCAATATTTCCTCAGCACCTAACAACGTTACGGTTTCTTCCAGTTGAGCCTGGTCTCTCACACATGCATTAAGAATTACTGCACTATGCTAGTATTTCTTTTCACTAATATTGATTAAGCACATCATATTAAAACAAATAGAGTCAGTTTACTTAAAGATCCTGTGTAGGATAAACGACAGCAGTTGCCAAGAATCCACATGTAAAACAGCGAGCATCACTCACAAAACAATATCGTTGACAGATACATTGCCATTACACGTGGTTGCTTTATACAGCATCTTGATAACTTGTTTGACAACAAATGTAACTTGCTTTGTCACCTCAGTGGACCCTTTCCTAAAATACTATTCTGTACCTAAATAGTTAATTGAAAAGTAAGGTGATTTAAACACTTGGCTGTCTGTGGGCTCCAGTGTTATCACAAACACTGTATTATCATTTGCTTTCAAAGGAGCAAGGTTTTTCAGTATATTTGGGGTTTTTTGCTAACTGCGATCATGAAGGTTAGCTAATGCTGCTGCTTTCAAATGGTGGGGTTCAGAATTCAGTGGAATTCACTTTCTACCAGAACTTCACTGTAACTTGACGCAGTTTGTTAAAACAGAGCATTTGCTTTACAAAAACACTGAGTTTTCCCATTGTCCAATGTTTGGGATACTGCCATGCAGAAGTAATGATAACTATCACTGGCTCTTTGCTTGTGAGATTATCTAGTGTATATCTCAATATAAAACTTATGTGTGTTTCCATAAAAAAAAGTTTTAATCCTCCCAGGTTTAATTTAAGAACCAGCTGATATAAGATTAAGGCTAACCTCATACTTCAAATAAAAGCCATCAGTAAGTTCCAATTTTGGCTAACTAGTAGACCCAATGGCAGGTGAAAGTTATCAGCGTTGAGCAATGGGCTGGCACACTGGCGGAGACAGGAATTTGTTTGCATGTCACTGTCTGCATCTGATGTTTCACCACACTTCTCCAACTGACTGCTTCTGACAGAATCCTGAACTAATTTTTACATCTCAGATGAAAATGTGTCATAACAGATCATGCACAATCTGATTTTAAAAAAAATCAGTTTCTTATTTCATTCTTTAGTACCTGATATAAACAAGAATTTAATAAACCCAGACATGACAGATATGTGTTAAACTTATTTTATTGAATTCTTTCCTTTTGTTCGTGTCTCTGTGTGTTTGTGTGCTGGAGTGGCAGAGAAGCCAGAAAGATTTATAGACTTTATTTTCTGATAAGTCTTACAAAAGAAAAGGTCAGAATTTTCAACTGCCTGGAATCTAAAAAACAATAAAATGTACAGACAACTCTCTATTAAAAGTAATAAAATTTAATATTGTTTTCATGAGTATCTCTTCCTATTCCCTTCTTTTTTAAATTTCTTTTTTCCCTGCACTATATTCATTAGTTTTAACCCCACTACTTTAAACAGTTTTAATTTAAACATACTTTTGGTTCAGGAAGGTATACAGGCTTTCTTATCTATCTGTTACACTATTTTCATCCTTTTTGTTTCCATTAAGCAAAGTTAGTTTGAAAATGTCAGACCTTAAGTTTGGCTTAAAAAACTCTCAGTGAAAAATAGAGGGGAAAGAAAAGTTCTGCAACATGAAGATAGCAAAGGGCAGCCAGACCAAAAAAAAGAAACAAACAGAAAAAAAAAAAGCAAAAAAAGATATCGGTTCTATCCACTAGGTGAAATGAGTTAATTAAATAAAAATAAGTTCCATAGGAAGATTTATCTTAATTATAGCAGAATTCTATAGGATCTTATCCAATTGAACTCTTTCTATCAGCAATACCAGAAGATTAGTTGTCATGGTTTAACCCCAGTCAGCAACTAAGCCCCACACAGCCACTCACTCACTCCCCCCGATGGGATAGGGGAGAGAATCAGAAGGGTAAAAGTGAGAAAACTCATGAGATAAAGACAGTTTAATAGGTAAAGTAAAAGCCACGCACACAAGCGAAACAAAGCAAGGAATTCCTTCACTACTTGCCATGGGCAGGCAGGTGTTCAGCCATCTCCAGGAGAGCAGGGCTCCGTCACGCATAACAGTGACTTGGGAAGACAAACGCCATCACTCCGAACATCCTCCCTTTCTTTCTTCTTCGCCCAGGTTTATATGCTGAGCATGACGTCATATGGTATGGAATATCCCTTTGGTTAGTTGAGGTCACCTGTCCCAACTGTGTCCCTCCCAACTTCTTGTGCACCCCCAGCCTGCTCGCTGGGGAGGTGGGGTGAGGGGCAGAAAAGGCCTTGACTCTGTGTAAGCACTGCTCAGCAACAACGAAAATGTCCCTGTGTTATCAACACTGTTTCCAGCGCAAATCCAAAACATAGTCTCATACAAGCTAGTATGGAAAAAATCAACTCTATCCCAGTCAAAACCAGCACATTCTCCATCCCTTATTCCATACCATTTAGATCCTGCTCAGGTCCCACACTATCCAATACATCTCATTTACCCACCCCCCCCACCCCCTCCCCCTTTCCCATCGTTTGGTACAATACACAGATAACATTCCCTTAGTCTATGGACCACCCCCATAAAATGTCTTTAAAATGTCCACAAATGTCCACAAAATGTCCATTGAATTCATTCAGTCCATGACTTTGTGCTCCGTCTGTTACGGTGGTCACCCAAGACAGGAGAGGTGGTGTGTTTTGTGGAGTTACTGGGCACCAAAGCCAACTCAGGTTGAGTCACTGCTGCACTTGCACTGCTTCTTGTAAGGCTTCTTCCTCAATGGTTCAGGTGGTTCCTGCTATAGCAATTCCTATAACATGCAACCCAAATCATGGGTTACAACAATTTAAAGGCATATCCATCACAATCTCCACCCCTGGTCCATTTGGGTTATGTTATAGGGTTTAAGATTGCAATGAATCCCAGCAAAAACCAGCATATTAGTAAAATCTGAGAAAGATGAAGTTCCAATTTGACATAAAAACTATCTGTAAAAGCTACAGCACTACTATTAAAGCAGGAACTAAACAGCAAGACAAATTAACATGCAGGTCTGCCTACAGCTGTACAACTTAACTTCTTGGTGGATAATTTACATCAGATTTAGACAGGCAATCCATGTTTATTAGTTCAAATAAAAACAGAATTAATCAGAAAGCAATACAGGAAATGAAAACACAAGTGAAACAAAGAATAATTGAAAGGATTGCGTACAACTTGAGAAAAAAACAGCAAATAAAATAAAAACTAAAGTAAGTAAACCCAAGAAAAGCTGATTTGGTAATTAATGAAGAAATGAGAAATAAAAAGTATTTTCAGCATTTACAGAAATCTAAATGTTATTTACTAAGACACTCTCTTCTTATTTATTTACAATTCATATAGGGACATCTACACTGCAAATTAGTTACGGCTGGTTTTAGTACATTAGGCAATCTATTCCACAACATTTGTTGCAAGAGAAGCATGTGGATGTTACTACAAGGCTGATCAGGTACATTTTAGCTCACATTTGTTCCAGCAGTGTTTAAAAATAAACACTGAAGACTGAACAGATATCCTTCCGTTGAACTTCCTCTGCCTTGGACTGTGCACGGACCATTTTTTTCCATATAAAACAAACACTGGATTCCCACAGAAAATATAGGAATTTAGAAATTTGGGATCAAAATGAGCAATCACTAGGGTTCCTCTTTTTTTTCTCTTTTTTCTTTTTTTGTCTTTTTTTTCTTTTTTTCTTTCTTTTTTTTTCTTTTTTTTTCTTTTTTTTTTCTTTTTTTTTTTTCTTTAACAGCAATTCACCAGTTTTATGCGGAACAGTCTCGATCTCTGCAATCTCTAAGCGCTTGAAATAATTTGCTACTCTCTCAACTGACACTTTTACTCCTATTGTCTTTCAGGACACTTTTAGTGTTGCAATTTCTAGCACAGTTTTGTAGTTTATTTTGTGCTTTCTTGGGTTACAAGCCTTTAATTGATCAATGGGTTTGTGAAAAGGGGTGTTTAATGAAACACCAAGGAGGTACAAAATAATATTGGTGTGTGCATTTACACAGTAAGTTAAGTAGCCAGTTAGGTGTGAATTTTTCAATTCCTATTTCTGGAGGTAAAGGCCCTATATTCATTATTTCACAATAAATACTAGAACTGGATATATAGACACAGGATTTAGAAACATGGCAGGGAAAACATTCATCTTGTCCACATCAATCTAATAAGCCAATGGGTAGAGTAATATATTTTGGTACATTTTTGTCTGGCAACTCTTTAATTGTTATAATAGCAGCAATCCCAGCCTCATAATCGAGGTGGAAAATGGTTTTTTCCTACACCACATCTCCCTATAAAATTACAATCTTTCCTAGGCTGCAATGGTAACTCACGGTTTAGATGGTGACATCTCAACAGAAAATCTTAAGTAGAAATGTGTGTGACTGCATGTGCAAATAACACAGCAGAGGTTGAAGAGGACAATACAGATAGCAATTAGGAGTACAAAGTACTGTACAAACTAAGAACAGTGTAAGTTACCCATTATCAAGAAAATATTCACAAAATGGATATATAACAGAAAATATTTAGTTGTTATGTGATCGAAAACAGAAAAAAAATTGTTATTAGATTGTAAATTAATTTTTAACTTTCCCCTAAGCAGCCCTTTTTATTACAAGTTGGAACAAGCTAGTACAAGTTACCCCTGTTGTACAAGGCAGGTAAAAAACCTCTGTTGTGCTATGCTACCACTGTATGCCATTATTAAGACCCAAGAGTTTTAGTGGGGTTTATAAAGTTTTCATTAGAATAAGTTACCTTGGTCCCTAAAGAAAGAGATGTCACTGCTGGCCTGCCTCTCTTTATTTTCATATAGCCAATGTTGTGCATTACAGAAATTTGTTCGTGTGTGCTTTTGTGTAGAAGCCCTCCTCCTCCTAGCCCACCACTGAAGAGGGGGTGAACAAGGAACAGATAAACGACATTAAACTCCTTTGAGTGTTACCACTGGAGGAATGTCAGGGAAGAGCAAACACTCAGCCATCTTCTATTAGATAAAAAAGAGTATTTTGATCCTTTTACACGGAAAACTGCCCAGTTTGGAGGAGATGAGAACTTCGTCTTTCTTTCTCTCACCCATTAGCTGGTTACTTCCCACTGCACCTTCCTCTCTATTAAACTGGTATACAAGTGCAGAGAGAAAAAAAAGTTACCATATTTTTCTCTGAGCAAAGAAGGAATTAATTGCCTCTGTGTGCTTTAGCAATCTTACTTCAGTAAGCTTCAGCAAGCTTACTTCAGTAAGCTTCCACACTTCCACGTTCTCAGCTCTGGCTGAAAAACTGCAAGCCCTTCAAAGTCTCAATGTAAATTTTTATTCTGCAGAAACCAAAAAGAGCTGTGTGGGCAATAGTGATAAGAAGCAGAAATGTGCTTACCATCTTTCTGTGATACAGGGTGGAAACAAAGCTCTGCAAGTTGAAAAATCTCCTAGATCCATTGACTTAACATGAGTACCATTAAGCCTGGGGATTTTCCCAATCCCTACTGAAACATCTTTTTTAGAATCTGAAAAACATAACAAACAGAAAATTTACACCCACTTCTCATCTGTATTTTAAAAATATAAGAATACATTATTATGTCCTGAAAGTTATTTTTCTTCCTATTGAATTGCCTGTGCTAAGTTTATCTGCTGACCAGTGTGTTATGTACATTATCCAGGTAACATATGCATCCCATAAAGTTGCTCTGTTGGTTTTTAAGTAAATTGCAGACCTGGCCACGAATTAACCAATAAGTAGTATGAAATAGTATTCTGTTTCTCAGCTTGGATTAAATACCAGTTGCTTTGATCAAACATGTAAAAAAATCTATTACTTTCTAATGAACATAATGTTCTACAATCAACTTGATTTGTATTATGTGGGGAATTACAATTTCACTCATTGTTGCTGGGAATGATATATTCCACTACAGCATCAGCCAGGCCTCAGAGATAAGAGGCTTTAAGAGTTTAATTAGAAAGGTTTTTAGTCTTAAAGATATGCAAAGAAGATTAATACTAGTGGGCTTGAACGCTACATGTGATCTCTGATGACAACTCCTGCTTAGAGGCAAATACTTGTTTTCTAATTAAAACCCACAGTACTAAAAATGCTTTGAAGAGACCTATGCAGCCATTCTTATTCTCCAGTCACAGTGACAATCAATTGGCACTAATCTGGATCTCTGCACTCAGAGGTACTGAGGGAAACAACCGAGATTTGAACATTTGTCCATGGAAATTTCCCAAAGACCTAGAGCTGTCTGTCAATTACAGTAATCACCCTTAACCATATATGATCATTACATACGTAAGTCATCACTAAAAGAAAACCACAGATGTTTTTGATGTAATTGATAAAAATTCTGGTGTTTCCTATACGTTTATTGAAGATAAGTAATTGAGATGATCTGACTCTATCATGGAAACCATTGTGAAACAGTAGAAATTTGCCATTAGTAATGAATGAAATATCATTTTGTCACTCATGAGCTTTATAAAAACCCCACTGGAAGAACACAGAGATTTTGTGAACTGCACCATCAGAGTAGAAATCTTAGGACAAATGCACTGCAGCCTATAATATGGGAATATCTAGAATCCTAATCATGTTTCACAAGTTGAACAATAATTACACACACAAGTTAAAAGTACTGAAGAGGGAATACAAGCTTTCTGATACAGGAATAGTGAAATCAAATCTGAGAAGCAGAATGGGGAGAGAATAACAGCGACCCAATCTAACACATTTGTAGATTAATTTTCTCAATGCATTTTGTACTTACGTATGAAAGAACACAGTACTACAACAACTTCATATTCTAATCTTGGAGTCTTCTCATATGGAGAGTGGTTGTGGCAGATACACCTTGTTCACACTAGACATTAAAAAGAAGTCTTTAACAGATGTCTTCCTGGCACTGTGAATGCTACAAGTGTTATAATAATCTTGGCAGCTAAACAGACATAATTAGATGTCAAACAAGAAGTCCCATTTGAATAAACAAAACTTTTTTATGCCACTATGTGCTCCAAATATTGTATCATAGTATGCTAAATGTCTGTTCTGAAAGGCACAAGATGGTAAAAATTTTGATGATGTAAAATGGTATGTCTTACCTATGAAAACTGTTAACTTTTTTTCTAGAAAGTTTAGACAGCCATGGAAAAAACAAGAGCTCAGAAGCTGCTCTTCTCTATCTAGGGCAGCTGATACCAGCATTGTTAAAAGAAAAACAAATAAAAAAAGAAAAAAGAAAAAACAAACCAGTCCTGTTTCTGTGTAAAAAATAAAAATAACTTAATACTAGTCAAAGACATACGAAGTAATTTACTTTTGTAAGGAAAAAAAAAAAAGAATAAAGAAAGCAAGCAGAAAAGAAACATTAATTTTCAGGTGAAGCCTTTGGACCTTACTGTACTTTTCTTCCCCTCCTACCCATGAACCATACAAGTACAGACAGCAAAGAAGTGAATATTTTTGTTGGCTTCTCAGATGACCTGTTGTTCCTAAAACAATAGGAGAGCAGAAGAAAGGGGAAAAGGTTGGATCTCATGATCACCAGACATATTGCTTTTAAAGGCCAAGAAGAATGGCAAAACAGATGCCGAAAGCATCATTTTCAACACTGAAGAAATGCTTATTCATTCTATGCAGTTTTACATCTGCATTGCATATTTGAGCTCAGCCTGAATTCAAGTCTTGGCTTAAAAGGCGTCCCCATTCACTACTGTTTTATCCAAATTAAGACAGTGAGGTATTTGTCCCAGGCAAGAGGCAGTAACTCACTAAAACTTGCAACTGCCAACAACCGGTGTTTCATACCCAAGACTAGTAACTATGAATTTTCTTTAAGACATGTGTGTCAATGATATTCATTCATAGTTAAGACTAATGTGTTTGAAGGCACAGATTTCAGGTGAAAGGCTGAGGAGAAACCAGCATAGCCCATCAAAATGGCTAGCTTCAAGCAATAGCAAGGTGAGGTGAGGAAATCCTTTTAGCTAGGAGTGGTGCCTTACTCTGCCACCCATGGGATTACACGAGTCCACATGGAAAAATAATCTGCTTGATAGAAATTGACCGCTTATGGCTACTATCTCTGATGAGAGAGCCAGATACTTGTAAATGTTCATCTTTTTATACTGTTGCCTTTTAATCTAAATGTCTGATATTACCCTGCAGTGAGGGAGGAGCTTCACAAAGCAAGGGCATAAGGTTTAGTTAAAACATGCCAAGTACTAATAGCATCTGAACTACTGTTTTCCTGAGGTACACCAATTTACCATCAAATGGAGGAGATGTTACCATTTGCACAAGACTGGTCCTGGATCTTGCAACAGTCTCAGTCCAGGAGTAGTACCTTAGAGGAGTTAGAGCGCAGGGTTAGTCCACAAACACTGTTTGAACACAGCTTGATTCACTCCATGGTAGTAGCCTCACATGGTGTAGACTAGCCTGATATGCCTCCTCAGTACAGGCAAAAGTACTTGAAATACTTTTCTCATGTCTGTATGAATATCTCAGGATAGGTTTTCTTCCTCACTTACCAGTATATAAGTCTCCCAGCACTAATGTGCACTGGGTGGTCCTATAGATCTCAGCCAATATGGCACCACATATACAATTTCTTTCTTCTCTTCTCTTTTTTAAGTAGAGATTATTTATGTATGCTAACACCCCAACATTAAATTTTTACAAGTGGTGGTAGCAATTTATTTACCTACTTTTATCTGCTCATCTTTCCCCTTCAAGTATGTGTCACTCCCTAGTTCCCTTACAAATCAAATGAGCATAATACTGCTTACCAACTAAATCACTGGACTGTTAGCATAAATTAATAGAGTTATGGAGGACTTTCCTAGCACACCACAAATAATGTTCACTTTGTGTATGAAATGATGGGAAAATCATGGTAAAGATGAAAGCAATCATATGCCTGGAAACATGGTGGGATGAGTCTCACGATTGGAGTGCTGCAATGGATGGCTCTAAGCTCTTCAGAAGGGACAGGCGAGGAAGGAGAGGTGGTGGGGTAGCCCTGTATGTTAGGGAGTGCTTCATAGAATCATAGAATCACAGAATCATTAAGGTTGGAAAAGACCTCTAAGATCATCGTGTCCAACCGTCAACCCAACACACCACGTCCACTAAACCATGTCCCTTAGGGCCTCATCTACACGTCTTTTAAATACTTACAGGGATGGTGACTCCACCACTTCCCTGGGCAGCCTGTTCCAAGGCCTGACCACTCTTTCAGTAAAGAAATTTCTCCTAATATCCAATCTAAACCTCCCTTGGCGCAACTTGAGGCCATTTCCTCTTGTCCTATCGCTAGTTACTTGGCAGAAGAGACCAACACCCACCTGGCTAGAACCTCCTTTCAGGTAGTCGTAGAGCGCGATGAAGTCTCCCCTCAGCCTCCTCTTCTCCAGGCTAAACAACCCCTGTTCCCTCAGCCGCTCCTCATCAGACTTGTGCTCCAGGCCCTTCACCAGCTTCATTGCCCTCCTCTGGACACGCTCCAGCACCTCCATGTCCTTCTTGTAGTGAGGGGCCCAAAACTGAACACAGCATTCGAGGTGCGGCCTCACCAGTGCCAAGTACAGGGGCACAATCACCTCCCTACTCCTGCTGGCCACACTATTTCTAATACAGGCCAGGATGCCATTGGCCTTCTTGGCCACCTGAGCACACTGCCGGCTCATGTTCAGCCGGCTGTCAATCAGCACCCCCAGGTCCTTTTCCTCCGGGCAGCTTTCCAGCCACTCTTCCCCAAGCCTGTAGCGTTGCATGGGGTTGTTGTGGCCGAAGTGCAGGACCCGACACTTGGCCTTGTTGAACCTCATACAGTTGGCCTCGGCCCATCGATCCAGCCTGTCCAGGTCCCTCTGCAGAGCCTTCCTACCCTCCAGCAGATCAACACTCCCGCCCAACTTGGTGTCATCTGCAAACTTACTGAGGGAGCACTCGATCCCCTCATCCAGATCATTGATAAAGATATTGAACAAGACCGGCCCCAGTACTGAGCCCTGGGGAACACCGCTCGTGACCGGCCGCCAACTGGATTTAACTCCGTTGACCACAACTCTCTGGGCTCGGCCGTCCAGCCAGTTTTTTACCCAACGAAGAGTGTACCTATCTAGGCCGTCAGCCGCCAGCTGCTCTAGGAGAATGCTGTGGGAGACAGTGTCAAAGGCTTTACTGAAGTTCAGGTAGACCACATCCACAGCCTTTCCCTCATCCACGAGGCGGGTCACCTGGTCATAGAAGGAGATCAGGTTGGTCAAGCAGGACCTGCCTTCCATGAACCCGTTGCTGGCTGGGCCTGATCCCCTGGTTGTCCCGCACGCACATGGCTCGTGAGCACCCTCAAAACAAACTACTCCATGATCTTCCCCGGCACCGAGGTCAGGCTGACCGGCCTGTAGTTCCCCGGATCCTCCTTCCGGCCCTGCTTATAGATGGGCGTCACATTGGCAAGCCTCCAGTCGTCCGGGACCTCCACAGTTAACCAGGACTGCTGGTAAATGATGGAGAGTGGCTTGGCAAGCTCCTCCGCCAGCTCCCTCAGTACCCTTGGGTGGATCCCATCCGGTCCCATAGACTTGTGAGCGTCCAGGTGGCATAACAGGTCATTAACTTCTTCCTCTTGTATTATGGGGGATTTATCCTGCTCGCCGTCTTTGTCTTCCAGCTCAGGGGGCTGAGTACACTGAGGATAACCACTCTGACTACTAAAGATTGAGGCAAAGAAGGCGTTGAGTACCTCAGCCTTTTCCTCATCCTTGGTGGCAACGTTCCACCCCGCATCCAACAGAGGATGGAGATTCTCCTTGGCTCTCCTTTTGTCATTAACATACTTGTAAAAGCATTTTTTGTTGTCTCTCATGACAGTGGCCAGGTTGAGTTCTAGCTGGGCTTTTGCCTTTCTAATTTCCTCTCTGCACGACCTAACAAGGTCCCTATACTCTTCTTGAGTTGCCTGCCCCTTCTTCCACAAGTTATAAACTCTCCTTTTTTTCCTGAGTCCCAGCCAGAGCTCCCCGTTCAGCCAGGCCGGTCGCCTTCCCTGCCCGTTCTTCTTACGGCACATGGGGACAGCCCACTCCTGCGCCTTTAAGACTTCCTTCTTGAAGAACGTCCAGCCTTCCTGGACCCCTTTGCCCTTCAGGACTGTCTCCCAAGGGACCCTCTCGACCAGTGTCCTGAGTAGGCCAAAGTCCGCTCTCCGGAAGTCCACGGTAGCGGTTTTGCTGGCCCCCCTCCTTACTTCACCAAGTATCGAGAATTTTATCATTTCATGGTCACTAAGCCTAAGCCGGCCTCCGACCACCACATCTCCCACCAGTCCTTCTCTGTTTGTGAACAGCAGGTCAAGCGAGGCGTCTCCCTTGGTGGGCTCGCTTACCAACTGCGTCAGGAAGTTATCCTCCACACACTCCAGGAACCTCCTCGACTGTTTCCTCTCTGCTGTGTGGTATTTCCAGCAGACGTCCGGAAAGTTGAAGTCCCCCACGAGAACAAGGGCTAGTGACTGTTAGACTTCTGCCAGCCTCTTGTAGAATATTTCGTCTGACTCCTGGGGGTACTGGTTGACAGTCGGCTGAACTTGAGCCAGCAGTGTGCTCAGGTGGCCAAGAAGGCCAACAGCATCCTGGCCTGTATCAGAACTAGTGTGGCCAGCAGGAGCAGGGAAGTGATCGTGCCCCTGTACTTGGCACTGGTGAGGCCGCACCTCGAATATTGTGTTCAGTTCTGGGCCCCGCACTACAAGAAGGACATGGAGGTGCTGGAGCGTGTCCAGAGAAGGGCAACAAAGCTGGTGAAGGGCCTGGAGCACAAGCCTTATGAGGAGCGGCTGAGGGAACTGGGGGTGTTTAGCCTGGAGAAGAGGAGGCTGAGGGGAGACCTCATCGTGCTCTCCAACTACCTGAAAGGAGGTTGTAGCGAGGTGGGTGTTGGTCTCTTCTGCCAAGTAACTAGCGATAGGACAAGAGGAAATGGCCTCAAGTTGCGCCAAGGGAGGTTTAGGCTGGACATTAGGAGAAATTTCTTTACTGAAAGAGTGATCAGGCCTTGGAACAGACTGCCCAGGGAAGTGGTGGAGTCACCATCCCTGCAAGTATTTAAAAGACGTGTAGATGAGGCGCTTAGGGACATGGTTTAGTGGGCATGGTGTGTTGAGTAGATGGTTGGACACGATGATCTTAGAGGTCTTTTCCAACCTTAATGATTCTATGATTCTATGACTAAACTTCAGAATAACACTCTATACATAGCACACTGGTTTGCATATGGTAGGCAACTACAACTCAGACACTTCCTAACTTTGGTATCATTTCAAAACATAATTATCTTTAATGTACATGTAATTATATCATGTGTAAAACAGATTTTAAATCTCTTCTTAATTAGTAATTACTATGGAACTTAGCATTTTCAGTTGCGTAGGAAAAAGGTTATGAAATCAACAAGGAGAATCCAAATGCTGGAAAGAATCACCAGGTCTGCATGCTTCCTCATTGGCAGAATCCTTTGTACTGTTGTCCAAGTGATCAAGCTATGAATGGTTATTGTTCACAGCATCACAGTATTTATTCAAAATGCATAGAAGTTGTCACATAACCAGATTCTCTTTTACTGTAATGGCAACTCCAGTACATCAGTTTACTCTTTCTCATTAATGATAATATTTGTCTTGTTAAGAGCAAGCTACTACGGAATTGAAGTTTCTATACATGTAAAAACCTGGCATCCACATAAATCTTCAGACCCTACACACAATTGTTTTGTTCTGTTCATCTTTCCAACCATTCACAGAATCACAAAATACTTGAGGCTGGAAGGGACCTCCGGAGGTCATCTGATCCAACCCCCTGCTCAAGCAGAGTGAACCAGAGCCAGTTGCCCAGTACTATGTCCAGATGGCTTTTGAATGTTTCCAGGGATGGAGACTTCACAACCTCTCTGTTCCAATGCTCCATCACCCTCGCAGTAAAAAAGTGTTTCCTTTAATTGTTTGTTAACTGGATTACTTTTGTTTTTTAAAGTAACAGTTTTTATTTTTGCATAAGTTCAGACACAATAATATGACTACTGAGTAGAACGAATATTTGGTGTGCTTACTAACATTCAGAAAGAAAAAAAAAGAGAGGAAAGAAGGGGGAGGAAGGAAGAAGGAGGGGGAAAGAGGAGGAAAAAAGAGGGAGAAAGATGAGGGAGAAAAAAGAGAAAAAAGAGGAAAAAAGAAGGAAAAGAGAAAAAGAGAAAAAAGAGGGGGAAGGGGGGGAAGGGGGGAAGGGGGGGAAGGGAAAGAGGGGGAAGAGGAAGGGGGGAAGGGGAAGAGGGGGAAGGAAAAGAGGGGAAAAGAGGGGAAAAAAGAAAAAAAGAGGAAAAAAAGAGGAAAAAATAGAGGAAAAAAGAGGAAAAAATAGAGGAAAAAAGAGGAAAAAATAGAGGAAAAAAGAGGAAAAAATAAAGGAAAAAATAGAGGGAAAAATAGACAAAGCCTTTTGGAAACATTCATTGAAGTTATTACAGACCCAGAAGGAAAAGAGGATTTCCTACTGGCTGAGCTTATTTCAAATATCTGAAAGCTGGGGAAGATGGGAAAGACCATGAAAGGCAAGTCTGAGTAACTCAAACAATGAACATATCCCCATAGATTTGTTTGTCACTTTAACAACATGTAACTGCAAGAGAGTTATTCCCAGTCTAGGAGCAATATAAGATGCTCAGTTGTGTTACTCTCTGCTTCCCCCTGATTTGCCAGACGTGTCACATTTAGCTGTTTCCCCACTGAGTTACGATTTAACCTAACATCCTAAGGCAACCCTGCACTGAGTAAGAAGATATTCTTGGCAGTGTTCTGTTTCTAGTTAATTTAGTACTGAAAAATAGGAAAAGTAGAAACGTGGTACTGTATAAAAGGAGAAAGGTAGAGAGATTAAAAATTTTCAAGAAAGTTTGCTTCAAGTATGTGACAAAGATGAAAGAAATCCATCACAGATTAAATTAATCCTTGGAATAATAATTATTTTTATATAAAAGCTAAGCATTAATTACCAGTGGAATAAGTTGCACCTAAAGTTATAGAAAGCTCATAAATTATGTTAAATATCTACATAAGTATGTTGGAAACAAGGAGATGGGGTGAATTTCAGAAGATGAGTTTCGTGTATCTACTACATACCTGTACTAATTTTACTACTAGTGGAAGAGTATACAATCTTTCAGTTTGGTTATACGCTATGACTTGTAAGATGGGGTTTTTGTTAGGCATGTTCTTATGAACATTTCACTCATTAACTGCACTTAAATCATCATAAATAAGAGGTTTTAAGGATATGTCTTCTGCCTTTTTAAAAAGAAACTAATTTTCAGTTTTGCCTTATCTTTTTTATTTTTGAACTTAAAAGAGTTAAGAGGAAACATCTTTTAGAAGAATTCTGAAAAACAACAGATTTTACTGCCACCTTACAATTCATAACAAGGAAAGTTAAAAACCTGAATGAAGAGAGTAAAAAATCAAAATTATTTAGGTATTACTGTGTGATCATATAATTAACTGAAACAATGTTTGTACAAAATAAAATAAGTTTGTAAATTTGCATTTCTATACTTTAGATACCTTTATATAGGCCTTTGGTGACAGAAACAATTATTAGCATTATATAAGCAACTTTCAGCTTGACAGAAAATCTGTTGGCTAAAGTTTCATTGCTGTGTTGGATGCTTTCATGAACTTCTGAAACCCTTTCAAAGTGACACAAACATCCAATATTCCAGTTTGCATATATGTAACATAGGTATATGTTATGCCTAAGCACTAAATCTTAACAAATGGGTTATTTGTTGGAATGAATCTTAGTACAAGAATGGTTATTTGGGTTTGGGGTTTTGAAAATGACTATTTTTACATATTTATTCTGAAATGTTATGTGAGACATTGAAATGCCTTTTTCTTTTTCTTTTTTTTCCAGTTGGTTTAAAAATATGTAAGTAAGATTAAAGAAACGAAAACAACAGTGTGTAATTAAGCAACCAGTTGTAAATTAACTATCAATTTAAACTAGAAAGTAATAATTTGTAGTTAAGGTTTAAGAGAAAGATGTGACAAGAGTTAATATGGAGTAAAAGAAAAGAAGCTTAGATGATATTCTCATATTTTTTGAAAAAAAATTGGTCAATTTGGGCAAATTAGTTCCTTGGGTTACTGAAGAAAGATTTTTCTGAAGTTTGTTCTAAGCTCAAAGAAGACAGTTGTTCTGTTAAGGGAGACAAAAGAAATTAGTACTAGCACAAATTATTTCAGACATGTCTGAAGGCAGAGAGAAAGATTAGGCAGGGCCATGACAAATGCAATTAAATTTTCAGGTACAGTACATGCCTTACTGAAAAGGCTGCCGCAAATTTCAATGAGGATAAAAAGACACTTCCCTTTACCTCTGATCCAGTCGAATTCACACACATGTCACAAGAAAGAGAAAAACAAACAAAAAACCCCAAAACAACAACAACAACAACAACAACAAAATAATAAGGGGGATGGACGATCGTTTCCTAAAATTTCTTGGGCTCTTGTTTTAATGATTCTTTACTCTTGAAAAATTATCAGACCTGATCTCTGTCATGTTTGTCCTTCCAGTCCTTGACTCTGTTTTTTTTCTCCTCATTATTTATTCATTTCTTGTCACTTGATGGGACACTTACCCCTGTCCCATGTTAGCTGGTATCAGCTATGTGTTGCCTCACAGAAATTAACGACTCCCTGGATCTCACCAGTGAGGTCACCCTCTTGAGGTCACGCTTTTCCTCCATGCCTGATAATTAAAACCTAATGTTGATAAGCTCAGCTCAATTTTCAAACAATAAGATCTAAACCTTTACATAAACACAACTAAAATGCTCTCAAAAAACAATTCTCCATGCATGCAAAATTTAACCATTGTGAATCAGGTTTCTCCGTGCTTCCCAGCTACCAGAAGCAGTGGTGGATACATGCCAAATTTCACCTTAGCTTTGATTCATAAAAATGAATAAACCCCACGTAATGTACACAGAGGAAGTCAGATCTTTAATGTGCTTTTAGAATTTCATATAAGCCACTTTGCATTTTAACTTGTTTTAATTTGTCACGCTTTTTGCATTATTTCAAATCTGTGTATTGCAGAGGGTTTCAAACAGATACTCATGTAACTTCCTTGTTGTTTAACTATTCTCAGTATTGGCAGAATATATATTAACGAACGGAGATGGAACAACTTAGCCCTACCCCTTCAATATTCTCAGCAACCAAAATATAAATGCATTCTGAGACAAGGTTTGCCATGTAATGTTATGCATTTGAAACCAAAACACAGGATGGCAAGAGAACTATGTACATGCACATGTTAAGGACTACACAAAGCTGACAACTCCAAGGAGTGTCATTATCATTCATTTGTTTACTACAAATTAAATAATCCTCCTCCTCCAAAAGTCAAAAGTTAACAAGTTGAAGAATGTACCAGCATCTTGAGCTTTACCTTCTGTTTTACTAATAGTTTGACCTTAAGACAATCATTTATGTTAACCACAACCATGAATCCAATGGGACTATAATGAATTAAAATACAACCAAGAAAAACAAAGTGCTGGATTGTACCAAATTAGTGATTTCTTAAATCCAAGAGAAAATGTATTTTAGGAAAGCAATTTAGAATCCCAATAATTCTCTGCATTAATCATAACTGCATAATTTTTACATCGCTGATTTAAGTTTACATAGGAGACCAATCTAAATATTTCCAAAACATGACTTTCTAGGGAAAAGATTTTACTTAAATCTGAATTGTCCAAATTTCCAGCATGCCTACAATATCCCTGCAGTTATATATATATATAAACCATACTGAGTATTTGTCAACAGAAGGTCTATGGGTTTTAAGTGTCCTCCTTCAGAAAACATTAAACAACTTCAGATGTTGGTCATGTAGTCTAATTATAAGGAAATATATTGAAACATAACAGTTCTTTTCAATGACTTTGTGATATTTTCACTGTAAAAGAATTATTTTACTAGGTACAAAATAAAACATTTTTTATATATGGACAATCACAGTGAATATCCTAATTTTCTAGAGTTCCCATAGCAAGTACTTTTTGTATAATCAGGGGGCTTTTTGTCCCCCAGGATCATATGCAAACAAATATACTTAAAATATTTTCATTTCCTAAGAACCATTCAATGTTTAGTGCAAATATTCAATCACATATTTTCATTAGAAAAAAAAACGAAAAAACATAAGTAAAAGATACACCATCCTCCACATTGCAACAGATAAACAAATGTAACATGTACTAGTGCCAAAAAAATTTTGAGAAAATTCTAGATTTTGGAAGGCGGTTGTTAATGAAATATGACTGTTACAGAAAAAGTTAAATGCAAAAATAATCCTGTGTGTACAATAGATCAAATCACAACCATAAATTATATATTTGTTTATATATAATTTAAATTTCCGTTAAACTGTATAATTCATCTCTGTAAATTATATATTTCAAATAGCATAACACCAGAATATAAACTTTCAGAAATGTATTCTGAAAAATAGCAGAAAGTGCACAGTCAAAAGACCAAGAACAATCTATTGCTATTAGATTCAATGTAATTAAGCTTGGCACAGCTGCTCAACAATATGCATGCTATAAAATAAAGAAGTAGGAAAAACAGCAGTGTGATACTTTGGTGGAAAACCACCAAACAGATGCTGTAAAAACATGTTTCAGGAGCACTTTGGTGGTATTTTCAACTCTTCAGACTTCATTGCAAAATGTTTTGGGTCACCAGTGTAAGAAAGATGTAGATAAACTGGCGTATGGTCAGCAAAGGGCCACCAAAATGCTTGGGGAGTGGAGTACTTGCCCTGTGAGGAGAAGCTGAAGGAGGTAGACTTTTTTGAACTGGAGGAAAAAAAAGATCTGGGGGGACCTAACATCAGCCTCCTACTCCCTATGAGAATATTCCTGAGAAAACAGAGGCTTTTTACTGATATTTTTTCTGACTAAAAATGCAGAAAAGAAGAAAAAGAAATCCGTATGAGGATAATTGAGGTTTCCAAGACAGGTTGTTTCAAGACTCCATTAGCTAAAGCCTGCAGCAACTAGCTGTGAATTTAGTGTTGACCTTGTTTTAAGTAGGATTTTGGACTAAACAATTTCCTGAAGTCCCTTCCATCCTGAATAATTTCATGATTCATAAAACTGAGAAAAGTTGAGAGGAGGATGTGGAAGACTTGAAGTTATTAAGAACAGATTTTTTTAAAATCTGAAGGATAAAACATTTCAACACACGAGGATGACATCTGTCTACATTTTGCCAGGATGAATTGTGCCTGTGCTCAGGGACCAGAAAACATCCATATAAAATAAAAAGAAAATGTGTCAGCTGGGAAAAGAGGAGAAAGAACACCTGTTGGAAATAAAAAGGGACTAAACTATACTCAGTCAAAAGACGAGATGCTAAGTGGCACAATAAAGAAGGGGACAATATATGGCAGGAGCTGGGGATGGGAAGGGAGCATCAATAGGAGCCCAGAGGCTCTAAGAGCACAAAGGGCAAATAAGATTTGGAGAAGAAGAGAAGGAATTGTCAAAGAGAAGGTCACAGCTTACTGTATCTTGTGGAGTGAAAGACAGTAAGCAGGGTGATTCTGGTAGATATGGTACTTGAGATTATCACAAAAAGTCAAAGAAAGGTGAAAACTATGTCATGGTTTTTTTAAAAAAACTCTTAATCAAATCCAGCATTTGCAATAAATAAGGAATCTTGGAGGTATTGATTCATGTTTTTTAAATTCTATAGTGTCCCCCACCAGTACTAATGCCAGGTTTCTTACTCATGATATATGGAACCTTTACAGAAATTATGTCAAAACATCAGAGCCAGAGATTAAACATTGAGACAGTTTTGTCAAAAACACTGAGTATGAAATATTGAGAAGCATGTGTAGTTGAGCTGAATAAGGAAAGATGCTCTATTTTTATCTAGTGACTGATGATGATATTAATTAGAACTCATTTTGCACTTTTTAAGCCATGGTCAAAAATGAAAAGTTAAGATAACGATTAAGAGAGTTTTACAGAAATATCAATAAAAGTCAATTATAAATCTGTTGTTTCTAAATGGCTAGTATAAAAATAGCTTAACTGGGAAGGATTAAAGTAAACTCATATCCTCCCTACCAATTAGACTTGAAATCCATGCACCTGTAAAGTTTATCTTTTTAGATAAATTCACTGGATTGCCAATGGCCTATAATTTAGTTGGAATAAAAAAATCCAGTAATGATGTTCTTTTTAATTTTTATTTTTCACTGGATCCAAGATAAGATAAGGTTCCAAAAATTCTGTTTCCTTGGGGAAATAAATCTTAGAAATGTTGCATAATCTAGAAGGAGCAAGAGATTTTATAATACAAGCATGTCTCTATCCAAGTTAAATCACAAAACATTTGCTGAACTAAATTATAAACATTTTTTTTTTTTTTAATTGAGCCATGGATTATGGCTAGTCTGAACTAGCTCTCAGATTGCCTTTGCAATACTGAGGTCATTCCTTCACTCATTAGCAAACCCTAAATAAATTACTCTTTCTCTGAACTAAGTGTTTAAACATCTGTGTAGGTGAACTCTAGTGCAATTATCTCAACATGGAATACTGCACTTCTATTTCTGTGTTGTACAAATTTTTGCTGATAGTTTTGAGTCCTGGACCAAATCCAAGACCTTTGTACACAACATTATATACAGTATGCTGTGCAATTAAACAGCACGTGGCATCAAAGAAATATTATTTATTTTCCTTCAGCTAACAGCAAGTAAAAAAAATTTAAACAAATTTGTGAAGTGGGGTTCTTTTAAGAATTTAAAGTAAATTACAAAGAAATATCAGTAAACGCCAGGGTCTATAACATCTTGCCACTTCCAAATTCAAGGTTGTGTATTTTTGCTTAGAACTGATTGTTTCAATTAAGCAGTGTTCCCATTCTCACATAATTATCTCCATATAAGTTGTCATTTTACTTTCAAATAGCAGACTGGAGACTACTCAGCTCCTAACTAGAAAAAACAGTTGTGTTTTTAAGTAAACAAAGATATCAAGAACTGAAAATATTCTTGTGCTGCCTGCCAAAAATACTGTAAGTGTATTGGGATTTTTAGCAGTCATTCTATTGCAATCACTGATGAAGTATGCCATCAAATACCATATACTCACATATTTGGGGGAAATTCTGAGGATCTCTGATGCTGACATCTGTAAAAGAGATAATTGAAGAAAGATTATACATTGTAATTACACCAATTCCCTATGTTAATAAAATATTAAAGGACTCACTTGCATTTTCCGAATATGTAATTCCCACTAAAACTAAATAACCACTCTTAGTCTTCACAGACATTTAGAATTTATTTGTCAATCAACCAAATGAACACAATATGTCACTCTTTTTTTTCCATATCAGAAGTGTGCAGGCCACACAAAATGTCTTCTACATCTTTCTTTTATTTTTTTCTAGTGCTATATGGCCAGGAACCTTCCAAAGTTATTTTGCAAACTATTATCCTCTCCTTGCAGACAAAAAAAAAAAAAAAAAAAAAAAAAGAGTTAGCAGGAGAAAGGGGGTATACAGTGAAGCGAAAATCAGAAGTGGAATAATGTGCTTTTTGTGCTTAGCGCTCACAGTGCATGGACAAATTCAAACACACCTCCAGGAAAGGCAAAATTCTAAGGTTAAGCAGGGAAAATGTCAATATTATACCCAAATATTGATACACACGTACTGATTCACAGATACGCTGTTTTCCAGAACCTGCTAGACTTTGGTTTGGGGTCAAGCTTCAGAGATATTTATTGTCCCTGGGTGAGAGCAGCAGGGATCCTTACACTGCAACCCATCAGTCCTGACAGTATTTTATTAGTCTAAAAATAAAACCAACAAAAAATATCTAGTTTTGTCATGAAAACATGACAATATTTATATAAGATTATCTGTTTGCTTGCTAAATAGCCAAATTTCAAAAGGATGGTAGGTAAAGCAAACACACCAAGTAAAATCATCTACCACAGTTATGAGTAATTATCAGTTTTTTATCCACTTGCATAGTGTTTAAAACTTAATAACAAAATACAATATTAACACCTAGAATTATAACACCACATTCCTTTCAGATATTTAAAAATGCATTACTAAGTCAATTTGGCTTAAAAATATTCAGGTATGATAAGTATATTTATCACCCAGTTTATAAATAAGGAAATGTAAGCAAACTATGTTGCCTGAAGTTGCCTGAGACATCAGAGAGGTTTTGGTAAAGCTAGGATCAAAGACTCTCCTGTGATTTAACCCTCAGTCCAGCTTGTTAGCTTCAGCTAATCCAGCCAATTGGCTAGATGTTAACCACTGCTACAGAGCAATGACTTGGAGTGTTCTTGAGAGAAAGAATTAACAGATTCCGTGGCAATCTGTCCTTCTCCACAGCAATTAGCACACTCCACTCTTCACCAAGAGGCCATGTCAGGACTAGAATATGAAATAACAGTGTCTGTGAAGTGTCCCTTACAAAATTATTGAGATGACATCCAGCAGGAAATGAGCAGTCATTTGGCCATTACCATGTCAAATCGCTTATAGACTAGGAGCAAATTACTTCAAACAAATGTTTACACCAGGGAGGAGGCTCAAACCTTTTTAGCTCTCGTGGTAAATCTGCACCTGACATTGAAGACAGCTGGCAGGGTTTCACTGCACACCTTCTAAGCCTCTCAGGAGGAAAGGGTAACATTTTTGGCAGGAGCTCCTGACAAAACCATGTTGAGTGGGACAATCAAGCAGCTTTAAAGCCAAAATGCAATTTGCTCGCTGATCCTCCATTAGAATAGCAACTTGGCTGAACACTTTTTTGAGCCAGCAAATATCTCCTTAGGGAGAAAGCATGTATCAAACTAATAATCATGTTTTTACTGTCTCAGGGACCATTTCATGGGTGAGGAGAGCTTAGTTCAGTAAGACCCTGGTTCCAGCAAAGCTCATAAGCTTGTGCTTAACTTCAATCACATGAACATTTATGTTAAAATCTCAGAATAACTTGCATTTGAAATTTAACATGTGTTTAAGAGATTCAGTCAGTTGGATCTCAAAGAAAAGAAAAAATAGTGTTAACATCATATTAGTCTAAATGAAACAAGTTACCAAGGTTGAAGAGTTAAATACGGAATGCCATGAGAAACGGATGTACTGGATGCAGTCAGAAAACACTTAGAAACTTTCCACTTTTTTTTCTGAGATTTCCTGTTTAGCAAATGAAAGCTTCAATTCTAGAAGCATTTGCACAGATTGAATGTGGGATTGTATGCACATTTACATGTATGTAACACCAGATATGCATGCAAGTCAGGAATGTAGGTTTCTCTAATTTTGATTTTTGTGAATTTTGTGAATTTTTTGTGATTTTTTTTATTCTGGTTTGGATTCTGTATAAGGAGCTCAGGTTCATACAAAGCAGTACAGGCTAACTTGTACTGATTTTGCTGTGAAAAACTAAGTTTCATGTCTTACTACCAACAGACTGACTCTCCTTTAACATCATAAATTGGAGAAGGACATTCACAGTCACATTTTCAGAATTGATTAAAAGTATTATAGCAGTTGTGAATCATTTTTCACGTCAAGTTTTAGAGTATGGATAGGGATATTCAGTGTGACTTTTGAACGTAGATATGCCCAGTGCATTTTTCTCCTTTTATATTCAACAGGAGCCTTGTGCCCGTATCTGAGCAAAGTTAGTTCTTAGAACTGTAATTCTGTAGTCCTACACTGATGCTGAAACAATGTGTTCTAATCTACAAAGCATATCCATTTTCATAAGATATAATATATATCTCCAAGGGTTTTTCTAATTACATTAAGCCCATTTAAACCTCTGATTAGTGCAGTGAAAATGTGTATTCTTTAACGGATCAGACAGAGCAGCTTCCAGAAGCAGATGAAGGTACTTAATTCAGTTTGCAGTTTCATTAATGCACACTTCAAAATAATTTAGAGACATACTCAACAGCAGCAATTCCCCTATGGTTTTATTAGGTATGTCTTTATGTTTTTTTCATTATCATTATTTAGTATTTGTTCAAAGGTAAAAAACCTATCACCTTGCAACTTCACATTGTATTTTTCTGATACACAATACTGACAATGTTGTATATATCTGGAACCTGGTTTATTTGCCAAACTAGTGACAAATTCCAGATAAAAAGATGAATAATGTAATGCATCTTTTCCTTACATTGCTTTAAGAATAGGATTGCTTGCAAGTTTGCTTCTTCTTTTGTAGATATTCTGCCTGACTACTTGAGGAGACCTGTTAATCTTTATCCTGGGCTCCACTTACATCTATTACAACCCTGAAAACATCCAGCAGTTATAAAGATCCTGGGACACTGCTTGTCAGTACTGAATCCTACAGTGAAGAGAACTTTATACGTATACTTTAAGGTAGCTTGGATTTATTCCTCTAGAAAAGGCAATAACCCTGTAGTTAGTGAAGATTTCACGTTCATAAATTCTTCACAACATGATTCCTGGCCATAAAACCTCATAAAAAGAGAGGGAAAACATTCAGATTTATGTTCTGATTCAGCACAAAAGTTTGAGAATTGAATTCATTCAGGACTGCAGAAGTTGTGAGAAGTGGGGAACAACCAGAAGTCTTGAAAAACAGTTGGGTAAACTTTCACCCCCTAACTTGTTATCACAGATCATACACATGCATGTTTGGCTTCAGATATGTGCTGGTAAATGCAATGTAAACAACAGTGAAGTCAATACAGGAAAGCAATCAATTTAGCAAGGCAAAATGAGATTGGATGCTCAGCTCCTTTATGGTTTTAATAGGCAATGGGATCCCAAATCCAAGCACTTGTTTAAATATTTATATATTTTTCTTCTAATCGTTTGGTTCTTAGTTCATCGATCTGGCTTAGGTTGAGTAAAATACCTTGTGCTACTTCTAGTAGTGTACTATAAGGATTTGTTAGATCCAAGTGAGCCACATGTTACTCTGATAAGTGTCTGGGATGACTTATTTGTCTTTGCTATACAGCTGCCCTTGGACCAAAACATGGCACATACAGAAACAGTCAACTTTTTTCCATTCAAAGTATTGAAAGGAATCTAAGACCCATTCTTACACAGACGAGTAAAGCACTTAGTGAAAATCAGTTTTGATGTAACATATTAAAAATAACATTATATGTGGGGTAAAACTACTGTATGTCTCTAGCAACGTATTAGAGAAGAAATTTGAAATGGTGTTCTAATTCGGACAATCATATTTATGTAGAATTGAAAAGTATTGGCACAGACTTGCCATCACTCAAACAAACAATAAACTAGTTGACTTCAGCAGAGCAGCTGTTACCTCAGTAGTTGTTGATGACGAAGACTCATGATTTTTGCCCTGCTGTGTTAAATTTGGTTTGAAAACATTAGGGTCTGAAGGAGTTGGAAATCATTGTGGAAGGACACTAACACAGGGAACGCTTATGCTGAGGAAAGGCTGTGGCAGCTCAGTTTGTTTAGCCTCAGGAAGAAAAGATTAAGGGGGATCTAACTGCAGCCTTTAATTGCCGTAAAGTGAGGAGCACGACACAGAAGACAAAGAAGGATTCAGAGCAGCACAGCTAAAAGACGAGAGGCACACAGGTTGCATGAAGTGAGATTTCAACTACATATTAAGAAGCATTTTCACAGTTAGGATGATTAAGTACTGGAACTGGTCCCAGAGAGGTGGCAGAATCTCTGTCCCAGAATTATTTTTTTTTTATTTCTTGACCAGACAGGGCCCTGAGGATACCAGTCTAAGTCTGAAGTAAGCCCTGCTTTGAATAACACGACCACAGAGGTCCTTTCTTGTCTACACTATCTGATGATCAAATCTTTCAATCCTGGCAGATCCCCTGGCCTCTGCACACACAGCAGAGCTCAGACCCTCCAGAGACCATGACTTCTTATTCATAGCTTTCCTTGTATAAGTATAATAAACGTAAAAATGAAGGTAGGCCTGTTAGAAGATGATCTTTGATCTAAGAGAGATCAGGATCCATTCCTTCCTGTAGGTTAAGCAGTAAATCAGAAACTTGCCTAAATATGTCCAGTGTTTGGTGTCTTCCCTGCCCCCCAAACATCTGAGATGAAAGGAGGGTATTAAAATATTTCAATTCTGTCTAACAAGGCCTTAGTGAAAACATGAATATATTTATTAATAATTATATATTAATACATTTTTGCCTAATTCTGTGCTGAATTAGTTGAAGTATATCTGCTACCAGGTGCAAAGACATATATTGCTCCAAGGGGAAGACTGAACAGAGTGCTGTTAATTATGTACTGTTGAAACTTCGTTTCCCTGACACACAACAACAGAAGCATTGGTCAGGCGTGGTCAGTAAGCGTTGGTCAGTAAGAGTGGTCAGGTCTTGGAACAGGCTGCCCAGGGAAGTGGTGGAGTCACCATCCCTGGAGGTATTTAAAAGACATGTAGATGAGGCGCTTAGGGACATGGTGTAATGGGTATGGTGGTGTTGGTTGACGGTTGGGCTTGATAATTTTAGAGGTCTTTTCCAACCTTAACGATTCTATGATTCTGTGATTCTAAGCCACTATGACCCTTCGTAAAATATATCACACTGCACTGATGTTTCTTTTGGGCAAAGGTGGAGGGGAAATGGGAGTTATATCAAATACTGTATTCTCAGTTAGAATTGCTTTTTTTTTAGATTTACAATATACCTACAGGAAAAATTTATTTATTATTAATCTCTGTCCCTTTAGTCCCCATATGCTTATGTGTGTGTGCAGGTGTTTGTACACACACACATACACATATAGATACACACACACATAAGTGGAGGGAGAAAGTGGGAAGTAACCATCACTAACTTTTGTCCAGATTGAGAAAAGGTTACTCTAGTCTCATATACAGAGCAAGTCAATCTTTGACATTTCCCTTGAAGGTCAAACTGTGAATCCAATGAACTTGTGCATCGAGGTAAAATATTTTCTATTTGATACACTCTGTTGTCAGTCTTGTATGAAATACATGCAACCATGTCATATATTGCCTCTAGCGAAGTAGAAAGAAACAGAATGAGCCAGTAGCTAGTTTTTGCTTGAGATTTCTATATGAGAGAAAGTAAAATAATGTTAATTTTAAAACATACTTTATTCAATTCTAGTAGTCGCAATAAAACAACTATTAAGCAAATACTATCTAGTATTCCCTATGCAAACTCTATATGATTACAATATCCTTGTGTTGTCATGTTTGGGCTGGATCCTACAGAGTAGGGAGAAACATTGATTCCTCAAAGTTTCAAGTTCTTAGTATGGTTGGGTTTTTCAAGACATTCACTAATATATGCTAAACTAGTATAAAAATCTGAGTGTAAGATTAACCTGGTTAGTTAAACCATATGTAAAAAAACAAGCTTACAAGAGGTAAATGTTTTCTCAAAGTCAAGTCCTTTTGGCAAGTCAAAACAAAATAAAATAAAATAATTGCCCAAAATAATTTCTGAAAATTTAGACCACAGCAGTTTTTACTGTCTCGCAGACAAGTGAGTGATTATGTAAGTAGGAGTGTAAAATAACAAGTTTTTTTAAAGGCAAATTTACCCTATGTAGTCTATCTTGCCACAATTTCAAAGTTAAAAAAATGATCATTTCTAATTATAGCCTTCTTTTCAACTGCTTGAATCCCTCCAGTTTGCTTTAGGCTGTTTGAATATTTTTAAGGCTGTGCTATGTGTTGAGTAATATAAACTTATTACATGAAGTTCATATTTACTATTATCATTTCTAATAAGTTCTTCTTTTTAAAACAGATAGATGAACAATAGCATTTGTAGATTAATCTGAAGAAAAATGTCCTATATTATAATAAATAGTTCTACTTATGTAGGGATATCTCAGTGTCATCAGAATTACAGATTATTACTGTAATCAAATTCTAATTAGGACTATGTTGATGTGATTTTTGGAAGTTATTCTAAGATTTCTAACAGAGACTGTAGCCATTCTGGGGTACAACAATCTAAATATGGACTGAGGAAATACACATAAATCCGAAAAATTTTTGTCTACATATAGTCACATAAATCTTGATGTAATATATGTATATTGCTTTGCAAAACATGTCTGAAAATTTTTCTTTTACAGTCTAGGGTTTTCTTTTTTTCCTCTAGCATTTCCCCTCAGAGAAAATATTTTGAATAAACCTGAAAATGTCCTCTGTCATAAATGAAAGGTATTTTTTATAACAAAAGTATTTTTTAACTTTTAGAAGTGATAGAAATATGCTTTTTATAAGTATAAAAATTTTAGTAAATACTGGGTGCTTTTCTCTTCAATAATTCAAGGCAAAGGTAGCTCATCAGACAAAAAAAAAAAGGGCAAGTTTAAGAAATAATTTAGCATTTAATTGTCACATAATTTACCAAAGGCCATTCTAGAAGAATTAATGCTTAAAAGGTAGAGTTTAACCTGACATATTCAAGACCTCTTTTAACATCTGAAGTCAAAATAAAAGTTTGTGATCTTCTTAAGATCACAACTTCAATATACTATGAGGTTTCAGGATAAATAAATAAATAAATAAATAAACCAAACTGAAAATATTTAAAATTAAAAAGCAAGAATCTTCATTTGTTAAGTTATTCTTTTTTTGTTGTTGTAAATATTTGAATTCCATAACATGTTCTCTTTTTGACCTTATATGAACAATACAGTCAAAAACTTACTTTTAGAGTTTGACTTCTTTCTATACAAAGGAACTCTGCTTGTTCAAGCAGTATGATTTTGCAAATGGGCTCATGATTTAACAGCCTGAGTGACATTTTGTTAAAATAGGCCACATACCAAAATTGCTTTGAATTTTTTATTCAAAAACTCAGTCAGTTAGATAGGGCTGAGACAATCAAGATTTCTGAGATATCTTTAAGTATTGAAATCCTCTGCTTACTTACAGACAATACTCCCAACAAAACAAGTTCCAGCAGGTGTTAAAAAAAGACTTATTGTCTTTTTACATTAGTTTTAGCTAAAGTTAGGAAGTTTAACGCACCAGAGATATCAAGCAGAAAAGGACTGTGCAAATAATTTTTTTAGTTCACTTATTTTTTAGTTAGCTTCATTTAGCTTAAACAAATATTTTACTACAAGTGGATATGCTCTTCAGTTGTGATCATTACCAGCTCATCCATCCTGAAAAGGACTTGTATTGTTTGATTCAGGCCAACAGAATTAAAGTTTTAAATCGGTGTATATGTAGTAAGAAGTTTATTTTGAAAAAAATACAAGTATTACAATTTAAGAAAGGATTTCTCTCCTGTGACTAGGCAGTTAATGCTCTTCTCAAGATAACAGAAAGCAGAAACTCTAATTCCTAAGAGTATCCCTAAGATACTTAGATCAATTCTTTTTTCCAGAGCAAGTTCTAACTGCTGTTATTATTTTATTTGTGTAGTTGGCTCCATTGAGTTGGGTTACTGCAAAAAGAGATATCTATTTAAAGCTATATAACTCAGAAGTAGTCTTTCAATAAAAGGGTTGTCTGTGTTTCCCAAACTAATGAGCAATTTGTTTTAATTGCTACTTAATTATCAGATGTGTCTTTTTAAATAGAAGTCTAATAACTCACTGAATTAGACCATAATTGAGTAAGAAATTCTTTTCCAATGGTAATGTGTTTTCTTTCCTTCTCATTTCCTTTAATTATTTCTGATTTTCCCCATCTTTTTCATGGCTTGATCTGGTATACATTCTCTTACTATTCATTGGACTTTAAACACGGTTAACTACTAGTCTTCTGTAAAAATAAATAAATAATGTTGGAGGCTTAAACTTCCTTCTGCTTAATTTGGTAGCTAATGGGAGGAATTTGAATCAGAGCTACACAAGTACTGCAAGCACAGCTTTTGTATAGCTCTGCCAATTCAAATAAATTTTGCTAGGCACTGAAATGTTGGTATGGCCAAATTAATTAGAAAATCAACTACTTAACAGAAGAACTAAATTAAAAATCATTTATTTCTCTGTGGAAGGGCAGACAAATAAAAATGTGCCTGCCTAGTTCCCTATGGCCCAGTAAGCCTTGAGCTATTGGCAGTTGGCATAGATTAAAGTAGCCTTCATGCTCTTAGCTACCCAAATCCATTGGATAGTTTCCTATTAAGAATTGCTAAAATCAGAAACTGGATGAGGTGAATTCCCTGTTCTTTATGGCATTGAATTTTCCTGGTGCATATTTGTCACTGGTACATAGTTTCTAGGGATTATTTTAAAATATTAAACACCAATATTGGCACCATCTGCCCAAACAGAACAAACATATTTTGTGTCTTATTACAGACAGGACAGGTCTTCTAAGGACTGAGGAAATCAACCAACCTAGCTCTATTAGAAAGTCACAAGAAGTCCTGAGGAACATAAGTCCCTAGCTAAAGAACAAATCTAAGGAATCTGAGCTGAACTACAGAGTAACAGGTAATTTAGTTGAGGCAGCTCAGCAAAATCAAAAGTCTTATAAGGGCCTTTCCTAACTGAAAAGAAGATGAGTTTACTCTCTTTCTCCAAAACAGAATTTAGATGGTGAGTTTGCTCACTCATTCCTGTTTTGCAGAGGATTACACTGCATGATTTCATGTCTTACATTGTCCTCCTTTTTGTTTATTTATTCAGAACAAAGTTAACTGGAAAAGTCTGACAGACACTGCCTCCTATGATGGTAGAACACGCTGGGAACTACTAGTACCATCCCATTTTGTGGGTCAAGACAGTCTAACAGTGGACAGTCTAGTTACTTTGATGACACTCTAAATGCAGTCATGTAACTTGATTCAACCTTAAACAGATGTTTAGGACAAGCTCTTCAATGAAGTACAACCTAATCTGTCAAGTAACTATGAATATCCATTTCTTGCCTGAGGTCAATCATCTGGCTGTTAGGTGTTCAAGAAATAACATTCTACTGCTGCTCAAGAGAAGCTAAGTATCTGTGTAGCTATTTTTACTGATTCTAGGAAAAGGTTGTATGCATTGTAATCCTTTTTACTGATAACATGACAATCAGACACAGTAAAAATCATGGAGCTGATGGTACAGAAATAATTTTTCTTACCACTTGACGAAAAGGAAAGCTACAGAGACTATTTAGGTGGCTGGAATGTTTCATTTCCTACCTCATTAACCTCTGCAGGACATGGGAAAAGATATTTGAAGTCTAGTCAATTATTTCTAGCTAAACAGAAAAAATGTGTATAAGTTCCAACGCAGTCTATGAAAGCTATTTCCGTACCTGAAAATGGACATTTGGTGAGCATGCATATGTTTTCAGTACTTATTGTAAAGGGATACAAAATCTATTGCTGCTGTCTCACTATTAAAAATGTTCACTAATGGTTTTCCATTACCTTTTACACCATACACAAGACAACTGTAGAAGCTGTATAAATATTTTCAGACCAGAATGGTGGTTGGTACAGGGCTTTCCTCATAGATAAAATCACAACACACACAAAAAAAAGACTTTAGAAACTCAAACCCTGTTTGGTGTCACATGTACTTAAAGTCTTCCTTTCCTTTCTCTTCCCCTTTCCCTCCCCCTTCCCCTTCTCCTTCCTCTTTCCCCATGACCAAAAGTAGCTAAAACTAAATCAAGGAGACTTATAGAAATGCTAATGTTTAAAAATTTTTTAAGTCACATTACTTAGGCATGTGATGGTGCCTAAATACGAGTGTAGGTCACTACCCAAAGATGTACAGTTTACATTAAAAAAAAAAAAATCCTTTAAAATCCCTTAATGTTTTTTCTCCCTTTTTCTGGAATGATCTTAATTTCTCAAAAGTTACCTCAATTTCGTTCTTTGCAGATATCAAAAAACTGTTATCATATATCACTATATACAGGGTGCCACAATTAGCTATAGTCCTGTGGGGAAGTACAGTTAGCTATAGTGACTTGTAACTTCTCTGTCATCAATACATACAGAGTTTGAATCAAGGCTTAAGGGTCTGTGTTACAGAAAATTATCTCAAAAACATAAGATGCAGAAACATCCTATAGAAGGCTCAGAGAAAATAAGTGTGATTAAAAGGACAAGTAAGTTTGTTAAAGAATATCTAAAGCAGTGGTTTTCAATCTTAATTTGTGGATGATGTTCTGGACAAGATGCACATTCTTTTACAAGGGTATTCAGGCAGTTGGACTAGATGATCATTGTAGATCCCTTCCAACTGAAATATTCTATTCTATTCTATTCTATTCTATTCTATTCTATTCTATTCTATTCTATTCTACTTTTCAGTCAACTTTCACAGATCTCTTAAAAAAGCAGGGAGCTTGTAAGTGACAAATTAAAATCTGTTGCAATTGAAGTTTCATACCCTGAGAGAGGATGGAGGATGCTCCCTGTGTGAATTCTGAGTCCAACTGTTTCTGAATGAAAAACTGGTTTGATTACTCCCATTCCTGTGAAAAACATGAATTAATTTCCATCTGGTTAAGGGAATAAATCCTAACTATAAGAACAGGATAACATAGTTTGAGAAGACAAAACACCTCTTCAGTGGCACATGCTGAAAAGGCTTTCCTTTACACCAAAAATGTCAGGATAATTTTTTTTTTTTTCATAATCAGTCTATACTTACCTCTTATTATCATCACCTAGAGAATATATGTTATCTAGATGGCTTCATTTATTTTGAATAATCCTAGCCTGAAGGAATTTACTGTTTAATTCTTTAATTCCACCTTTTTTTGAAGGAGAACATTTCTTCAAATAGACTACATTTATACTGTCTTCCTAGATCTCGATACATGTCTGGGATGCTTCCCAATTCTTCTTTCTCACTTTCTCTCTTCTCCTCCAAAAATAAAGTTGAGAATGAAAATTTGAGTGTGAGAGCTGGAAGAAGTCATAATGTATTCCAACAAGTTCTGCAGTCCAGATGCTCAGGGCATCTGGACTGCAGGCTGCTTTGAGGAGTTTGGATACTATTTAGCCCTAAAGTAGTCCTGGAGAAATGGAAAGGAGCCAGAAACTTAGCTTTCTGCCCTATTTCAATCTAAAATAAGTTTAGAATTCTCCAGTATCAAGTTCACACTTTTGAGGGAAAATGAAAACCTCAAAGTAGCAGAGATAGGCTGGAATGGATTGGTTTTGTTCTCAGGGTCAGCTTTATACGTTATTACAATATACATTCTTTTACATACTTAATCTTCCTTCAGGAAAAACAAACTCACATTTTTAGAAAAAAAAAAAATTAAAATTCCGTTAGGTGAAGACATGCGTTGTATGTTTGTACTTTTTTCCCACAGTGCATATGTATTCACATACAACTTTTGCTGTTTTAAAGACTAGTTTAGTAATACGCTCATGCAAGGAATAATATCTTGTTTCTTATCTGTCAATTCTGACAAAGGTTAAATTTAACTATTAAAAGAGTTTTAAATGTTTTGTTGTGTTTGTCTTACAAATGGATTGATGATGCACTATTGTCTGTTATTAGAAATATTTTACAATTGGCATGAGATAAAGATTAGTCTTCCCCATCTCTGGGAGTTTTTGTCATAAGGATGGGTTATTACATTTCTCTGTGTGTGTGTAATCTATTTTTGTTCTCATTACCTTCTCATTCCTCTGGCAAAAACCATGATGGGTACTGAAAATTGCACAAAATTAATCCATTACCCTGACAGAGACTGTAAAATCATTAATTTTAAAATGGTTACGGAATAGCAGGGTAGATAACTATTTTGAGCTGAATTGCTTACAATGTGGAAAAGGTGATATTATCAGACTATTATTTTTATAAATTATCATAGGAATTAATAGATATTAATGTTGTGAGGATACACAACAGTAAGCCTGCACAACCTGCTTATTTAAAGGAAACACCATCTGATTCTGGACCAAGAAATATATAACACTAAAAATAAAATTAACACTGAACAGAATCAGAAAGTGTGAAACTCCACCAAATTAATTGAAAGTATAAAAAGAAAGAAAAGTAGGAGAAACTGTATCAATTAGTGTTGCAGCACCCAAAAGCAAAGTGCTGAGAGGCGAAGTCTGGAGAAACTTGCTTTAGCAATTTCAAAGCAGGTTTCTTTCTCCTCTCCCACATTTTACCACTGCTGCAGGAAAGTTGGCAGGCAGTAGCATATACTCATGTCTTAGCTGCTGAGTGGTAAGGTGTTAAAGTTAGATATAAAATAAGGTGGAAAGAATTCATGGCAGTTTAAGATATGTAGCTGGTCCAACATTCCCATTTGCCAAACTTGTGGAAGAGTGCAATAGCCATCTTGAAAAATTACAGTGAATGGAAAGGGCTGGCAAGTTCTTCCTCTGGGAGTGGACCTACATTGCTGATTTAGAGGCCTAAAAGCTCAATACAATAAAGTAGGAAAATATTTATGTCTAAACTGGAATTCATGACAGCCAGGTCTCTGAATATGTGTAAGGAATTAAAATAATAGCACAGAAAAGAGGTGTCTGAAATCCTCTTTACTGTGTGGGGTTTATTCCTTATCTCACATCAAGCATTTTCCCTCTAGTTTACAGAATCGCAGAATTACAGCCCTGTGTAGGTTGGAGAGGACCTTGTGAGACCGTCTAATCCAATGCCCGTACTCAACCAGGGTGAGCTAGAACAGACTGCACACAACTATGTCTAGTCGGGCTATGAATATCTCCAAGTATGAAGACTCCACAGCCTTTCTGGGCAGCCTGCTCTGGTGTTTGACTACCCCCATGATAAAAAAGCTGTTTTGTAATCAGGTGGAATTTAAAGTTTTTTAATTTGTTCCCAGTGCATCTTGTCCTGACAGTGGGCACTGTTGAGGAGAGTCTAGCTCCCTCATCCCTCCCATCAGTGTTACTATTCACTCAACTCCTGCTCAGGTTTTGGCTTAACACACAGCTTTTGTTAAGGCCTGATGTTTGCTGGGAACACTGCCGTTAAGTCAAACACAGAGCAACATGCTCTCAGGACACAATGGACAAGAAGGGATAAGGACCATTCTGCAAATCAGATATTCATACACAGGGATAAGATCCCCCCTGAGCCTTCTCTTCTCCAGGCTGAAAGTCCCAGCTCTCTCAGCCTCTCCTTATAGGACAGATGTTCTAGTCTCTTCGTCATCTTCATGGGCCTGTGCTGAACTCTCTCCAATATGTCCATGTCTCTCTTGTACCTGGGAGTCCAGAACTGGACCCAGTTGTGTCTCACCAGTGCTGAGTAGAGAGGAAGGATCACCTCCCTGAAACTACTCGTAATGCTATGCTTAATGCAGCTCAAGAGGCTCTTAGCCTTCTTTGCCACAGGAGTGCGTTGCTTGTTCATGGTCAACTTGGCATCCACCAGGACCCCAGAACCTTTTCTGCAAAACTGATTTCCAGATGGCCAGCCCCATCATGTACCAGTGCCCGAAGTTGATCCCCTCCAGGGACAGGGCTTTGCACTTCCCCTTGTTGAACTTCATGAGGTTCCTGTCAGCCTATTTCTCCAACCTGCCTAGGTCCCTCTTAATGGCAGCACACCCGTATGGTGCATCAGCCACTCCTCCCAGTTTTGTGTCATTACCAAACTTGCCAAGTATGTACTCTGTCCCATTATCCAGATCATTAATGAAGGTATTAAACAGGATTGGATCCAGTATTGAGCTCTGGGGTACACCACCAGACACTTGCCTCCAACTGGACTTTGTGCCACTGATCACCACCCTCTGGTGCCCTGGATCTTTCTTCTTGCCGTTCTTGAAGATCAGAGTGACATTTGCTCTTTTTGAGTCTTCAGGAACCTCTCCCAATATCTATGACCATTCAAAGATAATTGAGAGTGGCCTTGCAATGATATCAGTAGCTCCCTCAGCACTGATGTGTGCTAGGAAAGACTGAGATGGAGAAGGCATGGGGTATCTCAACATTTTTCATGTTCTGTGTCACCAGAGCCACTGCCCCATTCAACAGTGGATGCACAATTTCTCTACTCTTCCTTTTCTAAGTACCTGTGGAATCCTTCCTTGTTGCTCTTCACATCTTTTGCCAGATTCAACTCCATGTCAGCCTTGGCATTCCTAATCCTATCCCTGCAAGATCAGACAGCAGCTCTGTATTCCTCGTGGGTCACCTGCCCCTGCTTCTGCTGTTTGTACCCTCCCTTATTCTGTCTGAGTTCAGCTTGGAGCTCCTTGCTCACCCGTGCAGGTCTCCTGCTGTCTTTGCTTGATTTCCTACTTCTCAGGATGGGGCTTTCTTGAACGTGGAGGAGGTGATTCTTCCACATCAGCCGTCTTGCTTGGACGCCTCTTCTCTCCAGGGCTGTATCCCATGGCAAATGGAGGAAGCTTGCACATGCAATTCTCCCACAAAAGGACAATGTCTACACAAGCTGTATGTGGAATACTCTGATGCAGGTCAGCTACTGTATTGTCAGGAAAGCATTTAACAGGTCAGGGAAAATCTTTCCTGCTTCTTATATACATCTCATCCTAGTTTCTAAACTGGAGGCTGGATAAACCGATTATAAATATTGTGTTATAGATTAATGTAGGAATTTTGTATGTGGGACATTACAGAAGTCAGCTAAAGACAGAAAATTAATATTACTGTCCAAAATTATTAGCCTAGACTTGTTTGTACAATTTGTTTATTCATCAAGGATATATTTAATAAGAAGAGAGTTGCAGCATGATGCACCAACACTAGAAATATATTCCAGCTATAAGAGAGAAGAAGAAAGACAAAGATATTTGCAACCCATGTCATGGAAAATGGGGAAAGGATATGGAATGAGGAAGTAAAATCTAGTACCACTGATGGAAAAGACGAAAATAAAAGACACCAGATGAAACTGTTAGATGAGTGGAGGAGAACTGTCTGAAGCTGGAGGGTTTGGAGCAAGGGAGGAATGGAAGTTAAAGGAGAGATTCAAAGGGAATTGGAGCACCATGGACACCCAGAACCAGGCTATCTCATGTTCTCTATTTCTTCTGTCTCCTGCTGTCCACATCTTGGGTAGTGATATCTTCCCTTGGTCTTTGGAGGTTTTAGTCCAAGCATAAACCATTAAATAGTTAACACAATGAAGAAATAACTGTAAGTACAGGAATGGGAAAGATTACATTCATTTAGGTCATCATGGATTGCCACAGGCTTCTTATTTGTTTAAAGTGTTCTTTCCAAAATGAAATGTTCCCCTTAAACACAATATTGTTATTCTTTGTTAATTCCACAGTGGGAGATGATTTGCAAGCAATGTTAGTCCTGATTAAATGGATACACTTAAAATCTCTTCAGTTGCTTCCTAATTTAACCTGCTTCTTTTCTATGTTCAGATTAAAAATACAAATTTCCTTTTACCTAATACAAGTTCTACATCACTGCTTCTTTTGCAGTAGCTCAACTCTTCAGAGATTCTTTTCAAGAAGTAAAATTAACAAAACATTTGGAAAACTTGAAAGATGTAAATAATCACAGAAAGAAAATGATGTGCACTTTTTTGAATTTAAATGAGGGGTACTGTGTGGCAAACTGGTAAAACATTTGAGTCGCATAATGGAATGCATAAGTAATTCCACATATGTACATTTTTTAAATGCCAAGGGCCATTGCCACATCTGTTTTATATTATTTTTTTTTCTGTAATAATGCGATGATGAAAGTGATTCTCAACTAGTGTTTTGCAGGTTAAAACAATCTTGAAATTAAAAGGTGCCTCTGAAAAAGCTCGGGATACACAAGATCACTGATATGAAATTAAAACTAGTCTATAAAATGGTTAATAAATTCCATTATTAGGATTAATTTTAGGTGTTTTTTATCAACACTTTGAAAGAAAATATTACCTGCTGTTTAATTACCATATTATAGTATTTTCAGCAACATTCCAAAAGTAAATAAAAATTGATTGTCTGCCCATAGCATTTGCATGCTCAAACAGTCCAATTCTCAATACTGTTTTAGCAGCTTTGGTTCAATTACTTTTTCCATTTTTACGCTGACATTTTCCATGATAGTTGTTAGCCCAACAGAGCATTTTTTCCCTATTTGAATGAAATTGGTTAAATTAATTTTGAGTTATTAGACTGTAAAGAAAAAAATTATATATTTTCTAATTACAAAACTCTGTAGTGTTTGGCTTGAATCCTACATGGTAAATTGTGTGAGGAACTTACAACTATGCAATAGCACTATTTTCTGGTTAGGGGCTTTGAAAACTGGTTTCAGAGGTAAACTTCATAAAACCCAATCTTATAGATATCACTGAAATTTAAAGAAAACATTCAGGTTAAGAAAAAAATAAGAATAAAATTAGCATTTTTATAGTCATTATAACTTAAAAAGAAACTAAGATTTGCTACATGTGTATTTTTAATTTACTTTAATTTCCTACTCCAGTAGTTTTGATTTTATGTCTGATTTTCACATCTGCTCCATGAAAATGCTCTATTCATCTTCTACTCCCTCCAGATGTAGTATCCGCATTTTTCAAACTGAGTTTTAGGTGTTTGTTTTAGCATGAAGAATGTTTGTTTCTGGAATATTCAGGAAGAACAGTCAAGCTGGACAGCTATGAATTCAGACACCAAAATTCCTAAATGTTTTTTTTAAATATTGCTATAACTGAATATGTTTTAAAAATATGCTATACACCCAAAGCTGGTTTAAGTCATCATTGTATAACTATAATAGTAATTGATGATATGTAAGAATAATGTGTAATAGTAAATGATGATGTTTATTGTGTTTTGAGGTCATCAGAGAGATTCCTTGCCTATCCTGCTTGTCTTTCTGACCTCTTTATCTGAGTTCCCCAATAGCCTAAAATGAATTCTTCATCCTGTCTCTGCCGCAGAGTATGCTAGTTTGCATCCCAGCTCCGTTACAGGTTATAATAGTTTCTCCCAGGTGCAAGCAGAAAGTATAGATTTAAAGCAAGGGTATCGCACAGACTACCCCATCCCCTTTTTTTTTTTGGCAGGCCTGAACCAATATCCTAAGTGTAGCTTACAGTATGGTGTGGAGGTACTCAAACGCTTCCAGTCCAGAAACAGTAGGCTGACATAACAAATTGGCTTTTCTGGATCAGACCAAAGGTGTGTTAGCCCTTCAGCCTCTCTTTAAGAAAATAAGAGATACTTAGGGAAAAGCTGAAAAACAAGGCAAGTATGTAAGCTTATTTTCTCCGGCTGCCTTCCTCGGTAATAACAAACCTCAGTCAAGAGATTCCTGAGCAAGATTAGTAGTGATGGATCGTATCATGCGAGCCCAGGAAATCATGTTATCATGAACTCTGGGTTTTCCATACTGCTTTTTGTTGCAAACCCGAGGAAGTTTAAAGGCTGATGAAACTGTTTCATGGGCTGGTTTCATAATGCTGAATGAGGCAAATTTTGTGTAAGAGACATACATCTTTAAGGTTCATGTTTAAAAGAAACACGCCATCCACTATCACCCCCCCATCCCTCACCCCAGATTTGTTTTCACTTGAGCCAGGTGGGGATTTTTATATTGAGAGTCTGAGAGAGGATGCCAGATTCCCTCCATCACAGTCACTTACACTGTTTCATGAAAAAGTATAAGCTCCAATTCAAACTTCTCATTAAGTGACATTAAAATATACTACATATTGAGTCATTGTTATTCCAGCCAAATTAAAGATTTTAGTATTTTTATGCTATTTAGTGGATTCTAAGGTATGGGCAGAAAGGAAAAGCAGTAAGCAAACTTTCCTTTTGTCAGACATAAAGTAAAACCAAAAACCAGCTAACCCCTATTGTGTTTAAGCATAGAAACTCTGATCTACTTCTTTAAGTATATTTATAAAAAAAAGAATATTGGATTGGCTGTAGTATATTTTCAGTGACTGTTATTAGGTTCTGGTGCATGTACTCTTGGGAACATTTTATTAGGCAGGAGGCAATTTTCCTTTGATCATGTGATATAAACTCCTGAAAACAAATTCCTCAACCTGTACCTCAACAAAGGTCATTAAATTCACGGTCATTCTGAGCCCTGGAGTTCAAAAATATTTCCTTTGTGAAACTACAGCCTTTTTTCTACTACACAACTTCACATTTTTCTTCTCTATGATAGCTATCTTTGAATTTAAATAAACTATTAACGTTGTTTACCGTTCTTCCCCAGAGGTAACATGAGCTTGCAGAACAAAATGCTGCCTTCAGTATCTATATTTCTATGTCCAGTTTTAATAAAATGACTACTTAACTTCAATAAATATTTACTTAATAAGTGTCTAGCATTCCCAAAAAGTAACAAGAGTCAGGCAAAAATTAATAGCACTCTATAAAAAGCGTGAAATGGGATTAAGATGTTTGGTACAGGAACTGTTACTAACAAATGTGATTTGTCTGATCTGCACATTTGATTCGTTGTTGGACAAATCAGATGTAAGAGAGATGTGGTGAACTGAAATGGATGAGTAAACACTCCAGACTCTGTATGTGTCTAACTTCATGGCCTATATTTACTTAGGAGGCTAGTCCAGAGAACATAAAGTTGTTTTTCAACATTAAAATGCGTGGCTATGATAGAAATGTTTGATGGATTGCAGATTTCTTTGATTTGTGCTGGAAGCAACTATCTGCATTTGAGTGGGAGGATGACAGTACGTATTGATGAGCCAACAAGGAAAGCTTCGGCACTCCTGTTCCTGCAACACTTTTTTTCCTCCATGAGCAGCTGAACTGACTCCTGTATGTCAGTGTACAGGAACTCCCACACTATCTGTCAGTAATGGACAAAATGCCTCTAACTCGAGTCTCCTTCGTAACAGTGGAGAGAAAAGATTTCAGCCCACTTGTGAGCATCCCTTCCCATTATTGTTAGAGATAATGTGTACACGTCTTTTCCCACCTCTCTTCCCTCCCTCACCCCTTCAGCCCTGGAAAAGTCAAACCCAAACCTAGTAAACATGCATGTACCATCTGTCATTTTAGAATGACAAAATTCTATAAATATTTTTAGAAAAATAATAAAGAATTAAAAAAAAAAAAAAGTTAGTTTATTTTCCTAATACGATGTCTGTCAAAACAGAGGAAAAGAAAAATAAAAACTCTTTTCTCCCTTCCATTGCTGCAGAAGTGGAAAGATTGATATAAAAAGCATGAAGGCCCTGAGACCACAGTTAGAATCAGAGTTAGAATCTCAGATAGAATCATAAAATCATAGAATCTTAGAACCATTTATGTTGGAAAAGACCTTTAAGATCATCGAGTCCAATCGTTAACCTAACACTGCCAAGTCCACCACTAAACCGTCTCCCTAAGCACCACATCTACACGTCTTTTAAATACCTCTAGGGATGGTGACTCAACCACTTCCCTGGGCAGCCTGTTCCAAGGCTTGACAACCCTTTCAGGGAAGAAAGTTTTCCTAATATCCAATCTAAACCTCCTCTGGCGCAACCTGAGGCCGTTTCCTCTTGTCTCATCACTTCTTAAAAGATACAGCGTTTCTTCTTTCTCTCATTCTGGCCACACCTAAACTGAGGGATCCAGAAACATTTGCACACTCTTGGCTCTAGCCCCATCTTTTCTTTGCATTAGTGCAAAACTATGTACCTATGTCCTTTTCCCACGGAAAGGAAAGACACATGTATGGGTTTATGCATACATGATATGATATTATAATATATACTATGTAATGTGCATATGATATATGCATACATGCATGACATTATAATATATACTAGAAAGCAGTTCATCTTGATGAGCAAAGGAGCAGGACCTCAAAGTGTATTAAGGTATACACTAGCTGGTCAGTGTAATTGAAATCTTTTTTCCCTCCAGTAATGATTTGTGTAGAAGAGAGGTTTGGTAATTGAAACACTGTCATCTTAGCATCTTATTTGTTAAAGAAAGAAAAGTCTGTGGTAATAGAAAGAAATATTTTCTGTGATGCAACTGAAGTGGGTAAAATTTCTGTGGTCAAAAACTGACTGATCCATGGTGCTTGTAGGTAGGAAAGGAAGAGTAAAAGTGGGAAAGAAGCAGCCCTGTGATGAAGGTAACTGATACTGTAGATAATATTGCCAAATACTGTTTCTAATTCTCAAGAAGGGCATGGGTCAGTCAGAAGTTGCCGCAAGGACAGTTTAAACTAAGGCATTGAAAAGAAGAAGTTTTAATGGAAACAAAAATAGACATTTGAGAAAAAGAGATAATAATGTGGTGTTTTGGTTTTTTTTTTATAAGCTTAGGGATATTTAAGCAGTGAGAAATACTGTCAATTCTCTGCTTATGGATAAGTGGTTCAAATCAGACATCACTGAAATTCATCTTCTCCAACACATCCTGACTGAAAAAAAGCAAACCAAGGCCTTTATAGAAAGCTGTCTGCAAGTGGAAGAAATCTGAATTTGATATAGCTCATTTCATGTTTTTATTATTGTTTTTTTTCTGTATAAGTTTCTTTATCAAAGTTATTAATTAATTAATTAGAATAACTAATAATTTACTAGAGTTTTTACAAAGAAATTTTGGAACTGTCCTTTTTCAATTTATTTAGATTATATCTATCTGAAATTATACAGAGTAATCTAACTTAAGGAAGGGGAATAGAATGACTAAACCCTCAAAATCCTTATTTTTCTCTTCTCTTGCCTCATTCTGATGAATCTCTGAACTTTTACAGGACCACATATTTCCCATGGCTGGCACATGGCTTAGGAGCCCTATGTTGTCTTAAATATCACTTTGAGTGATAGTTTGCTCAAAAGATAACATCACATTATAAAGTGCCATACCAGTAAAATGTTTGTGATCTATAACAACAACAACAAAAGTCTAGTTTATCTGTCTGAAAATAGCAGCCTATTTCCCCCCAAAAAATACAAAATTAAATTGGAAATATTCACCTCTTTGTTCTAGGAGTATCTAGTGACAAAAAATCAAGTGGACTAAACCCTTTTCTGAATCCCTCCTCTTACACTCTTTATTTCAGTCCTCAGCTATTTTTACGATATTCCCTCCAATTGCTCACCTGAGAAGAAAGATTTCTTTTGATGCTAGACTCTTAGAGTAGAAGACTAACACTCTTAGTAGTTAGAAATTTTATTACTGAGCTACATCATAATCTAGGTGATTTTCCCATGCTGTCTTGGCTCTGCCATAATAGATTTTATCAGTTATGTAGCAGTATTGTTATACAGATCATCTGATGAAAGGTGAGATCTTAAAAGGGAAAAGTAGAGCAATTTACTGTTACAAGCGTGAATAAATATTATTGAATGCGCATAGATATCTGCTAATTGAGGTATTACCATTTTACATAATGAATTTTCAAACAGAAGACCCTAAAACTTTTAAAATCAGGGTCTACCAGCCAAAGCTGGATGTCAAAAATTGATGCACTTGGAAAAAAGAGTACAGAAAGAAATGAAATGGTGCTGTCAGAAGTGCTTACTTTTAACAAGGCCATAAGCAGCTCTAGGAATGAACTTCAGTAGAAGTTTTAAATCTGAAACCTTGCAAATGGCATCTATGAATCAGGCTGTAAAGAAGGGTACATTTGGATGGTTTTCTTATTATTTTTCTTGAATATCACAATAGTAAAATTTAAAAGCTCTCTCAAGCCATTATCTCATCTCAAAGCAAGAAAAAGAAGTGTGTTTATATTATCACATTGTTTAATGCAGTGTGTAATAAAGAAAATAGTCTTTGACATTTTTAGGATTGTTTTTTGTTGTGGGTTGTTTTTTGTTATTTTGGGTTTTGGTCATTGTGCCTGGTTTAAATTAACTTAATGATGCAATCCGAACAGATTTGGACTTCTAATTAAAACCCAGCCTGAAAAGTTGTGTTCAGACACGAGAACAACAGGAACAGAAGGAAAGACAATAGAAACAGTAATTAAGAAAACACCATTCCCATAACCTCCAGAAGAGTTTCAAGTAACAGTTTAAAGTTATTCTCCCTGGTGGATAGGAAAGATACCAGAGATATTTGTAACTCTAAGGAGCTACTGCCAAAGTTTGAGGGGTTCATGCTGTTTATTTATATGTTTAATTTTATTCCTTGTTTCTCTTAAGATTATAATATATTCTTTTTGTTCTAAAAGCATTTTGTTAGTTAATAGATTTGGAGTGCTTGAATTAATAAGAAGGTACTTTTTTTTCTTCTAGGCTTGGGGATGAAAAGAGCAGGTAAATCTATCTTACACAGAGGTTATAGTGCAAAATGCCCAAACTCTACTGTGCTCAATCCAAAACTGGAAACAACAGAGCCAGATCAACAATTTTCTTTTTTTTTCAATATGACTACACTGCTTTTAGTTTGGAAAAAGAATGCTGTAATGTGCTCTGTAAATATATCAGCTTGCATGTGTGTTAATTTATACATCTCGTCCATTGTACCTGTTTCAGTTACTTGACAAAGTGGATGCTATGCAAATTTACACTCCCCATCATCTCATTGTTCAAGAACACAAGGAGATACAGGCTAGACTTAAGCAGAAGGTAACACCTTTATTAAGCTAGTAGTGGGGAGGGACAGTTTCTAATAATGATTTGATGCTCTTCTGCATGCATCCTATCACATCAAAAATTCCAATGCTACAATATGAAAATTATTGGTGTGTCAACAGAATTTCTTAATGTATTCAATTACAAATGGTTAAACATTTGTTATTTTTTGCGCATAAAAATTTCTGACTACAGCCTGCTTCTATTTTTTTTGTTGTTTTCAGAGGTTTATTAACACAACACTCCCATTATGGTAGTGAGGGATGTTCCATGTGTAATCTGTTTCAAATAAACATTTTATTTTTATTTATCTGCTTGAGGGTAGGAAGGCTCTGCAGAGGGACCTGGACAGGCAGGATCGATGGGCCGAGGCCAATTGTATGAGGTTCAACATGGCCAAGTGCCGGGTCCTGCACTTCGGCCACAACAACCCCAGGCAACGCTACAGGCTTGGGGAAGAGTGGCTGGAAAGCTGCCCGGAGGAAAAGGACCTGGGGGTGCTGGTTGACAGCCGGCTGAACATGAGCCGGCAGTGTGCCCAGGTGGCCAAGAAGGCCACTGGCACCCTGGCCTGTATCAGAACTAGTGTGGTCAGCAGGAGCAGGGAGGTGATCGTGCCCCTGTACTCGGCACTGGTGAGGCCGCACTTTGAATCCTGTGTTCAGTTTTGGGCCCCTCACTACAAGAAGGACATGGAGGTGCTGGAGCGTGTCCAGAGGAGGGCAACGAAGCTGGTGAAGGGCCTGGAGCACAAGCCTTATGAGGAGCGGCTGAGGGAACTGGGGGTGTTTAGCCTGGAGAAGAGGGGGCTGAGGGGAGACCTCATCGCGCTCTACAACCACCTGAAAGGAGGTTGTAGCGAGGTGGGTGTTGGTCTCTTCTGCCAAGTAACTAGCGATAGGACGAGAGGAAATGGCCTCAAGTTGCACCAAGGGAGGTTTAGGCTGGACATTAGGAGAAATTTCTTTACTGAAAGAGTGGTCAGGCCTTGGAACAGGCTGCCCAGGGAAGTGGTGGAGTCACCATCCCTGGAAGTATTTAAAAGACGTGTAGATGAGGCGCTTAGGGACATGGTGTAGTGGGCATGGTGGTGTTGGGTTGACGGTTGGACACGATGATCTTAGAGGTCTTTTCCAACCTGTATGATTCTATGATTCTATGATTCTATGATTTTGGTTTAACACTCACATTAAACATTATTGCAGGCAGAAGATTTTTTTTCTCACTTTCAGTGGAATGTAGAAAATCTCAGTTATACTTAAAAGTTAAAAATCACTGTTGTCAGAATTGCAATTTCTGACTCTGAAAACTGACCTGAAGGTCTTTCCACACATTTTCCACACCCAATTTTTTTCTTTTTTTTCCTTTCATTTTCATGACAGCCATATTTGTATTAATACAAAACTTACATTAATACTTCTGCAGAAGTATTATACCAGAAAGAGTGTAAGTAACTTAGCAGGGTTATTGTAGTCTATCACTAACAATTACATTTTGCCTAGATATTTGACGGCTTGATAAGATCTTTTAGAACTGCAGAGAGCATGTACTCTCCTTCCAAAACCACCTCATTCATTGCCATTATCAAATACTGTTATTTTACACTTGTAAGTTTCCTTAGTACCAGCATAACTACACATAATAACATTCAACTGAAGAAGATACAGTGTGTGTTCATTTAAAAATAGCAAGCACTCTACAGTAATTAAAGAATCCTTAATCTTTCTATTGTCCAAAAATTTCCAAAGTAAGGAAAATAAAATTCTCTATCTCATCACCTGGCCTTACCACAGTGGATGTGACTTCATGTTCTTCTTCCTAGATGTTTTCTTCAGTTGATTTACCATGTTTAATGACTACACTCACTGGACTTTCTTCTGAGGTTTGTGTATACATAGATATTCAATTTATATTAGCAAATAAATATGTGAACAGAACTACACAAACCTGGAAAAATCCAAGTTAAAAGAGACATTGTATTTCCATCAAAAAATGAATCTCTATACAACTAATTTGTGTTCATACTTAAGAATAAGTCTGAACACTTATATAATCCAAATTTTATTTGGACTCTTGAAAAACATTTAACATTTACATAACATTCTCCTGGCGAAACCATCAAACGAGATTATCAGTTCTGATAGTCTAACATCTCTATAATTTTGAAGAAATATACTCTTATGAATATCCTTTCTCCTTATTTAAATCAGGTATAACAACCCTCTTCTCTGCAGGTGAGTAAAAATGCATTCTGAAAGATCAGTTTTGAAAGGTCAGATATTCGCAAGTGAAGGTCAATTGGGGTATTCTAGTTACTAACTTTGTTCATACTTTTCAGGCCAAATATATCATTTGAGAATTAGGCAGTGACAGTTATTCAAATTTGCAGCTTGGTTCATTAAATATGTAAAGGAAAACTCAGATTTTTTAAAGGAGACATAGCAGATAGAAGTATGAAAATGGTAACATCAGAAATTGAATTAAGGGGAAAAAGAATAACACATTAGCTTTTGATTTTTTTCTTTCCTTGCTCTGGTTTGATTAGGAAAGTTTTTGAAATACTGCTACTGAAAGGATGAGAGAAAATGAAATAAAACAGATCAGATACTATAAAGATAAGTATTGTAAATACATGTATTTAGATTAAATTAATAAAACTCTGAACAATACCTGTTGGGATTGTTGCAGAAATTTTAGAACAATTATCCAAAATAACTCCACAATTGTCAGTATCTAAGTTTAAAAAAAAAAAAAAACAAAAAAGTCAGTTTGTTCATTCAGCATAGTTTCTTGTAGAATTTTAGGAATTCTTGTAGAATTTTCAGAATGCACAGAATTGTGCATGTGCAGTAGTTGCACATGCACAAAATGATTGTTCAAAGGATGTGATATCAATCTAATACATATAGTCTGCATGTGCTCAGTGTTTGTTCATCAGAATGAAACACCAGGGTACAAACAGTAGAGCAAAACCAGAATAACATTCATAACTACTGGGCTGATGAAATGCCTTTTCCCTTTAAATTGAAAAATAGTGAGGACTTGGCTTCCTGCAGAGTACTTAGTTTAAAAAACTATATAGTTCCTATTTTAAGATCCTCTGAATTTCCCCCATATTAGCAGAACGGCATATATTTGAGCCTCAGTATATTTGAGAATCTGACACTTATTGACACTTTTACGATGAAAGTTTACATGCCAAGTAAAAATGAAACCTGAAAGTGAATGGAACATCTAAGATTTGATTTTCAACTTAGCTGTCATTTTGGCTTCTCACTTTAAAGCACAATAACACTGACAATGTCTAGTCATTTTTACTGCTGGTTTTAAGAAAACTTTCTCTTCCTGATCTACAAAACCAAGTATTTGTTTTTTTCAGAACAGTCAGGATAACTCTTAATTTATAGCAAATAAAATAATAATAAGAATTCAACAAGAGTAGATAGAAAATCAGTGAAAATTCTGTGTAAGACAATGGGGTTGCAAGTGAGCATGAAGCAGCTATCTCTGAGGTGATATAGGACCTAAGTTCAAGCTGGTATGCATAAGAAAGTTGCACATAAAGGTAGACTTTAATTCTGTTGCATAATTTACACATTATTTAACTTGTTTAATTATCTTGGAATGAGTGGTCAGAACAGTTGGAAATGTTCAGACAGTGGCTTGAAATACAAAATAGATGTTTTGTTCAACCATTTAACAAATAGTTCTGTCATTTGAGTTGTTATTTACAAAACAGAAATATCATACTGTGTCGGTGAGATTACCATAAATACCCACTAGAGGATCTGAACTGTGAGTCTGGTTTACTGATTCGTTACGTCCTCATGGTGTAATGAGATTAGCTCTGATTCTATGAAAATCTGATAGTAATTAATATGAGCTAAATTTTGTTCCCCTATAAAACAAGACATCCATGTAAAGGCATCCTACATAGGCCAAGAACCTTGAGATTAAAGTCTCCTACCATTTCCTTAAAATGAGTATATCAGAGTCTTGGTCTAAGCCAAAGATTTTAGATGCAGAGTAATAAAACCAGAAAAGAGTAGAGCAGGTGTACTGAGTGAGCCAAAATAGATAACTAGTTTGAACAAGAGTCTGATCTTTGCCAACGGTATCCATGCAGGGTGGACTTTGTCTTCCCACCCTGTCCTGCTGCCTTGCATTTCAGTCCATCATCTTTCGAAGGGCTTTCTAGGTTAGAAAACAATTCATCACTGTTCTCCCTTCCTATCCATTCCCACAAGTGTCCAGAAAAGTCTCCTTTCCATTACTCTGAAGTTTGCCTTTTGGGTCTGCTCTTTGTTGCAGCAAACCTTCCTCCTTTCTGCAGAGTCCCCAAACAACAGCATGCTTATGGCTCCCTACGTGCTTCTCCGCTCGCTTGTCTTGGCTGTATTCTGGGGGCTGCTCTCAGCAAAGCTCACGTGCTTCCAAGAAAGAGGTAAAACACTGGTGAACTTCACAGAGGATTGCTTTGAGATCACATCACGTCATTTAGTCAATTATTTATTTTTAAGGACAATGCTTCCTAGTGCAAAATCTCGCTTTCATCTTTGCCCCTAGAAAAGCAAGCCAATGCCCTCTTTTAAGACAATATAGTGAAAATTGATGCTATGGGTTATTTCAAAAACTTTATTACGTTTTTATGGTTGCATTTTCTGAGATTTCTCTGCTATCATTGCAATATTGCAGGGTCTTTGTGGTTCTTTCCTTTGGCAATTTTATGCATATGTCATCATTATATGCCATTTTGCTGAGATCTTTAGAAGAAAAAATGGGGTTTATTTTCCACCATAAAAATGTTGTGTTAACAGCAATGAATATGGTTGAAATTGTACTGTTACTGAACTCGCTAGCTGTCACATTGCTCCTAAAAACATTTCCAGTTAATATAGAAGAAAAATAACACCTATACAAAGAAATTAAGTTTTGCCCCCTCAGCTTGACCTATTCTATGATTCCATTTAAAATAAGGACATACCTATCTTCTTCAAAGAATGTAATCATGTAGGTAAAAATGTCAAGCATTTCAAAATTCAATAAAACAATTATATATATAATATGTAAATCTGAAAAAGCTGAAGAAAGCTGCATCAGCTGGTTTTAGTTTTCAGAACTTCGAAATTCTACCTTTTGGGACAAACAGAATTAATTCATTTCTTTTAAGCAGTCTGTAACCCTACTGTTGATAAACTTTGAAGTATAAGTAATCACCACAGAAAAAGCAAGCAAAATTAAAAAATTGTAGAATGATTTGTTTCAGAAGTATATAGTAGATATAGAATTATATATGAAGCAAAAAAAAGAAAGTGTGTTAGTAATAAAGATCTCTCTTCACAGAAAGATCACATTTCCCTCTTTAAATAATAATAAAGTATTAAATATTCACTTACATCTTCCCTAAATATAATCTTCTGAAAGGAATCTATTATCTGGATGAAATCTTTAATTCAAATGGGATTTGGGACTCATTTTAAATTTTTTAAAATTCCCAGAGTAACATGTGGGAATTAGTAGAGTATGCAAACAATTGATTTTACAAATTACTGTGTGACACAACAGTTTAATAAACAGCACCTAGAATATTTCCATATGTTGTAAAGTTCTGCACCAACAGCATTGAGCACCATCACATTCAGCATGAGCACCAACCACATTAACAAACGGAGACCTCAGGTCAAGCCTCACTGAAATCAATAGAAGAGCCCCCCAGTTCTTCTATGGGTTTTGTAGAGTATATCCAGGAAAAAGAGATTCCTCTCAGGGTTAGCCACAGAAGATGACATCTAACATGCTTTCACTTGTGAGTTTTATATGGATTGTCTGGTCCTCCCAATTCCTCTTAAGAGTATGGATAATTTTAGCAAAGAACAGCTAATTACTTGCCTAACTGTGCTGTTCTACAAAAGAAGCTCCTTAGTTTGAGCACACATATGCCTACTTGAGTATGTAAACTCAGGGCAGTGAATAGGAAAAAAACAACAGGTTAACTTCTTTACATTAGATATCAACATCTGAAGACTCTCAGTGGCTTTTACATGGCATGAAATGGCAATCCATTTCATATTTCTTGTTGTTTTAAGCAATTCATTAAAAAAACTAGTTTCATAAAGATATGAATGTTATTTTATCTATTACTTAAAAGTAGTACATTTCTCCTCTGTATTAAGTGAATTAATGTCTTCTGCCATGTAAAATACTTGTTTTCTAGTTTCCCACCTGAACTGGAAATGAGAACACTTTTCATCAACTTGCTTTGCCTGAGGGCTTCTTGTATGTACATGCATGTATTTTTTTTCATGTGTGACAACATAAGTGTTTATGTGGGAGTATTGCTTGCCTGCAATTTGTACACACTGAGTTTCTTTCCACAGCCACAGCAGGAGAAAGGACAGTAATAAAGGTCTTCTTAATAAGTCACCTAAAATGGTTTCTCTCAGTTCAAATGGTTTTGCTACAAATGTGAAACTCTGTGACATCAGCTGAATTTCTTTCCTATTTACTAGGGAATATGAAGAGGATTAGGTCTCCATATATTGGCAGTCACATATTCATGCTCTCAAAAAATTAATGCATAGATATCACTGTAAATATTTATCAAGACTTCAAAAGACTTTAAATCTCATGTTAAGACTTCTATATTTAATTTTATTCACTACGCAGGAGTTGCAATGTAGGATAAATTGTGCCAGATTTCTGTTTTCTGTAGCAGAAATTGGGCAGTTTACACTAGTTATAGTTCTGACTGAGATTATTGATAATGTATATTAAAGATATTTCTGTATACATATGTAGGTATACACATATATATATAAACATGTTAACTCAGGATTTGCCAAGAAGTAGCTAACCTGAGGATTGAACATCGTGTATTTCCTACATATATCAGATCAACAATTTTCTCTTGCAGAATCAAAACAGATCTCTTGTGTTCTCTGCCAAGCCTAAAACTCAGTCTGTTAAGGTAGTTCAAATGAACTTCAGAATTTTTTTTTCTGCATACTTGTGTAGTAGTTTCTTTAATCCAGTGCCCATTTCACAGTTGAGTTACAAACTCCAGAGCAGGTTACAAGGGAATACTGAGGGACTTTCATTTATACTGCCACCAGACATAACTTTAATGTTCTTCTTGCATTTAACATCTTTCATCAGTTTACTGGAGCATGAGTCCTATAGTGTACCTCATTGAACTTACCAGTACCTAAGATAGAAATACATTTACAGAACAGCGCCCAAGAGATTAAAATGGAAAATCAGTTCTTTTATTGCAGATGTACTAATTTATAATGTACCATTAGTATAAGCTTTTCCATTAACTCACTGAACACACTGATACTGAAAAGGATGTGAACTGAGTTGCTTCTCCCTCTCCCCAGTCTTCTCTGGATATCTGTTTCTGTAGTGTAATCAGCTTTCAAAGCAATGTTTTGCGATAGCAGTAAATGATAAAATTATTTTAGAAACACATAATTGAAAGGTATGTTTCAAAGTCAAAGGGATTATTTTCACTATGATTCAGGAAAGCAAATCTTTAATTGGAAGGATTTCATGTACCTCTCCTTTCAAGCCAGTTCTGGGTAACATAAAACATTTGCATACATTTCATCTTACATTGATCTAAGTTAATTTTTTTCTGGTAAAGCTGATTTGAGGTGAATTCTCAAAATTCACCTTAAATTAATGGGGAGAATTTGCAAAGACAGGGGAATTTCGCTTTTTTTTTCTTTTAATGAGAGATTAAATGACAGAGTAAATGAGAGATTGAATATCTGGGGAGTTAGTATTGCAAATCATTGGAAGGTCATAATGTAAACAATTAGTAATTTGTAGTTACAGTATGATATTCATCCAGTCCACTGAACAATTCAGAGGAACTATCTGAATTATTCCTTTAGACATTATTTTTTCTGGCAATGTACTTTTGTACAAATATCCTTCAAATTACCATTTAAGAAAATAAAATGTTTTCATTCTTCATTATTCAAAAAACAGTTCTCTAGGACAGCTTTGGTTTCTCTAAATTTCTATGATATGAATACCAGATAAATGTACCATTATCTGGCGAGGATAGAATTATGTAACCCAAGCAGAAAATGGATTTAGAAGATCTAATATACATTCATGGGTTTTATCTTTATTCCCAAAATGAACTTCACTTATAGCTAAAAGGTAGTTCTTTTTGGTATGAAAATAAGGAATAGAAGTTAAATGGATATTGAAATTTAGCAAAAAGAGAAATTTAATAATAGTGTGTAATAATGTGGTAACATCATGTTACTTTGGATTTTTCTTTTAAATTGTGGCAAGGTAGATCACACAGGCCAATTTTTTTCCCAGCATTTTCATTTTCTCTGAAGAAAATGAGACAATTTTTCTTTCTGTTTTTAAGCTCATAACTTTAAGTCTGAAAGTCAAACTGAAAACCTTTGATATTTGTACATTTTCCCATTCTGCTTGTGGAACATGACTGGTACAAGCTCGACCATGACATTTAAGGGAAACAGGTTAAAAATATATTAAAGTTGCCTCTCACAGTGCTAGCCCACTAAAGAAGTATTTCTTTTGCTGATCAGCTGAGAACTTGCTGGTCTTTTTAAAAAAAAAAAAAACAAAACCTAAAATCCCCCCAAATATTAGTAATTTGATAGACAAGGCACCAAATGCTGATAGTAACACTTACAAGCAACCTTTAAAGAGAGATTTTTCCTGCTTCTGGCCTCTTCTTTACATGATAATTTTCACTGAATTTTGACTTTTACACATAAAAAGTGAAACTATTATATTTCTCTGTTACATAGGAGAACATAGTAGACAGGCAAACTTGTTACATTCTCCTTAACACCAGAGAATTACGTTGAAACATCTATCAAATAACTGTGTTAGTTTTCTACCTTTGAAACAAAGTAGGAAATATTTTGATATAATATCAAGTAACAATGTTTGTTTGAAGAAAAATGATTTGCTTGTGGTTTGTTTTTTTTTCCTTTTTTTTTCTTTTAACAAAAAAAAAGTTTTTATAAAAAGAATTGTGAATACAGACCAGTTCCAGACAGATTTAGCCCAAATTGTCTAAAGAAAAATCTCTAAGTTTTGGGTTGGAATCTTTATAGACTGAAATACCATATTCTGGATGAAAGCAGTTTGACTGAAGTAAACAGCAAACTGTCTCTGTTGCCATAAGGATACAAACAAACTGAAATGAGTTGCAGTAATTCAGGACTGTCGCTCCATTAATTCCTTTTGAAAAAGTGGTAATGTCTCATAACTGACTAGGAAAGAAAATTCAGCAGATCAATAAAAATGCATCAAGGTAATAACTATAGCTTCTATACAGTATTAAGTGAAGAAAAGTAATGCACAGTAACCCTGATAAAGTTTTTCTATTGAAATATTTGCACAAAGCCAGTCTTCCTTTGACACTTGTCACTATGCCAACTGTGAGGTGATATGAGAGACTGTAGTTTATTATTTTATTAGCTTTCAGAGTGTTAAATTGGTAAGAGTAATCCATAGCTCATGCAAGAGAAATTACATTTTGTATGTATCTTACTCTGCTTGATGGCTGAGAATCAATTTCACTGTGAGACTATAAATACTAGGAAAAGATCCAAAATGTTTAAAAGGATTTTTTGAAAGAATAGAAAAGTAAATAGATAAAATTTCTCTTCAATAGACACTTTTTTTTCTCCCCAGTGGAAAAATTTCTCCTCCATGGATAAAGTATTTCCTGCCTCATTTTGAACAGATCTTTTTCTTATTTGGTGACTTCACCAAATGGTTATTTATGAGGAACACAACTATAATTCAGTAAAATATCTCTCCTACCAATTACTAGTTTTGCTTACAGCTTCTGTAGCCACCTGCACAATTGCTGTCAAGAATAACTACCTTGTTCATGTGGCGTATCAGATACTGTCTTTATCATATCTTGACAAATCTACTTTCTATGTAAAACTACATTCATATATCAATAACTTTTAATATCAAGTAGTAAAGGAAAGTTAGAAGGATTAGTAAACCAAGTACTTAAATTGAACTTGAGAAGTAACATGGACTTGTGTTCTTTACTTGTGGATTATTAAGTTTATATGCTTAACTGAAAAGCTCTATTTTCTTCTTCTGTTTTGTCTTTGCCAGGGCAGCAAGCAAGTCATGAAAAGGTGCTAGTGTGTTATCAAGAATAAAACTAGAATACCCTGTCCTTGAAAAAAACATATTTTATCACACTCTAATAGATATTGTTTTCCCCTTATTTTATATTATCTCAAGTAAAAGTCTGCTCAACTCTCCATGTGCATATGTAGCACACAGTGTTTCTGAAAAAACAAGCCATGAATTTAGATTGAGACCATTTATTACAATGGCTGTCCTGACAATCTTTTCCAGGATATGGTGAATATATGTTATATTTGGATAGAATATTAACAACCTTAATATTTAAATCTTAATAAAATGTTTACACATATGCATAACATTCTGCATGATACAGCTAGAAGCTGCCACAAGGTCTCTGACTAACAAATGACACAACACTGATTTAGAAGAATAATTTCACCCCCCTCTATTAGTATCGTGGCCTGGTTAGACCCCTGGAAGGGGCTATCTGTTGATGGAGAGAATTGCTGGCTTACACAGGTATACCATGACAGGTGGCTGCATTGGGGTTATGTTAATCACCCCACATGCTCTTTTTTCAATAGAAATATGAGAAGGGCAAATAAAATGTTCTGGGGAAGTACAACCCAATGGGCAAGGTGGCCAGCTTGTTTTTTGTTACTTAAGTTCTCTGCTAAAATAAAAAGGGCCTGAAATGAAAATGTGTGATATAGTAGCTTTTGGTCTTAGTTTATAGATGAAACTTAGCACTTAAATAAATTAAACTGTCTGAATATGTATATATCACGTTATACCAAATTAGTGGGTAAAAAGATGAAGGAAGAGAGAAACAGATTAGAGTATAATAATATTTATTCTCTGGTTTTGGAGTTGTTTCTTATTTTAATTAATGTGTTGCCATTATTAATGTTTACTTTGACTATCTGCTAGAAGAGTTTACGAAAACATTCAAAGAAAAAGTATTCCAGCACAGATCCCATCTGTCCTTGCAGCATGATCACAGGGCCTTTCAAGCAAGACTTGCTAAACCACCCTATTTTCTTGGTGCAGGTAATACTGAACAGGAACAGAGGAAGGTAAAAAAAGGCTGGTAAAAAAAGGCCACTGAGGTACATTCATATTGTATGTAAGTGCTTCAGTGTCCCAAAATGTGCAGAAAGCCCATGGATTTTTTTTCTCCCAGCCATTCTCTACTAATATTGTCCTGTGTTCAGACCAGTTATGTACCTGAAAGTCAGAAGTATGGCTGGGCAATGAATTTAACCTCAAGCTATCTGCCGTGCAGCTGATACACTTAGATAGAGTGAGATGATGCCCAGAAGCATAATAAGACATTAACTGAATCCCTAGCAAAAAAAAAAAAAAAAAAAAAACAAAAAACACCACAAAAAAAACCCCACACCAGATAAGAGGAATGTACGGTGTCACAGGTTCTTAGCACACAGAAAGAATTGAAAAGTCTGATAAGAGACTCATTAAAAGAATTCTGACCCATTAAATTAAAAAGAGCTGTGTAGGCTGAAAGGGCCTATGACAGACTGTAGGAGTGGAGGGGTAGGCTGGCTGCATGGGAGGAAAAGATCGGTAGGTCAAGAATGAGAGGTTCTGAATATTCCACAGAAGGATATAGCGTCTCCAGTATTTAACCGAATTAGACCTAGATTTTTACTTTACAAGTCAGTACTTTTGAAATTCCTAGCCATTTTTGCAAAATCTAAATTGTTTATGTGGTTTAAATAATATTTCAAGAAGCATGCAGAACTTAAGGTCTATACATCCCAACATCAGAAAACAGAAGGCCCTCACCAGGAAGCAAAACTTCTCTGCTCTTGTGTGGAGGGGTAGTTGTTGGTTTTCTGATATTGAATACTGGATTTTTATTTTATCTTCCTCTTTTCTTGGAAAAAAAAATGTCTTCTATTCAAGTGGAAATTTTTAGGACAGTGTTGACAGTCATTAATACAACCAGGTTAAGCACAACTGGGTTGTACTCAACTAGGTTGCGTACAACTGGGTTAAGACCTATGGATCCAAATGTCATTTGAATCTATGCTTATGTAAAACACCTCAAAAGTTGGAAAAGTAAAATTCTCCAATTCTATAAATTCTCCAGTTCTTTACCAGTCAGAATCCTTTTGCTGTTCTGTTCTTCTTCATATTTAAGTTTAGTTTAGAAAGTTGGTAAATTATCAAAAAAGTAGCTGAAAATCCTATAATAATTTGATAATTTCCAACATTTATACTAAAGACAAATTCTTTCAAATTATTGGAAGTTCACATTTTTTACAGAATTTCTTAGAAGCAGGTGAGTGATTTCTAGATCAAAGGCATACCAAAGGTGGGGATTAATTCCACCCAGCTTCAGCTATCTACAAATAAGATGTCTTTTGTAAGCAAGTTACTTTTCCTACATAGACCTTCAGGCACCTACGTATTCCATTTTCCGTGGCAATGCCCTTTTCACTCTCTATTGGCACAGAAAGATCTGAACTACTAGGTAAGAATAAATGACTTAATTTAAGTGGTTAAAATTATCCCCAGCCCAAGTTGTTGCAACAGCTAGAAAATAAATAAAAGAAATAGATAAATGGGTCTAGTTAAAAAGGTTGATTTTGGAAAGAAGTTACACTGTCCTAGTCATAAATCATGCCTATAATCTACAACAGTTCTAGTGAAATCAACAGATTTTAAGTTTACAGCTATAAGTGATATCAGTGTGATATCAATTAAACATAAAGGTCTTACCTAATTTAAATGACAAACGGGTGCCTAAGTAATGTTAGGGTCTCATAATAGCATAATGCAATTTGAATGTTAATTGATTAGTAGATTGTATTGGACAAAAGTATTTTGTGATTTATTGCAGTGTTCTTGATTAGATTTGTTATATTACCAAGAAGGTTTTTTAAAGTGAATCTGGTTTGTTTTTGTTTGTTTTTTTTTTTAATTTATATATAACAGAAATTATAATAACTCTTAAATCTATGAAGTGCAGAATAAATCTTAACCATTGTAATAAGACAATGAAAACTGCTTATATAAAAACACAGCTTTTAAGTACAATGATGCTAATGCACTCTCCTGTAAAAAATCACAGAAAGAAGTTACATTAAATTCCTATTTGTATTAAACAGTCCTGTCTCAGTATAGCTTGGATGATTATTTAAGGTTAAAAAAAAGGTTAGAATTTCTACATTTAAAAACCTCCCATGATGGCACACATGTAAAAGGCTTAATGTGCCATTTCATTGAATTTCAGATTCAGAGGTTTGGGATTAATTCTAAGAATTTTATTTTGCAAGCTTTTTTTTTTTCCTTAAGGTTTGAACACCTGAAATTGTTAATGAAGCGTCAGCGCTAGTCCAGCTTTGATGGTAAATGTTCCTGAAAACAGTAAACCAAGGCCTTCTTGAGGATAAAATTCTCCTGAGTCCTTAAGTCCCAAGTTTTAATGGCATGTAAACCTTCAGATTGCCACCTGTGCCAAATGAATTCAATATCAGTGTTCCTATGGCTGTATATACCAATTAATGTGATTATTAACTCAGTAATACTATATTTTTTGTTATGTCTGAGACAGGTGTATTATGTGGGTAGGATTAATTTAGCTTAACATTAAATGTATGAAACATAAGCAAACACGGCATTGCCCAGATTATTATTGTATCTACAAGTTTTAATTTTACTATTATACAATGTAATACTTCGGTTATAACTTTGCTAACTTTATTTAGAAATCTTTACAAAGGAAATTTAATATTATCCTGGATTAAGAATGTACTGAGAAACAAGGTAGATTCAAATTTAAAATAGCAGGAGTTCAATTTTCAATTAGTACCTTACACTAATTAGATATGTTACTTAATTTATTTCTGTAGGTTGTGTGCTTTCACCTGTGCTGCTCTTTCTTAATTTTTTAACCTTATCTGCAGCACAGCAGAGAAATCATCTCACTTTAAGGCTTCTATTTAACTTTTCTTTGCTAGAAGATAGAATGTAAATTAACTGTAACTAATGTCTCTACATTTCTATTATGTCAAATTGAAATTAGTCTTAAAAGATAAGAACAAATCCCCTATCCAGAGAAACTTCTTATCAGTTCCTAACACTTTTTTGTGTCTGCTTTTTGAATATGATTCTTATTTTTAACAACTCTGATATTTATTTTTACATAATATGTAAAAGTGACTTTTTGGAGAATTATCTCTTGAGTTACATATACAGGAGAAATTCACAAATTCCCTAAGCTATCCCAGTGCCTGGGAAATCTTTTGATTACAAAATCACTTCACCTGGTTACAAAACTAGGATGTACTATTTTTCCTATAGAATATTAGACATGAAGTGTCCTGTTTCCCACCATGTATTTAAATTTCCCTTTGTTTAATGCTAGTGGTCAATTACTATCTAACCCTTTCTGCGTATTGAAACTGTAGCCATCCACAGGACCTGGAAACCATTGAAAGGTTAAATACTAGCCTGCTTATATATAAAAAAGTATATAAAATGCCTTTCTTTGTTCAATGTTTATTTCTGAGGTACATCAGTTCTGGATTTATGATCTCCACCGCTGGTTACTGCTGTCTGGCATTGATTCCTGGGATGTCCCAACCATTTCATTGACATTGCTGCTGCCCCAACTCCTTAACTCATTCCTGGCCTTGCCATGTGGACTTGATGACACTTTCCTTGGCTTATCATTAGGCTCTCATTTTGCTTTCTGTGCTATTTGCTCCACCAGAGTTCTCCATTTTAGCATGGATCTTGGCTATGGTGCCCAGAGCATTAACCTCTCCAACCACATGTGTGCTAGCAAATTAAACAATGCCACGGCTGTGGTCTCAGTGTCAACCAGCCCATACCAATACTATTCCTCTCTCTTATTCACAAAAATAAGATAGTCAGATGTAAATCACCTACTGCATTATGAGAGGTTGCTCACCAGTGCAAACTCTCAAACTGTGCCTTGAAGTGATGTCAATGACCATTCTAGTTTAACAGTAAAGAGAACTGTTAGAGTTAGAGTGCCCAGGTAGCTAAAGTCACTGTGTGGTGGCTAGTATGGATATAGCTTCTGCTCTGTAACCTCATCTTATCTCTGGTTTTATATCTGCTATCAGTCTCCAAATGTTTTATTCTGGTCTTCACTGTCCAGTTCAAGTGCCTGAGTACCCCTGTACCTTCCCAGTGACAGTTATAGTTACAGACCTGCCTCTAGACCTAGGTGCAACAGTGATGTATTTTGATTTTTGTTTATTTGGGCCTGCTGGAGCTGTTCTTATTTCTTTGTTCATCTACCAGTAAGGCAATTGCAGCATGTAGAACACTGTAATGTAGTCTCATTTTCGTAATAGAAATGTTAGTCAATCACTCAATCACTCCAGCTCTGACAGCACATAGTTTACATACCCTCAAAAAAACACTGCTATTTTTTAAGCCAATACTAAAACTTTTACAGACTGTTTCCACAAGGTCATATTTTTACTCTATATGTGCTTTTTAAAGCAAAAAAAAGTTGTATGACTTCTTTTGTATATATTCAGAATTTTTTTCTCCACCCTGAATCTTCTGCAGTAGAATCATAGAATCATAGAATGGTTTGGGTTGGAAGGGACCTCAAAGATCATTTAGTTCCAATCCCCCTGCCATGAGCAGGGACACCTTCCACACCAGATTGCTCAAAGCCCCATCCAACCTGGCCTTGAACACTTCCAGATAGGGCATCCACAACTTCTCCGGGCAACCTGTTCCAGTGCCTCACCACCCTCATAGTGAAGAATTTCTTCCTTAGATCTAATCTAAATCTCTCCTCTTTCAGTTTAAAACCATTACCCCATGTCCTATCACTATATGCCTTTGTAAAAAGTCCCTCCCCAGCTTTCTTGTAGGCCCCCTTCAAGTGCTGGAAGGCTGCGATAAGGTCTCCCCGGAGTCTTCTGTTCTCCAAGCTGAACAACCCGAGCTCTCTCAGCCTGTCTTCATAGGAGAGGTGCTCCAGCCCTCTGATCATCTTTGTGGCCCTCCTCTGGACTCGCTCCAACGGGTCCATGTCCTTCTTACATTGGGGACCCCAGAGCTGAATATAGTACTCCAAGTGGTGTCTCACAAGAGCAAAGCAAAGGGGGAGAATCACTTCCTTCAACCTGCAGGTCATGCTTCTTTTGATGCAGCCAAGATATGGTTGGTTTTCTGGACTGCAAGCACACATTGCCGGGTCATGCTGAGCTTCTCATTAACCAACACCCTCAAGTCCTTCTCCTCAGGACTGCTCTCAATCCATTCTCCTTCCAGCCTATATTTGTGCTTGGGGTTGCCCCAACCCATGAGCAGGACCTTGCACTTGGCTTTGTTGAACTTCATGAAGTTCGTGTGCGCCCATTCCTCAAGCCTGTCCAGGTCCCTCTGGATGGCATCCCTTCCCTCCAGCGTGTTGACCACACCACTCAGATTGCTGTCATTGGCAGACTTGCTGAGGGTGCACTCAATCCCACTGTCCGTGTCACTGACAAAGATGTTAAACAGTGCCCGTCCCAATACCGACCCCTGAGGAATGCCACTCGTCACTGGTTCTCCACTTGGACATTGAGCCAATGACCACAATGTTTTGAGTGTGAACATCCAGCCAATTCCTTATCCACCGAGTGACCCATCCATAAAATCCCTGTCTGTCCAATTTAGAGACAAGGATGTCATGCGGAACAGTGTCAAATGCTTTGCACAAGTCCAGGTCTTCCTGTATCCACCAACACTGTAACCCCGTTTTAGAAGACCACCAAATTTGTCAGGCACGATTTGCCCTTAGTGAAGCCATGTTGGCTGTCACCAATCACCTCTTTATTTTCCATGTGCTCCATGATCTTTCCAGGCACAGAGGTGAGACTGACTGGCCTGTAGTTCCCCAGATCTTCCCTTTTTCCCTTTTTAAAAATGGGGGTTATGTTTCCCCTTTTCCAGGCAGTGGGAACTTCACTGGATTGCCACAACTTCTCAAATATAATGGACAGTGACTTAGCAACTTCATCCACCAGTTGCCTCAGGACCCACGGATACATCTCATCAGATCCCATGGACTTGTGCACCTTCAGGTTCCTTACATGGTCTCGAACCTGATGTTCTACAGTGGGCAGTTCTTCATTCTCCCAGTCCCCGCCTTTACCTTCTGTGACTTGGGCGGTAAGGTTCACTTGCCAGTGAAGACTGAGGCAAAAAAGGCATTGAATACCTCAGCCTTCTTCATATCACGGGTAATCAGGTCTCCTATTTCCGTCCAGAGAGGGCCCACATTTTTCCTAGTCTTCCTTTTATCCCCGATGTATCTATAGAAGCTTTTCTTGTTGTCCTTGATGTCCCTGGCCAGATTTAATTCTATCAGGGCTTTAGCTTTTCTAACAGGATGCCTGGCCGCTCGGACAATTTCTCTGTGTTCCTGTCATTGCTTCCACCCTCTGTAGGCTTCCTTTTTGTGTTTGAATGTGTCCAGGAACTCCTTGTTCATCCATGCAGGCCTCCTGATGTTTTTGCCTGACTTCCTCTTTCTCGGGATGTATCGCTCCTGAGCTTGGAGGAGGTGAACCCTGAATATTAACCAGCTTTCTTGGGCCTTCTTCCCTCCATGGTTTTATCCCATGGTACTCTCCCAAGTAGATCCCTGAAGAGGCCACAGTCTGCTCTCCTGAAGTCCAGGGTAGTAAGCTTGCTGTGTGCCCTCCTTGGTGCCCTAAGGATCTTGAACTCCACAATTTCGTGGTCACTGCAACCAAGATCCTTGAGCTTCACATTCTCCACCAGCCCCTCCTTGTTGGTGAGAACAAGGTCCAGCATAGCACCTCTCCTCGTTGGCTCCTCTACCACTTGGAGTAGGAAGTTATCATTGATGTTAATGACAAGTTATTGTGCAGAACCTCCCGGATTGCTTATGCCCTGCTGTGTTGTCTCTCCAAGAGATATTGGAGTGGTTGAAGTCCCCCATGAGGACCAGGCCTCGTGAATGTGAGGCTGCTCCTATCTGTCTATAGATTCATTCGGTATTCCTTGTCGGATGGTCTGTAGCAGATCCCTCCATAATGTCACCTGTCCCTGCCCTTCCTTTAATCCTGACCCATAAGCTCTCGGCTGGCTCCTCATCCATTCCCAGGCGCAGTTCCACGCACTCCAGCTGGTCATTGACATAGAGGGCGACAGCCCCTCCTCGTCTCCCCTGCCTGTCCTTCCTAGAGAGCCTCTATCCTTCCATTCCAACACTCCAGTCATAGGATCCATCCCACCACGTCTCTGTGATGCCAATATGATTGCAGCCCTGCAGGTCTCTAGCTCCTCTTGTTTATTCCCCATGCCATATGCGTTTGCATGGAGGCATTTAAGTTGGGCCCCCAATGAAGCTGACTTACTGGCTGGAGTGACTGGAATTCCTTTGTGCTGCTCTTCAGGTGCCCTCCTGCTGACCTGTGATCCTTTTCCAGGCTCTGGGCATCTATTGCTGGCACTGGCATCAAACCGGTAGGAATAGGATGGATTGAGGTTCCCTTATGTAATAGTAGTACATGGTGTCGCAAATGAGTGGTTTAGAGGGTGCTTAAAGAATCACCATCGAAGATATTAGCAGAAAGTGATTTTAATAGAGATTTATAAAGGTGTGACCTAACAGAATTCGATGGCAAGGTTCACTCTATTACTTATTACACAGATGAAACATATAAAGGAAAATCATCTAAGAGTTTATATTTCAGGGACTATATGTGTTTGGCAGAAGTCTAGGTTTCATTCACAATTTAGCAACACTTAATTATTAACTAATCATTTACAAACTTTAGTAACATTTAATCATTAACTAATTCAATATTTGCAAAGTGAGTTAGTAAGTCTACTACAATCACAACTTAATTACAGATTATGTTTACTATCAGTTCACACACACAGAGAAACATATATTAAAAAAAATATACAGAAGGTATACCTGTTAAAAATTCCCCTCAATTTCAGTGAAGAAATATTCACGTCGAATGTCTAGGCATTCCCTCTCAGTGGGTGAAAGGGTTGAGCTTCAAAGGGGACTCAACCCAGGACCCAACGGTCCTCTGAATATTGCAGGCCCAAAAGATCGCAAGCTCTGAGAGGCGTCCCACTCAGAGGGAGATGCTGGGTGCAGCCCGCTGTGGTCCAGGAGAGCTCAAAGGGCCTCACATAGGACTACCGTTTGTAGGTTCACAAGATGGTTGGCTTTAGTCATCCGTAAATTTCCATCCTGGTCACAGTCCCAGGTGGTAATTACTAAAAAATTTCGGTGTTGTTCTACTGGACACCTGGGCCAGGCAGTAGGAGGATGTTCCCAGCCTCAGCTATGCAGAGTTTCTGATACAGTCAAGGAGCGCTCAACTGCCAGACTTCAATACACCAAGGCCGAGGTTTCATGGAAATTTCTGAGATCAACAAGCGGCCCAGATCAACAAGTGGCCCAGAGAAGAAAAAGGAGGGTATGAATGCACCACCACACATGATTACAAGTACTATGTGTATAGTTACTAGAACTATGTACTAGTTTGTAAATTACTATATTTGTAAATTACCAACGCTAAAAGATACGTCTGTTAGGAATGGCAAAAGAATCTGGGAATTATCTATAAAAATGAATAGAAAAAAAACAAAACAAAGAAGAAATCAGATCACTATGTTGTGAAAACTATTAGTTAGGGGAAAAAAAAAAAAAACATTTATCACATTTCCAGTGGAACTGCTATGTAAACAACCAAGACACTGGAAGACCAGCAGGGTCACATGACTTAAAACAGGCTATAAATTTAATTTACAAAACAGGTTATAAATGTAATTTACTACAATTATACTTTACTAACTGAAGCCATTTAAACTAGCAATGTGTGTACATACTTTAAAAGTTCAGCTATTTCTTTTCAAGGAGTTGTACAAAAGAATGAAAAAAAACCTTAGAATTTCTTCTATAGAATAGAATAGAATAGAATATTTCAGTTAGAAGGGACCTATAATGATCACCTAGTCCAAATGCCTGACCAATTCAGGGCTGACCAAAAGTTAAAGCAAATTATTAAGAGCCAAATACCTCTTAAACTGACAGGCTTGGGGCATTGACCCCCTCTCTGGGAAACCTGTTCCAGCATTTGACCAGCCTCTTGGTAAAGAAATGCTTCCTAATTTCCAGTGTAAACCTCCCCTGGCGCAGCTTTGAACCATTCTCATGCGTCCTGTCCTTGGATTCCAGTGGATACTCCACTTCCCCTCCTCAGGAAGCCGCAGAAAGCAATGAGGTCGCCCCTCAGCCTCCTTTCCTCCAAACTAGACAAGCCCGAAGTCTTAGCCGCTCTTCAAGGACATTCCTTCCAGTCCTTTCACCAGCTTTGTTGCCCTCCTCTGGACGCGTTCAAGGACTTTCACATCCTTCTTAAATTGTGGGGCCCAGAACTGCACACAGTGCTCAAGGTGAGGCTGCACAAATGCTGAATCCAGATGGATAATCCCCTCTCTTGACTGGCTGGTTATGCTGTGTTTGATGCACCCCAGGATGTGGGTTGCCCTGTTGGCTGCCAGGGCACACTGCTGGCTCCTGTTGAGCCTGCTGCTGACCAACACTCCCAGATCCCTTTCTGCAGGGCTGTTCTCCAGCCACTCCCCTCCCAATTTATACTTGTGCCCTGTATTACTCCATGCTAGATGCAGAATCCAGCATTTGGACTTGTTAAATTTTATCCCATTAACTATTGCCCAATGCTCCAATCTATCTAGATCCTTCTGCAAGACATCTTGTCCCTCAAGAGAGTTAACATCACCTCCCATTTTGGTATAATCAGCAAACTTGCTAACAGTGTATTCAACTCCTGCATCCAGATCGTTGATAAATATCCTGAACAGAACTGGCCCTAGAATTGAGCCCTGAGGAACACCACGGGTGACTGGTCACCAGCTAGATGTAGCCCCATTCACTACAACCCCTTGAGCTCTGCGCTTCAGCCAGTTCTTCACCCAATGCACCATGAACCTGCTCATACCACAGTTGGACAACTTGTCCAGATGAAGGCTGTGAGGGACAGTATCCAAAGCCTTATTAAAATAATAAGAAAATGTATATATTTTAATGAAGATATTCATGTAAGTTAAAAAATTAATTGAAATTGAATTATTAATTGCAACTGAAAAAGAATTCAGAAATTATACAAATTTTATTTTGACTCCTAGCTATTATAACTACTGTTTTTGTTTATTTTTCCAAAGGTAGTTATTCATCCACATGAAAATAATTTCTTCCTTTTTTGGAATCCGAAGTTTACTGGTGCATACTTAAAAAAAAAAAAGAAAACAGAAATTTTAGTCAATATTATTTTTCAGGCTTGCTTCACCGTTAGTCCATATGAATGGTAGTCCACAGGTAGCTAGTACTGTTAAGCAGACAGAGTAGACAAGAGATTGTAAGACGAAATGGGCAAGCACTGACAGCTCTTGCAACTCACTGAGCCATTTAAGATGAGCAATGAGTCAGAGCTGGAGTCCTACTGAGAAAGATCAATAGTGAATGCATTATCATAGTTATTTCCAATGACAGGAATAATAATGCAGTATTTATTTCTGGCACAAGGTTGTTTCAAGCATCATTTTTCCCCTCTCATGATTTGGGATGTACCTCATTCTAGTTCAAAATAGAGATATCTCACTATGTTTAATACTATGATTGCACTCAATCTAGTTACTAAATACATTTTTTTTCACATTATGTTGGTTAATTAAACTTTCTGTGAAGATTGTGATAATTGAGTGTAAAGCTCCCATTATCGGCAGTAAGACTGCAAGGCAGCAATGTAGCCTTCTACAGTTTTAGCATTCCTCTCTGTGAAATAAAGGGGAATAAACAAACAACTAGCCTGCAGCTTTATCTCAACTGAAACACAGAAAAACAGGTAAGATGAAAGAAATCAAAAACATTTCTCCTGAACTAGGAAAGAGACTATCTGGAGAGTACAAGGACAGTAAAGCTAGGAATAATTCAAATGTTCCTGTAGGGATGAATTTTTGCTCACTTTAGCCTCTATGGTCCTTAATCTGTTGACTTACACTAAACTCTTTAGATCCTAAACATCTTTGACACATTGTCACTTTTTTTTCTTTTCCCCACTAAGCCATCATAAATACCCCATGCCAAAATGTAAATTGGCAGCTATTTTGTTATTTTCTGTGTGGCAAAAACTGCTTCAAGAAAATTATCTAAGAGCCTGTAAGGAATGAAGTCAAAATCATAACTAGAATTAAAACTGAAGACTTTCTAGATTCTGGTTCTGTGATCCTGTATATAGTTATGATCATCTAAAATAAAGCATCCCTCATATAAATATCTGGAAGTGCACTTTGCCATTTAAAGTTAACACTTCAAGTTTGGAAAAAGTAATCAACACCTCTTAATTTTTAAAACCCTAATGGATTCTTTATACACATTTTTCAGTAAATTTTGAAACACAACTTTGTTTTCACATGTTTATTGCCAATTGTCTTCATGTGTTTATTGTTAAGTGTCAACCTCTTGTCACATGGGTGCAATTTCTTTTACAACTTATCTGTTGATTCCTTAAGAAGCGTTTTGACTTCCCATAAATTGGGGGAATTTTTATATATATATATATATATAAAATAGCATCTAGAATATTACTTAGAAAGAAGCTCTGTTTATACCACTACTTCTTCATCCGTTTTAACGATATGATCAGCAATTTCAAAAATTATCAAGTAAAGTAGGATAATGAACAACATTTTTTTAATTGTTTCTCAGTTTGTTTTCTCAAGCTACTTGCCTCCAACATTTTCTGCTTTTCTCCTGATTCTTTTAGGTGGAATCTTTTTGTTTTAACAAAGCTAAACAATAAACCAACTGTGAGACTGCTCTCCCTTCCATTTAAATTTGAGCATTCTTAGCACTGCTTTTATCAAAACCATCAGAACATGTTGGCCATCACAATTTTTTAAGCTTCAGTCAGATTAAGAACTCTGCCTCTGCCATTGTTACTTACAAATTGGAAGGATGAGGGAAGGAACCGAAAAGGGGACGGCTCATTCCTAGTTTATTCTATTAATTCTGGGCTATATTCAGCCAGGTGGACAGAGATCAACATTCAGGATAGTGGAAACAGCAGCATATTATGAGTTAAGAGTGCATCTTGGAAATAACAAGGACTTAGATCTTTCTTGGATCCAGCAGGTAATCAGGGAAAAGAAATTATGAGCATGTGCTTCCACAGAAAGTACAAAGTGGATTTCCAGGTTCTACTAAGCCCGGTCTGTTCTCCAGTCATCAAGCGGTGCAAGAAGAAAACTTGTTCTTGAAGTTTTCTTGAAAATGTGCTAGGTGCTTTACGAGCATGCTGAGAAAAAGAATCTAAATTTATTATTTTCTAATGAATTAACTCTTCTGATTTTATAATTTTTCAAGGAAAATACATGCCTTCTGAAGGCATAAATAAAAAATCTTCCTTTAATTTTAGTGAGCTGAAATGGTGATATCTCCAAACAATCTTATATTTTTCAATGAGTCATATTCCAATTTTACATAATGCAAATTTGGATATTCCAAGTATGGCATACATCTATTGAAGCATAGACAATTGATAGACATTCCATACTCCTGCATGATTTTCATAAAGAGATACATTTTAAGCATAATAAAAATTTATTCTTTATATGTTTATAAAGATATAAATTCCCTGAGAAGACTCTGAATCAGATGGTAAGAGTTGTGAATTATCAATATAGAGGAGGGAAATGAGGCAGCACATGGCTAGCAGTCAGATAAGTCCAGTAGCCCCTACTTCACACATAACAGCCATGACTGTTGCAAAAAAATAAGTGCTGAAAAAGCTCATGACTACTAGAAGCTACTGCTTTGTCCCACAGTGGGCATCACCCACAGGAGGTAAAAGTCCCGAGTGATTCACCTCAGTAAGCATCCTCTTAGTGCTGACTTTCCACCTCAAGCTCCTGGCCAGACACTTCAGTTATTTGCCTAATCTTGCATGTCCCATAAAGTTACTAAACTCTTCCAGAAATAAATTACTTTCAGAAAAGTTTTCTTAACTCACACCTTATAAACAGTCAAATATTAACATCTATGGGAACACACAGAAGGTCACATAAACCTTCAGACATTACTTTTTGAAAATGGGGAATACTTTGATATTTGCATGTTTGACAAATATTTTGTGTTATTGAAGAAGGAGATATGCTTCTTGCTGAGGTAAAACCAGCTGCCTGTTCTGCACTGAATTAAGGCATGAACTTTGGAGCAAAACAATAAGCTTGTAAACATGTTAAATAAAGGTCAACATCTACTCAGATGTTCGCTCTGACTACTACATGGTGTCAGGTAACAAGATTGTGTAGGTTCAGGTAGGAAATACTTGTTTGCGTGCATTACTGAAATTTTTAATAGAAACCGTAATTCCCTTGTATCTATCAGATATGAATTATCCCTTTAACTCTGCCACTGAAAAGCTCCTTCTAATATATTGTTCTTGTTTGTGTTGTTCAGACTCTATTCCATTTTCCCATGCACTCTGCCAGACTGTTTTTCTCAATCAAATGCAAGACAAAATGTTTAAATAGCATTTGCAAAACGATATGTCTGCTTAACTCTTTGAATACATTACCGGGTATAAGCATCACATGGCCAAGATGTAGCGTCTGCAGTTAGGCATGTCCTTCACTTTTTTCTGCCTCAAGTCTGGGCTTACCATCACACAACCATGAACAAACTCAAGGTCTCCTCCCCTATTCCCTGTTACTTCATCCAGAAGGACGCCTTTTGTCCTTGCCCTAGCAATGGTCTATTGCCTCATATGTGAATAAAGATACAAAAATCTGCAGATTTTCTAGAATGAAAAGGTTAAACATCTTGAAAACCTTACTGTTAAATGAGTGGTCCTGGAGTATGTTGAATAATTACAGTGGACTGACCTGCCGCTACCATCAAATCTGAGAAACACACATAGAACCTAAGAAGGTTGACCAAAGCTAACACAACACCCGGGTATATCTTTTGTTTCAAATCCAGAGGCAAATAAGTTTCTGAGGTACCACAGGCATTTTTAATATCTGGGGGTTGAAAAAACATGATCATCAATCTTTTTAATATACTCTTCAACAATTCATTTCCGGTAGTTTAAAGCAGTTGTTAAAAGTTTAATTAATTTGGTGACTTCTGAATATTCCCATTGGATGAATATAAACATCAAAAAAATAAACTCCGGAATCCAATTATGGCAAGTAATTAAGATGTATGAAGATTGCAGTCCTGATGTGCTTGTTATGCCAAATAACACAGGATTTTCTAATCTGCAGCCATTATTCTGGCACTTTGCAGCTATTTATCAACTATATATCTGATATACATATATGTATTTAAATAAATAACTGCAGGAAATAAAACAGAAATACAAAAATGTGTTTGATGTGCTGAATTATGTTTATTATGAGCAGTATAATATACTATATATATAATGTGTATTTTATTATTTTTTAATATTACAGTCTTTTCAATTATGTCAATATTTTCAGGTTCCTTAGCAGTTTTGGTCTGTTCCACTCATTTGTCCAACAGCCTAATTATTTCTACCATAGTATGTTAGATGGCTATAATTCAGAATTTTTTAGATGAAGAAAAGGAAATCACAATAAAACCATATATAAATACTACAGAAAAACTTAATTAAATACGTGTCTTTTGTTACAGATATTATAGCATACTGAAGACTGCCTTCTTCAAAATAATAAAGCTGGCTTCTGGCCATAGGGAGACAATGTGAATGATTTTTAATCTTTTTTAATTCAAATCATGTAAAAGAAGTTCATGAAATTAAAATAAGACCTGAAATTCTAATATAAGGCAACAAATATATCCTTTTTTTTATTTTTTCTTTTTTCCTGTTGAAAATACTAGAGTCTTTGAAGTGAAGCAACATCTGTGGCATGTTTTACCGCTGCAACTTGATCGGTTACTAAAAAGCAGAGAATCACAAGCAAAGAATCAAAAGAGAAAGGGAAGATACTTCTTTTAATTAGAAAACACATTTCCAACATAATAAACTTTGAACTGATCAGCTGAAACACTAAGAAAAATCAATAATTCTCTTAGTACCTTTCAGGTGAAAAAAAAAAAAAAGGCATTCTCTGCCCCTCACACACACACTACCTGAGACCATTTGAAAAAGACCTACACTTACTTTGTACTTAATTCCTTAGAGAGGCTTCTCAAAAATTACAGCTTACTTCTGAAGTAATTCTGCAAAGTGACCAAGTGCCCTCAATTTTAATGGACTGTATCAGCCTCACAGGGATTGTTACTGGAGCATTAACTTGTCCCTTTTAAAGCCACAAACTGAAAAGGCACAGTATTTGCTGAGTTTCCAAAAAAAGACAATTTAAAGAATGTTTTCCCACAACCCAAAACCCAGCATCCAATTCACACAAGAAAATTGTAGAGAAAACTTCAGTCTTTTCTGGGTGCTAAAACTGAAGCTGAACAGTTTCACAATCCCTGTTTGCTGAAGATGTTGAATGTGTATTTATAGCCATTAATAGTTCTTCGCCAGCAGCTCAGAACAATGAAACTTGACAGCTTGGGGTTGTTCATTTTCAGCTACCATGAAAGATCATAAGGATCTCATTCAGTTTAGTTTGTGAAGTACGAAGTGTTTTTTGCCAGGTATCAAATACTTTCAAACTCCATAAAGCAAACAGAAATGTCTGAATAAAGATTCATATAGCATAACTCAAAAGACCATTTAACTGGTAACTTAATAATCACAAAGAAATTTGAATTTGACATAGAATCCTTTAAAAGAAATAGCATAAGCTCCCCTAAAGAGTATTCTGAAAACAGAACAAAGAAAAATATTTTACAGAAAAATGTAAAACAATCCTTTTATAACCTCTCACTCTTTTTTTTTTTGAGTTGACTAATTATTTAAATTAAATGAACTTCCAACACACAACATCAAATGTCTCATGCGCTAGTTACCACACTGTAAAAGAAAACAACATGACATTATTTTACCCACAACCACAATGAGACATTTGGCAGGAAACTTTCAGCCACACTGAAAAAAGTAGATAAGGGAAACAAAATATTAAAAGGAAAATATTGGAGAGATAGTATTTATGGGAAGAATTGTTCTGGAAGCTAAAAATTACACAAAGTATAATTTTTGCTATAGATTCTAAGCGAAATTGAAGTCAGTAAATGAAGTAAATTTCTCTCATTTCGTACAAGATAAACCTATGAATTATGATAGAATCATTACATAGACTACAATTTCCACATGAATAATCCAAAAGGTTTTTAGCCAACAGAATTTGTTATGTATGTTTACAATGTCTCACTATCCAATTAAAACATCAAGATAATCTGAGCAAGGGATAATCTCAAACATTTTATAACTATGCATACTTACGAGGTTTTAGAACAATTTAGCTTTATGTGCATCAAAAAGAGAAAAACTGACATTCTATGCTCATAATATGCTGAAGTCATAAAAGGGCTTCATATTAAATGAGCCAAAAGAAATTAAAGTCAATTAGAACCTGATAACATTCAGTTGTGTCATTTGGATGTTTGTTTCAGCATCAGTTAAGATGAGGATCCTCTGATATTGTTAATTGTCGGAAAAAAGTTAAAATGGATATGGAGAAAGCTGGAGATCATGGACAGACCCAAGATAAGAATGAGTAACCCTGACAAATATTCAGAAGGAATGGCTTTTCACACACTGAATATGGAAGACATTTAGAATTTTTTTAAAAGGAAAAAAACAAATGAGTTGTTCAGAAAAGCAAAGGAGAGTCTTACCTGGATGAAAATATTCTGGAGAAGAGTTTGAATGGGTCCCATATTCAGGCTAGTAAATCAGATACAAAGTGATCGAGCAGTTGGTAAAAGACTGTTGTATGACCTAAAGCTTGATGTCAAGACTCTACCAATAAAGATCTGCCAGCATCCAGCATCCAACTGTCCTCTGAGGAACTGTGCAAAAGCTGCACTACAATTTCAGCTCATCAGTAATATTTGATTAGAGAGTTTATCTGCGGAATATCTTTCTCCTTTCCTGATAAAACTGTCACTTACTTTTTCCATTTTGCTTTTGTCATCAACGTTCATTTTTAGTTTGTTAATTGCCAGCCCAATACTTTCAGTTGCTCTTTAATAAACTGATTCATAAGTGTGGTAACTGGAAACAATTGCTTAAATCAACCCAGAATACAATGATCTATGCCTGTATCATACATCATGAGGGAAAATGTCTTAAATGACTGCTATTAAGCCAAGCAATTTGGTAGAAAAATCATTTTCTTGATATCAGAGGCTAATTGCCTCTGATATTGCAATATGTGGTCTGTTACCCTTTTAATAACTGTGAGATTTTAATATCATTTTAACTTTCATGGTGATTCTTAAGTTAAATAAAAGTCTTCATACTAATCATATTAAGAGTATTCAGACAAACTTTAATTTTCATATGTCTAAGGTAAAAAAAATCAGTGGCCAGAAGCATGGCATCCTATTCTCTGTGAACACAATATATAAATAAACCAATTAAAAAATTAATTAATCTTAATTTTAGGCAGGGCAAAGCCTCTCTTCTGTATCAGGAATCCCAGAGAGTCAAGGTGGGAGAGAGAAACAATTAAGAAACACATTTTTAAATGTATATTTTCATGTTTGTCTCTACCTTTAAAATTATTAAATGGGTTTAATTCTTGCTTTGCAATGAGTAAAAGAAAAAAAATTGTGGAGCAAAACCAGACTGATAAAATAGAAAGTATTAATTTTAAGCAAATATATGCTTAACTATTTAAAGTAAAACATAAGCTGTCTTTCTGAAACCATGCAAAGATACATATTGGAATTAGGATATTTCATCCCTTACGTTTGAGCAGCTGCTCAAACTGAGTATTGTCTCATGAACCTTTTTCTTTTAGTAGTTCTCTTTTATTACATCCATAGAACTTGGACAGAAAAATGTAGTTTGAGGATAACATTAAAAAGACAGTTTTAAAAATAGCCCTTCTTTAATAAAATAGAGTCAGTTATTCCACTACCCTGTTTTGGTTCTCCAGTTGAGTGTGTAGAAATGCTGTTTATTTTACCTTCTGTATACAGCTTCCCATTTATAAGTCTCAAATCTTTCTTACTTGGCTGAAATCTCTCATATTACTCCCTCTGGCTGCTTTTTACAGCCAAGTTGTAACATTTGTTGATGCTCGAAATTGCCTCTCATCTTCTAGTTTAATCATGGCTTGTTTTCACAAAGCAGCACCCAACAAAGTTATAAAACAAATGTCCAAAGGGAGAGTTTGTTTACCCATTGAATGAAGTTCTGATTTAGTAACTATATCCCACAACAGTAGTGTTTTACTTAATACACAATCATCCCCTCTCCATACCATTTCAGGCCTTTTACAGCCTATCACTTGAACAAAATGAACCAATCCTGTCAGACAGTATATGTGCCAAAACCACAAGAGAAAAAATGAGGTGAAGAACAGAGGGATTCCCCTCACAGACTGGGGATATAAGGGAACTTCAAGTAATTAATTTTTGCTAAAATACTTAGTTACTGCTAAATAGTTTGAAAGTTAAAAAAAAAAAAAATTAGTTAATTAATAAAAATTTAGATTCTAATGGCTTTTGTATTTTAAATTGAGTCAGAAAATCAGAAGAAACCATTACATTCACACCAGTTTATTTCTAAAATATTCATCTGTTAACAAATCCTTTTTTCTGCAGAAAATTCCTGCCATCTGATGTTGATAATACACCTTTTAGGAAGAGTCAACACTATTTGTCAGCAAAAAGCAAATGGAGACCAAGCAAACCTGGTATTTGCACAGAAAAAGGAAGTAGTTCTTTCACTGGATATTATATTGGATACACAAAGAATATTTAAATAACCATTCCCTTTTGTAGTTTTCATAGACTTATTTTTATTACTTCTTATCACACAAAATTCTGTGACTGCCCTCTAGCCCTACTTCTTCTGCTAATATTGAAAAGTACGCTTTCCCATTAGTAAACTTAAAGTCAGGAAAAAGGACTTCTGAATATTTTTTATGAATATTAATGTGAAATGGTTTGACTCATTTTTAAAGTGAATACATGCTGTGCCTATAGATTCTGCAAATTCAAATGTACTCCCTGCTAAAGCAACCATGGTGCCCTGATCAAAGTCACTGCATAAAAAATATAATTAGATCATAATTCTGTGTAAGAATGAGTTATAAAAATATTTTAAGTTTGATTCTTTATTCCTATTTCACGAAAGCCACAAACTTTAATTAACCTAACCACAAAATAATACAAGTTAAATTGTATACGTTGTCACTGTTGATTAAAAGCACAGATTATTATGATTAACTACAGTGGTATAAAGCTTTATACAAAAAGCCATGCATACAAATAAGCAGAATCTGGCCCCAAAATTATTGCATGGATTGAACACTGTGTGTTAATCTTCTCTGTTCATAAGAATTGTGATAACAGTCTAAATAAAGCGGATCCAGAGGAGGGCCACAAAAATGATCAGGAGGGTGGAACACCTCTCCTATGAGGAAAGGCTGAGAGAGTTGGGGTTGTTCAGCCTGGAGAAGAGAAGGCTCTGGAGAGACCTTATTGCGGCCTTTCAGTACTTAAAGGGGGCTTATAAGAAAGATGGGGACAGAGTTTTTAGCAGGGCCTGTTGCAACAGGACAAGAGGGAACAGTTTTAAACTAAAAGAGGGTAGTTTTAGACTAGATATAAGGAAGACATTTTTTACAATGTGGGTGGTGAAACACTGGCAGGGGTTGCCCAGGGAGGTGGTAGATGGCCCATCCCTGGAAACATTCAAGGTCAGGTTGGACGGGGCTCTGAGCAACCTGATCTAGTTGAAGATGTCCCTGCCCATGCAGGGGGGTTGGACTTGCTGACCTTTAAAGGTCCCTTCCAACCCAAACTATTCTATGCTTCTATGAAATTTGTCTAAAAATTGCAATAGCTCTGATACAATCTATTACTGTCTTGATCACTCAGAGTAGGACACATGCTTTAATAATACACTTCATATGAATAAACTTACTCTTCAATATCACAAAATCAAAATTCTTTTTCCCTGGTAGTGAAGACAGTGAAGATAGTGAAGACCACTAGTCTCTGCGCTTTTCCGATTCTGGAAATTAATTGCATTAGCTCACAGGTAAAACATATTTTTAAGTCAACCTATTTTCATCTTTTCAATCACTTTTTCTGTTGGGGTCCAAAAAATTAAAATGAGAAAAAAGACTATACCCCTGCTCCCTCATACCTGAACCAGACACATTTTCTACCTTTCATTATCTTTCATCAGCTCTTGCAGAGAAACAGATATTGAAAGCAGTTGTATACTAGGAAAAACTTATGAGGGATGCCAGCTCTTGAACATTTTGTGCAGCAAATCTCTGGAATGTCTATCCTCAACATATTCAAAATTCAACAAGATGAGTCTTCAAGCAATCTGCTCTAACTGGACCTGCTTTGAGAAGAGGTTGAGCTACAGGACCTCGAGTCCCTTCTAATCCAAATTATTTTATCATTTCATACTTACACTTTGTTTTTATTTATTTGGGGGCATTTTTGCTGTCTGACATCTTTGATATACAATCTCACAAGTTCCCTGAAACTTGTATAACCCATTTGAATTCACTATTTTCTAATAATACATTTACTCAGATACCGATATTAACGACTTTATTCTCCAATAAAAGTTCTTAATGATGTCAATGACATGATAAAAAAAAATTATGGGCAACAGTTAATAAAAGTTAGAGTTTCGGTAACAGCTCTGATCAATCATTTGGAAAGGCACTACTTCAAGATCTCTTTGTGATGGTAATAGAAATACACACTTAACTTGTATACCTTCTATGGAAGAAGCAAATTTGACATCTGACGTTTTTTGCTAAAAGTTATTCTAGACTTGGAAATGACAATGAAACTTCAGATACTTTTTGGAAGAAAATAATGATGTTAAAATCAGAAAAGCAAGTTATAAATACTCCTGAGAAATCTGTGTGCAAGAAGTATTCACTGAATCTATAGTAAGGACAGAGGAAGATCAGACACAGTCAACTCAAAGAATACAATACAGACAAAATACAATGAGTTTGACATCAATTTCAGCTATTCCAAAGGATATAATGAAAACATATAATTTGAAAGAGATCAACAGGATCAACCATAATTTCCATTTCTATTTGATACTTTCAGAAGAAAACTGAGGATATTTAAAGTATACACAGTATATTATGTTCATTTTTAATATAGTGCCTTTTAAAGAATTTGTATATTATCAAATTCATTGATCAACATTGTTTCTATAAGAGAAGAAAAACAGAACAAAGCAAGTTACCCAAATAACAAACATCAGATAATTGTTATATATTATTGTCAATGTCTATTTAGTCTTTCTCTCTCCTTACTGTTATTTTTAGAATGTTGAAAAACGGTCAAAATAATAATAATTCAATATAAGGCATTTTGAAATTTATTTTTTTCTTCTTTTAGGCAGCCTTGAATGCTTTTTTTCCTACCTGTCAGCTTTCTGAACTAAGAACAAGACATTTTATGATGTGGAAATTAAATCTGGCAAGAAACCAAATTTTTTTTTAAATAAAAATTCCATATCACTGACCCTTGCTTGCTTCTTTTTGTCCAGACATGGTTGGTCTACCTTAAAAAACCCCTTTTTTTAAAAAGGTTTAAAATCTTTTGTTGTAGTGCTGAAGCAGAAGAGAACAGAAAATTGTAATCTTCAGTAAAAACATTTTATGTCTCTCTTGTATTGATATATATAAGTCTAGTTCAGTATGGCAGTGACCGAACATTGGTTTTGTTTGAACTTGCCAAATTTTTCAAGTGACTGAATTGCTTTAGTAAGCCAAGCCTGAGGAGACCCCAGGTAACTCTGTGGCCTGGAGCAGACACGTATGTGAGGTTTGCGGTTAGAATATTCAGAAAGTTATGATGAGTAAAAACCTGTGACTTGACCTATAAATAGGTGTCCATGTGTTTTAAAATAAAAAGTCAGTGATTATTTGCGAGAACCAGAATTTCTGCTTATACTAAGGATTCTTTGGCCAGCTTTGGTGAATATCCCGTTATTTTGAAGACCCTTCTAAGATCGTAAACCTGAAAAGTTTCTATTGCTTACTACAAATGAAATGGCTGACCTGTTGTCTGATGTTGAAAGAGAAGTTTTTTTCTGGGACACTGGACTCAATAACATAATTTTTTCAATCTTCCAGAGTAAAAAAAACAGAATGTAATAAGTTACAACTGCAAAAATCACTGATGTTTTATTTTAGTACTCACACCAAAACACACACACTCACACACTCACACACGCACACATACATTTTTTTTCTCTCAGGTCTTTTGGTGAGCACAAAATTGGTACCTTCTTGGTATTTACATTTTAATAACTTTGTCCACAAGACAAACACAGGAGACCCCACTTCCAGATGTCAGCTGGACAGAAACACTTTCTTACAGCCCTATACCAGGAGCTAGGGTAGGACTGCCTACATATAGTCACCTAGAGTAATTTGAAGTGGTATAGTTTACCGAGATGGAGCTACCACATGCCATGGGAGAGCTGATGGTTATGACGCGTGATGCCTCGAAGAGATGCACTTCTTTGGAGAGGCAGCTGGAGATTCGGTAGGATATCCTACAACATCTACATTGATACTGGACACCTGTGCTTAGGTGTCCAAAGTACAAATAAACTTTTGACAGCTCATTTTACTCTCCATGCATTACCCTGGATGCTTATTATTCTATTCTACATATATATGTTTATTTTCATGGTATCCATCGCAAATTTCCCTTTCCTAGCACCACTGTAAAAAATTTAAAAAATTACCCATGCTAGTCATTAAAAGATCTATTAAGTGACTTCTGGTCTTAACCAAGAGAGCTCAAAACTTGACTAAGGTCAAGAGAGCTCGGTGAGACATACAAGAAAATTGATCAGAAACAAGTAAGAAATCTGCTGATTTTTTGCTAAGTCAGAGATATGATATTTTATGCCTGCCAAGGAGTTATCACATAACCTCATATACAGGACACAAGGAGGGCAAAACACAATGTGAAACCCAGAGGAGTTTCTAACACATATCTGCTGCTTCTACTCATAGAAATAATATTCAAAGCTATTGCAGTTTTAGCAGACTTCTTAAGCAGGGTTCAAAATTATTGTCTCAGATAGAGCAATCCCATTTTTCCACTCACAGAAATGCTTTACCGTATTCATTCTTAACAACACTACGTTGAATCTCTGAGTATTAAAGACTTATCATGGAGATGCCCTCCATTGCAAGGGACTACAAAATCCAGAAAACAGATGACCTTACCCTGATAAGTGCATGGGATGGAAAAGCATTTTTAGAAATAATTTGGCCCTTCCTTTTATTGTTCCTGATGGTCAGACTTTTGACAGCTCATTTTACTCTCCATGCATTACCCTGGATGTTTATTATTCTGTTCTACATATATATGTTTATTTTCATGGTATCCATCACAAATTTCCCTTTCCTAGCACCACTGTAAAAAAATTTAAAAATTACCCATGCTAGTCATTAAAAGATCTATTATGTCCTTCACTGATTTCTTTCCACTTATGCTACTCATACATTTTGTCTCATTCAAGATAACCCACAGTGAAATTTTCTTTACAGTTATGCCTTCTTTACAAGATACACTTAAATCATAAAAGTACAAATAAACTCACTGATATTTAATGTTTTTTTCTGTTCAAAAATTCATGGGACCAGGGAGAGTAAAAAAAAAATTCTGAATTCTTTCCTGGAAAAGCATACCCTGCAACCGTCTGCTCACAGAGCTTGACTGCTGTATAAGTATTCTAAGACAATTAAGCACAAGATACTTCCGAGGCCAGAGATACCTCTGATGAGTTACTTGAGTTAAGCAGTTCTTGGTTAACAAGTTGTGACTCCTTCATAAAGTTGTAATTTTTATTTGCTAGAAAAATAATTGAGGATTTATTTAACCTGCACCTGTAATTAGCAGTGTTTTTTTTCTCAGTGTTTTTTTTTTGTCAACGAAAGACTTTTGTCTGCCCTACTTACCTGAAATGAAATTTCTCACAAGGGATAAGATTTACTTTAATAAAGGAGTAAATACAGTTGACTAAAAGATTGAGTTTCTTGCCAATAAAAAGTCAATATGTTAATTATTATATAATACTAATTTAGAGTAAATATTACTTGACAATAAAAAATTAAAAATAAAAAAACCCTGAAACTTTAAATGAAATTAAAATATTTAATTACCTCAATTTAAACTGTGAGTTCAAAATGAAAATTATCAACTTGCATATGAATGTTTAGAATAAAAGCATTTCCTTTCCCTGTGGAAAATTCTAATTTCATTAGGTGAAATTTGATGATGAAAAGTGTTGGATTTTTTTAAACTATCTTGGTTAAGAATATTTCTCCAAGGCGTTTAGATGAAAAGAAATCCATATCTTTCAGGGTAAATAGATCTGAATTGCATTCTTATTTGTTATATGAATCTATCCAAATATATTTTCCAGCACTTCTAAACAGAACTCTAAAAGGAAAAATAAAACAGCTGACTATTTTCAATAAATAAGCTACATAGCCCATTAAGTTAGTATGTGAAATTAAACTGAAATTTGAAAATTCCTAACCTGTTCTATTTCAAAAGAGTTATTTCAGTATTTAATTAGATAACAGTGTCAGGCAAGAGATTATACATATGCATGATTGAATTGTATGCATTTCCTGGAGTTCAGGTAATGATATATAACTAAAGGGTAGAACATATTTTATATTTCTTGCAGGAGAGTAGGGTTTTTTAGGAGCATTGAGGAGATAGCCATCATTGGCAGGCTGGAAGAGAAAGGTCATCTCAGACACACAGAAAGAGATACAAATGGATGAACAAATGCAGGCAGCCACTGAGACACAAAAGATGGAAAGCAAGTGATGGATATTAAATCTGTCTATGTGGTATAGCATGCAGGTGAAAAAAAAGTATTTTTCATGCATCTTTGAAAGATTCCTCTGTATTCTGCCTTGAAACCAAGTAAGCCCAAGATGCCAGCAGTTTCATAAAATCATCTTTAAAGTTAATGGAGGAATAAACAGACAAACAACTTAAGAAACATATTAGCCATGAGAATGTTTTCCTCTTATCTGTGAGACAGCATTTATGGACAGATTTGTGCTGGTCTTAGCTCCAGGAAGAGTTATGTTCCTGTAAACTTGGAGGCCATGTATTAAAAAAATTCACATACGAAATGTCTGGAAAGTCTTATTAACATAAAGAAAGCGCTTCTGTTTCAGCACTTCTCTAGATGGTAAGAATCGTTCATGTATATCTTCTTCCATTCCCCCCTGCACATCTGATATTGACTGTTTTAAAAGAGAAGATATAGGATAAGAAGCATCTTATGGCTCAAGGAGTTGTGCATCTCGAAATATACAACTACTTGAATCCTCCAGGTAAACAGTTGTTTCTAAGGAGTGCACATTCTAAAAGCTTTTAAACTGCTTTCCATAGTTCAAAGTTCCCTGGATTACTCTTTAGCTATCATGTTCTTACTTAGCTTCAGTTGTAAAAATACCTTTGTCTTCCTTATACATTTCTAAATTTTCATTGTCCTGTGAAAAATAATTAAATCAGAAAGTAAGCAAAGCCAATTCAGTGGTGAATGAAAAGCCAATGCTAAGCTGAACAGTTCAGCTTTACCAGTTACTTAGGTATCACCCTAAGGTACCAACACCATGTATTGCTGTAGTCTGGCATGTTTGCACCACCACTAGTAACAGAAGCATTTATGGAAAACAAATTAGGAACTTAAGGGAAATACAAGGTAAATATTGAAATGAATCTATAAATACACAGAATATCTGCAATCAGGCATCAAGTCCTTTTAGAATTAAACTGGTGCAGACACAATGTTCTAGTTAAGGAACCATGCTCATTAACGAAATTACATAAGATGTGGTGATACTAGGAATTTTTAAAGTAAAACAAAGTGCAGTCACATTTTTAAAGGGCTTTGAAAGGATAAGTCTAATATATATATGGAGCTACAATTTTAAGAGGGCTAACGAAGAGTTAGTAAGGGCAGTAAAAGAGGGTGGAGACATTTCCATTAGAAGGCAGAAATTTGACAAGAGGTTTACTTTTTTACAAGAACATTTTCTGAATATTTGAAGTATGTTTTTTCTTGTTTTCTTCCAGAAACAAGCACATTTCTATATGAGAGAAGTTTGTAGCCTCCTATTAGCTTTTCATCACCTTAACAGATGGTTGAAGTCAGGATGTAGATTCCCTATGATCTTAGGAGTCACCATGAGAAGATACGAACCTGTTGTTAATGAAGCTGGAATTACTGCACTTAGCTGTAAATAATATTTTATATGGAGTTAGAAAGAGAACATTAAAAGTTTACCTCCAAACTCTTCCATGAAACTCATATTATTCTTCCTTCCTACCCCTTTCTGATATTCAGAAGATGGATCCTGAGCTTTGGAGAGAGAAATCTAGTAATAATTTTCTCTCTTTATTATGCTATGGCCATACAACTTCATTAAAAGAGATACTAACATTTCATTATCATGTTTTAGATTAGGAATACCAAGAGAATTCAACCACCATATTCCCAGAAAGAGTTGAATTAGTCTTTATGTGCAAACGTACAGATAAAACTGTTGGTAACACAAACTTCTCAATTTAGCAGGTGTGTGGATTGCAAGAGGAATTGCTTAAGGTCAGACAAAATCAATACAGTGGAACTTTGGTTGCCAGTTTAATGCACTACCCATCTTTGTTATTGTATACTCAGGCACAAAGACACAAACAGTACAAAGACAAACAGGAGGCAACATACAACTTTCAGATACCACTTCAAATTTACTATGAATATTCGTTTTTTATATTAGCAACACAAAACAAGAGAAAATTAACTCCATCTCAACCAGACCCAATACAGGAACTATCCATTGGTAGTTCCAAAATTGTTTGTCTTTTCCCTGGAAGTCCAGCAATATCTCTAGATTTACTTCTGCCCTTATTTACATAATTACTAGAATTTCATTTTGCACTTCATTAGCAACTACAGTCAATCTTAATATTCTAAATGAGCAAAAGCTCTTCACATTTCCTTTAATCACAAGCACTCATTATAATTTTTCTGGATGATGGGGTATATCTGAAAATCAACATGGTTCCGATATGTTTAATTTACATCCAACAGTTCTAAATTTTCCTTAACCATGTTTCTGCAAATGTACAAACAGCAAAAGAAATTAATCTAAGAATTTCAAATGCTTTTCAGAACAAACTTGCTCACTGAAAATCATCATCACTGAACTCTTCTCTCATTTCCTTTCACAATGTGTAAGCACAGAGCCATGTTTTTTGAAGATACACATCTTTTTCCTGTGCATTGAGATCTCAGAATATTCTGCATCAAAACACATATCCTGGTTTCGTCTGGGATAAAGTTAAATTTTTCCTAGTGCTGTGTTTTGGATTTAGCATGAGAAGAATGTTGATAACACACTGATGTTTTTAATTGTTGCTAAGTAGTCCATAGTCAAGGACTTTTCAGCTTCCCATGCTCTGCCAAGGTGCACAAGAAGCTGGGAGGGAGCATAGCCAGGACAGCTAACCCAGCTGACCAATGGGGTATTTCATACCATATGACATCATGCTCAGTATATAAATAGGAGGCTTGGTCCAAGAAGTAGCAATCGCTGTTTGTGCATTAGTCAGCAGGTGGTGAGCAACTGCATTGTGCATCACTCATTTTGTATATTCTATCATTATTGTTATTATTATTATTATTTTCCCTTCCTTTTCTGTTCTATTAAACTGCCTTTATCTCAATCCATGAATTTTACTTTTTTTTCTGATTCTCTCCCCCCTCCCATTGCCGGGGGAGGGAAGTGAGCGAGCGGCTGTGTGGTGTTTGGCTGCCTGCTGGGTTAAACCACAACAATACCTTTTTCTAGCATTTACTTTACTGAGCCAATAATCATAGAACAGAATAGTTTGGGTTGGAAGGGACCTTTAAAGGTCATCTTATCCAACCTCCCTGCATGGGCAGGGACAGTTTAACTAGATCAAGTTGCTCAGAGCCCCGTCCAACCTGACCTTGAATATTTCCAGGGATGGGCCATCTACCACCTCCCTGGGCAACCTCTGCCAGTGTTTCACCACCCACATTGTAAAAAATGTCTTCCTTATATCTAGTCTAAAACTACCCTCTTTTAGTTTAAAACTGTTCCCCCTTGTCCTGTTGCAACAGGCCCTGCTAAAAACTCTGTCCCCATCTGTCTCAGAAGCCTCCTTTAAGTACTGAAAGGCCACAATAAGGTCTCCCTGAAACCTTCTTTTCTCCAGGCTGAACAACCCCAACTCCCTCAGTCTTTCTTCATAGGAGAGGTGTTCCATCCCCCTGATCATTTTTGCGGCCCTTCTCTGGACCCGTTCCAACAGGTCCATGTCTTTCTTGTGCTGAGCGTTCCAGAGTTGGACACAGTACTGCAGGTGGGGTCTCAAAGTACGCTTCTGTTCTTCTACCTTTCATTCTTCAAATTCTCTCTCTTTGAACTCTGCTTTTTTTCTACTTCTGTTTAGCGGGGGGTTTTTTTCTGCCTTCATTGCTTGGAACAGAACACATTGACAAGCTCAATTACATCTCTGAATTCTATTAAAGTTCTAATTTCAACTCTTTATGCCAATGCAAAACACTGTGGACTCCACTGGCCTGAAGAATTCTCAAAGGAGAAAGGGAGAAAATATCTCCATTGCTGAACGGCCATGCAGGTCAATTAGGTAGATCACCTGGAGAACATGGATCTGGTTTGTATCATTTAGACAAGATGAACTTGCAAATTCAGGAATATTTGTCTCAAACAAATCATAGCTGTGGAACATTCATTCTCATCTATGTTTAGACACTGCAAGACAAACAAGCTTGTTGCTGCAATGCAAAGAAGAAAACAAATGGAAAACAATTTAAATTTTAATATAAATTTAGTCATCGTGCAAGATGGAAAGACCAGCATTAAGATAAAAATATTTAGCACCATCTATCAAAGCACACGAGAAAAGGCAATGTGATTTCTTTGATGGCCTAGCTCCAGTAAAATGAATTCTCCTTAAGTGTACTTCCTGAAAAAATTACTTTCCAAGAGCAGAAGGTGTGCTATCATTGACACAAAGAAAAGAAAAAATCTGAGGTTATGTTTATTTATAAATAATATACTATTGTGACATCATGTAATGATGTATCAGTCGATCTCTGTAAAGGATGAATTGGGTCGTTTAATCACTATATTTTTATTTAGATTTCTTACAGAAAAGAAGAATTATCTGTAAAACAGAAATTGGCCAGTATTTCACATCCTTGTGGGGTAAATATACAGTCTTTTCTTTGATAGTACAGACAAATTTCCTTAAGACAGAAAATAGTAAACAAACAAATTAATGAAAAGAAATGTAATACTTCCATGTCATCAGGCTCAGAGTTCAAGAAACCACGTACATATGAATTCATCAAATAATGGCTTTGTGACAGTTTTTATACTTTCCTTGGAAGTTTCATAAAATTATTTTTAATTTAACTCTTTGTTTTGTCACAGAAATTGGGGTTAATTGACATTTCGTCTATATACTTTCTACACAGAATTACACCATAACAGTTTTGTAAAATTTCACTTCACATTTAACAATCAGTTTCATATTTCATACATGGAGAGTTCTTTTCTCTCATACACTTCTGTTTTCAACCAGTTTGCTGATGTAAATTACTAGTTTACAAAAATCTTGGTGTTTTATGTATCCTCACTATATATTTCTCTAACTTAAAGAGTTTCACAAAAAATTGATTACATTTTATCTGTAGTTGCCTTTGGGTATTTGAAAAAGGCATTTTAAAAATCTAAGCTACCATGTTTCTAATAAGCAACTATGGTACATACACAAAGGTGAAAATTCTCAGAATTTTCTGCATTTTTTTCCTGCATAGTATTTACTGTACCATATGCTGGGTGTACAAATCCTCAAGTACATAAAAATGCCATTGTTTTGCATTTTATTTTCACCTCACATTTTATTAGCACAAGGAAAGCTACTATTTTGTATTACTTCATGTGAGAGGTTGTTTACTTTCTTTAAAACCTTTTTTGTCCTTTATATAATATACAGATCATCCAAGCAATTTCTGACCTTTACACAGACCATGCCTTGGCTTGCCTCTTTATTAACAAGCTGAATGATCAGGCTCCGCACTTTTAGCATGAAATGTTCAAGTACGGCTGAGTCAGAAGTTGCTTATCTGTTATATTAAGTCTTAGTAATTACAGAAAATTAGGGCAATTTAAAAATCAGAGGATTGCAAATATTTTGGGGCTATATAAAATGTTTTATGAAGGAACTATGAATCAAAAAAGTGACTCTGGAAGTATTGTAATGTTATGAACTGAGGAGTACATTGTATAATCGCCAACTCTACTTATACAAAACTTTCCCTCTTGAGATCCACATTTGTTTTTAAACTGCTTTTCAACTTTAAAGGGCTGCAAAACTTCACAACTTCACTGCTGTAAAATAGATTGAGGCATTTTTAAAAGTTCTTGACCTGATTAAATATATATTAGAAAACTCTGCTGAAGCCATCAGAACAATTTCAAGACATATTAAGTTGAAACAATGTTGTTGGAAACCATCTAAAGTCATCTATAATGCTAGGAACCAGAACTGTGCACTGGTAGCTCACAAAGACTAACAGAGCAAAATATTTTGTGATAGGAAATCTCTCCTGATATCCTGAAACCAGAACAAATTATGTGGAAGATTGAGGATGAGGGACGTGGAGCTGAGCACTTCCAGCTTCGCATTACTAAAAACACGTCTTGCATTTGGCCGAGATCCTGCAGATGTTGCCTGCAGATGTGTTACAGCACATACTGCCCTCAACCAGCCATGGGCAGACTGCAGTCTGTGCAGTCCTCCACACCATCAGTCCATGTATTTAATTTCATTTCACACAGTTTAATTACTCCCAGATTTTTCTCAAAGTCCTGCCATATGACAGAACGTTAAGTGAAATCCATGACATTTACTCTCTCTTTTCTGTGTTAATTTTCCCTTTGTTTTCCTTTATTTTTAAAAGCAGTTTACACCAATTCTCTAACTAGGTGTGTACATTTTTCCTTATTTTCCTAGCATGTTCTGACATTTTTCTTTAAACTCAGGATTTGACTTGGGGACACCAAATGTCCTGACCATTGCCTGCTGTGATTGCCAAGCCCACACAGATGAATGGCAGTTGCCCTAGGAATGACATGCAGCAATTCATCAAATGGATTTGCCCATTAGGCACATCCAGGCAATCCAGTGACAAAACCCGTATAATCTTGTCTTCCAGTCCCCTGCTATACCAAGTGTAAAAATTCCTGCACAGAAATGGTGCGTATCACCATTTAATATGGAAGACAATAAATTATTTTCTATCCTTGCCATTTTTCCACAAGTCTTGATCTAACTTCATTTTAAAGGATCACATTCTGACCCCCTCCCCGCCTCTCTAAATTCAACCCTGAGCTCCCTCTCCACATAAATATCCTTCTGTGTGAGAAGAATACACATATCTCCAGCACTGGTATGGTAATGTGTTTTCATCTGTAAAACTTGATGAGAAACAAGAGGAAAGCGATTGTTCAATAGTTAAGTACTTATAAAACTTAAGGACCCCCCCAAATATAATAAAAAGCAAAAAGAAAAATCCAAATAGCAACCTCTTTGGCTAGACATCTTGTGGAAATTAAAACTGTCATGGTTTAACCCCAGCTGGTGACTAAGCCCCACACAGCCGCTCGCTTACTCCCCCCACAATGGGATGGGGAAGAGAGTCCGAACGGTAAAAGTGAGAAAACTCGTGGGTTGAGATAAAGACAGTTTAATAGGGAAAGCAAAAACCGTGTGCGCAAGCAAAGCAAAACAAGGAATTCATTCACCACTTCCCATTGGCAGGCAGGTGTTCAGCCATCACCAGGAAAGCAGGGCTCCATCATGCGTAACGGTGACTTGGGAAGACAAACGCCATCACTCCCAATGTCTCCCCTTTCCTTCTTCTTCCCCCAGCCTTATATGCTGAGCATGACGTCATATGGTATGGAATACCCCATTGGCCAGCTGGGCCAGCCGTCCTGGCCATGGTCCCTCCAAGCACCCCGCGTACCCAGCAGAGCATGGGAAGATGAAAAGTTCTTGACTCTATGTAAGCACTACTTAACAACAATTAAAACTTCAGTGTGTTATCAACATTATTCTGATACTAAATTCAAAATACAGCACTATACCAGTTAATAGGAAGAAAATCAACTCCATCCAAGCTGAAACCAGGACAAAGACCTACCTCAATATTCCATTAGAACTGTACCCCAAAGTCACATATGTTCTTAAAAGGCACATTATGCAGAAAGAAAGACACACAAATCACTGAAGTGGTTGATGTAAACATTCAACAAAATGAAAATTAAGGACATCTTCCCTGCTGTTTTATTGTGTAAAATTTCACAGAGTGGCTTTCAAATTTACTTTAATTTTGTCCTTTTTTACAGGTTGTATCTTCCTAGCCTAAACTTGCATTACTGAGAGATTAATATTTCAAGATTTACAAAAAAATAATTTTACAGGAGCACAGCACTTTTCATAAAACTTTCCCCTGCTGCATAGTGATTGCAATGAAAAAGATATCTCAGCTCTGTAGCATTCACCTATTGTATAGAAAACAGAGTCATGTTCTTATTTTGCACACTTTTTAAAGGGATTTAGTGATTTTATGTACTTGCTTCTAGAAGTGAATTAGCTTGCTTAGTTGTTATTTGAAGAAAGAAGGTGTTAAAGGCTACTTTTTTGTTTTCATGAAAATAATCAAAAAATCTCTTAAGGGATATTTTTAGTTAAAAAGAAAATATGTACAGGTCAGCTCCAGATTTGTTTACTACAGAAGAAACACAAGAATGCAAGAAGGAGCAATTGATATTTTCCAGCAAGTACATTGTCTAACACGTAAAGCTACTCAGAAAGACTGTCACATAGCGCCATTTTCCTGCCATGATCTAGTTTCTGTGTTAAATACTTAAAAGCAAAATTTTGTTTATATATTCCCTATTCCCACATTTCTTTCTGTCCTTTCAGCAACGTATCATAACATATTTGCTCCCATTTAATGAGATTCAAATGCGTTTTCCAAGGGTCTTATGATAAATACAGGTATGGGTTCATTCGCCTGCTCATTCTCTAGGCTAGGCCATGAGAAATGGATTAAAAAACCATGTATTTCATTTAAGTTAAAAGAGTATGAATATCATTTACCAGCATTTCATATTAACTGTACCTTTAACAGCATAGGTGACTAAATATCAAGTGTAAGAATCTATTATCTGTTATGGCATGCCCACAAGAAACTTCAAATACAGCTTTCTCAGCCTGTATTTCATTGATTAAAGCACAACTATTTCAGCGCGTACTTCAAGTGACACCAAAACTTGTCTCCTTTCCAAGCTTAAAGTTATTCTGAAGGACGAACAGATTCAAAACTGTCTGTTGAAACTGTTACATTTTTCACCGAGGTATTAGAGCTTGCTTTGCCTTTACTAACAGAAAGCAAATACAAGCATCATCCTGCAGCTTTGTGAAAGGGGAAAATATTAGCCCCAGCTCCTGGTTGAAAGGACTGTTGAAGTATTTTATCACTTTCTTCCACCTCAAGAATGCCTTTAAATGGAAGAATGATATTTTCAAAAATAAGAAGTGACTGCTGTCCACCATGTAAAGGAAAAACCTTAAGAACCTGTGAGAGTCTTGGGTTATGAATCCTGAATGAAAGTTAGTGCCATTTTCAGGCTAGCACCACCAGAAGCAAGCACTTGAATTCCAAAGAAAGAATCAATTTTTGCAATGCCTCACTGCCTCCAGAGCTTCCCTTTAGGTGGTGGTTTCTTCTTAACATGCTGTCTGTGGGTGATGATTTGGCTTGCTTCTATACGTATACTATTCTAAAGCACTATATGAAAAGCCTTGCAGACTGGAAACTAATACCTACAGGATACAAATTACCAAATGGAATGATATCATATATTATAATGTTTGTTTGACTGTTCATTTTTCACATTTCCTATGATCTCTGCATTTTCCTGTGAATTTGCTGTGACAGAGAAATCCTTATTCTTCTGAAGTTAGAAGATTTTTTAATCCTTCAGTAAAACCAGAATTTTCCTTCAGAGATTTAGCCCCTGGTTATAACATCAAAACTAAATTTTAAAAAATTCTGATACCTGCTCAGTGTGAGTTATGTCTCCTCTAGAAGATCTTAGACCCATCTATAGAGACAGTTAATAGAAAAAATGGCAATTCAAGGTTCTACATTGCCTTTCTTACCAGCATCTTTCACCTATTGGTTATCCACCTAATGAGAAAAAAAAAAAAATCTACTGATATGCATCCTCTGGATTCTGTGAAATAGCTTAGTCCCGACTTAATTGCAGGACTAACAGTGTCATTTGTGATATGGATTTGCCTCTGTAAAACAGGGCTGAAAGTTGAATTGAGCTCCAGTTGAATGTACACTTTGATGCTGAGGAGAATCCAAGTCATATACATAATCTTACATGTGTGCATTTGAGACCAAGGCAATACAAACCCATGCCACAGTAAGGCTAATAAACTCAGACAGGAAACAGCGTATTGCTTTGGGTGTGTGAACTTGCATGTATTGCTTTCCAGTCAGAGCTTATATACAAGTGGAGGAGGATTAAAAGACAACAATGTTGACAAACATGTTGACAAACTGTTTTCCCGATGGCTCAAGTCATCTCCAGTTTGAGATGTTGGGACATACGAGACTGAGCATTAGATAAAAACCAATCTTCACTTCACTAGGGAGGTATGACAGCACTGGAAGATGTTACAAGAGAGCTTGCAAAATTTCCGTCCTTGAAGATTTTCAAGACTTAGCAAGAAAAATCTTCACCAGACCTGATTCAGTGCCAACAAGATACCCACTGTGAGTGGTGTGTTGGTCTAGGTGACCTCCACAGGTTCCTTCTGAGCAACACTTTTATGATTCCATTATCTTTGTACTGTGCTTCACAGTATCACGTGTTCATAGCAGTGACTCCTTTACCAATGATGACTTCACTGTGTGCAAGTCCAGTATTCTTCAACTTCCTGAAAAATATTTAATTCTCTTTGTTTAACCATTGGATGTCTTTTAAACATTAGTCACATTCACCTATGAATAATTATGCCTTTTGATCATGCTTGTTAAAGTAGTGACCACATCATCTATGAAAAGACTGCTAGCACCACCACATCTCTAATTACCTGGTATGGAAAAAAAATTAAAGGAACTATAATAAATATGTTTATAGAACCCAAAGGTTTTAAAGTCCAAAACTACTGGTAAACAGAAGCATAGACAGTATTTATTAAACTGAAAAGTTAAAAACTTTTAAAATTATTCAGAAAGTGAGCTATAGTATCAGAAATATTTCATTTAGTTTGAAGATCAATCCAGCTCAAAAGTGTAGAAACCTAAATATTCTTCTTCCAAAAGTACATACTGGAAGCTATCAAAAAAAAAGTTTAATATGTATTAACAATGACAATCAGGTGGTGCAGATGTACCATTTCTATAACTTAAGAAATGAACAGAATAGATTCAGCAACAGTCATGCTATGATGAACATATAAGAACAGTTTGCTACATTTTAATTAACCTTTCAATAACACAGACATTTAGTTTATTGAACTTTTACTGAAATCAACAGTAGCCTTAAAACATACTTCAAAGGGAAAAATAGTGGCCCAGGAGCTATATACACATCCTCCTAAGTATCTGCTTGGCTGGCAGTCTGGAAAATGTCAGCTTCAAAGGATTAGAGCTTTATTTGAGAATCCTAATTTAAAATGTTACTATGAGATGTAATGGCATCACTGGTCATGCCATGAAATAAAATAGAAAGATGTCACTAACCTTTATTGACAGCTCCATGAAATATAAGATTAAGGCAACCATTGTGATTTTGCTGCAGAGCCCTTTATCCCCTCGGCTCCCGTTTGACTTGGCTTAAAGGGACAGCACATTTCTAGCATAGCAAAACATTCCAGGTCACTCTGGAGCATTGCAGATTAAGAGTATGTCATATTGCTGGACACAAAAATTCTCAAGACTTCGTTTGATATTTGCAGAATAGGTGATTCCCGGCAACATTAGCAATTATTTTTACTTGAATACCATCCAAAAGAGAAGACAAGGTGCAGCATTCAGATCTAACAAGAGTCTGAGGCAAAGTGTGGGCACCTGAGGCCAAACCAGTGGTCCTGAAATGACTGCAGTTACTCTCAACGTTTAAAAGATCCAAGCTCTTACTATGAAGAGCCTGACAACTAGTTCATAAGTAAGTTATCATACCGGAAATAGACATTATTATTCATGAAAGAGAATAAATGGACTATAAATCTGAGGTTCATATCTTTCTCCTGCTTAAGAAGGCTGAAACCCTATGCCTCTCATTATTAATTGATAATAAAAATAAATGTATATGTGGAAATCATTAAGTGCTCATCCCCCATTTTGACTAGATTATACTTTCCCTTCCTCATTCTGTAGACCACAACAGAGAAAATAACAGGCTTAATTCTGACTTCTTTGGTCTCCAATGGATTCACTGGCGAATACCAGGATTACAATTCATTGCCAAGGGTTACAATTTAAAAGTGTGATAACATGTTAAAGTAAATGTGAAATTTCACAGAAAATTCACACGCTGAAACCTGTGAAACTCATAGACAATGTGAAAATAAAACAACACAAGTCAACAGCAAATCATTGTGTGATATCATTGCATCTGGAATCCCTCATTATGAACCAGAACTCCCATGTGCAAAACACTTAAGAGAATTAACATGCAAGTATTGGGCCAAATACTCTGCTCATATAAAATGCTATGCTCCATTGACTTTGATGTTATGTTGATTTATACTACTCAAGAACTTCTTATCGTGTAGTAAAACTGTCTTCAGGTAATTGAGTCATCTGATCGTTTCTTATTCCTTCTTTTAGAAAACTTTTCCTTACAAATCTGAAAGATTCAAAGTCATTGCATGAGCTCAGTTAGGAATTAAATTATAAATGCAGCACATAACACTTAACAGTAAAGCACATAATGATAACAAAAGCTTAATGTATTGCAGTCCTAAGGGGCAACAGCAGCTATTTCATTCTATACTACTCCTTGCTCAGATTAAGCAGTGCATTTCAGTGTATATTATCTTTTCATTACACTCATTAAAATGAATGAAAAGAACCTGAGATACATTTTGTATCTACATTATTTGAGAAATGTCACCAACCATAATTTATAAGACCTACTTAAGAGTTTGCCTTTATTTTGAATGTTAGAGTTTCAAAAGACTTTCACATGAAAGTTTGATGAAAATACTGTCTAAGTAGTTCTCTGTTGTTTTATAAAATATAGGATAGAGAAGTAGCCAGGAATTGTTCTAGGGGGAACATAGTGGATCTTTAAAGCTCTTAGGGTAATAAAATAATTCCATAACATCCTTGCCTTTCTGAACTGCTGGCCCCTCGTCAGTGCCACTCGTTATTTTTCGCTGTAGTCCCAACATTTAAGCTATGTCTTCAACTAAAAGACACTTTATCTTCTACACTTCCATTCGTTCCTAGAGAAAATTTCAAATAGGCTCAACCATACGAGTTTACAGAAGATGCGTTTCACAAGGCTGAGCAAGTGAAGGGGCAAGCAGGGACTTTTTTCTGAAACACTAAAATACAGAAGGATAAAGTAGATCCAGAAGGAGGAGACATGCACATTTATCTTTCTGGCAAAACAAAGTTGGCATCATTCAGATGAAGTACGCTCATAACGGGTTTCCTTTGAAACACAGCCACACAAAGATATATCTGATTTGTAGTGCCACAGCATGCTGAATATCTTCTGAAACATGCTTAGAAAAATGCTCAAAGGCTCTAAAAGTATCTTAGCTTGGTCAGACTCTTATTCTGGAAAAGAGGTTCACACCACACTATCTAGTGCTGATTACTTGCAGTTAGTGCCGTCACTGGTAACTACTAGTGCTTAGTCAGTACTGTAGTCTCAGAGACCTTTACTCCAGGTTAACTCTAATGCTGATCTTACTTTCTAAATGAATGATCACAGCTGGTTTTGATGACAAAGGTTGTGCTTATTTTCAGCAAGGAGTGACTCTAGCATAGTACTTTTGGCAAGCATGACAAATACTTCAAGGTGTCAGCACAAAACTCTGTTCTCTGGCCGTACAAAGTGACATAGTTTTTGTCTTCCTTTTGGATGGTGAATTATAGAAGAGGTTATGCTGATCAGGTTAACTATAGGCAATATGATTTCTCAATCTGTTTTGTACCTTGTACTTCTCTATTTTGTGTAGCAAAAAAAGATCTTTTGAAATATTAACACAAACAGCATTTCTTGTGATTATTGGTGATGCAGTCACAGAACATATATTGATGTCCATACACTGAAGCAAATTCATCACTTTATCAGCTTTCCTTCATAAGTGAATTGGCTTTAAATGAAAATAGTGATTCTCAGATTTGAATAATAGCTTCATATGGCTGAGGTAATCTTAATCCAACACTCCCTATTGGTTCATATAAGTGTTCTATTTATTCAATGCTCCAAGAGCTCAAACCTAGCTTATCGGCTGTCACAAGCTTTGATAAAGGCAAAACCATGATCAGATGCAGTCTTGCAATTATGAATTGCACAGATGATGCTAAATAGAGTCACTACTTCATACAGGGCAGTTTCTCTTTTTCTGTACAATATAAGTTTGGGATCTTTTCCTGGCTATTTGAAAATATATTACAGCATCATGAATCATTAAAATAGAATGATACTAGGTCTGCAACTTTCTTTTTTTTTTTTTTTCCTCTGTTAACACCTTTATTTTAATTGTGGACCTGTATATCTGAGACAAAAAATGTGGGAGATCCATGTAGGTGAGTAACAAAACTGGACCACTTATCATAATCTTACTGGTAGCACCTGTTAAGCTTATAAAATATAGAATTGCAGGTGACACTAGAATGATTCCAATTATTCCTGTGTGAAAAAAAGTTTTTCTAGTTTAAGTGATTTTTTTTTCATTAAGCTTTAGTAAAAACTTCAGTTAAGTGGGAGAATTGTGGGCACATGTGCATGCAGAGAGATAAAAAAAGGAATGACCAGAACTTCATAGTTGAAATTTCAAGTATAACATTGCCTCTAGTTACAGAGTAATGAAGTATTAAACTTGTATTGGATTTCATACCTATTATTGATTGTGCTTGCCTATTAACAAGTCTGATTTAACTGCCCGATAAAGTCTTTTGTCAAAATCTAATCTGCTTTTGATTTCACTTTTACACCAGTCATTGATTGCATATCACTCATTATATTGATCATTTTGTATGCATTTACTTCGTTCGCTTAAGAATTTTGTTTAATATGATGACACCGTCACTTTATAGTTTTAATTTAGAAGTTAGACAATTTTTAAATGCATTCTTTGATAAGGCTTTTTTTGTCCCCAGGATGAAGACTATTACATATATAACTAGAAGAGCAAAAAACCTCAGTATATTATTTGCAGGTTTTTGTGGCTAAAGATAAATGTTTGAATCAATACACTTTTTAATTAGTTTACTTAATGAAAATATAGTGTCTTGCTGCTGAAAAATTTTCATTCATTGTCTGTTCTTTTTTTTTTTTTTTCCTTTAAGAACTTGATATCATAACTTTACCATGTCAGTCCTGGTCTGCCTTCCATTTTCAAAGTGAAGTTTCTGAATCTTTTTCTGAGACTTATTCCCCTACAACTATATGTAGTTTCCATGACTATTGTGGAGATAACATTCTGATTTCTCCCCCGCCCCCCAATTCTGGATCGTTGTTAGTGGATGTCATTGTACTCGCCTGAAAAAGAAGTATCCTACAAGAAGAAAAGCTATAACTACTTCTAGTCCACTACCATTAGGGTTTCAGAAAAATATTAAGCAATATGCCTTTTTGAAAGGAATTGAAAATTATCCTTAGTCATCCAATATAGTCTCTTTCCATTTCTTTTTCTTCAAGCACAAAGAAATCAAAGCTTGAATCAAAACTTCAACCTCATAACCTCCCAGTCACTTCCTGAATGGGCTACAGGTAGGAAGGTAACATTACATATATGTTCTGTACAGCATAACATTGAGCAAGTCAGAAAATGTATACATGGATGAAATTCTTGTAAATAATTAACAACACAAAGATATCAAGCTTAATAATTATTGTAAGATATTAATGTTGTATTGGGTTTACATGGCAAGGTTTTGGTAGTGGGGGGCCTACAGGGGTGGCTTCTTTGAGAAGCTGCTAGGAGCTTCCCCTATGTCTGATAGAGCCCATGCCAGCTGGCTCCAAGATGGACCCGCTGCTGGCCAAGGGCAAGCCCATCAGTGACGGTGGTAGAGCCTCTGGGATAACATATTTAAGAAGGAGGGGGAAAAAAACCTGTGCAATTGCAGCCAGAGAGAGGAGTGAGAATATATGAGAGAAACAACGCTGCAGGCACCGAGGTCAGTGAAGAAGTAGGAGGAGGAGTTGCTCCAGGCACCGGAGCAGAGATTCCTCTGCAGCTCCTGGTGAAGACCATGGCGAGGCAGGCTGTCCCCCTGCAGCCCATGGAGGTCCACGGTGGAGCAGATATCCACCTGCAGCCCGTGGAGGACCCCACGCCAGAGCAGGTGGATGTACCCCAAAGGAGGCTGTGACCCACGCTGGAGCAGGTTTGCTGGCAGGACTTGTGACCCCATGGGGGACCCACACTGGAGCAGTCTGTTCCTGAAGGACTGCACCCCGTGGAAGAGGCCCACACTGGAGCACTTTGTGAAGAACAGCAGCCCATGGGAAGGACCCACATTGGAGAAGTTCGTAGAGGACTGTCTCCCATGGGAGGTGCCCCATGCTGGACCAGGGGAGGAGTGTGAGGAGTCTCACCCCGGGGAGGAAGGAGCAGCAGAGACAATGTGTCATGAACTGACCACAAACTCCATTCCCCCCTCCCTGCGCTGCACGGGGGGAGGAGGTAGAGAATTCGGGAGTGAAGTTGAGTCCAGGAAGAAGGGAGGGGTGGGGAGAAGGTGTTTTAAGATTTAGTTTTGTTTCTTATTATCCTACTCTGATTTGATTGGTAATAAATTAAATTAATTTCCCCAAGTGGAGTCTGTTTTGCCCATGACAGTAATCAGTGAGTGATCTCCCTGTCCTCGTCTCGACCCACGAGCCTTTCATTATATTTTCTCTCCCCTGTCCTGCTGAGGAGGGAAGTGATAGAGCGACTTTGGTGGGCACCTGGCATCCAGCCAGGGTCAGCGCATCACAAATGTTTATGAAGTTATAATAATGATTATTGCCCTCATCATTAGGATAGTAGTCTGTGTCTTTTTGTATTCTTTCCTGTTAGTTTCCTTGATCCTCTGCCAGCTTGTTAGAGGTAGTTGCCAAGGCTTATTCATGTATGCTAAAGCTGTGCTGGGATGTTACCTCAATATCAACACTCCCAGCAAGACAGCCACAGTTAATTAACTAATGTCTCTCGCCCTTGAAGTCCCCAAATCCAAATAGAAAGAATAGAAACATTCTGCTCTAGCATCCGAGAAAAAAAGAAAAAGATGGCTGGATTTTTGAACACTGAGACACGTGTTATTTAACATCAGATCTTGCAGAAGTTGGCATCTTTACCAAAACCCATGTGAAAAAAGTTTACAGACTTGTAGATTAAAAAGAAATTACTGTAAGAGCACATGATCTCAAAACTAGCTGTTTAATACTTGGATGGATATAGTTAGCATAGGTTATGCACTTGTCATGTAAAATAGAACAGAATCACAGAAACACGAAGGACGTCTACAAGCTGCAGTATGATTGAAGATCATCTGCCCACACTCAGATCTGACAAGGCACCAGCCAAATCCTCTCTGGGAGCCATATGGCACGCTGTTGTGTCTCAAAGACTAGCACCTGCCTCTTGGCATCTTTCTAACTTTTTTCCTTTTTCACACAAGCTCACATCTACTTACACCTGTCTAGATAAACATACTGTTCCATCACCTGGCTGTAAACCGGGTCTAATCTTATGTCTGGGAATTCAGATTTGGCACATATACGTAGTTATACATCTTTAATGTGCACCCATAGCAATTAGCCCTCATGATCTGTAATAGTCCAAAGCTGTGGAACTTTCCCCGAGAGCTTCAAAATGTAATTTTAAAGTGATAAATTAAGAAACTGGTTATAACCATTGCTGAAAAATAACAACGGCATATTAAACTTCAAGCACAAAAAAATCTATAAGGTATGGACTTCGTTCACCATTTAAAAAATATTTTTTGAAGAGAACTTACCTAATTAAACCACTATACATGTGTCTTCATTGTTCAATAAATTACATACTTAATAATTGAAAAATAACAAAGTACAGTTGGGGAAAAATAGATAGTGATTAGGCCATTAGCCTAGCATTGGGATGGCCTGAATTCAATTTGCTGCTTTGAAACAGACTTCCTAGGAAGTATTAAGCAGGTTACAAGGCACAAAAATTTTTAAATCAGTTAGGAACCTGCCAAAATGTTTAATTTAAGCTACTTTTCTGATTCCTGCTGCAATTAAACATTTTTGAAAATCCTGTTAAGTACTTGTCTATAATACAGGTATCTAAACACATTTTATGTTCAGCATTTATCTCTCTTCAGAGAGAGTAACTCACATAGATATCAGTGGTGTTTTGATACAGACTTTTTTTGAATCAGCTTACCTGAGCTTCTGTTCTTTATCACAATATAAAATTAACAATTATTCTTTGTTTTGCTAAGGAGTAGCAGAATTAAGTGTATTTAAAAGTGAAATTTAGTTAGGCACCCATGAAAAGGACAGACCTTCAACCAAAATTCCTAGAGAAATAAAAATTGCTTGAAATATTGAGGGTAAGGACCTAAATGTAAGCTGTATTTGGCCATCATAACATGACTGCACAGCCTAGGTTATGGTTAGACTATGGAAACATTTATAATACTCAATCTGCTCATGCACAATGTGAATGAAAGTCTTTCTCTCCTTTGGGTACTTCATTTGGCACAGATAATTGTTGCTGCTGCTGCTGCTGAGATGAACTATCTCAGTCAATCTTATTCTTCCTGTAGAGTTATTTCCTAATGTGCTTGTATACACATGCACCAGGGATAGACCTATCATATCTATCTAGAATCCAGCCACATATTCTCTGAACACAGATCCTATTCCTATTTCCCAATTCACTTAACACTTCAGAGAAAGCATTGCTAAAATGTATGTGAATAACAAGAATAGTGTTTCTGAAAGCAATTATCTTATCCATGTCAACAAGAGAATTTATTTGCTCACAGCAGCTTTAAAGGATATGCCATCTAAATCCTGACACAACTCACAATGTTCTGTGCTTTCAGCTAAACAAATACAGTGTAACAGCTGGTCAGGAATTTTCAGACTTCACAATTTTTTCACGGGAAAATTTCAGCTCATGATTAGAACAGACAAAAATATTTTGAAAAGGTTGGACTTCTTATCAATAAAACAAAGCTCCAAAATAAAAACAAGAGAGACCTTTGTTTTTAGACACTTAATTGCCATGGAAGTTTCCATTCATGCTTCGGTTGGGAAGTCTTAGACCTCTGCATCCTTGCTGAATAGGATAACGCTGTATGTTATCAGACATGCCAAGCCGACTTGCTCCCTGTTATTCTCGCTAGTCTTGTCTCAATTAAAGACTCACAGAGTTGGGACATAAATCTTAGTTTTCTATCATAAGGGCCACTCGCCTGTGTTGTGTCATAATCACCCCCGTGAACATACGCCCTGTCATAGTCTTAAAGCAGAGTTTGAACTCTTATCGGTTTCTACAAGAGAAAATCCTTTGAATAGCTAAACATATCACAATTTTATGCAAATATAAACTAAACATAAAACAAGTATATAATGGTGTAGATACTTAACACATATGCAAGCATATATTCAGGAACTTTGAAAGTAGAAGGAATCAGCCAAACTTAATTAATAATCACTTTGATCAGGGAAGTAAAGGTTCTTGAATCTCCTGATTTATATAAATTATTAAATTTTCCCAAAAATAAGAAAAAATCTGTCAAATTTTTATATTCCTCAGCTTCACTGTAAAAGAGGTTAGCTAGGCAACACTGCAAAAAAATCAACAAAAAGTGAATTTTAAAATACTTACCATTATAGAATCAGTATGAATTTAAAATTAGATTTAAAAAGGGAAGCAAAACTACATCCTAGTCTTGAAATGAATGATTTTGAGGGACAGACAATGTTTATTTTCCCCTGCCATACCAAGCAGTAGGAAAATATATTTAGAGTAATATTTTTTGTTTTGAAGTAAGACATGAAAAAATAGTTGGTACAGCACACAGCAATAAAGTAACGAAAATTAGACTTTCAAGAAATTATGCATTTTACACAGAGAAAATGGGGTAAATACGTTTTATTCTCCTCTGTAAAACTGAAATGAACAGGAACTGTAGTGTGGTTGCCAGTTATTCAAACCTCGACCAAAAAAATCAATTCTTTACAAGTCTTGTATGGTAATGAAATGTTCAAGATAAGCAGCAGCTTTAACCATTCATCCAAGAGTGGAGTTTTGTTTTAGACATAAGCTATTTTTCATGAATGTATGCAGACAACTGCTCTAAAGAAGGTAAAAGATCTAAAGTGCTTGCCAGTCAACCTGTCCCCTTTTCAGGCTGATCTGATTATCAACATGCATCATATATTACAGTAGATATAAATTTCTCTGAAATTAGGAAAGCTTTCAATCAGCTACACGTTTGAGACATTTCTCTGGTTCACTAGAGACAGCTGACAGGGATAGTCTTTAAGACATTTACCTTGTGTAAACACCAGTTCATACTATTAAGGGAGACAGTAACTTCTCAGTAGTTAAAATTTCATCCAGCTCTAAAAGTGAAGTTCTGTTCTAGCTACCATAACATTTTATTTTAATAATTGATGATCCTGAATAATACAGTATTTACACTAGTAGCATTTGTTTCCACAAAGTTTGAAGAAATGCGTATTTTAAGTAAGGTATTACAAAATGACTCCATCCTTAAATGGTTGTTTACATCTAGCTAAAAAAAATCCCATTAATTTGTTATATGCACACAGCCCATATGTCTTAAATTCGAGTGTGATAATTTGTGTTAGATTAAACTTCATTTTCATAGTCCTAGTATCCTTTTTTTCCTTACTCCATTGTATATTCAAATTCCCAGAAGACATAGACTTTAAGTGATATACTCCTGAAATAACATTTTTCAGTGAACAGAAGAATGAGCTGCCAGCAAGAAGTTGGCAATAAAGTAACTGATAATAGGTCTACAATTCCCTAGGAAAGTCTGTCCTTGGACAGTCATATAAGGAAAGAATTGGCAGATTAGTTATGAGATGAGTCACTCACTCTTATCTATTGCAATTACTTGGTTAAAAGGAGAGGTGAAGCAACAATGTTACCAAGCTGCCTTCCCAACTATACTTGAACTCTATCCCTCTCTTAAAAAGACACAGACACCTCAAGGATAGGCTGAACAAATCCAGAAAGTTACCAGAAATTTTGTTCTAGGGAAGGTAGGGACGAGTGATGGCCATTAGACCATTCACTGGTAGCACGACGCTTGCACAGTTCTTGATGGCCCTGACTGTAGACCTAGGAGGTGGCATGGCCACTGAGGCGGTTATAGGTTAAGAGATGTCTGTGCTACTAACACTCTTAACTTTAGTGTTTTCCACACCCTTATGGCAGGTCTGAATCTGGTGGGAACTATTGCTCATAAAACATCGTGGCTTGTGGAAAACAAGTTCTGTTCCATCTGTTGAAAATACCTGTTACACCAATGCCTGTTGTTCCAGAGAAATGAACCTCAGGAGAAGGAGAAGGTCCCTTTCTGTCCCATTTGCATCTGTAGAAAAAATATTTTTATATAAGGAGTTAGCATTAAAGAAAAATAATCTTAAAAATAATCTATAACTCATTAGTAAAGTTGCTGGGGTGTGGCATGAAATTCACATTTTTACTTGGTATGAAAAATGTGCTAGTTGATATAGTCAATGTAAGATTTATGATATCCTTAGTTACTCATTACTTTCTTACAGTTTTGTAAATAATGTGATACTAGCTTATAGGAAGCAAACTGTTCGTACATTTAAATTGTTTAAATTAATATTTTCATAGAATATTAATTAAAATATATTCATAATTAAGTAATTTAAAGGTAAGTCAAGTTAAACAGCCAGAAGTGTGATTGCAGCCCAGAAAGTCAATTGAATCCTGGGCTGCATCAAAAGAGGCGTGGCCAACAGGTCGAGGGAGGTGATTCTCCTCCTCTACTCCGCTCTCACAAGACCCCACCAGCAGTACTGCGTTCAGCTCTGGAGCCCTCAGCACAAGACAGACATGGATCTGTTAGAGCGGGCCCAGAGGAGGGCTATGGGAATGGCCAGAAGGTGGAACATCTCACCTATGAAGAAAGGCTGAGAGGGTTGGGGTTGTTCAGCCTGGAGAAGAGAAGGCTCTGGGAAGACCTTAATGTGGCCTTTCAATACTTGAAGGAGGCTTATAAAAAAGATGAATAGGGGCTTTTTACCAGAGCTGTAGTGACAGGACAAGGGGCAATGGTTTTAAACTGAGAGCCGGTAGATTTAGATTGGACATAAGAAAGACATTTTTTACGATGAGGGTGATGAGACACTGGAACAGGTTGCCCAGAGAAGTTGTGGATGCCCCATCACTGGAATTATCCAAGGTTAGGCTGGATGGGTCTTTGAGCAACCTGATCTAGTTGAAAATGTCCCTGCCCATGGCAGTGGGATTGGACTAGATGACCTTTAAAGGTCTTTTCCAATCCAAACCATTCTATTATACTATCATTCTATGTAAGTTATGATACATCAGAAGTGAGAATAGTTGAGCTTGGCTGCTCTAGTAGGTATGTTCTGATGCAGTTTTAAACTATATGGTATGTTACTTTTTTTTAGTAGTGTCCCTGTTTCATGAAATGCACAGAATAAATGGTCCTATGTAATAACTATTTTTTTAATATTTCATATTCTCATCAACTTACTTAAAAAATGGTCTCATGACTCACTGTGTGAAATTGAAACTGTGTTTTGAAGACATGCAGAACTTTGTATTTTCAAAGCACAGGTCTAATTTTTTACTTAATTTCGAATGAAGAAGCTCACTACTACTATTATAAACCAGACCTGGGGCCACCACTAAAGAACAAACAATGCACAGAGCATGAAGTTCATGATAATTGACAAAAGTAACTCAAAAGTGTCAGGACAGGATCCACTTTTAAGACGTTTGAAAGTGAAACCATTCTCCCTCTTGGAGCCATGAAAAAAGGTCTTTGCCCTATGTGACAGAGTCCTGTTAGAATATTTTGTTTCTAAAACCATATTTTTTATCCCTGGTAGCATTCTTAAATTTCACTGCACACCTGTACTTCTGAGAGACTTTCAGGAATATGTAGAATTATTAATACTTTGTGGTTTTCTTATACTTTGGATATTAATTACTATGTGATTCAGAATAAACTGAAAAAACACACTAATAAAGGTTTTACCAATAAAAAGTCTACAGCTGTTACACTGCTGTTTTAAAACGGGTTTTTTTGGACTTGGTGTTATCAAAACCTCATAGAATTTGTTAAAAAAAAAACATTATGAGACTTAAAATATAAAGTTGTAACCATAATAAACCTGCTCTGTACTTTATATTAAGTGCCTACATTACCACTCTACAATGTGTATTTTGTAAAGCCTCAGAAAATAATTTATAATTGGAACATATGTATCAATTATTTTGAAAAAGTTGTCCCTGAAAGTTTTGCAAGTGAAAGGTGCTAACACTGTCAGCAGTCTTGTTATAATACGGGAAAAACAACATGTCAGAAGACACTCTGAACTAATTTCACAAGTAAGTATTTCAAGTAGGTTTTCAGAATTAAGCAGATGTTTGCATGTAATAGAAGAAACTCCTTGGAAATTAAAACCATTATTTGAGGCCAAGAAATGTAATAACAAAATAAGAATTTCAAGAAGTGAAACAAAGCTAGAACCTTTTCAAGGTGTATTTTAAGATTCACAGTAAGTTCTTCACCTAGACAAGAAAAAAAAAAGAAAAAATAATTGTCACTGCTATGCAAGAATAGATCATTTAAGTAGAGATAAGAAGTGCATAAGCAATTGGTTTCAGTTTAGAAAAAGATGACATTTGTCTGGAGCAAAGCTAGTAAGGATAATGAAAGTTAAAAGTACATATATATAAAAATAAAGATATCAAATTACTGCAGAAGAGAAAAAGTAGTAACATAGATGTAAGAAAAAATAATGGAATTTAGTTTATTCAAGAATAACCAACTTTCTCCTTCTCTCCTGCAACAAGGTGGCTGACCTGATTTTCTAAACAAACGGAGTTGGGTAGATTTAATCACTCCAGGCTTAGACCAATTGGTGTGGGACCACATGAAACACCATTAATGAAGCTAGCGGTAGATTAATGTAGGAATTGTTAAACAGTAAGGAACTGGTTGTAGAGATTGAGGAGGATCATGAAGACAGATAAAAAGGAGAAAATTAGAAAGGTGGATTACTACCCCAACCTTACCCAAGTAGCGAGCTTTGGATATGCTAGTGACTTATATCACATCAAAATGTGATGTTGCCATAAAGAAATAGAGGTACTTCTATGGAAATATCTATGACACCGAACAGGATGTGTGTCAGACTTGTCTGGAAATAACTCTGGACACCAGTGTTCAAGAAAGAAGTTGAAACCAGAAAAGGTTTCATAAAATATCTGTAGAGTTATTAGGGGAAAGGGTACAGCCTTGAGCAAAGATCAGTCCAGCTTGGTTGTTTAGTCTAGCAAAACAAAGGTTAAGGAATGCTATGACTACAGCCAATGTATAAATACATTGGAGGTCAACTGTAGACAGAAGAAGAGTTTTTTAAGCCAAACTTTGCTGATACAGGATTAAATGGATGAATGAATATACTTAGACTGGGAATTCAAACCAAATTTCTGAAGATCTTTCCAACAGAAGAATGGGGAAATGTATGTGTCAGAAACCCTGATAATTTTAAATTTTTCAAAATAAACAGGCGTGATAGTCCTTACCAAACAGAGCAGTAAACTTAGTGCTCTCAAATAAAAAATCTGGGTTGTGAGCTGTTTTCTGAAACAGCAAATTCATATTAATCAGTGACTGAGCCTAAAGTTATAGTCTCTGTTAAGAAACCGCATTTATTGTTCAAAGCTTCTTGCCACATTCATTTAGAAACATGGCTTTTGCATCACAGCAGAATTATGGCTGTTCAGCTCAGACAACAGGCAAAGCAAGCCTGAGATATCTATAAAAAACACATAGCTATGAACTTGGTTAGTTCAGAATCTGTTTTCATTAAGCATTGACACAGCTAAGTAACCTATAAAGAGTAAGTACCTATGGTGCTCAATCAGGGCCCACCAATACACATATTGCTTCCCCTGTTCTTTAAAATCATAGCTGCTTTATGAAATACTCCTTACCTGTATGTCTAATCCCACGAATCCCTGTGAGTACTTCCACTCTCTTCCTTCCTTCCCTGGATCAAAAACCTTTCTATAACACACCAGATGAACTTGCTTCTACATGACAGAACTGCATGACATGGTTTATCTATATATAGTTTCCTGCAACATGGCCAAAGCTTCCTCTGCACTGCAGCGATGGAAGGATCAACACCTCCTGCGTGTATTGCATCTGCTCTGCCCTATGCTCTTGTATGGTATTCCCCTTTGTCTCCTGCCTTCACAATGCTGTTAGAATTTATGGTAATGGCCAACTGGATCTGCATAAAGCATAAACTTTCTATTATATGTATGCAGTGCTTTTAAAACCACAGGACCTTCAGATTACAAGTTACAGTTAAAATACATTTACACAAGAAATGTCACCTCAGAAAAAGGGCCACTGTTTTGGCATTAAAAGCTGCTAATTATTTGAGAACTTATCTTGGAGACATATATTCAATATTAGATAAGGAAAACAGAAATTGTATTTAAGATTGATAATTTTAAAAGTGAATGAATTATCTAGAGTGTAAGACCCTTGAACTTTAATAGGAAGTGTCTACTTCTCACAAACTACTTCAAAAATTATACAATAATATTTTATTTTTAAAATTACTTTATCTGTTAAGGAAATCACAATTTAGCTGGTTATCCTGGCTTTGGCTGGGATGGAGTTGATTTTCTTCCTATTAACTGCTATAGTGCTGTGTTTTGGATGTAGTGTGAGAATAACGTTGATGGCGCACTGATGTTTTGGTTGTTGCTAGATAATATTTACACTAATCAAGGACTTTTCATCTTCCCGTGCCCTGCCAGATGTGCAGGGGCCTGGGAGGGAGCGTGGCCAGGACGGCTGGCCCGGCTGGCCCAGCTGGCCAATGGGGTATTCCATACCATATGACGTCATGCTCAGCATATAAGGCTGGGGGAAGAAGAAGGGGGGGGGCGTTTGGAGTGATGGCGTGTGTCTTCCCAAGTAACCGTTACGCGTGATGGAGCCCTGCTTTCCTGGAGATGGCTGAACACCTGCCTGCCGATGGGAAGCAGTGAATGAATTCCTTGTTTTGCTTTGCTTGTGTGCGCAGCTTTTGCTTTCCCTATTAAACTGTCTTTATCTCAACCCACGAGTTTTCTCACTTTTACCCTTCTGATTCTCTCCCCCATCCCACCCAGGGAGGGGGGTGAGCGAGCGGCTGCGTGGTGCTCAGTGGCCGGCTGGGGTTAAACCACGACAGTCCTTTTTTGACGCCCAATGTGGGGCTCGAAGGATTCAGGATAACAACAGGTTTGATTGGAATGTGCTAGATTGAATTTATAGCTGTTATTGCTGTTTAGCTATTAATTGGCAGGCTCCTGTGCTTGCCATGGGCCTGCTTGCCTCACTGTATACTAGAGTCTAGTGCTCGTTAGTGGCTGCTTTTTGCTTTTGCTGCTTGCTGTGCTGCTGTACTGCTGATCACCTCACTGTGCTGTGCCTAGGAACATTTTGATACCAGCAATGGGGATGCGCCTGGGCTGGCAGACGACCAGGGCACTGCTGCTGTTTCTGTGCTGTTGTGCTGGACAGGCTGGAACTCCAGTGTGAACTCGAGTTGAAGGGACTGTGACCTGTGGCTGAGTCCACGCGGGAGCAGGACACCCCGAGGCCTCTGACCAAGGATAAGTCCATGCCCAAGCAGGTACATCTCGAAGCGTCTGTGTCCGTGATTATGTCCGTGCCGCAGCAGATATACCTCTGAAGGGATTGTGGCCAAGGATAAGTCCATGCTGCAGCAGGTACACCTTGAAGCGTCAGTGGCTGTGCATGAGGCCATGCTGGAGCACCTCAAAGTGTGTGGCCGTGGATAAGCCCATGACAGGGGAGGTACACCCCTGGAGGGACTGCAGCCACAGGTAAGGCCGTGTTGGAGCAGATTTACTTCTGAAGGGACTGTGGCTGTGGGTAAGGCCACGCTGGAGCCCGTGCACCTCGAAGCAACTGTGGTTGTGGATAAGTCCATGCCACAGCAGGGATACCCCTGGAGAGACTGTGGCTCAGAGGTAAGGCTCCACTTGGAGCAGGTACACCCTAAGGGACTGCAGTCTGTGGGTAAGTCCAAGCCGGAGCAGGGCAAGGGGAGCAGTTCATTGCGATGTTAAACCCTATGGTCTGGCCCAAAGGGACCAGGGGCAGCGATTGTAATGGATATACCTTTAAATTGTTGTAACCCATGATTTGAGTTACATGTTATAGGAATTGCTATAGCAGGAACCACCTGAACCAATGGAGGACAAGCTTTACAAGAAGCAGCGCAAGCGCAGCTGTGACCTGACCTGAGCCGGCTTTGGTGCCCAGTAACTCCATGCAACACACCGCCTCTCCTGTCCTGAATGACCACCATAACAGACGGAACCCAAAGTCATGGATTAAATGAACGCAGTGGACATTTATGGATATTTTATGGACATTTTACAGGGGTGGTCCATACATTAAGGGAATGATATCTGTGTATTATATCAAAGGATGGGAAGGGGGATGGTGGGTAATGAGAATGTATTGGATAGTGTGAGACCTGAGCATGATGTAAATGGTACGGAATAAGGGGTGGATACTGTCCTGGTTTTGGCTGGGATGGAGTTGATTTTCTTCCTATTAACTGGTATAGTGCTGTGTTTTGGATGTAGTGTGAGAATAATGTTGATAACACACTGATGTTTTGATTGTTGCTAGGTAATGTTTACGCTAGTCAAGGACTTTTCATCTTCCTGTGCCCTGTCAGATGTGCAGGAGGCTGGGAGGGAGCATGGCCAGGACGGCTGGCCCAGCTGGCCAATGGGGTATTCCATACCATATGACGTCATGCTCAGCATATAAGGCTGGGGGAAGAAGAAGGAGGGAGGGCGTTTGGAGTGATGGCGTTTGCCTTCCCAAGTCACCATTATGTGTGATGGAGCCCTGCTTTCCTGGAGATGGCAGAACACCTGCCTGCCCATGGGAAGCAGTGAATGAATTCCTTGTTTTGTTTTGCTTGTGTGCAAGGCTTTTGCTTTCCCTATTAAACTGTCTTTGTCTCAACCCACGAGTTTTCTCACTTTTACCCTTCTGACTCTCTCCCCCATCCCACCCGGCGGAGGGTTGAGCGAGCGGCTGCGTGGTGCTCAGTGGCCAGCTGGGGTTAAACCACTACACTGGTTGAAGATATCTTCAATGTCAGAGGTGTTTAAAGATGAAGCATTAGTGACAGCATGCATTGAAAATATATTAATAATATCTTTGGTAATTCTGTTATGCTTTTTAGTAAGTAAGCTTCACATTCTTCAAGAATATCTATATATTAAGCTTTATAATTGTAAATAATTTATTATAGTGTTCCTGGTTAAAGATGCTGATGATGATGCTGCTGCTGATGAATATTATTATTATTATTATTGTTATTATTAAAGCCTTTTACAACAGACTGATAAATTATTACATATTCTAGCTATGACTACTTAAATCTTGTCAAATGTGAACAGAAAGTTATAAATGAAGCTGTAATTTCAGAGGAAAATGTTATGTACGTTTGAGAAATTCAAATTCTTTTTTCTTTTCAACACAATAAGGAAAATCTAAGCTCAATGTTTACTGAAATGAACATTTTTCACCTTCTTTGCAAAAGGAGAGATTTTGACCTTCTTGACCTCTAAAACATAAGTATGCTAACCATTGCCATCGTTCAGAAGAGGCCCAGGAAACACATTTCTTAATGTGTATTGAGAAACTCCTGGTTTATCAATAAGCTAGGATTAAGAAGACTTTGTTTATACAAAATTGAAGAAAAAAACAGTGTAAAATAGGAGAACACACTGTTTTAGAAATTCTTGTTTTTCTTACAAATAGCCTAGTGAATTACTCTCTGGCACATTAATTAACAGTTGAAGACTTCTAAAGCTCCTTATGAATACCAACAAACAGCAAAATTATTTTTAAAGTCACAGAAAAGAAAGATGTTTTTTCCTAGCTGTAGAATTACCTTGTAGAAGAGAAAGCATAGGAATAATGTGCTTGAAACTTTTGTTATTGCTATTATTATTGTTATAAGGCAAGATGGAAACACACATAACTCTCAGAAATACATCACCTAAGCTGGTCAGCAAAATTTAGGTCAAATCTGTAAATGAGTCTCCACTATTTAATACATCTTTCCAGATGTTTCTGATAGAAGACAAAATATATTTTGCTGCTTCCTAGAACTGTCAGTCAATATTATTTCCAAGACTGATTTTACATTAGTGGTAAGTTGGGGATAGATAGAGTTACATTTCAGTGTGATGTGAAGTCTGAGTGTTTGTGCTGATGGGGATCTTTTGACAATTTTGTATTATTACCTGAATTAGATACCTAAAAATTTTAATCTGCCTATTTTTCAATCTATTATTATTGTTCCCACCAAACTGAAAAGATTTCTCCAGCTGTCAGAGCTTTTAATCAAATGCTGCATAAGAATCACTAAAAGTATCCCAGACATTTTAAAAAGAACAAAAGATGTCCCTAATGACAAACACTGAACAATGCAAAGGAAAGTAAAAACATTGCATAAACCTCCACAGTCACACACAACTGGGGGGGGAAATTTCATCTTAATCTCTACCTGGCAATCAGTTTATGCTCTGAAGCAGGATAACTAATAACATTTCTTTGCTAACATTTCAGCTGATGTCCACTAATGGCTATTGATTTTCTAGAAGAAAAATAAAAACTAAATATAGCTACTACTCTTGGGTAGCAGACTGCCTCATCACATTGTCCAGGTTTGCTAGAGCTGTTAATGGAGATTTTTCTCTTGTGTGAGGAAGGTCATGATTTGTAAGTTCTCCTCTGCAATAATTACTGAAGGGAAATAGGACTTCTCATTGGATAAAGAATGCAGAGAAAGGGGAAAAATAAAAGTTTCCCAAAAGGTGCACCTGTATTAGCTTTTCTGAAGTGTACACTGACCATACTTTAGCTCATATTGCAAAGCAGTCTTGAAGGGTGTGAATTCCTTTGGATGAAACTCCATGAAAATGCTGTCCATAATGCAACCAGTCCACAGAACAAGACCAGAGCTTATTAAAATAAACCTCCTAGATGTGCACAATGAGAACATTTGTTCCTCTGTACCAACTGCTCTGCTCTACAGGCCTGTTTCCATTAGTTCATGGTCTTGCTAATGTGGGCATGCCCTGTTGAGCAACTAGAAGATCCAGACTCCAGTCTGGATGTCACCTGAAGCAAATCTTTCAGGTAAAGGTGTACTTTTTTGGAAGTACACCCCAAATATATGCTGGATGGTATAGAAGAAACATAATCAACCACACCGAAGGGGCAGGGGGAGGGGAAGGAAAGAAACTTAACTATTAGTTACAGGAACAAACAACAAGAACAACAAGGAAAAAAAAAATCCCTGAGGAGAACAGCAGCACTACTTATCTTACAGCACTGTTGTTTTTTTTCAATTGTTTAGAATTTTTATTGTCTCCAACATTGTCAAAACCACTTACCAGGATCCTATCTTCAAATTCACAGCACTTATCACATCCCCAGCCCAAATATGAAATTTAAAACACATTAGTCTTCTGTCTGTTCTTGAGTAAAAGAAAATTTTCCAGCTCCATTTGTCACATTTATTAACCATAACATAGAAAATTAAGAAAATGAGAAGTCTCATCTGAAGGCATCATCCTGACAATGTTAACCAGAAACAAGTGAGTCAGCAATATAAGAAACATAGACTGATCATACATACCTGGACAATTAAAGACAATATAATCAGTGACTGGAAATCAGTACAAAAGCAGTAGATAGAAATGCATGATCAAGAGAATTTTCGCTACAATTTTTACAACAAGATTTCATCCTGACATTTTACATGGATTTTACTGAAATCAAAAGAATATTTCCACTGAGGTCCAAAGGTTTTGGATTTGACCAAGAATGTTGTTTAGGGTGAGAAGAGTGAGAAAGATTGTCTCTGTGTGTATGTGTGCTTTTGGGTGTGTGTCTGTGTGCATGTGTGTGTGTGTGTGTGCACCTATGTGTGTGCATGTGTATGTACGACGATGTGGAATCATTAAGGAATTAAGATGGATTCAGAAATAAAATCTTAAGAATGAGCTTCCTTTTTTGGAGAGATCATAGAAAGTCATTTAACAACCTTCTGGTATGAAATGCCCTCTTTTCCTATAGAAATAGCTCAAAATCTATCAAGAAACCTATACTCTTACAGTATTGACTCTGAGGTTAGTTCAACATCTTGACAGAAAATAATTGTCTTACTCCTTTTTTAAAAAATCATGTACAAAGTTTCTTTATATTAGAAAAATATTCTGCATCCTCTAATATCTTATTTTGGACATATCATAGAATCACAGAATGATTTGGGTTGAAAGGGACCTTTAAAGATCATCTAGTCCAATGAGCCTGTCTCTAGATCAGGTTGCTCAAAGACACATCCAACTTGACTTTGAACACTGCCAGTGATGGAGTATCCACAACTTCTCTAGGCAACCTATTCCAGTGTCTCACCACGCTCATCGTAAAAAATGTCTTCCTTATGTCCAATCTAAATCTACCCTCTTTCAGTGTAAAACTGTTACCCTTTGTCTTGCCACTACAGGCCCTGGTAAAAAGTCTTTCTTTTTGTACATTGTACATTGTACATTGAAGGGCCACCATAACATTTCCCCGGAGCCTTCTCGTCTCCAGGCTGAGCAATCCCAATTCTCCGAGTCTTTCCTCATAAGAGAGGTATTCCAGCCTTCTGATCATTTATGTGGCCCTCCGCTAGACCCACTCTAACAAGTCCATGTTTTCCTGGTGCTGCAGAGCTCAGACCTCAATGCAGTATTCCAGGGATCTCACAAGAACAGAATAGAGGAGCAGAATCACTTTCCTCGACCTGCTGGCCACGCTTCTTTTGATGCAGCCTGGTTGATACGGTTGGCTTTCTGGGCTGGAAGAGCATCTTGCCAGCTCCTATTCAATTTTTCATCCACCAGTTCCCCAAGCCTATCCCTGCAGGGCTGCTCTCAATCCCTTCATCCCCCATCTATATTGATGTTGGGGATTGCCCTGACCCAAGTGCAGGACCTTGCACTTGACCTTGTTGAACTTGATGAGGATTTCATGGGCCCACTCCTCCAGCCTGTCCAGGCCCCTCTGGATGGCATCCCATCCCTCTAGTGAATGAACTGCACCACTCAGTTTGGTGTCATCTGCAAACTTGCTGAGGGTGTAGTCAATCCCACTGTCTGTGTCATTGATGAAGATATTGAACAGTAATAATTTTGAAATCTTCTATATTGACAAGAAATGTAACTAGCGTGAAGAACACAGGGCTAGCATCAGGTGACTACAGCAAACACTGCTTACTGTTGGATAATTACTCACTTAAGAGTATATGAATTATTACGTTTTAATAAGTGGCGTAACCGGAAATATATAGCCCAAAACGTGTCATCATCCACCTAATTCCTTTTATTCCTATTCATCCCTTTTAAAATGAAAATATTTTTAATTAACTATATATTCATTTTCAAACACGAAGCTTTTTATAGTCTTGAGGTTTCCAGTTTCTCTTTGTAATGCAGTTTTCAGAAATACAAAAGTGTCTTCATTTGGGTTTTCCATTCCATAAAGGTCTCCTCAACCTCTCTGAATGTATATTCTTCTTACCAAATTTTTTTGCACTATTGGCAAACAATACCATTTATGAACGAGGCCCTACAGGATAAACAGTAGACATAATGGTACAAATGGAGTGGCAGGACAAAAAACAGTTGCTGAGTATTCATTACTATTCATACAAGTTAGATTACAGAACAGTAACTAATTTTGAGTATACAGAAGAGATACAGGTTAAAACAGGCTTAAGCTTCATGAAGCTCATTGAAAGCTATGTCTAAACTACTTGCAGTGACTAATGATAATGAAATACATCTAAAGCAATTATAAAAGCCTATGAAGGTTTTGCTTTTATGTCCAAAAATAATGCCCAGACAAGCAATATCTAAAACACCTTATGAACTGAAGAAGCACATTAGCAATGCATAATCTTTGCACAGTAAATAGCAACATGCACATTGAATCTAGGAGTCTAACATGGAAAAAAAAATACAGAAAAAGATTATTCATCCTCAACACTGGCTCTCTCCTTTGGTTCCCTTTACCTCCAAATTTACGCTTTTTTATGCTTCTATTTTAGTGTTTTGACAGCTTTATATTATATGAAGGCACCATGAAATCAATACTTCTGAAATAATAGGAATAGAGACAGACTGTCTGGCTCTGGATCCATTAGGTACTGTATTTAAAAAAAAAAAAAGTCCAGTCAGGTTTATTCAAAATGTTCAGGTCCCCTGCAGAATCACTTTTTATATGGGAGTACACACAGAGATATCTGGGGCTCTAGAACTGAGTCCACATCTTTCCTTGGCTAATATACCCAAGTCTCTATTTGTGCTGGCAAATAGAATTTCTTCAGAGTGGTACAGCCATGGAGTAACGGAAAAGACAGGAATCTGAAGCAGACAGAGATTCTGGAACTTTCTGCTGCTAGAAATCCTAAAAATCTGTTATATCAACAGAAGCCTATAGTGAGGAAAATCTGCACATACTGTTTTTCAATGTGTAATGGAGCATGGGTGATCAGAGCAGGACCAGGACAATATGTCCACCACAAAAGATACATGTAAGTAAAGAAGACTTTAGGTAAAAATCCAGTGGAAAGTCATATAATGTTTATTGGTCACATATTGACCCACAAAAAAACATGTGATGAATGAGGGGCAGCGGGGAGTAGGAGAAGGCATGGTGCTTTTGTCTGAAGAAGGCAAAAAATGAAATTAGTGAAAACTAATGTTGGATGCTTAATTTAAGCACAACTGGTTTTACTTAATTAGTTCTTTATGAGCTTGAAGTTTGGAAAGTATCCTATGCCATTACAATCTAAAGGAAAAGAATGAGGTGGAAGATAAAAGCTTCAAGAACGTCTTGCTTAGTCCGTGGCTAACAAAGAGAAGAGAAAAAAAAGAGTGAAAAGTTAGTGAGGAAACAGAAGCATTCAGTCCATAGTCGGTGTGCATTTTTCAAGATCTTCACTGGTGAGCAGAGTAATCCTTTAAAATATTTACTATTTTTCAGTGCTGATAATATTCATATACCCACAGTATGTTCACATATAAGGTCAAACAAAGAAAAGATATGGAAAACTAATAATTTGATTCCTTCTGGTACCTTAAGACCTCCTTTCTTTGCAAATTATGTAATTATTAAAAAACAGTTAACTTAAAGGGATCAAGAGAAGCCCTCCAGTTCATTCCTCTCAAATCTCTTAAATACAGATAATGTTCAAACTCTGGTGTAAATTTTGAGAAAGATGGATAAGTACTAAGTTAATCTCTTAATGACAAGAGAAGAACTCAAAATTCAGCTATGAATATTTGCTTGAGAACCTACTGGTTAAAAGTGGAAAGAATAAAGAAACACAGCATACCTCACCTTTTTTCCCTGAAATGTTAAACATATTTCACAAATTTATGGAAACTTACTTTATGAAATTTTTCATAACAGAAAGATATCATTTTTATGTTGTAATCTTAGCAAACATATAGATATGTAGGTATTGTACAATAATTTCTGTGGAGCAGAACAGAATCTCTCAGGAATGTTAATGAAGAAGTCCATGCTAAAAAATTTGATATATAATTGACACCAACCTGTGTATCATTGTCTAAGCCATACTGATGAAAGTTTAAATTGATAGAAGTGACAGCATTTTGTCTATAAATGCTTCTGAAATTTCATGACCTTGCAGAATTTTATATGATGGAATTCTTGAAGCACAAACTTTAACACTTTTGCACAATAGTCAAAAATCAAAGTAATGAGTAATAGCATTCTTTAGCTGCCAGAACTTTTCATTTTAGTAAGCAAATAATTATAATTGAGGCACATCAGCAACATTCCAGTGAAGCCGATGGGTTAGTGCAGTTTGTTTGAAACAAGTACAAAGCATTGGTACTCTCTCTCACCATTTTTATGCTTCAAATTCGTATTTTTTATCCATGGACTACACTAGAAACTCAGCTGCAAAAGACCTTTGTACAAATTATGTGAGTGACGGCTGCATTTACTGCTCAGTCAAGCACTAGAATGTACACCCTTAAAACAGATTCATCAAAACTGTGATTATTCAATCTACCAAGTTGCAGAAGACAGAGCAAGAAAAATATGTGGGAGAGATCTAAATCTAAGCAAATATCATTCCAGACCTATGTATTCGAAAGAAATTTCAGTAGGATAAATTAAAGACAAACCACAGGATATATCTAACTTCATTTGATTTCACTATTTTGTTTATACAAAAAGAATCTTACAGCATACCTACAAACAAAATATTTTTTTCTGTGAAATAGACTTAGCACTCTTCTCACACCAATAAATAAATGAATAAATTGTACTGGTTTTGGCTGGGATAAAGTTAATTTTCTTCACAATAGTTAGTATGGGGCTGTGTTTTGGATTTGTGCTGGAAACAGTGTTGATAATACAGAGATGTTTTCACTAGTCAAGGCCTTTTGTGCCTCTCACCCCACCCCACCAGTGAACAGGCTGGGGGTGCACAAGAAATTGGGAGGGGACACAGCCGGCACAGCTGACCCCAACTGACCAGAGGGATATCCCATACCATATGACGTCATGCTCAGCATATAGAGCTGGGGGAAGAAGGAGGAAAGGGGGACATTCAGAATGATGGCGTTTGTCTTCCCAAGTAACCGCGATGCGTGATGGAGCCCTGCTGTCCTGGAGATGGCTGAACACCTGCCTGCCCATGGGAAGGAGTGAATGAATTCCTCGTTTTGCTTTGCTTGTGTGCGCGGCTTTTGCTTTCCCTATTAAACTGTCTTTATCTCAACTCACGAGTTTTCTCACTTTTATCCTTCTGATTCTCTCCCCCATCCCACTGGGGGGAGTGAACGAGCGGCTGGGCAAGCCTTAGTTGCTGGCTGGGGTTAAACCACAACATAAATAAATGCACATTTGTTTTGAGAGGAAAAAAGATACTCTAATGTTTTATGGCAATGTGACTTTAAGGATTTTTCTATATAAAATAACTGATATTGCATGTTTGATCCCACAGAACATTATAAGTTAATGTAGCAAACATTAACAGATTCAGTTTCTAAAGTGTTAAAGATTCAAAGTTTCAGACCATGGATGAATGAGGAGATTTGCTACTTGTGTTTTTAAAATATCGTAGAAACTTAGTACAGGTAAAAGACAATGGAAGTTTGAAGAGTTTATTCTTATTCTCTGAATAAGAAAATATTTGAAAACTCCATGACAATGATTGTATTTGTGCATATAGTGTACTCAGCTGTATGGATATCAGAATAATTTCAGCACCAAAATAGGCTTTTCCTGAATCTTTTTTCAGACAGATTGGTGCTGCTAGAGATACATCAAGAGTACTATTTACATCCACAATTACGGACTATGCAGTCAAAGTTGTGATTGGAAGGAACTACCTGCAAATTTAATACAGGTTTTAAACTCGGCTTAAATTTTGGTATAGTCTAGGTTTAAAATATCTAAATCCTACTTTTCAGTGCAGAGGAAGAGTGCTCTTGAAAATCATGTCAAGATAAAGCAGCACTCTTCATTAATTTACAAATATACAAAGATATAATAGTTTCACAACATTGTCTATAATTAACACCACTAAATTTCAGAAGTCTATTTTCTCAATTGAGGGGCAACATATGAAAATGAAACACCAAATCTGGGATGGAAAGACAATAGTTATATTTAATTTAACTGTGGTAACATCTGCAACAGCTGGAAGGCCCAGAGCATGTACTGAGTGGCTTCCAGATGTTGCAGGTGTGGTATAGTTGAGTGAACTTGGCAATGTACATACTGATTATAACTGGATTATAACTCGATTCTAATCCTAAAACAGATTCCTAATTAAAATTTAAATAAAGAGCGGACATGGACTTTTCAGTATTGTATGGCTTTCTGTGGAACAAATTTATTAAAATGAAAAGGCCAAGGTACTCAATGACTTCTTTGTCTTGGTCTTTACTGGCAAGACTGGTCTTTACTGGTAAGGCTTGCCTTTTGTAATTCCAGGCCCCTGAGGCCATTGGGTAAATCTGGAGCTAGGAAGACCTACCTCAGAAAAGTACCTCTCAGCTGAGTTAATCTACTTTAGTAAGTCTCCACTTTCTATTACAACTACTTTCTCTGCTAAGCCTTTGTCCAAGCAGAGTAAGAAAAACAGGTCTAACTTCAGACATATCTTTCCCGAAATTTGTATCTCATTGGACAGTTTAAAAATATAAAAATATACAGCCTTAATTTGCATGGGAGTTGGAAACCCATAGGCAATCCTATGTCTAGACTAAACGTGTTTAATTACTCTAAAATAGTGATAAATGAAGCTAAAAATAATAGGTTTAGTCTGGAATACAGAATTGTTAAGAATGACATCAAACTCTGATGGATTTGTGTTCTTATCAGATGCATCTCTTTACTGAGTTTCTGGAACTACCTACTAACACGTCATGATACAGAGAATTGTCAGCCAGGTGAGATGATGAACGAATCACAGGAGGAAAAAATTTTATTTTTCCACCCACAAAACTGATTGCTCTCTCAAAGTGAAAGACTGATTCAAAGCACTAAAGACAGCTATTTAAAATTCACAATACTATAACAAAGAGCAGACATCTCCTTTGTTGCAACAACCATCCCATAGGAAAAATGTATCAGTTGAGAGCTGTAAACCAACATCTCTTGCTGCAAAATTTAAGGTAAGAGGTAAAACTGTGCTTTGACTGATTATTAAGGAAATTCTACCAGATACTCATTAAGTATACTTAAAAAGTTGTCATATTCTCGTGTTGCTAAAGCAGGAATTAACTTTCTCTAGAATATGGAACTTCTTGCATGACTCCAAAATTCTGGTAGGTTACCTGTTAACTGCAGAAAGATTTTTGTCCATCAAGTTAAAATGATCTAGCTGACAGAAAATGTCTCTGTGCAGGCCAGAAAACCTGGAACCATTTAAATCTATGGGAATTTTACCCATATGAACAAGATTTCCCTCCAAATGCACATTCTGATTACCTCTAAAATGCTCTCACACAGTAGCCACAGGGTGCTCCTCCTACATCAAACTAATAAAGTTTAAGAAGAAATCTGATTCATTTATTCATTGAACTCAAATGTGATTTAATCTTGTTTCTTCTCCCATTTTCTTATCTACAGCTACAACTCTCTGTGAACCACCTGATACATTCCATGTACCGCAGAGTTTTGTATTACTTTGACCTTTTCAATATTCTGTACTTTAGTTGGTTAAGCCGTTCTATGGTTTCCCTACAGGTTAGCTGCCTGCAAGTAGTTGAGGAAGAAAGGGGATGGCAGAGAGCCTCCTGTAGTATGTGTGAATACTGGAAAGGTCAAAGCTGTATAGAGCACTCTTATGCATTAAAGAATGTAGAAGGCAACAAAATCCCCCTGCTCTGCTCATCTCGTAAACGCTGTGATGTGAACAGAAAATGCTACCACATTAGTATCTTATGGTGATCATGAAGACGATCGCAAATAGTTTTATATATTCCTACTGTGGTTACAATTGTGTGATCTTTTTGCTTGTGGAACTCATTGAATCTGATGAGTAAAATGTTTGGTAGAAAAATCAAACTAAAGTACTAGGTAATTAATACTGGCTTAACCTGCATGAACTTTTTAAAGAGCTGTTTTGAAAGTGTAAAAGAAATTAACATTCTGTAAAATGCATTAGTAATGTTATTATACTAATAATCTTTACAGAAAAGTACTTAAAGGATATTAACTTCCTACTGAATCAGTCCCATGCTGCTACCTAGAATATTCTCATAGTCTCTTTTTTTTCCTTTTCATGAAGGGAAAGAACAATATTTTTACCAATGTTGCACTTTCCTGCAAGTCTTAAATTTCTCAGTTTCCTCTCGTAGTATTGGAAGTCAGTCCTATTTTAAAATAGTCTCATTCTATATAGTATTTTGTGATAATTCACAGCACAATATTGTAGCTAAAAACATCCCCTTACATGTAGCTTTATAACATTTTACTTTCATCAAACCATAGTTACAGGAAATGCGGATACAAGAGTTCCCAAGAGTCATAAATATTACAGGTAATCCAGCCCTTGACTGGATAGACTGCATATCTATGAAACAGTAACAGTACAATATTTCTTAATACCTGGAATTTGGGTCCAAAATTATTTACCAAAAAATATCGGTACACTTTCCAATTTCGGATATTAAGTTGAACAAATAAGCATGAAGATTAACAGATTAAGCACTATAAAACCCTAACAGAAGTAGCTCTCAAAAGCCCTGATACATCATAATTAATTTTTAAAGCACATTATGTTGTTTTCCTACAGGATAGCTTGAGATACAGTGGAAGATGGCACTGGTATTAAATAAAAAAGAAGACTTTTTTTTTCCTGTGGTTGAAGAATTTAGCGTCACTTGTCAATCTAGTTATGGAGAGACAATTCTACAATTGTTGGCAACAAGTTTCTGTTTTCAGATTCATGCTACTTGGTAATAAGAAGCAGCTGAGGATAAGGTTAGTGAATATATGCTACTGAGTTTATAGCAACAACAAATTATGGAGAGTTCAGTGCAAATAGAATTGGTGAGAGGTTTAGCTTATTTTGCTTGTACAACAAATATCGGTGACATGGATTTAGGTCTTATTCACAAATAGACATGAGTTATTGATTTCACGCTATTTTGTTACTTAAGAGAAGTAAAACATAATGCAAAGCAATCTGTTCTACTGGCAGTCTCTGGGTAAGAATAGAAGTGTCATTTTCACAATGAGCAACAGCAAATGCCTAAGGTGAGGAGATGTTTGTGAACTCTCTGCACACAGAAAAGTCCTGAGCAGTTCCAACAACCATCTTCACAAACAGTTGCACAAAAGCCTAATACATGGCTTAACCAATTATAGAAACAGTGACTGATTGGTTTAGCAGGGTTGCTGATGAAAACCCATGCTCCAGGATTAATAAATGCAATCCATGTAAACAAGAAAACCAACCTTATACTTCCACTCTGATTTTCAGTTTCAGAATACCTCTAGAGTTCAATTATCACTAATTCATAACTATTCAAAGTTGGGGACGGTGGGGGGGAAGAAATTGTTAGTTCAATTTTTTCAAGAAACTGACCAAGCATGGTTTGGTCTAACAGCCCTTGCCTGGGTTAGTTAATGTGAAAACAAGGATTCAGTCAATTTGATCTTCTAAGCTGACTAGCAACCAGGCAGAGTCAAATGAAATACCAAGTTTTGAAGAGACAAATTGAAAAATACTGTCTGAGTTAGATTTTACAAGGTCTAGACATGTTAATCAGGGTATTGAGAACGAAGGCTACTATATTTCTCTCTATACACTCTCTAATCAAACACTGTATTGTTGGAATGTTGGTTTACAATTGACCAACATGCCCAATATGATTCTCGTATATACACATATATAAAGCCCTGGCACCAAAGGGAAAGATGAACTACAAGATCTGAGATACCAGCTTTTTCTGCAAATCATTGCCTAAATAAAGCTAGAGGGAGTTCAGGGGACCAAAGGGTCAAGGTAGAAAGAAGACAACTTCTTTTGATAGGCATAGAAATCATGTTTTTTTCAAATATTATTTTATTACTGTTGTAAAGTTCATATTATTTACAAATCTAAAATATAATCTTATATGGCAGGATAGTAATATGTTATTTCTAATGAGAAATAAACCATAACAGGGAGATAATCATCCCCAATAATTAACCAAAGAAGTCTTTCATTAATGGAAAACATCAAAAGCCTTAACACTTGGGATGAAATGCATTGATTGACTCATTTGACCTCATTCAAAGAGGGGGAACCCTGGAATTGCACCAGCCAACTAGATGGTTAGGAATGGAACAGAAGTTTAAAAGCTTTGACGGTCAATATACTGCCAGGCAAAACTCAGGAGGGTTTGGAGACTGGCAGGTTTCTCCATCTAGGAAGCCAGAAATTATTTGGAGTGCCAGATATACATATAAACTACTTTTGAATATATTTTCTGCCAAAAGATTTTGTTCTGAAAAAAATAAATCCTTTGATTTGTGCAAGCTGTCTCACAGACTTTGACATTGTCATGGTGTTTCAGAAAATAGTGTAAGTATTGACAGAAATTGGATCCTGCAGAGAGAATGGAGGAATTCAGAGGTTATTGGAGAGCTCGAGGGAACCTTTAAGGGACTATTTCAAGAAGAAATGTGTTTACCAGAGTAGTAAATGGGTTAATAAAGTTTGTTTTAAAAAAGTACAAAGAATTAAGCTCTCTATCACCATTTTTATGAAATTAAACTTTCGTCAGTATGGCTCAGACAATGGTACAGATGTTGGTGCCAATTATATATCAAATTTTTTTTAGCATGGACTTCTTCATACCAGACTAACCATGTAAATTCTATTATACATATAATGCTTTCTCATTCCATCTTCCCTTAATGTCATTCAGTGAACTTACAATGCTTTCCCAATACCATCTTTTGTTTTATTCTACCATTTGATTCCTCAGGTACAGATAAGAGCTACATGTTAATCACAATAAGTAAATAAAACAGGCTTATTTACAGGATTGCTTTTCTTAAGGTATCATTAAAGGTTCTAGTAGAACAAAAGTAGAAATACTATATACGTTTCCCTTACTTAGATTCTGGATTATTCAGAAACATTCTTGGTTTAAAAGCCATTTTCTGAGGTTCTGGAGATCCTTTTTCATAGAAAGTTTTCCATGAGTTTAAAAATAAGAAATGTTTTCCTGAATATTTCTCAGAGCTAGTTTATTTAAGAAAGACCTTCACTCATTCCCCCTGCTAGAAAAACACAATCCCACAAGTCATTTAACTCATAAGCTATTTCTCAATTTTCTGCTGACAGTCCTAGCATGATGCAAAAACTCCAGTCTCTAAGTAGTACTGGTAAAAGACAAATTTTATCACCAATTGTTGAGGAACTTCTTAGATGTAAGAGGTATTCCCAATAAAGAATGTCACTGGCAAGATTTTGCTTACTTAATCTTGGATAGAGCATAGAAAATGTCCACTGATCATGGTGAGAATCCAGTTTTAGAAGTAAAGCAGAAAATATGTTTTCTGTAAACAATATTAAGTATCCCTCATTTATTAACGTCAAATTACAGCAACAGAGCCAAAGAATGTATGAAATATATAGTACATGTACAGTTACTACAAGAGAAAAATAATAATATCAGTATTAGAGTATGCAAACAGTTAGATTTATCTAACTGAGGAAACTACTAGACATGAGAAACTGTTAAATACAACAAATAAGACAGAGAAGCTTTTTATATCTGTGCAAAAGGTACGGCTAGAGATGTGAAGGACGGCTGGATTTTGCAAGTAGTTAAGGGTCAATTATGTGAGACACAGCTAAACTTCCCAGATAACTGGAGATAAACATTTGGGGCTTCTAGGAAGATAACTCTCACAAGGCTCACAGCATCTATGTATAGGTACCAATTATACCTTATAAGGCTGACGTGTCATGTCATGTCACATCATGTCATGTCATGTCATACAGAAATATCATAAAAGACTGGTAATGGCATCAGAAATATCAAATCTGGGTATAGATATAACAAAAAAAGGCCTAATGGGGAAAAAATGATTAGGTGTGAGTTGTTTATTTGGGAGGTGTGCTGGTTTTGGCTGGGATAAAGTTCATTTTCTTCATAGGAACTAGAATGGGGCTATGGTTTGGACATGTGCTGAAAACAGTGCTGATAATACAGAGATGTTTTAGCTGAGCAGTGCTTACACAGAGCCAAGCCTTTTCTGCTTCTCACCCCACCCCACCAGCGAGGAGGCTGGGGGTGCACAAGAAGTTGGGAGGGGACACAGCCGGCACAGCTGACCCCAACTGACCAGAGGGATATCCCATACCATATGACGTCATGCTCAGTGTATAAAGCTGGGGGAAGAAGAAGAAGGAGGGAATGTTCACAGTGGTGGCGTTTGTCTTCCCAAGTAACCATTACGCGTGATGGAGCCCTGCTTTCCTGGAGATGGCAGAACACCTGCCTGCCAATGGGAAGGAGTGAAGGAATTCCTTGTTTTGCTTTGCTTGTGTGCACAGCTTTTGCTTTCCCTATTAAACTGTCTTTATCTCAACCCACGAGTTTTCTCACTTTTACCCTTCCAATTCTCTCCTCCATCCCACTGGGGGGAGTGAACGAGCAGCTGTGTGGGGTTTAGTTGCCAGCTGGGATTAAACCACAACAGGAGGAGACAAGATTTGAGAAAGGAAGGGGTCAAGCTGGTCAAGCTGATTGGTTGAGCAACAAGAATGGGAAAATTGAAAAAGGAAGATGAGACAGATTGTTGAATGTGAGCAAGTTGCATGGCCTCTTCTGCATTTATGCAGGTGCAAGTACGGACACAGTCTGTGTGGATCTGCTCCTCTGACCAGGGCTCTGTGGGTCTGCAGAGACACTGACTGTGCTAGACACCACCAAAGTGGGCTCCAGTGGGCCAAGAAGGACTGCAAAATCAACCAGGACTCAGCTTCCTTCAGCACACAAGTAGAATCCTCAGTAAGGGTGTTATTGCAGGCTCAGCAGAAGTCTGTTTTTCAACATACAGGCAAAATCAGCATATAGGTTTCTGCAGTACATTTATATGTACAGGGAGAAGAAGTTTCCATTCTGCCTTTTAAATTACAGTGTATAAAGCAGCACTGGCATTAACCTTCAGGAAGAAAATGAAAACTGTAAACTACAGTGCCCTTTGCATAACTACAGCACTATTATTAATGATGTGAAAATATCTAGACAGTACTCCAAACCTATTTGGTTAATGTATCAGAGAAATAACTACATTGCAAAGGAAAAAACACATTAGTGAAAAAAAAAAATGTCAGTTTTCCTGCCAAACACTATAACAGCTATTTTAAAAATCTTTCTGAAGACATAAAATTAAAAAAAGCTGTATTCCTGAAATAGTCTATCTATCTGATAATCTCAGAATCTGAAGTCAATTTTTGCTCAAGTGACTTTCCCTAAATTTACCATCACCCTTCTTACCTTTTTTCATGAGGTGAAAAGAAAGATTATAGAGCGCGAAACATCAGATTACGTAAAACTCTCAGCGGCTAGATGTAAACACAGTAACTTACCAAATACATATACAGTAACTACTGCAGCTATTGTAAATACAGGTATTGAAAAAGAAGGTGGAGTATGTAAGGCAAAAAAAATCAATATTCTTACATTGTAAATATAAAAGAAAGAAAATATTAACAATGAAGCTAAACTAATTAAAATCTGAAATCTCTGCCAGTCAACAGCCAATTAGCGGTATATCACAGATTTTCATATTTAAGGAAGTTTGCAAATAAAAAAAAATACCCAACAAAACAAACAAACAAACAAGAAAAAAAAAGGAATACGTTTCTGAAACAGAAATTAAAATTATCAATTATGTAAGCCATAAGTTTTAAAACTTCAAAATCAAAAGCCACAATCTGGAGCATGGAAACACATTTAGGTCACCAGCATATGACAACCCTTGATGTCAGCAATAAAACTCACACAGACAGAGAGGGTTACTACTCCAAGATAAGCAATTTAATGAATACAGTATTTCAAAAACCTAAATCATGTTTATAATTTGGCTATAGAGGCAAAAGTCTTGTTTTACTGGTCTTATAACCTGAGTTCATTTGCAAGTCTTTAACTCCATATTGCACAGACATAAGTTAATTTCATAAAACATAGGAGCGTCAGGCTCTTAATTATCTTAGGAGTCCTGAGAGTTATGCTTCCCCTCCTACCTCTATGGAGCAAGACATGAAGACAATATAAATGTGATTGACACTACAGCTACTTAAAATCCAAACTACGCTCCTTGCACATTTCTCTTGGTGGAAGGATTGGGAGCGCAGGTAGTGTTTTCCTCAATCCCTTCAGTGGCAGGGAGGAATACTGAAGAGAACAGGAAAACTCATCGGGGCTGGTGTCATCAGTGAAATTTTGGCTTCTTTGACCCTGGGGAGGTTTACACGGCACCGGGCCTGCTGGCAACGGACAGAGTTCAGCTGTCTCACAAGGGGAAAAGGATTCGCACGTATGAGTTGGCTGGGCTCATCGAGAGGGCTTTAAACTAGATTCGAAGGGGGAAGGGGATAAAACCAGGCTCCCTAGAGATGAGCTTAGGGGCGGCACGCCAATGTCGGGGGAGAAATCAGCAGCCCAGCTCAAGTGCATCTACACCAATGCACGCAGCATGGGCAGCAAACAGGAGGAGCTGGAAGCCATTGTGCAGCGGGGTAGCTATGACTTAGTCGCCATCACGGAAACATGGTGGGATGAGTCTCACGATTGGAGTGCTGCAATGGATGGCTATAAGCTCTTCAGAAGGGACAGGCGAGGAAGGAGAGGCGGTGGGGTAGCCCTGTATGTTAGAGAGTGTTTTGACTGTCTAGAGCTCAATGGTAGTGATGATGAGGTCAAGTGCTTGTGGGTAAGGATGAGGGGGAAGGCCAACAAGGCAGATATCCTGCTGGGGGTCTGTTATAGACCACCTAGCCAGGATGAGGAGACAGATGAAATATTCTACCAGAGGCTCGCAGAAGTCTAACAGTCACTAGCCCTTGTTCTCGTGGGGGACTTCAACTTTCCGGACGTCTGCTGGAAATACCACACGGCAGAGAGGAAACAGTTGAGGAGGTTCCTGGAGTGTGTGGAAGATAATTTCCTGATGCAGCTGGTAAGCGAGCCCACTAGGGGAGGTGCCTTGCTTGACCTGCTGTTCACATACAGGGAAGGACTGGTGGGAGATGTGGTGGTCGGAGGCCGGCTTGGGCTTAGTGACCATGAAATGGTAGAATTCTCAATACTTGGTGAAGTAAGGAGGGGGGCCAGCAAAACCGCTACCATGGACTTCCGGAGGGCGGACTTTGGCCTGCTCAGGACATTGGTCGAGAGGGTCCTTTGGGAGACAGTCCTGAAGGGCAAAGGGGTCCAGGAAGGCTGGACGTTCTTCAAGAAGGAAGTCTTAAAGGCGCAGGAGCAGGCTGTCCCCATGTGCCGTAAGAAGAACAGGTGGGGAAGACGACCGGCCTGGCTGAATGGGGAGCTCTGGCTGGGACTCAGGAAAAAAAGGAGAGTTTATCACTTGTGGAAGAAGGGGCAGGCAACTCAAGAAGAGTACAGGGATCTCGTTAGGTCGTGCAGAGAGGAAATTAGAAAGGCAAAAGCCCAGCTAGAACTCAACCTGGCCACTGTCATGAGAGACAACAAAAAATGCTTTTACAAGTATATTAATGACAAAAGGAGAGCCAAGGAGAATCTCCATCCTCTATTGGATGCGGGGGGGAAACATTGCCACCAAGGACGAGGATAAGGCTGAGGTACTTAACGCCTTCTTTGCCTCAGTCTTTAATAGTCAGAGCAGTTATCCTCAGGGTACTCAGCCCCCTGAGCTGGAAGACAGGGACGGAGAGCAGGATAAACCCCCCATAATGCAAGAGGAAGCAGTTAACGACCTGCTACACCACCTGGACGCTCACAAGTCTATGGGGCCGGATGGGATCCATCCGAGGGTACTGAGGGAGCTGGTGGAGGAGCTTGCCAAGCCGCTCTCCATCATTTATCAGCAGTCCTGGTTAACTCGGGAGGTCCCGGACGACTGGAGGCTCGCCAATGTGACACCCATCTACAAGAAGTGCCAGAAGGAGGATCCGGGGAACTACAGGCCGGTCAGCCTGACCTCGGTGCCGGGGAAGATTATGGAGTGAGTGGTACGTTTTGAGGGTGCTCACAAGCGATGTCCGGGACAACCAGGGGATCAGGCCCAGCCAGCACAGGTCCCGCTTGATCAAGCTGATCTCCTTCTATGACCAGATGACCCGCCTAGTGGATGAGGGAAAGGCTGTGGATGTGGTCTACTTGGACTTCAGTAAAGCCTTTGACATTGTTTCCCATGGCATTCTCCTAGAGAAGCTGGCGACTCACGGCTTAGAGGTACACTCTTCGCTGGGTAAAAAACTGGCTGGACGGCCAAGCCCAGAGAGTTGTGGTGAACGGAGTTAAATCCAGTTGGCGACCGGTCATGAGCGGTGTTCCCCAGGGCTCAGTACTGGGGCCGGTCCTGTTCAATATCTTTATCAACGATCTGGATGAGGGGATCGAGTGCTCCCTCAGTAAGTTTGCAGACGACACCAAGCTGGGTGGGAGTGTTGATCTGCTGGAGGATAGGAAGGCTCTGCAGAGGGACCTGGACAGGCTGGATCAATGGACTGAGGCCAACTGTATGAGGTTCAACAAGGCCAAGTGTTGGGTCCTGCACTTTGGCCACAACAACCCCAGGCAACGCTACAGGCTTGGGGAAGAGTGGCTGGAAAGCTGCCCAGAGGAAAAGGACCTGGGGGTGCTGGTTGACAGCCGGCTGAACATGAGCCGGCAGTGTGCCCAGGTGGCCAAGAAGGCCAATGGCATCCTGGCCTGTATCAGAAATAGTGTGGCCAGCAGGAGCAGGGAAGTGATCGTGCCCCTGTACTGGGCACTGGTGAGGCCACACCTCGAATACTGTGTTCAGTTTTGGGCCCCTCACTGCAAGGCCATGGAGGTGCTGGAGCGTGTCCAGAGGAGGGCAACGAAGCTGGTGAAGGGCCTGGAGCACAAGCCTTATGAGGAGCGGCTGAGGGAACTGGGGTTGTTTAGCCTGGAGAAGAGGGGGCTGAGGGGAGACCTCATCGCGCTCTACAACTACCTGAAAGGAAGTTGTAGCGAGGTGGATGTTGGTCTCTTCTGCCAAGTAACTAGCGATGAGACAAGAGGAAATGGCCTCAAGTTGTGCCAACGGAGGTTTAGATTGGATATTAGGAGAAATTTCTTTACTGTAAGAGTGGTCAGGCCTTGGAACAGGCTGCCCAGGGAAGTGGTGGAGTCACCATCCCTGGAAGTATTTAAAAGACGTGTAGATGTGACGCATAGGGACATGGTTCAGTGGGCATGGTGGTGTTGGGATGATGGCTGGACTCGATGATCTTAGAGGTCTTTTTCAACCTTAATGATTCTATGATTCGATGATTCTTATCGTTTCAGAGTGAAAGCTAAGTCAGTATTGTAAACAAACTAAACAAATAATGAATTTCCTTATCTGTATTTGTTATTTTCCATTAAGCAAGTAAGTAGATTAAGAGACATCTACATTTTTCCTATAATTCCTATAAACTATAAATTTTATGGTAGTAACGCTCAAGAGTTGATTCAGTATCATAAACGGAAAACATGGCAGAGAGATCAGCAGGACCAAAAGAAAGCAGAAGATACCCTCTTAATCTTAGCAATATCCTTGAGCCGGCAATGACGGTGTGGTTGCTGCCATGTTGATATAGATGGTGCCTTCCTTCAGGTGAGTGCCTTCTGTCTAGCAAAGAAAGCTGGGATTATAGCTAACTGCTGGTGCAGAACTAAATCCAAGATTTTGTCAACTCTTAAGAACCTGAGGCTGCTAAAAGTCCTTCACATAATCAATACATACACACAAGAATATGAAGAAGATGATCAAGTCCACTCAGATTTGAGCCGCTCTCTCAGATATTTCTCTCCCCACACTGGAATTAGAAAAGTAATGTGAACAGTGTCTTATTTTAGCCATCTCTGATAAATGCCTAGGATCATGGCAGATTAATCTGGGCCTAAATAATTACCGTACATCAAGTTTTAACGAATTTCCGTCCTCAGAAGAAAGAAAAAGGAACCCCTGCCTAGTCATACATCTACGAAGAATGACATCACTGCATACAGTTTTGCCTTGGAGCAAGAGGATGGACATGATGACCTTCTGAGGTCTACGCCAGCCTTATTTTTTATAGTTCTGCACATTTGTCTTTGCACATTTGAATTTTCTGGGATACTGATTTTGTATCAAAATTAGCTCTTTTTATAAGTTAAGACTATTATTTTTTTTTCAAGACAAGGTTGTTTGAGAATTTAGAGTAAATATGTCATCTCTAAGATTTGCTGGCAAAGGTGGACATTTCCGATGGAATAGCAATGCCTTTCAGTCCCCTCTCTTTCAAGATGCATTCAAACAGTACACACAGTTGGACTTTAGATTTGTATTAGGAAAAGAAAAAAGGAAAAAAAAAGATACAAAGCGAAAAGAAAAAATGTTCAGAAATAAAAGCAAGTACTTCTTGTGCCTACTCTGTAATTAATCTCAGCATAGTACAGTTAGAGTATTGTACTGTAATTTGGGGCCATTTGGAAAAGTGTAACCTAGACAGTATATGATGATCAATATGAGAAATGTATAAAAAAAAGCATCAAATTAAAAATATAATCATATTGATAACAAAAATCGATTAGTAGAAAAGATGTGTTAGCATAACAAAAAAAAAAAAAAAAGCATTTGGGCTTCCTTAACACAGAGAGTAGGAAATAATATTCTTGTCTTCACATAGTTGGAAAGCTTACATTTTCCTATATTTTCATCATGATATGTGATCAACATTTATAAAACAACAGTAAGATAGCAAAGTCGGACTGCATCAGTACAAATGTTGAACCTTAACAATTCTGAATTCATGTTTCATTCATTACAAAATCCACATGTTATTCTATTTTTCTTCTTTCTTTTCAAGTTGTACAGGGGTGCAAGGTAGGGTGACATGGCTTTGATACTTCTTATGTCAGATGGGAATTTCTTGGTGTCTCAGTGACAGAATATGAATACACAAGCAAAATAAACAAGCACAAAATAAATATTAAATTTGCCTATTTATCTGTTTAATTTGACTATCGCAAGCATTGACCGAAACACTGGTGCCTGAACAAATATCTGGTTATGAATGGTATTTCTCAGTCATTAGTGATACCTCATATTTTCTTGTGTATTAATTTTTCTTGAAGCCATACCTACTTAACCCTGAATATTGCCACTTTCTACATTCCAAAATCTCTTGTATATTCTACTTTGCATTCTTTTTTCCTCTTGTTATTACCAAAACCTGTTATGGTACACAAAATTATTACCAATATATCCACTGTGAACTTTTCTTTTCACCTCAAAACTTTGTAAAAATAATTATTTCAACACTTATATCCCCTTTTGAATGTTTCAATCATTTTTATTGGAGCAGGAAAAAACAAACTTTCAGAGCACCAGGTGCTACTGAAAAAATTGTTTCAAGTGATTAGAGATACCTACAGTTTTCAGGTGATTTGTTAACATCATAATATTATTTTGTGCGATTAAAGTATTTTAATTTATGTGAAAATATTTTGACAGACCACTTAGGATAGGTAGCATCATTAAGTGTTGGGAAAGCATAGAAGAAACACAAATGCAATAAAAAACTGTTGTCCAAATGTAACCTTACACATTATATAATATTAGCTTTATAAGTATCCTCAGATAATTAGTTCACCGATCACTTCACATAGCACCTTGATTTTGTTTTGGCTTTTTTCCTGTTGCCACCAACAGTATGTTAAAGAGGCAACAGGTACATTTGTTACTGTCACGGTTTAACCCTAGCCAGCAACTAAACATCACACAGCCGCTCGTTAACTCCCCCGCTCTGGTGGGATGGAAGAGAGAATCAGAAGAGTAAAAGTGAGAAAACTCGTGGGTTGAGATAAGAATAGTTTAATAATTGAAATAAAATAAAGTAAAATAGTAGTAATAATAATAATAAAAGAATATACAAAGCAAGTGATGCACCATGCAATTGCTCACTACCCGCTGACCGATGCTCAGCCAGTTTCCGAGCAGTGGCCACCGACCCCCTGGCCAACTCCCCCAGTTTATATACTGAGCATGACGTCATATGGTATGGAATACCCCGTTGGCCAGTTTGGGTCAGCTGTGCTCCCTCCCAGTCTTTTGTGCACCTCCTCACTGGCAGAGCATGGGAAGCTGAAAAGTCCTTGACTCTGTGTAAGTACTACTTAGCAACAACTACAACATCAGTGTGTTATCAACATTTTTCTCATACTAAATCCCAAACACAGCACTATACCAACTACTAAGAAGAAAATTAACTCTATCCCAGCCAAAACCAGGACAAAATACACCCCTTATTCTATACCATCTACATCATGCCCAGGTCTCACATTTTCCAATATGTTCCGGTTAATCATCATCACTTTTCCTGTCTTTTCATATAAACACACAGATATCATTCCCTTAGTCTATAGGCCATCCCTCTAAAACGTCCATTGAGTTAATTTAGTCCATGACTTTGGGCTCCATCTGTCATAGCAATCCTTCAGGGCAGGAGAGATGGTGTGTGGTATTGGATTGTTGCATGCTGAAGCCAGTTCTGGTTCCATCACTGTTGCACTTTGCTCGGTTTCATTAAAGTTCATTCTTAATTAACTTGGATTCTTACTGTAATACCATTCATATGGCATATAGCAATCATAAAAGTGATGACATACAGTATTATATAGCAATTAACATCATACAATTCAGTTCCTTGGCTATTTTCACCCAAAATCAAATCCCTTGAGGTACACATCGGACTTCCCCATCCTTTCGCATCACCCACCAAATGCACCCAGGTCCTTGAGCAAAAGCAATCCCACAAATGGGTTTTCCCTTGCCTGAGGCAGGAGTAACCCAGACGGTCTTCCCGAGCATAATTTTTATGTTTACTACAGGGAATTTATCCCCCTCTACAGTACATAAAAGTTTTGATTGGGCAGGGCCAGCTCCATTGAAAGATCCCCTAGTGTTGACTAACCAGGTGGCTTTCGCTAAATGTGTATCCTGATGCTTGAAGGTCCCACCACTCTCAGTGTAGTCTTTAGCAGTCCATTGTATCGTTCGATTTTCCCGGAGGCTGGTGCATGGTAGGGGATGTGATATACTCACTCAATGCCATGCTCTTTGGCCCAGGTGTCTATGAGGGTGTTTTGGAAATGAGTTCCGTTGCCTGACTCAATTCTTTCTGGGGTGCCATGTCGCCATAGGACTTGCTTTTCAAGGCCCAGGATGGTGTTCCGGACGGTGGCATGGGGCACAGCCATCCGGTGGTTGCTTCCACCATGGTGAGCACATAGCCCTTGCTGTGGTGGGTTTGTGGGAGAGTGATATAATCAATTGCCAGGCCTCCTCATATTTATATTTCAACCATCCTCCTCCATACCAGAGAGGCTTTAACCACTTGGCTTGCTTGATTGCGGCATATGTTTCACATTCATGAATAACCTGTCCAATAGTGTCCATGGTCAAGTCCACCCCTCAATCATGAGCCCCATCTACATGTTGCATCTCTTCCTTGATGGCCGGAGGTGTCATGGGCCCACAGAGCTATAAATAATTCACCCTTATGTTGCCAGTCCAGATCCACCTGAGCCACTTCAGTTTTAGCAGCCTGATCTACCTGCTGGTTGTTTTGGTCTTCTTCAGTGGCCTGTCTCTTGGGTACATGAGCATCTACGTGATGTACTCTTACAACAATGTTCTCTACCCGGGCAGCAATATCTTGCCACAATGCGGCGGCCCAGATGGGTTTTCCTCTGTGCTGCCAGTTGTTCTGCTTCCACTGCTGCAACCACCCCCTCAGGGCATTTCCCACCATCCATGAGTCAGTATAGAGATAAAGTACTGGCCGCTTTTCTTGGTCAGCAATGTCTAAAGCTAGCTGGATGGCTTTCACCTCTGCAAAATGGCTCGAATCACCTTCTCCTTTAGCAGTTTCTGCAGCTTGGCGTATAGGACTCCATACAGCAGCTTTCCACCTCCGATGCTTTCCTACAAGGCAACAGGACCCATCAGCGAACAGGGCATATTGCTTCCCCTTTTCTGGTAGTTTGTTATACAGTGGGGCCTCTTCAGCACACGTCACCTCCTTCTCTGGGGATATTCCAAAATCTTTGCCTTCTGGCCAGTTCGTGATCATCTCCAAGATTCCTGGGCGACCGGGGTTTCCTATTCGGGCCCGTTGTGTGACCAGTGCGACCCACTTACTCCACGTAGCATCGGTTGCATGATGTGTAGAGGGGACCCTCCCTTTGAACATCCAGCCCAGCACCGGCAGTCGGGGTGCCAGGAGGAGCTGTGCTTCAGTACCAACCACTTCCGAAGCAGCTCGAACCCCTTCATATGCTGCCAATATCTCCTTCTCACTTGGAGTGTAGCGGGCCTCAGATCCTCTGTATCCCCGACTCCAGAACCCTAAGGGTCGACCTCGAGTCTCCCCTGGTGCTTTCTGCCAGAGGCTCCAGGTAGGGCCATTCTCCCCGGCTGCGGTGTAGAGCACATTCTTTACATCTTGTCCTGCCCGGACTGGCCCAAGGGCTACTGCATGAACTATCTCCTGTTTAATTTGTTCAAAGGCTTGTTGTTGCTCTTCTTCTGGGTCACTTGATAGAGGGGGCTTATAATTAGGCTGTAATCTGGAATATGCATTCTCCAAAAACCCACAACACCTAAGAAAGCTTGTGTTTCCTTTTTGCTAGTTGGTGAGGACATGGCTGTTATTTTGTTGATCACATTCATTGGAGTCTGACGTCATCCATCTTGCCATTTTATTCCTAAAAACTGTATCTCCTGTGCAGGTCCCTTGACCTTACTTTGTTTTATGGCAAAGCCGTCTTTTGAAAGGATTTAAATTATTTTCTTCCCTTTCTCAAAAACCTCTTCTGCTGTGTTGCCCCATATGATGATGTCATCAATGTATTGCAGGTGTTCTGGAGCCTCACCCTGTCCCAGTGCGGTGTGGGTCAGTCCATGGCAAATGGTAGGGCTGTGTTTCCACCCCTGGGGCAGTCGGTTCCAGGTGTACTGGACGCCCCTCCAAGTGAAAGCAAACTGTGGCCTGCACTCCGCCACCAAAGGGATTGAGAAGAACGCATTAGTGATGTCAATTGTGGCGTTCCACTTGGCTGCCTTTGACTCCAGTTCATATGGGAGTCCTAGCATGTCCGGCACGGCAGCTCTCAGTGGCGACGTGACTTCATTCAGGCCACAGTAGTCTCCTGTTAGCCTCCACTCTCCATTAGACTTTTGCACTGGCCATATGGGACTGTTAAAGGGTGAGCGAGTCTTGCTGATCACTCCTTGGTTCTCCAGTCGACGAATCAGCTCATGGATGGGAAGCAGGGAATCTCAATTGGTGTGATATTGTCGCCGGTGCACTGTTGTGGTAGCGATTAGTACCTGCTGTTCTTCAACCTTCAGCAACCTCACAACAGAAGGGTCCTCCAAGAGACCGGGCAAGGTGGACAGCTGTTTAATTTCCTCCGTCTCCAGGGCAGCTATACCAAAAGCCCACTGGTACCCTTTTGGTTCCTTAAAATACCCTCTCCTGAGGTAGTCTATGCCAAGGATGCACGGAGCCTCTGGGCCAGTCACAATGGGGTGCTTCTGCCACCCGGTCAGGCTCACTTCGGCCTCCAATACAGTTAACTCTTGGGATCTCCCTGTCACTCCAGAAATACAAATGGGTTCTGCCCCTTCATAGCTTGATGGCATCAGGGTACACTGTGCACCGGTGTCTACTAGAGCCTTATACTCCTGTGGATCTGATGTGCCAGGCCATTGAATCCACACAGTCCAGTAAACCCGGTTGTCCCTTTCCTCCACCTGTCTGGAGGCAGGGTCCCTCTAGTCCTGGTCATAGTACTTGTTACTCACTTCTTATAGATGTGAATCAAAAGTCCCTTTATTAAGATCGGAAGTAAAGTCAGGTCTTCTACTCTGTCTGGGGAACTGCTTACTGGAAACTCCCAGTCTTTTGTGCACCTCCTCACTGGCAGAGCATGGGAAGCTGAAAAGTCCTTGACTCTGTGTAAGTACTACTTAACAACAACTACAACATCAGTGTGTCATCAACATTTTTCTCATACTGAATCCCAAACACAGCACTATACCAACTACTAGGAAGAAAATTAACTCTATCTCAGCTGAAACCAGGACAGTAACACAGTTTATCAGTAAGAAGACTCTAGTAGTTTATTGTCTGTAACAATTCCTGTTTTACTGGTATCTCTTTTCTGTTCACCAGGAGTAAAAAAAAGCCAGATTTTTATTTCAGCAGTATTAACATACAAGATATGACTGCAATACACATTTACACCATGCTGTAGGGATCTCCTGGTTAATGTCAAGCAGATACAAGTAAGCAGCAGAACAAAGATGTGCAGCTGACTTTGCACCAGCAACACTCCAGCCAGCAGGACCATGTCTGAGCTTGTCCATCTTGCAGATGTGGCTGCTGCCAGCACTGGAGCCAGAAACCCTCACAAGAGAGCCTCTGCTACAGTGGCATTAACATCTCCATACACCACCACGACAGTGCAGGTAGACATCTTTCCATTTAAATACTGTTTTGCAAGGAAAGACTTTTTCTTTTCACCGTGAAATAATATAAATAATATCAATATGCGTGTCCATTAGAGCAACCAGCTCTAATGCATGCCTGCCCTCACTCTTTGTGCTTCTGCATAGATCTTCTAGAAATTGAGGATGTGACTTCTTTCATTAAAAGGGGCCTACCCAGCCCCACCAGGGAAAAAGTCCACAAAATACAGATATTTGTCAGACCAAATTAGGAAGATATAGCACTTCTAAAGCTAATATTAACATGAGGACAAAACAAACCTTGGCAGGTGCACACAAGAGTAAAAGGAATCAGAAATTCTAATTCTGTCCTATTATGTGAGAATGATGTGAAAACATTTGGGGAGTTTTTAAAGAGATAACAAGCTTTTAAGAGAAATTATCTTGAGGTACAATTTTTGCCAAATTTTAAACAATACAGCAAATGCATAAGCCACTATACTGAATGATAAACCCAAAGATTTAAAAAGGGTTATGCAGACAATTTTTGAACTCAGTGGCTAAACTGGAAAAAAAACTCACAACAAACCAAGTTTTATATAATTTGACTTTTAAAAACATTAAAATAAAATCTGAATTGAAGTTTTGTGCTGCGTTTAACTAAAATTTCCTTCTAGGACACTGAAAAGCATGTGAAGAAGTGAATTATGCTCTGTCCTTTTACCTAGTAGCGTACAGGTTAGTATCCTTATCTGACAGGGAAGACCTGAGCTGTATTTCTTTGTATGGATTTGCCAATATCCACATATTTTATTATCCTGACAAATGCTCTAAACACTCAGCAAGAAAGTGATCTAAACTTTGGTGTCTTTCTTTCCCTTTTTTCCTCTTGGCACTGGTTTATGTAGTACACTTCTGAAATCCAGTGCAGAAGCAAGGACTGATATTTCTGAACAGAGCTTCCTGCACATCGACTTGTGCAGCACTCTTTGGAGGGGTGCTGCATATCATCACCTTCCCTGAAATAAGGGGTCTAGTGACAATTGCACAGTGGGGAAGTAGATAAGGCTAGGTGTTCAGATGGTACTAAATTCTTATGTAGGAAATGTAAGAATAAAGAATGGCAAGAGAAAGAATCAGTCAATCCTGGTAAATCCTTTTTGCTGAGACACAGTGTAGGAGATTAGACACCTATATCTACTGGACCGCCCTGTTTTATTTGAGAGTAAAGTACTATAGCCCTAATATTTAGAGCAAGCACATGAGGCATTTTAATGCCTCAGTTCTGGTATCTTCAGAGATTATTTGATAATTATTTTAGCAGAGTACTGAAGAGTCAGCAAGGGTAAGGAAAGACTTATTTATGAAGCCTTTGTTGCATTGTAATTGCCTACCAACTCTTATGACATTATAATTCTACTCCACACATTGCTATTACCATCTTAAAAGACTTCCTTTTTAAAGAGTAAATATTCAATAGTGACATTGGTAATTTGAGAGGTACTTTTCAAAAAAGTCAGAAGTTTGCTTTCAAATTCAAATATTATGTATTTCCTCCCATAAATATTCAAATTAGTTTTCAAAATCCCATAGGAAATTTAGGACATAGCCTATTGACATTCCTGGAAAAATACTCGAAATCACATATATGCTCTTGAAAATTCTGTTCTGTCTTTTTCAATATGTGTTTGCAAAAAGCCAATTCCTCACGTTAATTCTGAGCTCCACATTTAGTTTTAACATTCAAAATTTGCCATTCTTCTTGTACTTGCTATTTACATAAATTAACCAGCTGAAAGCAGAAGTAACATCATATGACTTATGCAACCAGTCAACATATTCTGAATTATGAATATTTATAGGAACTTCTTTGTGCACTAGACATGAAAGAGAAAATTACACATAGAAATTAATGAATATTTGTGAATAACTCTTAGTGGTGAATTTTACAATCCATTTGCAAATAACATGCAAAAGAAGAAGCAATGAATGTTAATGAATATTAATTAGTATTCCTTATTTTGTCTGACATACACACACTTACTCCCCTATTCAGCTCAGTAAAGTAGTGTAGTTGTACCAGATGGCAAAATTTGGTTCACAATATGGGTAGCAATTGGTATTCATATTCACACAGAGCCACATTACAATGTGCTCTCAAGTAGTGTGTTGATGGAACATGTATGTATGTCCCAGCTACAGCAAGAGAGGTCAAAATATAACATCAATTCATTGTTTGAACCTGCAAGACTGACTTTTGGTTGTGCTATTTTTTGAAAAGGTCATCCAAATTGTTGGGCACATAGGCAAGAAACAGAAGTGGTAAAACAAACTTTGAAATACCTTTTAACCTTACCAAATGCTGTTTGTCACATTATCATAAAACCTGCTTAAACTCAGGAGGGAAGTTTCATGTAAAATCTATGCTTTTAAAAGCATGTACACCCTGACTATTTTATGCAACCAAAGTGATATAAGCAAACCATCGCAGGTGGGCAGGTATAGAAAGTCTGTAGATCAAAGAACGAAATGAGAATCTGCAGGATAAATTTGAAAACAGTTTAGGTAATGGGAATCCCACACCTTCCCATAAGAATATATCATTAGTATTTTCTGGACCATTTTCTATTCACAGGTGCATTTGTCTTGATTTCTTTATAAGCAGAAGCAAATATTAATAGAAGCTATCAGTGCAGCATGTCTTTTTACTTTAGCTGAGTTTTCTTTCTGTATTCAAACTGACAACTACATGTAGCTAAAAGTAGCTGAAGTTAACCCGTGTTTAGCCTGTGTTTTCTTGTTTCTTGTCTGACAATATCCAGAAAGATCACCCATTTTTCTAAAGGGGGTAGTAGTTTGCATACCAAAATATTCTGGATGTTAACTAAGAATGGAAAACCAAAAGATTTCTTTTTGTTGCAAAAGGAGGCAACTACAGAAGTTATAATTCTTTTCCACTTTGCCAATATGTTAGCTTGATATCAACCAAAGAATTCCCTGAAGCAAAATACCCAGTTTTGACGAATTCACCAGTGACACAGACTTTGGGGATAGAAAAAAAAATTCTTGTGTATCTCTTGAAAGAGTAGCAAAGACAATAGTAAATCCTAATTAACAAGACAATAAATACAGCTTTGGGGTCAGCTTGTAAATTATGTTGTTCCTTTTTAAGTTACACTAAAATTTACCATTGCAGACCCATCTAGTTTCCTAGAGAGCAGCTACATTCCTGGTGCTCATGCCTAACCATGCCAGTAGCACTGTCCTTTTCCTGATCTCTCTGCCCTCATGTGCATGGTACCATTCCTCCAAATGGATGCATACACTCTTCTTTCCTTTCTCTGGACATGACGAGAAGAGAATCAGTTGATCATTTTAATCTCACTCTGATGCAAATTTGGGGCATGATTAGAACATGAACCTGTAGAGAACATGCTGTTCCCTCAGTTTTTACTCAGCTTCTGGGTGCTGCAGTTTAAATATTAACCCCAGAGGTCTATTTAAGACTTAAGCTGTGTCCTAGGAGTGGTAAAAAAATGAAAGTCATCCGTTTTTAGAGCTGTACCTAAAGTTAATATACCACATGCACCTTTTCTGCAGTGAAAAACTTCTCTGGTTTTAATTCAGTTGTCAGGCTGACTCCCTCGAGAACCCATGACAATCAAAACAACATCTTATTTCAGTTCCAAAATATGTTCCACAAAACTAGAAAAACGGACTTTTAAACAAACAGTTTTCATGTGTATTTGTTTTTGTTTAATTTTATATTTTATTAAAGTCTCTTAGAACATTTCCCTCTTGAATTACAGCAAAAGTTCATATTTTAGGAAAACACCTGGCTTTTGATACCTGTGTGGATAATTCTCACATTCCCCTGTCTCTCCCAGTCAGACTTTTGTTTTAGGAAGGTAGAAACAGGAAGCAAAGGAATCTTATTTTCTGAAATCCAGGACCTAATCAGGTCCTCATCCAGTTCCTAACCACATAAATTAATTTTCTCTTCTGATTTTCAAACCCAACAGGATTACAACATTCTTTATCTTCTTGTTCCCTTGCGCTGTGTGCTTGCAGTTAGCTGCACTGTCTTTTCAGTCAGAAAGTAGCACCCCTGTACCCTGGGTGCTTGTATCTTCTCAGGTCTGGCTCAGTTTCCCCAAATGACTAGTCAGGTTCTCTGGCAGAGTGTCTCAACATCTTGGAGTGGTCAAATGCAGGATGCCTAAACAAAAAGCCTGAGAGATTCAGGTTAAAAGAAAGAGTGCACTGTCTGAAATCTGGGATACATATCAGTATTCACATAGCCAGATTTTTCATTATCAACATTTAGCAATAATCCCTTAGTTAATGATGTCTATATTGAGTCTTAATTTCTGATTACATCTTACAGGTCTGATTCTGACCTTTTAAATTACTTTTTTAAATTATCTTTTAAAGAGTCAGCGTAAGTAAAAGCAGTATCTGACATACAATTTTCTTTTGCAGGCTCAGTTTATCACCTATACTCATCAGACTCTCTTTTATTATTATTAGAAGAATACAAAAAAAAAAGAAAATTAGATGCAAGCTTTAGTGCAAGAGATGTGCAAGTGCCCCAGGATGTTAAGCATGTGCAGGCTAGGATGGGTGCTATGAAGTCACCAGACATTCAGGAGGAGACTTTTTAAAAATACACTGCATCACTAAGAAATAAGAGAATTCCATAAAATCGATAACCTCAAACAATAGTTAAAGAATCAGGAGCTGAGCCCAGTCCTTCTGTCAAGCTCTTATTCTTACATTACCACAGTCAGCAGAGTTAGTGAGCAACATGCAGTGACAGCCAAGAACAAGCTTCCTTAGTTGTTATTGAATGCTATGGAAATGTTTGCATTTTTATTTCAGTGAATGTTTCAAGGGCTTGGCTCTGTCCTGAATGAAAAGATGAGTATTTTAGCATCTTGGAGAAAAAGTTCAAATTATTCTATTTATTTAACCATTACAGTTTAGATTAAAAAAAGAAAAAAATTGTAAAACCACAGATCATGAGATTTTTGCAACTTCTAAGAATTTAGTGCAGAGTAGAGGGAAAATGTAGTGTTTGAACCACCACGGGCTGTATTATATAATACATTTATTATAAGAAACAACACTTCTGAAGAGTTTGAAGTTCTCTTCCTTGACCTATCAATTACAAAGATAGATGTGAATTAAGATCTCAGATTAGAACTCCAGCGCAAATGATATGGAAAAAATTGAATGCTATGGGTTTCATTCTTCAATGAAAAGTGACATTTAAACCCAAACTCATTTGTGAGATTTCATACTTCTGAGATACAGAGTGAAAATGAGAGATGAGGTGGCAACAAATATGAAATATGAGCTAAGATGATAATATTCCTGAAAGAAAATTACATTTATAACATAGTTAGGTGTTGCAGTGCTTTGTGTAATCCATGTTACCATGGTAAAGTATATTTGTAGAATTGAGACTATAAACTCTTTTCAGGTTCAGTTTTCCGTAGAACTTTAAATGCTCCTAGAACTTTTCTGTAGACATCTCCTTGCAGCATTTGTATTTCTTAAAGTGTTTAACACCTACTATGTTAATATAATTGCATTTATTTAACTTTGTGGAGTACATTCTAGCTCATTTTGTAGTACAGTATATACTGAAATCGAAGTTTCTTTTATCTTTGCAACTAGGTATATTTATTGTTGCATTAGACAATTACGAGTACTTACAGAGTTAAAGCTCCTCTACCGATTACATTAAATGTATTTTTTTTCCTATTGAATGACTTCTTAATATTTAAATTTTTATATTGATTCTTTGGCCCCTTAACAGCCATTCTCAATATTAAAAAACAAAATACAGAAATGCAATGTTTGAACCATTAATTAATAAACTGTTAGAATTAGAAAGAAGTACAACAGATTTTTCATCCAACCTACACCAAAATACAGAGCTGAACTTGAAGATTTTTACATAATCACATATGCTCCAAAAACATGACAGCATGTCTAGTAGCAGAACTAATGCATTATTTTGGAATACTGTTTAAGCAAAGGCAGATGGTTAAAAGACCAGATTTTTCATGTCGTCATTCTAGTTTCACACATATGGTCAAGAAGTATTCGTTAGGTAATAATAACAATATTGATTGTCTTGTGTAGGTAGCAGGAAAAAAAAAAGGTTCAGGAGCTCTAAAGTTTTCAAAAGGAGTAAAAGCCAGTATACTTTTTTCAGAGACTCTTTTCTATGATTCTACAGGAAACATAGAGAAACATACAGGAAACCATCAGACACACCCCTCAACTTGTTGAAGACATCTGTTTATCCAACAAATTCATGCATTCCTGCCATTTCAGACCAAGAGATAGAGCTGATTCCAGGGCTTGGGGGCACTCCAAGGAAGAACACTACCACCCAGCACCCCTAGAGCTAGGCAGGATAAATGTTTACAGGTCATAATCCACATTAAAAACACTAAACAGGCAGATCATTTAGAGTGCAGAACATTCTAGGTGTAAAATACTTATTTTTCTAACTGATCATCTCATGGGAGCAATTTCAGATACAAAGCACACTGCTCAATATGCCTATTATGTGATGTCCTTTGCAGATATGCTTTACAACTGATGTAAATGAGACTGTCAACAGATACATTACATTGTATTAGTTCATCTGAACTACAAACAAATATGTGTATTCTCAAAACACATGGGACATTTTAAGGTACTGTTATTCATAATGCATAGAGAATCCACGGTCTGTATCTTCAGATGTAATATGTTCATAAAATCTCATAGAACTGTTCATTCTGTGCATAAAGAGTCAAGAACTGCAAAATGCAGCATTTGTGGAAAGTATCACTTTGTGAAAGTAGGAGCACCTTCCTTTGTGGAAATGTTTCATCTATATATTCAGTTACATATACTGAGCTTTGTGACAAATGCAAAAGTTTACTGCTTTCCTCTTCTACTGTCAGTGTAGAACAAACATAGATAAATTGAATTAACTGTAGGGTTTTTTTTCCATGTTGTGCATGATCAAAAAAAAATTTGATAAGTTTCCATCAGTTGTGAACCCTGCCACATATCATCTAACAGAAAATGAAAATACAAAAGTAGCACAATGTCCTAATGCCTTAACCATTTCATGAGTGTAACTAAAGAAGAAATTTGTGTAAAAAGAAATTTATTGTTAACCATTATGGTTTATCTTGAAAAAGAATTTAAGTTTACAGTTCAGACTTGTTATTAAAAGAGAGTGAGAGCAAATTCAAGTCAGACAATATAACTTAGACATCCTTTGGACAGATCGAGGGGTTTGAATTTAAACCTCTTTAAGAACTTTACAGAAAAAAATCTAGTACCATAGAAATTCTCCCCTGCTTTGTTTAATTTTAATAGACAGATGAGCAACTGAGATATCAGGAGGCAGAGGTTTTGCTAAATACTGTTAAGCAAGCCAAAAACAATAGGAAGAGCAGTAATTAATCAACTATCTTACAACCTAGATCCAGTAGTGTTTGCCTGAAGATATGTGAAGATTTTTGTGGTATATTTTCATGGTGATATTTCAAAAAAGTATCAACAGATTAAAAAGGATTTTCTTGTATGTACGAGAATAAGTCATATTTAACAAAATTACATTTGTACTTTGAGAATAAAATTCAATCAATTGCCACCCATGGGGCAGATTGGACCACCTCAATATCATTTGCTCTTGCTTTCCCTCTGCATCTTCTTTCCTCAGCATTCCTACTTAGGTATCCTCTCCACAGAGAAGAGAAAAATACTATAGTCAAAAAATCAATACTGGTAGGGACTACAACATCCTCAGTGTCTATATACTGGTCTTTCAAGATCACCCAGGTTTGTTTGGGTTATCAGAAATATTATGGGGGAAAAGTGCATGTGAGTAATGTGTGCATGTCTGTGTATAAAAATACAATTTCTGCTACCTATATCTGCACTTATTTTGGAGTCCAGTTAGTATTTTCCCTAAATTAAATCCTTAGCATTTATACATTCACAGTCAATAAATTTTGAACATTTATCATGAGGGCTGGAGAATTCAGAGCGCTAAGGTTCCAATTTGTTTTCTGCTGAGCCAAGACTTTTTATAAAAACAAGAGCTTGCAGAACTCTTCAGTGCACTGTTAATCTTTCACACAAATAATGACTCAAAACTAAATCAACATCTAAATTTTGAGACAGTTTTAAGAGTCACACAGCAAAAAAAGAAACAAATATTAGTCCTTGTCAGGAGCAACAACACATTTTCTTGGGCAGGTATTTAGATGATTTTAAAGTGATCTTGAATGTGAAATTACTGGTATGCCCACAAACACTCTACAGTAGTGTTTTCAAAAGGCTATTAAAATTCATAGAAATCTCAGATTTATGTATCTTTTACCTGTTTCAGCTTATAAAAAGGATCACGAGCCTATTTCAGTTAAAGGTCTTTGATCTGTTCCTTTGGATCAGGATTCCATAACTCTTCTTTTTGACTCTTGTTGCCAACTCCCACAGACTTCCACCCTTAAGATGAATGTCCTACAACCCTTCCTCCCTTCCTTCCCCATCAACAGTCCTTTCCTGAACTCAGTCTTACTAAGAAAAACAAAAGAATTCCCAAATCTCCACTTTCAGGCTGAGAACAGAGCTCTTCTATTCCTTGATTCTCTCTCTCCCTGAGGGTGGCAGAGACTTTCTTTATCGCCATCTTTACAGACAATACACCTGTCAGCTACATTAATTTTGCCTTTGAAGGTCACAATTAATTACCAGCTTATAAATGTAACAAGTCTTTAACATTACACTAGCAAATATTAGAAGGATATGAGAAGAGGGGAACATAAACATACCATCAGACACAACAACAGATTTTAACAAAACCTGCTTCAGTTCAAGGTTCCACAAAGGTTGGAAACTGTCCAGGAAAGAGATGAAAGTTCATAAGTGGAAGAACACATTTTTGATCAAGTCACAATCTTTTTTTTTTCATGCAGAAATCAATAATACATTTACATTTATATTACAGGGAAACTGCTTTTTAGTTCAGAACCAAACTGATCACAGATTTTCTTCTGTTGTTGTTGTTGGTAATTCCCCTAGACTTTCATTAATAAAATGGAAGTCCCACAGCTCTCTTTCTGCTATCTACTCTAAAGTGGAAAGACAGGCAAACATTTGCCAAAGGAATGGGATAATCAGTGTTTGACAGAAATGTAAAATGTTTTCCTTTCATTCATTTTCATTAACTTGAAATAATAAAATGATAGGAAGATCAACTATTTACAGAGAGAGTCATTAAAATGAAAAATTATGAAAATGTGATTTCATTGAGGTAGTAAATCTTTTGATTGCCTCATACTACCAATTAACATTGCACTTTTAGCCAGTATTTTGCTGTGGATCACGTTCATATCTCCTGGTCTCTTAGAAGAATAACCTACTTTAAAAAAACAGAACTAACTTGTGGCAAATATTAGCATTTTCTGCTTAATCCTGAAACCAGAATTAATTCAAACAGCTCATTGTATAATGTGAAGAAGCTATCGTTTCCTAAAGAGTATTGTTTCTCCACAGAATAACATCAGAATGGACATATTTTAAGAATGACAACTGTAGTAGAAATCACATTTAAAAACTGGTAGATGGCATGCAGGATATCAGTATTAATACACTTAAAAAAGAGAGAAAACATATCAATAACATTACTGTTTAACAGCACAAAGGAAACAGTACTTTCAAATATCAGCCAAACACAATAGGTTCTAAAATCTATTAAAAAGCTTTAAGTAAATAGTATTTTCTACCTAATTAGATGTTTGTTTTGTTGTATAAGAAATTTATTTTCTTGCTTTGAAGATAATTATTTTTAGAGTTCAAGAAACAAACACAATGTTTAACTGAATAAAGGGATGACCACATTATAACCTGCTATTCACCTGCTGACATGGTAATAAAACAAGCATATTCTTTCACCCCATTAAGAAACACTAAGTAATCAGACGAATATGAAGAACAAACTATTTCAGTGCTACAATTATGCATTGAGGAAAATACTCAAGGCACCATGACATATTTGAGTGAAAGTGATACTTAATCGTCAGATATCTATAGGGGAAATGGAAAATCTAACAGTACTGGTCCACTACTCTCTGACCAGATTCTTTTAGATATTCCATGCGTGGAGGGTGTAACATTTAATATCAGATTTACTTGTCCGAAGATAGTTGATGCTACACAAGATTCTTTTTGCTAGTTTTCTAGTTTTTATACTCTGTGTTGGGCTAAGCCATGTGTTCACTGCTCCCATGTTGGTCTGGCCACCTTCTGGTCCCCTTTGTATTGAAATAAATTCAGCTTCATTGCAACAGCTGTGCTTAGTCACACCCTACATTATTGCCTGAGCTTCACAGGTATATTGCCCTCGCCCATTTCCCTTGAGCCTTCTTCCATTTTAGGGGTTTATTGGGCAGTCACATTCCACCCTTTTGAGTTAAGTCAGTCACAATGCCCAAGCTAGCAACAACATGGAAAGATTTCTTTTTTCTGTCTGAAAATAGAATCTATTTAGAGCTAAACTAGAAGAAAACCATAAGCTTTTAATGGAGCCATATCTTATCAAGAGTCTACAGACTTTCCATCAGTAGGGTATTTGAAGGTTAGGTAGTATTTCTAAAGAAAATTTTCTAGAGCATGACAGATATCTCAACTATTCTTTCGCCTTTTTAACTGATGTGTCTACAAAGTTCAATCAAAGCTTTGAAACTTAATAGAGGAAGTGCACACCTCATTTCTGAGGTAATTTTGATTTTTTTTTGCATGGAACTGCACTTTATTGCTGTTTTTCGTTTTCTACCATAATTAAGCTTTCTTGTACTGATGGAAGATCTGCAGCATCTTAAGATGATGCAGATAAAACATTATGACTAGCAAAAAAGGAAAATGACTGTCTCAGTCCTTCAGGTCTTCAAAAAACCACTGTAGAACAGTTTCTGGTGTCCTTTCTCTTCATTTCACTCTAATAATGCTAGAAGGAAGAAGAGGATCAGAGTGTCAGTTACAGGATTCCCTAGTTCACCTTCTGATCCTTCTCTTCAAAGTGTGAGACCACACAGAAGTAGCAATATCTTTTCAGACAGTGTAGCAGGGAAAGAGGTTTAACACTGTTTAAACCATTTCCCCCAGCTATTGAATTAGGTACTCTGTCTGCTAAACTACTCTATCAGCCTAGATACATGAGTAGATCCTGCTCCATTTCTCTCTGTAATGCTGCCAGCTTGCTGATAGAGTTATGTTACATACTTCAGTATTTCTTATAGAAAAATAAATCCTATTTTGTAAAGCAAACCAAGGAGTAGACATGTATCATACATTTCAGTTTTCTAGAGATGAAGGATACTTTTCTCTCTGTCGTTCAAAAAAGAACAGGATGGCACTGATTTTGTTCATATTCTCTACTCACCTTCCATACAATCATATAGTCAGGTTTTGCTGGTAATGAGTAGGCTGCTCTTGCTCTTTAATTAGAGATGGGAAATAAATGGAAATGCAGATTCTAAACATAAATATCAAGTATTATAATCTCAGTGTTGTCACTGAAAAAGGTTCACTGCTCGTAAATGGCCAATAAATGTAATTCACAAAAGCTGGTGCAAAAAGGTTGAAGACAGACATAGGAAAAAATGAAACATTCCAATTCATTTTGGCACCACTCAAAATATTCAGCTGATGGTAACATCACTTCCAAACATGCTTGCATGGTCTTATCTATAAATACTCTTCTACTCAATATCTCCAAAGATGTTAATAAAGAAACAAGACTGAATTGAGATAAATAGATCGGTCAATCCAATCTGCTTTAGAAGCCATGAAGAGAGTCACATGGAAACAGAATGCATCTCAAGAATTCACTATGGATAGAAAAATCTTAGACAGTTCTGATTTATGAAAGTAAGTCTAGAGAAAACTGGATTTCTGTTTAACAATTGGTATATGTTTTTATAAAAAACTCTTGAAATTACTCAGGACAGACTCTGGATGGTCTTGCATTATCTATTCTAAAAATCTATTTCTATATGGAGGAAAGGACATTGTCCTACAGTTTTTACAAGATTCTATTAAATTTAATATTTCTGCTGCAGAAATGTGTCAGTTTAAAAATGAAATTTTTTTTTTGCTATTTAATTCTACAAGCCTGTAGCCTTACTGATATGTATCAGGGCGAAAACTTATCTGTCATGGTAACATTACAAAATCAAGTCCTTCAGTTCAAAACCTTAGCAACAAGTAGTATGGTTATATCGTGTTATTGCATTGCCTTGTCTCGGCACCAGCAATTTTAATATCCACTCACCTCATGCAAAACACTAATCTGATCAACACTGCCTTTCAGTCTTATTAGGCTGAAGACAGAGAATGCATAAGTCATTAAAACAATATTCTTTTTTAGCAGAAAACTAATGTACAAACCAAATTATTAAAACAATTGTTGTGGGATTTCTACATCCTAACTTGATATGATGATTACAGTAGGACGCCAGCACCACAACAGTACGTTGACATAAGTTTCAGTAGTTGCAATACTATAGAGACCCATTATGTTGTTTTTTTCTGGGTCACAGGAATAGCTTTATTGTTGTAGACCTCCCTATAAATTCTTTCACTAAAAGGTGTCAGGGATTCAAATTTAAACTTAAAGTGCATTATAGACCAGAGTCATTTGTCATCATCTAGGTCAGATTGTTATTAAACTACTGCTATTTCAGTTTAATAATGTTATTTAACTATGAAGACCTACACAATATGAATGTCAATACATGCAGCTTGCATTGTGTATTATAATAGGCATTATAATGAAGTAGGCTACTGTTTAGTTGTTTACTTATATTTAAATTCTGACAGGCCAAACACTGAAAAAAAGAAACTCTGAAGTTTTCCTTTCTTTGGTACCTGCATCATAGGAGATTAGATGACATAGAGAACTGCCATCCTCTGAGGAATCAAAATCAACTAAACAGATGTGGGGCAAGATCAGGACAAAAAGAAAGAAAAACACTTCACAGAGAATAACAGGAGTTATTCTAAATATATGAGTTACAAGTACAAAGTCATTAGTGTCATTTAAAATAAATCTCATTGAGAAGTAATTGCAGTCCCATACATCCATTTAATATAACAAGAAATGGGAAGAATCTTATTTTTGTCTTTTTAATTTTGATCTTTCTTGAAAGATACTAAAAAAAACTTCAAAGTTTTTAACCATGTGTCTTGATATGTTGCAAAACAATTTTAACTTTTTCCAACAACCTTTTTAAAAATAAATAAAACCTAAACAAAACAGAAAAGTAGGACTAAAAAAAAAACCGACCGCAACCAACACCCCTCTGCTCTCCAAACCCCACTAACCAAAAAAACCACAACTGTTGTCATCAGGACCTTCCCCTTCCTCAATTAGACTGGATTTCTAAGAAACATTGGAAATCTCCTGGAAGGTCAGAAATAAAGTCTATAGTGTGATGAATCAATGACTTATGTATAGCAAAATAAAGCATGACATTATTTGCATTTAACAGGTTCTTACTGTAAGAAAATTTACATTTGTGTCATAATAGGTTTTCTGTAGAAATAGACGACAGCCAAAAAAAAACCCCAAACCAAAACTCAAGGAATATAGGATATTTAGATAAATAAGAGGTAAGTGTTTATAACGTGTGCTAAATCACTAATATTTTCAATAACTTTACAGATGCTTTATCTTATAAAACACTGTTGGAGGCACAGACATTTGCAGTGATAATTTTATTTGGTTTTAGTAAAAATTTTGCTGCATTTTAATGAATTCTCACTGAACTGACTTTTTAATGTGTTGTTACTATTTATGTAAGAAAAACTCTGCACACTGTAAACCTCAGTGTTATTCTAGTTACTAGAATAGATTATTCTTGTAGCTGGAAAAAGAATAATATTTCAAACTGCCAAGATGCAACATTTAAAGATCTGTTAATTTGTACTAGACACACACGCGTGCTTGCACACACACACATAGAGCCTGCAGAATCATAGTTGGTTTGAAATAATTATTTTTAATTGAAAGCATAAATCAATTCTTTTCAAGCATAGAAATAGCTTCCTTTTTACTATTCAAAGTGGGCTGGTAGGTAATTAGATAAAACTTGAGTTCATAGATAAATATATGCTTTGTTGATTGCACGTGGCATTTCAAACTAAAACAGCTGCAGAATTACTGAAAGAATCGAGATTTAACAAATTCTCTGGCATCTTTTATCAGTAATATGGAGAAATACAGAGATTTACTTATACTTTCATATAAATTGATGTATTAGTCTGGTAGGAAAAAAAAGGCAAGAAATATACATCCAAGTTTTTTGTAGTAGTTGATCATCAACTCAAGAATACTTAGGATTCTCACAACCTTCAGGTTATTGCTAAATAAAATAATAACAGAGATTGACCACAGTGCATGCCCAATGCTGTACCTTGTCATCAAGATTCATTTATTTGAGAAATTTACAGAAACTTTCCATTTGCTATCCTTATTTCTGTACAGAAACTATAGGCATAAAACTTGCAATATTCTAATGCCTTTGGAATCTGCAGATTAAGGTACTATATGAATATAAAAGTTTTATTAATTCATTAAATCTGCATTTTTGGTTTGATAATCTTATAAATCCAGGCGCAGATTTTGTTCAGATAAGCATGATATCGCTTTGCAAAAGTATTTCTAAATTAGGTGAACACATCATTTAGCATCCACTGTTTGAGAAGCACTTACTGTTTCATGAATGACTTCCTTTGTAAAGAGACAGATCTGCAAGGTTCCTCTTGTAACACAATAAAATTGTCTCCCTGAGGAGAAAAAGCATTAAAAACTGCAGCAACAATACCGGATAAATATTTGCTTAAATGTAACTCTCTATGAATACTAACGTAAGACCAAAAAATGCACATGGGAAGATGTATAGATATGTATATAAATTATGTGACCATTCAGAGCCTCATGGTCCAGGAAACATGGTCTTGCCCTTGCTTGTAACAGGCCACAGGCTTGACATTAACAGACACACCAAAGTGTGTCAGGCTTTAGCTCGATGGATCTCACCTGCCTAGAGTCTTGCTTTAGTTAGTAAGAGCATCTATCCAATGTTATTTTATTTTTAGCTTTTGTTTAACTGTCTACAACAGTGTAGTGTAGCACAATGTGTATCTGTAATTAATAAATTAATTAAAAGTGTAGTGGAGTACAGGCATAAGATGATGGCAGAAGCCTAAAAAATGTAGGCACGGATTGATGCAGGAGGACAAGGACTATAAACAACTTTCCTGTGGTCAAATATGCTCAAAGAAATGCAACCTTTAGAAGCTGGATGAAACAAGTTTTATGGAAAACAAGTAATGAGCGAACATAAAACACACCAAGCATAGTAAATTTGGATGAAAAGTGGAACTTCAAACCAGTGAAGAAAGAGCAAGGTGTAGTCTGTGGCAGTAGATATATAAAAATGACCTAAAGCAGACCCTACAGTGGGGGGGGGACCTAAAGCAGACCCTACAGTTTGGGCACTCCCCAAACTCCTCTGCCTGATGCCAATGACTTTAGAGCGGCAATGAATGAGTGAGCATAAAACAACTGAAAGGGGTTGATAATAGTAAACGTGGGTATAATGATCTTAATTGTACATAGTCTGGAGCATCAACATCATTGTAACTGGAATAATGTTAATTATTTAATTAGCTTGTTAATCTAATTAAAATCTTAACAGTAAATTCTTGGCTTTATTTAATACTTTTTTTTCCCACAAATTCAAGTAATTTGTGCAATATATCAATAACACTTGTAAACCAGCTTAGCCAAATCTTAGTTTTAAAAGTTTGTCAAGGTAGATATCTAATTTATATTGTTTCATGAAACATTTCTCAATTCATATAATATGTAAATATACTATTGTAAAGAATATTTTCATCTTAAATTCTGTAAGTATAAGTCAGCATAAATTTTCTGAAAGTACAAACCTGTAGATTTAATTATAGGCTTTTAAATTTAGAAATTATAAATTAAATATGGACATATTTAATGAGTTCTAGATTTTTTTTACCACGAACAGCTTTGTCTAAAGCACTAAAATGAAATTATTCAAATACACATTCTGTTATCTCCTAGAAAGAAGAGTGAATAGTCTCAAGAGGATAACATTAGCATTTAATATATGCACATTTCTATTATTTGAAAACACAGGGAGAGGCTACTAATGAAAGCAAAACAGAGATGAACAAATTAATAACAACTAGAGATTATTATTTCTTACAGACTCTCAGTCTGTCTGTTCACTCAGTTACAGTTATAAGGAGCCAGTCTGCTAACCAAAGTGATCTCTACAGGAAGAAAATCAATTTCAATGAAAACTGGAAATACCCCTTGCAGACTTATCTCATTTTGGAGTCAATTTAAGAAGCGAAAGGAATCAAAGTGTTAGAATGTAAGTAGTGAAAAAATGGAGTTCAAGCATGACAGTCAGCAAAGCACTGTAATTCTGCTTTTACCAGCTTAGCTAATGGTGCTAGACGAACCTTTGTCTGATCCAGTTCAGCTTTTCTTATGATCTAGATGAATTCAGTTCCCTTCCAAATACAGGAAGCTTTTACATTACATGGAGTCCTCTCTGCTGCTTTAGAAGATATTTTCTATAAATAAGGAAAAAGCTGTGTTTCCAAATTGCAAATGTATTATTCAGGTTTTGTTTTCTTCATAACAACATAACAAAGTTCCTTCACTTATAATCAAGCAATCCAGTTTAAATTGTTAAAACGACGCACTGAAAGTGTCTTCTTTCAGTATTTGGCGAAGGATAATGTGTTTCATGAGCTAAAGAGCCATAATAGTAATTTTCCTGTGATACAGAACTGAGAAATTCTAACAGGATCATAAAGTTTGGGGGATTTCTTTGGTTCAATCAGGATTTATATTGCAAAAGATGATCCTCCTTATCAATATTCAAAATAAGACAGCATTGACATGACAGCATTTTGCATCATAGTCACTGAATTGCTACCATAGCAGGACCACGTTCATACCAAACAGTAAAAGTAGCAGTAATTTTTTGTATCATTTCAGGAATATTTTTTTTTTTAGGACAAAGTACATACATATACACACATATGTGCATAGGTATGTGTGTATGTGTGTGTATAGACACATATATATAAAAATATATACCCACATACACATACAGAAAGAGACGTGTATGTAGGCTAATAAATACAGCAGCTCCTGACACGGAACTGTGGATACATTATCATACTTAGAATATTTATGGGAATCAAGCTCCCCTCTCAAAAACAAACAAACAAAAAACAATCAAAAAAACTCGAGGACTTTTCTTCTTTTAAAGTTTGTTTGTTTGTTTATTGTTTGGTTAGGGGTTGGGGGTTTGGGTGGTTTTTTTTTTTCTGCCTAAGGGTAATCTCTATTCAATTGAATATGTTCTGATTTTACAATTCTAACTTAAGTTTTAATTACAGCTGTTGCTTAAGTAATTTCATGAATTGTTAGCATTTTATAATTGTATTTTTTATGAACTGTCCTTTCACTTGCAAGATGGGGAAAAAAATAATGAAAAAATCTTATCAGGTACTTTCCTTAAATGGAATTCGTTTTTCAAGAGATGCTAAAACATGGTCTCCATAAGCCCAGCAAGCTTTCAGACTTTTTTTTTAACTAGTCAGATATGAAAACTGTTGAAGTACCAAAAAAAAAAAAAAAAACCAAAAAAAACCACCAACCCAATAGCACCCTCAGTCTCTAATTTCAACTGAACACATTTGTCCTGAAAAAGCCTTCTGTGTAACTAAAGATTTTAGAAATCTTGCTAAAGTACAGGAATGAACAGAGAAATGAAGTCTGGTTTGAAATAAAGTAACAATAGGAAGAGAATTCTGTACAGACATTCTGATGGGCAATAGAAAATGACTACCCATGCTTTATGCAAACTATACAATCTGGAGAAAAAGAAAGCTTCATTCTCTGTCCTAAGTAAAATCTAAAAGCAAAACTTAAGTAATAGTCACCTTCAGTGAAGATTTCGAGGAAATGTGTTTTTCATGTTCTGATAATTCTCACATACAGCTTTGCATTATGCATACCAATGTTGACCCCTTGTCCACCACCGTATTGAAAATGGAGGCCATTTATTTTTATGAGTTATAATAACTCTGTCTATGTTCTCCTTAAAGACTTTTTTTTTTTTAACTATTGTAATTTTTCCTCTATTCTTTTTCTTTTAACAAGATGCCTTATCTCTACAATTACTGATTTTACTTTTGAAAATTCTTACTTCAAGTGTTTCTGTCACTAAATGGTAGAGATAGGTAGCTTTCTTCATTGATCAGTTCTTTAATAACTTCCTAAATTTCACTTCTTTGACTGAGATGCATATCCCTAAAAGTTACAGAATCTTCTCCTGGATAAAGTTACTAAGCATCTCCTTGAACTTCTCAATCACGCTTATCTTGACAATATTTCCCTTATTTTCCCCAATTTTGCCCTTCTGGCATGAAGAGATTTAGACCTATTCTTAACTTAGAATTTAATTTAAACTGAATCAACTTTTTACTTCTTCTAGATTTACTGTTTACGACTACCAGTAACCTATCATGTTCAAGTCATTCAGTACCTTAATAAATTTAGGCGCAAGAATAAACTACTACACTCAAGAGTACATAATCCCTGTTTTTTATCTTAGAATAGTAGAATCCTTTTTGTCATTCTGCATTCTCATTAACCTTGCATGAAAATCAAATTGCTATCAGTCAGCCAAGCTTCACAACTTTATTTGTTCAAATAACTTGCAACTGAAGACATTTCAGATGAAAAAATAATTTTGTTTTAGTGATAATAGTGTTCTTAATCCTAACATAATCAAGAGCCACACTACTATTCTCATCAATATAGGCACTTATTTTCTTGTATTCATATGTCAGTTACCATTTCATGTAGAGTCAATTCTTTACCCAAGGAACTTGTACTCTGAGAGTGTGCCTTCACCTCTCCATTAACCTAAGTTACCTCCTTCTGATAAGTTAACCTAGGTCAATTGAATGGAACCATACCCCACGCGAGCTGGACAGGCTGAACAGGGTGTGTTCACAGGAGGATCCCCTAATCTAATCTCCCTGCCAGGCCAAGTAATTCAAACTAAGCAACATCTTGCAAAGGAGTTCCTGAGATTTGAGTTATGGACAACTTGGCAGGCACCTTCTACTAAGTCACTACTGGCGTTCCCTCCTCTCCTACAAAATATTCCCAAAAGCCCTTTCTGAACACACTTGAAAAACCTACAAAGATCTACCACTGACGAGCTGATGCACCATGTTTTATCCCCTTGTTCATAGTACTTCTCAGTACTAAATATCTCTCAATATAGACAATTATGTTTCAAAGTGGATGGAAACTACTTTTTCAACACAGAATTCAAATGAAAAAGTTGGTGGGATCCGAGCAGCTAATGTTTAAAAGTGGGAGAAGAGCATGAATTAAATTTTTAAGTAACATAAGAAAAAGAAAATGGATGATATAAATAAATCTGAAAACAATATTTTGTCTTAATTTCAGTTATTTAATGCTTCAATGAAGAACAAAAAGGTGAGATTTAGATTTTCAAAATTAACATTTCAGAATTTCAAAATTGAAATTTTAGCTTTCAAAATCTTTTAATCTCTAGTCTCACTAAATTTCAACCTGAAGTCACTACTATTTTAGTCCTTAAATTAAAATCTGAAAAAGAGTAGTATGGAAAAAAAAAAAACAAAAAAAAAATCCCAACTCTTTTCTTGTGGTACAAGGCAGTCCTAAAAAAAAAAAAAGAAAAAAGACAACGGCAAAGCTACACAGCACAGAGCAGGAACATTGCCTTATATCCTGCCAATAGTGCAGTTGCTTTAACGTAGCATTATGCTTGAGCTAATGCTACATGTTTCGGGATACCTGATTAGTACACATGCAGTGCCACGCATATAGAACTGTACTGCTTCTGGCTCCCTAGCTAACCCATTTCCAATTAGGTGAAGTATCTCTTCATAATATTAAATTGTACATAAGTCGCCCTGAAGCAAGGAAGAATGAACTGGCATACTGAGTCAAGTGCCGTTATTTTAATAGTATATGTCAAGAAAGATGGACCCATGGAGAGCCTTTCCTTTATCTTTCTTGTAAGGACAGGAAAAATAGCTGGCAAGTGGGTTACTTCACTGTGCTTACAAAGGACAACAGAAGTTAAAACTTAAATCATAGAATCATAGAATCATTAAGGTTGGAAATGACCTCTAAGATCATCAAGTCCAACCGTTAACCCAACACTACCATGCCCACTACACCATGTCCCTAAGCGCCTCATCTACACGTCCTTTAAATACTTCCAGGGATGGTGACTCAATCACTTCCCTGGGCAGCCTGTTCCAAGGCCTGACCACTCTTTCAGTGAAGAAATTTTTCCTTATGTCCAGTCTAAACCTCCCTTGGCGCAACTTGAAGCCATTTCCTCTCGTCCTATCGCTTGTTACTTGGGAGAAAAGACCGATCCCCACCTCGCTACAACCTCCTTTCAGGTAACTGTAGAGAGCAGTAGGGTCTCCCCTCAGCCTCCTCTTCTCCAGGCTAAACAACCCCAGTTCCCTCAGCCGCTCCTCATAAGACTTGTGCTCCAGGCCCTTCACCAGCTTCGTTGCCCTTCTCTGGACACGCTCCAGCACCTCCATGTCCTTCTTGTGGTGAGGGGCCCAGAACTGAACACAGTATGCGAGGTGTGGCCTCACCAGTGCCCAGTACAGGGGCACGATCACCTCCTTACTCCTGCTGGCCACACTATTTCTGATACAGGCCAGGATGCCATTGGCCTTCTTGGCCACCTGAGCACACTGCCGACTTATGTTCAGCCGGCTGTCAACCAGCACCCCCAGGTCCTTTTCCTCTGGGCAGCTTTCCAGCCACTCTTCCCGAAGCCTGTAGCACTGCCTGGGGTTGTTGTGGCCGAAGTGCAGGACCCGGCACTTGGCCCTGTTGAACCTCATACAATTGGCCTCAGCCCATCGATCCAGCCTGTCCAGGTCCCTCTGCAGAGCCTTCCTACCCTCCAGCAGATCAACACTCCCGCCCAGCTTGGTATCGTCTGAGTACTCGATCCCCTCATCCAGATCGTTGATAAAGATATTGAACAGGACCGGCCCCAGTACTGAGCCCTGGGGAACACCGCTCATGACCGGCCGCCAACTGGATTTAACTCCGTTCACCACAAGTCTCTGGGCTTGGCCGTCCAGCCAGTTTTTTACCCAGCGAAGAGTGTACCTGTCTAGGCCATGAGCCGCCAGCTTCTCTAGGAGAATGCTGTGGGAGACAGTGTCAAAGGATTTATGAAGTCCAGGTAGACCACACCCACCGAAGCAGGGACCTGCAGAAGTCACCTTAATACTACAAGAAAATAAATAGTCAAGATTATAGGTAATCAAATTCCATTCAACTGCAAATCACAGCAGTCAAAGCAGTCTAATACCACATGCTGTGGAAGAGTTCCTGCTCCCAGAAAGGATTCTGTCAAATGCCTAATAAATTCATTTTGAGATTCTTAAGTTTTTTGAGATACGAAGCAATAGGCAGAGCTGGAGAGAATATCAGAGTGATTAAGTCTTTAATTTATTTTACTCCTGTTCAATTATGCTTAAAAAAATAGATACACTTCTTTCACTATAATAGCTAGAGAGTGTATGAGCCTATTTCTACATATATCAATTCTAATTACCTTTGAGCAATTAATAAAGATGATCTATCACAGCTTAGAGCAACATGGTTTTAGGTGCACTTCTTCAAATGAGTATCATGAATATTCAGATCATGTCCATTTTAAACAGAAAAAATAACGATGACAAACAGCGATCATTTTTCAAAAAGAAAACCTTTATTATTCAGCAGCTGATTTTTTTTAAAAAAAATACCTTTCAGGAATATGTTAATTGTATTGCATTCACGATGTTCAGACTTTGTGACAAAAACATCAAATGTGGCTTTTACTCAAATTAAAGAATTATTATATGCTACTATGCTGCAGATCCCAGGAAAAAGATTTGTGCAAAAGACTGGTTATCTAACAAGTAGAACTACCTCCTTCTACCTGCTACTGAGGCAATCTCTCTTCTACCATAAAGAGGAAAGTGGAAGATTAATCACTTGTATGTTCTAAACAATTTTATTTCCCCAACTATTTAAAAGAAAGATTAACAGAATTGCATCACTTGAATTTTTATCCTCTAGCCTTATCTATTTAATATCATATCTCTATTAATACTAGGTGAAAAACAATGAAATAAATATTTCAGTCCTGAATATAAGATTAAGATGACCCTTACTTAATTGATATGGCCTTTAAAATTGTATGTATAAGATTCAAAAAGTACAAATTCTTACATCAATATGTAGAATGGTGAAGACAAAGTTATAAAAAAAAGAATATAAAGTTATAAATAAAAATGTAAAGTCAGGCTAACGCACATGTATTTTCAGACACTTCTTCCGCTTTACCAGTTAAGCTATTTATTTCACTTATTTGACATACTTTTTCCTCCACACTACACACCTTTGAATTATTTAACTTTTAAAAAGGACTGACAAACTTAGGTCACTTCACTTTTCCTCAAGTCCAGAAGTGGAATCTGTGGAGTCTTCACTCAGTTTAAACACAAAAGCTGCTTTTGTGTCTATTAAAGTTCCCCAAGTACCTAAAACTCTGATAAAGGAAACACTGAGTCTCCCCATCTAGAAAACTGAGGATCCACAAATTATACATTATTTTTTCCCTCCATCATAGTGAATTAAACCTGGTAAGGCTATCAACACCGTGAATCCAACTGGCAGGATCAAATCCCTCACAAAATTTACTTGGAACTATTTTTTACTGAGAAGGCAAAAACAACAGCACATTTTGTCTATATAACTTAGCTTTCACCAAGACAACTGGATTCAATTCAGCCTTACAGACATTGGACACTGCACTTCCATTTCTGACCCAAGTACAGCCTAAAAGAGCATCATTTAGATTTAATCCTCTTCCAAATTCTTTCAGTGGATATTAAAAAAAAAAAAAAAAGAAAAATTCTGACATTCTATGTTAGATGCAACCCTGAACACATAGATTGTTATCTCAGCTAAGGCAAAAAGCATCTACTGCTTTGGGCTTTCACGGCTAACTAACATCCTTATTTCATAAGGACTCCTTAAGAGGGAAGCAAGTACAGTTAAATGTCTAACCTAGGTGAACCAAATACCAGCAATTTTATTATCTTCCCTTCTTCAATAATTTTGAAATCCTCAGGGAAAATTTATGAAAACTAACCAATTACCCTCCCAGGTAGAAAACAAAGACAATTTAAATATCCCACTCACAGCAGCATAAACTCAAATAATAAAGTATCACAATAACCCTGCCATTGTAAGAGAAGATCAGGTTCGAGACCACCTGGGGAACCTGAACATACACAAGCTTATAGGACTTAATGACATGCATCCCAGTGTCCTGAGGGAATTGGCTGATGTAGTTGCCAAGCCACTCTCCATCATATTCGAAAAGTCATGGCAGTCAGGCAAAGTCACCAGTGACTGGAAAGAAGGAAATATCATACCCATTTTTAAAAAGGGTAAAAAGGAGGACCCTGAGAACTACCAACCAGTCAGCATCACCTCTGTGCCCTGGAAGATCATAGAACAGATCCTCCTGGAAGATATTTCAAAACATATGGAAGACAGAAAGGTGCTGAGAGACAGCCAACATGACTTCACCAAGGGCAAATCATGCCTGGCTAATCAAGTGGCCCTCTACGATGGAGCGACTGCATCAGTGAACAAGGGAAGAGCTACAGATGTCATCTATCTGGACTTCTATAAGGCCTTTGATACAGTCCCCCACAACATTCTTGCTGCCAAACTGGAGAGGTATAGATTTGATGGATGGACTGTTAGATGGATAGGGAATTGCCTGGATGGCTGCGTCCAAAGAGTTACAGTCAATGGCTCAATGTTAAAGTGGAAACCAGTAATGAGAGCTGTCCCTCAAGGGTCCATACTGGGACAAGTACCAATTAATACCTTCATCAGTGACACAGACAGTGGGATTGAGTGCACCCTCAGCAAGTTTGCAGATGACACCAAGCTGAGTGGTGCCATTGATTAGCTTAAAGGAACGGATGCCATTCAGAAGGACCTGGACAGGCTGAACTTCATCAAGTTTAACAAGGCCAAGTGCAAGGTCCTGCTCCTGGGTCAAGAAAATCCCCAAGATCAATCCAGACTGAGGGATGAATTAACTGAGAGCAACCCTGTGGAGAAGGACTTGGGGATACTGGTGGATGAAAAACTGGACAGGAGCTGATATGCATTCACAGCCCAGAAAGACAACCACATCCCGGGCTGCATCAAAAGCAGAGTGGCCAGCAGATCGAGGGAGGTGATTCTGCCCCTCTACTCCGTTCATGTGAGACCCCACCTGGAGTACTGTGTCCAACTCTGGGGTCCCCAGCAGAAGACAGACATGGACCTGTTAGAGAGGATCCATGAAAATGATCAGAGGGCTGGAATACCTCTCTTATGAGAAAAGGCTGGAAGAATTAAGGTTGTTCAGCCTGGAGAAGGGAAGCTTCTGGGAAGACTTAATGCGAGCTTTCCATACTTAAAAGGAGCTTATAAGAAAGATGGAGAGAGACCTTTTACCAGGGCCTGTAGTGACAGGACAAAGGGCAATAGTTTTAAACTGAAAGAGGGTAGATTTAGATTGGACATAAGGAAGACCTTTTTTATGATGACCATGGTGAGACACAGGAACAGATTGCCCAGAGAAGTTGTGGATGTCCCATCATTGGCAGTGTTCAAGGTCAAGTCAGATGGGGCTTTGAACAACCTGATCTTCTGAAAGTTGTCTATGCCCATGGCATGGGGGGTTGAACTAGGTGATCTTTAAAGGTCCCTTCAACCCAAAGCATTCTGTGATTCTTTGATCCACGCTGTGCTGGGGGCAGGAGATACAGGAAGATCTTACAGGTGACTGAACCATGAAAAAAGCCTGCACTTTTTTACTCACTAAAATAAAGCAGTCTTGAGACAAATCTGGAAGAAACCTGTCTTCATTAATTCTTACTATTAGTCATTTTTTTAGCATGAAAGATGACCACACTTCACTTAGGAACTTCAATTTTTTTGCACGGTGTTGTGTCAAAAACAGTACAGAGAAGGTTTGATTTTTTTTGTTTTGTTTTCCTTTGTATAGTTAAATGAACACAAAGTTTGTGCATTTCCTTTTATCACCACGGAATATCCTTTTCCAGTTTTGGACACAGGGAACAACCTTGCAATAATTTGAACAGTTGATAGTTACTTTCTTCCCACTTGAAATGGTTAGACTTCAGCAGTATCTCCTCACTTTTGCTTTACCCAAAGAATTCTGCTGTAAAAAAAAAAGGAGAAAAAGATCAGAATTGACACATTTAAAATGCTGGTGAAATAAGGTTGTGAACATTTTCCATACAGCTCCATTTAACTGGCAGTTGACACCATACTTTACATTCTTAATCAATTCAATGAAAAAAATAGTCAGATCCCCAAAATCAAGGTTTTTGTGACTTCGTAAAATTTCCACTAGCATCAAGTTATATGTAGGAGTAAGCACCTTTTAAAAACCATATGCTTCATATCTGATTTATCTCAAGTGTTAATGTTTAAAATACTCTCATAAATATTTATTCTCTTAATAAGAATCTATTATAAATGTTTTTGTTTATAATTTGGAGTTAATTAAAGTGTCTTAGATTTAGTCTTGCTCCTTATTAAGCTCATCACTACTTATTCAATAATTTATTGATATTTAACAAACACAAACAGTGTCTTAATATATCTAATCTAAACTCCTATTTGATTATAAACTGAGCTGGAGCAACATACAGCAGAGCAGTAGCCTCTGCTCTGTTAACAATGCTTTATTTAGTCTCCGAACTTTATGTCATTTCTGGTACGTAATTTTTTTGTACTAAGTTCTAATGCAAGACATTAAAATAATGATAGCTAACACCTTTCCAAAATTGAAGTACAGCAATGTTATTTCTCAGGCAGTAGTTGCATCATGAAATATTTTTTTACCAGAAAGTTAGTCCTTCGTTCTACTTTCCTCCTCTCTCTGCCTGTATGCTGCATATTTTACTTCTAAAGTAATGATTCTTCTCAGAAAAGTACTATGCATTGCTTTGGTAAATCTTACAGGCCTTCCTTCTTAAAGGCAAACAAGGACTGCTTACAATAACACAAACAGATAGAAAACAAATTAGTTTCAGTAATTACCTTTAAAATATATTTTATTATCTTTTTCATCTTATTCAGGTAGGGTACTTTTGATGAGGGTAACAGTTATTTGTCTCAATAGATAAGTAATGCTTCCTCAGAGCACTTTTAAAATATTCATTACAACAATATGTAGACCGCCAAAATTTATATAACTCTCAGAGTTTTTCCACAGAAAAGGTATTATCGCTAGACTAAAAAAATTTGCTGCCTTTCAGGAGCAGCGTGTGGCGGGGACCACCTTGGCCCCAGGAGAATCTCTGGGAGTACCCAGCAGCAGAGCACAGGCAGACCAACAAGATTTTCAGGAAGGCTGCAGCAGCTGATCGGTGATGGAAATCTGCTGTTGCCCAAAATTAGGCCATGATTTCAGTATCAAGATTTCACTCTATAAATCATACAATTCAGGCTGGAAGGAACCTCAGGAGGTTTCTAGTCCAACCTCCGGCTCAGAGCAGGACCTGGGCTGAGATCACACCAGGTTGCTCAGGGTGTTATCCAGTTAGGTCTTGGAAACCTTTGAGCATGGGAGGTGACGCAATCTCTTGACAACCTGTTCCAATGCTTCACTGTCCTTATGGTGAAAAGACATTTTTCCTACAACAGCTGATCAACATAAACACGTAAAACCTGCCATCAAAATAACCCAGAAAAATCAAAATGTAGTTAAAATAGGTGCCCAGCCAGTCTTAAGTATTGCTACCTCCATATAGAAACATCATTTAAAGAAATTAAGGCATTTAAAACAAGAACAAAGGAGAACTCCAACCTTAAAGGAACTTGATAAAAAGTTTAAACTAAGAAAAAGCTTTAAGATTTTTAACCTGTTGTGACTTCCAGTGTTTCGCTTTTTTAATTAGAACTTTATATGCCCTACTTGTAATCGGAGAGCCACAGAGCTTGTTGATAACATGGTCTTTAAAGACCTAATTTATTTTCATGAAGACTGCTAAGAGGATGGGGAAAAAGTAATTAAGCATTATCTCTTTTTTCACTAATAACCATAAACTTATTAAATGACTAATAGTCAAAGTGTGCGGATGCCACATCCATTTTAGCATCATTTAATCCTGAACACTTAAAGAGAAAGTGTTTAAGTTAACAAAATACAAAATTATTTACAGAAAAATGCTAGTCCACTGATACCTTAGCATCAGCATATACATGTAGCCTCTCTTTCAAATAGACTCGAGTTTCAGGTTCTTTTGAATTTTATGAATAATATAGACTGCTTATTACAAGAAGCTGTCAAGAACTTTGACTATTCTGTTCTCATGCTGTGCTAGGAAGCTCCCACTTCCAATCGCTGTGCTGTGACTTTAGCAAAACATTCTCAAATATTCATAAATATTCTTCACAAATAAGAACTGATTTCATTTACAGGTTTTTGAGACCAGTTGATCAAGAATTTTGCTGTTGCTTTTACATTAAAGTATATACTTTATAAAGTATATACTAAAGAACTTGGCTGAATGTTAATCTCAGTTCTACAAGAAAATTTCTTAACTGAAAATAGACATACAAAAGAGAAATCAAGCAAATGTTTAAGAAAGTCTATATAAGCATCCTATAAGGTGCTAAAATGCGTATGAACTAGGTAATGTGATTTCAGTAGTTGTTGAACACACAGATGCCCATGAAAACCTACTTAGTCAATCATTTGTGTATTTATAAATTTGCAATCTGATAATAGAGTAAATTGTGAAAAACATTTGGGATTTCTTTTTGCAATTGGGCACACAAACTACCATGAAAAAATTACCATAAGAGTTCACCCATCCCATTAGCATCATTTTACTTCCTTTTCATTAGCAAACCACAACATGTACAGGTCAGAAGTTTGTTTCCATAAAGCTGCTATTGATGGTGAGCAAGTGAGATATTCAGGAGAAAACAACATTTCTGAGAAAAAAAGACTTCTCCCAGAACTGACAAAAAGAAGATGTGGCTAGATTTTCCCCAAAGTAGGCCAAGAAAGCATTATTCTAAGGACAATTTTAGAAAAATTTTAGACTTCTGAAGAAAATAAATATTTATGCCAAAACTTTTATTGAAAATTCACTGTCGTGGTCTTTTGGGATCATCAGTGAAAAGTAACTGAGTGTCTAAAGACATTTAGTATTTTCATTTAAACACTGGGTGACCTCCCAAACGTATTCAAAGGTCATGAAAACAGATCTTACCCCAGTCTTCTAACCATGCATATTTGTCACTACTTCCAAAACCAACCAGCTTTTGTCTAAGCTAGCCCCTTCTTTTAATGTTAGGGAAGTGCTTTGCAGTTGTTTATCCCTGGAGAGTGGGGAGAGGAGAATGCTCACAGAAAGTTACAGTATTCTTCTAGTTCCCCTGACATGCACTACTGAACTTTTCATGGAGAGTTCAATTTTTCATAGATACAGCACATGAAATGTTATCTTTCCTGGAGTTGCTATTGACTGCTTTGCTAAAGGGAGAGGAGTTACAAGCTGCCTTAGTGGCCCTTTGATGACTTCACTGTTAAATGCAATCAAAGGATCAAATAAGCCTTATAAACCTCCCCTGGCATCATGTGATGGGAGTGCATTCAGTTAGACACAATAGTTAAATCTTTATCTATAGTTTTGAAATATGTCAGTAAAACTGCCGAGTCATGCCACACAATCTTCAGCTATGGTTCAAAATCCATCCCTTTAAATATGATATAACTTGAAGGGTAATTGGAATAACTTCATTAACAACTGGTGTAGATTTCATGAAACTTTCTCATGGAATGTGCTTGATTTTTTTAAAATTTTTAACCATTTCTATAGAATAAAGAAGATGTATTTAATACCGAAGAGGTCTTTGGAAAAAGATTTAATTTAATAAGAAATTATCATTAAAATACATTATTAAAAGCATTTCCTCCTAGCCACAGGTTGGTACAAGTAATATCACACCTATTTTATACATAACCCTCATATGTACCAATACTACCAAAACCTTTTTCCCCCCGCCCCCAGAAAATCTATACCACGCGTTTGGAAAAGAAAGAAAATAATTGTAGGCACAAACCTCCCATGTAAAACTGATAAACATCAAGACTTTTATTTTTTCCCCAAAATTGTCAAATGCTAAATGTTTATGTATTTCCTTTCAACTGAAGTCAGAGACATAAATGTATATTTCAGTTTATCTACTTTCTTTCTTACTTTATTCCACCTCAGAGAAGAATAGTGCTAATAAACTGAAGTAAAAATTAGGAAAGTAACAATTATTCAGGAAAGCAACAAAGCTAGAAAAATTTTAAAGGCATGCAATCATAAAAATGTTTCTGTTCAGTTGGAAAGAATGCTCTTAGGGCTGTTTACTTCAAACATTTGCTTTGTAACATTACTGATTTAATTATACCCTAAAGCTATCTTAGATATTATCATGAAAGTATTTAATGATGGTTATCAGATGATAATTTTCCTAATTATTCTCATACTGATTTTTCCTTAAAATTTACCTTGGAGAAAAAACATGACTTGCCTACTGTTTAAAATAAAATAGATGCGTTTTCTCAGGACAGTCAAAAAAAAAAGGTCATCCAGGTTCAAAGAGAAGTCTTCATTTCTTTTCATGGAAAAGTGATACTAACCTGGTCCCTCCATTTCAGTAAACTCTGTAACAACCATTCCGTTCAGAAGAATCCTCAAGACCTCCTCATGTATCCCTTTCATGCACCAGGATCAGCCAGTGGTTCGACTGATAGACAATTCAGATGGTAGACATTATTTTAGCCCTGAACTTGCTGGCAGAACTCATAAGATATTTGAATTTATCATTCACAGCAACAGCATCATCAGTATCCTACTATAGGCTATACCCACTAACACCTTAACATAGACCTATAGACATAGGTCTGAAAGAAATTTCCAGTGCTTCAGAGAAAAAGGAATAATATAGAATATGAACTAAGAATAGCCGTTCTATTTTACTATTCTGCTAGATTTTAGTCTATTTCCAGCACAAAAATGCATATGAACTAAAATTAATGCAACATCAGCACAAGTAATTAGTTAATTCTGTGTCTTCCTCCTCATAAAGTTCCATATAATTTGTCTTAATTGCCACAGCATTACCTTATTGATTCACTGCACTTTATTAACGTAACTGACCCACGTGAACTTTGGTGCAATGATGGCCTTTAACAGAATTTTTACTTTTTAATGCATTCATTTGAATGATGACTTCTGCTCCTATCCATGCTTCTGGCCTGCTACAAAGACAGGATAGTTTCATCACACTCATATAGCCAGCATGATCCCTGACACAATGTAAGAATCCTCCCCAAAAAATTTGTTCTCATATGTAGTCCTTTATAACACAGAATTCTCCCTACAACTGTGCACTCTTGGCAGATTTAAACAGCTTTCTCCACATTTTTGTAAGCATCAAATATTAATTAAATTAAATATTAATTATTAGTGGTCTACAGCCACTGTGTATATTTTCAGTACAGGTATCCTTCCCCTAGGATTATCTGCTCTTTATATAGTTGTCCCCACAATATTTATGAAATTACTTTTTTCTATAAAATTTCACCTGATGAAAGATAGATCATATGCAATAACTGTGGCATGTCTTCTACTCATGTTCTTGGCCATAGTGCTTTCACCGTTATGTCACTTTCTTCAGCAGTGGTTATATATTCTTTCTCTTTGAGTATACAAACTGACCTACTCAGCTATTCCCAGCTCATTGGCATCAGTCTTAACTTTCCAAGAGAAAATTAATTTAAATGTTACACCTTACTGTGTGGCCACCTTACTATGTAGCAACAACTTTAAAAGATCTAAATAAAGGACTCAAAGTTGAAGTGTTCAGATGCTTTCTAAACAATGTGACACGGCCTTTAGCACAGATCCTCAGAAGGGTTATCCTTTTTAAGTGACTTTAGACTGATTAAAAAATAAAAGTCACTTTTAATTCAATACAATTCATTTATACAATTCAAACATTTAGTTCATCATACAAAAATTAGATCTCCATATTTACTCTCTTTTGACTGTAATGGTTAGAAATGTAAGAAATCTCTTGTCTCTTTTCTTAGACAAATTATTTATGAAAAGAATTTCACTGTTCTCAGTGGCTGATGGCAAAAGCAAAAGGTACTTTCTCCCTCCCACCCTTATTTTTAATAAGAGTAGTCTCCTGGATCTGAAGGCTCTGTCATGCCTGAACTCTATGAATTTTTCTAACAGCGGGAGAAAGAACAAGAAGGAAAATAATTGGGTTTGACACTGCAAACTAGATATCCTTTCACCTAAGTCTTCATAGCTCAGGCATGTAGGCCTGCAAACTTAGTGCATGTTCAGTACTTATATCTTGCATTTGGAATATAAGTTACACATGAATATAAGTATTTAGATCTATTAGTAAAAACTATGATGAGACCTGTTTGGGGAATTGTTTCATAATTAATTGCTGAAACCTCCATTCCACTGAAACTTATTGAGCCCTGCAAAACCTGATGATTACAACATGCTTACAGGTCCTGCTCTGTTAGGTGCTGTCAGGCAGCATGGGATAAACCCTGCTCTAATGGCCTTCTAAGACACTAGGCAGGTGGAAACAGGATCTGTTCAAAATAGGTAATCAAAAAGCTAGAGATGAGGAAATGGCATAAGCCAATTTCTTATAAATTTCTTAGCAATTATTAAACTTTTTTCCAAAGGTTGAAATAAAAACGGTAAAAAAAAAAAAATCGGGAAAGCTAAGATTACCACCAATGAAATCTTGGAGATGTGGTGACCAGAAGTTAGTATTCTTCCAATTGCTTTCACCTCTATCATACTTATGGGGTGGACATGGAATAGCATGTTTGTAGAAAAAGGTCCGTAGGGTACACGGAAGTCCATTCATGTCTTACATTAAAGAAACCTGAACCCTCAAGCTTTCTCCCCTGAATTATTCTATGGCCTATACCAAACCATCAAAATAGGTAAAATTACCACATCTGTATACAACTGTGACTAAGGTGTGAACTTTCTTTTAAATCATGAACTTGTTTTATAAAACTGCACACAAATGGGCATTCCTGCATGCAACTTGTAGTGTAATGGATGTGTCTACATTTAGACTATATAGCCCCAGATAGACTATAAAGGGCTATTTTCTTTATATGTGGAAATAAAATGCAGTTTTAGTTATAAAAAGCGAAGAACAGACCTAATACTTTGTAGAACTACTGATCTGTACCACCGCTGGAAGCATTTCAAGATGTTTACGTGTTCTAGCACTCTATGCCCCACATAAAGTTCATTTTATTTTAAAGTAGCCTCTGTTTTTATGGATAGTTCCATGTTCTTTCCTAAAAACTTTGAACTACCTTCCACTCCCACATACATTTGTCTAAGGAGGATTGTACAAGTATTGACACAAAATATGAAGTGCCCTTGAAGCTTAAAAAATAATTATTATGTTGATGATCATTAATAGGTTTTAAAACTGTAATTAATTATCTTATGCTAATAAACTATGTCATCTGATTTGCAAATAGCATTATAGCATATCATTTCCATGGAAATAGACCTGTAGGTAGAGTTATAGTTTTAAATATGTTAAAGCAGTCAACAAAATATGCATGCTTATTCACCAGTTGAAGCAGCACTGTGATCCAACGTCGATTCACAGTAAGTTTTGAAAGTATTATATATAATTTAGGTATAGAGGATTTTGTACAATATATTCCATACAGTTTACTGGTTATTCTAATCTCTGTAGCTATTTCTACAGTTCTATACACAAAATCTACTGAAAATGCTTTACAGTGAAATACCACATTATAATACAGCACACCAGCTTCTACTCTACTGCATGGGAGACCTTCTGCACAGCTGCAAGTGACACCATGTTCTGCTCTAGCAGAATGCTCTGCTGTTGGAGAACAGCATTACTTGGCTCAACCTGTAAAGCAGTTGTATAAGTATTAGGAAGCAACAGTGAAAAATATACATGGTATGCTACAACAGCATCTTTAAAATATCATACTGACTACATCTATAACAGGACAAAAAGCCAAAAGAGGATCTAGAGATCCACAGTACTTCTCCAAGTACGTGATGCTCACAAGGACTGCAAAATCTTACATGCAAATAATTTAGTGAGATGTGAAAACAGGGCAGCCGACTGAGGCACGTGCTGTTTAACCAGGATGTACTCCACTGACCAATCAAGTAAATTTGTGCATGTGAATTAATGCAAGTAAATTTTGGTACAGATTTCAATATCATGTGTTTAATGTTAGTACATGAGATAAGTAGCTGCCATCAGGTTTTGAATACGATTTCTGGAATGCAACATTTTTAGGATCATGTTTTAAGTAAAGCAAATCAATTTGCAAGTTGTAAACATTTCTTACAAAGAGTTCTACATAACATTGCCAAAAGGAAGGAGTGATATTGCCCATTGGATGTTTTCAGTTCCATAAATCTCAATAAACAGGGACTGATTCATTGGTAGGAAGTGTAAGGGAAGTTGTATTTTTTTATTTTCATATAAGGTCGTAGTGGTTGCTGACTTCAAGATTTTCATACCAACTCTTTGTTGAAAAGTAGTCATTACAAACACAGAAACAGGTCACAATTTCCAAATGAGTTCTTTAACAGATTTAAACTAGTTCCTAATTAACAAAAAATGAACCCAGTGAAGCACTGCTTGTGTTTGTCAACAAAATGCTCTGTTTCAGTATGTGTCATTGCTGTGCATCCCCATCCCAAGAAAAACCTTGAAGCCATACGTGGTGTTTTTCCAAGTATGTTTTACATAAGATCCAGTTATACTACATCAGCCCAAAAGGAGATGACCCTCAATTTCAGATAATCACTGTTTTTTAAGTTAAACTCTTTAAGATGAGAAATAATGTTTATCTTGCTTTCAGGTAAATATAGTATTTCTTGAAAGCATTCTCTTTTGGGTTCACTGAATGATTTCCACATTGCATTAACATATAAAAGTTTGTTCTGATTGTTTTGATTTAAGAAATTTGTCTCCCTCACATCATATCTTCCTCACATCACATCTTCACTCATCCAGTTGCAGGGAACGAGGAGGGAAGAAACAGGATGAGCCAGCAGATCAATACCTGGCTCGGAGCCTTGTGTCACCAGCAGAATTTTGCGTTTTTTGATCATGGGTCAGTCTACACAACACCAGGCCTGCTGGCAACAGAGGGGATACACCTGTCTCAAAGCAGGAAAAGGATCTTCCTGCAGGAGTTAGCAAGGCTCATTGAAAGAGCTTTAAACTAGATTTGACGGGGGAAAGGGATAAAACCAGGCTCCCTAGAGATAAGCCAGGGCATGGCACGCCAAAGTTTGAGGGACAATGTGCTAACAAGGTCCTTTGGTCTGCCACCTCAGTGGAGGCAGAGGATGGAGATCCATGTGGCACCAAAGACACAAGGGTTATTGATGTGTTAGAAACCATGGTAGCACCTGAGAACGGTCACATAGGAATTAGGGCTTCTCCCCCAAAAAAGGTGATGGGATCAACAGCCCAATGGAGGTGCATCTACACCAATGCACGCAGCATGGGCAAAAAACAGGAGGAGCTGGAAGCCATAGTGCAGCTGGAAAACTACAATATAGTTGCAATCACGGAAACATGGTGGGATGACTCACACAACTGGAGTGCTGCAATGGATGGCTATAGATTCTTCAGAAGGGATGGGCAAGAAAGGAGAGGCAGTGGTGCAGCCTTCCCAGTAGTTAGAGAGTGTTTTGACTGTCTAGAACCTGACTGTGAGGAAAGGGTTGAGTGTTTATGGGTACGAATCAGGGGGAAGGCCAACAAGGTAGATATCATGGTGGGAGTCTGTTATAGACCACCCAACCAGGATGGATGAAATATTCTATAAGCAGCTGGGAGAAGTCTCATGATCGCTAGCCCTTGTTCTCATGGGGGACTTCAACTTACCAGATGTCTACTGGAAATACAACACAGCAGAGAGGAAACAGTCTAGAAGGTTCCTGGAGTGCGTGGAGGATAACTTCCTGACACAGTTAGTGAGTGAGCCAACCAGCAGAGGTGATCCTCTGGACCTGTTGTTTGCAAACAGAGAAGGACTTGTGGGTGATGTTATCGTTGGAGCATCTTGGGCATAACGATCATGAAATGATACAATAGTATGGAGAAGTAGATGAAGTAAGGAGTGGGGTCAGCAGAACTACTACTTAGGACTGCTGGAGGGCAGACTTTGGCCTGTTGAGGAGCCTGGTTGGCAGAGTCCCTTGGGAGGGAGTCCTGAAGGGCAAAGGAGTCCAGGAAGGCTGGACATTCTTCAAGAAGGAAATCTTAAAGACGCACGAGCTGGCTGTCCCCACGTGCCAGAGATGAACTGGCAGGGAAGAAGACTGGCCTGGATGGAACTCAGGAAAAAAAGGAAAGTTTGACCTTTGGAAGAAGGGGCAGGCAACTCAGGAGGACTACAAGGATGTTGTGAGGTTATGCAGGGAGAAAATTAGAAGGGCCAAAGCCCAACTAGAAATTAATCTGGCTGCTGCCATGAAAGACGATAAAAAATATTTCTATAAATACATTAACAACAAAAAGAGGGCTAAGGACAATCTCCATTCTTTATTGGATGCAGGGAGAAACATAGTGACAAAGAATAAGGAAAAGACTGAGGTACTTAATGCCTTCTTTGCCTCAGTCTTTAATAGTAAGACCAGTTGTTCTCAGGGTACCCAGCCCCCTGAGCTGGAAGACAGGGACGGGGAGTGGGATGAAGCCCCCATAATCCAAGGGGAAATGGTTAGCGCCCTGCTACACCACTTAGACACACACAAATCTATGGGGCCAGGTGGGATCCACCCAAGGGTACTACGGGAGCTGGCAAAAGTGCTCACCAAACCACTTTCAATCATTTATCTGCAGTCCTGGCTAACCAGGGAAGTCTTGGTTGCTGACTGGAAGTCAGCAAATGTGGCGCCCATCTACAAGAAGGGCCGGAAGGAGGATCCAGGGAACCACAGGCCTGTCAGCCTGACCTCGATGCTGGGACAGGTTATGGACCAGATCATCCTGAGTGCCACCACGTGGCACGTACAGGACAACCAGGTGATCAGGCCCAGTCAGCATGAGTTTATGAAAGGCAGGTCCTGCTTGACTAAACTGATCTCCTTCTATGACAAGGTAACCTACTTGTGAATGAGGGAAAGCTTGTGGATGTTGTCTACCTGGAGGTTAGTAAAACCTTTGACACCATTTCTCCTGGAGCATTCTCCTGGAGAAACTGGCAGTTCATGGCTTGGATGGGCGTAGTCTTCGCTGGGTAAAAAACTGGCTGGATGGCCGGACCCAAAGAGTTGTGGTGAATGGAGTTAAATCCAGTTGTGGCCAGTCACAAGTGGTGTTCCCCCGGGCTCAGTATTGGGGCCAGTTTTATTTAATATCTTTATCAATGATCTGGATGAGGGGATCGAGTGCTCCCTCAGTAAGTTTGCAGATGACACCAGGTTGGGTGGGAGTGTTGATCTGCTGGAGGGTAGGAAGGCTCTGCAGAAGGACCTGGACAGGCTGGATCGATGGGCTGAGGCCAACTGTATGAGGTTCAACAAGGCCAAGTGCCGGGTCCTGCACTTCGGCCACAACAACCCCAGGCAATACTACAGGCTTGGGGAAGAGTGGCTGGAAACTTGCCCAGAGGAAAAGGACCTGGGGGTGCTGGTTGACAGCCGGCTGAACACGAGCCAGCAGTGTGCCCAGGTGGCCGTGAAGGCCAACAGCATCCTGGCCTGTATCAGAACTAGTGTGGCCAGCAGGAGCAGGGAGGTGATCGTGCCCCTGCACTCGGCACTGGTGAGGCCGCACTTTGAATCCTGTGTTCAGTTTTGGGCCCCTCACTACAAGAAGGACATGGAGGTGCTGGAGCGTGTCCAGAGAAGAGCACTGAAGCTGGTGAAGAGAGAAAGTCTGATGAGGAGCGGCTGAGGGAACTGGGGTTGTTTAGCCTGGAGAAGAGGAGGCTGAGGGGAGACCTTACTGCTCTCTACAACTACCTGAAAGGAGGTTGTAGTGAGGTAAGTGTCAGTGTCTTCTCCCAAGTAACAAGGGATAGGACAAGAGGAAATGGCCTCAAGTTGCACCAGGGGAGGTTTAGATTGGACATTAGGAAAAATTTCTTCACCGAAAGGGTTGTCAAGCATTGGAACAAGCTGCCCAGGGAAGTGATTGAGTCACAATCCTCGGAGGTATTTAAAAGACGTGTAGATGTGGCACTTAGGGACATGGTTTAGAGGTGAACTTGGCAGTGTTAGGTTTTATGATTGGACTTGATGATCTTAAAGGTCTTTTCCAACCTAAATGGTTCTATGATTCTATAGTTCTGCCCGTCCTCAAACATTAGGGCTTTTGGTTGGTTGGGTTTTTTTATATACTTCTCATTATATGTTTTGGTATGTCCCCTTTTGCACTCAACTCCAGACACCTTGCCACATCACAGTTCATTTTTGAGACTTAGGGATATTCATAAAGCTGTCAAAAACACGTGAAAACTAAGCTACACAACACTATAAACAAATTAGGAAAACAGCAGCATGCAGTCATCATGCATTCAAATCTTGGGCTGCTTCTGGTGTTATTGTGTGTCTTTGTCACCAGAGACGCTCCCACTCTTACACAGAGTCATACTTTTATTTGAAAGGTTAATGTATACAGAGGATGATGCTGAATTAAAACCTCTAGTTTTTTTTAATTAAACTGCAGAGAGGGTGGGGGAAACCTCATCTTCCTTCAGGGTAAATAGAGGTATATAATTATAAAACTCAGATATTCCTGAAACCTAACATCAGGATCAAACAAAACAATTTTAAAACCATCCTGCAACTGTGTTGAACTATTTTACATGCAAGGTACTATACCATCTTTTAATTAGTTGTATAGCTAGTAATAGCTAAAGTAAGTAATTGATATGATTTATTTAAACCTAGTCACAGAGCAGTGGCAGAATTCAGCAGAAAGTGTGAAATGAGTTTAATATCACAGTCACCAGATTAAATTAATCTCTTTCCCATGCCTCAATTTCCAACTTTTTACCTGCAAATTAGGGAGAATATTTGCTTCACTGAGTTACAGTGCTGAGTTTTGGTTACAGAAAAAGTTTGTATCATCATCAACAATTTAAGCTTGAGCATTACAATTTCAGAAGAACAGCATTTGAAATAACGCTGCCTTTAGATTTATACTACAAATTTTTAGCTTAAATTCTTTTGCAAAGCTGAAGAGCAAGCACACGAAGACAAAGGAAGAAGCCTCAATACTTTAGTAGCTTTATTAAATCTATAGTTTTAAAATATAGCCTGATGATAGCCAATGGTTGAAAAGTACCAGTGCACTCCCAAGATTAAATTTACTTTGTAGCAAACCTGAGCCAAGTAATATTTAATCTTTCTCTTTTTAGCCTACCTGACTTGGCTTCCCTAAAATGCCACAGAGGACCAGAAAACTGTATAAGCGACATCAGTAGACCACAGATCTCTTGATCTGTTGGCCATAACCACACAGCCGTCTTTCTTCCCCACATTTTGTTTTATCAATTTCATTAAACAGTCATCTATTGAGACAGAGAATAGCTTCTGTGGATTACAATAGAAGACCAAGATTTGACCACAGGCTGCAGCCATCATCTCTCCGCCAGCATGTACATGACATCTATAAGACTAGAGTGCTGATTTATTTCCTTGGAGGCAATCCACACACTTTCATGTCTCTTTCTGATGACAGCTGAGCTAAATGTGAGGCTTCGCGTCAAGCAGTATGGACAGGGAATTTTCCATTGATGTTGGCAGTGAGTTTCATTGTTTAATCAGTGTCAAATTTGGCTATGAATACACCACTTAGCAGCTTCACTGCTAGTTGCTTTAAAAAGTGGTTTCTTTTAACTGATATTTTCTTAGCTGAGCCAGGATAGGGCTGTCTGTTATCACACATGTTCTTTAGCAGCAGTTTCAAGTAGTCAAAAAAACCCACATAGCATAGCTGAAGAGATCCCAATAGACAGTGGACAGAGCCATGTCCTTTGCTACACTACAGTCTCCAATATTTCATGGAGTGTGGAATTTCATCATGTGAAAGCGTCTAGATGTTAATATCGAGTTGATTCTTACATTTTTATTAAGTCAGAACAGAACTTTGAAGCAACAGTTTTGTTGCTTGTGCCCCTATCCCCTTCCCTTCTTGTTTTTAAAATGATGTTGATTGCATGGGTTGATTTTATCTGACTTCAGAATACTTACCATTTTTAAACATTTTAATTTTGTGGTTTTGTTAACAGCCCTTACTACATTGATTCAGAGTGCTCAAAAGACCTTCATTCATGTTGACCTAAGTGAGCTTTTTGGAGTTTTCAATAATCTAACCAGCTTTCCCTTTTGGATTTTCAATTTTCTGTCAACCCTCTCAAGTTTTTCAGCTTATCAGTCAGTCCCATAATCCAAACATCTTTTGAAGATGCTCTATTAAGCTGACAAATGTATACATCTCAAAAAGGTTAAAATAATTTGAGTTTTACAAAAGCAGAGGAATCTAAATTTGTTTCCAGTACAGTTTCAACTAAAAATTCATCCTTCCATCTAATGATTACACAGTTCTGAATTGACATTGAATAAGTCTACTCTGTTTAGAAATTCTGTGAGCAGTGATTTTTTTTTTTAATTTCTTCCCTTAATTATTTTTCTTTGGGAAACTTCACATTTAAACTAAATTGTACTGTAAAATTATAAAGCAAAGTAAAACACAGAATATTTATCATCTTTGGAAGATCCTAAAAAGGCAGCTAATACATTCAAAAAAACCCTACGATCACCACTGTCTCTACATTTGTAAGAGAAGGATTTTCTCATTCCTGAAGTTCATCAGGTCATAAAACTATGCAAAGTGCAGTGAAACATTATGTATCCTCAGCACAGTTTCTGAAACATTTTGAAGACTTTGGAGTGCTAGTAAGTCATAAGGGAAGACTATATAATACTGCTCTTGGACACAAGGTTTTTTGGAAACTATTTCTTCTTAAAAAACTTGTAGAACAAGTCCATGACAATGTTGTAGTTGTACAAGTGATGTTTGATAGAGAAAAATCCATTCTTGATCCACAGTCATTTGTGGGCTCCACGCTAGATTATATAATCAAACACTGGATTCACTTTTGATTGGGGGAAAAAACTTCACTGACTACTACTTCACAGTACTACTTCTGGCCACATCTTAGATTACTTTAGTACTATTTTAATATTGTGAAGGGTGTTTCTACACATCTTAAGTAGACTGCAGTGAGAAGATTTCTTCTCTGGCATTTAACATGAAGATGGGGGTGGAGAGAAAAGAGACAGAGGAAAGCTTCACACAGCTTTCCTGAAAATTAATTCGCTAAGAATCAGTTCACAATGGAAGGATTATGAAAAAGCTGTACAAGAGCTCAGGATTTGAAAAAAAAATCAGAAATAGTACCAGAATATAGAAAGATTTTCATTTGGTTTAATGCCTTTGTACAGTGTTCAGCTACTACAAATTTCACGTTACAAGCAGAATAAGATAACTGTTCACAATTGGCTTCTAAAGAGTTACAAGTCAGAAGTATCAATCTACAACTTTGAGAATTATTTTCTTCTTTTACCATAAAATGGGAGAATGGTAAGGGCGTAAAGGGGGAAAGAATTCAACTTAACTAATTTCAAACTAAAAAAATAAATTCCAAAATGTTCTAAACTCTGTAATCCCCAGTAGTATTCTTCTCAGTAGATTTGAGTATGCTTACACCTGAGTATACTCAATAAAGTATACTTAAAGTGAATTTGAGTATACTCAGATATTGTCAGCAGATTTGAGTACACCAAAAGCTTGTTCTTTGCATTAAGTCTCTGAACAAAATACTATTTGTTGTGCACAACTCAGCTTAATGAGGGGGGGAAAAAAAAAGAGAACTATTTTCATCCTGTTTTTTCTGATGATAGTTTTGTACAGAACAGCAAGTGATACCAACCTCATGATTGACCAGCAACTATTGAAGAAGTTAACACTGAATTATTTCTGTATATAGGCTTTGGAAAAAATACTCTCTAACAAATCTGTATGAGATCATACAGTATATCTAAACATCCAGCTGTAGCTGGGCCTGAGAAAGTTTCAAAGAAGTACAATAACAGAAGTGAATTCTTCTTTCCAGGGAGAAAAATGTTGGTTTTTATACCTTCATCCTTGTGCAAATTTTTGTCTTCATAACATGAGATGTTTTCACAGATATATAAAACTATACTTTTCCTCTAGCCAGGTCCTTCCTTTGTGGAACTAGAGTCTCCTACTTCCTCCCTTTTTCAAGGAGAATTTTAAGCAGTTGAATTTACTTTGAATCTTTCAGTTTATCACTCCTAACTATCAGAAATTTCTTGAAGCACATTCACCTGAAACATACTGGTGCTTCTAGATGGCTGCAGCCCCAGGCATTAATTAACTACACAGTGAGTGTTATGCAGCTAAGCAGTCACAACCGTATACTTAGTGTAAGCCATATCCAGTTGTATTTATAGCACAGAACTGCTTCAACACTTGTGCTGTGGAAGCAAAATAGTTTCTCTGACATTAATACATGAAAAAAGCACCAAAACCTATACTAGCCATTGCTCACTTAGCAGAATTATTTTAATGCAAATAAGTTAATTCAAATAAAAGCCTGCAATGTTACCTATAGATGCAGTGCTGTTTCCACCTTTTGAGGTGGGGAGTGAGATCCCTCAGGTGTGTCTGATATGCCATAACATTTGTTGTGTACAGATATAGATTTGGGATTATTCTGGAACTATCAATAAGCACTTTTAGAAGTCTCATCTTTCAAGTGTTGAGAGTGGGCAGGTTGCTCAGCCAGGGCAGACTCCTCACTATTACTTACCAATTTTAATATATTAATTGAATACCATTAATGACATCCTCTGAACTGTGAAACTGCTGTCTATTCCCCATGACCCCAAATTGTCCTGTTTTAAATCCATTAAATTAAATTATGTGATACAAAGGTTAATTAATCATGCATACCCAGCAGCAAAAAATCAGACATATAAACAGAATATTGATCTTCAAGGTGTTTGCTACTACTTGAAACCATGATGGAATTACCCACAGGTACCTTTCATGAGCAGTACTGATATAATTAACGGTAATAAACTCTGGCCTTGGTAGTTAATTATATCAGCTATGGAGAACATTTCACAAAAGTGATTCTAGGAGCTCATGCACTATTTTAAAAACAGCAAGTCGTTCCCTTTTTCACATGGATACAGTTTGGAAATATCAGCCATTAACTAATGAAAGTTGAATGATAAGTCATCAGACAATAGTTTCTCTTAATAGTCCAGTGCAGTAAAGCTGACATCATTAAAATTAACTGTCCTGGTTTCAGCTGGGATAGAGTTAATTTCTTCCTAGTAGCTGGTATAGTGCTGTGTTTGGATTTAGTATGGGAACAATGTTGATAACACACTGATGTTTTAGTTTTTGCTAAGAAGTGCTTACATAGTCAAGGACTTTTCAGCTTCCTAAGCTCTGCAAGGTACACAAGAAGCTGGGAAGGAGCACAGCCAGGACAGCTGACCCAAACTGACCAACAGGGTAATCCATACCATATGACAACATGCTCAATATATAAGCTGGGGGGAGTTGGCTTGGGAGCAGTGACTGCTGCTCGGGGACTGGCTGGGCATTGGTCGACAGGTCGTGAGCAATTGTGTTGTGCATCACTTGTTTTGTATATTCTATCATCATCATTATTGTTATTATTATTTTCTCTTCCTTTTCTGTTCTATTAAACTGTCTTTATCTCAATCCATGAATTTTACTTTTCTTTTCCGATTCTTTCCCCCATTCAACTGGGCAGGGGGGAGTGAGCAAGTGGCCATGTGGTGTTTGTCTACCTGCCAGGTTACACCACAACATTAATATAATGATTCTATACTACCAGTGTAGCAATATTTTACATTTCCTTTTCAAAATGCAGCAGTACTAAACTGTCTTTGATACAGTATCATTGCTGCCATAAAACTCTTCCATTACAACCCTGAAACTTATCTGACCAAAGTTCTCAAAATCCTTTCTGTAAACCACATAGTAAGTTGCAATGCAATGTGCAGCTTGCTTTCTTTAGAAACCATAAATGTGACTATCTTCTATTAAATAATTGAAAACATTGGTTTATATAATCATTTAACATGGTTAAGGTAACACAAGTAAGCTATATTTTTAATATCAGTAAAGTGTGTAATCTGGACTTACATTTTTATACATGTATATGCATGTATATTTATATAAGTTATGTTATTTAAGACTACAGATGTTGGGGTGTATTAAAATATCAGTCACATGCTCTGAATTCCTTTTTTTTTTATAGCCTGCCTTAGGCAAGTGGAAAGACATTGACGCTGCAGAAGCCAGTATGGTCTCTTATAGTATTCTCAGAGTTACAGTAAAGTGCAATATGCGTTTACAAACACATATAAACTCAACAGCACTATGAAAATAACTCCAATTCAGACAGGTACTTTAAGACCTCAGTTAAGTCAGCGCCCTATGAAAGAAAAGATAAAGATATTCAGATAGGACTGATCTCCATTTTTAACTTTCTGGGTTTTACTTAATTCTTGGAACCTTGTACTATAGCTCTCTATTTTTAATGTTTTAGTCTTGTGAGAGAAAGGTTTTAATTTCCATCCATTACAAGGAATTTTATCACTGAAGAAATCTTAATCACAACAGTGCCCTCAATCTGCCTAGAAATAAGAAATTTTTTAATGATTTGGCACTTTTGGAATTGGTTGAGCCAGTATAGAACTATCTCATATGGACTTTAATGGAGTTGCAGAATGGGATTAATGATGTGAGATGTATCATCTATACTGATAGTAACAGGTGTCTATAGGAATATTAAAACAGGATCATGCCACTCTATGTTCAATCCAGTTCTGTTCCACAGTGAGTTTTAAGTCACATTTTTAATGCTTCATCTGTCTCTTCTGCAATCAGATTTGTAGATCACTAGAAAAGTTTAAGCTTCACAGAAACAAGGCCTTCAACGTGCAGATGGAAAAAATGTTCAGATAGCTGAACTTTTAATATGTGGAGGAGTGTGACATTATCTGAAGTCCAAATTAGTCTTGTAAGGCTTCCATAGGAAAGAAAAACCTTCTGGAAAAGACGTGTAATCAGGGAAATCTGAAAATGTTTAGAAATAATATAAGCCTAGGAAGCCCTAACTACTACTGAAGAGGAAAGAAAAATAAGTGTATTCCATGGTCTGTAGCAGATACAATAACATCCAAAGTATAAAAAGAAAACAAACGCACCCATGCATACAAACAGTACAGGCTGCATAGAGACAAAACCACTAAAACAGTACCTGTAACAGAATTTAAGAAGGTGAATTCCTCCATAAGTCCTGCGTAGCAAGCTCTGGACTAAGAAGACCAACTCACGGACCCATGTGCCCCAGCCTAAAGAATGAAATATGCATGTCTCCTTAAGTTTCAGTTTTACCAGTCTGGAAGCAAGCAAAGCTCGCAGGGCAAGCACTGAGGTGCTTGATCTTGCACAGCAACATTCAGGTAGTTTTATTAATAAGGAAAAATTAGTAATTTTTTTATTGCTTTTGTTAAAGTCTTTTTGTCAGAGCTGTCCTCCAGGGAACCAGGGACCCAGCAGAGACCTTTGTGGGCATTCAAAGCTACCTACTGCACCTTCACAAGAGTATTCTCACTGAACTGTAGTCAGTAAGTTTTTCGTGGACCCGGACTACTATGCAGCCAAAAGGAAAATAACTAACTGATTAAAAATACTCAAGTCAGAAGATGTGGGCATGGATCAGGCTCTCTGCTCCCCATGTTATTAGCTTTCTTTTTTATTCACAAACTACTGGAGAAAGCACAGATAGTCACAAGAATAAAAGACTCTTGTGAATCTTTTTTTACCTGCCAGGCCTTAAATACTTGGCTGGAGTCACATAAAATGTTTGTAGTATATGGAACAAAAACAAGTTACATCTTTATAGACAGTGGCCCAGTTTTGTCAGAGGAAAGAAGAATTATTTCATCAGCACAGTTTTTGCCTAGGAGTAGGAGAAACAGGATTAAAAACTCCTTTTTCCTTCCCCACCTTGCCTCCAAAGGCTGAGGAGCTGGGGCAAGGCTTGCAGACCAAGGTTAGAAAACACAAGTTGGTCATGAACTAGTTAGAAGACTGACAAAGAAGGTGGCAAATAATTTTCAAATTTGTGATTTTTCAAATTTGCCTGTGTCCTACATTATAAACTTAAGACCTTTATTGGCTCTAAACCCAACCCCATTTTCCTATATTTCCCTAATAATATATTTCCCTAGTTTCCCTTTGAAAAAGGACTATGAAATGCAAAAATGTGAAAGCTAGAAAAAGAGAGGAACTCTAATGCTAGGTATCACAAAAGATTTGCCAATCACCAAAACTGAGGGGCAGAGTTTACATGATTAACAGAAAAAATTAGATAAATCAGACAACACTAGGTTCCATATGCAAGCTAGAGACTCAAGAGAAACAAAACATGCACGTGTATCATTTTACTAGCTGCATAATTGACCAGGTTTCATACCTGTTTGGAAGATTAGACTAAAAGCAAAGCCTACAGCTGCCTTCTGGTTTCAACAAAAACAAAATTCTCCCTGGTAGCAATTCAGGTTATTTCTGAGACAACCATCTACGTCGCATTACCCTTTGCGGAAAAGCAAACTTTCTCCTAAATTAAACTTCAAAATTTGATCTCTACAGTCAAATGACATTTCATCAGTGAAATTACAAGTTACAGTTAGTGTTCCTCAACAGAAGTTGTGTACTGCAGAGGGTTCAGCTCTTTGCTTGAGCCTCCCTCAGTTGAGGAAACAGACTTAGCCTTAGTAATTCATGCACAGACAATCAATTACACGTGTGGTTGTTTCATATGCCTCAAGAAGTTGCAGTGTTTGAGTCAGTAATGTAAAGCGTTAAACCTTGTTGCTAGAAAAACATCTTGCTCTTGTTTAGCACTTCTTACCAAGTAGGTGTTAAAATCTTCACAGCAGCAGGTTACTAACAGCACAATTATGCAATAGTTTATATGTATTTTATAAATATCAAAATTCAAGCAAAGAAACTGAATGTCATGTTTAAATAGTTTTCCAAATGAATGCAAAAACCAGAGGTGCAATCATGCAAGGAAAAAAGTTAGAAAAATACTGATTCTTAAAGTTAGCAGTTATACAAGTATCACTAAAGAGAAGGATTAGCAAAAGTTTCTAATCTGCTCTAAGGCTGGGTTTCCTAGGTAATCACTGCAGAAAAATCTGAAAATATTGATCTCCCATCAGTCAGTGGGAACATAGTTCTCATAGCACTATATCCAGCCACATTTGTCACTTTTTAATCCTATTGGTCCATTTTTTCAAAAAAAATTGCTGTTATCTAACTAAAGGAAACTTAAAATAAATAGGAGAAGCACAAAAATAACCTAAAAATCATGAACCACATCTTTCATAGTGTATTAGAGCCAATGTACTAATATTTCTCAAACTCACAGTTAACCTTTAAGACTAACGTTTTCTGTGTGTAACTTACTTTCAGAAACAATAATCGGCAATTTTGTTATTGGTGGAAGCTGGTTCCTAAACTACCCTAGAATAGAGTTGAAACCTATATTTAATAAAACCCACACTTAAATCAAATAGGATCAGATCACCTTTATCCCACAAGCCCAGGAGTCAAGACATCTTTAGCCAGAAAACTTCTAGATGAAGTTGTCTTTTGGCAGTTGCACAAGGCAGTATGAGCTGGAACTCGAGGAGAAGCTGTTTGCACAATAAAGGCTAGATAACTTTGTACTCAAGGAGTTGAGTCTAAGGCTCAAATTGATTGATTCCAAGGCTAACTTCATCACCAGCATTAGCTGCTGCTAACCTCATCACCAGCATTGCCAGCTTCCACATCAGTGGATGTACATAGCCAGCATAGGAGTGAACAGATATTGAAAAACAGGATTTACTCAACTTCATGGAATCATAGATGGGTGAAAAATGTTTTCAATTGCCAGAGAAAAAGCTCTAAAAGACAGCTACAGCTATAACTTGCATACATCTTGGCCTAACACTAATGTCCAATGATACACTGGCCTCTATCGCTCAAGCCAAACACAAGGCAATGTTCCAAAAGAGTTCAGCCTCCTCGAGCTATACAATAGAAACAGTCAGGGAACCCGGAGGTCTGTTTCTTTCTGTGTTTGGATTCCAGATTTTCTAACCAATAGCAAAAGTGAGGCATAGCAATGGAATTGGTTTCTAGAAAAATACTGATGAAAAATACTGGTGAAAAAGAAGGGCTAAAGAGCCCGATTCTATTAAAGAAAGATCCACATATAATAAATAGTAAACTCGATGTCAGACCTTAATTCTCTCAACATGTTACAGCTGTTGCTAGATAAGCCCTCTTGGCAAAGAGAACACACCACCTGCAAGTCATAAGGAAGTAGAAAACAGGCACTGTATTGATGCAACCACACACAGCATCAGGAGGAACAGTCTTTCATGCCACCACCTTAGAGTCAGGACCACTTGCAAAAATGCCAGGTTGGAGGATTAGCGACACATTTGTCCAAAGTTTGAAACAATATTTCAGCATCAATGCCACTTGGGGCACGTACATCTACATAAATTAATATTTTCACCTTCCTTTTGCCTTAGAATCAACTCTAAATGCAATTAATAACAGTATAAACTATCCTGACAATGTTTATAGTCAAAATATAAATTCCAAGGTAACAGACCCTGCACTTAAATTCCTGTCCCAGCAAAGAAAAAAAAAATCCATTAAAAAGAGTTTAGACTATTTAAAGTCTGGGGTACTGAAGTGGAAATTGACCCTGCACCACAAACACTAATGGCATCCCTCTGTTGAGTATTATAACTCAGTATTGTCTATTTTTATAAGCAGTTGCTGACAGAACATAACAGCTACGAAGAGATGGGCTACACCAAACTAAAAGGGGGCAGCATCTGACCTTTGTCATAGTACTAGGCTTTGGAGAATCAATACTTTTCATTTTGTTATACATGAAAGCAAATCTCTTGCCATTCACCCAGAGACACAGTGTCTAGAACTATTATTTAATTTGATTCCTTGAAGGACATATCTTAAGAACATTGAAATATTTACAGGATTTATCCTTGCTTAATAGTCTAAAACAATATTATGCAAGAAACTTCACTTTTGTTTTTATGTTCAAGAGGTGTCTTTAGTCCATATTTAGTTAAAGGAAAAATTAATGTTTTGAAGTAACTTCTATGGCCATTATGTTATCAGAATCCAGAATTCAATTGTCTTTGCATTATTTTTGAAGTTACAAGGTATAGATTAAAGTTCAGTGGCTCTGGAGATCTTTCCACCTCATGTATTAATGAGATCTTTGGGAAAATAAACTTCAGATTCAGTAGCCAATAGGGCGGTAATGAATTGTGTTACGTATGTCTCAGAGAAGTATCAGCTCAGAAGACATGTCATATATAGATCCTGCAATTAGGACACTTATCCAGTGAGACCTTTGAACATGTAGTTCTTCATTCAGCATGCTACTTATTCTCATTTGCTCTACACAAAAATATATTCAGGAATGGAATGGCTAAAAATCTGTTTTCAGCAAAATTAAAAAAAAAAAAAGTGGTATGTATGACTCCCTGTATAGTCTGGAGAAACAAGTGCATACACTCTCCAGAGCAGTTTATCCCATCCATTTAGGGCACTAACCTCCAGATGAATCACCCTGACAGCTTTTCATTGATTACACAGGTATCTCAGACCGGATAGCTAAAGCTGGGGGAATAGGAAAATGTCTAAGGGTCAAACCTTCAAAGACCTTTTGGTGCCTAGGGCAGAGGTACAATATACTTGACAGACTTTTCACTTCTGTGAAGGCTGAAAAAGAAACTCCCATCCATCTCACTGTACAAGGAGAGTTAGCAAAAGTAAGACTAAAACAGGATGAAAGAACTTACTGGCAAAGTTCCAGCAGCAAATTAAGAGAGACCTTAAGGAGAGAAATGAGCTACTTAAATCAGTTCCCATAAAATGCAAAGCCAAAACCAATTGGCAGGATTCTACAGATTTTATGTCTCACTGTGAAAAAGCCTTTTCCTATACAGTGGGCACATATATTGCCTATTGCAACACTTTCTGCCTTTCTTTTGAATCTGCACTTCTCCCTTAAACCAAATAACATGGCAAGGATTACCTGTTCACTTTGGAAGTGGGTGAAGGTTAATGTTTCAGGAAAGAGCATCATGGAATTCTGTGGGGTTTTTTTATTTGTTTTTACTGTTGGATTTAAGTCTGAACTTTCATACTGATCTGGGTTTGATGAATCCCAGCTATTTTTACAGGTGGTCAGAACTCTTTCCTCCATTTTTGCCTCCATAAGTGTAGAACAAGTGACAAGTTACCACAATACACCCTAGAAAATCGGCAGGTAACTCCATCAGAAGCTTATGATTATTGAGGTAAATATGTATCAGGAAAAGCAACATATTCTGTAAGTTCCTTGAAAGATCAGTAAAGCAGGAATTAAGATTTCCCTTTACAGTTCGCTCACCCTGCATCAATATAATAAAATTTCTCGAGTTTAACATTTCTTTTTTCAATTTACTTTGTGCCAAGTATCAGTCTCCTTAATACTGCAGCGTTACAGTCTGGCAGGGCTAATTTGGAGCCATCTCCAGAACAACAGCTTTGTTCCCGGTTTATGGAAGGATCTTATTAAATGTGCCAAGGCTACTAATATAAGGCTTAACACAGCAGTGAGATTTCTCATGCCAAGATGTGTACTACTGTGTTCAGATAAATTTTAGTTAAACATTGGTTATTAGGAAAACTGCACTTCTATGATTCAAGCCCAAGTTACATATGAAGACTGTTTCAAGCATATATCAGTTTGATTGTTATTCTTCCTTCAAATTTTGGCTTATAGCATTTATAACTAGTCAGAAATGGTGTTACAAATGTTCAAGCAACAACACAATAAAAACCTTTATAATTTTCAACAACTTCCTTGCTTTTGCAATTGTCCTGCCCAATGATTGTTGCACATTTCATTAACAGTGTAATAGGCAGGTAGGAATCCCTCTTAAAGAGGCCTGCTAGATCAGTCTGAGTGAAATACATTGCCAGTGTCCTTCTCTAATGCAGAAATTCAGTTTCTCTACCAAAACATGCCAGTAAAACAGTGGAAACTGGAATACTTGGGAGATACCCAGGCATTGAGTATTTGGAGAGAGGAAATAGAAGGGGAAAAAAACTATTAACTATGCTTTATTTTGCTAGAAGTATTTGGTACCAGAGTCATAAGGACTACCTGCAAGTGTTCACACTCAGATCCTCCAAAAATGTGTGCTCCAGCTTCTGAAGTACGTAAAGAGCCTCAGCAAACATTCTCCTGTTCTGAAAGCCTTGACTGATTGCAAGGTGAATATCTACCCCATCTTTCTAAACCTTTTTTTTTTTAAGGATAGGGGGAGAAGTAATTAAGGCTAAGGCATCCATCAACTATAGCACCCGTCTGACATTACTCAGCTCTTGTTCAAGGCAACAATACAGAAACAAGAAACTCAAAGTGTATATCTTACCATGTTTATCATCAGCAACTCAGAAGGTCCCATAGAGTCCTTCCACCAGCGCAGTTCAAAATTGAAGCCAATCTTACCACTCCAAGGTACCACTCTCACCATTTGCAGTTCTAAATTACAACTAGATCATAATTTATTAAAAAAAAAAAAAAAAAAAGTCAGTAATCCCTTGCAAAATTATCATATGAAAATAAATATCATATTGACATCTACCTTTTGAAGAATAGGTTACTTACTGTGTCAGATGCTGGGGCTTTCTGCAGTGAAGCTTTGTCCTACAACACAGGCTGAAATTTCTTCTTACTCTCTTAGCTCCTCTTGCACACCCACTCCAGCACAACCTCCTCTCCGAATCCACAGGTCTCCAGTGACACTTGTTTTCTAATCTAGTATCTGCTGGAGAGGTGAAACATGGTCTGCCAGCAGCCCTTTCAGAGTATGAGAGTCACACTAAGAGCACTTTTCTAGTTTTGCTGAGGAGGGTGATGGTAGGGACACAATGGAGCACCCAGGATGGGTGACCAAGACTGGAACTGCCTGTAGCAAAATAGTATTTTTTGATGTCACATTCATTGAGACTTGTGACATGAAATGGTATAGGCATATTGTCCATCTTTAAAGTAGATTTCACCTGGTATTTCTTTCAGCAAGCTGGCTTATTTGTCTGTAGCATAGAAAGAGCTTCACATATGCAGCACCATGGATTTCATTAGCTTGAAGAAAAGAATCTCAAAAGTGTGAGAATGGAAAAAGTGCGTAACCATCACATTTGTTACTAAATGCATGTTCCTTCCAAATAACAACACTGAATTTGATTAGATCAATAGCATTCACAGTCAGATGCAAAATATATAAGAAACTTGGTAAGGTAAGTAAAACTACAAACCTGCAAATCAGAATTAACCTTCATTATTCAGTCATTTTAATTACTTAACAAGAAAGAGAAGTGCATGAAGAAGTTAACACATAATAAAAACTCAAGCACTAATGTATTCCATTTCCAAAGATGAGCAGAGGGAAAGGGAACATCTAAGCAAAACACTCAGTTCTGTCCCGTTGAAATTCTGAAGGCCTCTGAATAAATTATTGCTTATTCACATAGAATATCACAGTATCATAAATACACAGGTTTTAAACTGCAGAGTACCTGATGAACTGACAACTTTTAAAGAATCAATACATTTCCATCATTTAGTCAATGGAAGCATTGGAGACTGTCATTCAAAAAAGTCAAATAAGTTATTTAGAATGCATTAAGGTTTTATACCATTTCAGAAGACGTAGTGCAGGGTCTCAAGACGTGCCTTGGCCTGAGCTGCTTTAGACTGTGATGTCACTCAATTATGAGAAAATTCTTTATCACCTAACTTGATTTAGCTTAGGCTCTGTGAATACCATATGAGGCAAACCTTGGTAGGTACTGCGTAACAGAAAGGTCTTTATACTAACTGAGATTTGGGAACAACACTGAGCCACTTTCAGAGTTTAGCTGGGCACACACATACACATGTAGACACACACACGCATGCACACACACAACACATACACACGCAGACTTCACAGTCTCCCTGGTGAAGGACCCTGGTAACTCATCATGATTTCCCCACCCCCAGTCTTCTTGAGGGAGGCTGAAACTGTTGACTCAGGGCCCAGAGGAACACTAGAAGGGTGAGCACCATACAAGGGAAACTGAGGTAGATACTAAGAAATCTGCTTAGAATAAATTTAACTATATTATTAATGAGACTTTCCTGTAGAAATTAGATAATCTGGACTTACTTCGATTGGATTTTAAATATTTCACTAAGAAACTCCCATAAAGTCCCTCATGAAAGGTGCATATTTTAACCCACAAAAAATTTGAAGTTTCTCTCCCATCTTGATCTATCCTGTTCTTATTCAGGATTAGAGTTTCTGCTGTTCAAGTACTTGCACAAAGTCACTCTCCTTCCCAAGGTTCCTCCTTGCATGTAAGTCAGTGTGTTTTATTATTGTGAAGAGACTCTTCACTTCAAGAGAAGTTGCAAGCCAGTTCCCCCAGTACCTTAAGGTAACAGAGTAGAACATTGAGTATTGTTACTGTATATGTATATACGTATAGAGGCATGTTTACAGGACAGGACATGTTGTGTTTGCTCTGTATGATCTAAAAGCAAATGATTATTCTCTGGCTACTTCAATACTTAGTGAAGTAAGGAGGGGGGCCAGCAAAACCGCTACCATGGACTTCCGGAGGGCGGACTTTGGCCTGCTCAGGACACTGGTCGAGAGGGTCCCTTAGGAGACAGTCCTGAAGGGCAAAGGGGTCCAGGAAGGCTGGACGTTCTTCAAGAAGGAAGTCTTAAAGGCACAGGAGCGGGCTGTCCCCATATGCCGTAAGAAGAACGGGCAGGGAAGGCGACTGGCCTGGCTGAACGGGGAGCTCTGGCTGGGACTCAGGAAAAAATGGAGAGTTTATCACTTGTGGAAGAAGAGGCAGGCAACTCAAGAAGAGTACAGGGATCTCGTTAGGTCGTGCAGAGAGGAAAGTAGAAAGGCAAAAGCTTGGCTAGAACTCAATCTGGCCACTGTCGTGAGAGACAACAAAAAATGCTTTTACAAGTATATTAATGACAAAAGGAGAGCCAAGGAGAATCTCCATCCTCTATTGGATGTGGGGGGGAACGTTGCCACCAAGAACGAGGAAAAGGCTGAGGTACTCAATGCCTTCTTTGCCTCAGTCTTTAATAGTCAGAGCAGTTATCCTCAGGGTACTCAGGCCCCTGAGCTGGAAGACAGGGATGGCAAGCAGGATAAACCCCCCATAATGCAAGAGGAAGCAGTTAGTGACCTGCTACGCCACCTGGACACTCACAAGTCTATGGGGCCGGATGGGATCCACCCGAGGGTACTGAGGGAGCTGGCGGAGGAACTTGCCGAGCCACTCTCCATCATTTACCAACAGTCCCAGTTAACTGTGGAGGTCCCGGACGACTGGAGGCTTGCCAATGTGACACCCATCTACAAGAAGTGCCAGAAGGAGGATCCGGGGAACTACAGGCTGGTCAGCCTGACCTCGGTGCCGGGAAAGATTATGGAGCGGTTCTGCTTGACCAACCTGATCTCCTTCTATGACCAGGTGACCCGCCTCGTGGTTGAGGGAAAGGTTGTGGATGTGGTCTACCTGGACTTCAGTAAAGCCTTTGACACTGTTTCCCATGGCATTCTCCTAGAAAAGCTGGCGGCTCACGGCTTAGAGGTACACTCTTCGCTGAGTAAAAAACTGGCTGGGCGGCCGAGCCAGAGAGTTGTGGTCAATGGAGTTAAATCCAGTTGGCAGCCGGTCACGAGCGGTGTTCCCCTGGGCTCAGTACTGGGGCCGGTCCTGTTCAATATCTTTATCAACGATCTGGATGAGGGGATCGAGTGCTCCCTCAGTAAGTTTGCAGACGACACCAAGTTGGGTGGGAGTGTTGATCTGCTGGAGGATAGGAAGGCTCTGCAGAGGGATCTGGACAGGCTGGATCGATGGGCTGAGGCCAATTGTATGAGGTTCAACAAGGCCAAGTGTTGGGTCCTGCACTTCGGCCACAACTACCCCAGGCAATACTACAGGCTTGGGGAAGAGTGGCTGGAAAGCTGCCCAGAGGAAAAGGACCTGGGGGTGCTGGTTGACAGCCGGCTGAACATGAGCTGGCAGTGTGCCCAAGTGGCCAAGAAGGCCAATGGCATCCTGGCCTGTATCAGAACTAGTGTGGCCAGCAGGAGCAGGGAGGTGATCGTGCCCCTGTACTGGGCACTGGTGAGGCCGCACTTTGAATCCTGTGTTCAGTTCTGGGCCCCTCACGACAAGAAGGACATGGAGGTGCTGGAGCGTGTCCAGAGAAGGGCAACGAAGCTGGTGAAGGGCCTGGAGCACAAGCCTGATGGGGAGCGGCTGAGGGAACTGGGGTTGTTTAGCCTGGAGAAGAGGGGGCTGAGGGGAGTCCTCATCGCGCTCTACAACTACCTGAAGGGAGGTTGTAGCCAGGTGGGTGTTGGTCTCTTCTGCCAAGTAACAGCGATAGGATGAGAGGAAATGGCCTCAAGTTGCGCCAAGGGAGGTTTGGACTGGACATTAGGAGAAATTTCTTTACTGAAAGAGTGGTCAGGCCTTGGAACAGGCTGCCCAGGGAAGTGGTTGAGTCACCATCCCTGGAAGTATTTAAAAGACGTGTAGATGAGGCGCTTAGGGACATGGTGTAGCGGGCATGGTGGTGTTGGGTTGACAGTTGGACTCGATGATCTTAGAGGTCTTTTCCAACCTTAATGATTCTATGATTCTATGATTCTACTTTTTTCATAACCTTGAAAAAACTTATTAAGACTTGAACTATAAAAAGTTGAAGTCTTCAGATCTGGTACAGACACATTTTATTGCATGGAAGACTCCTCCACCTCTGGTCTAATTAAGTAGAAAATTTCAAAGTAAGCAAGCTAAAACTTTATGTTATCAGAAACAATAACCTTTCCATTTTCAGACTTACATACCAACTCTTCTCTAACTGTACTTTTATTTTAGGTTGATAACACCTGGTTCTTCAGGGACCTAGTAGCATTATTCACCTGAAAGGAGAAAATACCAGTATGTATCAGGTAAGCCCTTAGATAAAATAGGTAATCAGTGTCTCATATCAATACAAAAACTTCAAGCTTTATTTTAAAGTATTATGGAAATAAGCAACTTTTCTATTCTTTGTGTTTATTGTTCTGTTTCATGTATGTAACTGACCAAAAAGTAGTATTCTTGCACTACATGTGAATGAATCAGCATGTATTTATTGGCTCTGTCGGACATAGGGGAAGCTTCTAGCAGCTCCTCACAGAAGGCACCCCTGTAGCCACCTTGCTACCAAAACCTTGCCATGCAAACCCAACACACACACTTTTCAAAAGTTATTGAATCATTGGAGCATTTTGTATGCAAAAGCCTTTTTTACATTCATTAAACTTATGCATAAATTTGAAGTATGTCTGAAGGAATAGCTAAAACTTCTTTTTTGATCTCTGTTTTCTGGAGCAGTACAACATAGTGGAGATCTGAACGAGATTCTGAACAGGAGGTCATTGATTTGATTGATGGCGTGAAGTTTTTGTTCTCTTCATTAAACTTGTTATCTCACTGTGGATCATGTGATTTCAGAAGGGCCTCTTAACACCTTTTTTGAAGACACTATCGGAGCTCTGGGAGTACTTTTTTCTTGCCACCTTTGCTTCACAAGTAGAATATGCCTGGTTCTCCGGACAACTCTAATCTTAAAACACATTAAAATAATGCATTTCCTGCCTCTATGATTATGCAAACCAGATTCAAAGTCCCAGAGCGTGTCATACACAATCAGAAAATTGGACATGAGCCTGTGATATCTAATTTTGCAGTAATCCTTGATTTGAGAGTAATCCTAAAACATTTAGGAACCCATATAATATTATAAAACTGCTACATTTTTTACTTTTTACCCTACCCATTATCCTTAAAAGGTGAGGAGAAGACAGAGCTAGAAATGTTCATGATACTGCAATGGGACAATGTTCTGCTGAAATAATGAAAAAGATAATAGGAAAATTATTGTATATACATTTATCCATACCTACAGATTTCCTAATGGAAGATTAGTATTATTGTTGAGAAAAAGTATAAGTAAGTTTAAATGAATTCTGCCAGTTCTCTTTCATCATTTTCATTTATTCTGTGTTCTTTTTACACACTTTGTTTGTCTGTAATATTTAGGAACGATCTATTCCATACCCTTTTAGTTTACCTCTGGCAAATTACCTTGTATCACCAGTGATATGGAAATACAAATGAGCAGTATAAATCTTCTTGAAAATCATTTAAGATAGATTTGTAAGAGCCCCGTTTATGTGAATGTGAAACAAATGAGAAATATGATAAAGCCTGGGAGAAAAAAATTCATCAGAGTGAAGCAGTATCTATGTGATTTCATAAGCAATACAAGAACACTTAGAGGCTTGGAAGTCAGAGATAAGTTAACATCTGAGGAGCTTCCAAAGTCTTAGGATTATAAACCATACAACATTTTCACTTCAGCAGAGCCACTGAACTTTATGACTAAGAGTAAACAAATTTCACAAAGGAAAGCAAAGCAAAAACAATATAAACTTACCTTTTAGGATCTATGCTATCCAGAGACAACAGTTTCGACATGAACAGTCTTAAGACAGATGGAGGTTGTCTTCCAATTGCATCAAGATACTGCAAATCAATCTCATAAAGGTATCTCAAATAAGAAAACAGTTTTGCTTACTTGTAAAAACAAGCTGCATCTGTTTTTGCTTACAGAGGCATGGCCATAATGGCCATTAGTACAGATTGTTTTTTTCTTTGGGTCTAATCTTCATGTATAAAACACTAAGAGAAGCAAAGTGGTTGCTAGCAACAAGATACAGCTCTACAATCAAGTCTAAGAAGTAACTGAAAGGAGAGTTTCCTAGAGATGTTCGCACAATGTATTGCAGTTTTGCACCTCAGAAAACTGCTTGAAGTTAGTGCATCAATATACAATGACACAGTGGACAAGATCAAGGCACAGAAGAAAGTTTATTTTTTAATTCCTCTTATTTCAGACTGACTCATGAAGCAAATATGTTAGAGAGTTGTCTTTTTTATAGTTAGTACAGTACATGAGAAAAAAAGCTATCAAATTAAACTTCCTTGGGTTTGCACTGGGACAAATTATCACACTAAGAACAAGACCAAGAAGAACCTCCCTTCACAACAGCGTGAAAAGCACATGATCACTGTGTTTATGAGGTTGGATTTAAGGATGGACCAGAGATATCCTGCTACAGCATATCACTGGGTTGCATTATTTCTATGGGTTGTTCCTTGTAAATATCTTAATTGCTGTGAGGTGTGAGCTATGCCAGGACCCTGAGCTATGCCAGGACTAGGAGACCTCACCTGAGGCCTTCACCCAACACCTACTGCTTATGGGCCCAGGATTACCATTGAAGCTCAGTCGTAGGGCTTCAGACCCTGCCTGAGCTACAGTTCAGAAATGTGTGACTCCAGCTTATGCCTATGCCTGGCCATGGGTCTTATGGGTCCGGGCTCCGACCTGCAGGCTAGTGATTATTCATGAACTGGTGATTACTCTGTGTGTGACTCTGGAAACTCAAGATTTTACTATTTTAATTATTCAGTCCATCTTTTGTTGGAGGTCACAAGCCTTTAGCAGATTGTGCAGACTGGAACTTGGTTCTTCTGTCACAGTTGCCATGATTCATAGTTCAGGATCTAGTCTCATGTTTTGCTCTTTAGCAGCTTATGGCTCAAATACGCAGCAGAGGCTGAGAGCAGCATAAGCATTGCCATCTTGATTATTTAGCAAATGCGATTTCACGTCTTAAAAGGTTCAAAAATACTCATTATTTCTAGCAGTGTGTATTTTGTTAACTTTTATGGTAGGGGTTCACAGTGGAAAAGACAAATGGCTACCTCCAGAGGTAAAGTGGTCTTTACTGCAACTGTATGGGTAGACATTCTTTCCTCCTAGAGCAAGAAGACCTAAGGCTTATAGGCTAGAAGGTCCACCTCCTGGTAACCTCCAGTCTTCTTTAGATGGGGAGGATTGGGAAAATTAAAAAAACTGAATGGAAACCATTAAGTAAAATAAAAAAATGTAAACTTCAATTACTGCATAACAGGACCCTGTCCTTCACTAATACAATTGTGACTATAATACTGAACTGCATCTCTTTGCGGCCTCAGTTACCTGTTTGTCTGAGAGAGCCAACAACAGGAGCACCTGTAATGCACAAGTACAATAAAGAAAAGAATGCCTTTACTCCACACAAAATGGCATACTCCTTCCTGTGATTTGTGGAATACTTACTAATAATGACTAATTGGAGCTATAGTAAAATTTCATAGGCAGTGTATGACTTCACAAAGTACTAAACTTTTAAATTGAAACTTTAACTAATGTTTTTGATTCTTATGTTGAGTATTCAGAGGAACAATTTTAATATTGTTGGGTACAAATTTGTGGTTGAAGCAGAATCTTAATACCTCCTCTTAAGTTTGGTGTTTATTTACTAGCTTACACATACATACCTATGCACACACCTATCTTTCGATAAAGGATATGCCAGCTGCATGTGAATTGATTGAACTCTGTCATTGAAAAATCATTTATTTCCGTGAATTTTTTTAAGTTCAAATCCTCATGTATAGAAGAGATATTTATCCAGAATGTCTAAACAATATTTTGGACATCAAATAAAGAATTTAAGAGTGACGAGGTAAAGGCAATCAAAGGTAAAACACTATGGACCAACTGATCATAGGGAAATCTTTGTTTAAAATTGAGAGCACAAAAATATGTCAAAGTAACTTATTTCGTAAATCTATAAACTAAATATTTTTTCTTCTCCTCTCTGCAGTTTCTAGTGTTTGATGAGTTCATATTTTCAAGATTAAAATGAGATGGAAGGATATTGGTAGCATAATTGTAGAAAGTTCTTTACTTATGCCAGAACATCTATGTTTTGTAAAGGGAGAAGATTCAAGACATGATTATTGGAGAAAGCAGTCAGCAAAGAGGTTTCCTGGGGATTTAGAAGGTTAAGTAGGTAGAAGATCAAACTGAAACTTAAACTAAACTAAAAGTATATCTTGCTAATGAGCCTGTTGTATGAAAAGCTGATGAAGAGTGGTCAAAACAGAGTAATATGTTTCTCCCTTAAACGTGCAGAGACATGGGGATCAGAAAAAGAGCAGCTGAACTGTAGAAGCAGTATTAATGAGAAAAATAACCTTCTTAAGGGAGCTGCAAAAAATCAATTCCTGAGGCAACTATGAACAAGAATTTCAGCAACCTGCCTCATTAAACACTGATGGATGTACAGGATGTTCCTCGACAGTAAAATACACAAGAGAACTACTCAGCTCTAGGATCCATCAAACTTGTATGGATGCTTTTACAACTCCAAGACTTTGTAGTACTTCAGAAAGTGAAAAAGGTGATCTGCCGCAGGACAGTCAATGGAAGAAATACACAGAGTATATAGTCGTACTATTAGACTGTCAAATGACACTGTTAATTACCCAGCAATAATAAATAATGTTATGGAGTTAAAGAGAGAGTGTGTTATATCAAAACCAAGACTTATGGAGCATCTTGGAGACAAGGATCATAAAGCTATTTTCTTTCTGTTCTGTTTATGGGTCAGACTTCCATAGGTGTACAGGTGTATAGAAAGTGTCAAGAAGTTACTATTTTGCCTCTGTACCTAGAAACAGAAAGGATGTAACTTCATAATATTTCATCCAAATCACTGATAAAATGATTGAGAAAAGAGTTGGTGTAAGTGAAAAGATTAAAAAAAGGATAAATGACAAATACCTCATTGGTGTTAAAAGATAAGAGAAGTTCAATAATGGCTGAAAAAAGCAAGACGTGAGGAGGTGGCTGAGGATATTGATGGGAAAAGAATATTACATTTTGTCAATTTTTCTTTTTAGAGAAATCAGTAATAAGCTCCTTAGAGGCAGAAGCAGAGGAGGAAGTGAACTGTCTGAGGATTGAAATTAATCATAATGAAGAATCTACTGGGATTGAAGATGGGATATTAAGTAAAATTAGAAAAGGTGTGGTTTACAAATAGATAAAGCAGAACCAAAGACAGAAAGGACATTTTCTACTGGTGAAAGTCAAGCTGGTTGTTGGACTTTTTAAGTAAATCATAGCAGAGACCCTGCACTCAGACTAAATAGCCTTACAATCAATTAACCTGTTCTAATTAACCTTGAAGAAATGGTTAATTTATTATATTTACTATTCTCAATTAATGAACATATTATCTTGCAAATTAATTTCTTTATCAAGTTTGTTTGATTAAGTCTCAAGCTTTGAATTCACATTTTAATTTGGCAATATGGACGAAAAATGTGGGCATGCAAATGTAAAACAACATGGTTTGACATTTAAAACAATTTATTTAAAGAGATTCAACACAGAAAACATCTGTTTATTATTTCACAATTGTAATTGCATAGAAGTTTCTATGCAGAATTTGAAAAGCCCTTGAATATTTTAAGAGCAGGAAAACACATTACACTCTCCAGATAATATTCTCTGATTAAATTGAGGCATTCTTTCCTTTCGGGGGTAGGGGGGATGGGGAAGAGAAAAAAAAGAAAAAAAAAAGAAAAGAGGTATTGTAAACATTTACTCAAGAAATACTGCTGAAAAATTTGGCTTTAACACTTATTCTTTATTGCTCCCTACCTCAGGTAGCACACTTAAAGTTGTCAGGTGGCTTTCTATGGCTTGGAAACCAGGCTGCATTGCTTCCCTTCAGCAAACAAAAGTCTTACTTTTGCATATGGTTAGGTGATTGAGTGGCCTAACCTTCTCGGACTTCTTTTTTTCCCTCTTTTCAGGTGTTAATGCATTGAGGATTTTTCATTCAGATACAGTCATTGAGAAGAAAGTGATGTGGCAAATACCTGTTCTGACACTCACCCAGGACTGCGCAAGAGGCAACTCTCCTGCCTAACTCAGTGTAATTAACAGGATTAAGTGGTCAGTTTGTGGCCCTCTGCTGGGATTTTATAGCATAAAACCATCTGCATATCATGCTTAAGAATTTGTGAGTTATGATTTTATACAGAGAGGTTTTATACTATAAGCCATACCTCATTGTCACATATGGGTGTTAGCAACAATAAATTTAGTATTTGAGAACAAAGCTTCCACATATTTTTAAGATTAGAGAGAAAATAATGGATAGCATCCATAACACCCAGCGCTTATAATTCAGTGATGTGTTCACTCAGCAGAGTATATTCAGTTTTATTATCTTTTCATTTTTCTCGTATTCATTATTATCACTATATGAAAAGTTTTGACAAGTTTTCTTGTATTTGACGTCACCTGAAAACAGTTTTCCTCTGAAAAGATCAGAATGACTGAATGTTCAGTCATTTTAAAAGAATAGTCACTGTTCTGTTAAAATGGATGGGAGCTGTCTGACTGGAAAAAGTGAAAAGGCTATCTGCCGCCTATTTTATAAAATATACACTGTGGCAGCAGTCATATCTGTACCGGGAGCCAGTTATCAGTACTCCCAGAAGGAATGGAGTAACGGGAAGCAACTTTTACAGAGAGCCCAGGCCTCTCTTGTTTCTGTTTGTTCTATAGATGGCCCATTAAACAGCGGCTTTAAATTTTTACGAGCGTCTGGGAAAATGTTTACAATTTTTGAAACAATGTTGATCAGCCTTCTAGAGGTTTTGATGGGGATGAGAACAGGATGCTTCCCATGACTACCTTTTTTGCCTGGGAGATCAACATGAAGTTCAGTTAACCTATGGAAATGGATGGAAACCTTTACTGAAATGAACAGCAACTCTCTCCTTTTGTACGTTTATTATTCTGATGTTTTTCATTTAAAAACTGATAACAGAGACACGGATAAATCTATTTTAGACTATCTTTCTTGTTTCTCTTGATAACTTTTGTACTACTTCTGATTTTTCTGTGAAAGTGAGATATCAATTTTTGTGTATTTTTTTAACTGAAATATTTTTAAATGTAATCATGATTCAATTTGAATTGAGATGGAATTTCATCCGTCCTTTTAACTTTACCTGATTGCTTCTTGTACAGCATGAAAGGTTATTGTCTTTCCATTTTACTACAATCCAAAGCAAATCCCTGCAGTTTCTAGCCATAAAGAAGAGAAGTTGCCATTCCTGTTATAACTGTGGTACTGATCATAGAGAAGCATCGTGGCACAATCCTTAGCTTCTGCATAAGCATGCAAGAGCTGAGGTTAGCTGAGATAACCAGCAGCACTGACGCCCTGGCACCACAGCTGTGCTGCTACCATTAAATAAGCAAATTAGAATACACTTAGCTTCCCAGGTTTTTCTTGCATCGCAGCAGTTACAGCAAGTACTTTTGTATTGATTGGAATTGACCAGAAAGAAGTAGCTGCAACCTTTTTTGAAGTGTCATTTTGTTGCACCATAATTAAAATTTAGAAAAATACAAATTTGGATATGAATTTTTTGAGTGGAAGGACTTGAAATTTCAAAACTGTTTGTCACAATATCTTGGTTTAATACTTTTAAAATAAAATTTGGTGTTCATATTGACATTATTTTATTTTGAAATATGCATTTAATGATATTTAAGGATTTTAAACAAAATGTTAAATAAAGGTATTCCTATCCACAAAAAGACCAACATGTCTTCCAGTTGCAAGACACAATACATACCTGTAATTTCAATAATCTAAGTAGATTATTGGCTAAAAATCTCTTTATAATTGCCTTACATTGCTGACAAAATACTTTTTCCCAGCTGTTTGTGATAACAGGTCTTTTTGTTAAATAAAGATAAAAATATTTTATTATGGCTCAGTGGTTTTTCTTTCTGTCTCTCATACATACACACTGTAGCTGAATTAACTTTTTTTTCCACTATATTTTACACATTATCTGTGTTCTCATATACATGAACATATTCTTTCCTATTTTTTTAGACATTTATTTTCTTATTTCTTGACTTAAGAAAAAAAATCACTAGTGTTTTCTGTGCCACAATAGTACTTTCCTTACAGATTTCAAATATTTTTGTAACTGTACAAGTATAACATACAGTGAAGATCTAGAGCATGATCTCCTTTGTGCCATTATTCATGAATGTATCTAGCTGAGGATAGGAAAGCATCGCATTTTCAAGGGTCATAAAAAGTATTAAGATTATCCATCAATATAAGCAAACTGGAGTGGAGCAAGTTCTTGTTCTTAAGTTGCAAATAAAATTTACTTCTACATGGAAGACCCAGCTCAAGACCTATCCACCTCTTATATCCCATTTGAGCTTTTGAAATAGATGTAAAAACTCAGATCATGAGAAATGATCATAAGTCTATTTAAGTCACATACCTGAAATCAATGATCATTTTCAGAAGGTCTTGTCTGAAAGCCTACACACCTTAGATACAAGTTTACACCAATATTTGTCCAGGGAAAACTAGTTGAACTTAATAAAAAGGGGTTTTTTAAAATATAATTTTCCATAGATTCAAAAGAATTATTCTCCTGTGGAAAAGCAAACAAAACAAAACAAAACAGAACAAAACAAAACAAAACAAAACAAATCCACCCTCTATTGGGAAATATTCTCACACCAAATTTTGCATACGCCTTTTAAGCGCAGAGCTAGCTAGAATGATTTACTGAACTCTAGGCAAAAGTGTCAGTTGTTGTCTCTAAATCCAAATATCTAAGTCTGTTTTTCCCCTATTCTGAGTTCTGTTTTTTTACAGAAACAACATCTTGAGAAATGGATTTGAAACTGAAAACATGTCTCCTCTTTATAGAGTTACTGTATTTGAGCAATGCCTGTGTCATAACCTTCTGCTAATGTGCAGTAATGACTGCAGCCAGCCATCATTACTTTTCGATTTCAGGAAGGGGCAGTGCTGCTGTGTTTTCAAATAGCAGAGGCAAATACTAGTTTTTATGGGAAAAAAATGTTCTCTGAAAAAAAAAAAATGTTAAGACTTATACCTATCTCTGTAAACTATGCTACCCATAGATTTTCCAGTATGGCAGAGGAATAAATTTGACATGTAGCAGCTTTATTTTTTTGTCCAAACTTAAGTTTGTCTGCAAAATTTTACTTTAAGGATGGCTTAACCATATTTTTAAAGTATGATTTATTGTAGTTTTCAGTTATCTATTGGAATTATCTTTAAAGAAGGACTTTTTTTTTTCCCCAGGAAGGTTGCTCTCTCATTGTGCCCTGAAACAATCTTTCTTTACATGATGGAAGAGTGAGTAATTTCACATTTGATATCTAATTATGTTAGTATGTGTAATTGTCACATTCACATTTAAAAATATAATGTTAGATGACAGATCTAACAATACTCCTCTAAGCCCTATTTTAGTGGTCCGGTTCCAAAGATACCACTCAGATTAAGTTATTTATATGAATCTGTATATCCAGCTTTGACAAAAGAGATTTTTTTCTTATCTAAAACGTTAAATGGGTTTTCTATTTTTATTGAGAAATGATTGCAGACTCTAGCATGTCTATGACAACGTCTGGTGTAAGAGTGCAAAGAAGTGCATAAGTGTTCACTATGATCTATTATCATTTGCTGCAACATTCGCAGTGTGAGAAGATTTGTCTAGCAAGTGTGTGCAGACCACGGCAGTAACTGCTTGTGCCTTCAAACACAATAATATTTGTTCGGCCTAATTGTTTGCTTCAGATGCAAAATTCCCTGTATTTTATGTCTTTTTAGTAATCCTTTCCAGTACAATTTGACTGAGTTCAGAATGTAGGTGGATAATATATGGTAAATATAGGCAACATAGATTCTCTTTACTTATTCTGGATGCTAGAAAATAGAATGAACTGCTGGATCTGCCTCATTTCAGCCGATCCAGAAAGCAATTTTAAATATGTCATTGCAGTCTCAGCATTTCTCAGAATGCCAGCTAGAATGAGTTGGTCTTTTAAACAGTCTTGTTCGAAACATCTTAAATAATTTTTTCTGCGCACACTTTTAACAGATTGTTGTGTTATAAATATCAAAAAAAGTGACAAACAAAAAATCTTAGTGAAGAATTATTTTTCTCACATTTAAATATTTTTCAGTAAAAGTAAACAGTCCTGATCTTCAAAATGACAGAGTCAGCAGTTTAATAATTCAGAGAGGAAAAAAAATCATTCCTGTGAGGAAGACTGTTTAGAACAAAGGTCAAGGGCAATTAAAACATATGGGTGCATTCACAGACCTGACATCAAACACTTTCTTCTTACACAAGATGTAATTGGGACTCAATAGCAAAGCAATGGCCAGTGCTGGCCTACCACACCTTGTTGGTGATACTTAAAAAAATAGAGGTAGTTATATGATCTAATAAGGAAGGCATATAAAGTGAGGGCATGCTGATATTCCCCATAGCAATAAGATTTTAGTGACAATTAGGCAATTTAAAATTAGAGCTTCTTTTCTAGAGAGACATCTACAAAATGATTTTACATCTGTCAGGAGTTAGAATATGACATGATGTCTTCCATGTTCCCTATGACTACACATCCAGATGCCTTCTCATTTTTTCATGAAAACCAGAGGAAGATTTTTTCTTATCCCAATAGTGACATCCTGTATTTTGAGCATGAGAGATGAGGATCCAAATCCTTGTTCTTCAGAAGGCACTCAAAATTCATCCCCACATTTCAAATAAATTTTCTGACAGTGAAGTTGTCCATTTTGAGCTGAATCTCTGTTAGTTCTCCTGTTGTTCTTTATATACACATGCAAACAACAGTGAAACCCAGAAAATGATGAATAATTGGTAATGCATAGTCATTAACCAGGTTGTAGAAGGCCAAGCTTCAAGTTTATAAGCCAAATCAGACAAAACAGGATTGTGCTTAACTATCTCCATCATCGTCAATGAATGTCCTAATGATTTAAACACAGGTTACTATGTCAGCCACAGCGACATGTAGCTGATCTGTCTCTGCTGATTTTCCAAACAATGTGAGATTAGCTAAGGAATTCATAAATCACACACCAGATTGCTTACAGTCTGGCTGAAAGTTCAACAATACTGTAGTTAAATAGATTTAGCTATCATACAGACAAAAATACACTGGTAGTTCATTAATCTATTAGTCACTCATTAAAAATGAAGTCTAACTATTCTGGGATAGGATAAATCCCAGAACAAATGACCCTGAAATCATTACTCCTATTGCTAAATCTCCAAAGTGTGAAAGATACAACATTTAGGTTTTCTCCCAAATACAAAATTAATGAACCAGGTTAAAATTCAGAAAACAAAATCCTGTTTATATTATATTTTTATATTGTTTTCATAAATTGTATTCAATATAGTACTTTAATAAACTACCTCATACATTGTAAAAATAACACATATATACTTTTCATAATGGAAGCGTGAGGGAGTTCTCAATGTGCAAATACTCCAAAAGTATTAATAGAGTTCTAGGTGCTCCCACTGAAAAAAAAAAAAAAAAATTAAAAGCCTTTCTCTTGGAAAAATTGTTGACAAATTATTTAAGTTATTATAACTTCTGTCCAAAGTTAGGAGTTAGAATTTGACTGTTGAATGAGAAACCAGTGCTTTTTTTTTTCAACTTTTAGATGTGATATGAAATCCATTGATATTTTACAGTCAGTTCTTTTATTAATGTGTTTACATTGCTTTATTTAGTATATTATTGGCCAAATAAATATTGAATCACAACAGATTATTGAAAATGTTACTGATAATGACTTTATGAAAGTAATTTTTCAGTCTTATCCTACAGCATAGACTTTGAAGGCTAAACTTACTCTTCTTATAAATAGACTAATTTCCAGTTGATCTGGGCTCACTTCAGAAATTCAGTTGCAGTCACATAAGCAAATTATAACTAGGGAGAAATCACACTGTAACTACATACCACACATGTCAAATTGAAGACCAACTAATGAGTGGAAGAGAGTGTAGTATTCTTCAGACAATTTCAATCTTAAAAATAAAAGCCCTATGAATTAACCAGCTAAAAAACCTTAAATTTTTTGCCACTCAGTCATGAAACTTTGAAATTTCCAACTCAGTTTCCTTCTTTACAGTTGATAATCCATATAATACCTGAGATATATAGTTTTTATAAAAGTATGTATTGGGGAAGGTATTTCTCTTCTTACATATTTTTCAAATTTCCTTTTCTTGCTAGACATATGCCCTTCCCTTTGTCAAAAACAGTTCTTTGAAAAATATCTAATTTAAATTCAAAATATCTGATACTTTTTCAAAATTATTGGAAATAAATTAATGAACTCTTTCTCCTCTATTTGAGTGGAAAATTTTTAAAGTAGGATAAGAAAATAAAAGCTGATACTGATCTCAGAAATTAATATTTGTTAAATTAAAATTAAAAAAAAACAAACATGACACATCTTGAGATTTTTTTTCTTTTTTTTTTTTAAATCAACTTTCATAATTTATATACCTGAACATGCGATATATCCTTGGCATTGGAGCTGCATTTAACTAAGTAACCTAATTAAACATATGGAGCTAAAGACATGTAACTTATATTTCACATTGAACTGAAACACTATGGTATTCCATTTGCACAGAGTTAGATTTTTAAATCCAGTTATTAACAATGTGTTTTCATTTACATTTGATGAACATTTTTTGTAAGATAATTATCATTGTTTACATTACTGCTGCCTCTGTGTGAGTGAAGCTAGAGTTTAATCTATGTTCTAGGACCCAAAGAAAAAAATTTTCTATTAATATGGAGGAAAAAATAATACAGGGAAAATACAATACTACATTACACATGACATACACTGCAATCCAGACTACTTCATGAAACCAGCATCCAAATACCCACATACCACAGCAGCCTGTATTTGTTTAAATTCCTTAAGCAAATATCTAATTTATTTACACTTCAAAGAAAAGATCAGAGTAATTTAAAAGCAAAAAAAAAAGTCTCTTTAAACTTAAAAAAATAGTAGTAGTTGCAATTTCTTTATTGTGGAAGTGTCACAATATTGTTGTTTCAAGAATTTACATGAGAAACTGTAATGTACTTACAAAGAGAATTTTTGCCACTTTCACTTTTCCACTTTCATACTAAAAATACTTTCATTTAAGCTATTAATTAAATCACTTTAAAATGCTACCTTACAGTTCACAGTTTACCCCAGTATATGAATACTCATATAATGGGTTCCCATTTTAAATTTTTTTAGAAAATTCATTTCTGATTTAAAGCCTAGTCAGAGCAGAATATTTTCTTTTAAATTATTAAGCAAAAATTTAAAATATTTTGCATTATTTGGCAGAAAATATAAGAGCAATTAAGAAATACAACATAGTTTCTAAAAGTGAGCTTGTGTCTTTAAGATATCTAAATCTACCTCAGTTCTTGTATCATCAATAGTAACAGTGACCATCTTGCTTACAGTTGTTAATGCTGATTAAGATGACCAAGAAGTAAGAGAATTTTTTTGAGCTGCCCTGATAACATCTTTAACTGACCTCTTTTTTCTTACAAAGAAGTTTTGAAGAGTGTTTGAATAAGTTTTAATAAACAGGCTGTCAAACATACACTATGTCTCAAACTTACTTTCTGGTGTGTCTGTGGTGGTGGTGGTGATAGTGGTGGCAAGCTCCCCATATTTCAATGACGTTGGTCTAGTGTACGCGATTCTATCTATCTTGGTTATTAGCTAGATGTTTAATTAAGGGTTGATATTCTCAAGTGAGAAACCTATTTGAAGAGGACAAAGATTGTATCTTGTCCAGTAAATAAAAATGCAAATCATTGCCTTTTCCTGTAGTCATCCAGAAATTGTATCATTAATGTTATAAATTAAACAACAGAAACATATCTCTCATACAGGGAAAAGCAGCAAACCACGTATTGATTTTTTAATTTACCAGATCCAGTTCTAGATGTTTAAAATGTTCATCACATCACAAATGTTCATCACATCACAAGAACAAACCATGAATGCAAACAAAAGTTAACAAACTTAAAGAGATTGTAATATTGTGCATCGTATGTTTATTCTTTCTTGCTGCCAGTATAACCAAACTAGATACTTGTTCAGCCAGATTTTTTTTTAGTAAGTTTTAATTTCAAATTCATGGAAAAAATATAGGGAGGAGACCTATACTATAGCTGAAAAATTAGCTATAGGGAGTCAAAGCAAAGTCTGTCTTTCCCAGTGTCCTTTGAGAATAGATGATGCTTACAGCGGAATGGTAAGAACAAAGGAAGAACAAGAACAAAGAAAGACCCTGTCACCCTCAGCTCCCCAGCCCTTGGGAAGCAGCCAGTTCCTCTGCTCCCCAAGCTTAGGCTTTGTATCATCCCTCTTGAACAGCCTAATCTGAACACGTCCTGTGCCACAACCCAGCCTAGGTCTTCACTCCACTGGGAGTTTCACTGAACTGGGAGGGATGCCCGTGAGGACCTGCCCTTGTGCAGTGTGGAACAGATCCTCTTTCTCTGGCTGAACAGAAAAGCAGGAGAGTATTGGAGCTCCCATATCCTCTGAACACACTGTGCTGTGCTACCTGTGTGCTTGATCTATCTCTATAAGACTGTGTCTCAGCTTCTTCCAAAGGCAAATGGCATTTTCTTTGTTTTGGAAATACACTTAGACCTTCAGAATTGACCCTAAGTAGCCTTTAATATATTTTCTCCTTGGAGGAGAAAAATGAAGTTAGGATTAAATGGGTATGATGAACTAAGAGTTCACAAGTTGCTTCTCGTGCGCATGTATATAACTTCTATTAATCACAATTAAACATAAATCTAAAAGCTTATGTTCCCATTAGCTTATATTTTTGAGTATTGGCTCAATCAGGCAAGAAATATTAATCTGCAGATTTCAAGAACTGAAAATAGCCGCATATCCTTAAAAGCAGCCCCACATCAAAAAATCCACACTCCAAGATCTACCATTGAATATTTATTACATGAATTACATTGGTACAAATATATTTGATTCATTCATAGTTTAGAGTTTCACTTTGTTTTTGATAATTTTCAATAACTGTATTATTATAATTGAAAAAATTCTAGAGGTAATTTTGAAACAAAAGTTTTGAAATGGTCCAGAAAAACCCTTTTTCTATTTTAGAAGTGTTAGCTTCTACTTCAGAACCAATCTATGCTCACTTCCTAAATAAGTTCTTCCTTGGAAAATAGATTGAAAAACTAAATTGAAGATAAAAACTGAGCAGCATATCAAACATATTACATCAAAATGTGAAATGTTCTATGATTAATACGAATTTGATTTAAAAAATTGTCATACCACTGCTAATGGACTAGCCTTAATAGGAGGCCAGTCACACAATGCTACAGATGCCAATTCTTATTGCTGATTACCCGACCTCCTTCAAAAGTTACTTATGTCTATATATTTATATCTTCTTTCCTGAAAATCAGGTGTTTTGCCTGCAAAGTAGCACCATTTGTCATCTTGTAGACATTCACAGGTTTTCCTTTTCCATTTCACAAACTGCTTCCTCCAAGGCAGTGTCGTTCATCGACTGCTGCCACTTCATCCTCACATCTCCCCATGTACGCAGCTCTTGAAACGTGTGCCACATGGCAGTCCATGACAAAATCTTCTAGTAACTACTGCAGTCCAGAAGCAATTCTGTCAGATCAGAATGACTGAATTTATCAGACAGTATGATTTAAAGTGCAGAATGTTTAATTCCTTCAATGCACACATCAAGAACCTTGTCTTGACTCATCTATTTTCAGAACTCCTTTTGTTTTTTGATTCTTATGCTGAACTCTCTGAGTTAAACTTTTATTTGCAGATTGGAACTGGCTTAGATTTTCTATCAAAGTTTTATTTGCTGAAAATATGTCTACCGCAATATTGAAATTCACAGTGGGGAAAAGTTTTGATTCATATTTCTTTCTAAAACTGTGAAAGACATTTTTTGGGGGAAAAATTATTTATACATATATTAATTTAGTAGTGTGCCTTTTTTTTTTTTTTGGCAGGTCAAGCTAAAACTATTTGAATGTTTAAGTTTTCAATCCCTCCTACTAGTGCTTTGCTCTGCTTTTCTGGAATACTCAGTCATGTAATGTAGATCAGCCTGTTTCAAGTTATTCTCTACAAGACCATAGAACTTTACACAAAATAACTATTCAATTCTACAGAGGAAAAATGTCAAGCTCTTAACATTTTCTATCACCTCAAGGCAAGAAAAAGACCTTTAAAACTTTTTATAAAGCCTGGGTTGGTCAGGCAAAGATGGAATTTTAAGTGAATTGGCCAGTTTCAAATTTAACTTATGCCGTGGTTTAATCTGGCAGGCAGCCAAATACCACGCAGCCGCTCACTCACTCCCCTCCACCCCCAGCGGGACGGGGAGAGAATCAGAAGGGGAAGAGTGAGAAAAACTCGTAGGTTGAGATAAAGACAGTTTAATAGAACAGGAAAGGGAAAATAATAATGATAATGATAGAATATACAAAACAAGTGATGCACAATGCAATTGCTCACCACCCGTGCTGACCAATAACCAAGTAGCGATCGGTACTTCCTGGATCACGCCTACCATTCATATACTGAGCATGACGTCTCATGGTATGGAATACCCCGTTGGCCAGCTGAGCCAGCTGTCCTGGCTGTGCTCCCTCCCAATGCTTGTTTTGGTTTGTTTGGGTTTTTTTTCCCCTTGAGCTGAATGTCCTTGACTAGCAGGGTACTTAGCAACAACTGAAAACATCAGTGTGTTTTCAACATTCTTCTCATACCAAATCCAAACCACAGCACTAGGAAGAAATTTAACTCTATCCCAGCCAAAACCAGGACAGCTTATGTCAGAGGGTGTTGAACTAGTACAATCCCAAGTGCACTTCATGCATCTGGTCCACCCATCCAACCCTGGGCTGACCCTGCCATTTTTTCGTTCCAAATCATGTTTGCAGGTTTCCAGGCCATAGAAAGCAAGATTCAATGCACTTTTCCTTCTGATGTAGAGATCACACAGAGTCACATTCGAGAGATTGAAATGAGTCTGTGGAACAACACTTTTAGATACATCCAGACAAACAACAGAAATAAAGAATAATGAAATATTAAAGAATGTTGTTAAAAGGTGTTGGCATGGTGTAAAGAAATCAGACTCACTAGTCCTCATACATAAATTTAGACCTTCCAAACCGTAATCTTAATTATTCCAATAAACACCACAGACACACACTTTTTGGTTTATGACCTGAATAGAATTGCATGGGCTGTCCATGTTACTTTTGGAATATTTTGAAGGCAGAGGTAAATATGAAATTGACAACAATCTTGTGATAAAGAAACTATCCTTCTGCTTACAATTAAAGACTTGTAATCATTCAGGAATAACTTTTTTAAAAGTTTTCAAAATGCAGATCTCTGCTTGCACCGTTTCCAGCTTCTGGAACATTTAAAGAAAAAATGGAAGAAGATATTAACATGGACTAAGACTACGTTTCCAAAGAGTATAGATTTTTGCATTTATCCCCAATTTTTCCTTGTTTTAAGAAAGAAAATACAGCAAATCCAAAATTCTATAACCTGTTCAGTAGGTGTAAAGACAGTAAAGTACTCCAAACACCTGCAAGTTTCATCTTCATCTCTTTCTCGTCAAAGTATCGTATTTTATAATATAACTTAATGTTTGACAACAGTATTGATGAAACATCAAATATACTGGTGTACAAAGCTAGGCAGAAGAAAAGGCAGAAGGAAATTGCTGTGTCAAGATGTAACACCTTTTAAAGATGAACTTTTTTCTATGATTCTATGATTTTTAAGGGTTCTTATGCTTATGCAAAAAAAATGCAACAGTGACTGCAGTGAGTTTGAATTTCAGATATTTGTAGCTGCTCTTGGACTCTTGGTCCTCAATATCTGAATAAACAGAAAATACATTATTAATGTACAAGCCACATTTCATACATATTGACATACACAAGCATATTTCATGCACGCAGAAGCTTTATAAGCAACAAAGCTATATCCTTAGTTGTATTTGGATTGAATAGTATTTACTAGTTAATTAGTCTTCAGATTAAGTTCCGTTCAAACTCTAAAAATACTTTTCTCAGTAATTCTTAACCTAAAAAAAAAAAGACCCTGTGTGACGTTCAGAGCAGACGTTCTCTGTTTGGACGGGTGACTCTAACATGAAATGTTTTAAGAACTGAAGCTAAAATTGGATATTTTACATGAATGATACAATTCAAATATTGTGAGGTATGGCAAGTGTACAGTTTAAAGATCAAATATATATTTCTGGTCACCATTAGGTTTTTAAGTCACAGTGAGGGGCAAAATAAGCATTAACAGCAACAAAAGCCTCTGCTACAAGCTTTATCGCTCACAATCCTTCTAAGAAACCAGATTCTGAAAAAAATATTTGCATTCCCAACTGATCCTGGACCTGAATCCAATATTTCTCTAAGCTTTTTGTTCCAGTTTCCAGTGAGTGTTAGAAGACTGTATTAGTTCTCAGTGTGACCAGTAAAATATCCCAGACACTAAGGTCCTGTTAGACATGGCTGAGCAGCTGAGCAGCTCATGGAAAGATAGAGCTTGACCTCGCAGGTTACCAGAAAGTAGCTAATGGTTTGGGTTCTTCATCTTCAGTGCATTCCCCAAGCAGGTGATATACAAGCTTTTTTTTATTTACCACCACCACCTCTTTTTGAAGAAACTTGAGTCCATTACCTTCCAGATCACTGAGAACTCACTAGTTGTCAGATTAAGGCTATGGGGACACAGCATCCTCACCCCTCTGGCCAAAGGTGCTCAACTTTCCATGGAAGTGTGATATCACAATCTACAATATTTTGTCACGTAGGAAAGTAGCCTAATCACTTCAGAATTGTACTCACATTCTCATTTTTAATTTTTCACAATTACTATGCAACTATTGTATGTTGAACTGCTTCGAAAAGAGAAACCAACTATACCTTTAAATACCATCCAAGAACATCTTATAAGATGGTATTTAGGGCCCTGTTCCAGGAACGGGAATGGTGAATATAAAAGTCCTTAGGCAGAAGAGGGACAAAATTCAAGGTTTAAATCATGGGTGAACATTGGAGGTTGTGTTGGAAACAAATTCGAATTTCTGTCCTTGTGCCCTCGGTGCACTATTGTTCAGCGGAGAGATTCACATCCTCAGATATTCCAGACAAATCTCTAAACACAGACTGCTTACACTCTTTTTTGGTTGTAATGTTATGACTGCCTACAGAGGATGGTTACATGTCATCAGAAAACCTGATATGATAAAAACACAAGCTGGATAAGATATATCATTTTTCAATTAACACTGAACAGAAGATAAAATTGAAACAAAAAATGAGTAACAGATACACACATAGATTTTTGTTATTTTCCATCTCTTTTTTAATAGAACTCATCTTTCAAATCTCCATAAATTTTGATAGACCACATGCATCAATTGACAATATTGAATTCATTTGAAGATCATAATTTTTAATTAAAGCTGCTCTTTCTATTTTTCTTTGCTGCCTATAGCAGATCCAAGTTACTCAAGTGCAGTTATATTCAGCTTTGACAGCTCAGTATTATAATTATACAAATGTTTCATTAGAATACTAGGTAATTGAAAACTCTTACTTGTGAACTGTAATCTTGGAAAAAAGCACTAAAACCAGCAATTAAGGTCAGGTTGGACGGGGCTCTGAGCAAACTGATCTAGTTGAAGATGTCCCTGCCCACGGCAGGAGGGTTGGACTAGATGACCTTTACAGGTCCCTTCCAACCCAAACTATTCTATTCTATTCTATTCTATTCTATTCTATTCTATTCTATTCTATTCTACTCTATTCTACTCTATTCTATTCTATAACTGCGTATGTTTATACACATTATATTTTTAGAAATAATTAAGGATTCCTACTCTCTTGGGTACTGTTTTGAAACCACAGATTATGGGGTTGAAATAAAATTTCAACTTCAGTGCCTTTAAAACTTAAAATTCTGATTTTTGGAGGCCAGATAAGGCCAGATGTTGAACACAATGTCATCTACACATAGATATTGTACACCATAAGATGACCTACACCATAAGATGAAAAACTCTTAACTGCCTTTCCTGCTTTTTTTCCTTTTGAACAAAGAGTACTGCTATTTTAATGTAATAAGAACATTAATGTAATAAGAACATTAGTCTGAGCATAATGGCTGGTGACTTTGGGGTTAGTTGATATTATTCGACCATTATTCTACCATATGTAATTCCTGAACTTTCAGGTGAGTTGAGAGGAATTTTGGTAAGCTTAATATGAATTTGTGCATTCTGACACTTTAAGACTCCTTTAAATTAACTAAGACAGATTCTCAAGGTTATTTAGGTACCACTGGAATGGTGTCTAAATCCCACTAATCCTACTGAAATCATGAGTTATGGGTGTATATATCTTTGAGGATATGAATCTAAGTAGAGCAGAGCTAAATGGCAGCAACTCCATTTAACAAGCATGGTGTTATATGAATAATCCCCTGGGGGAAGCTGAACAACTTTTTGAATAAAGTGTTATTCTATTTGAATAACAGTATTGTAATCTGGACCTTTTTGATTTCATCCTGTTATCTGCTGTAATGAAAGCAGTAAGGCACACACTTTGAGATGTCATAAGAGTGCTTACAGCTGCAGTATCATTTTGTTACATACGTTATCAGTCGATTTTACAGGATCACTACTGATGCAAATAGAGATCCTTTTCCTCTCTTTTGAAGGCTTCATAAAATATCAAGAACAGAAATGAAATCATCAACAGAAAACAAACAAACAACAAATCAAAAATGCAGTTCTGAGACTAAAAGAATACATTTTTCCTATTTTACTGTATATTTTATCTATTTACTATTATTAGTAGTACACTGTAGTTAAAGTATCAAATGTACTTATGTACTTGTCTCAGTTCCAATTTATTTTAAGACAGAAAACACAAATAAAAAGATGAAATAAGTGTAAAATGTAATAAACCCTTCTCCCACTACAGGTGACAGCAACCTATACCATTACTTTGCCTTTCGTTTGGTTGTAATACTGTGTAGAAAGCATCCCATTAAAGCTCAAAGTGAACCATAATCTTACAGGAACATTTTATAGTCAATCACCTCTCTTTGTCTAGACAATGTTTTCTTTAAGGCCTTTGAAAGTGATCCAATAGCTAAATCATTTTTATAAAGCATGCATGCCATAAATACATTACAGCTTTTTGACAGATCTATAAAAAATTAAAGTCAATTAGCAACCCCAATAATTGTTCAGTGACCTTTAGCATATCGTAAACCTATATCTGCTTGCCATGAGATGACTACCCTTTTCTAGAGCTATAATGAATGATTAAATCACTGAAACTATTACATAGAAAATAAAAAAGTCACTAAATTACTATGAATAGTTATTTATGATATGAATAAAATACATACATCTGTGTGCAAATAGTTAAATGAAGTACCTAGAGTTTTGCCACGCCTCTTAGCGATACTTGGAGTTGCAAAACTACACACATTCAGAAATCTTTAAATAACTATTGATGTAAGACAACTTAATGGGTAAAATGCAAGACACAGAACTTGTTATCTCATATTTAATGTGCTGATAGAGCTATGATAAAACATACTGTTCATCCCTTCAATATCACAGCCAATATAATGAGCAGCAGAGATGGAATGGGAGTTACATTTCTTTCTTTCAGTTACATATGTCCTCTGTCGTTGATGTTGCCTTCTGAAAACATCTTTTTTTTGAAGCATAATGAACATAATGGAAGAAAAAAGCTCTCCTGGTAGCTGTAGGAGATCAGGAATTCACCCTGGGTATGAGTGACAATGTGAATATATTTTCTCTCTTAGGTGCAGATACGATGCTCACAACTGTTCGTTTTTTCTCATTTTGATCTGGGGAAGATAGAAGCAGGTGCTGTTTTGTAAATCTACACCCTTTACCGCACATATCAGCGTTTTTCCATTCCGGAAACTGAGATATCTCTTCGGCATTTTGCTGTTTTTCAGTTTGCTAGTTTCTGTCTTTTTGAGAAGTGTGTTTTCCAGGAATGATCCCTGAGTTTATCCCCAACAGAAAGATGGAAATGTAACTCTGCCTCTAATGGCATTACACGTTTCTACCCCAGAGCCTGTTTTCATGATAAGAGGTCACGTTCTTCCCTCCGCTTGCATTTTTTCCAAGACTGTGTTGTTTCCTTCACAACACTAGGTCTTCAATTCTCCTCAAAGTGAGAATTACTTTTGGAAAGCTACACAAATGATTGCAGATTACTTTCCCTGTTTCCAGCAAGGGTGGAGAGGGCTTTATACAGTGGCCCTTTGCAAAAGGGCACTAGATTTGGGCAGAGGATCCAATACTGGATCCTCATGGAGACACGGTGGTATGTGCATCAGCTATGCTGTATGACCTTCGGGAAATAGGAAAGTGGGAACTCCAACTGATAAAAAGAGGCAATCCTTTTCCTTCCCTCCCTCCCCAACACCAAACAAAGAAAAGACATAATGCTATGTATTGTTCTACCAAACCTGTTTTGTCAGCTTCTGCAGGCACAGACTGTCTAAGATCTGTGTTAATACAGGGTTGACTGCAATGTTGACTTTTTGTTTAGAGTTTGGACCTTTCTGCAATAGAGGTGTTTAATAAGGACAATCTCAAACCGTCTTTTACTGTGTCTCTCCATGTTCAGTATTGCTCTTGACAAATTCCTGATCTGGAAGTCATGCTGAAACATGATTTTCAGCTGGACTTTCAAATAAGTTCATTAACACATACTGAAACCTGAAAATAACAAAATCACTTGCTAATGATAAGATTTTTTTCTTTATGCACAGAATTACTTTGGCAATTGCTCACCAGATGTTAACTCATAACCTTGTAATTTTAGCTTCTGTGTCCTCTGATCATTTCAAAGCTTTGTTCTCATCCAGACTAATGACCTTCAAATTCTTTTGAGACCTTCCTGATTCTCTTGGTTTTCCACATTAATTTGGGGTCCAGAGGTAACATTCTGGCCCTTATTGTAGTCAGAGGAGTATTTATAGTGGTTGCTGAAATGCAGCCACGATGTTGAATCATTTTTCTTTCCTTCTTCTTCCGTTCATTCTTCTGTCCTGCTTAGGATTTGATGAATAACATATTCCATTACACTGTTGGCAGATCATAAAATGTGCACTCTTCTTTTTTTTTTTTGTCCTTAATATAAGGTATTCAAAACAGAGATGACACTTAACCTATTATAGTTAATAAATGTTTATAGATCTTTCAAAATATAAAGTGAATGAACTCTGCTCTGTTTCCTAAACCCTGATTCATCAGTATGAAATGGAAAGGCATGAGAATTTTACTTCAATATTTTATAGGTGCATTTTTCAATATAAGAGTAGTTGTCCAAAGGAAGTCTTTCTAGTTAGTATCTCATCTTTGGAGTAGATAAACAGAAAGCTCAGTATCTCAGAGCTGGTGAAGTATGTTTTAAAAAATATTTTAATAACAAATATTTTATGATAGCTATGTTACCCTTTTATTTGGGACAGACTGAGGAAAATTCAGTAGATCAATGAAGACATTTTGACCTATATATCTCCTGAATTTTCATTTAATTACTTACTTAGATAATTTATCTTGGCTTTTTATTTTATGTATCCTCTCAGAGCAAATAAAGATGAAAAAACTTCTGATAGCCTCAAGCAAAACATATAAACTTTCAGTATTTAGGCTGTCCTATGCCACAACCCTGACAATGTGGAAACACTAGAAACGTTAACTTTTAGGTTTCCAAGTCCTGGCTCAGCATAGGCTTTTAGAGTTTAAAGACCAAGACTCTGGGAGCTCCAGATTCTCTGTCACAGTCAGAAGCTTTGAAGCTCAGACTGTCACACTGAATTTTCTGATTATTTCAGACTTTTATTTCAGCAGAATGTTCTATTTAAATTGTCTTAAATTACTTTAATTTTTCCAACATTTCTTGCAAAACAAATATTCCAACTATAATTATAATTAGTTTGATTTTTTTAGTTTTGTGACTGATTCAAAAGAAAAAAGAAAGTGTTCTAAATGAACAGTTAATTAAAGGAAACCTTTGCAGTATTTCTAGAAATTTAAGGAGTACTGAGGACTAAACATCAAACATTGCTTCGGTCATTTTTAACAAAACTGTATAAAAAATGGGAAATTAAAAACAAGATTTCCAACTTGGTTTCTGTTCTGTCATTCTCCAACTATTGGCAAAGCTGGAAGCACTAGATATTCCTTAACTCTCCCATTAAAATAAGTAGTCTTTTTAAAAATAGCAGACTGGGACCTGATACGAAATTTCATAGAGTTTCACACCAAGGAAAGATACGCCTACTGGGAGCTTCCGGTAACTTACGAGTTATACTGCAAAATAGTAAGAAACTGAAAGCATTTTTCAATATCTTTTGAGTCAAGGGTAAGTTTCCACATATTCAGGCCAAGGTAAGACTGCATTTGTCACTTGTGGTTCTGACAAGTGCTTTTAGAAGAGAAGTAAAGTGAATTTTTCAAATATCTTTTAAAAGCTATATCTGGAATTAGTTTAAATAATAAATACATAATTTTTCTTCTATATTTTTACCTTGACCTTGTCAATGCATGCACTGAATTGCATGAAGGGGTAATGTTGTTTCATGAATGCTGTCAAAGAGAAAATAAATTCTGTGCATCTGACTTTTTGAAGGAACATAGTGATACATCATGGCCTTTTGATTGTGGTAAGGAAAGTCAGGAGTGCCAGAACATTTTATGAACTTTTAAAGTTCTATGGGGCAGAATTTATTCAGCTCCTGCAGTAGACGAGAAGAAACATTGCTTAACTTTTAGCCACATTTATAAAGTTGAAGAGAAATCACATCATAGAAAATCAGTCTTCATATTTATCCAGAACCATTTTGACTTTTTTTTTTTTACCCTTCTGAGTGAAGGACTCAAGAGATCTCTGTGGCTTTGACAGGGTGCCATGTCCTTTTTCTATGCCACAGGCCTCTCCATCAACTGCCAGAAATGTTCAGAAAATACTTAAGGATTAACATTTTCACTCCTGTCATTGTTGTACTCCTATGGTTCCATGATCTCCAGTCCGTGTAAGCAATTACCACTCACGGTAACTAAAGACTGAATTAGATTCAGTATATTCAGAAGAGAAGGGTCAGGAATTGAGTTCATAATGAAAGAGACCAGCCATTCTATTTTCCAACGCAACTCTGTTCAGACTTCTGATACCCTAACCCCCACAGGACATGTGCTGAAACTCAGTTGAAGCATCAGCATAATTATGCTGTATAATGTTGACATGCAGTCTTTCATTTTTCATCTAGAAGTGCAAATCAATATTGCTGCAGCACTATAGTGATCTAAAACGTGATTTCAGACAGCCAGAATTTCTCTTTAAATAAAGAACAGGTTACAGATAGGACGAACACAGTCCCTTGACTCTGAAAGTAATATTCAAACATGAGAGCAGAACTCTTTAATCTTCCCAGTGGAAATACTTCTTTATCAAAAACTTAGAACCAGAATCTGCCACATCTACATTAAACAGAAGTCTTATGTGAGATAGAAAAATAATATCATGAACAACAGTAAACGGGATTTGATTTTTGGGAAAAAGTAAAACAGCCTATTTTGCAATCCTGATATTATAAGTAACTGTTCAGCCTTGCCCCACCACCATTCTTTTATACAAAATCAGATGGAAATTGCCATTTCATGTATATTTCTTTTCAAAAATTTTGTTCAACATCATTCCGGTTTAGTGCAGAATATTTACTTCTTTCACTGCCTCGAGCACTTTTTTCCATAATATTAATTCAATGACTTAGAGCATCAAGAAATATCAAAGACACCATTAATTCAAAGAGCTTTTCTTTCCCTTGCTCCTAACTAGGCTTCTGTAAGGCCTGACGGAATATAAAAAGAAAAAGCAAAAGGTAAAAAAGAGACTTATTACCTTTCCTTACCCCATCACCTGAACAGTTTTATACAGCCTGGATTAAAGCAGGTTTCTTAGGTCAAGTAAAGTAAAGTAAAAGTTATGGTCAAATGCATCATTGCAAAGTTAGATTGTACCATGCTTTGATAACAGCATAATAGTGGTAGAGTGGTAAAAAGTACCGTCAGGATGAAACAACTTAATTTACTTGGGAATTTTGCAGATTTTCTGGAGTATAAAACAGTGCGGGACATAAGCATGTTACCTAATAAGAACAGTAAATTTTATATAACCCGTTGCAGAAAAAGAATAAAACAAGGACGTCTCTTGGTAACTTAGAAGGTATGGAGTGGAGGAATATTTTTCTAAAAATACGTTTGTTTTGGAGATCCAAGCTATTGTTTTAGAAGCATGAAAATACAGATACAGTCGTACCTGGAAAGACAGGTATTTCTAAATTATTCAAAAATATGTATTTTATTAAGATACTTTCATCAATTATAATAAAGATAATAAAGTTAACTCGGTAAAATACTGATATTCACTCTTCATTGTGTTAGGTTTCTAATTTCTTAATTATTTTTAAAAGTGGCATCAATGTTTTTAACTTTCTTTGGTTTGCTTTCAACAATACATTATTCTGACATTATATGACACAATGATACCATAAAACCATCAATCATAAAAAATGACTTGCAAATTCCTCCTTGAAAGACAGCTTGTTGTGGGCATTCTGTGTTGCTGCACAGATTTGAAAGACTAATCGTCCTTTTCTTTTTTTTTTCCTTTTTTTTTTTTTTTACAAATAACATAATGTATAAAAATGTCAAATATCTCATTTCACATTTATGTAGAAACAGAATTTGATTTCTGTTTCCTTTGGATTCCTTATTTTAAGAACTAATAGTAACAGTAAATATCAAAATATTTCATGTGCATTGTCATTATTTTTTGTGATAATTTACATTACCATTTAAAAAAAAAAAGGTTTTATTGTTTTGCTTTTACAAAACAGTTCCTATGGATTCTGTTGTCAGTAATTATTATAAAGAGCTCAAAAAAAAAGTTTCATGCTTATATCCTAATAAAAAATGTTGAAAGACTTAACTGAACACAATTCATGATAATATATATTGTAATGAAGATTCACACTTTCCTTTAATTTTAAATAGAAACCTTATTTTACATGTGAGAAGCTATTTTTGATTGAATTCAGTTTTACTATTTGAAAAAATTATACACATTTTCTAAAGCTTCTGCCTAATTTGAGTTCCCACATAACCCCTACAGACTTCAATGCCAGATATTAAGAATGCCTTCAGGTAGATCCCTGCATGTGGGGATTTCAGGTATTTCTCTATGTATATAATGTTGCTGCTAGAAATTTTGGATAGAATATTCTAAGTAAAAACCGAAAGTTCTAAATTTTGGAAATGCAACTTCTTAACATTTTATAAGAAAAAATTTCTTCCATTATTGTATTTTATGTTGTATTTACATTTTTATAAGTCTCAACAAGTAAGTTGTCATGTCTAATAGTGAAGTTTGATCCTGCACATTTGATTCTGGATTAATTCTGTAAATGTTTACTTCAGCTAATTAATCAGGAATCTGCTATGAGTATGTGAGGTACTCTCAGGCAATCAATATATCAGAATATTAGTGATTTTTTTTTTAATATTAGTGGATGCATCCTGTCATCACTAGTCCTGTCTCAGAGGTGTCACTCCAAGAAAACCGTTTGATTTATACCAGAACACAAATCCTAAAAGCACACATTTCTGCGTATTGCATTGTTTTAGCTGTACGTAGTATTGACATTGTCTGAATATGTACAAAAACTAACTATAATGTGAAAGGTTTAAAAGATTTTCTTTTTTTTTAAGCTACCTAATAATACATTATACTCAGTACTCAAGTACTCAGAAGTGGTGTAATTCACCTCATCTTGCTATGTGTATGAATATATCACGATATATACATTTTGAAGCAGAATTCCTCACACTAGTATACCAGAACCCTAATCTATCTTTCAATGTTAATGTTGAAACAATATCAAGCATAAGCTGTCAATTAATTTATTCCAAAGGATGTTTCTAACATTAGAGAAAATATTTTAGTAGCTTTGGCAGAGCAAGAATAGAAAGAAATGCTACTGGTTTTAAGACAGAGCTTGGCATTTATAAGCATGATTCTTAACATTGATAAATCTGAGGACAAAAGTTGAACCTGATGGTCCAGAAAAAATCTTCCAGCCTTCTACATTTAGTGGTTTTAAGCTCTAAACTGTAAGTGATGAAGTAGCCTCTGTAGGAATAACAGATGCCAAAAACTTAATACTATAGAAAATCTAAGAACTTCATTACTTTCATTTTACAGTTTTTCAGATTTCACCATTTATGTTGTTATCAATAAATGAGAAATCTAAAGCAACTAAAACAAGTTAAGGTGACACTGTTTAAGATACATCTTTCAGAAACATTTTAAAACACAATATAAAGTCGGGTCAGTATCAATTTAAAACAAAGTTATATACAGAAAGTAAAATTCTGAAGCAGATTTCCAAAGGTGGTTGAGAGATCAGGAGCCTTAATTTCATTACAATGGAACTGGATATAAATTAAGGAACTGCATGACAAAATAGGCAAATACCAAGTTTAGAAATTTTAACTTGTAAGTCCCACGTGTTTTGTATGTTGATATTCCTAAGCAGATTTAAAAGAATACTAGTTCTCCTTTAAAAGTACTGCATTTACAGTTAATACTGTAATATATTTGAATATATATGAAATATATTTCATGGTAGCCACTGAACATCCCAAGAGGATTTTCATTTGTTGTTGACTTTTTGTTGAGATTTCAGGGTGTAAATGAATGTTCGCTAGAGTTGGGACAAAGCTGATGGAACATCTTAGTGAATACTAACATTAGTAACAATTTTCACTTGTTTGGTTGATAAAGTTCCAGACCTGGAACTTTTAACATTCACAGACAAAAAGTGGTAAGGAAGAAAATCTCTCCACTACATTTTTCCCATTAGCAAGGTCTCATTTTGCCAATTCATCATTGAGACATTCAGAGAGACAAAGATGGGAAATTTGGAAGAGAAGATAAAATTCAAGGGCAGGCAAATAAAATTGCAAATAATCTCAGCAGCAATGAGTGTTGAAGACATATAAATACATTTGACCAGTGATTTGAATGCTAACTTCAAATTTATACATGTGTAGAATTGCAGAAACACCTTTAGTTTTACTTCCAGTGAAGCAGAAATATTCAGGACTGGTTATCGAAAAATATGCAAAATAAAAGTAACATAAAGAATAAAGCTGTATAATGTTTTTCTTTACATTATAGAAATTTCACAGATAAAGCAAACTACAGGAAGCCTTATTAACAGAATTTTGAATTTTTATTGTCATGAAACACATAAGCTGTACACAATCTATTTGGTGTCAATAGGGGAAGAAAAAAATTAATACATACTTCTGCAGCATAGAATAACTACTGCAGAAAGGTATACTCCCTGTCATCTTAGAAACAAGAATAATTTGAAATTCCTTAAAACTGAAAACTGCTGAAATGCAATCAATCAGAAAGGTTCTTACGGTAAACATGAAGCAATCTTGGGTAAGATTACAACCATACTCCCTGCAAAATCATCTGAGCATATTTTCCAGCTAAGGCAATATTTTTCTTCGACAAGGCACTTTACACTGTCTACTTATATTGTCTTTATCTCAAGCCTTCTCCAATTTAGAGAGAAACCTGACTTTATTTGGTAATGCAGAAGGGAAAAAAAATTCTTTGTAGATTTAGCTTTGCTCATTTATTCCAACACAGCCTGCTATATTACAAAACTAAGCATTATACTTTACAGAAATGTTCCAAACTATCTCATAATTACCTACTGACTACAACATACAATGACTATACCCTTAATTAATTTGCATCTAAAACAGAAGTCTGCAGTGTGTTGTTATTGAAATTAAAATTAATGTCATCATAGATCCCACCCATATTGACATTAAATTGTCTGTGAATTCATTTTTGAAGGTCATAAGCAAATGGAAAAAAAAAAAAAATTAGATCACGTCACACTTTCCCTTACTTATAGTAGTATAAATATATTAGATGGGGAAAGCTTCAGTCTCGCTGATAGGTGCAGAAACCACTAAACTCTGCTGTACTGAAATTCTGTACCATATGCAAATTTAAAAATTAAGTTGTCCTTTATTAACATTTTCTCCTTTAAACTGCCTACATGATTCAGTCTAATGCACAAAACAGAGGAGTCTTAAATTAAGTCCAGAGGCTTAGTTCTTCTGAGTAAGAGCAGAGGCAATTTTAGCCTGGCTTATTCTTCATATCCGTTCAAAAACTCTAAAGTTCTCAGAGCTTTAGAACAAAAGTCAGAGTGACGGGTGTCATTTGAATTGAACAAATGCCATCTAACTGTCAAAGTATTGACTTACATCAGCCAAGCCAAGACCAGGATTTGAAATGAGGTGGACAAACTATGAGGCAGTGGGAGCTAATCGTTGGTATTTCAGAAACCTTACTTCACAGACTACATGAAGGTTGCCGTTTGACAAGCCCTTCCAGCTCAACTGAAGTTATAACTCTTAATATGCTCAATGTTAGTTGCAAAATAAGTATTTTACCATCTGTCCCCATTTGCTGGGGACAGCATCTTGTTTTAGTGACTGGCATCGACAGTTCCTAACTGAGCAGAATACTCCTTGCTTTACGTTCAAAACATCAATGTGTACTAGTCAGCACAGACATCCCAGAGTGGCATTGTGAGTTACTTTCCAGGCAGCAGTTTTGCCTCTGCCCATGCACCATTTCACCTAAAACCAGACAAGAGATTTTTAGCAGAACTCAGGCAAATCCCTTCACAGTTTTGTCGATGACAGAATATGACATTGCTTACCGCTTTTTGCACTGAAAAAATAATTACATTGTTCACTCCGCAACCAGAAACATTGCAGGGGAGAAGGCGATTGAACACAGACTTTTGGATTCACCTTTTTTGAAATACATGTATGATAATCAAAAGTGAATTTGGACATACTGGAAATCAATGGTAAGGCTCACATTTAGTTCAAGGGGAACAGAATTTCGGGTTTTTTGTTTCATCATTTAAGGTTCTGGAACTGGCACCTCATTTTATGAGGTGGCTCAAAACCCTTGTGTCTGGCACCAAAGATGCGTGCAAATGCTCTGTACTCCCTAGGTTCTCAGTGACTTTTTGCTAGGAACAAGAGGTGGGAATAACAGAAACCGTAGTGGATCACCCCCAAAGCCCATCTCCAGCACGCCCAGCCCTGTAAGTGGGCAGTATCAAATGCTCTGGAGAAAGTGGCAAGAAACTCCACACTGGACCCATTGTCATTCTGTGAATTGAAAAACAAGATTATATAAATTTAATGAATTATTTAACTTTTCCCCTCATTCTTCTCATACTGTTTTATCTATTAAAAAGTCTTTGTATTTTTATGTAAAAATTAAAATCCTATCAAGCTTGTACTAGGCAGAGAACAGCAGGAGCGAGCTCCACCAGAGGGGAAGGGAGACTAGGGTCTGAGGTGGGCAAGGGGCCCCCTTCACCAACAAGGGAACAGTCCCACAGGACCTGAGCAAGAAAAGCAGGGCAGGTTTAACAATGATAACTGGGGTCATCCAAGAGTGTAGATCACCAGAGAAGCCCAGAGCAATGAGGCAGGTCCAGGTCAAGCCAAGAAGTCAAGTCAGTTAATGAAAGTAAGGATTTGGTCCAGCAATGGGAACAAGGGTCAACCAGTGTTCCCATGGCCATCAGACAAGCAACAAAACAAGGCTGAGGTTGAGCCAGAAAATGAAGTCCATGGTTAGGATAAAGGTTAGGGGTTGCAAAGACTTCCCCCAGCTCTTTCTCAGCCAGCTTTCTCACAGCGCTCAGATCCAAGGTTTCACGGCTGTGCCTCAGACAGAGGCACCCAAATCCCTGGAGCAAGTGCTGTCAGGGCCATGACAGGTCCCAACACTCCCTCGAGGCATGTAAGTTACTAGCTCCTTCTGGGTAAAGTGGAGTTGGAATGACAAAAGGTTTTCTATTTTGAAATCTGCTTTTCTTTCTGAAAACATGAAAATTATTTAGAACAAAATGTTTAAGCTTTATTTTTATAGGTTTTGACACTATTGGGTGCCTTTATGTTTCTCAGATTGGTCAACCAAACTGAGGCATACAGAATTATCTATTACGTTGGTTTCTCTTCATCTGTGACCTGCAATATTAAAGCTTTGTAAAAATCCCATCATTTGCTAGCTCTGGCAGAGAATCCACAAGGCTACCATTACAGATGATATTGATAATGACATTTTATGTATTCACCATCAGCAGCAATAAGAATTCTGACTAAGGATCGTTGAATAAAGAAAAAATGAACACCTGAGTTAGTGTAAAACTTAGTGTCTTAAATCACTTCTATTTTTATCTGTCTTTCCAAAGGATTGAAGAAGTTGAAATTTAAGTAAAGATGAAAGAAAAAAATTCATTTTCACTTTGAAACTTCAGAAAACTTGAACTGCATATCCAGAGCTTCTCTAAATGCCTTTATAATGGAAATTCAGCAACAGTTTCCATAACAAAACAAAAAAAAAACATCTCTGTGCAGAAAATCCCAACACACTGACAATGCATTGTAGCAGGAAATGGCATCCCAAACCTTTGTTCTGGAGTTCTGAACAAAACTCTAGATTTACTGCAGTTTATCCTGGGAACTATGTCAAGAGCTCCAGAAACTACTACTAAATTTTAGGAAAACATTGATGTCTTTTGGTTTTGGTTTTGGTTTTCTTAAAATGTCAGGTCATTTTAACATTACAGCTGGTTATAGGTTTCTCTGTTGTTTAACAGGTAGAGAAAATTTTCAGCCCATTTCCAGACTTACAGAGTGTTAGACTTCAGCTACTTGGAATATTTGGAGCTTAGCTAAAGCTTCAATAAAATGAAAATATTGATTCAAAACTTATATGGAATAATACTGATAGATTTTATTAGCTAATTATTGGTATTTTGACTTGAAGGTACACTTACAATAAGCATAAAGTACAATGCTTTGTAAAGTACCTTAGAACATTAACATAATTTAAAAGCTTAGTTGTATTATACTTCTATTTGTAAAATATCATCTATTAAAAAGAAATAAATATAGAGTAAATTATGCTTATTAACAGGAAAAGTGCTGAGACTACTTCAGATTCATGTCTTCTGTAATTCTGAAACGGACCTCAGAATCAATTTGTTTGACCTTATATTACTCTATCATCCAGAAATTTAACTTGTACCTTTTTTCCACTGAAGTGAAAAGTGACATAAAGAAAAATGCTATCTTTATTCCTTCTGATTTTGAAAATACCAATGCTTCATATATGTATTTTGTACAAATAGTTGTTATCGTACAAATATTGCAAATCAAAGTGATAAGGTTTGGTTAGAAAACTATGCTACTGTTAGAAAAGTATGGAGAAAATGCAGCAACATGACATAGCATAGCACACAATGTGTATGAAAGCAGGACAGCACTATAAATGCCCTTTTATTTCAAATTGTCATTAATTAATCTGAAGAGTAAATGCAGGGTCATTTATAAGCAGAGATATTACTAAATTTTTTGCCTTCTCTTCACAGAAGAGGCACTGAAATCCCTGAAGAGATTTCATGTTAACATGCAGTACCCCATCTGTGTAAGCAGACAAATAGAGCTTGAGAGTCTAGCATATAATTAAAAAAAACAAATAAGTTTGTATCCAGGGAGTGAAAAATAAAAATGCATATTTAAACAATAAGAACTTGCTCCAAAGAGAAATGCAAACCCTATCATTAGGAATGCTTTGTTCACAGACATTATGATTCCTAACATTGTTTATTTCCAGCCTGTTTAGAATTAAAGTACAGGTGCCACGATTTTCAAGAGCAAGGCTCACTGTCTGGATTTTGTCATGAGTCGCAATGCCAGGTACATGTGCCCAGCACACTAAGAACAGTGCAAACAGCTTTGTGACTGCAAACTGTGGTTTCCTTCGATTCCAATGTGGTTTTCCTAGGATATTCCTATTAATTGAAATCCATATTGATGGATTTGCTTGATAAAGCAAAGCAGTATATAAATTAGTTTTATCCATGTATTACTCAGTATGCCATATTTTTCATATTCCCTTTTTTTTCTTTCTTTTTTTTCCCCCCTGTAAATCTCAGCTTTCAAAACTTGGCCTTCAAATACTATAAGCTTTGCCACTGAGACCATACAGGAACCCCTAGAAGAACTACAAGTTATTGATTAAGCAAGATTCATGACCGTAACCTGAGGCAATAACCAGTGTGTGTGTTTGAAATCATGAGTTCAAATTTTGGAGGAAAAACTGGCACTGAACCTGATAAATAGACTATTGCTGATGAGAACAGGCGATGCAAACACTCTCCAGAGAAACTGACGGCTGTTCGCCAGGGATTCGAACTCTCCAAACAAGCTTTGTGGTGCTTGTTGGGTTTAGCACATGAGACTGCTGTTTCTGCCCCATCGCAGGCACCCTTCAATGAAAGTTAAAACAAGAACAATTCAGGGTCTTGCTTGAAATTGAACGTTTCTTGAAAAAGTATTCCTGCAAGCTCATGGGAAATTCATTCTATTGCCAAGATCCAAGCAAACACAGCAAGGTAGAAAGTAACACTCTGGACGGAAATATGAGATTGAACCAATGTGCAAGCACTTGTTTCATTTTATTTCATTTTCTGTTATGGGTACCTGCAGCATGTGAATGCTGTAAAGAAGGTGGGAAAGAGAAGTATCAGTACATGAACAAGGAAGGCCAAATTTTCAGAAGTGACTGCTAATTTTATACTTCTGAGTAAAAGACAGTCTCTTTCTACTTGCTTCAGTGTTTTTGTACTTTTACAGCAGAACTACTTTACTTATTTTTTTGCTTGATTGATTCTCTTGCAACTATAGAAGCTATTGCAAAATCAATAGGAAATTTTGGCCTGCGTGAAAGATTTTAGTAACTATAGAAATCTACAAAATACAGGGTAACAAAAAAAAAAAAAAGAGAAGGTATATCTAACACTAAAATTAGATTAATAGTTCCCATACCTGCAGTGCAACATTTTACAATTCAATAACCATAATTTTATTACAAAAGTACAGAACAGTAAAGGTACAAAGTTTCCAAATAAGATTTAAATTAATATCCTTGTGCCAAATGGGAAACAGGATCACAGTGTATTGAAACTTCTAACATCATATTGCTATTTATTGCTCCACTGATTTCTGAACACAGTCTCAGTGCTCTCTCCTCTTCTCCCTTCACTTTTACCTCCTGTTAGCTTTAAGACAACAGTGGTCTAAAAAAGTGTTCTTATTATGAATCTTGATGCCTTCTAAAAAGGAAGAAGGCAGATCTCATAATACCATAACTCATTTTGCTTCTATTTAAATTATTTGCCCCCTAAGATAAATTTCCTGTGCATATCAGAATGGAGACCATTCAGAAAACACAAACACTTCTCTAGTTACTTAACACTAACCTTTTACAATTTCATAATTTGTTGATTTTTTTGAAAGAGGACAATATTACCTCTTAACTCATTCTTTAAGGGAGGTAGTTTAGTGTCACTTTTAGCTAATTAGATGCCACTTATATAAGGAGATTGTGGTGAGGCTAGGGGAATTGGCTTGCTGGCAGGCTTTGTTGAACCTGAGAAATCATCTCACACTCAAAATATGTTATGTCCCAGAGAGATGAAAGTTTCGAAGGAAAATTTGAGGAAAACTCTATAGAAAAAAAGATATGGAGGGGTTTGGATAGTGTTATGTGTTTTAGGAAGTAAGCATTTGAGAGCTTGAAGTATAGATGAGCCGTTGTGGAAAAGAAAAGCTTAATGTGTGTATGATATATTGAATGTTCTTTTTTTTTTCAGAAAAATATGAAAGCCTATGCACAGTTTCTGAAATCCTTGGAAGGTGAGCTTACAATCTAGTCACCTCTCATGGAGTAAAATCTGTGCAACTTGAGAAAGTATACCTTTGCTACTGTTTTCTTGTTTTGCTTTTACCCTGCCCATGAGAAAGTGTCAGTAGGGCAAAAAAATTTCACTAGAGTCTTCTACTTCCTTGAGGAAGAGATTGTCTCTTCTAGCAGTACCTAATTGCTGTTTTTCCCTAGTCCCTTTCCCCACTCTCTGTGTGAATGCTGAGCTATGCTAAGGCAGAGGAAGGGACAAGAGGCAGGCAGCAGGATAATTTATGTTTTTCATCAGAATGCCCTAAAATACACAATATTCCATAGTATAGGCTCAGATAAATGACTTGGATGGAGGCACAAGTATAATTGCTTGTTGTTAGTTGTTCTTAGTTTCTTTTGCAGCTTCTAGCCCATAGCAGGTGCATATTTGTGATAGTGGAGCCTTGGTTTCAATGCATTGGGCAAAAGACATGCTCGCTGTGTGTTGTATTGGGACGTCTTGAGAAAGGGTTAGAAAGGTCTGTTGGCATGGGCACAACTCAACTTCTTCTTTCCCCCAAAATAGGAGAAGGCAGAAGAGAAGGATTGCTAAAACTTCCCACACCCTAAAAAAAAATTCATTTTCAATCAATTCAATATGAAGTGGTGATACGAATTAATTCCTGACTTGTTTGTAAGATGAGGATAGGGGTGGGGACTGTAGTTAAATTCTTTCTCCAGATGTATGTAGCAGAGGTCCTTTGTAGAACTGATGCTGCTGCACAGGAGGTCACGTGTTCTGTGTAAACTGCCAGGTAAGAAGTTCTGGAATCGTGAGTTGAATAAATAAAATCACAAGAATGTACTTAGAGTAAAAATATAATATTTGAGGATAATCATTTCACATAATGGTATTTCTAAAATTGTGTAGGTCAAGATGACTAAAACAGGTCACTTGCTTCCAAGACACATATTTCATGTCAACATCTACATGATAACTAATATTAAATGTTGATTTTTATCTGCTTAGCCTTAAACTTTAATCTTGCCTCCCAAGTACAGAAGCTTTTGAATCACTTTGTTAGTAAGTTTGTTAAAATAAGACTATCAAAAATATAGGCAAACATGTTATTATTCTATGCCCAATTTTCTGTACATTCAAATGGAGACATTGCTACAGCACTTTGGAGACCCTAAGAAGGAAATTTTAGAGAAGTGCTTTTCCATATGTTTCTCAATGCCATTGTACAATGGTTGGATTTGGCTGTGAATGGCACTTTGTCAAAATCATATTTTCTAATATGTTTTTAAATTCTTCCTTTTTTACTGTAATTTTAAAGAAAATTTATTCAGTGGCAATTATCTTTTATTAGATAAGATAAGTATATATCCACAGAGACACTTACAACAACCTTCAGGCTGCCATTCCATTCCAGGCATTAAATTGCAATTTCCATTCAACCTTGACTTGGATGGAAGCATGCATTCATGTCATCTCTCTTTTAATACCTTTTAGGGAACACCCACTATTCTAACCCTGTGGCATAATTATAGCCGAACAATTCTGCAGCCATATCTATATTAAGGAAGCTTTTGTCCTTTTTTGGAAAAAGAACTAGGAGAACTGAAAACTATATTGATCTTTTGGGTTGGGTTAGTCTGTTAAATCTATCTAGTAAAGATTCTCTCTGAGGCTGGACTGACAGAGGAGGAGAACTTTACAGAAATGCTGACATTCTCCAAATTAAGATTCTAACTCAGTCATTGTAAGTTCAGAAACTGAAATTGTGACTCTTCAACTTAATGCAGTAATTAATGCATTCTAAAAACACAATTCCACATGTTTTTGTAACATCACGTGGTAAAATCATTTTTTTGCCTTTGGGAGCATTAATACAGATCTATAGTGGCACAGATAAGAGATTTCCAAAGAAATACAAGAGCAATACACATAGTATGTGTGGCTTTGTCAATAATGCACACATACAGCTGGAACATGTGTTTATGCATCTCTGTTGACTCTTTTTATGGTTTTCTTCTTTCATCAATATGCCTAGCATGGTAAAAACTACTATGTTTCTATTCCTGCCTGTCTTTTTTTTTTGCTTCTGTTTTCTGTTTTATATTTCCTTTTATGAGTTTTAGGATTCAGTTGTGGGTTTTCACGACAATAGTGCAACGAGATAGCTTCAAAGAAACCGCTGCATCTTAAGGGTTAATATCAAGCAGAAAAAAATAATCTGACTTCTGTTTCAACTTATTTTTAGCAGTGCACACCTTGCTGATGTTCAGCTTTGATTTCTGCACAACTCCACCAGTCAGTTTATTTTTACCCCGGTGCTCCTGGTAATTCAGTGTTATAAAGGTTTTTTGTGTTAAGTGGAACATTTGTAAAAATTGGTTTATAAAACGTTTATTATTAGAGAAGAGCCACAACTTCTTTCCCACACAGTTGGTGCAAAAGAAATATAGGACAGTACTGGAGTATGAATCATTCTAATAGTTGAAAACCTTACTGCAGAACAGTGATGGCAGAGATTAGCCTGCTCTGGTTTCTGCTGATTTTACCACAGTTACTCTGCAAAAAGACAGGAATTCACAACAGGTTCTTTTTTCAGAGGGACTTCGCATGTGAGGTGGTTTATATGGGAATACTCTTATGAGCATCTATTACATGATGTGGTACCTTCTGGAATATTTCTTCTATTTTTCTTTCCCTTTCCGAATGTTTAAAATGACAATATGAAGATATGACTGTCATGCATCCTCTGTCATCTCGAAATGATTAGCTAAATGACTGGTTTTGATGGTGCCATATGTTTGTGATATGTTTAAATGACATTGCTTGAACACACTTGCATAGACCATATTGATATTATTCCTACGATGCATATATGCTGTACCTTTTTAGCAAGCCTCTATATACTTAAGTAAGGAGATCTAACTAAGCATATATGCACTGTAAATATAAAGCCTTTGTTTGCTTGTACATTGACAAATGTGTTTTATCTTCAGATTTTCCCCCCTCAAAGCCTAATGCATTGCAATTTCAGGTAGTTGAATATTTGTATTTATATATGTTTTCAAATATACCTCTGAAGAGATGACTGGTTAGCAGCCTTTCTATTTTACTTGTGGCTCTAACATTTTCCTACTGTATGCCCAGCTGTGATGACAATTGCAGTGATAAATTGCATTGTAAAAGTTTTCATGGTTTTTAACAGTTACTGAAGCTATTCCGATTCTATAGCTTTATTTAAGCTGTGCTTCTGGGGCTCACAAGAAATCTTTATTAAAGGTATACAATAACATCTAGGGTCAGCATCTAAAAATGAAGCTCTGAAAAGCCATTTTTCTTTTCCAGTCTCTCTGATCTCAATCTGCAAAGACAAGCCTGTTTTTAAGCATTCTATTTCATTGTACTTCAATAAGACCTTTGTATATAAAGAGCATTTAATTCTACCAAAGCTATATTTAGAACTAGAAACAAATAACAAGGTGAAGTCCTAGAAAGATGCTTTGCATCCCAAATGTTTAAAATACTTTCTTATTGTCCCAGAAATATGCAGAATCCTAGCTCCATTTCTTCACCCGAAACTGCAGACAATTACATTCAATTCTGCATTCACTCTTTGTCAGAAATGGTTCTTTTGTCTTTGAGGTTTGAGGGTTTTTTGCTACAGATTAAGAAAACACAGCATTTTAATTGTGTGTAATTTAGCAAGTGAAACGCAGTGGATCTTGATCCAGCCTTATAGCCTTTGAACTTCACTTAAACTTTGTGGCATTTTGTGAATTCAATTGCCTGTATTAGGGCTGTCAGCTTTTTTTCAGCCAGAAATACATGCACAACTCAGATGATCTTCACATTTGCACTAATTGAGTTGTACTACACACATCAACTTTACAGTGAGTCAGTACAGAGCACTTGCATTAAATCAGAGGCAAGCTGAATACAATGCCCCTTGTGATTATCCACACAGCACACATGATAATAGTGCCTGTTGTGGTGCTAGCCATATCTGGGCTTTGCCTGTTGTAATTGCTAAACTTTGTAACTTAGAGAAATCTTGGGTAAATATCTGAAGATTTCAGATTCTACTCAGACAATATTTCTGACGGTAAAGAGGGCTTGCCCAGTAAAAAATAGCCCTATAGTACCACTATGTACCACAGGAAATCAAACAAATCAGATTTTGCGCCTCATTCTTACCTGTGAATACATGGTTTTCTAATGGAAATTGTTGCCTCCACTTATGCCATGGTGGTGATAGTGAAAAGAAAGATAGGAGGACTTCCTTACATTTCAATCCCTCTCAGAAAAGTCTGACAATTTAATCAATGTATTTTAAAATGAGAATAAAGGTTAAGAACTTCAAAGAGCAAGAAGAGTGACTTCAGAACTTTGCACTTCTGTTTTTTCCCATCCTGATCTTAATCCATAGTATCACACTAAGAAAGGAGATTGGGTCTTCAAACTCTGAGCTAAGGGAACTGAATAGAATGACTACTAACATTTACATATGAGTGAGAGGAGTGAGTGACTGACAGTGACAAATTCAATGTTCCTATTTTGCAAGTGCATGGAAATATGTCTAGGGCTCATAATGATTTCCTAAAGGAGAGAATATAAGAGTGCTTTGATTTGGGCATTTTAACTTTTCCATTCCGCGTGCTCACTTCAAACTTTCAAGCATCTGTGAGCTACAGTTTTCAATAATTGCAGGTGGAAGAAACTAAGTTCTGTGTTTATTATATTACAAGCAGCCGAAAGGTGAGTGATGATTACATTCTTAATTTTGTGAATGAGTTGCTTTGGATTTGACTAGAACTTTAATCTCCAAATCCTTACACTTAAAAACTTGCCAGTTAAGATTGTTTCCTGTTTGTGTTCTACACAGGAGAAAGTGTGGCCATTCTTCATTACCAGATCTGTCAAAGCACACAGAGTAATTACCAGCAATGAAAGTTATGCTCACCAAAAGCTAAGGAGTTGTCAGATATATTAATGAATGATATAATGGGATAGGTCTGTTTGCCAGCCTGGATATAGCATATTCACCTTCATGGGGTTCATATTTTAGCCGAGAGTCAGATGGAACTACTCCAAAACCTGTGGAGCAAATTCAAATAGGTGTACTCTAGAATACTTTAAATATATTTACTATTCACAAATATTTTTACCCTTACATTAAACTTTTTCAGTTCATCACCGTGAAAGTCATTTTAGTGCCATTGGAGTAATCTCATACAGTTATTCTCTATGCTTTTCAAGTCAAATAAGAACTTTTGACTAAAAATTTTTACCACCTGTTAGCCCTGTTGACTGTGTATAATTGTGTATTGATTCAGCTGTTTCTTCAAGTATAGGAGTACTCTTGCACTTTCTGGCTCAGTCAGAAGGAACTTTGATCAGGAAACAGACTCAAAAGTAGCCTTTTTCTGGTGAAGCAGGGTGGAGTAAAGTAGACTTCATTGCTCCCAGTTCTGGCTGCGTGTGAATAATCAATGTAGACTTTTTTAAAAAATCTGAATATCAGGATCCTATTTGGCCAAATTTGAATTCAGACTCTCACTATCATAGTGAACAGATAAACTACTCTACTCATTTTTACCAATAAAGGAATCTTCTCTCTTTCTGGAAGGTAGTTCTATTTGCACTTTCTCATTCATAGCTAGAAGAGGCCTGGATCAGTTACTCCCATAGAAAGGTTACAATTTTTAATTATTTCTATTTCAAAATAGCACTAAAAGATCTTAAGCAATTATTTTTTCTGGAGTTTTTTCAAACCCATCTCTTTCAAGATATGCTTGTATCTCAAAATGCCATCATATTCTGTAACTCAATAATGGTTATACTTGCTGAGCAAAAATCCTCTTAAATGGATGATACAAGCGTAAGATAGCTGTGAATAGTATATCATGGAAAAGAATAGCTACTTCTGCATTTAGGAATAAGTCAGTGGGAAACAAAGTAGGCGCTGAATTTTTATCAGAGTAATTTGCATTTCTGATCAATTAAGCCAGTAAATGGATATGCCTGAACCTTCTATAAATGTGTATGCCGTGGGGAGATGTGCCTTTGGACATTGAGGAACAGTATTCAGAGGAAGGGTAAAATTACGGAAAATGTAGGTAGTAGAAAATGGGAGATTGATCAAATGTCTTCTTGGAGAAGAAGGTGGACAGAGTGGGAATGAAAATGTTGCATGAATAATCGAAGACAAAGACAAATCACCATTTGTGAAACCTTAAAAGTGGGCATACAAGACCAACAGGAATAGCAATCCAAGAATAAAAGAATGTCTCCCTTCCATTCAGTTTTCATTGTCACATTTCCAGAATAGGCACGATCTAACTGGTTTTCAAAGACTTAAACTAGAAGACAGATGTAATTTTTCAGAGATAAAAACAAAGTCTTGAAGATAGTTTCATAAAAAAAGGATAATAAAGTGAAGAGGGATAATGAGCAAGGAAGGTATCTCCTGATTCTGACCAAACTAAACCAGACTTGGGGCTAGGCTAGTTTACACTGAGTTACATGGTCTTTTACCCGTTCCACCATCCAAAGGGACCCGAGTTCCAAAAACACCAAGAGGTCTAGAGCTGGCTTCTCCAGCCTTCACCCAAAGTCTGCTTAGAGAGTTTGTGCATCCTTGAAGGTTCACTGAAATGGGGTCCGTATCACTGGAAACCTGATGGATTTCAGTTTTGTATCATCTTCCAAGGCTAAACCATTTTCTGGTGGTCATGTTTCCGAACTGGTTTTAGCTTTGACACTGATTATGACAGGATTATGTCTGCAAACACAATCATTTACATTGCCTTATTTATTTAAGCAAGTCAAGCAGTTCAGAAAAAAATGGTTGAAACTCTGGGGAGATAAAATATATGTAAATATGCCATTTTGTTATAATTTGGCAAAATGCTGCTTACACTAAAGTAAATAGATTATTGTTCCTTTCACTAGAATCCAGACTAAGAAAGGAAGTAGATTTATCTTCTTTGTATCTCCATGGCTAAGGTTTAATTTAAAGCAAGCATATAATTTTATTTGAAAAATTCTTCTACATTGTATTTATGTCCAAGTTCAGACAGCATTTTTCCTCTGTGTCTGTTCTTCTGACTGTACCTCACTATGTCTTAGATGAAGCTAGAAGAATAAATGCTACAGAACAGGTTGTTGTCATAATGTTTCTGACAAGAGTAGCTGGAAAAGGGAATAGAAATCTCATGGACTTTTATTGTGGAAATTCTGCTGCAGCCTGTGCAAACCTTATAAACTTCAAGGGATTAGTCAGCAGTAGTTTAACACAGTATTACATATGCACAGCAGAATTACTTATACAGATTGTTAGATTGATGTCATGAATTTCTATTCATAATTTAATAGACATGTAAAATGAATATGGAACTATTTTTACAGAAACCACTCTGTATGCCTTACAGTCTACAGTTTGCTAATAAAAAATGACATTTCCTATTTAGTACTTACTTGTGTCAATAAACATAAAATATTTTTATATTGCTATTAATGCTGAATAACAAAAGTGACTGAATTAAAAGCATTTATTCTGAAATTTTAACTTCAGTTATAGTTTCATAGGAAAATGCAGTCATGTAAGATGCAATTACTATATGTAAGAATTTTTTTGAAATTATAGGCCATAGCTGATAAGAATTATTTGGAATCAGAAGCCAATTAAATCTTTTGAGGATGTACCTTTGACATTTTTTTCCCAGAAGGAGAGGTGTTTTCTAATGTAACTGTCCTATGTTTTATTGCAATGATGATTTGCACCATTTTTGAAATTTCTATAAGATTTTTTTTCTAAAAATTATTTTTAAATGGTTAAGATGTTAAAGCAATATCATGGAATATATAATGCATGAGTTTCATATTTCTTCATTGAGGATCCAGAACAAAAAAAAGTGGTAGTGTGTGGGGAAGGGGAAAAGGGACTTGAGAAGTATGGGTGTTTGACAGAAGGGGGGAGAAGAACTTTTTCATCTTCATGAAATAATGAATAATAATTCCTTACACCTTGAGAGTCTTGGAATAAGGTTTTTACCTATGCATTTTATTAAAGTAAAGATGGTTATAAATTTCATTATGCTGCTATCCAAAAAATGAAGAAATATAGTATTGCCTTTATTAAATATTTGTTGTTCCCAAGTACTGTATGTAATAAATCTAGGTTTATTTGAAATTTCACAATGTATAAAATACTTTCCAAATCTTTTTAATAAGAATTCCTTCTGTATGGGCTCTAAAGCAATGTTTGACCACATGAAACTCTTCCAGCAGAACATGGCAGTACATAAAGCTTTACCTCACACTTAATTTTCTTTTACTAAAATTGTTTAGGGGTTTTGATTAAATCTTATCTTCTATTAAAGTTTAACATGCAATCAATGCCTGGAAAAAGCTAAGAACCTCAGAAAACAATTCAGGGAAAGAAATATTTAATGCCTATTTAAGACTTTCAGTTCAGTAAATATCAAATTGGACATGTTTCTAGGTTTACTCAAAGCCAATTTTTCATTGCATTAGTAAACTAATCTTCAGAATTCAGTAGATAAAAGTTTATGTTTTATTTGAACACAGAGTCTGAGGATTTGACTATTACCTTTGTCTTATTCAGATCTCTTTTTCAGGATCTGAGCCTTTAGATTCATTGATGTCAGTAGGGCAAACTCCTTGTACAAAACCAAGAATTTGTTGTAAGTAGAGACACTCAGAAAGGAATGGATTCAGGCCAGTTTGTTTGTTTCGGGTTTTTTTCTCAATCAGGTCAAGATAAGAACAAGATAAAAAAAAATCCCAGCATCAATTCCAAATATTCAATTAACCAGCTTGAGATTCCCTGTAACACACACAATGCAACTCCTAACTTCTACAATATCAGAATTTGAGCTTTCGTAATTTTAGTAACAGATGTTTCAGAACAGAAGTGCTATGTCAAAACCATAGGTTTTTGCAAGGCTGTGCACTAACTTCTAAACTGAAGAGAAAGTGCTGGAGAAAAGGATTTAAATATGTCAGGTCACAGTAAAGGGTTTCAGTTTTCTGAGCTTTAGTTTACATTTCCTAATGTTAGGTCACAAGCTACCTATAAAATAAGTAATCCGTGACGTTGATTTTATCACTCTTCCAGTATGCCACCAATACTTAAGCGTGCTACTATTCTTAACGTTTTCTGAATTAGAGGCTTGTTCCCTCTATGTAATACCTTCATTCATTTCTGCTTGCTATTTACTTACAGAAATGGGAAGAGCGTTTGGGAAATTTAAGACTAGGATTAGGAAGGGAACAATCTTGTTTTCATACCCTCTTCTATACCCTATGAAAGGATTAAAACATGTCTTTTGCTTGGCTGGTTTTAAAATTACTTTTTCTCATCATTTTATTGATGTAATATCTCCATGAGTGGATGTTGCTAACATCTTTAGATCTCAAATATGCTATTTAATGTGTACACAGAATATTTCTAATAGTCCTTGCTCATGTTACAGAAAACATCACAGTATTTTAGCTAATATTTTAACTTTTTGTTCAAGCTATTTTCTGAAACTCTTCAGAACTTCCATCTTCTCAGATGTACCTACAGTTAAAATCCTTTTTGAATGAGTCCAAACAAAGTTAATTCAATATTAAAACCTGAATTACTTCTTTAGAATTACGTCCTACCTCTTTAGAGTTATCTCTTTAGAGTCTAAAGAGTTACCTCTTTAGATTCTTACCTCTTCAGACCTCAAGCTGGTATTGCAGTGGTAAAAGGTGTGAAATGGAGAGAAAACAAGATATTCTCTCATTTTCTGCAGGTGAAACAATAAAGTTTTGCATCTTTAAGCATTTGAGCTTGCAGTCTGTTTTTATTACTTTATTTCACATATGTATAATGAAAAGACTGTTATTCCTAGATGTGAATAGAACAACTCTTTAATTAATGGTTTTAATATGCAGCTTCTTTCCTTCAGGAAATCTGTTATTCTCTGAATAACTGTTCAGTCAGCTGAAACAATTGGGTGCAGACATGAGCATATAAGACAAAATAAAATAACAAATAAAGCACTTGCTGTTTAAAAGCAGTTTCTCACCCAAACTTGTCTGCCTTCTTGCTTGCTTGGAGTATACTGACTATAACTTCAAACCATTTTAACATTTTGGATACTTTTCAGATACTTTGTGCTGAATATTTGGCAAAGTGCTATATGTGTCTTGTTCCAATTTGGTGTACCAGATGACTCAATGCATGTTAAAGTAATGAATGTTAAAGTAATTGAAAGGGCAGAGTGTAGCCACAAACAATAACAAAGCATTACTTTCCTAACTGCATAATATTGAAGTAATTCCACGTGTGTACCATTTCAGGTTCTGATGAGACTGATAACTCCAGATTTTCCAAGCATAGGGAATGAGTCTTTGTAAATGAAGGCCCATGCTGACACTGTCTACAGTTCAGAATTGTTATGTTACATTAAGAAGCGTTGTGCTCTTGCACCTTATTAATTATGGAACCTCTCACTGATTCTGTTATAGTTTTTCTTTAATGGTACCGCTATGTGAAAACACAGCTCCTTTTGAAGAAACCCGTCACACTGAAAGCAGCTCATTAACTTCAGTCTTCCTCTCTGTTTGATATGACAGACTTCCCTAACTAACTTTAGATGTGAGATAATAAAGTTTTATCTCTTTTCACAGTTATTCAAGACAGTTCATCGTGCACTTCACTTGCAGACAGAAAGCTGAACAGGCTTGAGCACATCAGGAATCCTCTATACATCAGATCGCATAAAATTCTAAATTGAATGAGGAAACTTCAGTCAAAACTCACAAATGCTCATGTGCAGTTAACACGGGTTTTCTTCCACCGCCTCCCCCCAACCTTCTCAATTTAGAAGCCTGAAATTTCAATTCTTAGATTATTCCTCTTTACATGCTCATTTCATATGAGGCTGGACTTCCCTGTAGGAGGTGTCATGTGAGACAGACAGAAGATCATGATGTATTCCCATAACTTTAAGAATAAACTGTTTCCAAGGGTCTAGTGAAGCAGAATAGCAGATGAAGAAAGCAAGGAAGGAAGTTTTGTATTTCTTAACAAAAAAATTGTAGATTGAAATAGGATTAGTCTTATTTGGCTGCTTCTGTTAGTGAGTTTTGTTTCAGAGCAGTAGTGCAGATTTAAACAAGTCATCTTACTGATTCCATTTACTAAATGGTGTTTTGGACCGCAATGTTTGGTGCACATAAGCAGTGTTCATTTTGGAGGGAATTCAGCCAACAGCTTTGCTCCAGAAGCTCATCAAATGCTTAACGGAGATGTTGCTTACAGCTTGACATGTTGGTCATAAGACAGCTGTGCCCTCCAACACATATCCAACAGCATGCACCAATAGAAGGGTCTCATCTAAAGCTCCCATGACATTCTGCAGTGGTTCTCATGCAATATGAAAGGTCAAATGTCGTGTACATCTCCCTAGCTGTTAGTTAATATAAGCATTTAAATTGCTTTTTCAGTTTTCTCCTGCTTCTTCATCTTCCACCTAGGCTTCTGGTCTTCCCTTCTTTTCTTGATCTACCTTTATTGCTGCCCTGCATTTCACAAGTCCTTATGCTTTTATTGAAAGATAAATGGATTATTATTCCTATATTTTTCCTTTTCCTCCTTCTAACCTTACTCTTGTGCCCTGGCATTAGTTATCCTTACATTAAGAGAGAAAACATTCAGAGAGGCTGCCTGAAGACCCAAAAAGATAACACCATTCATTAATCTCTACCATGAGAGAACTAGAAGCTTTTAGGCGTGGAGATGTCTTGGTACCAGCATCAGGAAATCTTTAAGGTTGTTGCTGCTGGTGGTTCTCTTGTATTTCATGGCAATGCTTTATAAAACCTGATATGATGAAGGTGGTGATCCTGAACTGGAGCAACAGTTTCAGAGGAAGCATGACAGACCTGCTCCTACAGCATGTTGAGATTTTTCAGGCAGAAGCACACTACTGAGTCAGCTTCTTGTTTGGATTTTGGGCTTCTGTCTGTTGGTACTGATGTCTCCATATGGGGTAGTCTGTGATTTCACTGCAGGAGGGAACATGGTGGCGATTGCCTTCACCCATTGATCCTATCTTTGTGCAGGCAGGGAGTAGAGTTTGCTGTGAGAGGTTCCCCTGGAGAAGAAGCAGCAGCATCTCAGGACAAGGTGGCATTTCCAGGAGAGGAGGGAGAAGGGAACAGGGTTGTTGTGGCTGTTGTCAGAAGGCTCCTGCAGGATGTTCAAGAGGGCTGCCACGGGCCCTGGGCTAACCAAAGCAGAGGCTGAGGAGCGTGAGGTTCTGGGAAACTGGCAGAACCCACACTCCTGCAAGAGACTCCTTACCCAGCTCCAGAGCTGCCAAGCCATGTTCATTGGCAGCTAGTTGTGGAGACACCAAAGGAGGAGGAAGGTCAACTGCTCCTAGAGGAGAGCCCTCAGCTCCCCAGTAACTGATGCAACACCAGTATGCATAGCTGTCATTCAGGTTTCTCAGCCCCAGGATTGCAGGTGCTGTGCCTGACACTTTGAATATGTCATGTTAGCCTAGCTAGTCCCAAAGGAGTTAATTTAAAGGCTAAAAGAGCCTTTCTGTCCATCTACATATATCATTCTAAGTTTTTGTAAATTTTCAGGGTCTGGTTCAGTTAAAGGTTAGGACAAAAGCTGAGAACAACCCTATTGATTTGGTGAGAACAGGTTCATCAAATGCCCTACAAGTTTCCTAAAGACCACTGCTCCTAACGAAGGCCTCCTACTCAGTTTCATAAACTCATATTGGGCCCACAAGAGAACTATCCATACCCCACACCTTTCTCTGAGCATCTTATTGAATGTGGGCCACACTGACCTTGTAAAAGACCACAAATTTCTGTTGTTTGAATACTTTCAGTGACCCATTTTTACTCAGCCATTCTGTTGGTTTAGAATTCTTTCCGTTCATCTTCTTGGTCACTGCCTGAAAATGCACATTTTAAGAATCAGAAGAGGAAGAAATCAGAGGAGTTCACAGGTTGTTGTGGCCCTACATAAGGCTCTACTTACACTCTGAATAACACCTTTTGAGGGAATAGATTTACAGCAAGACCTCATCTTCTGAGCACTTCTTGTGTTGGAGAGCAGAGGCAGTTTCTGAGATAGTAGAAACCCTCTTGGGTACGAAAGAGTTGGCCATAGGGTGTGTTCATGATGAGGCTGTAAATTTCTGCCAACTCTGAACAAAGTGCTTGACCCCAGGACACATGGGTGATTAATCTTGAGAGTGGAAAAGAGAAGAGCAAAGTTATACAGAAACCCATCAATGATTTGGGGAGTGGACACAGAGATCTCTTGCTATGCTCAACGATGTACATGCAATTAAAAAATGCTTTTCTGCAAACAGAAAGTAAAAGCAAAAAGAGTGACTGACTAAAGCTCGATGTTAGCAGCATTTTCCTGATGTGTCAAGCCTTTGCCTCAATAATCAAAATACACCATACAAAACAGCTCAAAGGACATAGGGAGTAGGCATGGTTTTCTTTGGACCCTACTGTGAGTCTTTCAACAAAGAGCCCCTTCTGACTTGTAGATGACTGCAGCAAGCTACTGTCCCTGGAGGAGGAATTTTCAGAACTTTTTCATTTATAAAGAACATTTCTCTCTGACAAATTTTACGTAGGCAATTTGATTCTACTTCAGTTATTTTCCTGAGGCACTAAACCTGCTTCAGAAAAGAATCCAGACATAGTTGGAATTATTTTTGTAAATAACACATGGTGCAATTTATTCTTTTTCTACCAAATTGGCATCATTACAAAGTGCTGCGAGCTTTCCAAATTATGTGACAACTTTTCTGGTGCTTGGAAATAAAGACCTCTTTTCTCTTAGAATATAAAATAGTCTGTATTAAGGAGGAAAATGGAGAGCTTTTACACTGGTTAACACACCCCCTACCTTGCTTATGGGTGTATACACCAGAGTGACAAAATATATGACATGCTATTTTCAAATTACTGTTTGTGATCCCATTTAGTTTGGAATAGGCCTGCATGCCCTATGCCTGTGTGAAATGCCCTGTTATTTTCAATCTGTTCCATTTAACAAATTGGCACTCTGTAGGAAAGCTAGGATCATTCCTTACATGATCCTAATTTACATAAATAGGAAATGTCCCATCGTAAGTCTTTTGAAGGGTGTTGGGTTTTTCCCTGTTCATTGCTAGAATATTGTCAAGCATTATAATCCTGCACCACATTATCTGTCTGGACTTTTATTGCCTTTTCTTGCTGTTTAAATGTTTCCTTATGCTATGAGGAAAGGAAGTCATAAATAAATATATGTTCTTAATAAAACTATTTTTTTCTTTTTAACGTATATACAGCTGTCATAAAATGAATCAAAAAGTATCTTGAAAAAAAAACAGCCATTCTTACCAACAACACAAGGTATTTTATTTCTATATCTTTCACAAAAATTACTATCACTTCTCTAAAATTTTGCAGTCTGAAATCATGTGTGATTTCAAATATGAGAACACTTGCTTCTGGAGACTGAATTAATACTGCTTTAATCTTGTTAAACTAAATTCAGAACTGGTGGCCTTCAAGCAGCAATAAATACAGTCAAACATTATAGGGAATTAAGTCTAAAAAAAGCAGCAAACCTTTTTCCTATGACATAATGCCTTCTTTCTTAGAAATTATGTAGAGCAATAAATTATTTGGAAATTAGGTAGTAGCTTGAATGTAACATCTGAACAGCAGATTGGACAGACAACTACAAGAGGAAGAAATGTTTCATGAATCAGGTTCCATGATATAGCAAATGGCTACAATACAGATTCAGAAACAATTTGGGTTGCTGATTCCTTGTACAACAATAATTAACGAGGTGGAGCTAGGTACCTCAGAATGGCATCTACTAGCAATCAACTGCTGAAATATCTGGCTGGGGAAATGCTGAGGCTCCTGAAGAGGTATCAGGAGGGTGGTTTCTAGCAGAGGAAGGAAGTGTTGAAAGCTTCTTCTTTAGCCCTCCCTGTTATCTTTCTGGGGTTTGAAAATGCAGAAATTGGAGCAGTCTATAATACTGAGAAGGCCAATGTAATGGGTACGCTGCTCGATCACCTCAATTGAACGTCACGTCCACAGGTTCCAATGTTCCCGATGCCCAAACAATTATTATGTCTGCTTTGTAAAACTAATACCTACATATGCTGACCATCTGTTTAGCTCAAATAAAGTAGGCCTCACTTCCAGATTTACTGCAATTTTGTTTCAGGGTATAGGCACTTATGCCTTTGTCCAAAATTATGTGGAGAGAAATCTAGGAGTTCTTCATATGCTCTGCCACATTATTTGACACCTCCTCTGGAAATTAGACCTGGAACACATTTCTTCTTGCCCAGTTTTCAGCAGAGCAGAAAGGTGGGTACCCTATTCACATCTAACAGATTCTCCTTACACCCACTTGGAATTTACAAGATGGTTTACAGAAGGCTTGAACATATCTACTGCTCCATTCTGTGAAAGGTGGGACACTTTCTTTTAAGGGATTGTGTGGAAAAGTTTTTATTTGATAGACTAGCATTAGATCTTTTTTCTTCAAGAAGTAAAAAGTCTGGATTCCTTTTAATTTAGTGAATTACTTCTTTTCAACTTAATTTAAAAATACTATTTGAGTTGTCAAACACATCCTCTCCTCCTCCAGAGCCACACCACATCTATATGTCAGAAGGGCGTGGCGCGGCAGTTTGCGCGGCAGTTCGCGCCGGCAGGGCGCAGCCCCCCTCCAGGCTCCAGAGGCTAGCTCAGTTCGTGGCTGTCGCCCTCCCAGAAGAGGACCTGGCCATGGTATCCACTCGGCCGAAAGCCATCGCCAGGAGAAACGTGGCGACCCAGACGGAGTCCCTACGCAAACACACATCTGTCCAGGCCTCCGGCTGCAGGGAGTGCCTGAGGCTGTCCCTTGTACCGGAGGACAGCAGAGACGACGCCTGTGTGCGCTGCGACCAGGTGGATGATCTGCTCAGCCTGGTGGCAGAGCTGAAAGAGGAAGTGGAGAGGCTAAGGAGCATCAGGGAGTGCGAGAGAGAGATAGATTGGTGGAGCCGCACCCTGCCGTCCCTGAGGCAAGGGCAGCACACGGAGGCTCCGCAAGAAGCGGAAGAACCCCTGCCCTCTTGCCACCAGGCAGAAGGAGGAGACCCAGGCGACGGAGGGGAATGGACACAGGTCCCTGCTCGGCATGTCAGGCGAACCCCCGGCCGGCCTTCCTCGCCTCAACCTTCCCAGCTGCCCCTACACAACAGATATGGGGCTCTGGAACTTGAGGGCCAGACGAACGAGGACGAAGATGAAGGCCCATTCAGGGGGTTGCCCGAGGCGAGGCAGCCAGCCCCACAAATTACGACTGCCTCCGCTAAGAAAAAAAGGAGGGTAATTGTCATTGGTGATTCCCTTCTGAGGGGGACCGAGGACCCAATTTGTCGGCCGGACCCATCCCACAGGGAAGTCTGCTGTCTCCCTGGGGCCGGGGTGAAGGACATTACTAGGAAACTCCCTAGTCTCGTGCAGGCCTCCGATTACTACCCACTACTGGTTATACAGGCTGGCAGTGAGGAGGTTGCAGGGAGAAGTCCCGAAGGGATCAAAAGGGACTTCAGGGCGCTGGGGCGACTGGTGGGAGGATCGGGAGCACAGGTAGTGTTTACCTCGATCCCTTTAGTGGCAGGGCGGAACACCGAAAGGAACAGGAAAACTCATCGGATCAACACATGGCTCAGGGGCTGGTGCCATCGACAGAATTTTGGCTTCTTTGACCCTGGGGAGGTTTACACGGCACCGGGCCTGCTGGCGACGGACGGAGTTCAGCTGTCTCACAGGGGGAAAAGGATTCTCGCGTGTAAGTTGGCCGGGCTCATCGAGAGGGCTTTAAACTAGATTCGAAGGGGGACGGGGATAAAACCAGGCTCTCTAGAGAAGAGCCTAGGGACCGCATGCCATTGTCGGGGGAGAAATCGGCATCCCAGCTCAAGTGCATCTATACCAATGCACGCAGCATGGGCGGCAAACAGGAGGAGCTGGAAGCCATTGTGCAGCGGGGTAGCTATGACTTAGTCGCCATCACGGAAACATGGTGGGATGAGTCGCACGATTGGAGTGCTGCAATTGATGGCTATAAGCTCTTCAGAAGGGACAGGCGAGGAAGGGGAGGCGGTGGAGTAGCCCTGTATGTTAGGGAGTGCTTCGACTGTCTAGAGCTCGATGGTAGTGATGACGAGGTCGAGTGCTTGTGGGTAAGGATGAGGGGGAAGGCCAACAAGGCAGATATCCTTATGGGAGTCTGTTATAGACCACCTAGCCAGGACGAGGAGGCAGATGAAATATTCTACCAGAGGCTCGCAGAAGTCTCCCAGTCGTTAGCCCTTGTTCTCGTGGGGGACTTCAACTTTCCGGATGTCTGCTGGAAATACCACACGGCAGAGAGGAAACAGTCGAGGAGGTTCCTGGAGTGTGTGGAGGATAACTTCCTGACGCAGCTGGTAAGCGAGCCCACCAGGGGAGATGCCTCGCTTGACCTGCTGTTCACGAACAGAGAAGGGCTGGTGGGAGATGTGGTGGTCGGAGGCCGGCTTGGGCTTAGCGACCATGAAATGGTAGAATTTTGGTGAAGTACTTGGGGGGGGCCAAGTACTTGGTAGAATACTTGGTGAAGTAAAGAGGGGGGCCAGCAAAACCGCTACCATGGACTTCTGGAGGGCGGACTTTGGCCTGCTCAGGACACTGGTTGAGAGGGTCCCTTGGGAGACAGTCCTGAAGGGCAAAGGGGTCCAGGAAGGCTGGACGTTCTTCAAGAAGGAAGTCTTAAAGGCGCAGGAGCGGGCTGTCCCCATGTGCCGCAAGAAGAACGGGCGGGGAAGGCGACCGGCCTGGCTGAACGGGGAGCTCTGGCTGGGACTCAGGGAAAAAAGGAGAGTTTATCACTTGTGGAAAAAGGGGCAGGCAACTCAGGAAGAGTACAGGGATCGCGTTAGGTCGTGTAGAGAGGAAATTAGAAAGGCAAAAGCCCGGCTAGAACTCAACCTGGCCACTGTCGTGAGAGACAACAAAAAATGCTTTTATAAGTATGTTAATGACAAAAGGAGAGCCAAGGAGAATCTCCATCCTCTACTGGATGTGGGGTGGAACGTTGCCACCAAGGACGAGGATAAGGCTGAGGTACTCAACGCCTTCTTTGCCTCAGTCTTTAGTAGTCAGAGTGGTTATCCTCAGGGTACTCAGCCCCTGGAAGTACAGGGGGCTGGAAGACATGGATGACGAGCAGGATAAACCCCTCATAATTCAAGAGGATGAAGTTAATGACCTGCTATGCCACCTGGACGTTCACAAGTCTATGGGGCCGGATGGGATCCACCCGAGGGTACTGAGGGAACTGGCGGAGGAGCTTGCTGAGCCGCTCTCCATCATTTACCAGCAGTCCTGGTTAACTGGGGAGGTCCCAGATGACTGGAGGCTTGCCAATGTGACTCCCATCTACAAGAAGGGCCGGAGGGAGGATCCAGGGAACTACAGACCGGTCAGCCTGACCTCGGTGCCGGGGAAATTCATGGAGCGGTTGGTTTTGAGGGTGCTCACAAACCATGTCCGGGACAACCAGGGGATCAGGCCCAGCCAGCACGGGTTCATGGAAGGCAGGTCCTGCTTGACCAACCTGATCTCCTTCTATGACCAGGTGACCCACCTAGTGGATGAGGGAAAGGCAGTGGATGTGGTCTACTTGGACTTCAGTAAGGCCTTTGACACTGTCTCCCACAGCATTCTCCTAGAAAAGCTGGCGGCTCACGGCCTAGGCAAGTACACTCTTTGCTGGGTAAAAAACTGGCTGGACGGCCGAGCCCGGAGAGTTGTGGTCAACGGAGTTAAATCCAGTTGGCGGCCGGTCACGAGCGGTGTTCCCCAGGGATCAGTGCTGGGGCCGGTCTTGTTCAATACCTTTATCAACGATCTGGATGAGGGGATCGAGTGCTCCCTCAGTAAGTTTGCAGACGACACCAAGCTGGGCGGGAGTGTTGATCTGCTCAAGGGTAGGAAGGCTCTGCAGAGGGACCTGGACAGGCTGGATCGATGGGCCGAGGCCAACTGTATGAAGTTCAACAAGGCCAAGTGTTGGGTCCTGCACTTCGGCCACAACAACCCCAGGCAACGCTACAGGCTTGGGGAAGAGCGGCTGGAAAGTGCCCAGAGGAAAAGGACCTAGGGGTGCTGATTGACAGCCAGCTGAACATGAGCCGGCAGTGTGCTTAGGTGGCCAAGAAGGCCAACGGCATCCTGGTCTGTATCAGAAATAGTGTGGCCAGCAGGAGTCGGGAGGTGATCGTGCCCCTGTACTCGGCACTGGTGAGGCCGCACCTCGAATCCTGTGTTCAGTTTTGGGCCCCTCACGACAAGAAGGACATGGAGGGGCTGGAGCACGTCCAGAGGAGGGCAACAAAGCTGGTGAAGGGCCTGGAGCACAAGCCTTGTGAGGAGCGGCTGAGGGAACTGGGGTTTTTTAGCCTGGAGAAGAGGAGGCTGAGGGGAGACCTTATCGCGCTCTACAACTACCTGAAAGGAGGTTGTAGCGAGGTGGGTGTTGGTCTCTTCTGCCAAGTAACTAGCGATAGGACAAGAGGAAATGGCCTCAAGTTGCGCCAAGGGAGGTTTAGATTGAACATTAGGAGAAATTTCTTTACTGAAAGAGTGGTCAGGCCTTGGAACAGGCTGCCCAGGGAAGTGGTGGAGTCACCATCCCTGGAGGTTTTTAAAAGACGTGTAGATGAGGCCCTTAGGAACATGGTGTAGAGGGCATGGTGGTGTTGGGTTGGCGGTTGGACACGATGATCTTAGAGGTCTTTTCCAACCTGTATGATTCTATATCCAACAAAATGATTCTTATAGGGAGGATTTAAGCATCTCTACCTGAAGTAAGGCTACCGTTCTTCAACCTCTGCTACCACTATTCATTGATATAAACAAATAACTAAAACTAGGATGAAATAACTAAATCAGCACTAAGTAAGATAAATGGAATTAAATTCAGTATAATTTCTCCCCGTATCATTTACCCCCATTAGTAAATCCTCTTCCATTTGGGAGAGCGTCTCTGCATAGACACAGGTCCTCCTCACTCATGGAGTGTTATTGCCCCTCTGGCCCAGAACAATCCCTTGGTATATAAAAGTAGGAACTAAAGGCATGAACTGAAGCTGAGGAAGAATGTGTTTTTTACATATAAGAATATGTGGGAAGCTATTTGGAGAAGCCTGTATGGATTTAACCTTTAACTAGACGTATGTATCCTATCTCCCTTGTTATATTTCATGGGGGTTGCAGCTGCCATGGAAATCTTGATTACTAAGTGGCTCCACATGAAGCTAGATTGGGGATTAATTGGAAGCAGAGTCAATGCAGAGAGCTAAATGGCATTGTATGAATGGCCCTGGATTCCCAGGAATCTTCCATGATCTGTAGGCATCACAGTAGGACTTCTTTCAGGTCAAAGAACAAATATCCCAGCTGAAAGGACAGAGACAAAAGACAGAACATCTATGTCGTGGTTTAACGCCAGCTGGCAACTGAGCACCATGCAGCTGCTCGCTCATTCCCCCCACAATGGGATGGGGAAGACAATCAGAAGGGTAAAAGTGAGAAAATTCGTGGGCTGAGATAAAGACAGTTTAATAGGGAAAGCAAAAGCCCAGCGCGCAAGCAAAGCAAAACAAGGAATTCATTCACTCCTTCCCATCGGCAGGCAGGTGTTCAGCCATCGCCAGGAAAGCAGGGCTCCATCACGCATAACGGTGACTTGGGAAGACAAACGCCATCACTCAGAATGTCCCCCCCTTCTTCTTCTTCACCCAGCCTTATATGTTGAGCGTGATGTCATATGGTATGGAATAGCCCATTGGCCAGCTGGGCTAGCCGGGCCAGCCGTTCCGGCCACGCTCCCTCCCAGCCCCCCGCGCACCTGGCAGGGCACGGGAAGATGAAAAGTCCTTGACTAGCGTAAACATTACTTAGCAACAACTAAAACATAAGTGTGTTATCAACATTATTCTCATACTACATCCAAAACACAGCACTTTACCAGTTAATAGGAAGAAAATCAACTACATCCCAGCCGAAACCAGGATCGCTTGCAGGGACTGTTAGATTAAATTAATTTTTATATGATAACTCAAAAGTTTGTTCTCATCCCTTTGTTTTCTTTTTTTGTTTTGTTCCTTTTTTTTGGCATTTTATTTTCCCTCTTCTAACATTTTGTATTTCCACCTTTTGTGACTGCCTAAAAGCCTAACAAAACCTTTACTTTTATTTTTAACACTTACAGTTAAAAATTCTAAATTAGGTGAGACCTATTTGCCAATACTCGGTTAGATCTATTTAAGGTTTATGAACAGCCTTTTACCATACGTCCTATCCTTTTCAGGATCTAGTGATTACTATAAGAGATAAAGGAGTAGAAATGACAAATAACAGGAAGGAGAGGGAAAGGCTAAGAGACAGACATTGAGATTCTGCATTCTATAAATAAAGTATAAACTATGTCCATGTACATAGTAAACATACCTGTAAGAGTTCATGCAACTTTCTTGGTAAAGACCAGATATGCTACTAATGAAAATTACTTTTTTTTTTTTCTTTCTGTGAAGGGATATAAAGTGCATATATTTTAATAAAAGCTGTTCAGTATATGGAATATAAACACCTGCAAATCTAATTTAAACACACAAAACATACAATTCAATAATATAATATTTTCAGAACTACATATGCCATGTAATTAACCCCTGCAGAAATAAATGTCTGTGAGCAGGACATATTTTTTACATATAAAGAACTGCATACAGAGCTAGATGAATATTTCAATCATAGTGATAAATGTCATTAATAACTTTCAAAGAAATTTTTATATTTATAAAAGCAACATTTTAACAAGAGTGCTCTTGCAATGTCAAACACATAAGTAAATTTAAACTTTTTGTAGATAGCCATATTTAATTGCCATATTTATTCAGCCACTGAACCAGCCAGTAGCACATGTTCAGACTTCTTTGGGTGTTCTACTGCAGTTGCACAAGGTTACAAGACCGCAACCATCATCTCCAGGACCATCATTTCCAGGCTGGAATTGTATGGCTATAGAACAGCTCTACCTTACACAGATGATAAGCTATGGCTGACTACAAATACATATTGGGTAGATTTTAGTCACCTTACATGTTTTGCCTCTCTATATAAGCCTAGCAAGTCAGGGTCTTTGAACATGATGTACCTTCATAGGGCAAACAGGCAATACCCACAAGCTCTCATGCCGTTTTCAAATCTTTGGCACTCATACACAGGTCCCATAAGCTTGTTCCTTAAAAGAACCTGAAAGGAAGAAGCAAAGAAAAGGGGGTGCAGAGTGAGAACTACTTACTGTTAAGTTGCAGTAGTTAAATGAAAAGATGGGATATCCTAGGATAAGTAGAAAAAGACAGGGGAAGTGCATAGATGATGTGCAAGAACTAAGCAAAGCAATTCAATCCACCAGGGAAAGGCAGGTGATGTTAAACACCTGTTTTTAACAATAAGGGCAATTTTAAATTTCTAATGTCTTGCTTGATTTCCATTATTATGTGTGGATTTTTATTACTGTGAAAAATATAAGCTGTTGTGATTTTTGACAAAGTTGTTCCTATTACTTTCCCTCGATTTAGCTTTAGCAGACAGAGGTCTGCTTGTACTTCCTCTCTAAGGTGCAATGGTCTACCAATTAAAAAGTTGGAAACAGCTATTCTGATACAAAACAACCCTGTGTAAATCAAAGACATCTGGAAATTTCTATGCAGTTCTTGCAGCTTAGTAGCATGACTAGCACTAGATAGACTAGAAAGATAGACTAATCTTTCACTCTAAGTTCATATATTGTGTATCCCTCGTTCTTCTTCAAAATTAAAAGCATGGATGCATTTGATAAGTGTGTGACCATTATTGAGTTTTCCTTTTCTCTAGTTGACAGATAAGTTTAAGACTTATAAAAACACAAGGTTCTTCACACTTGCAATTTCAACATCACAGATCGTATTTCCAACAGGTGTGATTGTACCATACTCAAAATTCTATTGCTTTAAAAAAAGCAACATTACTCCATATTGCATATGACCTTGAGCTGTTCAACAGATTGAATGGTGCTAAGGAAGCTCCATATTGTTATACTGCAAAAGCGAAGAGAGAATTTTGCTATTTTGACGTATAATAAAATTTGCCTTTTTGTTCAGATTCATTGCGAGTGGCAGCCCCAAGACTTTTAACTCAAGTGTCTTTCAGTTGAGCTTTGTGTTCATTAACATAAATTCATTTGGAACTCCACAGCTCCATGAATGGTGGACATAGCAGGAAGTTACTATTTTTGTCTTACTTCCTAGCAGATTCGGTATTTGCTTTTTTTTTTTTTTTTTTTTCTTTTTTCTTTTCCCTTTCTGGGTAATACTTTAGTCCACAGCAATAGAATCTGTTGATTTCATGCATTTGCTTTTGGAAATCCAAAGGACTTACAAAGTCTTCACAGTTCATCAGATTCATATCATTACCCATTAGCTGAAACTATTTCATCAGAAATAGTTCTGAAATATATCATCATGGTATTTGATAATAATCGCTATAAGTAGACAAATTATTCTTCCTGTTTACAAAGAGAAATTATTAAACTTCAAATTGCTCACTCTGTATATTGAACGTGCCCTGTCAACCTGTTAGAGACACCATTTTTCAAGAAGTAAGGCTGGTTATTAACTTTAACTGTGACTAGGGGTACTTTGGAGGATACGAGGAAATATTACTGCCCCACACTTTCTGGGAAATGCAGTCTATTCCTTTGGTTGTAAACAAAATTATGTATAGGGTATAGGTATTATTTTTTCACCCTGTTTATCAGGTTATTGACTGAACGGATGGTGATAACATTTCTCTGGCTCATGTGTGAATTATGCCTAAGAGTACCCCAAAATATTTTGTTCGGGGAAGTAGCTGGCTGAACATGACTCCTCACCAGGCTGCTTTGATCTGTCAGCAATGTTGAGGTTAAACTGTAATGCTGAGCATCAGATAAGAAGCCCCTATGATAAAAAAATATTCATGCAGTCTGAAAAGAAAATTTAATCTTATCTTAATTTCCTCAAGAGTTTCTTTGCCTTGCTGCACCTGTTTAATTTTTCAGGTCTGTTGCAGATGTGTAGGAGGGAAAGGCTATGCCTACCATAGTTTTAGCGTGGTGTGCAGCTACTTCATATCTCAGAACAAAGAACATCATGTAGCTCAGCTTCTCTTTGTGGCAATAGGAGTTGAAGTGAGACTCTCAACATCAGACTCTCATTGCAGTTTTGGAAGATCCATGACATGACTTCTATTGCAGAACCTGCTGGTATAAGCAGGAAAAACATGTCGCTATTATAGTAGGTGTGAGAACTACGCAGATAAATATTATCATTAAAGAGAATAAATTCTCATTAAAATTTACCTTTCACTTTTGAGGTTTTAAGAAAACATAACTAGAACATTTGGAACCATAATATTTTTCCAGAAGATTAAATTAGATTGAAAGTAAGACAGAGTTTTGGCCAATATTTGTCAGTGTCCTCTTTGACATTTTTATATACAGGCAGTGCTGGTTTGGATAGAATCAAATAGTACTAAAATGCTAAAAAGAACTGATGAGAGGATTTGGCTAATGCGGCATTTGACTTCCTTCCTCTGGCTTGAAGAGACGAATGTTTTGCAGACAGCGATCAAGAGAATTGCTTCTCACTGTGGCCCTGCTTCCTGCTTTATATTGAATATAAAGGATGCTCTACTATTGGCATGTTCTTAAGAGTCCTCCATTGCCCTGGATCACAGCACCAAAGCCTCCACAAGCATCCAGGGGAAGAGAAAAGTTCAGTTTGTGTGGGAATTCATCTACTTGTGTGAATTTTTCATACCATCCGAAGGCATATCCTGCAGCTGCCTTTGGATTTCCTCAAGGGCCTTTAATAACCATTTCTGCAGAGAGCTGAACCTATAGCAGCCTTTACGACGAGGGTTTTTCATGATTCACATCCTCAAAGAATTCCCCAGGCCATTTTCTCCCTTTCTAGATGGGAAACCAATGAGTTGGAAATTATGTGAGCACACCTAATTTTCAAACATTTCAACCTTGTGCTTTTTATTGCTCCAGTAATAATTTGAAGAAATTCATCATCCTCTCTCAGATCAAGATTTCTGGGCACACTTCACAATCAAACTGCTCTAATCCTTCAAGCTGACCTTTCAAGTTATGTATTAAAGTTGATTGCATTTTGTGTCGCATCAAGTAAATTAATTCGGTCAAGATAAGAACCTCTTTTAAATCTTTTTTCATTGCTTCTATGGACCCAAATCTGGAACTTGAATGGGGGGCGGGGGGTGTCAAGGCTGAATAATACACTTGTTAAGGTGTCTGCTCCTTGTCACACAAATCTTTTTTAATGGCATTTCACTATTTCTCCCTGTTTACCAAGGCAGGCTGTGCTGAGATTGCTCAGCGCATTAGGTGTCCAACAGGGAAGTCTGAGCGGTGGCAGTGTGGAATGCTTAAACTGTTTAGACATAAAAATGAATTTGTATTTCAGAATACTTTTTCCCCTAAAGGCAAAGTTTTGTGGCATATCTTGATCAGCTGACACTGCATGACAAACTGTTATTCCATCAGGTGCATCCAATCATCTCACATTTTGCAGCTTTCCCCCATAATTGCACCAAATGCCAAAAACAAAAAAAAAAATGGGTTGCAAGGTCTAGAACCCATGACTACTACTAAAGGTTGAAGAAGGGTTGGCTGAAAGAGGGAATGAAAGTGCCCAAAGATGGGTAAAAAGCACATATTAGGAAATAAAAGAACAGTAGGACATTGGGACTTTTCTTTCCAATGCATGTGAGCATTCAAGTTTTACAGTACTGAAGAACTATGCGGTGTAATTAATGTGTTATTAATTGAATATTCAACTAAGTTATAGTTACTGCATGTTCTGAATTCTCATGTGTACACAAGCATTAAAGTAATGTGTCCATTACAATCAGTTACCAGCTTGATTTAATCCATACTTTTAATACATCTGTTTCAATAATTAACAACACTAGAGCTTGAGGCCTTAACATTACCTTAACCTGGCATGCACAATAGGTAAATATTGGACAGCTACAGGCAATGTGCAAAGAAATCACTCAGTGGGAATTCTTTAAGGCAGACCATGGAGGAACTGCCATATCTTTGAAAGCAAATTTTCAGTGGCTTTCAATTTCCTGTAAAAAAACAATATAAAATCATATGCAATTCTTAAAAACTGAGCAGGATCAACTGTCTTCCAGGAAGATTGAGCACCAGAAAGATTCCCCAGGGAATAAGCCTACCCAAACAGCCCATGCATGGCCATATATGTAAGCATGTATATACATTTATATAGGGATTTATTTTATCTCTCATTAACATAGGAGTTTACCATAAGCAAGATTGGTTTGCCCTATTTTGTACATATCTCTAAACGTCGTACATGCAATGGAAAGATGACATCTTTCTTCTTTGGTCTTCAGCTTAATGTTTATCTTGTGGAAAGAGGGTCCCAACAGTTTTCTTTTGGTTAGCAGTTCTTCTTTCACCTGACGTGCTCTGTTTAGCTAGTTATGGCAACCAGTAACACTAGTGTAAAGGAAGCATTGTCCAAGGTTTTTTTTCTTTACCAACTTCATATTGTCAAACCAGAGAGCACTTTTTTGTTCTTATTCCTTTTGGACAAAAATGAGGAGTGTATTTCTCAGAACAATTTTAAGATCACTAAATCTTAGTAATTACTACTAATCTGCATCAGATGCTGTGTTTAACTGCAGGTTGACAGTGAAATCAGTGTGGTTTGTATCATTAGACTGTTATTCCTTTTCTGCACTATTAAAGTTAAATGAGTCAGGATCAGAAATAAAAGAAACTGAGCAGCTTGTCACAAAATAAACACCTATCCTTGGGAAATTTTGGGAGTAGAGGAAGTATCAGCAAATCATCATTCATAATTCTTGTTCACTCATTGTTTGGAAATAGTCATCTGCATATTCAGCTATTATAAATACCTGCATATGGTTTAAATCATATGTAGGCAACATAGTCTAAGGCATAATTTATTACAAATAGCAGCAATTACACACACTGCTCACTGGATTATATATTAATCCACTAATCACCCACAGAAATTACTACTCAGATGTGTGCTGCCTAACTTATTTTGATATCTCCTTTAAATATGTTCTTGTCAACCAGAAAACATCAATATGGTTAGAAGGAAATTACTTTCAACTGTCATTCAAGAACAAGCTGCTACAAAAAACCAGCAGAAGTTAGAAATAAAATATAGATGAGTAAAAGATAAGTTCCCTTTATTCCCCTCTCTCTGTAACCCCCTTAGAAGAAAAAAAAAAGAGAAAGGTAAAGTACTGACAAACTGAAAGTTTAAACATAGCTGGTTTCTATGTAAAATAAATTGAACTCCACCATTCATTCATTGTATCCCTCCTCTTCTGCTTAATCTCTTTAGACAGAGGACTTCCCTTGGAAGTGGAACTTCTGCCTGAGGCACTCCTGCCATCAGCTTTATTGGTTCTGAATGTCAGACCCTGCAAAGAGCAAAGGTCCATCCTTAGCTCACTTATAAATCCAGTTCCTTCATACGGTTGTGCACTAGAATACTTTGAGCTACTGGTTTAAATCAATTCATCTTGATGCACATCACCTTTTTACACCCATTTAATGAAATGATTGATTGTTATTCATAGGTCAAAGTCTCACATACAAAAAAAGAGACTAAAAATTTCTTGTGTTACTATTGATCTTTAGTATTTGAAGAACTGGATGGTCACACACCAGACTGCTGCTAAAAGAAAATGGTGTAATACTTAATGAGTCTGTAATGGATACTCTGAAATCCAGCATGAGATTGCAGTTCATTCTTCTTATTGCAGCTGAAATATATGACAATTCCAAAATATTAACATACAAACTGCTTCCTGAAATGCTGAGTGCTAACATATTAAGTAGTTTAATTTTTACTGTTTTTTTTTTTTAATTTTTATTTATTGTTTAATAGCTCAAACAAGTCTGCTGGATGGGGTACTACAAACAATGGAAGGAGAAACAGATTTTAGGAGAGGTAACCTTGACAAATGAGGTAACTATTCATCAAGTTTGAATATTAACCAGTATTAGATTATTCCGGTTCAGAACGTGTAATAAATAAATGATCAAAAGTCCATGATACTGCAGAAGTAGCTTCTTGGTGTTCAATGTGATGCAACACCTTCCATCACAAACATGTGATTTTAGCTTCCAATATTTTTCATTTAGATAGGAAAACCTTCAGATCCTGTTCATATGTGTATACCTCTCAAAATGTTTTTATTTAAGGACTAGTCTTAAAATGTTTTCAGCACTCAAATATGGCTTCATGGCAGTGAAAAAGTAGGAAGAATATTTGATTAGAATAGCTTTACATACCATTGGGGTTTGTTCTTCAAGGCATTACCACCATTTAAAAAAATTTCTGTGCTTCAGTGGGAGAGAAAAATCTTACTCTCTTCTTGGCAGAAGTAGCATGTTCTTCTCTTCCCAAATATTTCCCCCCAACACCTCCAATAATCTGAGTAAGGAGTTACTTCCCCTGGAGCAGAGTTTTGTGATGGTTTCAGGATTTTCTTTCTCCAGAATTTCCTGTGAAAGAAAGATACCAGAAATGTTGCCTTACTGGATAGCTTATCCTTTTACAATTAAGAACTGTATTGACTCTGTTCCAAGCACACAAATCTTTTTATATTTCATTGTAAACTGGAAATTCAATTAAAAAGTTATCTTCAACCTTTGATGCTGAATATTCTGGACCCAAAGAAATTTAGAACATTTGTAAAAGCAAATTTATTCTCATAAATGTTTTCAGAGAGAGAAGTAATCTCATTACAGTATTGTATTGTATTGACACAGGAACAAGGAGAAAGACAAACTTTAGACCTACACATTACTTGTGTCAAAAAAACCTTTTGTGACTGCTGATTACGGGTGAGTAATGAGTATATTGTGTTTTCATGAATTTTGTGTATGTGTACAATCTAAGCTTCAGCTCCCTTATGATTCAACTTCTCCATGTTGTCCTTACTGAGACTAAACAGATGACCATATTGGAGTCACAGTAGTATGAATCTTTAGATTTTCCCTTACACACATGAACAGAGGCATTCAGAGAAAAGAACTCCTGAGAAATGTGGCCAAAACCTGGGGGATGGAGAGGATAGGAGAAGATACTGAGCTTTGTAAACAATTAGGTAAAAAGGGCAATATGATTAATTTTGTCACATTTAGTGATGTAAATCAAAGCTTGAGTTAACCAGACAGAGAACGCTTAGACTGGATAGAGAAAGCTGGATTTCAGATGCTGACATCCTATGGCTGCCTACTGATTTCATGAAGTAAAATGTCCTGCACATACATTAGAGTCTGACTTTTTAAGGTGCAGAAAACATTCCACTTTAGTTAAAGGCAATGGGAGCTGTAGCTGCTTTTTATAGCTGAATAATCAGGCATTTATTGCTTTTATAGCCACAGCAGACTTTTTTTTTTTTTTTAAATAAATGAGCACTTAAACTCTTAAATTCTTTCCTGAACTGCTGGAAACAACCGAATACTTAACATTTTAGAAAAAAACAGGCCACTCATATAAGTACCTTTAAAAAGAAAGATTTAGGGTCTTAATACTAAGGCCCCACTTAGAAAGGAAATCTTACATAATGTAATCAACCTGTGATTATAATATTAATAAACTACTTCTCAAGGACACACTTTACTAATATATACTTGCGAACATGAATAATTAGTTTAAAAGTGCAGCTGAAAAATACACACTGCAAAGAATGTGTTTGTTACTTTATTGTTGAATGGTAGACGTTCTGCAATATTTCAGTTTTACTTTTAACAAAAGCCTCCTCCACGACGCTGTGGATTTGGAGTTGTTCTTTGCCTGGTGAAGGGAAAGTTCAAACTGTAACCACTCAGCAGTAGTAATTCCTGACCAAGAGTGATCTGGTGTGGATGGCAAGAACGTCTGAGTGCAGAAGGGGTTAAACTGGCTGGAAGCACAGACACCAGGGACAGAACAACTCCATGCAAGAGAACCAAGTTTACCGGTGAGATAAGAAATGCCACTGTGTTTTCTTGTAGCAATTGATCATGCAATTTGAACACTCAGGACCACCTTTGGTCAACAGAGAGAGTGCTGGGGGATGAACACAATGCTGGGCTGATGTGCCTGATGCCAATGCTGACATGATTGGTGCTGGTGCAAGTGTATATAAGGAATCAGCTTGTGCCACACCTTATAGATTGGCTTATAGTTGTAGGACTCTGTCCAATGCGTTGCATTTAAGCACATAAATTCCCCAGCACTGGGATATACAGAATACTAGATGTCTTTGTTTCTAACGAGGTGATGCCCAGTTGGGACTCCCTTGCCTGAACTTGCCAATATCCACTGGTGCTGAAGCTGTGAGGTTTCACACTGCTATGTATCCATCTCACAGTAATCAAATGAAGGCAGGTCCACTTGGTGACCAGCTGCAGGAGATGCAGAAGAGAGCAACAAAAGCAATCTGAAAAACACAACTGCAAGAATTAATATTTTTTTCCTGCCAAAGACTGAAGATAAATGTGGTAATGGCTTTCAGACTCTTCCCTCTTTTCACTGGGGATAAGACAAGTAGAAATGGAAGTAAATTACAGCCAAAGACACTAGGAGAAGAACGTTGTGACTGAAAGTCTAGTACAGCACTGAAATGAGTTGTCTGGGGAGGTGCCGTAAAAGCCCTGCTAATGGAAACTCTTAAAACCAAGTTAAAGGCATCTGCCAGGAAGAGTTCTGGAGTACCTGACTCCACCTTGGACACTCATCTGCTCTCAGCAGTCTCTGTGGTACCAATATATGTTTATGAACAAAGTATAGAGAACTGTTAGCTGAAAGGCAGTCCTGTGAAAAACGACAGAAAGATGTAACGCAATCCTTACTGGTCCAGACTGGGGAGAAGGCAATGAAATCCAAGTAGGAATTTTAATGCCACTGGAACAACATGATCAGATTCACACATTTGTGATTTTTAAAGTATAATTTCTTTTGTATAAAAAGAAATTCCACTGAATAAGCAAAAATTGTAAACACAGTTTTCAAACTGATGTAGAACAGCGCTTTTTTTAGTGATTTTCAAGGATAATGTAGCAATCACTAACGGTAGAAGAAAGAACAAAAGAATGCTAATAACAGAACTCTTTGTATCACTGCAGTAACTCAGTACTTTACTACACTCTTTGGACACAGTTCACCAAATTACATTAGAAGAGCAGGTTAAATAGGCTAGGAGTTTCATTTACATAATGCTTGACATTCAGAAAGCTCTTCCAATTAGTCGATCACTTAAGACTTCTTGCATTGTGAAATGGCTTCCTATAAAATTAGGAGTCTTAGTTGTCAAGTATTAGCTAAGTATAATTCAATTAAAAAGTAATGAAACCACATTATCATATTAAATGAAATACGACATGCATTTTTGCCAAGGTTGCAAATTTTCATTCTTTAAAACTTGCTAGCGCGTGTCTGCCAGATTTTTTTTTTTTTTTAATTTAGGTAACATTTTAGTAGTTTGCATCTTCTAACAGGAAATGTTCTGCCCACTGCTAAAGCAGCTGAACAAAGCCTAACTGTCTACTTAAGATTTCGTTTCTTAATGGCAAATTACAGTGTGGAGAGCCAGCACAAAAGCTTTCTACCACTGCCAGTCTCACACACCAGTAAAGGCAGCATTCGTGGTGGAAAGGAGTCTGTTTACCATTCTGCTATTATAAGCTGCCAGAATGACATCTTACACCTCAGATGCCAGTGCATCAATAACCACAGTTTGGAAGTTGGATGGTTCCATGCTGGGAACGGGACCAGCTCTTGCATGACTTCAGGCTCTGTTTCTGCTTCTCTTTCTAATTCTGCAATGACTTTAGTTTAGGGTGTCCAAATAATTTGCTCACATTATCTAGATGTTTATGATTCTTGCATCCATTGATTCTTTGAAAAAGGGGAGTATATTAGTTTGCTTAAAGTACACTCATTTTCAACAGAATAGTAGAACATATCTCTGCAGACATTTTCATTAGAAATACAAAGTATCTGCTTTTTCTATAGTACTTTCCTCTACCATAAAAGATTATTGTTGGTGATCATTTGTATTTTAAATAGACTGTCACATGATCATGCAAAATAGGCAAATAATTGCAAGAACAGAACGTTCTGAATGCCGCAGGTACTAAATTAATATTTTTGTCTCAGAAGGTTGTATCAGAACAATATTTAGCAGATTAAAATAATTTCTTTTTCTGCTCTGTTGCACGCAACCTTTCAAAGTACATGCAGCACAGATATAGGTTTCTGTATGAATTGCAAATGACCTTTTAAGACTTTAAGCTGTAGCTTATCAGTAGTACACCTGCTGTAACATCTTTGCAAAGTTTATTACTTTTAAGCATGTTTCATCCACTTTTTTTAACTATTTGGATTCTTTTAAAGTAGCAGACCTACAGATCTGTGCATTTTAGAATGTTTCTTCCATTCTAGGAAAAAGCTTGTTAGGAAAAAAAAAATATGGTGGCTTTATTGATTGTTTTTCAATTTAATTTTAGATTTTTCATTCAAAAATAAATACTGTTAAAATATATGGGACAAGACACTGAGTTTAGTTAGTACCTTTAGAGGGAGATTTGTGTAGTGAAAAATGTTACATCCCTCTTTCCAGACTCACTAGAGCTGATAAAGCCAAACAACATAATCCTTAAGGGTTAATTCCACTTGCATACAAACAATGCTCCTACAGAACTGTCTCTCTGTATTGCTTTTGGTAGTTTTGGCTGGTATCAGAGTTGAGCTTTTAAATATTTAAAAAACATTTTTCTTTTTAAAATTCAAGTGGTTGTGCTTTAACTATGTATACTCACTTGACCAGGAAGATATTGAAATAAATTCTGCCCATGTACCATGGCAAAGAGCTGAAAGGTGTTGGGGGCAGGAGGTAGTACCTTGAGGCTTTTCAGCTGCTGAGATGGTGGCCTTTATGTCCCTCTCCGAGGAGTTAAAACTGCACAAAGTACACAGTCTCACTCTGTCTGTTAGCTATTTACCTACATTTTTTCTGCTGTGTATTGCTAAATAAGAAGCTCCCAACAAAACCTATTGCTTAATTATGTCAAAAGTTATGGCGGACTCCATATAAAAGACCCGATAGACCAATACCTTTGTGCTGCTGCACAAGTGGGAAAAGACTAGCACTTAATTACAAGTTTCAGGTTGCTTTCAGCCATCTAACAATGAAAGGCTGCTCAGTGTTAGCACATGTTTATAACAATATAAATGCATACATTTTTAATAAAGACATATCTCAAAATAGATATTCCATTTTCTTTAGACATTCCCTGGAATGGCAAACTTTCATTAGTGCACTTAAGCTTCCTTCCAAAGTGTTCCTGAAAAAATTATGAGGATAAAAACAGAAAGCAACGGATTGCAGAGAAACTCTTCAATCTTAACCGTCAAACCCTCAGTGTAGAAAGTGCTCTAGAAAGACTGTGCCATACTCTAGAATAATGTTACTACTAAGTTAATGGTCAGATGCTCTCACTCTCTTTTATGAACCTGGGATAAGGTGGGTACACCTTATAGATCTATGGTTAGACTTTCATATAAATGAAGACTTTCAATACTATGTGAATGGGGGAGATACATTGGGGAAAAAAAAATTAAAAGAAGGAGAAGAAGAAGAAGAAAAACTTGTTTCCTTTTCTGGTTCTGGAAATCATTGTTATCAGCTGTAGCAAGAAGCAATCAAGGATCTTGTACAGCACTGTGATAATCTGCATACTAATGAGATGATTTTGGTTGAAAGTGATCCCACAATGTAGGGGAAAGGCTGTTTCATCTCTCCAAACATTCAGCAACAACTACTCATGATTTAATGAACTTATGTCCCAACTCCGCTTAGTAAATGATATGACAGTCACATCATAGCTCTTCAGTTTAGATTGTATGAAACACCACATTTTTGTCAGGAGGATATAAAAATAAGATGTGTGTGGAATAAAAACTAAAACACTCATTCAGTGAGTACCTATACTATTTACTAGGAAAGACAAAAGAGAAATTGAGTTCAAATTTCTATATCTCTAGTCTATTCCACAATCACCTTTTTCTGCCAAATATAAAAATATTAGAATTCAAACCACCACCAGTGCAAATAAATCTGTGACCTGTAATCATCTTACAGAAAGCAGGAAGAATGCTAAGGTGGTAATATTCTAGTTTTTTGCCAACAAAGTATCACATTCTAGTTAAATTGACTACATCAGGAGCCTGAATATCAAGTAGCTCACTAAAATATGATTTTTCCAACAGCTTTCTTATTTCCAAAACACAAAGTTAATGTCTTTATGGTAATTGCATCTATTTAACACATTTAAGTAAAGAATGCATTCATCATCCATCTTAGTAATTGTGGGAAATTACATAATCGTGTTCAAAAAAACAAAAAGCCAGGCAAAATATTTCTGATCTTTAGGTTCCAGAAATAGCATCAAGGCATAAGACACTGCATGACCTATAAGCACAAGAAATAATCATTGCAATAAATCTGACCATGTGTTGAATAATTAATGTTAGTAGGGTTTACGAGGGTTTCTCCTCCTCCCTTTTTCCTGATACATAGTCAAAGCTGTTCTCTTTCAGCTGTGTAGCAATGCAAAAGAATAAAAGTAAAACAAAAAATAAAACCAACTCTCCCACATTTTATCATGTTCTGCCCACATTTAATAAAAGACTAGTGAGAAAATTCCTCATCCAGTGTTTTTCCTTTCTCTGAAGAATATTTTTCCAACTTACTGCTGCTTAAAGAATTCTCACTTTGCTTTGGCATTGGATAGAAATTCTGCAGTTTCTACTATGAACTCTACAGAACATTTGTTTTCATTTGCCTTATATTCTTAGTCAACATTTCTATTATAAAGTTTTTGTTCTCATTTGAATTTCTTAAACCAGAGACTTCTGTCCTGTATATTTTAGCATGTTTTCCCTGTGTTTACTAATTAGCTGTCTTTTCTTTCTTTCTTGGCCTTACATATGTCATTCAGTTTTAATTTCCGTGTAAAATTTGTGTTGTCTAGAGTATGATTTACTTGGTTTCAGAATAATGACAAAGCTCTAAAGAATGAATAAAACTGATTTTAAGGCCATAAAAATTATAGACAGACAAGCTTTTTACACTGTTAATTCCCACATTTTTTGTAGGTCAAATGAATTTTTGAGCATATTTTAAAAATGACCCCTAATGTGCTCTTTCTCAGAAAGACAAATGGTCACTTATCACTTATCAGGTGTGTTCATCATACCTGCTCATCAAATCTGTGTTTGTTAAAACTCAAAATATTAAAACTTTTTTCAGATGTATGACTATGAGGTGCTTCTACAAGATGTCTTAGCAACATATTCTTCTAGCACCTGGTCTGAGAATGCAGGTCCCTGTGCATAACGTACCTAACAGACATCACACTTAAAATAAACATAATTGTTTTTTCCTATGGGAGCACTTTCCTCACTCTCTCTATATTTCATTGTCCTCTTAAGAAATATCTCTGTCCTTATTGCCCTTTTACCATGTGGAGTAACCTTTACCATGCTCCAAAGATTATTACTGTTCTTATTTTCTGGACACTAGGGGAAAAATATCCAAATTCTTAATTCATCTTGGTCATTTTTCCAATTTATAGGTATAGAAGACATTCTTGGCAGTAGGTAACAGCCATCAGGTATTACAGTCAACCATGTTTTGTTTATTCTAGAAAAAGGGAAAGGAAAAAAGGGAGTAGACTTTGTCTGGTGGAAAACACGATTGCGTGTAAAAACTAAACTATGCTGAGAAAAGAAGTGCGGGATGGGCAGAAGAATCTATAAAACATTAAGCAGTACTTCAGAAAGTTAAAGACTTAATTTTAGGTAGGCCAATGGACTGGAAGTTATCCTTTATAAGCAGCTAAAGGCAAACGCTTTATTTCTTTATGGTGGTCTGGTTTACATAAAGAGATCTTAAATTTATGCAAGACTCATTATACCAAGGACTTGAAAATTAAATTTTAATTGAAATCTGGTAACATCGTTACCAATGTGGAAAAAAGTCATACACTCATACATACAAAAACAAAACAATTCTCACTCTTTAAAGACACATTAAAAACAAATTATGTCCTCAAAATAGGTAATATGGACCATTCTCTTCTAAGGACAAATTTGTTTTTAATGATTGTTCTTGGTTTTCAGCACAGCAATTTGTTGTAACATTTGTAATGACTTGTAAACTGAAAATGTCTCTCAAAAATGGGAAGTAGAGAACAAGAAGTAGAGTCTGGCTGTGAGAAAAGCTTAATCCTCATTACACTAATACGTCATATGTGCATTATTGAGAGAGATGGAAGATCTCTGTGGGGTTATATACCGCTCATTTCGTTGAAAGGCTGTGAATACTGAATATTTCAGGCAGAATTTTTGTAAGGACAAGCCAAACCTCCTAAAATTTTAGAAACCAGATGAAACTGTATACCTTTTCCATGTGTGTTTACAAAAATCCCATTAGGATAATAGCCTATTTCAATTTTGCACACCACTTCTGTTCAAGTTTCATAGAACATTTTGCAAATTCTGTAAGCCTCAAAACAGCCCTGTTGGAAAGAGTTTTATCTCCATTTAAATGATAAGGAGACAGTAGCACAAACAGTTTACAAAAATAATCTCTAAATTTTTGTACCTTAAGAACAACATTGAAACTCAAAACAGCTTTAAAAACATTGTAGTAGCTCACTTGCCCATGATTACAACAAAATTCATTGCAAAATCAAAAGCAATGATCATATGACTTGTTCGTTATTCATCAGTTTTTACCTCATCCTCACTGACACATATTGGCATTTGTTCTTGCACCTGGTAGTATGACTGTGTGGCTTTGCAATTGTGACAATTATTTTGGGTCAGTTTCCCCCTCCAAGCCTTTGTGCCATATAGGCACAAAAACATCTTTACACTTCAAGTGAAAAAGTATCGTCCTGCTAAAGCATCAGAAAATTATTTGTATTTATGGTAAGTTTTCTTCTGAAATATAAAGAATATGACCTTTGTATTGTATCTGTTGTCGGTGGAGCTTTTTCCCTGAAATGGAAAATTGGAAAAGTGATGACAATTGATATAATTCTGTTTGATCCTCTGTACTGTAGTTCTTATGCAAATTACCGGAGTATACTTTTATAGTGTTTCTCTTTATGTTCTCTTTAAAATAAACCAGACATATCTTTTCAATCTCTCTTCAGAAAAGGGTTTTTGTGTATTAAGTCATTCTAATCATCTTCCTCTGAAAGGCTTACGCTATTCTGATGTATGTTTTCAGAGCTGGAATATACAGAATGATATTCCAGATGAGGGAAAGTCACTGATTTATATTGTGACATTATATTTCCTGCTGTTTTCCCCACCCTGTTCCTTACGCATCATTACATTTTGTTTATTTGTTTTTACTGTTGCTGTAGATTGCCCAGACAACGGTGCCAGTCCTGGACCATTAGATAGTTTCTCTCACAACATCATGTTCACTTTATTATTCCTTCTTGATATTCCTGCAGTGTACATCTCACTTTTTGCTGATGATGGTGGTGGTATTGTTCTTTCAATTGTTCTTTCAATGTTCTCCAGAACAATGTGGAGTAAAGAATATAATTTTATATAATTATTTGCTAGAATCTAGTGCCTCTTTACATTCTTATTTTTAATTAATTATATTCAAAGAAATAACAAAGCAACCTCTTTAGTTTTTGTTTTTCTTCTGGATTCTTATATTAATGGATATGTGTCATGGTTTAACACGGCAGGCAGTCAAACAGCACGCAGCCGCTCACTCACTCCCCCTGCCCCAGTGGGACAGGGAGAGAATCGGAAGGGTAAGAGTGAGAAAAATTCATGGGTTGAGATAAAGACAGTTTAATAGAACAGAAAAGGAAGGGATAATAATAATAATAATAATAATAATAATAATAATAATAATAATAATAATAATAATAGAATATACAAAATGAGTGATGTACAATGCAATTGCTCACCGCCTGCACTGACCGATAACCAAGTAGTGATTGCTACTTCCTGGAACACACCTACCATTCATATACTGAGCATGACGTCACATGGTATGGAATACCCCGTTGGCCAGCTGGGCCAGCTGTCCCAGTTATGCTCCCTCCCAGTCTCTTGTGTGTTTGGGCATGGGAGCTGTCCTTGACTAGGAGGGTACTTAGCAACAACTGAAAACATCAGTGTGTTATCAACATTCTTCTCACACTAAATCCAAACCACAGCACTAGGAAGAAATTTAACTCTATCCCAGCCAAAACCAGGACAACGTGCTTTATATTTTGTTTTGTGTCCCATTGTGCTTAGGTGCCTAACAATTACAAATTGTACTTTGTCCAACAACTGTATTTTCAAAAGAATGTGTGTCCCAGAAGTTTCTCTTCCCTTTGTATGTCTGTGAGTAAACCTGTTACGCAGCATCAAAAAGGAAAATGTGCAAAGTTTTCCCACATAGACCACCTGTCAATGGAGTTTGAATATTAGTTGGTGACTAATGACATGGACTTCAAAAATAAAAAATAATTCATCTTTAGCTCATGTCCTATAGCAGAGAAGTCCATCTGGACCATGCATTAGCTCCTTTATTACCAGGACCTTGAAATGATTGCTCTAGTCCCAACAAGATGAAGCAGACTGTTATGAAAGAGTTAGATAAGATTGTCCCTTCTATTTCAGCATGCGAAGTAGAGGACAAGGCAGAAGCAATACCTTCCCACTCTAAAATGGATTATCCAAACTGAATGAGTTGCCCGCAATGCACTTAAGGGAATATTATTCCATTAAGGATAATGGCAAAACTTCAGGTGTCATGATTTTGCAAGGAATTTCCTCTATGAAAGCTGCACTCATAGGAAATTGAAAGAAGAAAAAAAGAATCCTTGTTTCTAGAGCACATTTCAAAATAGTAACTTATTTTATATAGAAACGCACAACTGTGCAAACCCCAGATTTTCTTGCCTTTCCCTTCCTCTTTTCTTAAATCTCTCTCCTGAGTTCTTTGTCTCTTTCTGGAGCTGAAGACTTGTTCCTTAGCATATCTCTTTCTTGCCACCCTGCTGTGAAAAATGCTAACTGGTTGCTTCATATTTGTTTGACTGTGAAACTAAATTAAATTAAAGAACAGTCCATATATGAAGTCACCGAAGCATACTGATGCCTGCCTTGCTCTGCCATCCCATTGGCAGCGTCTCAGTAAACATGCAATAAAAAACCTTGCATCTTCCTACTTGCTGCAGAGAGGTGCCTGACGTTGCTATTACTGTCACCATCCACAGCACATCCAGTTTTACAGCTGAGAGGTGCCAAAACCAGTGAAGATTTTGGCAACCCAAAGTAACGTTTTGCATATTTGCACTATGTTCATCTCAGTGACAGCTGCTCAGACAGATTTCTGAGTCTTTTGCGCCACTAGTGCTCCATGTATTTCTGTCCTTGGCACTCCTTTTAAGAGGAGAAAATACCAGCTGTTACTCCTGGCCACCAGAGCAGCAACAGCCTTCTTTTCTCATCACCTCAAAATAAATAACTGAGGCAGGCAACTAAATCTAGACTGAGGAATGTCTTCCATTTTTAAATCAGACTGATAAAATGATATTAACTCAATGGAGATCTGTGAGCCTTCAGTGAAAACAACAAAAATGAAAAGGATGAAAATGGTTGTGGTTGGGCCTTTGGGGTTTGGTTTTTTTGTTTCTCAAAATACTTTTAACAGATAGCCAATGTGCTTTTTTTCTCCATCCACTATATATTCATTTAAATCACTGATGTAACAATAACTCATATCTATAAAAGAGATAGAAAGATGTGTTTATGCAGGATCATCTAAAAAGATCATTGCAGATCCCAAACTTAACAGTTTCAAAATTCTGCAAATATCTGCGTCCCCTCTCTTTTATATGTCAACAGAATCTATTTTCTCCCCCCTTACTTTTCATTTTTCAGATTAAACATTTGGGCTACTTCTGTACATCATCACTTGCACATTAAATATACTGTAAAGGACACCTCAGAGAGTCAGTCACAACACAGCCATGACTGGAGGCAAAAGAGTTAATTTCTGAATATCCCCACATATAGCTGATAGAGAAAAGTAAATGGACATAGCCATCACTTTCCTACTTTAATTCCTCCCTGAAACTCCCTGGCTAGTGGGTCACAGCCCCAATTAGTTTGTTTCATCAGTGACATCTGCCTACCATGGGCTGCTGTAAACCATGGATTACACCCTTCTCCTCCTGGTGAAGTTTAACCTTCAGTTTCTTATTGTAACAGCTCAGGTGTTTCAGATAGGATTTCTCATTCGTGATGTGTTTGTATGGCATTTTGCTCAATAAGACCCTGACTTGGCTGCTAATTAGATTTTACAGTGGCTATTATAAATATAATTTAATATTTGCTTTAGTAAGTATTTATTATTGCACCAATGTCTTTCATAGAATATACTGTTAGGTCAATAGCCACACTGATTCCAGTTACTGGAATATTGACATTAATGTTTATTAACATAAATAATATTAATATTAACATAAATTAACAGTAGTTAATTAACATAAATTAATCCTGTTAAGATGTTAAAGAGATTGGGGGGATAGCAGGGAAAATTAATAAAAGTGGATTTTGTTCAGTTAAGTTAGCTACTAACAGTAATTTTAAACGTAGGCAAATAAACTCCAGGAATCAGCAGAACCCCTACATATGTAGCAGTAGTTACAAGAAGTGTGTCTTCAAAAGAGTCCAAGGGACAGTTTCTTAATTTTAGATATATCTGCTATTCCTGTAACTCAAAAAAAAAAAAATCTCCTTATGCACATGAGCTGAGTAGCAAGTTTTCTTCAGCTTGCAGTTCTGCAGTTCTTCTGGGATTAGAAACTGGCCCTGAAAATAGAGCATGTCAGAAGTCTGAGTCACTATAACCCCTTTACGCATGAATAAACAATTCTTCTCCACTTTCTTCACCTCTTTTTTTTTCACAGCATTGTGGCATTCAGATCTTGAGCCTGTCTCCTGGTATTGAAACCTTTACAGGTTTCAATGTTAATGTATTGAATATTTAAATTGCCACTATTTGCTAAAGCTGATTTTTTGTCTATTACATGTAATTCTCTAGAAACAGCTCACTCAGCCAAAAGTTTTGGATTGCAGGGGGTGGTCTTACATTCTTATGCTGCTGGTAATAGAAAGGGGAGTATACTTATCACAACACATTGAAGCTACACATTTCTACAGTGCTATCTGTTTATGTGAGCTTCCTATTATATCATAGATATTGTATCATTCAGCTCTGCCTTCTGTAAAGAACTAAAGCATTGCTAAATATCACCTGCTATCTGCCATCCAATACGTATTCAGATACTGTGTGGATTAAGAAGTCTACAAAACTGAACCATTTTTTCTCATTATTAGAGACTAAGAATGGCTTTATATCATTTTCAAGACAGATTCAGGGAGACATAAAACTACCAAATTTTGAGTTTAATTTACAGAAATATATTCTAACTTAAACTATGTACACCATGTCTATTCTAGCAAATGCATAATGCTATTATTGTGAGAAAATATATATAAAAAAAGAGTGATTTTAGAAAAAAGCACAATCTGCTTTTATGCACTTTAAATGGCTCTTCTGGCATTGTTTTGAAATATATATTTTTGTGTTTCAATTTCATTTTTTTTATAAGACTTTATTTTAAAATTTAAAAATCTATCAAAACTTGGAGTGTAAGCACAGCACATAAATTCAAAATCTAACTTCCAATTTAGCTGCTGCATATCCTACCACACAAAAAGGCCTTTTCTCTCAGGAGGTGAAATCCTTATCCACAGGTATTAATAGCAAACTTCAACTAAGTTGCAGGATTTCATTATGTCTATCTATCTCTTGATATGCAAGCTAACAGCAATCCAAAGTGCCACGTGGATAATGTGCTCTATCAATGCAGCCAGGAGCAGGAGACTGAATTTGAGATAAAGCAACAAATCTTGCAGAATAATGTCCTTTCCCAGCTGAGTGGATGATATAGTTAGTATTCAATAAGCCCAGGCACCTGGCAACAAAAGAATGAAGGAGAGGGATAACCAGCAGTCAGACTGATGGGATCAAGCAGTTTCTACATAGCGACTCCATGTAAAACATATAGCTGAGGAGAGAGAAAGCCTGGTAGGCACCTGAAGCACAGTGAGAAGTTTGATTCTTGATTTTCATACAACCAGTGCAGTTCTTTTTCAGGATATGGCAAACACTTTGACATACTTAACAATTTGCTTTATTTGTCAGTATTTTATGTAGTGGCTTTGAGCAACTTTCACTGGCTGTCAGTGAATTCACTGAGATTGGGAAAGAATTGGGACTGAATTGACACAGTCCTTGTAGATGTCCTCACCTTGGTTGTTAGGTCTTGGGCACAGTTAGCTTAGAAAGAACTACAGATTTAGACCTAACAGAGACAAGGTTGGCTTGCCATAACTTGAGGGTGACAATAAAGGCTAAGAGACACACCTGCCAGGATTTATGTACTTGAAGATGTCTATGCCACAGTAGGATACAGGGCTGATTCCTCAAAGTAAACTGAAGGCTTTGTAAAATGACTTTTATACTCCACAAAGAGTCTACCAAATGCCCAGGTTGTACCACAATATGAGTAAGAACAGCTGCTATTTATTCCTAAGTTTAACACTTTCTGGCTTCTCGATTAAAGCCCCGTCTGAGCTTGATTTACATTCGCTGCTTATCTAGATCAGGGCTCCCATTTTGCCTCAAGTAGAGGGGTAGGAATTTGCATAGACTCCTGCAGTTACTGTAATGACCCAGATTTTGAAATATGACAGTGAAGATCATTTTAGAAATGCAAAGTTAAACAAGGAACCAGAAGAGGCAACCTAAACAAAAGTGCTTGTCCCAGAAAAATGAAGAAAGAATCAAAGAATAGAAAAAAATAAAGACTTAATAGATTCTTCAGAAATGTGATAATATATATGCAAACTAGAATATCTCTCTTTCTTGCTTTTACGACAAACCTATGGAGTTATTTTCACAAATTTCAAATTGCATAGTATTTATACATCTTTAATGTATGTTTTGCAGCTTTTATTGGAGCAGTTTAAAGCCCAGTCTTCAGATGATCTGTACAGGTAAAAATTGTTTGTTTTTTCCTAATGTGAAAAGACATGTTCTACAAACACATCAGGTCCAGAGAATACTTTCTGACAAAAGAAATCTTATAACTCTTTGTTACAAGGAGTTTTCACATTTGAAAGAATAACAGTTGTAATTTGAAAGATTTCACAGACGGGGTACATTTTATAACAGCAAAATTAAGTTGTAAATATTTCAAGAAACAGAATTCACTAAACAAAATGATGCTTTTTCTATTTATAAACAAAAAATGGCTGTAACTTATACTATTAAAAGAGATATCTGACCATTTTTAGAAACCATAATGTCTTCTTAAAATTTCTTCTTGGTAATTATGTTATTCAATTTGTTATTAATCTTTAAGTGCCGAGCTGCACTTTTGGAAACAAGAAAAAAACTTTTTTTTGTCGGTTTCATCTGTCAAAATCACCTTTTAGATCATGCGAAATCGCTGAAGTTCCTATAGTTACCAGTTTTGCTGAAGTTCTAGGCAGAGGATGATTTAATGTTCTGAACCTGTAGCTCTTTAAAAGATTTGAGTCATAATCTGCATATAGCTGGAAAAAATCACATAGGAACTGTTTGAATACAAAGATAACATTAAAAGTCCTCCATATAATTTTGGACTTTCTTGTACAATTATGATTCAAAAAAAAAACCATGATAAAAGCAGTTATTTTACCACATCTAGCTGATGTAACATAAAAAATAATTCCTTCAGTTTCAATCAGTTTTAATTTGGACAGTAGTCCTAAAAGGGCTCCTTTTTTTTCTTCCTTTTCTTCTTTTTTTTCTTTGCAGGTCAGTAGTAAACAGATTTGGGATGACTGCAAAAACTAGAACTGTGAGAATTTATAGAAGTCCTAGATGGTGAGCTATCACTTCTATGAAAAAGAAAACAAAAAGTTGTCAAAGATCAATTAAGCCTAAGGGAAGGAGGTTTAATTAGTTGGTGCAATCCCTGTGATGCTTGAAAGAAAAAAGAAAAATCCAAGCAAAGCAATCTTTTTGGCACACTATTCAGTTTTTCTCTTTTTGGCACGCAGCAGTATTTCACTGTGTATTTCTCCTGGTTTTCCACTCTGCAGCATTTAGAATAAAATGGGCAGTTTTTGAAGTCTTATCTGTGCAACAACAGTGATGTTTTGGGATTGACCTAAGCTGTAAAAAACTTCTTATAGGTGGCTCATGTTCCCAAACTTTGGCACTTCACACTGCTATTTCTCACACTGATCTTTGCAGCTTTGTGCAGAAACCTGCAGATCTCTCCAGGCATTCTAAAACTTTGGTGGCTCCTAAATGTCAGATCAGGCTTCTAACTGCAAAATAGGAGACAATACACAATTTTTTCTCACCAAAGCAGTACTTCATACCTTAAATTGGAACCAGTCAGTGAAGGCACCACTGTCTAGTTAGGACTCCAAAGTCTGTAAGACAAAGGGCATGGCCCTACCACACATATTAATAAATACTCAGAAGTGCAGAAAAGAAATATTACTTATTATGCATATAAAAGAACTAAATTTTTTTCCCCACTTCTAAATATTTTCTGGGTTTTGATATGTTGATTCACAAGCCTAGGAACAGGAAAAAAACATTAACCCACCTGTTTTTGGTAGCGGTTGCCCTTTGATAAAATTTCATTATGAATTAGGTTTCTGCCTCTAGACAACACAAATAATGACTGACCAATAGTTAATAACTGAATATTTCAGAAAAAAATTGTTACTTAACAAATATTACAGGAAAATCCCCCATTAACATGAACAAGTGCTTCTTTCTTATTTTCAAAACCACAGATCCTTTTTCATCATCTGCACATGTTGCTACAGACTTCTGTTCACCTGAGCCTTAGACCTTCAGACACATCCCTGACAAATTTATCACCTCGTAATGGCAGTTTGGCATTCCTTGCTTCGGACAGAGGACAATACTTAAGGGGTGCTGGAGAGAGGGAGAGTCTTCTACTTCTAAGCCCTCAGAGGTAAACACACATCTGAGCTATTACACATTGGCAGACAGGCTTAAAATGATGTCACTTGTTGACGGGATTTTGTTAGGTAATTCACTGCCAAGGAACACAAGTTTTTGTGATGTTGGCACAGAAACTGTAGAGCATCTTTGCAGAAAGTCTGGGTGTAGCAGACCAGTAGATTACTGCTAATGGTGAAGAGGTACATCTGTATTAATCAGCATGTGCACTGAACAAAATAATGTTTTCTGTATTTCTCAGGCCATGAGTCTGTAATCCTCAGCAGGGCTGTGACTGAGTATAGTAAGTTAGAAAAGACTGTTTTGGGCATCCCTTCCTGCTGTCAGAGCAGGCTTCGAGGATGGGAGGGTCGAAAGAAGAACGAGGTAGTATAAGCACTTCTCTTTGACTCTCTCAGTCAAAAATGCCTGAGTTATTCAGTGTATTTTGTACCTAAGAATCAGGCAAAGAAGCTCAAGAAGTCACATTTTTGAATCAGCTATTTGGGAGGAAGAAGGAAGTGATATAAATCTGCAGTGGAAAATTTATAACACGTGATTGTGTTACTTAAAAGGGCTACCACCATTCATCTGCTTTATACAGCCAGTTTGGTGGACTGGGACTTTCAAAAGGAAAAATGTGAGGGACACAGAACTTCAGTGAGAGAATACATTTCTGTAGAATATGTCATATTCCATGCTTGGAATGTTTTCTTATCTCCTTTGAGAACACCAAGCAAATTATACAATGTGAATTACATAGTTTGTACTAAATGGGCTTTCCTTGAGTTTTTAGGAAATCTCACCTATTTCCAATAAAGTTATTCACGGAAATACTAGTTATATTTATGAGAGCAGAATTAGAACAAAAATTTACTATTATTAATTATTATTGTTACTTATTTGTATTCTAACACAGCATTGTCCAGATGTGGAATGAAAAGATAATTGTGATCTTGATTACTTATCTCTCATTGAGTAGGTAGTCTAATTAATTAATGTCGTGTTCTTCCAGGATGTGCACACAATAGAATTTCTTTTAATGAGTGCTTTCACATCTATTTCAGCCAGGCCTACTGTTATGCCTCAAATTGCTGCTGTTTTGTTATCCCTAGGGAAGAAAGAGAAAGAAAGGGAGCCACAATAGTTCATTAACATGGCAAAATAAGAGATGAAAAAAATCTTGTATGTGTATACTTAGCATTTACTGCATTTACTATTACATCCCATGCTGAGGGAAACGCAACAATTCACCGATTTTTGAGTGTCGAAGGGGTTAGTGACACTACTTTGTTGTGAACTTGGAGGACAAACAGCTTTGTACTGTGACAGTAACGTCACTTGAAGATCGTCGGCTTGAAAGTACTTGTTTAGTAGGGATCAGATATCTGATAAAAATCTTGACACAGCTGCAAGGGAAAAGAAACAAAAAGCAAATATCTGTTTGATAATGCAATAATAAAACTAAGCCATGACAACTGCGGATAATGAATGATGGTAGGGCTGAAACTGTAGCTGAAAGTACAAGATCGTGAAGTGTATGATTTGTCCTCATAACTTTCCTGTACCACTTTAAGTGCTGTCCGGTAAAAACAGATTATAATTGTTCTGTACAGTCATTTTATTGATGTATAGCCCTGAGTTTAAGCCACTACAATTTTCACTCAGTGAAGAAGCTCAATAACAATGGCAATCCTTTTAAGTACCTTATTGTAAACACAATGAGTGTAACTGATGACTAAAGTCATGTATATCAAGCTATTTCCTTGCATGCGGTGCCAGGTGTTGCCTTCCCCATTGTTTGGAGTCAGGCTGAGATTGAGAACAGTCTTACTCAGAATATTTACCCGTCGATCTATTTTGTTATGTTCCTAGAAGATATTTTTGTCCAACAGATGTAGATGTTACCAACATTTCTTTCACTCTATTCCTCGAGGAGTCTCCTTTAAGAGGGAAATACTGTTTCCAACAGCCTCTGACATTTGATGAACACAGCTTTCAGAAAAGGAGTTTCTAATTCCTGCAAAGAACTTGTGCCAACAAACTACAAAAACCCATTCAGACTAAAAACAAATACACCTATAAGTATAAATAAATATAATGTTTTGGACTCATGCAGCCATTTTCAGAGTTGTAAGACCTTTTAATCTTCTTTTTCAAAAGCAATTTGCCAAAGGGACTTCATAGGCTGCAAATCAAAGGTTATGGCTTTGGATTCAAATAAAAATCCTTCAAAATCTTAAATGTCAGAAAATATCTGCATAATTTAGTGGTCCTATTAACCTCAATGGGTAAACTATAATTGTATTGAAGCGAATGGGAGCTTTGCTATTAATTTTTAAAAAGCCAATATAATTAAGTGGGAGCTAGTGCAAAAACATGTGCAGGAGACAGAACAAGTTTGGTCTGAATTTGAACCTCAGGTATTCATGCTTACACATTTTCAGAAACCAAAATAAATTGGGGATTTTTTAGATCAGCCATGTGTACTTTTTGACAGATAGGGAGAGCATTAAAGTGTGTAAAATAACGTATAAGGTAGGAATACTAACAGATGACATGGATGCAATGGCAGAAAAGGAAGGGTTTATGCACTGAAAAATCTTTTCTTTGGTCTAGCAAGTAATCTACCCTTTATATGCAATGTACTTAATGATATAGGTTTAGTCTTTGCTAACTTGTAAACAGAAATAGAAGCAAAATGAAATTAAAAGTTTTAGTGAAAAAAAACAGTACTGAAAAAAGTTTTAGAAATCTCTAGTCAGGGCGATAGAGGCAGAACAGCAGAGCGATGATTCATCTCACTGTTGTCACTGTTTAACCTGCTGGTCTTTCAAAGCAAGTTCACTTATCACTGAGTGTGAACTCTGGAAGGAATGAAATGATCATAAACGATGGCAGGAAAGGCAGGAAATGCCTTTCCTTGGTAATCGATATCAAGAACAGCAGTTACTCCAAGGGAATGCAAAAACCAAATCACCTCCCTAGAGGTCATACTGGCAACATGACAATTTCAGGCTTCTGGCTTACTGGTGACAGTGTGCAGCAATGCCTACTACCCTAGAGGGATTTAATGGCATGCGACCTTAGTGACAGAAGAGTTATTGAAAGAGAGATTTGGCCAAGTATTTGTTTAAATATAAGCAGCGACACTGTTCATTATAAAGTGATTTATTTTCCTAAGTGTGCCTAGTGTAGGGTTAAGCAAGACAGATACAATCACCTCAGACACAAAGTTTTCAGGGAAGGTGTTCTTTGAATTAGAAATGCTTAAGACGAATTATCCTCATTGATAGATCAAGGGTTTTGTTTTTTTCTACAGGTTAATTCTTTTCTCCCCAGCATATGTTCAAGAAGATTTTATTGTCCATGGAAGTGAAGGGCAGAGAGTACAGGGTCCAGCTGAACACAGCTTAGGGAAATGAAATGCATAGTAAATGATGTGCATAATTCCCTGCACATTTATGCTAGTGACAGGGAATCTCAGGTGCGAAAACACTCAACCAACACCCCATCTGTTCCAAATGAAAACCTTTCCTGCAGGAGGGGAACAGAAAAGTGAACAGGCCTTTAACTTTCTGTCCAACTCTACAGTGCCTATAGATTTTTTTTTTTTTTAATTATGGAAATACACAAGTATTTGATTTGGAGCAGTATGAAATTACAAAGAAAGAGACTAAGAACAGCTCAGGATCCAAATTCTCTCCCAGATAGTGTTTTGTGCATGTACTATTTTGAAAATTTCTAGAAGACCTCAGAAGTAGTTCTTACTACGGGAATAATACGTGTATCTCTGCATATCTGCACAGTAGGAAAGGTTCATGCTTATTACTTGGGAAAACTTGGCCACAGAGATCTGGAGATTTACTCAACGTCCCTTAGCCTATGATGTCTAAGTTCAAGAGAGAAAAGAGTGCTTCTGGACTTCAGTCGTATATTGGCAACAGAAGAAGATAATTGTAGGCTACTTAAACATGCTTTTTACTTGTCCACTTTGAACTAAGAAGCCAGATCTTATCCAGGAAAAAACCTGGTATAGTAAGTAGGTTGAATATCTCACTCATCTTTCTCATGAATTCAGATGCCATACTAAACACTTACAGCTGTTCCAGGTGCCATAAGAGGTATAGATGTGTCTCATCGTGACTACCTTGGTGCAGAGCAGAAAAGTAGTAAGCAGAATGTATTGATTTTCTACCCAAGAAAACCTCTAAAATATTAAAATTTGTGTTTGTCCTTTTGCCCTACCTACAAGATTAGATTTCAGTTGTACATTTTCTCTTATTGGTCTGTGCTTTAAAATGGATATATTATCTACTTTAGGGTACTTAAATATATTTGTTTTAATCAGGTTTTCTCTTTTGGCCAAAGGCTTGACTACAAAGGATCTTTTGTGTTTAAGAGCTCAAGGCAGCAATGTATACACTCAAAAACCCTTTCTAGATGTTTTGTTTGCTAAATATATCTGAACAGGTTTTTTTTGCTGATACCTAACCCCAGTCTGAGTTAGTTCTTGGTATCCAAAAAGGCTAGGTCATACTTGAAGATATCTTTTGAGTTGTTTATTTGCAGGATTAAGTGAACAGCAATCAATATGTTTTTAACAGCAATTTTAGAGTTGAGAATCTGCAGTTCTGATGAACCTTGTATTAGGAATTTAGCTTCTGTTTAGGGTCTGGTCCAAGAACACAACTAAATTTCTAGTGACAGTCCACAGCCTAAACATCACCCTGTTTTTAGTAAATCTGCTTCTCTTAGGTCTTTGAATAATAATGAAAATTTTAAGCATTAACTATGTGTGAAAGCTAGCATTTCAAATGCACACCTACTCCTAGTTAGTGCTTTTATCTCTCTGCCAAACGTCGGACTAGAAGAATAGGAAAGAAAAATGCATATTAAAAGCCATGAAAGGCTTTAATTTGTTATTTTTAAACACATCAGCAAGAATCTGTCTGCTTCTGCCATTTCAAGCATTTACAGAGATCTTATTTTATCTTCTTTTAAAGATGTGTTACAATTGTTTCTACAATCCTGCATTGTGATTTTCTCAAAGGTATTTTAGGGTTTTTGTAAGAGAGCAACGGGATATCATTTTATAGTTGTGTTTTAATGAAAAAAGTACTAATGGGAGATATATTATATATAAACACTCAGGAGAAAACTATCCATATTCAGAATTAAAGGTGTCATAAGTTAAATTTGGAGAATAAGAGGCAAACATCTTTTTAAGTACTAGAGATACAATTGTTTTACAATTTTTAGCTTGGCTGGGAGTCTGTCAGATCCGGGAAAAGAGCCCATCTATCATACGCTGCAATGAAGAGTTTAAACATAAACATTCTTTTCTCTCCCATTTGTCTTATTCATCTCCCTCCTGCACATGAATAAAGCAGGAGTCCTAAGAAACAAAAATATGTCATCAAGTAAGAAAAGGCTGTCTGCCAAGCTGGATTAAAAATGACAAGCAAATTTCATTCTAGGATCTGAGGTCTTGCTGAATAACAGGAATCATGAACTGTAGTAAATTATCACAAGTATCTAATGTATTCTTTGTCCCTGACTGAGCAAACTTTCTTTCGGGCATAAGCATTTCTTACCAATGACTTTACTTGCATAACATTCATGATCATCTGTGAAACCATAATCTACAGAGCTCATTGTAGATAGGAATATTTAGAAAGAAGAGAGTGCAATCACATTCTGAATTGCACTGTCAAAAACAATAAAAACATTTTGCAGCTTATGACAATAATCTTTATTAATTTGAATTTAAAGGCCTTAACTTAATGAACATATCCTAAAAAGATTTTAAATATCAGGTAGTTTTAAACAGCTTTTTCTGGTTTGTTTTTTTTTTTTTCAGAAACATCTACATGTTATTTTCCTAGGAAAAATAAAAACAAATAAAAAATATAGGCTCTGTCAGAAAGCACATATTTGTTAACACTAGAAAAAATAGATGAAAATAGATGAAACTTTCCAGGAAACCCCAGCAAAGTTTCTATAAAAAACTTCTTTGATGCTGTTGAAGAGTGGAGAAAAGAAAACACTTGAATATGTTACATCTCATTGATTATGTGCCTGACAATGGCTTACTGCTGTGTACTTAGCTGCTACAGTCTGCAAAAGATAATCTGATAATAGGGATAAAATTAAGTGTACCCTCCACACCTGTCTGACTACCATCAACACCTCTCTGTCTCCTCTCTCGAGCCACTATGGTGATGACTTCAAACTATGAGGTGAAATTTTGCTGAGAACTGTTCCTAAAACAGGAGATCATCTAGCAGTCCTAGATGCAGAAATCAGTGCAAAGAAAAGGCATAGCAAATGTAGAAATTGCATGCAATCCTTTGGAGTCTCTAATACTGAGTTCCAAGGAAATAAAAAGCTATGTTTTCACAGATGCCTGTTATAAAAACATTCTTGGAACTTATTAACATTGCTGACATGTACAAGTATTTCTATTTAAAATAAAAATATGCATCTTTCATATTTTCTCCCTGCCCAACCCATGTAAGAATTCTATGAATATCCAACAAAATCTTGCTATACTGATTTTGTGATTCTTTTATTAAAAATTGTTAATATTCCTAACTTTACATTTTATTAGCAGCCTATTGTAAAAATGCCTTGTTTACTTTTTTTTTTTTTTTTGTGTTAAACTCTCCCCAAGAAGTAGCTGTCCCTCAGACTGCCAGTTTCTTCTGAAAACATGGTGAATGGATATTTTGTGATTTGGAACAATTACTAGGTAGCATGCATTACTTTAATAGAAGTATTGCTTTAAACTAAAACTCCACCATCTGTTCTGCCCTCTAATTACAAACACAGATATAACATAATTCAGAGTTCTATCTTATAATGTAAGTGATTTAAATCCATGTTTGTTTCCTTATACAATAAATAAAATGTGCATCTGGTATATTTTTTTGCTTGTATTTCAAAATCCAGAGAGAATTGTTTTCTAATAATATAAAAAATATTTTATGGTTACAAGAATTCACATTTAGAGAGTTTATTTAACTATTACTTTTGAAACAGACTGGCACCATGAGGACCATCATTCAGATCCTCCTGAAGCCCGTGAGTGTTAACATTTCCCTCAGCCTGTCCCTACTACATTTATCATCTCTAAATCTACATAACTATTGAAATGTACAAAATCTTCCTTTGTTCTTCTCTGATTTGCTCTAGTTTCTGTCCATTTTCATTAACTTTAAAATTCACATGCTATTTAAGCAACCCTACAATGATCACTGGAGGATGGGATTCTCCATGGTACCTTCATTAACCTTCCATGGAATTCAAGCCCCCATATCACTCATGCAATACAGTAAGTTTATCTTCAACGCAAATATTAGTTGTCTTTGGCTTAAATATGTGCAAGCCTTTACTTTTTGGTAATGAAAATTTACATTGCTTGTAACTGTTTTTCTAAGTGTGCACACTAAATTTTTTTAAAAACTTAAAGACAAATTTTTCATATCTTGAACTGTCAAATGTTAATTACAAAGCTGAGATATGCTATAAAATAAGAAAAAGAGTGCCATTATGTACTGCCTGAAGCAGTCATCATAAGACATCTCCATAAGTATGTATAAAAATAAATAAATAAAATTCAGTACCTACTTATGTGCACAAGTATATGTATAACATCTAATACCAAGTATATGTATAATGTATAGTACACACAACCTAATTAACTTCTAGAGCCCCTAAACCAGACTTTCTCTATGGTTAATGAAGTCTGTTGTTAGAAAACACAAAATTAAAGCAGCAACACTAGATAATATATGGCAAATCTTCATTTGCTCCTTCATTTCCCACTAGAGCAATACTAATCATAATGAATATTGCCTTGAGTATTTCCATATCCTTGTATTCTGCCCAAGAAAAGTACTATGGTAAAACAAAATGCTACTGCAGAACCTGGTTAAAACATCCAAAGAGGGTTAGGAGCTCAACAGCCAGCACTGGGCACGCACAGTGACAAGTCAGATGCTGCACTAAATTGTTGCACTTCCCCCAGTGCCCGTGCACTGGATATCTTGTGAGACACAGCCAAAGCTTAAAAATACAAGTCTTTAATGCTCCTGCATAAATTAGCAAATACCACCGACATGGGCTTTGTGAGAGGGAGCAGGACTTATGTACAATTAACTCACACTTTGAACACTACCTCTCTCTAGCATTCAGCAGTCTCTTTCAGGCTGGTTAGGGATAAAGAGGTGTTGCAATTCAAACAAGCCCTTACAAGGATAATTAGCCTCACAAATAAATCTATACTAATTTTAGCCAGCTAACTGGTGACAGAGCTTAATAATAGAGGAGATTTCAATGCATTGCAGTTTTGTAAGGATTGAATGTGGGTTTGCGAGAATCAGGTTTTAGCCATTAGAAAAAAAAAGGTTGAAAAATCAGTGTCCACTTTTGTTATGTTTAGAACTAAAAAGTCTGGAATTCTTCAAAGAGGGATCATTACACTAACCTGAAATAAAGTAATTCTCAAATTTTAGGGATGAGATTATTTTATTAGTGATAGGTGATTTGAGAAAAGTGCAGGAATTCATTGTGCAATTGGAAGCTCAAGACAGTATCTCCTTGTTTTGGGGCCTTACATCTGTCATCCTTTATATGCCAACAGAGAGCAATACCTGAATTTGTGCAAAAGGGACATTGGAAGGATTAAAAAATATCTCTCTTTCTCCTCTTCCACAGAAAAGCTCCATGATAGACATGGGAGGGTATTTAGCCAGCTCTGGTTGCTATAATGCATTCTAAGATAAGTAAGTAAGAGTTACTTTAAGAAGCATTTTTGCTGTAAGAAATCTGGTCTGTTCAAAAATATGGGGGCATTTTTTCCTAAAAGATTTGAAACTTTCTGCCATTTAGTAGTTAAAAATTTCAGTGTCTTCACTCAGATGTTTCTTAACAAGGAATAAGAGAAGTCAAGACGTAATAGGAACTTGTTAGGGGTTAAATGAATGTCCAGAAAGGGAACAGAATAGAGGAAAAATAGGGAGCTGAAGGCCGGGGGCGGGGGGAACCAAACAAGAAAAGCCAATAGATGGAAAAAGAAAGAAAATTAAAAAATATGGAAAACCACCAAATCATCATAACAGTTTTGCAAAATGCTGTCAACTGTCTAGGCAGATTGGAAAAAAGAGATTAAATGTTTTTTTCTTCTATAGAATTTCACTTTTTCAAATACAACAAATTTAAATTAATGTAAGTGATAAAACCCAGAACTATTACTTCAGAAAACACAAGTAGCACTCTGGGTGGAAAGAGTTTCCTGTGGACCTTATAGGTAATAAGAAATAAAACAGAAAAATGTGAATATTGCATATGAACTTTTCCCTTTTCCTTAAACCCGTATTAACATAATATTATTTTTTTCTTTTCAACTAATGTAAGGATAGATGTCTATGTTATTAATATCATTTACTGCACATAAATAATGTTTCTAATATTTTGTCCTGCCAAAAAAATTAATATTCGAAAGTAAGCATACAAAATACAGAATTAAAATGTATTAAAAAGATCGGGAATTTAAATTACTATATGTAAGACTTGTATGTAAAGCACATTCAGTGTGTTCATTCAGTCCACATAGTTACCTATTGAGAATCAATGGCAAAGCTTTTGTGGTATCTTTAGCAATACTTGTGATGCTTGATATCTTTAAGAAAAAGTGTTCCTTCTAACACAAAATTATTATAAAACTCAATTCATGTTAAATTTAACTTTCTCATAATAAAATCAGCTTAGAATTCCTTTGATTATTTAGCCATTTTCTTCAAAATAAACTTTGTGAATGATTTAGTCTCCTGTTAACTAACCATCCTCGTAAGCAAACAGAAAATAGAAAGGAACATATGCCAAAATGGCAAAAGTAATCTGGAGGAGGGATGGATGGGTGTTGAAAGAGGCAGATGCCTAATCTTGTAAGCCTAATTTTTCCCCTTCCTTATTTCACTATAGTTGTCTTAGGTTGCCATATTAATGCACATCTGCTATTTTTAACTAAATATCATACCTAAGTAATTATATGTATGAACATATGACCAGCTTGACCGAGAACCTGCCTCTCCAAATTTAACTTTAAGAGTGAATCTTATTGGACATTGGGCAAACTTTGCTTCAACTCACTGAGATATAACTAGCAAAAACCTTTAAAAAACTTAAAGCATGTATCAGAATGGAGATTATTGTTCATCTTGCAACAGATGTAGTAAAACCCGTTTCCAGTGCATACAGAGCAATACGAGAAAGACACTGTCTGCATTTGTACTGTGCTTCTGTACAGCAGAGAGAAAGTATGAGGAAACCTCCCATAATCTTTCATTTCCTTAGACTTTGGACTTTCACACTTGCTTCTCAAAATGACAGAAATTAAGTAAACATATAAACTTATAATGTAATAGATAGATTTCTAGTCACCAGAGTGCACGATATAGTAGGTGACCTCTTTCAGGTGCACACACAGGGTGCTCACACATTTCTCTGCACATGCACACCTTTCTGCCTCTTCACATTTTCCAAATTGCAGCTCAGACCTAAGACACTTCCCCAAAGAAAATGCTGTCAATATGCAGTGTGCTGCTCCAAACCAGCACTTTCAGCACAGGCTGTTTCGTCACAAAATTCTGAACTAGTGCTCATAAAAAACTCTGTAATTGTTTGCGGCATGTCAATGAGCAAAGACTTTGATAATTTTATTTTGGCAGCAAACAATAGTGAGGAATTAAGTTCATAAAACTTGACTTAATTGTGGATAAAACCCTAGCATACAACTGTGCCACATTTCAGAAGCCAATTAAAGTGTTTACAGATTAGTCAACATCTATCCATCCAATTCACATCATCAGTATGCAGTCTGCAATGGAAATGTTAAATAGAAATAAACAAATGCCTGTAATTTATAGTTGTAGAAAGTTGTTATCTGCTTCCCTCACCCTAGTGGTCTGTCAGGATTTCTTTTCTAAACTACCATACTCAAGAAAGTTTACATATTGCCTCAGAATTTGTCTAGTCAAATATTTCTGTAAACATTATAGCCTTGCAAAGGCAGGAATGTCATTAGATAAAACGAAGACCTTCTCACACTTGGCCCGTATTTACAATTCAAACTAGGTCTTTTTTAAGTCTTTTTTGAGATTCTGAAGTGATCTGATAAAAACCCTTTTCACCTGATCAATAATGAACTGCATTCGAAAGGTCAGCTAGGCCTTTCTGTTCATAACAAAAAAACAACACTCATTCAGAGAAATATAAAGTCCAGAAATACAAAATCACTAATAGGAAAGAATTCATCTGGAAAAAACACTTACTTTGCCATTAAAAAGTATTTGCTGGCACAAGATAAATTCTAAAGAATATTATACAGTTCATAAAAGGATATTTTTAAAGTTTATTCAAATAAACTATATTACAAAAATCTTAATTTACTATTGTTTAAATTTAAAATTACAAATTTTACGTAAAATATTTTTTAGTTGTATCAGGTACTAGAACATTTACCTTAAACAGTGATTAGTTTGTATTTTTAAGAGGAATAACATTATTTCCTTTCAGGACATAAAGCAATTACTAATGGAAAATTTCTTTAATGGTCGTATCATGATGTCCAATTTTCAGTCTTGGAGACAGGAAACTGGTATATCAGAATATGCTTGGTTTGCTCTGGGGTATCTTATCGTGGTCCTGAGGCAATATCCTGTGAAAGCCAAATTATGGCAAAATAAAAACAGCAGAGCATTTTTGCTCATGTTTTGGGGAAAGATATTTTTGCTGCATAAGACAATAAAAAAAATAATTGGTTTTAAGTTTCTTGACCTACATTTTAACCTCTAGCAATACATTAAAACACAAGGAAAAATCCAAACCTGTACAGCATAAAGACCTCAGGTTTTGTTCTTATGAAGATAAAAGTTGTTCTGCCCTAAGAACATCTTATAACCAAAGCAGCGTGAGGATTCATGAAAAGGTTTAGCTTACATTTTCACTTTGTATGGAACTACAAATCCACATTTGTATACCATATGCTGTTGTTTGTGGGAAAACAAACAAAAAAAAAACACAAAGGGAACCACATAGAAAAGCAAAACATCGGCTGTTTATCAAGGTTTTTCTGCATGGAAAAGAGTGAATATTCCATAGATAGATTTCTAGAGAAAACTAAGAGGGCATGCTCCCTCTTTTTATTAATAAATATTTCCACATAAGTAGCAGTTACACTCAGAGATGTGACATGGTAGGAGACAACTTCATCTTCTCTACAGAAAGACACCTGGATGTGAGAGAGACACTTGGATGTCCTGGGTGCCCTCTCCTCCCACTTCAAGCATGCCTCAGGTCCAGTACCAATAACAGCATGAGTTTTTAACTTTTCATATTCACTACTATAGAAAACAAACATTTCCACAGAGCTGGAAAGAAGGAGACTGCACCAAGATAGCCAGAGCAAAACCAGCAGGCTGGAGGGCTCACGGGGAAGGTAAGAGTTGAAGTTTTGCCTTTCCGACAACAGAAACTCAACTGTTTCTTCTGCAGGGAATGATAATCAGTCATCTGTTGGCTTGATCCACTTTCTATGTATAAACAGGTTATTCATTGGGTCCTGTGGAAAACTGGATCCAGTTTAAAAATAAAGCTGATAAATTAGTTGGAGAACCAAAATGAATGGGGCTCAGATTGAGGCCAGCCTTCCCGCACGGCCCAGGAAATTTATCTTGCCTCATCCACGTTTCAGTTCTCTATTATTTCCTAAAAATATTTCCTAAAACTTCCTGCATTTGCATTCTGAGCTCTCCAGGGCAAAGGCTCTGTTTTACTCTGAAACTGCAGAGCATCCTACACACAGAGGCTCATTCTTGCCTGGGGACTATTGTATCACCATGAAAAGAAAAACAGTAGAGAGCAGAGGATGGCTTTGTTGGACTTAATAAATAGCATTTGCAGGCTGTCTGGATTGAACTTCTCTTGGCATATCTGGGAATGCTGTAGGGACCTCGTCATTTGTTTCTGCGGACTAACTGATGCAAGCATGGCTTGTTAACTTCACCCTAGATATTAAGAAGATAAGGAGGCTTGCTTCGGCAGAGAGAAGCAGTAGAAAGAGAAACAAGAAAAAAACTGCTGGTAGTTTACAAAGTGTAATAATTTAAAGGGGTCAATATATAGATTTGTGCACATAAATGAAACAGTAGCCACCTCTCAAATTGCTCCTTAGAAGGAATAACACAATAGGATGATCACATAAAAAGTCCACAGGGCATTTGTCTTCTATTTGGCTATAATTTACAGTTTAGGAAAAAAGGGTACTAAAATGCAAAATATACTGAAATGGTTGTAATCTTAAATAATACCAAAAAAGATCACAAGAAAACCTCTAAACTGGTGATGAAAAAGTAATATAGATTTAAACATGACTATTTGAAAATAAAAAATAGAGGATGGATAATTCAAGAGTTCAATATACTTTGAAAAGTAACCTTTGAATCAGATCTATCTGATGTTTTGGGGTTTTTTTTTCTGTTATTCCAGCTTTTGAACACATTCTCAGGCTTTTTATATCAAAGAAAGAAATAACCAAGCCACAAAATGTGTAAGTGCTTTGAAACATTTTATCAGGAGCACAATACAGTGTCCATATCTGCAACAGAAATGGAGAAGAACTGGTAACAAATTGTCCTGTCTAGGGGAAAAGGAGACACTGGATAAACTTATAAAAATTGCTGTGGATCTCCCAAAACTGCAGAAACCTTCAGAGCTAAAGTGACCTTGATATATCGGCATGTCTTGTAAATACTAACACAAAGATTTAAAAAAACAGATAACTAAATCATATAATTCTGTTTTTTTATATTAGGGGGGAAAGGAGTCATTAATGCCTTACAGTAGAAAATAAAATATTATGTAATAAAAAAAATTGAATTTCCAAGACAATTTTTAACTTTATTAGTCATTTAAAATTTTTGTCAGAATAGTCTCTAAAAATTAGTCTGCATCTGCAGATAATTTGTAAATTAGTGACTGTTATCAGGAAAAAAAGGATTTTTTTCCTTCAATGATTAGAAGATTAAAGTTCGTCCTGTGCTAGACTTCTGATTTGGCTTCTTAAAATTCTAAATTTTGAATTCATTCCCTGTGAGTTTTCTAATCCTTTCATTTACAACATTCTACTAAAAATATTCTATCCAAAAAATGCTTATAGAAACATTCAGTAAAAAAAATCCCAGGAAGTACACAAAGGAGTATTTTCTTGCAAGTATTCAGGGAAAAAATTGTTCTAGTAGGTATGTGATTATATGCACTATGAGATTTCCATTATCCCAAAATAACTGTGAATCAAAGCAAAATGCAGCCATTTAGAATCGTTGAAAATCATAGCACCATATCTATTACTAATTCGCATATTTAGCTTTCTCTATTTCCACACAGCTGTAACTCATGAGCACCATATGTTTTCTGCACCTTTGGGTCATGATTAGTAGATCGATTAACTATGGACGAAAGTAGAAATCACAGCCTGCTGTTATATACCAAAGATGCATTTCATAATCAGAGTTATAGTTGTACAGTCAAGATAAAAATAACCAGGATATTGGGTAGTGAAATGTCATTATTGGTCAGATTTGTGTTTTATTGTGGCTTAGACGGCTATGGTACGATGACTATATGCCTGGATAAATCACTAGCAGAAACAGAAATGACGCAAAACCTTTAGGTTTAACTGAAGGGCGAGAAAAAAGAACTCTGTGTAAACTTTTAGAATGGGAAATGAAAAAAATAGTTTTCATGTTAATGTGTCATAATTAATATTTGGAAGACATCAGAACATTCTGTGCTGTTCTTTATTGGTTGCAATAAGCTGTAAAACATTATTTATAAGACTGTTTTTATTTATAATTGAGTACAGGATATATATTTCAGGCAAAATTGTAGGATGACATACCAAAATAATAGCTGAGGGGGGGAAGGTTTAAACTACCCTGTTTTAAATGTTGCTTAGTATAGATATTTTATTCATAAATGATGGTGCAATCTCTTCATGGCAATTTTCTGATGTAGTACTTCTGTCAACTCTTAGCAAGAAGAAAGGGTTAGATGCAGTGAAATGCCTGCAAGAGTGGTTTTATAGCTTTCAGGTAGCGGCAGCTACAGGCTTCTGCTTCTCGGAGGTGCTCCTTTCCCGCTCAGCACTCACAAGCATCTTCAGGGAAGGAATCTGACAACATAGCATTCCTTAAAAACAGATAAAGCTATCATTAAGTCATAAGACTCTATTAGGCAATTCTAACCCTTCCCCAGAGAGCCTTAGTGCGAGGACAGATTATTTTGGTTGGTGAGGTGGAATGGTAACTGATATGCTACCTTAAAGACTATAAAAATTACCAGAATTTCCTGGATTAACCATGTTTTTCACTGCATTCAATGCCCTTCCTGATTACTCACTAGCTGTTCTCAATGCAGATCCAAAATCAATTTTTGATTTTCCAACACCTAGAAGAATTTAACTGAAAATATGTGTTCTACTTCGTAATTTATCATAGAAAAAGAACTTTAAGTTTCTCTCTTTTGCTTAATGCATATCTTGATGCCATGTCTGTTCATCGCTTGCCAGATCTTCAGGCATGTGTATGAATACATCAACAAATCATTAAACACAGGTAGAAAGAAGAAATACTTGATAGGTCTGCTTTGTCTCTGGAGATAAAGTACGACTTTCAGTTCAGCTTCCATTAAAAGTATTTTCCTTTCTACTGATATTAATTGGTCAGATTAAAATCTACTGAAGGAATTGTCATTTGTAAAACTTTCTCACTTTGACTTTCCTTCTAACATTTGTGGTCTGTCCTGGCTTTTTCTCCATAGGTAGCTGACCTATTAGATACAACAGTTCCTTTTATGCAGACTCCATTGCAATCACATTTTACCATCTCAAAGCCTAGTTTCAACCATTCGAATACAATGTGTACCACTGTAACCTTAATTTGATATTATAGTAATCTATTTGAAAATTAGGTTGTATCTGTGGAGATTTATGTCAGCAGATTCTACTCTCCCATCAGTTCAAATTAAGATTCATTTGTTAAATTTACTAAAATTTTATTGGTACAAAAGAGAGGTACAACACTTATTAATGGTTCCCAAATTTGAAAAAACAAATTCTGATATTATATTATTTCAGTAATTTGGTAAAAATCTCTTCTGATGAGGTATGAGATGATTATTCAGGAAAAAAATCTGAAGATTTTATGTTACTTAAAAACTGTATAGTGATGAAGTCTAAGCAATCTGAGGCCTAATCCTCTAAAGGGTTGTTCCCTGTAATCACTTCTTTATTCGGTGTGACTACATACTATTTTTCAGGCCAATATGAGCTAGCAGTACCTTATATTCCGGCTCACAGGAACTCAAATTTGTTCTGAAGATAAACCGATCCTCAGCAGAACCTACATAACCATAGCAAGCATCATAATGAAATGGACTCCATATGTTATGCCAAAAGCTGACACCTGGCTGTTTTGGGTAAGACTTGCTTGCACCTACTCAAAATAGTGAGCTCACATTTACTTGTGGTCTATTGTCATGTTTTATTATGACTCCCATGAAGTTCCTCAACATATGTTTTCTAAAACAGTCTGCATCATCTAATCAGTGAGAGTCCATACTGGCTGCAGTCAAGGTGGAGAAGTAAAAAACTGTGCCAGCTCCTGTTCTTAATGGTTGCAGATTTCAGTTTGTTGAAATTTTCTTCACTACAATTCTATCTGATTTTATTTTTTATTATTATTACTATTACTTTTCACAAGTTTGAATGCTTCTGATAATAAATTTAAGAGACAAATTACCCTTTTTCTTCATTTTACCCTTTTTAGTCATTTTAGTGAAAAATTTCAACATTGCCATGCCTGGAGCACATACTGAAACCAGGCAGAGATATCTGAAGTACGTCTTTCTAATTCACCACCAAAATCCATTCCTACTTGGTCTAGAATAAGTCTTTCATCCACTGAAGATGGTAAATGCTTAATAAAGACATAGCCCTTTGACAGAGAAATTCTCATGTAATCCAAATTTAGAGTCAGTTAGTCCAAGCTGAATATTTTCTACCATGGTTTTCCTTTCTGCAGAGTTATAGACGTTAGGGAATTTTACAGTTCACATACATACAGTTCCTATATGAACATAGCAGCCACCTGACAGAGTTGAGTCAGAAAAAAACAGGCAGGGATTCTTAAAGAATTTAGCGTGAAAGTACAGAAAAACTTGAGGGAATGAGAATGGAAAGAAACTTCTGAAGCATTTGGTTATTAAAAATCACTAATCCTGAGGATACAGATGAAATTTTTTTTAGGCTGATGAATTTGAGCATATGTAAGCCTCAGGAAAAATTGGACTCAGTGTTTGTCAGATTTGATTAGTAGAAACTGTCAAAAACTCAGCATTTTCTTGAAATCCTATGCCATCATTCCAAGGATCTGTCATAAGTCCTCTTTAGGTGTACATTAAATGCAATCCTACATCATGCCATATTCAAGAATAAGGACTGAACTACAGTAGTTTGGGCTTTTTCAAATTATGACTGTTAGTGCAACTGAAACAGCATTTTTACACATTTTCTGCATGTAATTACTTTTGTTATTTCATCTAACAGTTGCTCATATTTCATTTGTACCTCTTTGCAGAGATTCAAGCTACAATGTACTAGGCACTTTATACTTGTAACGAAAAAGTACAATAATCGCGTATTCCTTATCTCAACAAGCTTGCACTCAAAATGTATGGCAACAGACGATGGATTGAAAAACAAATAGGGTGTATGACATGAAGGATAAAATGACAATGAAGTGATTATGATTAAATAACTATTGTGGAAAGACCTGGAACAGAACACCTGAATTGTGTTTATTTTGTTAAAATCACAGACATCATTTCAACACAGTACTATTATAATATATTTGGGCCATGAGTACATGCGGTGTTTCATGATGTTTTGGCTAACATCAGATAGGAGACAACTAATTTTATTGTGTAATGAAACAATCCAGCGATATATACATTATAATGGATGAACTGGAATCCAATGCAAAGGAATACTCTGATAAATCTTCTGCCTTGAAGTAAAATAATTTCAGTACTGCATTACTTCTCTTTTTTCATGAACTATGGATCTGAGACTGTTTCTTACTGCTGTAAATGGATTTTTTTCATCATAAACAATTTTTCTTTCCAAGTGGTGTAATCAGAGGGAACAAAAAAGAAATAATATATTGAAGAATAGGAAAGTAGTGTTGGAGCAGATAATTTAAATTTAAAATCTAAGCTAATATGATACACAGAAAACAGTGATTATGGAGAAGAAAAGAATGACACAAAGGTTTAAGGCAAAGTTAGGTTGAGGTGAAGTTACAGTTTATTTTCATAGCTGTTATGAAAATGTGTCCTTCCTGATTTTAGGAGCTGATTTCATGTTTCAGCTGAGAATCATCTTTGTATGAAATATCACGAAGTTACTGGTCCATAGTAAGACCTGTGCCTTCATACCATAATGTATTTGTTTCAAAAGATGTCTTAAGAGTGTAGCCTTGGATGTATTGAAAGGAAAACTAACAAAAAAAATTCAAACAAACAAAACAAAAACATCAGAAAGAAATGTTTGCTCTAGCCATAAATCCAAGAAACAGATAGGATGGTATTTGCAAAAAATCAGAGCAATCTCATATGACACAAAATAGTAGAAGGATGACTATGTGCTGCTTGTGCTTGTTCGTTGCTCACCTGCAGGAAACAATATTTAATCCAAAAGCATTTAGTGAAATCTAAAGTATTGTTTGGGGAAAGTACAAGGACAATGTCCTACCTGAAAAGTCATGCTTACTAAAATGTTTTCCTTCTCCACCCTTAAACTGAATTGTTCAGTAGCCCAGGTTTAAAGGGAGAGGTAGTTAGCTTATAGCTTGGTACAAGGAACAAGCCCTTAAAAAATAGGAAGTATGGCTTTGAACCTGCAAGTTCGGATGAGGGGATTCAGATGCTGACCTTTCTATCAGGCTGAAATTTCTTTTTCCTCATAAGTTTTAAAAGAAACTACAAATACTTCTTTATTCTTTGCATACTCACAAATGATGGAATCACCACTTCAAATCCTGTAGCAGGAAGAGATTCCTAGTGCTTAATGTCTCCTGCTGAGGAAAGCTGGGAAATATTCAGGTTAAGCGATGTACTTAAGGCTTTGTATATGTGAGCTGGTGAGAGTTATCTGAGGATACAACCCCAAACATTATGTTTTTTGTAAAAATCTACTTATATATTCTTATTTAAAACTTCATTATTTATGATGGAGAGAGTGCTATTATTATTATTTTCTATTTCGTGCAGTTCTTTCTTACTTTATGTATTAACATATTGCTAGTGTATGCAGCCATCCAGACTGAAGTGTATTCACAAATGAGGGATTCTGACAATGGTTTCTCTGCAGTCAGAGGTTTAAGTAAGTTTTTTAGTTAACTAACACATAACTGAGTGCTAAATTTTGAGCAAACTTTTCATTAGCTGGTAGGATTATTAAAAACCTAAAATCTACAAAGCCTTGATTATAAAACTGATACAAATGGGAGTGCTGCTGTGCTTAAGTTAAGCATGTGTGTAAGCACTTTGACAGATTGGGTTCTAATCAAGAAAACAGTGAAAAGCACCATCTGTTCAGTGACATTTCACAAGACAGTGAAAAAATTCTGAAGTCTAATCTTCGGTGCCGATGAAAAAGAGATCTGTCCAGAGCAACAAGCTATCACAAAATTAATTTACCAACAGAAACAAGCAATTCCTCCACAGTTCCAGTTTCTTCAGCTTCCTCACATTAATTTTGTAGATTGTAAGAAAAATAAGTTATAATGTATCCCTGCTGCAGGCACAAAGCTCAGTGAGGATGAGAAAGAAGTGCAATTTTGTTTTTCCCATTCTGTGGTAATAGTGGTGAAGGAAATCAAATATCTCATTTTATGTCTAATTTACAAGAGCCAGCTCCAATCATTATTACTTTGTCTATAGTGAGAATGACATCACTGTAAGTTGCTGCTTTTTCTGATTAGTCAACCTTGTTTCTAAGAAACATCCATCCCACGTGCAATCAAGTCTTCTTAGGGATGAAATCTACCTCACAAATTAAATGATTAAGAGTTGAAGGTATACACCCAAATGTTGAAACTGAAAAATGAATATGGGATCTGCTCCCACTCTCATCATGCACTAAAAAAAGAAAGAAAGCAAACAATAAATATTATTTGGTAGTCAGATGAAAAATATGCCAAGTCAATAAAGATTGATCAACGTGCTCAGGTTCAAAATCCTCCTTTGTTGGTTAGCCTCTGGCCCAAACACTTCATGTTTTTGCAAAAGTGAAAAGTTTCAGCAGCCACAGAAGCAGAAACATACCAGCTGGAACTTGGCAGAGAGTTAATTCCTGTGACTCACTGTGTCTGGCACCAGGTGTCAAATGTAGAAGGGAAAAAAAAGGAAAGGGTGTTTTTTCTGGCATTTCTAACCAACCAGGCTCACTCATAAACCTTGTGTCATTCAAGATGTCAGCATAATATATCACTAATATAATGAAATATGCACTGAAGTGTACAGATCTTTATGACATATTATTCCTTAACTTAATGCACTGAATACCATAGTATCATCTAGGGTAATTTTTCTGTTTCTATATATGCTTGGTCATCAAAGAGATAGCTGTACTTAACAGATCAGCTGGCATAATTGAGATCCAGAATTAATTATATTAATAAGATCAATGGGAGAATTCATGCCTTGCAGTGACTGCTTCTGACTGACTGCTTGCTCAGGCCAATACCAATGAGCTCTTTTCTTCTTCCATTCATAACGCAAAGGTTGTCTTCACAACTATGACTTCAATGGCTATGAGCTGGGATACCCTTGCTGAAATCAGTGATGGTAGGATTTACAACACTGAGTGATTCGTTCTTAGTTTTTGATGAATTATTAGACTTTGAAATGCAGGATATCGTGTGTCATGAAAGCAATACTTAATCTCCTCCTGTCCCTCTCCAAAATATAAGGTATCTCTGCTGAACCCCAACTGAGGATCCCCTCAAACCATTAATACTGCACTTGCTTCATTACATTTATCCACCTAATGAGCAATATTAATCTGGAGGTTGAACAGCTGATATGAAAATAATCCACATCGCATTGTCATTTGCTAGCATATCAGTGATCCTTCACAAATTTTATAGCGGTAGCTAGCTCATCCAAAACTAGGCAGAAAGAAGGAAAATGATGATGGATAAAACATCTTTGCAAGATGATGTTCCTCACCTGCAATTATTACAGCAGATCTTTAGCAGTTATAAGCTTGCAAAATGCCTGAATTCAGTGGAGCTCTAGCCCTATTGATTCCGCTATTACAGATTTGTTACACTTGACTGGTGGAACAAAGTGTCAGGGTAAGACCACTTAAGGCTAATTATTTTGCAGCAGCACTGATTTAATGGTTCCCAGATTCCCACATTTTTCACCCTGTATTGCTGAGACTGGATTTCAGGAATTTGGAATGGGAGCTTTCATAGCAGCTTCCCGTACCCAGAAGGGTTTTGGCTGGTGTACCAGCTCTCAGAAGCCAATTTAAGTAGCAGCCAATGTGATACTGTCTTAAACTGTGCAGAGAGCCTAGCTCAACACAAGACGGACTTTCTTTAATTGAATTGTGCACTCCTGAACAACAAACTTATGTCCCTGTCTTGCCAACTTCAGCTAAAGAGGTCAAATATTTTCTCCACCATTGCTTAGAGAACTGCCATTGGACTTGCTAACAAGCTAAGTGTCAAGGATATTTGAATAGACTGTCCAACTCATCAAATATCCATCAGTAATAAATGTGTGACTAAGTCAAATCAAATTGAAAATAAAAAGTTTTTAGAATATGAACTATTTGCTAACTTGACCAGCATCATTATATCTCATCAGCTGTAACCCTCAGCTGGTTGAAAAATGTTGCAAATGTAGCCCAAAGAAAGATATTTAATAATATATTAATAATATTTTTTCCTCATCTGGGTATCTAAAATAGTTTATGAATTACTTTTCATATCTAATAGCATTACCAATAGAGAAGGGGAGAACATTGGATACCGCCCTTTGATATTGCTGGTTTTCTAAATCACAAACGTAATATAAATTCTTTTAAGATTTTAGCAGATATTGTACAACACATGTTTAGATTTCAAAAAGATTAATCTCACTGTCTTCATTTTGTAAAGTTACTATGTTTTCCCTGTATTAATTTACTCCTCTGACCCAAATATCTCAAATACATGATCCTGGAATAACCCCACAGCTTATATTATAATGGCAGAATATCTTTGTTGTAATTATTACTGATGATGGCAGCGTCTATTTAGTGACAATTTTATCCTCCCCATAACAAAATTAAACTTGCTTATATGCATATGTTTTTGCTATAGCTTCCAAAAAGTAGCAATATTCTTACATAAAGTTAGTGACCTCACACAGCATATTAGCATCTTCTTCTTTTTTGATTTTGAAGTTTTATGGATAAGTTAAAGCTTTCATATGTGACAGTGGGAATGAAATATTTTCATCTTTTATGAAGTCCCAGGTAGAAATCCAAAACCATGAAGTATTAGTAACTCTCAAATCAAGTTAGTGTTGACATATCTAAGGGTGTTATTTCATCAGTCAAATATGAAAAAAATGTAGGGTTTTACTACTTTCATACCTGTATAAAGAAGATATAAAATCAATTATGTTAGTGATGTGCATTAAAATCGCACAAGTTATCAACACATCTCTAGATATATTTCTAAACATGACGGTTTTTTCCATTCATTGTGATAGTTAGGATGCAAAAAACTTTGCTTTACACAAAAAGTGCAGGAACAGTCCTTCATTCAAGATAGAACCTCTATAAGTTGAGAAGATATCTCCCTCAAAAGGATGAAGAACAGACGGGAATACTACCACATGCTACTCTGCTCTAAGTTAACGGCAGAGGTCAGTGGCACCTGACACCCTACGTATATGGATGTACAGAACCTTTCCTTTCCCTGCAGTTTCCATTATAAGGGAACTAGAAGGGACTATTGCAGGCTACAGTTTTTTAGAAATATGCTGTATTGTCCTTCTCCCCCTCAAAATCCTTACCAACAGCTTTGCCTTATTTAACAAGATGCTAAAGGTACCTCAAGGTAGGGAGGAGTGCATGTGCTCTTCCCTCAGAGCATGGGCTGGACATTAATGGATGACAAGAGTGATAGAGTTGACGGAGTAATTTTTAATATTCTGGAAATATGTGAAGTACAGCATGCATTACAGTCATACTTTTTAGTCTGCCCTGGGCTGTTTATGAAAATATTCACAAATCCTTCAGGTCTTATGAATTATGTCATAAATTATTATCTGTCCAAGAGCTTACACTAAAAGTACAATATTCATTATTTACCATTCATCTCCAGATTAAAATGTTATAATCATCTAGTCCTGGGATACAAACAGTGTCACATGAGGTAGCAAATCTGCAGTTAACAATTCCAGACAGCATATGTTTGAAGTGAGCAATTTAAGGACAACCTATAAGGCTGAAATGCAATGTATATTTCATAGTGCTAAATAGATGTAGATTAAATAGATCCAAAATAGTTTATGAATTACTTTTCATATCTAATAGCATTACCAAAATTGTTATTTTAAGGCCATGAATGATATTATGCATAGTTCATACTAATATCCTAAAGAGCAAGCTGGATTCCCTAAGTAGACATGCCGGTTTGTAGGGAGAAAGAGTTTCTTTCCACTGCCACCAAGTGCATCAGTTCCCAAAATGACACAGGAGTCATCTTGAGAAATACTACTGGGAATGAGAAATGGGATGGGACTGGGCACAGGTGTGTATGAACTGCAACCGGGGGTTGGAGACAAGCAATTTTGGGATGGCTCCAGGCATGGAGCATGTATAACAAAAGCAGGGGATATCTGTGTCCACTGGAAGTGGTGACATTGGCTCTCAGTCCCACCAAACAGCCTCCAAGATGGTGGCTGGGTCACCCTGGGTCAGGAGCACCTTCCTGCCAGTGGGAATAGGGGGGCAGGGGGGAATCGCTTTCAGGGGACCAACCCCCATCACCAGCCCTGGGATGAGCACCAGGCAAAGCATACCTTGTCCATACTGAGCACCAGGGAGAACCCACCTTGTGCATATCCTCTGAAAGCATCGTTAATAATTCAGCTATTAAAAAGGTTGCTCAGAGTCCCTATTTTTATGAAGTAACACTGTTGCAATTTTTGAGAATTTATTTATTTATTTCATCTCTTCAGAGAAGAAATCGCTGTGATGTACTTACCAAATGGAAATGGCTGTCAGGAATTCAGGATTTATGTCTGGCTCCTCTGTTAATGTTGTGACATGAAAATTATATACATACATACCCAAATTTCAAGTGACTGACCCATGTATTTTGGGCTTTTTTAGATTTTCAGTTTGGATATGTAGGAAATAGATGTCCTACAGTCTAAATAATGAATCTTTAAGAAGCAAAGTAAATAATAGTCCTTTTTTTTTTTCTTAAGTTGAGTTTGAACTGTAGGTGGGAATAAAAATCTCTTTACACAGAAAACACTGAAACTTGATTAACAAATAGAGATAATTGCATTTCATTTCAATCTTTTTATATTTGAGTAAGACTATGCTTAAGTCATGTTCCTTCCAAAACTAAGATGACAATGTCTGTAACTAATTGCAAAAATCCTTCCTTTTTTTTTCCTCTTTAAAAACATGATTTGCATTTATAAGTTATTGGTGTATTATTTACTTTTTAACCCTTTACACAAACTGACTTCCAAATTATATACATTCTTATGTTCTTAAACATATATTTACTACCTGTACAAATTGCGTAGTTCATCAGCTTAATTGAAGTTCACACCATAGTTCAGAATTCAAGTGAATGAGCTGTTTCCAATAATTAGTAAGGAAAAGTTAGAGATAGCAAATTCTCTGCTTCCCCTGACCAGGGAAACTACAGTGCTGGTTCAGGACCATTATAGCAGCAAGAGCAAGTATCCATCATGAGGTTAAATATCCTCACAGGGGATCTGAAATGGGTTTGCATAAGAATATGTTTTGAGAAACTATGATATAAAGGATGTTGATACTGATATTTAGACATATAATATAGCATAAAAGAAGAAGTTATAATTCCTTCTTCTCTTATATGCCTCTTTTGACCTTTGTTCCTTTGCTAAAGCACAGGCTTGAATGCTATTGCTCATGGCTTAGGTCTGACTGACTCATTACAAAGCAACAGGAGTGTGTTATCATGCAGAATAAGTTCCCCAGAATATGAGAAAACTAATATTTTCCTTTTTGTTTTTCATAAATCTCATAAATGTCTCACAAGGAGCAGCAAGAACACGGGGTCATATGCACAAGCTTTAAGTATCCATGAATTTGTTTAAGTTTTTTAACTGTGGTAAGCAATGACTATGAAACAATTTTAACATAAAGTAAATATGAATAAGCTATTAGAATTATTATTGCAAATTAAGTACTTTATCGGGGAGAGAGTTTAGCAAATGGTATTCCAAAGCTGTTAATCCTCAAACATGTCTCCAAAAAATCAATGGTTTTTAATTAACACTGTATACTAACCCATTGAATCTATATTAATTGTGTAGAGGAAAAGAACTGTAACAAAAAGAAGTGCTTCCATACACATATATATATATATTTATAGATGGGTATGTATTTCTATATGGATATTTATATGTATGTGTGGGTATAAAATGAAATGCAAAACCGGAGAAGCCTTCTGAAACATCTAAAGTTTAATATTGTATTTTTTGTAAATATTCCCCACTGTTAAGAACTGATCTACTATCTTTCTTTCCTCTTTTGAAGAGATATAAAATGAGTGATACTGTTTCCTTGTTCCTGGAATATAGACAAGCTCTTTCAAAATTACCACTTGAACTTTTGCATAAGTCTCCAGACATGTTAGGGAGATAAGGACAGAATTCTAGAAATTTTTAAAACACACCTCCATCCCTTTCATCAGCTGTCTAAAGTTTCATCTTAAGAATAACAACTTTTTTTGATCACTGACTAAATTAATATAAAGAATTAATTTCCACATTTTTATATATATACACACACACATATACAAAATTTGTCTTAAAATGCTCTTAAACATGAAAGAAATAAAATTTGTACCTTAATGTAGTTTCCCACAGATCTGGAACCCTTATTTTCCTTCGGGTCTTTTCAAACAGGTAATTGCACTAGCCCACAGAATGGACTAATAAAAATACATTATATTCATAATGAAATATAAATTATTTGAAAAAGCTTGAGCCAGTTCATGTTTAGCTTGTTACTGGTTATAAAGAGCTCAGATTTCTGTAGATATATTCCTTAAATAATGACCTTCTCCAGTCATTTTTACAGCTCAGTGCTAAGGGCTAAAATTATTCGTTAATTTTACATTTGCTTAGATATAGGCACTTTCCAGAGAAAATTTTGTTAAAAGTAACTAAGGAAATTTCACACAATAAAGTGCCTTTTCAAAATAATACCCAGATTGCCTAAGCAATTCTACCCTGTCATTTCTGTAAGTTAAGGTGTAGTTAAATGGGTCACAGCTTTTTTTACTAAATGGAGTAAAAATTATGTAGGAGCTGGATGGGATGTTAGTAGCTTACAGCTTTCTAGAGTTTCTGCTGACACAAGTATGGAGAGTAAGGCAATTTAATATTCTGATGGACATGAAGCTTGTCCTCTAGACCATTGTGAAAATCTGTGATGCAAAACAGCAGTTTTTACCAAATATGAGCACGATGAAACTGCAAGACGTCAGGGAGCAGTGGGGGCAACCTGCTTGGTGAAGGAGAGCAAGGCCAGCATCACAGCAAGGGTGACAGTGCCTTTTTGGTAATATACAATTTTGTCAGATGAGAAACAATAAGGAGGAAGATTTTTCCTCCGAGTGGTTGCTCTACCTCCTTAATTAACAGCCTTAGACTTAGTAGCTTTCCTGCCATGTTATATATGTATATTAAAAAAATATATATATGCTATATATATACACACGCTATATATATAATACTCCTTAATTAAAAATCCTGGACTTTGTAGATTTCCTGCCATTTTTATATATATATATAGACACACATATATATATAAAAAATTCATTTCCTAGGAGGAGGTCTGCCAGGTGGCCAGGTGGCCACTTCTCTACCTCGAACCAAGATCCCAGGACTGGAAAGCCCTGCACGCCTGTCCTTGTCCCTTGAACTAGTTAGTTCTTTAAAAACATCCTTCCTACTACAGAAATAGTCTTCAAATGTAAGTTCACAGAACTTGATACACAAGAGAACTTAAAAAATGCCTCTGACTGCAGGGTAGTATAGCACTATCTCAGCTACTTTTAAACTAACTGACTTATGGACTAGTAGTAGTAGCTATGGTGCAACAGAGCTTAGTGCTGTCTACAGTAATTATTCCTAATAAGAATTAGATGCATGCATTTTCACACCTCAGGAAAATATTATCCCAATATTTTCAGTTTTCACATGTTTTTGTAGGTAAAAATAAATACCATTAACTTAATTTATACATACAGTCTAATTTTCCTTGCTGCCTTTCTTGTTGAATATTTTTTTTCTCAAAAACTACTGGAACTAGATCCAGGAAATATTTCATTGCTATAAAATATAAAGTTCAGTGGAAAGAAATAAAATTGCTGATCAGCATACCTGTAAATAAGAATGAGTAGGAAACACAAAAGACTTGCAAATTATAGTAAAGTATATGGCAGGAAGTATAGTCTTGATCCTCACCGCTCTGGAATAACAACTACCTGTGTCTTTCCAGTAGTATCTCAGTATTATGGTTCTCTTTAATCTCTATTTCATGAGTTATAAAGTTTTCATTCTATTTCTTTTAGTATATGACAAGTGTCAAGGTGAATGCCAGTCTACCAGAAATTCAGTCCACAGAGGGTTTTTCTAGATACCTGGCAATATCTGAGTGATTTAGAATTGAGTAGGACAACATAAGGTGTATTACAAATTAATACATAACCACATCTAAAATTACACAGGAAATATGTATAGAGGTGCATTTTCAAGTGATACAATTAGAAATTACCATGATTACATGTCAGAAGGGATACCTACATATGTGCATGTGGGTGTGTTCTTTGTTTGTCCGTAGGGATTTGAAAGCCAGTTTCACAAAATGCTTAAATGTTGCAACTGTTTTTATTTATTAATTCTGTCACTTTTGCTCACACCTAAGAGTGTGTCACTCCATCACTTGGCCTCAGTGTGGCTGAACTTGGAACCTTGAGGCACTTCCCAACTATAGATGCAACCTCAGCCTCCCGAAATTTCATGGTGGGATCTAGGTGTCCACCTGCTCAAAGCAGGAAACCTCTGCAGAAGCAAGAAGTTCAGTGGGGTATCTCCACTGCTCTGGATAACATGGACATTAGAAGGTATTTTAATTGATATTTTTTAAATATGTAGTTTTACAGAATATTTACATATTTATATTTAATTTATTTGTATTACAGAATATTTACGTAAAAACATATGGCACAGTGAAATTGCATGAAGCTAAAAGCAAGTCAGTAGAAAAAGGCACAGCATGTAACAGGTTCAACCTGAATCCAATTCATGCTTAAGTTGTTAACTTCTATGAAAATAGCTTATAGCTTTAAAGCTGCTTTTACTGTTGTTTTTGACAATGTCACAATGAAAAAGCTGAAAATCCACTTTCTACGCTGGGGAGGGAACAGAAGTAAACCAACTGTAAAGTCAACAAAAAAATCTCTGTGGAGTTACTGGCTTTTTAGAAATATGTGTGCTAAATAATATGAAAGGAGTATCTCTGCAAATATATCTCCATAAACTCTTGAGGTGTATGGATAGAAGTTTAAACCTGCGGGTTTACATAGCGCTCTAGATGAACTAGATGCAACTGAAAATTGAAGAACTAACATGGACTGCAACAAGCATGGAAAAGTTTTTTTGTACAAGTTCTTGTAGACAGACAACTGGGCTGAAGAGTATATAATTAGAAGTATCTTGAATCTTATTATTAGAGTAAAGGGCTGCAGGGACTAGAAATGCCCCACACTAGAGATAAGTTCAACAGAAATGTGTATATAAAATGATCAAAGAAATGGTCACACCTAGATAAATTTGTGAAACATCAGATATTTTGAGATACCTCTAAAATCTCTCAAGATCATAAGTATTGTTTGGGGATTTTTATTTATTTCTTAAACTAACCTAAGTTTCAAAGGATTTGGACTTATAAGTAAAACAGCCATGTTTTGGAAGGTGTAGGAGTGTCTGGAGTATTGAGCAAGATGAAAACATCTAGATAGAAGACTCCCAGTTGCCAGATTTACAGCATCTTTGTGCTGTGAAAGACTCAATATATATGCTTGATATTATTAAAAATATTTATTCATGTGTTTCCTACTAACACTTAAAACTTAGGATGTCCTTGCAAGAAAATATACTGAGAGTTATATACACTGGACAATCTTGAGATACAAATAGCTACGCACAGAATCTTAAAAAATTTCAGTGACTTTCTACACTGCCAAAAATTGCCCTTCCTATTTTCTTCAGAGGTCTACTGTTTTGTAATATACTGTTTTGTAAAATCTGCAGCCCAGCTCAAGTGCATGTACACCAATGCACGCAGCATGGGTGGCAAACAGGAGGAGCTGGAAGCCATTGTGCAGCGGGGTAGCTATGACTTAGTCGCCATCACGGAAACATGGTGGGATGAGTCTCACGATTGGAGTGCTGCAATGGATGGCTATAAGCTCTTCAGAAGGGACAGGCGAGGAAGGAGAGGCGGTGGGGTAGCCCTGTATGTTAGGGAGTGCTTTGACTGTCTAGAGCTCGATGGTAGTGATGACGAGGTCGAGTACTTGTGGGTAAGGATGAGGAGGAAGGCCAACAAGGCAGATATCCTGATGGGAGTCTGTTATAGACCACCCAACCAGGATGAGGAGACAGATGAAATATTCTACCAGAGGCTCGCAGAAGTCTCACAGTTGCTAGCCCTTGTTCTCATGGGGGACTTCAACTTTCCGGATGTCTGCTGGAAATACCACACGGCAGAGAGGAAAAAGTCGAGGAGGTTCCTGGAGTGTGTGGAGGATAACTTGCTGATGCAGCTGGTAAGCGAGCCCACTAGGGGAGGTGCCTCGCTTGACCTGCTGTTCACAAACAGAGAAAGACTAGTGGGAGACGTGGTGGTCGGAGGCCAGCTTGGGCTTAGCGACCATGAAATGGTAGAATACTCAATACTTAGTGAAGAAGGGGGCCAGCAAAACCGCTACCATGGACTTCCGGAGGGCGGACTTTGGCCTGCTCAGGACACTGGTTGAGAGGGTCCCTTGGGAGACAGTCCTGAAGGGCAAAGGGGTCCAGTAAGGCTGGACGTTCTTCAAGAAGGAAGTCTTAAAGGCACAGGAGCGGGCTGTCCCCATGTGCCGTAAGAAGAACGGGCAGGGAAGACGACCGGCCTGGCTGAACGGGGAGCTCTGGCTGGGACTCATGAAAAAAAGGAGACCTTATCACCTTTGGAAGAAGGGGCAGGCAACTCAAGAAGAGTACAGGGATCTCGTTAGGTCGTGCAGAGAGGAAATTAGAAAAGCAAAAGCCCGGCTAGAACTCAATCTGGCCACTGTCGTGAGAGACAACAAGAAATGCTTTTACAAGTATATTAATGACAAAAGGAGAGCCAAGGAGAATCTCCATCCTCTACTGGATGCGGGGGGGGAAACATCGCCACCAAGGACGAGGATAAGGCTGAGGTACTCAACGCCTTCTTTGCCTCAGTCTTTAATAGTCAGAGCAGTTATCCTCAGGGTACGCAGCCCCCTGAGCTGGAAGACAGGGACAGCGAGCAGGATAAACCCCCCAGAGTTAAGTTAATGTTAAAAAAAAAAAAGTTAATGACCTGCTATGCCACCTGGACGTTCACAAGTCTATGAGGCCGGATGGGATCCACCCGAGGGTACTGAGGGAGCTGGCGGAGGAGCTTGCCAAGCCACTCTCCATCATTTACCAGCAGTCCTGGTTAACTGGGGAGGTCCCGGATACTGGAGGCTTGCCAATGTGACGCCCATCTACAAGAAGGGCCAGAAGGAGGATCCGGGGAACTACAGGCCGGTCAGCCTGACCTCGGTGGCAGGGAAGATCATGGAGCGGTTGGTTTTGAGGGTGCTCACGAGCCATGTCCGGGACAACCAGGGGATCAGGCCCAGCCAGCACGGGTTCATGGAAGGCAGGTCCTGCTTGACCAACCTGATCTCCTTCTATGACCAGGTGACCCGCCTCGTGGATGAGGGAAAGGCTGTGCATGTGGTCTACCTGGACTTCAGTAAAGCCTTTGACACTGTCTCCCACGGCATTCTCCTAGACAAGTTGGCGGCTCACGGCCTAGACAGGTGCACTCTTCGCTGGGTAAAAAACTGGCTGGACGGCTGAGCCTGGGGAGTTGTGGTCAACGGAGTTAAATCCAGTTGGCAGCCGGTCACGAGCGGTGTTCCCCAGGGCTCAGTTTTGGGGCTGGTCTTCTTCAACATCTTTATCAATGATCTGGATGAGGGGATTGAGTGCTCCCTCAGTAAGTTTGCAGACAACACCAAGTTGGGCAGGAGTGTTGATTTGCTCGAGGGTAGGAAGGCTCTGCAGAGGGACCTGGACAGGCTGGATCGATGGGCTGAGGCCAACTGTATGAGGTTCAACAAGGCCAAGTGTCGGGTCCTGCACTTTGGCCACAACCACCGCAGGCAACGCTACAGGCTTGGGGAAGGGTGGCTGGAAAGCTGCCCAGAAGAAAAGGACCTGGGGGTGCTGGTTGACAGCCGGCTGAACATGAGCCGGCAGTGTGCCCAGGTGGCCAAGATGGCCAACGGCATCCTGGCCTGTATCAGAAATAGTGTGGCCAGCAGGAGTAGGGAGGTGATCGTGCCCCTGTACTGGGCACTGGTGAGGCCGCACCTCGAATGCTGTGTTCAGTTTTGGGCCCCTCACGACAAGAAGGACATGGAGGTGCTGGAGCGTGTCCAGAGAAGGGCAACGAAGCTGGTGAAGGGCCTGGAGCACAAGTCTGATGAGGAGCGGCTGAGGGAACTGGGGTTGTTTAGCCTGGAGAAGAGGAGGCTGAGGGGAGACCTCATCGCGCTCTACAACTACCTGAAAGGAGGTTGTAGCGAGGTGGGTGTTGGTCTCTTCTGCCAAGTAACTAGCAATAGGACGAGAGGAAATGCCTTCAAGTTGCGCCAAGGGAGGTTTGGACTGGACATTAGGAGAAACAACTTTACTGTAAGAGTGGTCAGGCCTTGGAACAGGCTGCCCAGGCAAGTGGTTGAGTCTCCATCCCTGGAAGTATTTAAAAGACGTGTAGATGAGGCGCTTAGGGACATGGTGTAGTGAGCATGATGGTGTTGGGTTGACGGCTGGACTCGATGATCTTAGAGGTCTTTTCCAACCTTAATGATTCTATGATTCTATGATTCTAATATTCAACTACTGCACTTTAAACATTTCTGATTTTAATCTTAACTTCTCTGTGAGATCTTATTTTTGGCTACCCCTGCAGGGTTTTTGTAGCAATGTTTTTTCCTACTCTTTACTTCATGCTGCAATGTATTACATTTCTTCTTTTTTTATTATAATAATAATTCTCTACTTCCCAAGAGTATTTTGAGGCTAAATTCATTAATATGTATGAGGGGTACAAACTATAGTGATAAGCACCAATAAAGCTGTACGTATGCGTGTGTGTATATATCTCTGCAGAAACACACATCTACACACATATATTTAAATCAGTGTATTTATTGCTAACTGGTATATATAACTATGACATGAATACATAAATACTTAGCATTTCCTCTGTATTACTTTCTCCCACTGCTTGATCAAGGAGATACGTCTGTTATTCTGTTGGCTGTACTACATTCATTACTATTATTAATAGTAGCTGAAGGCTATGTCTATGCAGAAATGTGCGAGCAATCCGTAGCATGGCTCATACTCCTGATTCCCGAAACACTTCTGCTGGCATCAGGGCCAGAGCTCATCGTGGCTCTTCTCCAGTCTGCCCAACAACCCACCCAGTTTTTGGTTTTTTCATTTTTTTTTTCCCATATTCACAAAGGTGTGAGGTGCCAGTGCATGTCTAGGGCTTGTTTCAGTATGGAAAGTGCTGGACTGTTTGTTAAGCCAAGAGTTAGAAGCCCTAAAGCCCATAAATTTTTATATAGCCTATATGACTCAGATGAGTTTGGACCTTGTTTTCCTAAGCGTTATACAAATACAGAAGTCACAAGACATTCAGTCTAAATAGCAAGCACAAAATGTGAAATGTCTGAATTTATACTTTCTCCTTCATAGACCTGACTCTCTAGGTTTTTGACAGTAAAATTCTTTAGATATTAATGTTATATATTCACTGTATTTTAGGTACAACTTCCTACTGTTTAGACCTTTAGGCATGGCCCAGGATATAGTGGGCATCCAGGGCATGTTTTAGGGCTGTGTTTGAGCTGAAGTGTATGCCTGTGCTTGCAGAGGTCTGTACCTGCCTGAAGTCCAGATGCCTGAGGCACTGTTGATTGCCCTAAGCCACCACCACATGGCTGATACCATCCAGGCAAGAAAATCTTGGAATTCAGACCAACCTAGATATCATATCCTCTGGGCATTCTAGGCCTGACTTAAATATTGATTTCTGGCCTAGAACTACAGAAATCTCAAGCAAGCTGAGCGGAGGAGCACCTATTGATATCTAGGTCTTGTTGGGATTTGCACAACAGATATCCTCAGCTCACCATGGCTGCATCCAGGAGGTAGTGCAGGGATTTCCCGAAAATCCAATGTTGCATGCCCAACGCTCTCACTGGTCATCAACCTGGCTTCAGATCTGTAATTCCTCAGATGGACAGACAGAAAAACACTTTTGCAGATATCTACCAATATCTGACATAGCTCTGCAGAAACAGAGCCTAAGGAGTCTGAATTACAACCTAGTTAACTAAAACAAACTTATTCTTTGTATCTGTACCCACACACCTCACCCTTATTTCCTCCATGTAGTTTAGTGTAAATTTAGAATTTTGACACTTATTTAGAACTTTAATAGAGAACAATTGTAATGTTACGTTTTAAACAGAGAACTGTGCACATTTTAATCCTTGTTTTATAGCACTATAATTTATTATAATGGTTGAAAAGAACAGTCTGTATGATAACATTACCAAGAATATTTTAATTATGTGTCAGAAATTACCATTTGATTTCAGTCATCTGAAAAGTAACGCACTCAGAAACGCTTTGCAAGGTAAGACTCTCTTTTCCAATATTTTTTTTTAAGTATAGTTATAAACTGAGGGCTGTTTATCTAGCAACTTGCTTTAAACTTTACACATTATAAATATAACACATCAATTCGAATTGGTACATTAGATGTCAAATGCAATGAAAACTTTGAATGTGAGATTTTGATACTAAAAACCTGTATTATCATAAAAAGTAGTCTATTTGTTAATAATTCAAAGGGCCAGACGGACCACATTGATTTTTGTGGCTCATCTGAGTATCCAGAGTCCACCCAAGCAAGAAGCAAGTCAGTTGACACATTAAACCTGGTGATGCTGTGTGCCTTTTGAAGTTTTGCAGTGACCTTTATGAATGAATGTAGATCAGAGAAAGTGCTGGGAGAGCTGCAGAGAGGATCTGTGTACTTTCTAGAGAAAGATTTTCATGACAGTGTATCTGAAACCATGTTGAAGCTGAGGACCAGAGAATCCATCCAGGGACAGCACAAAAATAGATTAATTTCCGTTTGTGATCTTATTACTTTTTCAATTGCTAACTCATTAGTAGTTGAAAATAGCTCACTCTATTACATTCTTTGTGGGTGAACTAGATATCTGTATCTCTAGCTAAAGTAATAGAGAAATGTTACTTTTAGAGCAGAAACTTGCTTCTGAAAGGCAGTATTTATCTCCTGAAAAAAATCTGGAGCTTTGATGAGGTTATTTTTTCCTGAGATCTCTTGAGATCATTATTTGTGCTTCTAGATACTTTATGCAGTAAAATTGCACTTAAGCTCTAACCTAGTCTTTTCATAGACATCCTACTATGTGTTATTTAAAACAAGAAAATGCTTTACAAAGTATTATATTTTCAGAAAAATATACTCATCTTAGAAGGCAGCAAAATAGAATTGAAAGTAGTTACAAGGTAAAGGCACTGTATTTCATATGACTAAGTTCTCAAAAGGAATAATTTCAGCAAATCTGGCCATAAGCAACTTAGTCACATGGTTAAAGTTTTAGAGTTTTTGCAAGTAGTGTCACCAAACAGTGACGGTCACTGTCATTGAACAAAACACACCTGAAGCAACCCTTGCCCCCTGCAATGACTGTGGCACAGAGATCTGGAAAGGAGGATCAGGCAAATAAGACATTGGAAGGATGAACTGTTGTTCCAGAACAATCGTATGGGTCGCTGAGCCTGGTCTCACGGAGCAGCAGTCAACCATATCACACATTTTATTCCTCAACTTAAAGCTAGTTAAGATTTTTGTAACTCTCTTGTCTATGTAGAGAGTCCTGAAATGTAAGATCACATTTGTTGTTTTTGCACACTGGGGTCAGCTAGAATTCACAGGTTTTCTTCTGTTCCTAATAATCCTTTCTTCTGTAGGAAAAAACCCTTTGTTAGCCTCCAAGTACAAGATCTATATAGGCATTTTACTTTCTATTACTAAATGCCATCCCATTTTATTTCTCCCTTTCCAAAAGCATTCAATTCTTCCTGTATAATTTTGTAATCCTTCCTGCATGAACAGTTCTTCCCAATTTCGTGCTACTGCACAGTTTAGCTATAAAAACTCCAGTTTGTGTGCCAAAGTCTAAATGAAAAAGGTAAATGATGTCCAGTAGTTAGATTCCTTGTAAAACTTACTATGACGTCCTTCTTTTCAACGTTCTCTTTTCAACACACTGTTGCCAACCCTACTTTAATTTCTGTCCTAATTCACAGTTCTTGTATTAACAGTTCTTTTAATCACCTTCTCTATTTCAACAAGTAATTACCCAAGTGGTTTGTAAATATCTCAGAAGTTTAAATTTCTCATAATGGTATATCTCCCTTCAATATTTATTGTCTGATATTATTGAAATAATTAGATCAAAACTTGGGAATTAGAAGCAGATTCATACATCCCCAGTAGAAACACTCTCATAATTCTCCCTCAAAGGGTTTTGACCCAAGGTTTCTATTACATTTACTTAACTCATTCATGTACAGTGTATATCATCATCTTTACCTGGATGTGTTATACATGTATTTCAAACCTAATTGCCATTTCAATACTTTTCCATTATCTTTTCGCATACCTTCTACCAGGAACAAAAATGTTTTCATTTGGTTTTCCAGCCTCACATAAATATCCCGTTTGTTTCTCTGGTTTCACACAGTCTGTTTGGTTGATTAGTTGTCCCGATCCAATGTCGGGAGAGGTTTCGATATGATCCCAAGAGCGAGGTTAAGACACAAACGAGGTCAAATGCCGCCAATTTCAAATGTCCTAAACAACTGTTATTATCAAAAGTAAAAGTTAGTAGCGATAGGATAGATTAGAACAAAGATAGAAATCAAGCAAGCAGTCAGGGTAGATTTACAAGAATAGTCACCACCATGGATCCGCGGCGTCCTGGGGGTCCAAGTCGGAGGTGGGTGACGGCAGGCGGTCGCACCAGGGTCCAAACCTTCAGGGTTTCAGTGGTGGCCAGTCGGGGGCGGGGTCGGTGGTGGGCAATGCGCCGGGGCTTGTCTTGACAGCCCCTTTTATCCTCATTCAAGGGCTGCAGTTTCCATGGCAACAGCACGTACTTGTGCATCGCTACATCCCTGCGCATGCGCATACGCTTCACGCGGCTCCAGCCTCGCTCTCCACGCGGCTAGCAGGCGGCTAGCACGTGGCTGCACAGGCGCACACGCTCCTCGCAACTGCGGCCAGCGCGGGGTCTCTCATGACCTTCGGTTGAGCCCAACGGAGTCCTGCGCACGGCGCAGCCCCTGCAAACCAGAGCTGGTCTCCATGGCCCCGCAGTTGCTCTCATCGCTTAGACAAGCAATCTTTGAGACAAAGGCTTTACAGGTCAGTCCCTTACATTAGTCCCTTAGGTATCTTAGCTATTTACCTCCCCCCTGCTCTCATCAATAACATCTTTCTCTGTATTGGGTCAAGGGAGTGTTAATGGAAGAGGATTATTGATACCCATCACCTCGCAGTATACTCCACCTCTTGCTCTCTTGATGTGGTGGACCTGACAGCTCCCAGGGCAGCACTGCAGCATGTCCTCAGCTCTGTCTCCAGCTCCATGTCCTCCTCATGACTCAGCGAGGAAGTCGGGTGGCATCTGACACTGACTGCCAGGATACAGGGTCTCACCCTGAGAGGCCAGTGGAGTCCTCTCTTCTTGTCACATGGAGGCTATTTCTGCCTTAGGTTATTCTCAGTGTTATTTCTTTCCGTCATTATATTGATATTAACTTGATATTTCTGTTGTTTTAGGGGACAAGGATGTGAAATTCGTCTTACTCAAGCCAATACTTACCTTCTAGGTCGATGATTATTTCTTTCATTAGTGCTGCAGAAAGGAAAGGGAAGAAGGGGAAGTGGGCTTCATCTATTAGTCTGACAAGCGCACAAAGTGGACACTTTTGTTAAAAAAAAAAAAAGAGATAAAAGAACATCAAGATAAAAGCCCGTGTGTGTAATGTTAGTATATTTAAATTGTGAAATTCATCAAAATGTCTCCTTTAATAAACATGAATAATTGGGCATGTGTCTGAGCAAATTTGCACAGAAACGACAGCTGTATGTGCTGGAAGATTTGATCTGCTTGTGCATTTTTTTCTTTTTTTTAATTTTCAATTTTAGCAGAATTCCTGGTAGGACAGAGGGTCTATCTTCGTTCCAGGGTCAGGCAGGCAGGCCCTACCATCTGGAAACACTCCTGCTACCAAAGTGGATATCTGAAATTGGAGTTTAAAGTCAAAAATAATGATTGGGTCAAGTCCTGTAAGAGCAAGTTTATTTTAGGGCTAGTTCAGGATTTTTGCTGCATTTTTCATGCCAGCAAGTGACTGTGTTATTTAGGAAGAAATCTTGTAGACCTAGAGAAGAGAACTACTGATATTTGGGGTTGGGCTAATCAAACTTTAGACTCTAACCTTTAACTCTAGTTAAACAAACTCTAGCTAAAACAAATAAGTTGTTTCAAATTCAAATTTTGAATTCTTCAGTACACTGGGTGACCTTGAAAACTGTGAAAAAATAAACAAATTACACTTTTGTCGAGTTCCAAAGTGTGAGAAATAATGGTGTGTAAGGAAGGAGAAAGCATTTTGCTGACCTTAAAAAATGAAATTGACTATCAAAGATGTAGTCTTTTTAACTCATGTTGAGTAAAGTTCCTTGCTATTTGTTTTTTTCCTTGCTGATTTGAAATTTAGGTTTGGTAAGGCAACTTAAGGCATCTGCAACTGGCAGGATCTGGGTGATTGTCTTTAGTGACTGTCTTAGAACTTGGATGCTGTTTTAGCATCATTTCCATCATGCATAATAAAACAGCCAGAAAAATACATATAATCTCCAGTCTTTTCTTCTCCAGAATATGTTCGCACAAATCCAATGCTGCAAATAGGTTGAACTGACAGAAAGAATTTCAGTCCGTACAAATACATATGGGTTTTCTAAGTAATTAATTTTAATTCTTTATTTTTAAAAATTTGAATTAAAACATTTTAAAAGCATGCATTTTATTTTTGAAGGATTTTAGAAGTGCTTGAAGTCTTGAAAATGAAACAAATGCTTTTTTTCAGGTTGGTCATGTCTTTTCTGGTTTGATAAGGCAACCCCGGATTTTTTCTGTTTATGACTTTATCTGTAGTGCAATTGTTTGGATTTATAGATTCTCTAGTTTTAGATGATAAAATAAACCACCTCATTTTACTTACCTATGCTTTTATAATTAAGGACAAACTCTACCTTATGGAATATTTCCCTAGGATTTATGGCTTATATGAGGCATGAGTTTCTCCAGAATTCTGTGAAATAGCTCAAAAATTTCAAGTATACCACAATTTTTAATAGCACTTTTCCCAAGTTCTTTCCCCAAAAAACCAGAGGTACTAGCCAACATGATTTTTTTTTTCTCACTGTACTTAATGTGTAAAGGAATTTCATTTTCTGACTCAATGCTCTAAAGTAAGTTACATAATGGAAACTAAATAAGCTCATTCTTTAAGAAGCTCTAATAAGTCCCTCTGCAGGCAAGCAATGAAAGTCTAATGTCTGCAACTTTCTCCATTTAAGCTACAGGTCAGCAGATAGTGGTGTTACATGGGGAAGAGCAAAAATAAGTAGAAAGATTTTCTGCAGCGAATGGACTTACAACTGGCTATGTCTGCGTGCCCAGTTTGCTTCTTAAGGATAGTAACAAACCCTTGCTAAAATCCAAGGGAGACATAATACACTAAAGCTTTCATTCTTGTGGTCACATTGCTTATGATATTAATTTATATTTCTTAAAATTCATGCTAAAACTGGCCCCACTGTTCCTAAAAAAAGAAATATGAACAATAAATGCAAGACTGTATTGATTAAATAAGAAATTCACTCTTTACAGATGAGAGGAAAATGTTTTAGTTTATTATTGAGTGGGAGACTATAAGAAAGGGACTTAAATATGCAATGGAATTGGATAGCCTGACTGCAGAATTTTTTGTCAACAGTTGCATAAGAATATGTACTGGAAGGGGTAATGTGAATTACTGATACGTACCAATAAGCTCCAGACTAAATGAAGCTTAAAAAAGAAAACACACTAACATCTCATAGAAGTTCAATTGCAACATATGTCTAGGTCATTCAGTGGAAATAGAAAAACAGTAACACAGAGAAATGTTAGGATATACAGAAAAAGCAGAACTGTGTTGTCACTATATTAAAAATGGATTGATACTAATGTGAGAGCAGCCATATTAAGTGCAATCAAAAGTCTCCCTGAGCTTGTAGACTGTATCTAGCAGGGATTAACTTTAGATGTCTAAAGAAGATTGTAGAAATAGAAAAACACTCTTAAATTTTTCTAAGTCTCCAAGAATTTTAGTTTTATTGACAACTGAGCCAGAAGAGGTACCTCTGCATCCAGCTGCAGATCTTCTAGGGTTAGGAAAAAAAGCAGTAAAACTTATAAGAAAGATAAAAAGGCAGAAAAATACAACAGAGAATCCAAGAGCTGATTAAACAGGAGAATACCAAACAGATCAATATTGGTCAATGAAGGATATACAGATCAGTTTCATACCCATTTTCAAACCAGGAGAACTAGTTTATGTTGTATGAAATGGAGAGATAAAAATTAAGATCAAATACAAGGGAATTACTTTAATAATACAAAACTCAATTAACCTGTGCCCAATTCTATGTCATAACTGAGAATAGGACTTTAACAAATAAAGAATTATATGGATAATAAAAACTTCAACAAATTAAACACGGTAAAATAGTGCAGTTTCTCTTCTAGGCTAACACAAAATGAGACTGCTAAATATCTACACTGTATTGTATGTAAAAAAGGATCACCATGGTCCTACTATATAAGTCAAAGCGTAGTCCCATTAAATTCACACAGATTCTGCAAAATATATGATCCAATACCAATGTGTGGTATAATGTCAAATGAAAAGATATTTACATTTTTAACTATGTCTAAGAAAGTGAATGGCAATTATTATATATAAATTCCAATTAAATATCATATATGGCAGGTTCTAATAAATTAATATGATCTAATAAAACAGGCAATATCAAAATTTACATCAACAGTTAATTTCTGATTTTCAGTAGATTCTAATAAAAAGCAGAAAGAGAAGTGATAGTTATTTCCATGTGTTTTGAAATCTTGCTGTTTTAATTCACTGTTTTGCTTTAAAAATACAGTTTTGATGATTCCTAGTGCAAAATGATGAAGACATACAACACATGGCTTTTCTACTTTATCCGTACTAACAGATCAACAACAAAAGAACATGCAGCACACGTTTGAGCTAATAATCTACACAGGAAAATTAAATTTTTGTGGCTGTGGTTGTTCATCTCCATGTGGTTGGGTGCAATGTATACACCTGTATGCATATTTCTGATAGGGGAGAAGAGTCTCAAGTATCTTCAGAGTCCATTGGGCTCTCAAATGACCAAAGTGTGACTGCTTCCTAATCTTGAGTTTTCGGGACAGTACTGTTACTCTTAAAAAGCCAAGAGCTGTCAATGTAATGGAAGAAGAAAACATAATCCTTCAGAGACACGATTTGAATGTAACATTTAAATGTAGGTGAATATTCTTTTTGTAAATGAAATATTTCAACTCTGTCTAAAAGATATTATGTCACAGGAAAGAAATCTTTTCATTTAGGGAAAAAAGGAACATATCAGAATAAATTTGTACCATTGTAATTAATGCTTTCAAGACAGATGCCTCTACTATGTATTAAAAATGCTAGCAGAACAAAACCTACCTGTAGCGTGGCCCCAAGAAGAACCTGAAATGATTTGCACCACTACATTAAATATATCACCCGCTGGAATTTAATCTGAGAGGTTATTCCTGCTTTTGCCAATGCATGTTGTACTGCTCTAATTTTGGAGATACACAACTCTAGGAAAGTTGTTTTGCACAGGCTAAAACGCAGGCTGTTCTATGAGTATGGCATGTTTACCCTCCTGGCAGAGTGAGATATTAAAAAAAGTAGCATCTTCAGCAGCAAGGTTTCTTACTTACTACTCTAGCAGTTTTGCAGATTTTGGCAAAATTCATAACCAGGTTGTGTCTTTACCATGGCTTGAGCTAATCTTATGAGGCATTGTAAAGCCAGACGGATCTTTGTAATCATTAATTAAAATAAATATCAATTTACAAGCTACCCTTGTTTGCCCCATAAGATTCTGTCTATAATAATTTTCTAAACAACTCTGCATTGCTTATTGACTGTTCAGCAGCTTCAGCTAATCTCTCAGTTCATGATGCAGACAGATTGTTTCACCTCTAGGCTTGAGGTGCATCATCATGAGGGACCTTGCTGACTGAAACCTTGCTGCCTAACTGAAAGGTGGGTTTTTTTCACTCTGATTCAAAAAGAACCAAAAATATATGCCCATTTTCAATGTTGTGTGAGGTTATTCATTGACTACAGTGGAAGTACTAAAAAGCTTTGATTTAGGCAGACATCCGCTATACGATGGGATATAAAAAAGACTGCTACAATGTTCAGTGAAGCCAGTGAAATCCTTATTAGCATCAGAGTTACTCTTAAATGGTTATCACATTCAGACACTAACAGAAGCTTATATTTTTTACAAATGCTTATAATTACTGTAATCTCCTTGTACAGATTTTAAAAATATTCACTGCGAATACGTACTTTTTCTCCCCGTAAGTCATATCTTTTCTGTTTTGCTAAAATCTCGAAAATGAACTTATTTTCAGAATAACTAGTAAGTAAATATATTTGTTTTGTTGCTTTTCTTTTTCAAATAAAAATACTCCCATTTTTTAAAAAAAAGATTTATTTTTTTATGCAAATGTTATCAATTTAAAGCTAAAGAAATGTAAATATTTTGCACGTTTTCAATGAGACTAAAAAGGGATGGACTTTGATAGCTGTGTGGTATCAAAAAGGATTCCACAAAATTGCAAAAGAAAGGTTTTCTGTGTTATACATTAATAGCCACAGGGCTATCATGTTCTCGCATGAATAGGATTGCCTAGTGTTTGACACCTGATTCAGGTCAGACGGAAGAAAGGCTGCAGACCGTGTGCTCCACAAGAACCTGTACAGCTGACCTTACCCAAAAGCTTGGACACCGCTCTAGCAGAATAAGACAGGAGATGAGGAACTGAATGATGTTTCCCTTTAACACTGGCATCCCATCAGGATTTTGAGTTCAGAGGTAATGGAGCTCTACAACCCTTACATGAGATTGTTCAACTCGAGTTATCAAGTAAGTTGCAGAAACTTCCCCTTTCCTGAAAAAGCGTCTAAATTACAGGAAGGGATCGCAAACTCTTAAAATGAGTTTCAGTTATTAGGAATTATGGAGTGGAAAAAATGAGCTTTCTGAAAGTATACTATTCATTAAAAAAGAAATTTAGTAAAAAGTAATTTAGAAAGACTGCATTATTAGCAATTCTTGAGATATTTGAGTTCAGAAAGCAGTCACTTTCACATAGGCTTCTCTGATTTTCTTGTCACACCCCCTGATCACTACTTATTTTTGATAGCTCTAAAACATTCAACTTTACGGAGCCAAGAAAAGGCTGTTCAGGCTGCCTTCCACCATGCTTCCATAGCGGTGTGAATGACAGTGGGACACAATCACATCCTTTATGTTTAATATTTCCCATTACTCTAACATGGAGTAGCATCTGATGTGTTGGGTACTCTCTAGGAAAGCAGGAGGTGTGGTTTTGAACTTTTCGCAGAGAAAAGGAAACAGGACTCATCTGACCCAGGCGGTGGTGGAGTGCTCTAACCTTTCAGCTGCTGCGTAGAAAGATGCTGATCTTTTTTGCTGGCCCTGGGAAAAGGGTAGGACCTTCCTCTCAGTTCTAAAATAAAAGAACATTTAAGAAAAGTTTCAAGCTTGCTCAACTCAAATAGAAAGAATAACTCAAACTTTGGAGACAGCCGGGATTTAAGATGCTGTAATCCCTCTCCTCAGCATTTTTTACAGGTTGTCCAAGGCAGTTCTATTTTGCAGTCTGTTTTTTATGATATCTGCTTTGAAGCATCTAACTCCCCTGTATATTGTGGAGGCAATACTTCTGAATGCTTATCCTGAAATTCCACCAAGGACTTGATTATTGATCAGTTTGGTCAATAACACAAGTTGTGATAGGAGCAGGAAGCTAAAGCAGCACTCCCAAATCCCATACTAGTGTACCCGAACCACTTTCCCTTTATATGCAGCAAAACTTTTATTCACCCCAATCACAAACACAGCAATGAAAAATAAGAAAGAACATGAACTGACATGCACGTGCAGAAAGATCAGTGATTGTCCCTTGACTTCTGTGGAGTACAGATCATCGGTAAAGGAACAAAACTGTTAAGATATATTTCATGGTATACACCTAAGAGTATCGTTGTGAATGGCCTTGCATCCGTTTTTCCTCCTTGTATTAGGAATGAATTACACAGGGGAGTGTGAGCAAGTGAGCAGATCCATCAGGCTGCCTCATGCTTTCCCTGTCAAACCCGTAGCTCTGCAGAGTTGGCACGATTCATCAACACTGTTAGCACATTCTTTCATCTCCCTACATCTCTCTTAAACATACAGAAGGGAGGTGATAACCTGATCCTTTGTGCACAGGCAAATATTTAAATCTCATGTCTTATGACTATATCTCCTGTATATAGCTTCGTCTCTGCCATCACCTGATGCATAGATTTTGTTCCATCCAGTTGAGGAGGAAGTAGCCTGACCTTGCACTGCTGCTTCGTACTGCATAACCTCATTCTCTCTTGAGGTGACTTTTTTCCTTACACGGTGAAAAAGAAACTAACCATATAATCTTTCAGAACAGTACAGCAAAAAGACTGTGTTTTACCATAATACAATGAAACTTTCATTTACCACAAAGCTCTGACTACACATTTTTCCACGGCACACAGTGGGTTAGATCTATAAGGTGACACAGATGACTGAGTTGTTGCGGACACTGATTTCTCACCTGAGAATCAGGTGTTACGACTTTAAAAAAATCAGTCATGTCAATGAGAATTGGTGGATGTTGAAGAATGTTGCCTGATATTCTACACACATCTCCTTCCCAAATCAGGTGGACTATCTCCTCTTCAATTTCATTCCTTTAGTTTGCAAGAAATATTTTTCTTGTAGATGCTTTTGGAGAGTTGGAACTTTAAAACTGAATTGCAATACCTTTATTTTTTCTATGGCTATGGTTTTTGTAGCCTCCCTGTTTCAGTGCAGATATATAAAATCATGATTTTGGCTCTCAGATACTGCAGTAATAGGAGCTATGTAGGTAATTATAATAGTTGTTTCATTTTTCCATAAGTATGTTGCCACTGGAATAAAAAATATTAAATTCAACTTAAATTCTGAATTAAATTTTGCTGCAGAAAAAATACCTACTTTTACCTATACACTTCCAGGTGATAAAATAACATAGAAAGCCATGTATCATGACATGCTGTGATTACTAAAGCAGGCGTCAATATACCTGTTGATAATAATCCCCAGATCTCTCATATAACCAGGCCTAGTAAATTCCCCTTGATTACTGTCTGCAGAAGCACAGCTTTGCTTCAGTCTTTGTCCTAATAGCGAAATAGACATTTTGATTCACACAGTTCTTGTAAGTTTGGAAGCCAGTGCCCTTTTCCAAAATGCCAGTGCGCCACAATCCTGTATGTCAACTGAGACAATTTTACTGTCTGGATAAATAAAAGGACAATCAATAGAGAAAGGTATTTCAGATTATTACTTTAGAATTTGTGTATGACTCAAACAAAATTAACTATAAACAAACAAATGCAACGATATACATGTAGATAAAAGGAATGTGCCCATGGTCATATAAAGAGAAACAATATCATAGAAAGCAGTGGCTCTGAAAGGATTCAGATCATGGCAAGCAACATAAAAAGGTCCTTCCATTTTTCTGCTCATAGAAGTTGATATCATGTAATTAATAAAGAGTAACAGAGAAGTGATTTTATCTCTGTTCCTGGAGAAACTGACAGTGGATACTCTACACATTCTGATGTGTGTGAATTTTGTTTTTAAAAAAATGAAAAGCTGGGCTGAGAACACATCACGAATATTTTTGAAGGTACTGCAGCTAGTCCTGTCAAACTGTCTTGCGTAAAGCAGTCCAGCACTTTCACCTGCTTCCCTTTTTGGCCTGGAGTATTTTCACCTTTTCAACTATTCTAGGACAGGAATTTTAGCACGGAGGTGATAGTTTAAATACAAGCATTACTTCATATTTTCATTAAAAGTTGTTTTTTTTTCCCCCCTCTGGTTTTCAGTATCTGATACCTGTCCTAAGTCTCTCAGTCTGGACCTTAAATCCTCAACAGTGCAAAGAACATTGATTTATGAGTCCATGATAATCTATTGAAAGTCTTCACTGGCCTGAAAGATAACCTTTAAAGTTTCTTGTGAACATTATTACAGATGTGGATGTTCTAGGATTTGTGCTCGAAGATTCTGTACAATGGCTGTTAGTCTTCCCAGCATTCAAAGGAGATACTCTGTGAAGGAGTGTTAAGGACATGCATGCATGGAAGTGCTTGAAAAAAGACATGGCACTTTTTGTTCTTTCGGGACAAGCTACTATTAGGTGCAGTAGCTTGTAAAACAGATACGAAAATGGGCAAGAAGTTTTGCTTTTCTGAACTTTATGAAGGAATCCACAGAAACAGAAACAAATGTATGAATAATAGAGAAAAAAGAAAGAAGATATCTTCATTTTATTTTGACTGGATTTAAAAATGCAAAATAAACCTTAATGAGGTCCTCTCTGCATAATATCTACATACATTACACATTCGTCATCCCATATTCTCACTCTCAATATTATATTTTACTAATCTTTTTAAATGTTGAATATTATTATACTGTGCGTAAGCTAGATGCCAACAAGTGTTCATTGTGAAAAACAAAACAATTCAGTATTAGCTAGAGGAATATGGAAAAATCCCATGCATTTAGCTTTTTGTAGCCCTGCAAATTAAGAATGCATTTCAAAATCTGTTTAAGAAAAAAATTCCATGAATTAGAAAGACCTTTTGTGGCATGTGAAATATCAGTGTTTCTAATAGAAATGCTGACAGACTATAACATATAATGGGTCTATTGGGCGATTTTCTAATATAACTAATGTATAAATGCTGACTTTCCCGATGTCATCAAAAATTCATTTCATTTCATTTCACATTTGCTGACATTTAAAGTGCATATACACAACAATTGATTTCTTTTGGGCTTCTAAACAACTTTAAATAAAACTAGTGAAAATTGATTCTTACTTGTTTCCTGGCATGTCAATTTAAATTCAGTTATTGAGCCAAATTCTTGAAAATGAACAGATAGTTCAAGGAAAATTAACATAAATGTTTACTTCTACAAGTTCTAAAGCATCTTAGAATGGTAGTCTTAAAAGAATAAATAATAACACTAACTTCTTAGTTTCAAATGCATTTATCTTATTATAAAATGTCTGAATTTAAATAGTCTTATCCTGTGTTTCTTCAAGTGTTTACTTTTGGATTTCAGAATATTTGATAACACTCTGTACTGCGTATATCTAAATTATGTTGTATCTAAGAAACTATATTATTTGTACTGGAAAAAATGGAAAAAGTTATCTCTATTGACAGAAATAGGTATTACAAATATGGTTTTACTTAATAGACTTTCTATATACTGTGTGTTACTATAGGAAACTTTCTAAGAGAAAACAGTTGGATTTTAATCTTTTTTACTGACCTTCTAGAAAAGAATTTTAAAAGGTTTTCAAGTGAGTCAAACCTAAGAGCTTTAGAAATTCTCATTCAACCATCAGGACAGCACACACAAGAAGCCAAATTCTCTTGGTGTGTCACTCATTTGCAGAGGCTGTAGAACTCATTTCAGGTTACTCTGGCTTTGAATCTATTCTTCTTCTATTCCAAGAGAAGACTTATGTTTATTTTCAACAGAAAGAAAATAAATCAACCCTTTCTGTATGATGCAATCAAAATTCAGCAGGACAACATGCCTTGTTTTTTACCTATATGCTCTAACACTTTCCAAAATTGCTCTGTGTCCTCTGAATACTCTGAACTCTGTCAAACACTAACTAAATGCAAAAAGTAAATCTGCAGAACATTATAAACGACTATATACAGAAGATGGAAGCAATACTTTAGACAGAAAAGAAAGTTCTAATTGTAAATCATCTTTGCCTAAATTCTAGGTATTCCCCACATGTAGATTTGTATTTACCAAATTACAGTTACTGCATTTTTTTAACACAGTGCTCATAGCCAAAGATCTAGAATTCCATTTGCAAGAGGATTTTGTTATTTTCCTGCTTGAATTCTGTCCATTTCACTTGGAATCAAATTATTTTCAAAATTCCCAAGAAATAACAGCCTAAATTTTCAGCAGCCCAAAGCGGAGGTTTTTGCTAGCTTGGTTTATCTCATAGTCAAATCTTTCAACGTATTAAATCCTTAATGGTGTGGGTGGGTGTAAAGAAGACAGAGTCAATCATATCAAGGACAAGAGGCAATGGGCACAAACTGAAATATAAGAAATTCTATTTAAAAATAAGAAATTTACTTTGAGAGAGATCAAATACTGAAGCAGATTGCTTTAGAGCTTGGGGAGTCTCCATTCTCGGAGATATTCAAATCCTGACTGGACATTGTCATGGACAATGTGCTCTAGCTGGCCCTGTTTTAGCAGGAGAGATGGATAAACATCTGCAGATGTCCTAACCTCAACAATTCTATGATTCTAAGAATAATTCATTAACTCCTGTAAATAATTTGATTTGTGCAATTTTTTCAGTGAGGAAGATATCTAATCCTGTTTTAAAGATTACAAGATCTCACTTCATCCTTGGGAAGTTCTTAGTTAATTAGTCTTGCTCTTGTTAATAAAAAATATACTTTATTCTCAATCTGTGTAACTTTAACTTCTAAAGGAACTTGATATCATAACATTTTTCAAGAGATATTAAGGTATGTTAACTATTACTACCACTACTTTGAATGGAGTCCTGATATCATTCTAGGTTTCATGAAAAGAGAGGGAAGTGCTCTCATTTCTCAATAAATTCCAGATGGTTGGTGATACAGTCCCACCAATTTGTCCCATGAAAGGCGTAAACAACAACCTGTATCTTTGTACACACAAAATATGAGCATACATGCAGAACACAGCCATATATGCCAAAATGTTCTGCCAGAAAATATTTCGCATTATAGGATTTCAATGGATAAGAGCTTCTCCATGTTTTTGTAGTATACCATATACATATCCTGTCTTGGCTGAGAGGGCAATTGAGTTGTCCCAATCTTTTCAAAATTAGGCTATCAAATTGGTGCAGTGGCTAGCTTTGGGACTACTAGGCTAACTGGTGCCCTAATCTCCATTGGATTTTGAATTCTTAGAGTCAAAGGCCATCCATTTAAAGGTAATATATGTCCTATCTCAATTCCACTCTATCAGGTTCCCTGAAATGCTTTAGTTCCTGGAATGGTAAGACACATATCAGCAGTATATAGGAAGTTATAACTTTTCCAGATCTTAGGTTCCTAATTAATAAAATGGTTTGTATTTACTGTATAATGAAGAGGCACATAGACTGTAACCTTGCATCCAAACAACTGACTGATTATATTTTGAATTTACTTTCTACACACAGATATTACACAATGTTTTTGAGAATGTTAACTTACTTTTTCCAATGGTACTTCTTTAATTTTCTTTTAAAGTTATAATCTTAGAAATGTAATTGTCCAGGTTCTACTACTATACAGAAATAAGGTAGAAATTAAAGAATAATCTGTGTAGAGCAGCACTCAGTTTAACCTCTAGACAGCTATACTAACCAAAGACGATCTTTCTTAATGGTGCTTATAAAACTCTTTATTTTTTCAAATTACTGTAGAAGTATTAATCAACCAGTAGAGGAGTAATTTAGAAAGAAATTCAAGGTGGTTTTTTTTTTTTTAAAAAGAGACAACATTTTAAAAATTCCAGAATCAAAAAAAGGTTTTTGTAATGAGAATGAAAGACTGGGGGGAAAAAAAAAAAAAGCTGTACTTTCTACTGATGTAAATTCTTGTTACTGTATTTCAGTTCAGAAAAACTTTATCTCGGTACAGCTTCAGAAGAGCTACACTTATGTACACAACTGAAAAACTGGCTCTGCTTACCACATTTTCTATTACTTTTTTTCTTGGTCTCACGTGACTTACTAAATATTATTGTCCTACTTTGGCACTTAATTGTGATAACATGAAAGCAATACAGATAAGAAATTAATTTGTTAAGGATGAGGGATTCTCTTAATTGGAAAGGAATAATCCAAAGAACAATGTTTCGTTGACATGGGTTTAATACCTGACTGGCTTGATAAGGTAAAAAAAAAAATCAAAAAAAATCTAAAAGCTGCCAAAATGTAGGCTTCACAAAGGATATGGTTGAATTCAGCTGAAGTCTATGAGATTCTATTTTTAATTTGAAGAAAAATACAATTATTCTTGAGCGCATCAGATGAAATCCACTCAAAAGTTTAAGTATCGTTATGCTATAAAATGTATTTGCCATCATGCATAGGTCTTTTGGCCTGTAGACCTTTCACTATGTTCTTAAAATATTCTGTTACAGTTATAGCCAAATGGAATAGGTCAAATAAAAGAAATAAACAAATAAGTCTTTTTTTTTGGTCAATTACTTCTTGTTCTTGGACCCCAAACTGTCCAAAGAACTGTAAAAGTGCAGATCAGTCATTAAATTTTATGAGCTATAGGATATCCTTGAGACTGAAAGTGAATATTGAGGTTAGAAGTTTGAATGATGTTCATGTTTCTGTGTGAAAGGAGAAGAAAACCAAGAGTAAGAAAGTAGGAAAATGAGGAAGAACGTGTTAGCGTACTTAGGAGGAATCCAAGAAGTATGAGCTACAGTTTCATACCAAAACAGTCAGCAGGAATACCAGCTTGAACTATTGCATCTTCTTTCTTATTGTTACTATTTCTTCGTATTTCCCTACCATATCCCCACCAGAGCTGTAATGAAGGAGAGGAAGGAAAGAAGAGAATTAATTGATTCAAGAAAGTCTAATTTTTTATGCTTTATGAAATAAAAAATAGTTTCGGTTTTCCAAATGACTGACTGAAAAGGAAGACTTCTTTTCTGAAACTGCCTCCTGTTGATTTTTTTTGAATGTGTTTCAGTCAATTTAACTTCGCACAGTCTATTGCAGTGTGGAGAATACCTGTGGAACTGAGATTCGGTAATATAGTCCTTTAATTTTCCACCAATATGGAATTGTCTGGTACTCTTAGCTTTTAAATAGTTTTATATGTGAAAAGATTAAGTTATTGATAGTTCAGCTACATATTTTTAAAGTTTAGCTCTAAGATTTTTTTCAAGCCTGCCTTCTTAACAAGAAATAAATTATAACTTTAAAATTATTAAAAACAAAATTATTTTCAAAATCTTTTATCCAAAAGCCGGTAAGTTAAGAATTCACAGTATTCTAAATACTTCTTTTGTTTCAGGAATGGTGGGAACAAAGAAATTGAGTTACAAGATCTAAATAAAATTTTTAAGAATATTTATTTCGATAACTAACCAAGCTTAGTTATCAAAACAAGCTAAGCAAAATAAAAACAAAATAAGAAAAACTCAAGATATAGATCTCCATGCGTTAAGTACCTGATTTTTAGGTCGGCATTATTAGCCAATACGTACACATTTTAAAATGCAGGAACTTATTTGCAGATATCTCTGGCAGAACGTACAAAATCTTCAGACCATCGATGAAAATGACAGTTGGGAGAGGAAAAAAATAAATTAATAACTTCAGCAGTGAACAAGAGTATCCTATTCTATGAATAAAGAACAAGAAAAATTAATTTAACCCATGCTGCTTATCAAGGTGAATGAATAGGCAGAATGTGTTTTGTACTGGACGTATAAGATACACAGGTTCAAGTAATACAACTGCTGCACCTGGAAAGGCTTTCATACAAGTTGTAAAACATGGCACTACGAGCTGACATTCATTTTTACAACATAGTTGTTTATCAATATGCTACAATTTTGATGCATAATAAAATTCCTGATTTAATTCACTGGAGTCATTCTGAAGACCTGTGAAAGTGATGAAATGAACACTTGTTCATCAATGCAGAGTGCAGACTAAGCTGCAGAAACCAACTCTCAATAGATTGCAGGATTCAAAATTGATTGCTAGTGTTATGATTTATCCCGATGTTAATGGAAAAAGCCTTCTAGAGTGGACTGAAGGGACTTTTTCCCCATAAATCCAGACTTAGAACTTACCAAAGAATTGATTTTTTTTTTTTCCCAAAAAACAATTTTCCTCTTGGCCCAGTGCTTCACTCGATTACACAATTTGAGGCAATTTTTTTTCAAATGGGCTATAGTCGTAAACAGATTAACTTTCTTTCAGAGATGAAAAGTTATACTGTGTAACTATCTGAGAACCAAGGAAGAAGGAGCAATGAGTGTTTTCATGGGTTAACCTCAATCACAAAGAGGCGGAGCCCCCAAACTACCTACGGCCTGTGACGTCAGCTGGCATGTGGGACCTGGCTCCGCATGGCCCATGGCCAAGCAGCGCAGGGCTGTGGTATCTCACGGCATCGCTGGGGCAGGGGCTGATTGTCCCAGACTGGGATGAAACAGGGTCCTGGGCCATGGGCAGGGTATGGGGAGGTTCCTGGGGAGGTTGGGCAGTGGCAGTGTGCAGGACCTTACATATGGAGGGAGATAAGCCCTTGCAGAGCAGAATTCAAAACACCTAAATTAAGCTACTGCTCTAAATTACCAGCCAGGAGACCAATGCCTCTCTATGTACTGCACAAGAGCTTAAAGTGGACTCAGCAACTGTGTCTAACATTAACCAACTATAAAATATTCCAGTCTATAAAATAGTTCAATCTGACAAACAGCATTAGAGACAAAAAAAAATTAGCAGGAAGGTAAGTGAACATGACACTCGAAACTAAAAAGGCTTCATTCTGATTCTAAATGAAAGGCAGATATTTCAGTATAAAGTACAGGATAAAAGGAAAAAATATTTATCCCAGACTCATTTTTAAGCCCCAGTTAAATAGTGCTGCTGGTGCTTCAGTGTCAGTGGCTTTACAGGACTCGGTTATAGATGTCTTCTCTCCAGACATGCTGGTGGGCAAGGCGTTGGAGGTCTGGAAGAAGGGACTTCCCAAAGCAGGGTTTTCATGGGCTTGGGAAACACAGGTGTCTGCTGTTTTGGCCACATGGCATTTTGCTTTCTGGCAAGCACCTAACAACCAAAAACAAGTGCTTCACCAGTGCATCACCTTGTTCAGTCCTGGTTCATCCCGCCATCAGAGACCGGAGTGCAGCTTTGTGCAGAGCCCTCTGGGCATGCAGATTGTGCCCAGCAGAGCAGGGTGGGATCAAGACACGTGGCCATGCTGTAGAGGATTCTGAGGTTCAGCATGGAAGGCCAAGTGGACATTCCCTGCTTGGTGCAATTGGGTTGATGTGGAAAGTCACCTCGAGGTGGGATCTTGAAAGTGATCCAGAGCCTCAAGACCTCAGTTTCTACTAGTGCTGCAAACCCTTTGTCTGCTTCAGAGTCTGCTTCAGACTCCAGAGCTTATCTTGGCTCAAAAGTAATGAATTAAATTGTCTTTTCATGACCTTCAAGAATGTAGTAATGTTATCCTTAGATTATGGATATATGTAAGAAAACCTTTAAACTGAAAAAAGTCTCCTTTACATCTCTGCCTAAAGAAGAAGAAAAAAAGTGTTTGTTTGGTTTTAACTTTTTCATTTTTAACCCAGGTTATATTTACCTGTAAGGCCTTGAAACTGGAATCAGGGAAAGAGGCACACAGGAATGGTGTCCTCTTTGGGAATGGTAGGCACTTGCGAGGGGAGGATAAGGCCAACGATAAGGAGCCCGAGGGTTGTGCAACAATTGTAAGAGGTGGACATGCTGGATAAATTCAAATTTATTACTACAATAAATTACAGTCACATCTATAAGGTCAGCTCTGCGGAATATTCATGCTTCCTTGGCGGAATGTCCTGGTCTGGAGCCAGTTCACCCTAAGAGGTTTTAATGCAGAACTTGTATGAAGACTGCTTCAGCTTGTGACTATACACATGAACTGATTGAAAAATGACACTAATGCACTGCCAAACTTGGGAACTTTTTTCTTTTCAGTTGCTTTCTTTTACACTTAGTGACAGATATATGCAGAAACCTATCTTTGTAAAAATTTAACAGCAAAACAGTAAAACAGTATGTTGTTCCCCATCTTCAAAAGCTGAGGGACCATGCAGCAGTGTTGCACGTTTCTTCTGGGCTGAGTGTTGATTTGGAGTAGGTGGCTGTGCAAATGTTAGAAGATATATGAGTGATTCGGGAAGCTAGTAGTCTCCTGAATTGGTGGTTTGGGTACAGAAGAGAGTTACACTCTGTGCATCACAAGCAGGATATCACGGTTTAAGGCAACACATGCACAAATTTATGAGTGAAAATTGCTATTGTTTGAAAAGAATGGTTACACTGAAACCCAAAGCGAGAGATGCCGAACTGGTTAGTGTCAACAGATGGGCTAATGCTGCTTTGGGTTTTTTTGCCTGCATATTCAAGGCGTATCTGGTTTCCTAGAATTGGTCTGTCTGCACTGGTTATTGTTTGTTGTTTTTTTTAACCTCTTGTTCAACAGATTCAGTGGTATCGAAAGACATCTAAAAGGTAGCTATCCTTTCCAGGAATAGGGAGGGGAAGAAGGTTACTGCTCTTTCTTTCTGGGAAGAGTAATGACCGCAGCTATAGTGCAGCTGTCTTAAATCACAGCATTCCCCCAGCAAAGGTAAAAAGCTACCAACTATAAAGTTTATTAGCAAAATTCTCTTTGGCTTCTGTGGGACTAGAGGACAAGGCTTGGAGGAATTAGCTGCATCATAAAGAAGCATATTGCTCAATGTGTGAAGAGTCACTTGCCATGCTTATTTTTAAATGAAAAGTCTTTTTTTCGTTCTTTCCTTGAGCAAGTGCAATCTGCTTTCCTGCATTGAAGGAAACCTGACTGTTCTGTTGGTTTAGATTAGTACTATGCAGATTTTCATCCTGCTGGTCCTCTGTAAAGCTCAATGTCCTTCATTTTCATCTAGGCAAGTGACTTGACACTAGTGTGAGATTCCTGCTTTTTGCAGAAACGCAGCACCAGAACACCTGCTTATGAAAGGCAACACAGTTCAAGAAGATCCCTAAGGTTCGTAAGTGTTCAGCGAAGGCAAAGCATTAGAAAATGAATGACTTGATGAACTTTTAGAGGTCTCCAATGCCTAATTATTTCAAATTATGTCCCTCTCATAGGCTAATATTGGAGGAAGTTAACCAAAGTTAATTAGCATGTACTTTGGCAGCCTGCTCAGTTTAATTATTTTGCTACATTCTGTTAGGGTAGAGTATCCAGATAGTAATAATGATAAAAATGCCTTGTAAAAGTGCTTGCTTGGCTGAGGAGCTCCGTACCATGAATGACTGCTTTTGTGCCATCACTGCTGAATAGTGCATTTTTTATATGTTACCTGAGCAGACTCTGTTGCTAGAGCTGCAGCCAGACACCTAACTGCCATGGGAAATTTGGGAGCTAAATAATATTGGGATATATGATCAGCAACTTTACTTGATTACGACAGTTGAAAGAAACAAAACCAAAACCCCACAATATTTCATGTGTAGTCTTTTAAAATAAATGGAAGAAAAGGGTGGTGTTTTAATGACACAGTAATCTATTTAGAGTTTCAGAAGATCCATTGGGCCAAGATCTTTCTCAATTAGTATTTTTGCACCACTCAAAAGGGTCACATTTTTGGGAAAAAGGAAGAGACTACACATGGTATACTATGTATAGACAGCTTAGGGCAGGGGGCAGCTAGTGTGTTTGTTAGAAAGGTATGACCAATGTAAATCCCAGCTGTGGGGTTTTTTATGATATAAACTGAAATCCATCTTTTGGTTATGGCTTTTTCATGAGGGTGAGAATTCAGACCAATTGTTTTTTCTGCCAGCCTTAGAGAAAAACACCTGCAGTTTTCTTTCACCTGTAAACAACCCACAGAGAATGGTTTTCAATAATTACCAATAAATTCCGTATGAGTATCAGTTTAGTAGGAAAAACTTAAAATAAGGTAATTATGGTTCTTCTCCATTTTCTTCTGGGTCATATGATACAGGTTGTTTTGAGCTGATTTTGTTTTTACTGATGTAAATCAAAACCCTTGACATTTTAGACATGCATTCATAAGGTCAGAGAAGCACACCACGTACCTGGAGACTCCCCAGGCAGGCTGTTTCTATGCTACAGCTCTTCCCAGGGCAGGCAATGTGCTCGTGTACCAATTCTGGATGCTCACCAGCACACATCTATTTAGACCAAAAAAACTGCAAGATTTTTCAAGAAGACTAGTCAGCTGTAAACTTTGTCTGGCTGGATAAACAGTATCAAGCTTTGGGTTTCAGTGATTCAGTGTTGATAGTAAAGTGTCCTTACTTGACCACTTTTGTTTTCCAGTGAGAAATGCAGAATTTTTAATTGAAAAGATGTCTTGATTGTGTATGTGAGAATTTCCTCAGTCTCTCCTGACACCCAAGCTGAAGTGACAAATTTTTTTCCTTGCTGATCCCCAAAACAAAATAAATGAGGATAGCTAGACAACATGCCTGCACACGTGACTTTGCATGCAAGATTGAGGGCAGAATGCCAAATGGTGCTAAGATAAAGCTGTTCTGTGTTGTACAACAGTAATAATGGCAGGAAGGAAGTTAAAACTTTTCTAGCTATCATGTTACAACCCTTCAGAGATGAGAATCCTGCACATTCAGGGCATGACAAAACCCATGGATTTGGATTAGAGCATAGATGGTAATGAAAAGATATTCACTGCTGTACGGATCTGCCTTTGTGAGATGATTTATTACCATGGTCTGCAGCCAGGAAGTCTAACACAGCTTTCATGTTCAAAGATCCTCAGGGAAGGAAAGAAAGATCTGTCAGAGAAGTGGTCTTACGACTGGCCGGTTGCACAGCTCCATGCTGAGGCAGGACATTACTTCAGTAAAGTCTGCAACTGCACTTGGAAGAGCTGACAGCAGTAAAGGTACGAAGATGCTACAACGACTGCTCTGAATGCAAAGCTTACTCCGTCCCATTGTCGTTTCCTCGTGTTTGCTTTGCTGCGTGTCTCTTGCTGGTCTATGTCTGAGTGAAGGGTTCACTGACCCCAGGGTAGGATCACACAGGGTTTTGCTTGCTGGCAGTGGTCTCGAGACCTTTGTTGCTATTTCTGAAATGATCAAACAAACAATGCCAGTTCTTCCTGAGAAGAAATGAGTACACATGTAGTCATGAAAACCGAGGAAAAATACTGAAGGTAAACCTGACATTTTCTATTATATTGTGACACTTTACAAGAGCAAAGCGGACAAGGCTGTGTCTGGAGAGCAGAGCTTCAAATCTAAAACCAGTGCATTTATGAGGTAAACATTTATTTGGGAAAGCTTTTCTCATGTTCTAAGAAATTTCTTAATTCAAGTATAACGTGATCCAAACTTTTTTTTTCCATGCAAAAATATTCTTTCAAAGTCCTCTGTCAGTGAAAATATGTCTCCTTTCTGCTCTGCAGAGCTCCTTGACGTTCCCCACCAACCCAAAATGTAGCAGCTAAAAGGACTTCTTGCGGAACATTTCTCATTGACTAGCCTAGGGATGGGTTTGGTTTTTTTTTTCCTGTATTTTGGAAATGCGGGCCTCAGCTCTCATTCTCACCCACAATGCCCTCACTTTTTGAGTTTGTACCTCAACAACCGGAATGCATTTTCCTTTTCTTCACATTCAGACCCGTTTTTCCATTTGGCCTCCACTGTAATCTTATTTTCCTTGTTTCCATAACAAAACACATTAGGAAAACCTCTGCATACTTTTAGAGAACAGTATTGATTTACAAACTTCAATGGGAAAAAAATGGTTTCCTTCTGAGAACATAATCTCCTCCAAGATGTCAGACTGTTTTGACACTGGGTTGAGTGGCAATCTTGCTTTACTCTAACAATTACATTCTAAAAAAACTCACTGATTAAAACCTGATTCCTCCTAATTTTGGTTTGGGACTGCCACATGTCTATTATTCAGTCTTTGCAGTGAAGCCATTGAAAGCCTATATAAATTCCCTTGTAAGTGTAAGAAGAACATGCTTGTAAATTTCCTTTGGGTCAAAAAGATTAATTTGTTCTATTAATTAGCATTCAGGCCACCGAGATTTAAATACAACTTGTAGAATGCTAAGCAAAATAGTCTACCAGGATCTAATATCTACTTTGTTCTACTTGATTAAACACAACACAAGTGCCACTGGACCTCTTGGAACTACATAATATACTTTTATATCCAGATGTCCCAGTTTCTCCTTCATTTGCATTTACTCAGACTTTTAAACTACAGTACTTGCTATCAAATCTCCCATGCAGAGAGAAATTCTGAAAGAAATTAGCTCTCTTCAGCCCAGTGCTTTTTTCTTATTTTTTTTTCTTTTCTTCTTTCTTTCCCCCCCCCCCCCTCCTCTTTATGGCCTAAACTTCAAATTAACTTCAGGGAGAACTGATAAGCTGTAGTGTGGTCTTATTTTTATCAGACATGAAGGGTCAGATTTTGTCATGCTTATTCACTCCTAGAGGTAGTTTAACTCTCTTTAATACTAAGGGACTTAACAGAGAATCTAAGGTATTACTGAGAGCAAGTGTCATATAATCTGATTATTAAAATATAGTTCTAAAACAGTTACTTTCAAAAAGCATATCCAACTGATGTGGAATAGTATTAGCGTTTTGTATATTTATTTTTTAGAACAGAATAGTAGTTACATCTTTTTTAAAGAAGATTGAAGGGGAAAACAAATCACATGTTTGAATTGAAAGACTTAATTAATATCAAACAAATGAAACATTGGAATCATTGTTTAACTGAGTAAACTTACTTTTATCCCAGTATCAATCATCTCCTAAAAGAGCTGAAGGTGTAAAAATATCAAATATCAAAAATATTCTTCAAGACCATAAGCCTTCATATAAGCAGAAGCCCAGAAATTAATATTAATTGTATATTAAATGTAGTTGCTAATAGGCAAGAAGCAAAAGGTGGCACTAATCTGCCAAATCACAAATAAGAATAGGGAGTGTATCCAATTTTCTCCATCACTAAAAACGAGTTCCTGTGTATTTGTTCAAAATGTGCCATCGAATAAGGAGTCAGCATATCTGTATGAGAAGTACCTGACAAGTCTGTATTACTCCATTAGCAGGAGAAAGGTCAACAAGTGCCTAGACATGAAATAACTTCACTATTGTCAAACACATATGTATGAAACCTTTTAGAAGACATTCATAAAAGAAGTATACTGCAAAAGTACAATGTATGATCCCAATTAAATATCTGAGTTATTGAAACCTTTTAGAAAAGAATTTTTTTTCCAAAAATAAGTGAGATAACCTTGTTAAAATACTGATGAGCTTTGCAATTAGAATATGAAATGTGACATGAGTTCTATGGTTCTTATTCAGCTATGAATTTTGTATTTCTTTCCTGATGAAAGGCAAGTGTTCTTCTCTGTATAACAAAATGGAGAAATTAAATTGCAAATAATTTAAAATTACAGTCATACAAGACCTGATCAATGCTGGAGCACTCAAGTATTCCATTCAGCTTCTGAAGAACACACATCCCATAGTCACAAGTTCTCCCTTGCCATGCTGTAAGCATTTTCTACTACTGAAAATGTAGCATCAAAGGGCCTTTTTTTAAATAATATCTTATTAAATATTAAATAAAGTAATTTTAAATGATGTATTTCCTGTTTAAAACACAATTCAAACCCAAACATGTATGTTTGTGCATAAGGAGGGACTTATGCAGTTTAGTTCATTCATGAATGTAATGGAAGCCTGGTGAAACTCAAAAGTTGTGCAAAAAAGCACTATAACTTTTATGATTTAAGGGATGCATGATCCCTTTATATACTGGAAGTGTATTCTGTTTCTGTACTTCCTCAGACATAACAGCCAACATATTGCTTACCATGGAGACAGAGACCAGTAATACGTCCCAGTTCTCTAAGGTGTTTTGTTTAGAGTTGTGCATGTCTAAAAAACCACAAGGAAATTATTATTGTGTTCATCTCAAGAAAAAAAAAAACAGAAAAACAGAATGAGACAGAAAAAAAAGTGTATGGGAAGCAAAGAGGTTATTGGAAATGCACTCTGTTGGTTATAGTCTGTTCCTATGTTTCCTAATATGAGAAAGCCTTTCATTATTTTCCCTTTATTCTTTGAAAAAAAGTCAACATTTCACCTTCAGATTCCCCACCTTTCATTAACATATAATATGGTCAATCACTAGTATTCTTTGCCTATTTTTTAGTTGCATGCAGCTTCTGCTTGTAAGATCAGGTAAATCCTTCTTTTTTTTTTGCTCATGTTTCCAGCTGTTCTATCTACATAGCAGAAATCTCTGTCCTACTTTATTCAGACTTCTAAATCCAATATCATCCCTTTTTAACAGCTTGTGAATGGATTCCTGGGAACACACAAAATAGGCCAATGATATGGGGTGAGCCCCTGGGCAAGTAACTGAAATAACAAATTACAAAGGACTGAGCTGGTGAAAACATCCCTGCTGACAGTAAGGACCAGGATATGACAAAATAAGTGTGTATTATTAGGAAAGTTTCTGAAATTATAAAAATGTCTTATATTTGGAGAGTGAAAAAAGACTGTGTGCTTATAAATTTGAGAGACTTAGGAGCTTGCAGGGTTAAGGCTGTATTTGTACATTTTCATGGTCGTATATATCAATCTGCTATGTAGAAAACATCTTCATGAATTATGTTCATTAAAAATACATTTTTTATTTTTGGCTTGCTAGTCATAATCCATAGTTTTGGAAAATGTAACTTAAAATGTTACAGAAACAAAAATTAATTAAATATTTTTAAATAGTCAAATTAAACTGAAAGGTGAGCACCTCATCTACTGGAAACTGAACTTGTCAATGAAGGATGTAATCACTACTAAGTAATCTAGGTATGTTAGAACATCCAAAAAAATTTCCTTATTTAATTAATAATTAATTCATGTCAGTCTGAGTAGGAAGCAATTTAGAGAAAATTGTATTGTGTATATTACATGGTTTAGTTTTGAATCTTAAGTGAAAATGTCCTTGGAGATGTACTCAAAAAGACTTAATCTTAATGTTTTACTGGTTTCTAGAGCTGAAAGATAATCTGGACAGGATCTCAGCTGGTATAAATAAACAGCTCCACACTGTCCAGTTTGTGATTCTACACTTCACAGTTCTACACTTCAGAGCTTGTGAAGATCCGAGAGAGTATTATGTTGCCTTCCACAGATCAATGTTTAAAACATTATTTGTGTGATCATATATGAAAATCATATTAAGTTCACCAAAAAACAATATCCTTTTGGTCTTTGAGAGTCACAAACTTTGCACAAATGTATTTGTTAGGTGTAAGCTCTTCTTTCAAGAAGTACAAGAAAGTAAGTGCCCTTAAAGAACATTCCCATTTTTTTCCAGCTGTATATATTTTGTGAATTTTCATTCCACCAATAGCAGCTTGATTAGTCCACTGATCTTTTCATTTCACTTGGTAAAGCTAGCAAAAACAGGGAAACATTGTTTATTGATGTATTACTATAGTTGCTGCAGTGACAGCTTTAGTCATACTCTATGCTGAAAGAGTCATTAGCCAAATGGAAATCTGAGGCCAGAAAACATTTCTGATGTTCAATGAAATAGTTCAGTTATTTGAAAACTAGTGTGTATTTCATCATGAAAGTGTCAAATTCTTTCCCAGGATAATTTATTTTCAATCAAAACTTTAAAGCTATCTGCACTTCCAAAAAAACCTAGAAGATTTTAGAAATTAAAGTAGTGCTACCCAAGTCTTCTCATTGCTTCTCAATATTGAAATGGATTATGGTAGTCCATTCTTTCTGTCCAGATCTCCACAACTGCAGGCACCGTGTGAGTACAAATCTATGTTTCTTGGACACTGTAATATCCACTGCATTCCAGTTGCACATTCTTACATTGGTTTTATACATGTGCAAGAGCAGACAATCAGACTGTAAAACTTTACAGCCTGCTGTAATGCCCAGTGAAATTAGTTGGAAAGACTGTCATTCATTCAACTACCTGAAAGGAGGTTGTAGCGAGGTGGGGGTTGGTCTCTTCTCCCAAGTAACAAGCGATAGGACAAGAGGAAATGGCCTCAAGTTGCACCAAGGGAGGTTTAGATTGGATATTAGGAAAAATTTCTTTACTGAAAGAGTGGTCAGGCCTTGGAACAGGCTGCCCAGGGAAGTGGTGGAGTCACCATCCCTGGAAGTATTTAAAAGACGTGTAGATCATAGAATCATAGAATCATAGAATCATTAAGGTTGGAAAAGACCTCTAAGATCATCGAGTCCAACCGTCAACCCAACACCACCATGCCCACTACACCATGTCCCTAAGCGCCTCATCTACACATCTTTTAAACGTGTGAGGTGAAATGACATTATAAAACCTCCAAGATTTCTGAGATAAGAGACTTATGTGCTAATCCATTATAACACATAGACTGTGCATGGGAAAATTCTTATGAATTTTCAATACTGATGAAAAATTTCTTCCAAGGTGGCCTTCTGTCTTGTTCAGAAAATTCCAGGAACTTCATTTCAGACATTTTCCTGGGCTTTCCAGCTATTTGCAAGAAGCACAATAGCATGATCTGTATAAAATATTAACATTTATATTAGAGCTCCTTAGCAAAACAGATTAAACACTAAAACATCAGCCAAAATAAGAAGATTAGGGTCTTATCCAGTACAAAGCAGATGTTGGTCTACAAAAGCTTAGACTCTCACACTCCCAGGGCCCACTGCTCTTTCAGACAGATATATTGCTTTGACATTGATCATATAAAACTATACTACTAGAGACTGAAAGCCATTTTTGCCCAAGTGGTCCTCCCATTTCACTCATTAGGTGTACAAATCAATTTATTCTTGTGAATGAGGTAAATAGCATGTCATAATATACTAAGCTGCAGATATATGTTGGATACCATGTATTTTTGCACTGGCATGACTTTAAATGCCTTTAATTGTGAGTCTTATTAATAACTACCACAGGTTTGCAGACATAGCTGGGGAAAACAAGAATGTGTCACCATCAAACCGGGAACCTGCTACTACCTGCAGACACCAGACTGCTCCCAAACCCATCTTACCCAGAGTCATCCACCAAGACACCAGGCTAGACACCAGCTTTTCTTTAAATGGGTTGTGAAGACCAGCAGCTTAATGACAGAACTCCATACCTTCTCTTTCCTTTCTGACCTCAAAATCATTCGTAAGCACCCTCCGGAAGAGATCACACTGCAGGTAGCTACTCACCCCAACATGGTAGGATCTACCTGTTGCCATACATAAGCAATGGTTTATTCTTCCAATATTGTGCCTGGTACCTAACTTCTATATTTACATACTGACCAATGTTTACGAACCCCTGTTTCTTAGGTTATTTTTCTGTGAACTATTTTCCACAAGATAAAAGCTTTCTAAGGTGAGAATTCCCATTTTATTACTGTCATACATTTTCATTACTGTCACTTCCAAAAATAATTGAGGGAAATAACTAAACAGACCACCAAAATGTCTTATGTACTACTTTTATGTACTTATGTACTACTATGTGAATACATTTTAATCATTTAATGGGAAAAGGTAGTTTTTACAGACTACATTCACAAAACTTAACCAACAGCTATATATTTATGGCAGATTAAAAATTTCTTAATTCAGTGAAACTCTTACAAATTGTTAATTCACTGGTTTATGTTAGCCTGCAAAATTAGTAAACATTAGCTAGATTTTATTAGAAAATATTTTAATGGAATGGTGTTATTGCTATAAAAATTAGTCGAGCTATTTATTGGAAACATATTTTTGAAAAAAAATATTGGTCTACTATAAAAATAAATGTCAGGGTAAAATTTGGCAGGCATTTTCTTTGTCCATTAGTGAATGTCCTCTTAACGTTCCTTATAATTTGCTTGCTTATTACATTACTTATATTTTATTAATGGTTAAAATGCCTTCATTTTCCACAGCAACAAAAGAAGCACATATGAAGAGCCAAAACCACCCTCAAAGAAAGGTATGCAATCCTGCTGATTTCAGAAGTAGCTGCAAAAACAACTTGGCTAGATATTGTGAGCAAAATTAAACTTCCACATAGTAAATAAAAGAAAACTCCTAGAACCTTGGTAACAAGGTGGTAAATTGAACAAGTTTAAAAGAGAAATCCTGAGACTGTCCAGAGTATGTCCTTAAATTAATTGTTCTGGTACCCTTCCAGCAAAGACAAACAAGAATTTTGCTTCAGAACCACAGGAGGTTCCATATTGGGCACAGTGGCACGTTTAGTATCAAACAGAAGCTAGCTTACAGCACTAGCATTCACCTAAATCTACTTAGTTTTTTATTTTGAGTTAGATGTAGTATAAGGTTGAGGATTTTTCATGTGACTAACATCTCTGCCTGGGGATTTACAGGGAATCTCAAAGTGCAGAGATTTATGAAAATACAAATTAATGAGAAAAAGTTAATCAAAATATGGCAACCTCCAACAAAGGTTTGACCTAAATGAAGAATTGAATGTTTGGGTCAGGCCAATCAATTTTTTCTTAGCTCTGTAGCACATTCACAATGCTACTACTTAATCAGTCATCCCCTGACAAAGAGCATTTTGAAATCTCTAATGAGGACAGAGATACAGGGGCTGTCAAATTAACATCCATCTATTTCTCCAAAATTGTCTAAAGCAGCAGCGTAGCACCAAAAGAGCTCAGTTTGCAAGTGTACACAATTTATATTGAAGATAAAGATTGCACATTACGTACTAAGCTCCAAGAGAGCACAGCCGCATTGGGTTGACTCATTTATCCCAGTCCTGTCCAGAAAAGCAGATTCCTGCATCCTTCAGCATGCAGCTACATCTAAACGCTGACATCCCGTGCCGCTGCCTCCCCTCAGGCACGCCACACAGCGCTGACCCGCTCTCCAGAGGTACACCGTGCTTGTGCTAATTACACAGCTAGGTGCAGCCCTGCGTGAGTGCTGGGAGAAGCAGCTCAATTTGATTAGTTACAGGCTTTGTAGTACAAATCACAAAAATAATCTACCAAGCCTAAAATGTTCTGACAGCGATATTATCTCTCAGGATGGATTTGGATTTCCTAAGGAAATATGAGAAGAGGTTAGAGACTCAAGTGCAACTTAAAAAAAAGGAAATCGAAAAATTGTCCTATGAAAAGATGCAATGCAAAATAGTGACACCTCCCAGACTATCAACACAGGATAAGGATGCTACCCCAAAATAACACAGCTGGTCTGTTCCTCCCACGCTTCTCTAACTTGAATTACTTACTAAGAGCCCCAGGGATTTACTGTAAATTGAGGAATTGCTGGAGCAGAAAGGAACCACTGTCATCTATGTTTCATTTTTCCCCTGTCCATAGCCCTTATAATTATTATGGATGGAAATGACATATGAGAGCACCTGTGACATTCCTGCATATTTAAGGACCTTACTACATAGAGGATACACTCCTGTGCTGTAGTGGTACTATAAATCTGCTTTGGGGGGAATATTTCAGCATATTTTATGATAACACTGTCAAAATTTGCTAGACCATTGGGAAGTTCTTCAAGGCAGAGTCCACCCAGTTTTTGAAGTTAAAAAATGTTTAGCACAAGAGCTTCAGTTCCCATTTGGTACTTAGTAAATTTTGAAATATATGAGGAGAAAAGAAAAGCTTTCAAAGAAATGCATCTACTTAACAAAAAATCAATTCAAATACAATTTTAATTAATGAAATCAAACATTTATTTACAATGAAATATTTTTGTTAGTTTCTCTACTTTTATAAATTTTAGCATTAGCTATGTATATTTGAAGTAATGCATGTGTTTGCAGATAATAACTCAGAAACTATTGACATTTTACATCCACTAGTTAACAGCTCACAATTTCCTCAGTGCTTAAACAATCTAGGTAAGCTGGCGAGGACACATTTTGTTCTCAGAAAGGGAAGAAGAAAGTGAACTGGAGTGTGTTCAACAGTTTTCTAAAAGCAGTATTGTTCTATAGCTCTTCAACTTGACCTAAGTGTAAGCTTAAACAAGGTAAACTATTCAAAATGGACTCCAGAAAAAACATGCATGCCTTATCACAACTAAGTTCAGCAGAATGAAGATGGTGTGTCCCTAAGCCACAGACCCTTCGGCACACATAAGAAATACAGAGTTTTTTCCCATAATCCTATAAGAAATAGAGGGCAAGGTACATTTGACTACTTAGCCACAAAACGCCTGGCTTTCTGCTTAGTGGTCATTAAAGGACTTTTATGCTCAAAAATCTGGTTTCAGGAGGTTCTGACTCCAGCAAAACAAATCACCTACCCAGCTGGAAGGACACCTCACACCTGCAAGAAGATTAATGTCTGTCCTGTCTTACCTAGACAGTTAAGAAAAAGTGCTGTACAGACTACAGAACGAGGGCTTGATCCTCTATCAGGCCTTTTATGGCAATAACGTTTTTGTGAGAGTAGAACTTTTCTGAAGTAATGATTGGGAATAAAGCTTAGCTTTATACCTTTAAGGATGCAGCAAACATGTCTTTATCCTGCTACACGACTTGGGGGAAAAAAATAACAGTAGCCCAAAGAGTTTGTCTATAAAAGTTACTGCATTGAGCAACACGAGAAATGTCTAAGATTCATAAGTGAGGGGCTGTTTGTTTTAATTTGCTTCTCATCCTAACCTTGACCTGCTTCCCTTTTCTTTCATGTTGTGCTTTGTGAGACTCCTTAAAACAAAGTTTTTCTTACCAGCAGCAGGAGCTAGGCTTACGCAATGGATCACAGGATATGATCTCTTGTATTATTCAGCATGAAATGGCGTTTTCAAGGGTGCTCTGAGTGGGCTGAATTCTGAAGTCAGTGGAAAGTTTATCATTGACTTCAGCAGCAAATGCCTATACTGAAGCTGAATCACTATGATAATCAAACAGCACATTAATTATATACAGTAAACTGAAAGCTTTTATTTTTTGGACTGGGCATCTTTTTAATATGCAGATGCAAATCACACATTTGGATCCCTCAGGTGGTTGTCTTGGTAAAACTATGATGGAAATAAATGCTGCTACTAAGAACACGATCAAGATATTTTTATATTTTCAGAAAAAAAAGAAGGAAAAAACCTTTCAGTAGTGTTGTTTAGAATGGCAAGAGGGACATAACTTAAATTATCTGTAGTGGAGGGGTATAGTGTGCCTTAAACACTAATAAAAAAAAAAAGAAAAATAATATCAAAACAACACCACCATCTAGTCTGCGATCTTATTTACAGAGTTCTAAGTACTTAACAAAGACAGACATAATTATGTAAGTACTGAATTCTGATTATATACCCACACTTTGAGCCTTGTCACTTTCTTGTAACCTTATGCATATTGGCAGGGTGCTTTCCAAATCATATTTTTACAAAAACAGTACAAGAGAAAATCAAGGACATTTCAGATTATTTACTTTAAATGTTAGCAAAAGCTAGTTTTACCTACAAAATCCAGTACAAGATTCATCCAAAGTATATAATTCCTTCTTTTAAAGAATTAAGCTATCATTCTGTGTCTTCTTGTGCCACCGGAAAAAACAGGTACAAGTCAGATAACTCAAAGGTCTTTATTTTCTTTAAGATTAACAAGCTTTAAAGAAATTTATTAAGATTTTGATTCTTGGGATAATATCTAAAAATAGATAAATAAAGCTTCAAAGTTACGTAATTAGTTGCAGTTGAAAGCTTAAAATATTTTGTCTTGCCTTTCTTTCGTAACAGCATGCCTGAAATTGGTCTTACTTACTTTCCAGAATTTTAATATCCTGGAGAAGAATTTGAAGCCTAACTTTAAAATTTTCATACCAGAAATGGCAAAGAATGTATATTCTGGATCTTTAAACCATTGAAATACAGAACACAAAATTTCATCTGAACATACATTTCTCATAGCATAACATTACCAGAAGACTAGCACATAGTGGAAATAAAGGTATCTTGCAATAGGTGGATCTATGGTCAGATCAGCACATTTTCCATTAGCCTACTATTCCTTAATGCATGGTATGACCAGTCTACGCAACTGTAATCACTTGGAAATTTTCCATGTCAAGTCATCTCAAGCTGAGTATTTTCTTATTTCAAGATTTTGTCCAAAAGTAACCATAATTTCAAAGAATAAATTTACGGAGAAAGTATGGCTTTGCCCACAGTAGTAGTTCCTCAAGTCATCTGAACCCAAGAAACCCCATTATTTGGGTTAGAACATAGAAATTGAGCAAGATGGTTGATCTGGGCAACAGGGGTATATCTATGTGTGGAAAAACTTTCATGTCTGACCATTCTGAAAGGTTGTAGCTGTCATACATAAAGTGTGTGTGCTATTTAATAATTAGTTATTGCAGTGAGGGTCCTTGCTGGTTACTGATGGGACTGAGACTGGGAGGAAGAAATGGGGATAGCTGAGCAAAGAGGCTGGGAGTAGACAAGCAGAAAGGAAATAGAGGCAGGTGATATGAAACAAGACGATTTAAAACAGTTTGGGCTTGACTGGACAGGATTTCCCTAGGATTACAGGTAAAATAAGACGTAAAAAGACTGATTTTTGCTGACCTGAAACTCATCAGTATATGCCCTACTTGTGAAATCTTCTTTCTCCTTTTAAATTACTGGAGGAAAAGTTATCATTCTGATATTTACATAAGTGAGCTGAGAACAGAAGGAGGATTTCTGAGGGTGAGGTAATCATGCCTGAAGCACATTAGGAATTTAATTTTTAATTTCATTCCAAGCCATCATGCATTCATTTAAAATAAGCTCTTTCTCATAGAAGAATATCCTGCAAAAGAAAAAATAAAATGTCAGAAGAAGTCCTAAAGCCAAATGGTTTTAATTCAGCAAAGACATCAAGAGAACAAATATTAATGCAAAACACTTTCAAATAAATGTGATAAATGTTAAGTTTAGCAAATGTTGTTCTGACAATAAGTAAAATATCTCCAAAGTTCAGGTTTGATATTCTAAAACAATCAACCAAACCTAAAATGTGAAATGTGCTGGAGTCATTAATTCCATCTCAGAAAGAAAGAAAAGAATCTCAGACCCGCAGATGAGTCCAGAGAAAGGGAATTTAAGAAGGATTTTCTAGATTTTATCTTCAAGGTTTTGGTTGTCTGATTAATTAGAAAAGCAACAAGAATTCAGCAATGATATAATGGCCTATTTAAAAATCTTTCAGCATTCAGCTTTCCTTTCCCTCTCTAGAATGGTTGTTTTTGGGGTGCTTTGTTTTTGTTGTTGTTTCATTTTTCCTTTTGCCTTTGCTTTTGCTTCTTCAGATACAAATTTTGGAAAACATATAAAGTTAAAGAGATGGGTTTTTTGTTTTAGGATCCTGTCCAAAGATTCCAAAGGAAGATGTATTAAACATCTGTTGAGTCCTATCAGTTCAGAATGATAGATGCTTTTCTTTCAGAGAAAGAATGTTACAGTCAGGGAGAACATTTTGGGTCTGATTTTTTTTGAGATACTGATACTGAACATCTCTGGGGAACTCATAAAATCTCTTGATTCCCAGCAACTGCAGAGCTGGACCATGGTTTGTTTTATAGATCATTGCACAGGGCTTGATCCCATCAAAGCCCCATAAAGTGAATAACAAAATCTCCCTGCCAATAATGAGCTTTGAATAGTCCTTTTTGCCTGAGACTGCTAGAACAGATTCTAAAAAAAATGAACTGAAGATTTTCCTTTCAAAGTGCCTTTGGCATGCATTACCGAGATGAATATTGCAACGGTGAACATTTAGGGACTTTGCCAACGAGGAGAATCCACTCTGTAACCAGATACAGGTGCCCTGGAAATGGATTCATGGGAATTAGCAAGGACCTACTTTGACTTATCAATAAGAAAGGAAGAAAGGGTACATGAGCACTTAAGAATGGCCTTACTGGATCACATTGATTATAAATAATAGGATGAGCTATAAAATATAGGATTATAAAGCCAAGGATGAGCTACAAAATAGCTCATCACAGCTAACCAAGTTCCTCTCTCTGACAGTAGCCTGTAAGTGTTGTTTCAGAGAAAAGCAAAATCAGGTCAGCCATACAAAGGGCTTGCCCAGCCTTTAGCAGAACAAAGTTCAGGGTTTTTTTCAGGCAAAGACAATATTACATCTTTGGTTTTAAATTGCTTTTAATGAACTTTTCATCCATTTATTTGTTCATGTTTGTTTTGGTTGTAGCAGCAAGCTCCCTTCCTCTGTTTCACCCTAGCGTTGTCTGGATCTGTTGCAGTTTGAAGAATGACATTCAAAAGCAAACAAAATGGGGGATGCTTTAACTTAAAATTCTGTGCACTGGGACTCACAGATAGGATGATAACCTTATTCTCTGTCTTAAGTGTAAAGTGACCTTGCCCATCAGTCAAATCTCCTAAGAGTAAGAGCACTAACTTGGGTTACAGGAGCTTTAAAACCTTCCTATTCTCTGTCTATATGCATAGATATTTAATTTCAGCTCTCATCACATATTTAGCAGCTAATAATCTGAAAACACCTGACAGATCAGCACTATCTTGTGAATTTTGCTGGAATTCAGCTGATGAGCTGACCATCAGGATTTCCTCTACTGTAGATGGTGAGAAAAAGGGAACAATTCATCTCATCTTTAATCTAAAAGCTCATTTAACCTGAAGTAGATTAGATGATTTAGATGACTATGTTCTGCAAGTGACTATTTCTCTCCCTTGGCTAAAAAGGGGAATTTTAGTATCTAACACTGCAGGCTTATAAAGCTATGGATGTGCCGGGGACAGAATGATCTATGTTTTTTCTAAAACATTTTGTTGCTAAAAACATTGTAAAGCTGATAAAAATTATGTGACCTATTGCCTTTTTCTGTCAGTGATCTTACATTTTTTCATATCTTTTTGTATTTCTGGTTTGGTAAGCAGTTATTCCCATATGTGCATGCACACACAGACACATGCATGTGTGTGCGCACACACACACACACACACCTGTGTATAAAAATTATTTATAGCAAAACCCACTTGTACCTAAACTTTTTTTTTTCTTTTTTTTTTTTTTGTAACAACCATTACTGTATTCTGAGAATAGAGGAAGAAAGAATGTTTCCTCCTACGTAAAAATCATTCCGATTTAGTGGTTTCAACATAGTAAGTTGCTAATTATTTATTATCTTTTCTGAACAAGTAGAGTAGATTAGATTTCTTTAGGGTTATTTTAGGCATATTTTCTTCCCTGAAGAAACTTTTGTAGGGAAACACATGATTGTAGGACAATAATATCATCTAAATTTTATTAATAAACTTACTATCTTTCACTTGTTATATCTCAATTAAGAATGTTAAATAATTACACTCAAGAACACTATCAATAATTATGCATGTTAGGATAAAATTACCAGAGCTTTCTGGCTTCCTAAGTCAAAGCCCAAGTCCATGTGAAGACTTGCAGAGGTTGGGGAAGATTTTCTTCCACAGCACGGGATGTTCCAAGCTCTGCCCATCACTGTTTAGCTTACGTTTTTCTCTTAAATCTCCTCTGCCGTGTTTGATATCAACGCCAAGACTCAGTTCTGCAGTGAGGATATTTGTTTGTTTGTTTGAAAATTGCTGAGGCTTTTGGTACCAACCCTTATGGGGTGACTTTTTCTAACTGAAATATTATCCAAAGTATAGCTCCGCTGTGACACATCCTGTGTCCTGAAAGACAAGCCATCAATTAAAGGCACCAATGTTTTGAATAACTCAAAATTTATCAGCCAAATAACTTTTACAATCCTAAACCAAAGCCCACTGAAGTGGATTGGCATTGATCAAATTTATCTCAAAGATGACAGAGAGGAGAATACATGGAAGAAACAGAGCAAGAAAGAAACTTAAGGTTCCTATAAAGATTACAGAAGAAAAAGTGTTGGAAATATTGCCTTGCAATAATTAAATAATGTAACTAACTGAAAAAAATGTCGTTTACTTTGTTAAGGTTAATTTAATAGGGAATAAGATGTTTGATCCTGTTAACAGACTTTTTAACATTATTAAGTATATCATACAGAAAGTATTCTTGATTATTAAGTCAATAAAAATGTTAAGAGGAAAAATGTAGACAGAACCGTGAAGAAATAAGCATGAAAGATTTTCCGTTATAGAGATTCCTGACTGTGCATAAATAAGGATGTGTTTACCATGTACACTGTAGGCAAATCTGCATTGCCATAGCAGAACTGTGTGTGTTACTTAATTTAACTCATTTGGCATTAAATCCTCTATGCCTACAGCTTCAGCATATACTGCAGACACGCCCAAAAGAAAAAAAATTATCTTAATTAGGGTTTGATTTTCTAGTGACACTTTTAACTGGCCTAAGCACGTCCTCCTAAAGTTTTTCATTTATTAGACAAGCAGTGGCAGTGGACTTCTCAGGATCACAACATATGGTCTCATCCATACAATAAGACACAAAACCTTCATTAGAATAACTGAAAGCTGAACTGAGATATTGCATTACAATTTCTAGATCATATGCTATACCGAATTTTTACTTAATGTTAAAGTTATACCAACATATGTGTTAACAGCTATGTTAACTGACTGAGTTTTTCTCATTTATCAGGAAACAAGCCCTCCATTATATTGTTTGCTCATAAAAGCAACACTCTTGGCTAGCATGCTGTTTGGGCATTTATTTCACAAATAGTTTTCAGAACATAATTAATATCAGAGCTGTTATAAAGGAATACCATTTTTTGTTTTCCTTAACCTCAGCACAGTGTCTTTCATTCAAATTTGTTGCTAACCAAAAATTATCTTTCATAAAAGTTTGTTATTTCATTTCACTTTTTAAATCCATGTCACAGTCTGTCATGGTTTTTGAAATCACATCCAGAGTCCTGCCAATGTATAACCATATGTTTCGTCTTGGGAAGGGGTCTTTCCAAAACAAGGTAGATCATACTAAAATTATATTTGGTAGAACTTCTACTTCATTTCATAAGAGCAAAAAGGGACTTTAACTTCCAGTATTGACAGGTTTTTTTTTATGTGGGTCAGTGCTTCTGAGAAAATGAAAACTGCACAAAAGAATAAAATAGTAAAAAGACTTATTTTTCTAGTAATGTAATCTCATGAAATGAAAAAACTTCCAAGTGTGAAAGCTAATAAGTAGGCACTAGTAGTATGTTCTGGGATTTTTAGGTTGCTGAAATAACATTTATATTCCACTGCATATTACAACAGAAAAAAAGCTGAAGTAGGAATTTCCTGATGGCAGAAGTTCATTTCAGGCTACTTTCAAAAATCTGTGATATTATATTTCAGTAAATGAATTTGAGTTTATTTGCAATTATTAAAAAATCAGGTGCTTTCAGATAAATTGAATTAAAATTAACACCGGTGTGTTTATTTAGGATAGCTTAGAGTTTAAACCACATCCATCTCTATGTTGTGCTTAAGATTCCCAGAGATGATGCTAACTTGTAGACTTTTCAGGACTTCACTGAGAAAAGGGAATGGATCTGTGCAAAATCAATTTCATTCAACATGTGTTCAAGTAGTTCAACATTTGTTCTTCAAGTAGTATCCAATTTTTTTAAAATTCAAGAATTTACTTTAAATACACCTCTACAACTTGATAGCTATCCCCCCAGAAATATCAATGCAGCCTATCTTTCCCCTCCAAGAGTGAAATGTGACTGAGCAAAACATGACAGACTATGCATTACAAAAGTAGCTAAATTCCAAAGAATAGTTCCAAAAGTAGTTCCAAATCTGTTTTCTAAAAAACTTTCCAGGTTTAAGAAAAAACAGTGGTTAAGGTTGTTAATACCAAAATGCAGTATCTGTAGGAAAGGACTAATCAATTTGTTTAAAACTATCTGGCAGCTTGCCCCTAAGCAACAGTTAACAACTGGTCCTTGTGGATGTTTATATAATTTCTGTGATGTGCATGGTCCACAATTGTCCTGTGGACAATTCAGTAACAATTTACAATTTCAGTTTGAAATATGCACCATATTTTAGGGGGAAACACACTTAAAACATCGATAGACGCAAAGACAATTTTCCAATTAGGTTTACAAGGCCAGCAAGGGCAGATCTGATTCAGTCATTTAATACAAAATGATCAATTACATGTTTTATAATGACATAATAAATAAAAAAATTAATAATAAAATAATAATACCCTAATAAAAAAGTGTTATTTTCCTCTGTCCAAAGAAAATTCTGAAAAACTCAAACAACTATTAAGCACTTTACTCCTCCTGATTTTCAACAAGAATCTAACTTAGCCCCTTTGTTTCTGTCTTCTCCTTTCCTTGTCTTCTTAGTAGATGATATGTAAATTCCTAAGTTATCTGACTTTCTATGAACCAGAAACAAGCAACTGCCTTCCAACTGGGATAGAAACAAACCTTCTGCAGGCTACTCTTATGGTACAACATGGAAATTTCACCATCAGAAAAAGCTTTCAGAAAAAGAAGACGGGAAGGGAAGGGACGGGAAGGGAAGGGAAGGGACGGGAAGGGACGGGAAGGGACGGGAAGGGAAGGGAAGGGAAGGGAAGGGAAGGGAAGGGAAGGGAAGGGAAGGGAAGGGAAGGGAAGGGAAGGGAAGGGAAGGGAAGGGAAGGGAAGGGAAGGGAAGGGAAGGGAAGGGAAGGGAGAGAGCCATTGCTCAGGACTGGCTGGGCATCAGTCTACTTTTGGGAGGTGGTGAGTGATTGCCTTTGCATTACTTGTGTAGGTTGTTGGTTTGTTCTCTTTCCTTCTTCTATTAAACTGTCATTATTGTAATCCATGAGTTTTCTCACTTTTGCTCTTCCTATTTTCTTCCCCATCCCACTGCAGGAGCAGTGAGCAAGCAGCTGTGTGGGACTTAGCTGCTGGTTTCAACCCACTGCACATAGGAAAGACATCTTCCTTTTCTTGGCTTAAGAAGCAAAGAGAACTATGGTATTTCAGATGCTTATATGCTTATATCTAGGCTACTCTGTAGCCTAGATATTCAAGATTATTTTTTTCTTTGTATTCATCCATAATTATGAGCTAGAGAGTTTGGATCTGGTTCTGACTGTCAAAGGAAAGAGAGCATTTTGATAAAATTCTGCTTTAAATATAGCTCTTACTCTTTTTAATTAATTTTAGCACACTGTGAACTTACTCAGTTGGCTAATTCCCCATGGAAAGTAATTAAGGTCTATTGGTTACCCTCTGTTTCTGCAGGTATAGGAAGGGGTGGAATGGCAAGGAAAAGAAATCCTAAAATGCGATATTGGAGGGTTCTCAATTTCTGCAGTCATAATGATGGTAAGAAAGATATCTGACCCATACCAGATTTTCTGCATCAAAAAAGCTCACTTTATAGCTTTTTACTACTTAATTCTATCCCTTACTATGAAGATACCATTTCATCCCAACATCAGTATAAAGACATGAGTGTATCACTGTGTTTGAACAAATGCATTCTTCTGAAGTGTTCATTAGCGAGAATTAATGGTGGTTATTTTATTAGCTTGAACATTGCATTGTACAACCCGTACAAGGCAGTGTGATAGTGCTGCTGTTTTGCTTTCAGTTTGGGAACTAGCGTGGTCTCTTTCTGGCTTGGACACAGTGGGATGTACTGTGTAAAAAGCAAAATGCTCTTGTGCTTGTCACAGCGTTAAAATGCTTACTCCAAGCAGAAGCCAGAACAAGTGTATCTGGAGAAGAGCATCCCTACATTGGAACTTTCTACAAGACCTGAGGTGTCAAGATGTTAGGAAGCACCTATTACAGAAGTTGTATGATAATATATAAAAAAGCCTAGGACTCTGGGATATCACATGGCTAATTTCTGAAGATTATTTGAGAGGGAAAAAGAGGGAGGATTTTTTTTTTTAATAAAAAAGAACCTACTCCAATAATTTACTGATAATAATCAAAATGTTATGATCCAAATAGGAACAAATAGCAAACCAAAGATGGAAGACACTGCCATATCTTCTTTCTGTTCAATAAGAAATAGAAAACCAACTTATGGTACCTCTGTAAAATATTTAAAGTAAGTAATAATAGTGTTTTGTCACTAAGATTCTTTTCTATTGTATCCTGCACCACTGAAAACACAGACATAAATCTTTTATAATGTCTATTCAAGTGACTCAGCTAAATATCCTAAAGCTTCCTAGAGGGGGAAAAACACCTTAAACAGTAAATACATATAAAATTGCTCCATAGAGACTACTCCAGCCTCAAAGAGCAAGAAGCATTTGTTGTTCCAAAGTCCTCCTCCACAGGGTAACAGGAGGACGAAATACTCTGTTTAGCACTAGAAATACTAATGCATATAGCGCTGCTTTCCCAAATCGCAGGAACAAATTGCATTTTGAACTCTCAAATTAGTGAGCAATTCTTTCATGTGATTGAATAAGAGCAGTCTTGAACATATTTGATATTTGACTTCACAATATTAGACTTTTACAGCTAACCTGAAACAAAATTCATTAATAACAAGTCCTTCACATACAGAATGCATCCTTCAATAAGCCTGATCCTCAACATTTTACTCAAAAGAGAATTCCCTTTAAAGGTAGCTAAGCAATATTCCTAGGGTTACAGCTAGAGATCAAACTCTTTTCCTGCACATATAAATACTGGCTGCTGTCTCTGTTTTCTTATACAGCAAAAGTAATGCCTCATTAGACTCTGACGTCAGTGAAGACAAGACATTTCCTTATCTAAGCACACTGAATTTTTAGAGGCCTGGGAATTGTTTTCTAACCTGAGTGATGGAACTGTAGGTTTTAGAAAATATGTGTGATTCTCAATGAATTATTCAACGATAGGAAAGAGCAGATAAGTTTTTCTACAGATAAGTTTAAGAAAAGTTCTCATTTTTTTTCTTATCAATGGCTTCCAGGTTGCATTAATTAATTGATGTTAAAAGCTTCCATAATCTTTTAATGTCTTCTATAGAGCCAGTATTCCTCCTTTTATTGGAAGGGCTTAGACTTTTGTCTTTATTCAGCTGGGGGGGGGGATGTTTTTATGTGCTTTTTGAGGCTTTTCTGGGGGTGCGGGGTTACTTAGGCTGAATCTGTCATATGGTGTGAATAGTGTTATATTTTCCAGGTTCTCACTTTTGATTAAGCAGTATCCTTATAAAAAGTCATGACTGTTTTTCTTTGCTTTTATGGCAAGCATAGGTCCAGTATAAGAAAAAAGCAAGTTAAAAGCTTTAACTTTCCTTAAAGGAATACGCTCTGTTATCCAGAGGAAACCTGCAAAACAGGGCAAAATGATATGATAAAACTAATGAAAAAAAATGGTGTGAAACACATTTCTGTACTAAAAGTCTTCACACCATACATTTCAATGGTTTATATGGACCAGGGGAGCATGTGAAGTTAGAAGGTGCAACTGAGGGGGAAGGGGAAAGAGAAGGGAAAAGGGCAACTCCAAACATAAAACAAAGAGATTGAAGTGTCCTGTTCTTTTTATACCAGAACATGGTGAATCTTTGCAAAAGTGTGTGTCTAAAAGATGAAAAGACAAAGTTTGATGGCTCCTTCAGTATCCTTGACTGCACACACCCAAACTCTGTCTTCAAATACTTATACTTCAGGTTGTGAATATTTAATGCACCAGAAGCAGAAGTCCAAGTAGCTCTGCTTCAGCCCACAGAAAAAATAAGTCCTTTATCTGTGAAATCAGTTTGGTTTTGGTTTTGGGTTTTTTTTAAGGAAAAAAAAAAAGTTTAACACAAAAGGAAGGCTGGAGGTTGGACATAAAGAAAATTAGGTGAATCTGTTTTTTGTGTTCATATGGAAGATTACCAAATAATAACTACTGAATGCCTGAAAGAAAAATATACACGTAGTAACTTGTTTCATCCACACTAATAAAGTGTTTCTATGTTTCTCTGTTATTTGACTTCATGACCAGTGACAAAGTTTAATAATCACAGCCCAGGGTAGTTTGCCAATTTAAAGCAGTATATAAGATTTTACCTTTTGCTTATCTACTTTCATGCATCTTTCTCAGAAGCAACAAAACCCTTCAGAATAAGTGAACCTAATGAAGAACTATCAGCCCAAATCTAGTGCAGACAATATCATGGTGAACAGTCTGGAAGTACCGAAGCACATTTACCAGAAGTACTGTCCTCCCTTTCATAACCACTAAGAGGATCTAAGCAAGAGCCTCAGCATCCTATTCTCAGACAAATAGTCCAGACCTGACACAGAAATAATTTTAGTGCCAGCAGTGCCATCTATTTCATAGCTTAGTACAAAATTTTTGGTCTTTATTATTCTTTATCCTTGGAAAAGGGCCATCAGGGGAAAAAAAAAAAAAGGCAAAGAAACTAATTTTTTAAGCCAGTTTTCTATGTAAACCATTTAATAATTTCCTTGTTCTAACAACTATTTTAAAAGTAATAGAAAATTTTGCAGGTTTCATACTTTACACCTTATTATGTACATTATTTAGTTAATGAAGAATTGTTGAATTCTCATCTGCCGTATGTTCAACAAATAATGTACAAAATCCTTAATTATTTGTTTACACATTTCTGAAACTGTGTTTAGCATGCTGTCTGACTACTGTTTGACAAGACATAACAAAGAATCTTAGAAATCATTGACTGAAAATACGTTAATCATACATATAAGACAGTTGGGCAGAGAGAAAGATATTGATACTAATGAATCTGTCAACATTTTCTTCTGCAAAAAGAAAAGTCTCTCAAAGAGCACAGCCAACTTTTTAGCAAAAAGCTGCCTTCATATTTCAAAGTATGGTCCTGACTAGTAGCATCTATGTGCTAGCAATAGCAAAAGATTCATGAGTTTCATCCTAAATTCAACCTAACATGTTAAGTATATTTCGAAGAAGCCACTAACTGAGGATTAATGTTACTTAATTTCTCATTAAATAGAAATATAGGTCTTTTTAATGTGACTTGCTAGATGATACTTTCAGTTCAGTATTTGACAATACTTACAGTGTTTTTCCTCTTTCTGCATCACTCCAGTCCTCCTAATATTTTTGCAGTAAATATCTGTGAGAAGGTACTCTGCGTTTCATTTAATGTAGCTTCTGAGAGTCTCCTATGTATCTATTATGCTGCAAAGATCTTTGCCTGGTACGGAATCAATATCACCCCCATTTACAAAAAAATAATAGACGCATAGAGGATGCATTTATTTTGTCCAGAGCAGTGTGATTTGAGAACGTGCTACAGCACACTGGTCTTTCTGACCTTTATTTTATACTTCTGCACTTTACCGTAATGCGGACATTTCCATCATAACAGCCTCCAGTGACTGCCGTGTGACAAGCAGCATGTGGAGATGACTGCCTTGTCCGCCCCATGTGGTTAAGTGATGCTCCTAGAAAGCCCTGTGGGATATGTCACATCTGGCTGCACAATCTGTACATCAGGAGTAGCTTGGCTTTGAGCATCGCTTCTTTTTCCATCCATGGGGTAGCCCAGGTAGTTCATGACTGCACCTTAGCATGCATCCAAGCAGGGCTGACCATCCCATTATGTGCCTGATGAGCCATAAAACATCACATAGAAACTCAGCACTGGTAACATTAGCTTCCAGCTTATTTCCTAAACACTGAACCAACTCATCTTCTGGAATTCTCTTCTTGTAAATCACCTGTATTAGAGACAGATTCTCACGATAAGCAGCTAGATGGACAAACTATATACAGAATACTTTGAAGTGCAGCATTTCCAGACCTCCTGAGGGATCAAAGGATGATGCAAATATAGTTTTGCAAGAAACGCAGCATTAGAATACTTTTCTCCCATGTATCCAGCCATGACAGTTTGTCAGGTATGAGGAAGGAGCAGTCTCTTAATTTGCATCATGGAAAGGTTGTCAGAGCGTTGGGTAGGCAGAAGGAAGAGGCAGAGGAACAAGGCATGGGCAGTCTGCTTTTAACACAGTTTAAACTCTTCCACTTTTGCGGTCTGGTACAAGCAAAGCAAGTGAATCAGGTGCGAATTAGCTCTAGAAAGCTATCACAGTATATTTCAAGCCTAAAAAAAAGAGAGAACTGGAAGAAAACTGGGTTTTGGGGGTTTGTTTTTTTTTTTTTAAGGTAAATTATTTAAGATAAAATATTTACCTGGCTACATAAACTGTTACCTAAAATACCTGCATTTAAAGGTGGGGTCCGTTATGTTGTTATCTGCAAGTGCTCTATGCTCCTTGATGGTAGGTCTGTAATCAAGTTAATAATGAGGAAATTGAATGATGCTATCCTAGAAACATAATAGGGAAAGACTGAGCCAAGAAGCTAAGTTCGCAAGACCTTGTCTTCTGTAAAATGTTTATGAAGAGGGAATCCTGCCTTAAAAAACAAACAAACAAACAAACAGAAAAACCCAAGCCCCCCAAAACACCCAACAAACAACTAGTTTGATAAGCTACCAAAACATGACATTAACTTATTAGCACTACCTAAATGATTTCCATTTAAGAGACATTTCTGTTAAATGGTAGAATTGGGAGAAAAGCTATCTAAAATTTTCCTTCTTGCTATGCTTGAGCACGGGAATGCAAAAGGGTCCTGCAGACTGAAATCCCTTTATTATCCCTCCTGCAACAGCTTCCAACACAAGAAATCTGTGTGCCTCAGCATTTCAGGTATTTCAGGTATTATGGGAGTCTGTTATGCTTCAGTGTAACAATTCCCAACGCATAATATTAGATACATGGAAAAGGTTTTGCTGGGTAGCTGGAAATCTCAGATCATTTCCAGGCACTTTACAGCTACTTATTTTCTTCCTCTTCAGGATGACTTTTCACACATCTAAGAGCTAAAAGATAGCAATGATATTTTTTAAACAATTACATCCTCTTAGTATTTTTTATAAGAACTATACAGCATAAACAAATTACAATGTTTGTGATGCTTCACGCTTCTGGGAGGAATGACCTGCATTTCTCACTTATGTTTTTACTCATGAGTAGAATAGCCACAGCAATTGAGGAACAATTACGTCTTAATTCTGCTCCAGGAGAATAGCCATTGTGAATTCTCTCCTTCTATGCAAGAAACTGAGAAAATCTAAAGATAATCAATGTAGGTTGCCCATAGATAACCAACTCAATGTACATAAAATTAAAAAAAAAAAAAAGTAGAAAAAATTACAGTGAAGGTCAAGTAATTTTAAATAAACAATAGTAAGTATTTTAAAAATGGCTGCTGCTCTCGTTTAAGAAACAGAAAAAAACCCAAATTTTCACCCAAGAGAAAATTGCTGTTATCTTAAATTGTGCTTTTTCTTCTTTTTTTTTTTTTTTTAATAAACTATCAGAAACTTACAGCCATTGCTGCTTCAGCTGTAGTAAAGTATCCTTGAGGTGGATAATAAAAGTTGTTGCATCAGTAATTAAGTCTGACTGAGTTGGAGGTCTTCCTGATGAAGCATTGTTGGATTTTTGTAGATTCTTGTGGGAGGATCTTTTATTTCTAATTATTGTTGAAGACAAACAGAGTGTTTAAAAGGACAAATAATTCTTGTGTAGGGATTGGAAGTTGATGATGTATTGGAATGCAGCAGAACTGAGAGTTTAACAAGTTATAGTGGTAGGAAGCATATATCTGATGTTGAAAGCTCTATCTGTTCATCAATGAATATACAGTGCCCCTCCCTTTTCTGAATAATTCAGGTTTTATTGAACAATTTTTCTTTATCTTGTTTCCTGTAAACTTTGTTCCTATCTATGATGGTTTCATGGAAAAAGGGAAGATACTGACCACACAAAATAAAGGAGAATAAATGTGAATCTATGGGCATTGTTTTGCAAGTACTAATTGGGTATTTAGGTTTTAAAACAAATAAGACATAAGATTTCATAATGCTATGTGGTTTTATAGCAGATGTTGAAGAATGTCTTTCTCTCTCATTAATATATTGTATGTATGTCATAAGCATCCTCAACACTGTCAAGTGGAAACAAACAATGGTTTCCTACATTAAGTTTGCTTGTATTGTTTTTTAATTTGATTGAGTGCTCTGCACACATATCTTAACACCATGTGTTACGATCCTTTGTGTGTGGATTAATAGACGACAAGATACGGGCATGTTAAGGGAGGCTATCGATCAACTATCGATCAATCAATCAGTCAACCAGGCTATCTTTCAAAGAACAGCAGAGATAAAAGGCTGGCAAATCACAGGTGTTAGAAAACATACACTCTCTAATCAGGGTGTTTTTACCTTAGTGCAGGACTGTAGGAAAAGCTGATCTCCTGGGTTACTAAATTAGTGTATATTACTTAGGTAAAATCAGGTTTTTGTTCTCTATTATTCCAGCTAACTTCCATGATGTTGAATGAAAAATAATCGCCTGTGTTTAAATTCCACAAAGAAATTTTGACATTTTGTTACTCAAATACCCATCTCTTATTTCGAGGTTTGGTTTGCTTGATTGTTTGTAACACGTATCTCTTTCTTGCAAAAAACTGTGAAAGTATTTTTGAATTTCAGTAATGGGAAAAAGGACTAAAGATGATGTAAATATCCTTTCAGTTCAAAAAAAAAAACCCAGACCCAACACTTTAATTTTTTAATCAGTGTATGCTGAAGAGACTGTCATATATCAAAGATATCAAAGATGGGAAAAAAATGTTTTTTCAGATGGCAAACAAACACAATAATTGCTACAGTGTATGATATTGTATGCTTTGAAAGACTTCAAAATCTTAGTCATGAATGTCCATATGACTCCAACTCACTAAATGGTGTTGTTAAGCGAATTCTTGCCTTGGTTTGTTTACTTGGACTGCTGCTATTAAATATTACAAAGCATTACAAATGCATTGTAAATCACACTGCTCTTTGTACTGACATTTTTGGTGTAATAATGATCGATGTAAGTGAAATTCCTGAGGAATGATGGCCTTGTGTTCTTATTTATGGAGTTTCAGATTTTGTGAATTAATCTGATTACTACAGTGAAAACAAGTTACAGGAACTCTTCCTTGGTTCATAAGAAAGTAGTTCATACTCTAGCTTCCCTTTTGCCCTTTTAGAAAAGCAACTCTGAATCAAACAAAAACATATAAAGAGGACATATCATCTTAAAATAATGAGCTCAATGGATAACTTTTTTAAGTGGATGGAGAGGTGATAAAACCAAAAAACAAGCTGCAAACTGAATAGAAAAAAGCATTTAAAGTTCAGCCAGAATACTAACTATGGACTCTAGTAAATGCTGGTCATCTGTATTGTTACAATAGCATCTATTATTTTTATTAGAGATGATATCACCAACTTTATGTGTAATAGTTTTAGTCGTTAAAATTAAATGTATATTTCTTGCAAGTGATCAAAGTGTTAATGTTAATATTTGTTAATGGATAGCACCTCTTTTGTTATTGTAGATAAAGGCAGAGAGAAATGTTTATCTTGCCTTTTCTACAACCAATAAATACATTTGCAAAATGTATTACATTTACATTTCCAAAGCATCTGTATTAAAAAGCAATAAAAAAGAGTTCCTCTGTAAGCAACAGAACTAATTAAGCCTAGTTTTCTACATGTATTGTGGGGTCTTTTTGTTTGTTTTGTCAAAATCTGCTGCAATGTCTGCAGGACACTCCAACCATGGTAATCTCTGACCTCCACTATAAAGCCACATTGAAGTACCATCAGATCACCCCCTTCTAATAATTTATTAATATTTCTTCTCCACACCACAGTATTTCAGTCTCTTTCAAATGAGTTTATCTCGTCCCTTTCATTTTCTCAGTCTTTGATGATATTTCTAGTTACTTTATGTGGTCCTCCAGTTAAGAGGAACCTCTGATCCTTCTTCTGCTTCTCATTCTAGTATCTCCATAATTTTTTTTTCATGGAAAAAGCCCTCCTCACCCACATGCTCTGATCATTCTGCATGTTCTCATCAGTGTGAGCAACTGCTGTCTAAATTATACATGTGCCTTTCTGCCCATGGAGAGACAAAAGCATCGTTATTTGGCAACTGATCTTCCCAATGTTTTGGGACATGCATCCATCTTTCAAACAGCTAAACTCCAGAAGTTATTTTAAATGTTTGAAAAGAAAAGTTCTGGAGTTACTGTGGGAACATGGTCTTCCAGAAGTCTCATATCCAACAGGAAAATAGCTGAGAAATATGGGTCAAAGGACTATCAAACACATGGTCTTGCTCAAAAAAAAAAACCAAAAAAACCAAACACTAAAGGACAGAGGAATTTTTGAGCAACTAACCTAGGTTAAAAGACTAAAGCTTTGGATGACAGGGAAGACTTCTGGATAGGACTTGGAGGCATTGAACTCCAGATTTTGTAAAACTTAACAAAGAAATTCAGTGGTTTCAATCCAAATTGAACATGCTAAATCATGTGCATTTTTTTTCAAGAATTGAAAATAATTTCTTATTCAGATCACCATTGCTGCTAAATAATGTGATCTAGGCAGATACAGCAAATTTCTTTCACGCAGTTCACAGTGTGGCAGTTCAGCTTTGGGGGGCTATAATGGATCAAGTACGGGTGTAATTTTTATTGTCTCTGATGAGTACTTAGTTCATTGCACCTCAGTGCAAAGGGTTTATTTTTTAACTTTATAACAGAAGAACAGCATCTGCAGATCCAGATGAACAGGTTGAAAAAAAAAAATATCTCTAAAGGATTGGTAGGTTGGTCCACTCCTTTGATTTCTAGGGACTTTACTTGCCAGAAGCAGGAATGGTACGTGAATCAAAAAATAACATTTGGCATGGAAGTACAACTCCTCTCTGTCCATCTAACAGAAAGCGACTTTTTTTCAGGCTCGAAGGTCATAATTTTTTTGTATTTCAGATATAATATTCTTGTATTAATCTGAGGACTGTAAAAGTTAATTTAAACCTTGCCTAGGCTGAAGAAGTTGTTTTGGCCCAGAAAAAAATCTGGGTGTAAATGGGTCATTTTTACCTGCATGCATATATATATATGGTTGAAAAGCTGGATTTTAATCATCAACTTGTCAAAGGTTAATGATCAAAATGCTTTTGTAAAGTGTATCTTTGGCTATTCTTAGCAGCTTCTGCTTTTTTTTCTCTCTCCTCTCTCCATCATGAAAAAAGGGATTTTGAGATTTAATATTCTTCTTTTCTGTGGCTGCAGTGCTCCAATATTGGTTACTTGATTACCAAAACTACAAAACCTTACTGTTCATTAGATGTTAGACACCATTACATCTCTGGTGAGTGACGATACAAGGTTTGTAAGAGCCATTCTAATCTGCAATATACGAAAATATTTGATTGCTTATATTAAAAAATAACTTGACAAATAATATGCTTCCATATTATATCCATACATATCTTATAATTGTATTTAATAGCAGTAATTAATGTTTCCTATTTAGCCAATTGGAACCAAAGGACTTGAAAGAAAACTACCCTTCTGAAAATTCTAATTCTTGAGTACCACATTTAAAAATAAATACATATAGGAACATCTTTTATCATACTCTTTGCTTTCATGTGTTCTTGCTTAAGTGTTCTTGCTTGAGATACAAAACTCCCAATTATAAACATTAAACAAAATTTTTGATGTGACAAAACCACCACTCAGGTAGCACTTCAGGGTATCTAAAAGGAGTAAGCAGAAAACCTTGGAAGAAAAAAAAAATTATGTGAAATATTTATATATTTTAATGTTATTAAGATTTATCCATACTATGATATTTAGTCATATTGCATTATAAATTCGGTTGAACAATATTGTCAATATGCCTATCGAGTGATGATATAAACATTGTTTGTTCTAGGTGCCTATACTTAAATGTATTTTTGCTTTCTGAGTCTCTCTGTATTTTCATTAGATGATGATAATGATGATGATGATGATGGTGGTGGTGGTGGTGGTGGTGGTGGTTGTTGCTGTTGTTGTTGTTGTTGTTGTTGTTGTTATTATTATTATTATTATTATTATTATTATTATTATTGCTGTTATTGCTATTGCTATTGCTATTATTAAAATTGACTGCTAGTGGGGTAAGAGTACTGCAGCAACCTCCTGCTCCAAGGACAGATTTTGAACTCAAAAGAGACGACATTGTTGGTGCTCTGGGACCTGTATGATCCTTAAGAGGTTTCTATGAGGATACAGAGGTCAGACTGAGGACTGAAGGAGCTTTTAACTCAAGACAACACTTTGAATGATTTCTTTCCTGAGACCTGTACTCGATACAATTAACACCACAAATAGAAGACGAATTGCATGGATAGATCTTATTTTGTCATAGAAGATTTTATTTGTTTACATATTCTTTTGCCCGTTCACTTTGTTTCTCTCCTGTGCTTTGTGTTTTCGGCTGTAATCTTAAGCTGGGAATCCTCCAGGGAAGGGGCTGTTGCTGCTGTACCTTGACACAGCCTCTAATATGGCCTCTACAACAGCCATCTGGAAAATATGTTTTGACTGTCAATAGAGATAAAATCAAATGAGACAAAAATGAAGATTTCTCAAAATTGTCATGAGAACCAGGCTACTCATTGAAAAGTGGAGTCCCTGAGGGGAAGGAAGTAGTCAAGATATTTAATTGATATACCAGAAAGCCAGATGAAGCAGCTGTATTGCCTGAATCAGAGTGTGGGTAGGAATCTCAGCATCTTGTGTCAGGAAAGTTTTCTGGCTGCTGTACCACTAACAATCTGAAAGGAAAAGAGGATCTTGTGTCTTCTTTAGGAGACATATTCTTTAGATCATAGAATCATATGAGTATGCCCTTTTCCATCTTGCACAGAAATGTTCTACCAGTCATGAAAAACATTACCTTTCAGAAATTTGACTGGAATTAGCACATCTCCTTTCCTCAATATTTTTTTTTTTTGGGTGATGAATATCAATTTCTAACGCACATCCCTAGGTCTTACCTCAAGGAAAAAAACCAAACCAACCAACCAAACAACAACTATATTAAAAAAAAGAAAGAAAAAAAAGCCATAAAACCAAGAATACTTAAAAGTAATTTCATATGGCAAGGAAAAGTTGTCATACATTGAGACAGGATGGCTCTGTCAGTTCTCTGCAGTGGTATAAAAGTATTTCTAAAATCTCTCACGTTGTCAAATTCCAACCTGAATGATTTACAAAATGTCGTGATAGGCCGCCAGCTCATCAGAAGATGAAAGAAAAAGTTTTGGTTAGTTGTCTTCTTGTTTAACACAAAACCAATAATGAAATCTATTAAGTGTATGTAATGTTAATTTGAAATGCATTCCACCATGAGAGACCAGGTGTCAAAAGTCTCCTGGCTCTAATAATATTCTCTTATTTTGAAATCACAAGATCTTTGGCTCAGTTTGCAGTTAAGTCTCTGAAATGCAGATGGCACAACTCCATTAAATACTTTATTGTGATTTAATGGTTCCTCCCCTGGGTTCTGAAATTCAGTGTGAATGAGCTGTTAAAACTAACTGTGCAATACAAGTGCTGAAAGTAAGACGAAAGAATTTTAAAAATTATGTTCCAAATCTCTTTTTCTCTCTCAGAATAAAAAATTAACAACAACAACAAAGAAAAGAAAAAGGAATAAACTTTTCTTATTTATTGGAACGATCTGCAACAGCACATTTAGTGAAAAGCAGCCTCACACACTGTAAGAGCTGCTTATCGTTTAAATGGTTAAAGCATATTCTTGCTAAGATGAAAATATCTTTTGTAGGTATCTGAAATAAACTCTTTCACCAAGTTAATCGGTGGTGGTGTCCTTGGAATTCTAATATAAATAATAGTAGGATGCAGACCTTGGTGTAACGCATTTAACTTTGCAAAATTGCAACTCCAGCATTTATGTAGCACTGAAGCAAAAAAGACCCAAAACACACCTTGGTCATTACAGACTTTAAGGTAGGAACTTCAGATTTGTCTCTAAAAAGCTGTATTTGGAATGCTATCAGCTTTCTTTTACCACAGCCCTTGTGTATTTTGGAGAAATTCTGTTTCATTTGATCAAGTAGTAGCAACACCAGGGAACACAGATTTCAAAGTCTGCAACATACATTGCATGAGAATGAATCCTTCCAGCTTCTACAAACCTGGCTGACTGGGTTGCACTTCACAGATGTTCCTGCAGTGATTCAGGGTGCCAATAGGTCCCAATACTGAGGGGCAAGAGGCAAGGCAAATGTTGCTAGAGATTTCAAAGAGCTGTTGTCTCTTTTTCTCTAAACAGCTGTTTAGAAAAGTATATGTGTTTGATAGCGACTTAATGCTCCCATTAACCATCATGATTTACCTTTGCCATAAAAGGGAGGACAAACAAGCAGGGCAGAACAATCTTTGCTAGTGCAAGGCAGCCAGTGTGCAAGTGGAGAAAATAGGAATCATGCACCAGTGGAGAGACAGACAAAGTCGAAAAGGAGAGACGTGTGTGTTAACTTGGTTTCGTAAGGAACTGAGGTCTGTTCAATCAGATAGTCTCTTTTCTGCTGACTGATTTCCTTCAAGTACACGTCTGCAGCTGGAAGCGGGACGCAGGCCATGGAGGGCACAGAAACATAATATCCGAGATGCCAGTCAGACTCCTCCTCACTGTCAAGTGCAAAAGCATTTTATAAACTGATGTAGGTGGCAAAGCATGGGGTTAAGCAGTGTGGTGGACTCTCTGGGTGCTGATCATCCTCTCAAGAACCGCAGGTACCCATAGCCCTCTGGCAGAGGTTCTTGCGCTCACCTGAGAGCAGCGATCTCACAGCATCACCGCCTGTTGCTGCAGGATCTTGAGCAGAAACCAATTTGTACCCATATCAGAAGACCCACTACGTGCAGCTTGCTGCGAGTGACACTTTATAGGGGTGCATCTTTGCCTTGTTACCTTAACATCAGCAACGCAGAGGAGTGACATTAAAGTTTAATTCAGACCTTCCTATCTGGAAAGTAGAGGAACCTCAGGGTGTTGGTGATGCACTGTCTGTAGAGGCAGTGAACAGACACGTGCATTAGCACCCAGCTTCTATACATCTTACTGCCGCTGAATGAATCACCGGTCACCATTCCCATAAATCTAAATTGCTAACTTTCTTCCTTTCACAGCTGGGCAGGGAATAACTTCAGCTGAAATTAATTAGCATCTCGTTCCACAACTTCAGTGGTGTGCAGAGGGATATGTAGAACAAAATGTAGGAATACCTCATTTCAGGGGTTGCTCTCACACCTTAGCCTGTGCACCCTTCTCCTCTTTTATGTTCTCGTGCACATTATATGTTCATATTATGGGTGGCAAAGGATTAATTTTAAAAGGTACTCAGACATTTAGCTATTGCACGGGATTCTTAAATATCTGTTCTCTGTAGACAGTAAAGGCTTATTTCCAAGATAAAAGAAAGGGAATCAAAACCAATCATGGCACTGATTTTGTTGCCTCCTTTCTATAAATAGTAAAAAAAAAAATCCATGCTACCGACAAGGGAAAGAAAAAGTACTTTTTTTTTTTTTTTTTACATGGAATTGTTTCCTTGTGTTGCACAGCCACTTCTCTCCCTTTCCTGTGATGCAGCATTACATGACACTTCTTTTGAACCAGAAATGTTTGAGAGAAGCAGGATCTTCCATGTTCTACGCAACAAAAACTACGTTAACTTAACCAGAAACGTTGCGCCTTCAAGAACTGGGAGATCAGGCTCCGTTTGGGAAGAGATAAAAGAATGAATTGTTTCCTTTTTCAGAGGCAGTGTCAACCAAAAGAATAATTCTGGCAGTGTTGCGGTGGTGGTGATAGACAGATGTAGTAGTATCGGTTCTTTTCTCGAAGGCAAATATATGCCAATGACTTGCAGAATCAGAGTAGTTGGTTATGGTGAAAGGTGTATGACAAATCCCTGACGAACTAAGTAGATATTATTAGAAAACATTATGGAAAGTTCTACTGCTTGTATGCAGCAGTGGCTTTTTATAGGCCTAATTATAATTGGCAATATAATCTCTGCCCGTACACTGTGGGCTCTGAGCTTGTCCTGATCTCTCACTTTAAGAAGACTCAAATCTGGCCAGCGCTTCGATGGGAGCCAGTGATAAAGCTAATCTCCTCAGCAAAGCTGGTATCCAGGATGCCCTAAAGGTGTTATAGGGTAATTGACAGGTTACATTTATGTTTACTAGATGACTTGTAAAATCGGCAAGGCTTTGGCGATAGTAAGGATAAGCTCTTACTCTTTTATTACTGCAGCACAGATGGGAGTTACTTGGTTTACCTTTTGTGTAACAAGTATTAGACCTTATGGCACTACTATTGAACATTAAGCATTATTCTATTTCTTATGCTAAAAATGTTCATTTTGTGCATTAAGATTTGTTGTTGTTGTTGTTCCTTTACTGATAGCTTTTTATCTAAGGGCAGTGTGGCAAATGATGTGGCTGCCTGCATTTCTAATGGCTATAATTTTTTTCTCTTACTGTCCTGCAGGACTCAAAGAGTTAATTTCAGCATTTGAGGTAGGATAGGAAATAATGTAAAAAAAAGAGGAGGAAAAATAAGGTACTAATGAAAGGAAGATGAAGGAAAAAATGGGGACATTATCAGCTGTGGCATAGCTCTTGCCCAGCTTCAAAGAAGCTGACAATGTTGTGTTTTCCCTTTGAAAGGTAGCAGTTGATCTGTCTCTCTGCTCTACATCTTCCATTCCATAAGATCAACAGGGATCCTTAGCCTAAGCATGAGGTGTTGCAGATTTAGACAGTTTCCACAGTCCCTATCTGGTAATCCTGTTGGGCAGAAATTCCTGGTAAACAATGCTGCTCATTTAGATCACAGAAGTTAAAAAAATTGGATGCAAAAGAGTTCTTGACCCTGAGTGATTAGTAAACAAATAAAATAAATAGTTGGATATTAGAGTGCAGCTAATTAAAATTCAGCAGAAATTATTCTCAAGTGTGGAAACAATTTTGAAAATGAAAAGCGGTCTTTGTGTCCTATGTTCATGCAACGGATGGCAGAAAAAGGAAGATAGGATTAATATCTGGCAGCTCTTGAGCCCATTTCGGTGCTGAATTCCAAAACATGAAGCACATCATGAATTCACATGACAGGAGGAAGATTTTTGCATTACAGATAAATATCAAAATACAAATATAATAATGTAATATTCATATATAGTATATAAATATTAACATCCATATAAAGGGTGAGAATGTTAGCTTGCAATGTCTTGTGCTATTCCAGTCCCACCTCGTCCATATTTCAGCCAAGTGCCTTCACCGTTGGGAAGTCATTAAGGATTTGCAGATATGTAAGGAAATAAGGGGAAGAGAACCTTCAAGATGTCTTGAGTCCTGGGGTTTTCCATATGAAAATGATGTTTACATACCTGTAGCACTTATAAATGGTAGCAGAGTCAGAAGGCAGTTTTTCCCACCACCAGGTGAGGCAGCTGCTTCAAGAAAGGTGTATACCACAAATAGCAAAAATCCACCATTTCTGAACTTTAGTGGACAACGAAGGACACCAGGTCACCAAGAAGGTCAGGTCAGGGATCAGTCACTGTCAGCGGAGAGCGCTGTGACATGCTGTAACTACAACAACCCCGATGAGAGCGCTGGCGATGTATCACTGAAGAATTGTGGGCCCACAGCACAATAGCATGGGGAGTCTTCGGTAACACTTAGGCTAGCACAGTAAATAGGTTTGGCTTATACATATCAGAAAATGCATATTAAGAAAACGTAGATGCAAATAATTACTACACCTGAGTCGGGAGGAAAGAACAGTCTGTACCTTGGAGCCATTCTCACAGCACCGAGCTGGCGCAGGGTATTGCTGTGCTGAGAAAAACGATTGGGCTATAAGGAAGGCGCTGGATAAAGGAGAGGTCTCACAGCATCCTCGAGTCAGAGTCCTTCCCGAAACACGGGGGAGCAAGAAGAGGGAAGCAGCACCTGAAGAGGAGCCGGGCAGAGGGGCAGCAAGAAAGCTGCAGGAACAGTCTGATTAGCCTGAGGTGGGGAGATAGATCTTGTTGAATAAAACTTATTCAAAATCTGAAAACAAAGAGGCATTGCACTTTAGGTAAGAACCAAACATAAAAGCCTTTTGTTGTTTCATCGCTTTTGGCTGAATAAACAATGCCTGGCTTTGAAGAAGCTATTTCTCTGTCATTTTAATCAGCTGCTAGTCACAGGCTCTCAGTGGAAAAACGCTTCCCAGTACCAAAAGTAGTTAGGCCCTTTAGATTTATCCTAATTGGGGAAATAAAGGGGCTGCATCACGGGATTATTCCCTCAAGAAAAATAAAAAAAAGGCAAGCCTGCCACTTGGGGGTGCAGGCATGCTGGGCTGCCACAGCAGCTAAAGTGCAGCTTGCCTTGTAATTACGACAGCTGGATTCTTGGTTGTAAAACAGAGATAAGCAGTAAAATTAGCACCGTTGTGGAGAAACGATGCATTAATATCAGAAGCTTTGTTAAGGCTTCCTGAATTTCCTCTATCTCTGTATTGATAGTAAAGCAACCCTCGAGGAGAAATAGAAGTATTTTCTTTCCAGACAGTAGTTCTTCAGGGAGATCTCCGGCATGGAAACTCACATGTAAAATCCAAGTTGCTGTAGAAGTAGTGATGCAATCGCAGACTATATCTGTGCAGCAAAACGAAGGCATGACTGTAGCCCATGTGAGTGCTGCCAGGTGAATTATGCGAGTACATAATAGTGAAGACGGTGAAAGTTTTGGTGAATGCTACCAGCTACTGCATGTCCAGAGAGATATGCTGGACTAATGCCCGTGCTAACATATCTTCTCTGCTAGCGTGGGCTTCATTAGTGTACGGGAGATTTTTTTTTCTTTATCTGTCCTAACCTGCTGGACAATTTTGCAGTGCCCCACTCTTGGTGGCTGAGTGCCACCAGAGAGGCTTGCACCTCTGTGATGGGTGAAGTGCATGCTTGGTGTGTGCCCCTGTGCCCTGTATGCAAGCAGAAAATGCTCTGGGATCCTGGGTGTAAAATCCTCCTCATCAAAGTGTCTTATTTCAGGCAATTTCATAGCTTAACCAATGCAAAAAGCCCGATCCTCTTACTTCTTCCCTGACAATGCAATGTGTTGAAACTGAAATACTTCCAATGCCAGAGAAAAATGCCATTAATTGCAAGCTCAGATGTAAAACTAGAACTTTAGGGAAGGGCTGTCACCCCGCCACTTACAGGCTTTTAGTGGTAGAAAAAGGGCGTGTAAAGTAAAATGCTGGAAACTATTGTGAGGTGCTAGCCACAGTAGCCAGCAGATTAGACGATTTAAGGGGTCGTTTCCACTTTTAATTTCATGACGTCTCTCCTTGTTGTCTTGCAACCAGCCCGGACATGCACGTTGTATCTATAGAAATGCTTCTCAACAGCCTGATGCTGTTAAGTGCATTATTCTCACTCAGCAATTGCATTAACGTTTAATATCATATTAATATGGGCTCTTTTACTATGAGGGCATGTAGAGGGGATGCAAATTACAGATATAAAATACCTGAAGAGCCTTTTGACTCTCATTGGGCAATTAGTACTTATCTCACTCTTGTGGCTGTATATACGGAGGTAGAAAAAAAAAAAAAATTGTGAGTAGTGGTCTGACAGGGACCTTCCCGTCCTCCACCCTGGACTACTTCTGACATTTCGCCACGTCTTGCATTCTTGCTTCGATTTCCTTTCAGTAACGGGCAGGATGACATCCTACCCGAGGAAAGGGGTGGAAGAATAGACATGTACGTTTCATGTAAGTTCCCGAGCTGGATGTTCAGAAAGGATTTTAAGTCGGCCGCTGAAGCAGCGCACAGCAAAGCGCAGGGCTTAGACGACACCTACACGACAAAAGTTTGCGGAGGGTAAAACTACCTCTGTGAACGGCACCGGCCTGCGACCGTGCCCTGGTAGAAGAGGGCAGCTACCCACAGGGCCAACGACTCACCCACGACATACTAACTTGTCGCGGCAGAGGAACGCCAGGGGTGCAGTCCCGAGCCCCTTCCCCAGACCGCCGTCCCCGCAAACGGGACCCGGGGGGCAGAGGGGCACGGCGCGGGGCTTTGGGGGAACGGCTCCGGCAAGAAGCCAGCCCCCCTGCCCTCCTCGCTCCTCGGCGGTGTGCTCCCCTTCCCCCCCCCCCACCACCGCCCCGCCGCCGACCCCCGCATCCCCCTCCGCAGAGGCGGGTGGGGGGTGGGGGGGCGCGGCCGGGGGGGCGGAGCGGGTGCCAGGGTGTGCCGGGCAGCGCCGCCCGCCGAAGGAGCCGCTCGGGGCGGGCAGAGCGGCCGCGGTCGCGCAGGAGAAGCAGCAGCAGGAGGAGCAGGGGGAGGAGGAGGAGGAGGAGGGGGCGGCGGCGGCCCGCCCGCGGGACGGAGGCGGCCGGCCGGGCCATGCTGGAGGCGCGGCGGCACCTGGCGGGCGCGCAGAGCCGACGGGCGGCGGGGCAGCCTCCTCGCCGCTGCTAGGGCGGCGGCAGCGGGAGCCGCGGCGGGGGCTGTGCTCGGCCGGGAGGGACCTTCGCCTCGCCTCGCCGAGGCGCCGCCGCCGCCCCTCCTTCCTTCAGCAGAGGCGTCGCGTCCGCGGGAGGAGAGCACCATGAGCCGCGCGGTGCTGGCCTGGCTGGTGCTCTGCGGGAGCCTGGCCGCGCCGCGCCTCGCCCGAGGTGAGGGGACCGGGGGACGGACGGGGGAGCGGCGGGGACGGGGGTGGGGGCCGCGCCGGAGCTCTCACAAAGTCGGAGGCGAAGTGCGCGGGGGAGCGGGGAGGCGCGACCGGCGGGCGGCTCTCTGCCGGGTACCTCCGTCTGGGCTTGCCTTTTTTTTTGGGGGGGGGGAATTTAAAAAAAAAAACAAAACACACTTATCTCTACATTTTAAATAGAAGACGACGAAAGATCCATCCTCAGACATGTTCTGTTTTGAAACTACGCTTAATTAGAGGGGGAAAGAAATGCCGTGAGAGCTTAAATGTAATCCAGATGAGCGGCTGGGAAGATTTAATAATATCCGCAGAGCTGTCCACATCTCTTTTCTCTTCCTCCCCCCCCCCCTCCACAATCACCGGTCTTCATTTTAATTTGAAGGCTGTTAGCTCTGAGCCGCAGATCCAGCAAACCGCGGAACAGTTTGCAAACACGTTCGGGGGCTTTAGCATCTCGGCAGCAGCGAACAGCTCTTGTCAGGCGACCCTTTTGCTGCCTCCCTCTAACTAGGGCATCTCCATCTAAAACACCAACGGCGCCTTCTCTGTGTCTCATGAACCCCCCTCCCCCAAAGAAAAAACCAAAAAAACCCCAACCCCAAAACCCAACCCAACCCCAGAAAAATAACTTTAGAGCTCTTGGAGTTCTCTTTATCATTATTTAGAATAATTATTTAGCGCAGGCTAGATGGGTTTTCCCTCCTCGCATTAAAAAAAGTTGTCGGAGCTCGTCTTGCAACGAGCTGAACGTCGTGAGGTGGTTGTGGGGGAGGACCGGTTCCACAGCAGCAGCTGTGAAGGGGCCGGGGTGGCCGGGCTACCCGGGGGGAAGGCGCCGAGGGCGGTGGGAGTTCACCTGCCGCCCGTCCCGTCCGCTCCCGGGCGCTCCCGCAGCCGCCCCGCCGCTCCCCGCCGAGGCAACCCCAGCGCCCTCGGGGAAGGAGCTCAGCCCCCGGGACCGCCGTGGGTCCCCTCCGCACCGCCATCACCCCCCCGCCTCACGGCACGAAATCCTCCGTGGGCGGCCCCCGTCCCGCGTGGGGGCTTCCTCGTGGCCCCTCGCAGAGCCTCTTCGCCCAGTCCGAGCTCCAGACCTGCCCCTGTGCCGGGGAGGTTTCTGTCCCTCCGCGCGATGGCCGGGGTGAGGGGAATCTTTCGGGGCTGGAGACCTTTTTCCTCGTCCTGGTTGTATCTTCCCGAAGCTTAGTAGAACAACTGTTATCCTAATGAGTAACGGAATATTTCCATTGACTTTTAGACCTGTTCCCGTCATGATTCACGTTTTTTTATTTTAAAATGAAACCAATGTATCAGTAAAATTGAATATTTTATTAGATCTTAAATTATTCAGCACGATGGCTTCTCAAAATCCAATAACATTCGCACAGTTGCAGCAAGCATGTGATAGCTTATGCAATATGTCCTTGTACCTGCAGTTTATGCCCAAAGTCTTTTAAGCAAAAGATACTGTATCTGCCACAAAGTCTGGACTTGTCATAAATACTTTGCATTGGGCTTCTGTAGGACTTCTCATAGTTCACATCTGAGACATTTTTTCCTTTAAGTCTATGGTCTTGCCATGTTTTTAGGTAACTTCAGAACAGAGAGAACTTCATGGATTTTCTAGTAGAAGTGAAGTAGGAAGGGAAAAATTCATTTGCTCGGTGATTGCTTAAGCTGTAATTGTTCAGTTAAAGGTTTGTCCTTGGCTTTCAAAATGAAACTGAATAAAATTATAGAGAGCCTTTTTTTTATGCTGAAACAGAATAAAACGCTGTTTGACAGGTCTGATATACTGGGTTAATTTTGCTCGCTGTCGTAACGTTTACTTTTAATAGGTCCTCTCAAAGTTATGATGACTGTAAGCACTGTAAGTAACTGAAACTCTTTAGAGAGCAGGTTTTGAACAGTACAAAACTTTTTGTGCATTGTTTTAACATTACTTGCTGATGAGTGCATTTGCATAACGGTGTATAATGAAAACCTATGGTAGTGTCATCTATGCAGTGGCCAGTTCTTCCCAGTCTTCTTTTGAGGTAAATTCCAACTACAGATCAAAGTTAAGTCATATAGTTCACTGACCCGTGTTTGAAGTCTACTGTTAAAGAAAAATACCAACTGTGTTTTTACTGGAGCTCTGAAAAGTAATGATGGAGATCAAAATCCTGTTTATTCATCATATCTTAAAACCCTCTTTTGCTTTTTGTGTTTGGAACACAGACATGGTATATCAGCAAGTTTTTTTTTTTTTGCTTTTTTTAAAAAAAGGGAGAGAGAAGGGGGAGAAAGGTTGAGAGAGAGAGAGATGATGGTGATGATGATGATGATGAAAAAGTCATCCCAATGGAAGACTGGAATTTTCTTCTTTGTGACCAGTCTGATAAATTTGCAATCTCATGCACTGTAACAGGAGTCTGATCTTCAGAGATGTGTTTATATGCATGTATATGATGAAACTAGGCTTCAAGGGTGCGGTGACTTCTACTCTCTAGTTTGCAAGAAAGATGCAGGTGCATTTTTAATAAGGAATGTCCTTTTATACATATTTCAAAACAGCTGTAAGGTTTTACATTTGCTGCTGTTGCTGTGCCTTGGTCAAATCTGAACGCGAGCCAATCTGATGTTCTGCCGTGTACTGGACAGACAGTAACTACAAGAGTGACTACAGAGGCTGCAAGACATTATTTCAGGTGGAAGAAATATAGTGCATCTCATCTATAGTAATACAGGTTTCTGAGTCCCACTGTGTATTTTTTTAGGAACAACTAAGCCAATACCTTTCAGAACAGTCAGTGAAGATTGGGATCAAATGGAAGGAAAACATAATTTAAAACTGGTGGCTGTTTTAGTGCCCAGATTTACCTCATGGAATGGGGTAAGCTGATCGGCTACAGTAATGGTACTGCAAGTGCATAGCAAATCGGTATATTCCATGCCTATATGTTAAATGTCTTTGCAACATGATCTTCTGAAGATTTGCCATTTGAGTTTGCCATTGTGAACTGATCCTGAAATTGTATCATGCTTTTTCACTTAGCTTGTTGTTGAATTTTTATGTATGGTTTGTCTGAAAATGGTATTGACATTGCCAAAACCAGGCAAATCTAGTTCTTTATTTTATGACTGTGTCCTGTGAGCCTGAGATAAGTACTTCGGAACTTTGAAGGAACTGTTTCAAAGATGTTGCTTTTTCTCCGTTACAGTGGGAACCTTCACTCTCTCTGAGGCTTAGAAGTTTCTATAAAGCCTCTTTCTGCAGCTGGAATGAGCTGCAAGGAGTAAAAGTGCTGAGAAACAAGAGAGGTAAACTGTAGCTTTGTTCTGGTGTAACTATACCGAAAGACTCAAAAGATCACAGACGCTTTTAAAGACCAAGATTCTTCTGTTTTACCAAATGCCTTTGCATCTTTGGACAGCATCTGCTTCTGTACAAACTGCTGACAGTGTGACCCTGCATAATGATTTTCCCTGTTCTTTTAACAAATTACATTTGTATTCAAATTGATTTTCCATGACTGCTCATATAGCCTCCAGAAAGCGTATAGCCAGATATACTATTGCATCCTGTACGTGTCTGGTCAGCCCAGGACAGAATTTGATGTCAAGCCATGCATTGTTATAACTGGAATTAAAAGTCCTGGTGGTATTTGTTGGGTTTTTTAAGTGTCCAGCTTCCTCTTTCTCTGCCCTTTATGTCTTTATCCTTTATGTCTTTTTTCAAAGGATATACTTCATACAAGGTTGTGTATCAATGGTAGCATAGTGAAAAGGGGCACCGTCTGATCTTCCCTCCTCCACATTTTTCCAGTTACCATCCAGCTGAAGATCAAGGAAATGATCCACTTTGGAAGTTATTTCAAAAGACAATCACTTTTTGTTAAGAGGTTGATTTTTTAAGTCTTGAATTAGCTGTTTATACAGCATGTGTCCATACAGCAGTGGTAAGAGACTCACAGCCTGATATCCCTTCAACGTAAGTAAAGATATCTGGAGAAGCCGCATTTAAGAAACTGCAAGAGTCAGAAATAAATCTACGTAATTTTCAAATTCATTGCGAGTCAGATATGAGTTAACATGTTACCGTTTTCCATTTTTTCAGGTTTTTACACATTTCAAACTTAGGTAAGCCACAGAGCCAGGAGTATTTCTGAAAACTTAAAGAGGATGATCAGCATTATATTACAAGTGATATTCGGCTTCTATGTAGCATACTGGAAGCCTACCTGCCTCGAGTTTGAAAGAATATGGGTTGAACATCAAAACAGTATTAATTTATTTCAACTTTCAAAACAGGTTCACGGTGAAAATTTTTCTTGGTCAGATGATACACTAGAAAATAAAAGATGAGTTAAAAGATTCAAATGCAAATAAGGGTTGCAAGAACCTCAACATTTGCGTACTTAAAAGGAAGATGTTGTCTCATATTGGAGGGGGAAAGCCTAAATTCAGTGTGTTACATCAACCCGAGGAATAAGTGATAATGGGTCTAGGTTTCCTTCTTTATAAGAAACTTAGATTGTGCAAGATCTTATCTTAGAGGGAGAGCTGCTCACTGTGTTTAGTGACAGTAGGGTATGGCTAATTTTCTAACAATATGATGTGTAGGGAGTAAAGCAGCTTTTGTGCCATTCGTATTGCAGGACCAGAGCGTGGACTTGTTTGAAAACAATAACTGCAATTGCGGACCTGGATGCTGGATATTACTGAAAGCAGGGGCTGAGCTAGCAGGTGAAGTGTCCCAGAAATTTGTAGGCGCAGAATTTTGTGCATGTCTTTTCACGGTTTGGGGTTTTATCAAATCTCAATCTTGCTGTTGTGGGAATATACTTACGGGGTTTTTTCTGTTCGTTTGTGTGGGTTTTTTTCTCTTTAATCAGCAAGCTGTGTTAGCTTTCATCACAGTGGGGGTGTTCTTCTATTTTAAGTTTTAAAAGCTGAGAAGTGAAACAGGCCATGATTATCTAATAAAGTGTCTAGCTAATCTAGCTAATAATTACAGTATGTGGTGTGTGAGTGAATGCATTATCATATGAAACACACATGAAAACAACTTAATTTTACATATTATATAGTGGCTATATGGATACATACTGTATTGTGGGTGTATCCACACTTTAGATAGCGTACAGAGGAATTACATTGACGTATGTGCCACACAACTAGTCTGATACTTCTTAAAAGTTTGGGTAATGTTAGGTAAGAGTCCATGGTTCTATGAACTTGGGATGCAGGGCTCCATATTTCAAGTCAAAATTCATTATATTTAACAAAAGCAGTGAATGTCTAAGGCTGGTTTTTGTATTCCTCACACAACTCCCCCCCTCAACTTTTTAATAAGGGGCCACTTGTAGCAAAGGCTTTTTATGACTATAAGAGTTTGGTGAAGTTGTTTGAACATCCAGAAGAAATTATTTATTCGTCTATGTCATTCAAATGAAGAATCCTGGAGTGTCTTAACTATACCACTTGTGGCAGCAGAATATCAGATTTTCAGTCTGGAGGAGTTAGGATTTTAACCGCAATATTTAAAGCAGTAAATGCAGATGACAGCAGGGAGGAGCAGCAGATGGATAAGTTGGCGCAAGAAGATCTGCTCTCCTTGTGCGGAGCCCGGGCAGGAGCTTTCTGCATCCCAGCAGGAAACTAAAGGTGTGAGCGAAAGATGCGCAACTGCTTCAGTTTCATGGGTCGCGTGTGACCTTGGAGCCACACAGGGAAGAGGGAGGGGAGCCAGGGCTCCTGGAGGAGGTGGGAGGTTGGGTGCGGGTGCTCCCTGTCGCCTCGCATCCCAGGTGGTGCGTGGGAGAGCGGGGGCAGATCCGGAGACGTAACCTGTCCAGCATGCAGTGTCTGCATCATGCGGTGACTCTTGATTAAAGCTACTGAGAAATCTGCCAACCAAAAATACTTTACCAGAACACTGCAATTTTGTACACATAAGAGTTCAACCAGTAATCAGTCTTCCCTGTCCTACTCCGGTGTTTAGCTTGCCCACCTGGGACACGGACAGCATGGGTTCCAGTTGACTATTAAGTGGTTCAGACTATGGATTTGAATCTGAGAGTTGCAAATTTTTTATTTTAATACGGAGCAGTACTTTTTCAGTGTTTTGCAGATAACCACCTTTCTTTCTTCCTGTCCCACTCCCCTTGCAACTCATTTTTTCCTTAATTGTTTTCAGTTTTAAACAACACAGGCATTTGTGCATAGCCAGATTGTGGCCCCGCTGTAAGATAAAGCTACAGTTTAGACATAGAGGGCTTTTTTTGTGTGTCTTTGGGTATTCTCACAATAGTAACTTTTTGACAGAAACAAAAAAAAAAAACCCCAAAGAGATGACTGCTTTGCCGATTTGTAGCTGCAGTAATTTTATTTGCCATGCTTCTATGTAGGGAGGCTGACAAAATTTCTACAAAAACTGCTTTTTTCCTATCATTGTCGATGCTGTGTCAACCTATATAATTATGGAGAGCTGTGACAGCAGTGCGTAAATAACAGTAATTTCTGCCACCTGATTTCTCATGTCTTTGGTTTCTACAATAGTGAAGCTACAACAGACAATATAGGAAATACTTTTGGATAAGTCTTATATACGCCATGTGTGAGTGTGAAAAATAGAAAACAGAAGACGGTTGATTTATTTTATTTTTAATATTTACATCTTTCAGTCCGTCTCTCCCTCATGTACGACAGCCTCTATCACTGCTGGATATCATTGCACACAACCAGCCCCTTTAATCCAAGCTTCCTCTCTGATTATTCTCTATTATAGTCCCATAGGCCATACTGCTTTAATCTGTTTGCCAGTTTTTTGTTTTTCTATTTAAGTATTATGTTTGCAGACATAGTGGCCTGGCCTCTGAGAGTGACTTCCCCCCCCCCCCTCCTTTGCAGCTTGGGCTTTTGAAATGGAGAAAATATTATTTGCTATGTAACTTGTCAGATTCCTTACTTGTGTGAGGAATTGCACAGGATTGCCTTACAAGGGCTTTTCTAGGTTAAAAACAAAGACCTAGTAGCTGATTGCTTTCAGATACTATTCCAAAACTATTTTAAAACCACTGATCGTCCATTATTTGAACAATTTTAAGATTAGATTAGATTAATATTGTGAATAGTGTACAGTGTGGATGGGGAAATTATGTGCTGTTGTCATGGGAAGTAGCTAAAATGACCTAGTAGTTCTCTTCTATGGTATGTCTTACATATATTTCTTCAATGATGCTTTTGTCTAATTTCTTTGATGTCTTTTTTATGGCTTACCTTCTGACCTCATACAAAATGATGCATCATTTATAGGTAGTCCTTCAGGATAAAGATCAACCTCTTTAATAATGGCTTTCATTTTCCTGGGTGTGATCAAGCCCATCCTATTGTAACCTCTTGACTTTCTTCACCAGGCTTCTGTTTAACCTGGTGTCCTTGTTCAGGTGCATGTTTTCTTTTAGAAACTTCTCTAAGAAATGCTGCATTTTTGTACTGTTGCACACTTACACATACATTTATACTCTGGTTCCTTCCTATGGTGGTTTTACTTAACTTCAAACTCTTCTCCAAATGTGGGTCCTGTGGTTCGGCCTGTTACCAAAGTCATAGTGGACAACCAGAGATCAACAAAAAAAGGTAATTGAAGCAATGTCAGACATACTTGTGAATGTAGTCTCAGAGGTGTATCTCTTCTTTCCTGAAATCTGTTGGGGAAAAAAATCAAAGCAACATTCTGAGTAAGAACCCTGAAATCAGCTGGAGTAAAGTGTGGTTGACTACTGGCTTAATATTAAGACAACATCTATATTGCTTCACACAGCAAGAGCAGTTACTACTCTAGTATGCCTCAGCATCTTTCAGTATAGTTGAATAATTATGTGCTAATGTGCATTTAAAATGCTGAGTGTGAGTAAAAGTGGAGTAGTAAAAGGTGCAGCTCTGACCTGTGGGTCAGAGCCTCTTGGCCACTGGAGAGGTGGAACAAGGGTCTAGTCTGTAGGAAACTTCCTAAGTCTCCATAGTTTGTTACTGCTAAACATCAGCTGAGACGAGCAACTCTGCCATGTGATATTTGACAGTATGGCCAAGCCCATCTAATTGCTCTTTGCCACTGACTTTTCTTTAATTTCAGCACTGGTGATGGTCTTACGCAGAGCAATAAAAAACTTCATTTCTATGCCATGCTAGTTTTGTGGTAGTTTAGCTTGTTGGAATGACTTAGGGCAGGACCAGGCTGGTGCAAGGAGAGGCGATGGGAAGAGGGAGGGAGGAGTCAGTGGCATGGGGCTGTTGGGACACCAGATGTGTCCTCACCTGGTTCCTTCAGGGGGAAGTTACAGATAGTTTTCTCGGTGATAGCTTACACATTTTTTGCCAAGAAATATGTTTCTGGACCTAACCTTCCAGGTGCTTGCTGGCTTTCAATGTGTGAATGTCCCAAGTCTGTTTTTCAATGCCAAACAGGTGAACTTAAACCATTTTGAGGAGGGAGACAAGCTCACTCGCTCCTCCACCCTATCCTAAGGCACAGAATGCCACATTTCTCCCTGCCTTGCGAATAGCTATAGATCACCCACTGTGGAAACCAGGTACAGAAATCAGACCCGACAGTATGCATTGCGTTCTGTCTGCATTGCCTTGGCGTAGGCAGAGGAGCAAATTCTGCATTTCTCCTGCCATCTCCCCGTCCTGAGTATCTGCATGCTGCCTCACCATCCTGGGGCCAAGTGTTGATTAACTACACTGTCCCAGTAGGTTATTTTGATGAGGACAGATTACAGTGTTTTTCTTCCCTAATTATTTTGTGCCGAATATTTATCTTGTGGATAAAGATCGCTCCTTGACCGTGCAACCCCTGGCTTATTTCTAAGCCAGTAAACTCCTTTAAAACTACTGGTGAGTAGATGTGGTTCTGGCTCCTCCATTCAGACCAACTGCAGGCTGAGAAGGAAGAAAGAAGAAGCCAAAATGAATGAGTAAAATCACTACATGCTTCAGGTACTTCAGGAGGAAAAAAGAAAACTCTTCAAAATGTTAATATAACATTTTTCGGTTATTTGTTTCACAAGGACTTCTGTGTATGTGTACGTGCTGAATCTGGCAGCTGGATTCAGGTGGACAAAACCGTGTCTTTCAGCAAGTAAACAACGTGATCAAGAAGTGTTGTGATTTTTCCAAGGTGTCCCTTTAGCCCAGCTTCACAGCCCTATGGGAGCTGTGTCTCTTCCTAGGGTCTGAGACCAGTGATTGGCTAATTTTGACCAATTAGTCTGCTGCTTGATTGTTTTTTTGATAGACAAATTTTGTTTTTTTTTTTATTTCCTGTAGAAAGCAACGAACAATTAAAAATAGGTACATTTGTTTCTTTTCCAGTAATGAATTGTGGTTATGGCATTATACTTGTAGAAAAATCTGATTAGAATTTTAAATCCCAACTAAAAATTTCCTTTTAAGGCAGAGGAGGTAAGAAGGAATATTCCAAAACTGTACCGCAACTTCACTGGAATAAAGATGAGTTCGATTTAATTATAATCAGTTTTCTGAACTGGGCTTTTCCTCTAGAGCAGCACTGTTTTCAGAGCTGAAGAATTGTAACAAGAAATACAAGAAGTCTTTTTCTTCTGTTTTTTTGGAGATGCAGGAAGCTACTCTTTCACCCCCTTCTAGTCTGGCAGATAATCGTAATGTCTTGTGCTATCGTCTTTCATAGCAATCTTTTGTCTCTTGTGTCACATCAAGCTTTTTTTGTTTTGTTTTTTTTTCCCCTTCTTGAAGTGTGTGTACCTTCCAGATGATACAAAGAGCATCCCTGAAGTCTGAAAACAAAGGTCAATACATCACATAGAAAGGCTCCTACCTTTAAGAGAAATAATGAGGTTTGATGACTTATGTCTGCTAAAAGCTGTGATGTTAGGACTCCTGTAGTGCAAGCTCCTGCACTGCAAGCATGGCAGCTGCTTGCATATACATTTCATTGTGTGTGTGAGAAGTGTTAGCATACTGGTCGTATTTACCCAAAGAGTTGCAGGGATCTCACAAACAGGTAATCATCTGGAACTGCTGTTTCAGAAGAACTCTCAGTTAATGTTATTCAGTGTTCTCACTTTATTAGTGTATATGCAAGAGATTCTCATTTCTTTTCCATTTTCAAAATGAGGTGTTAGAAGCTTTTAAAATTCAAATTGCAAATGCCCAGTCTGTTTACAGCATGGTATATGTATTTTGTAACAGTTGGAATAATTTTTAAAAGCGTTTAATATAGGATGTCAGAACAGATTTTCTGTGGAAGAAGCAGCTTCAGAAAGGGTATAGTTTTGTTCTGCCCCATTTTCCTGTTAAGATACAGCAGTAAAATTATTGAAGATTTTAGACATATTACATCTGTTCTTTGAAAGAGAACAGCATAAAAGACATAAAATTACTGTTCTAGTAGATTACAAGCTGTAGTGTATATCCGCTGAAATTGGCTTTATGGAAGGTGCTTCTTCTAAGTTGATGTAGTTTAAAAATAAAATACTAACTTCTTTTGGATCATACCCTCCCTGAGCAGTGGAATAACTCTGTACTGCCTCTGCTCTTCGGCCACATAAGCTTTGCCTGGAGTTTGGGCTGTGGAGAGCAGCCTGAAGGCCACAGATGGACATCCCTCTGCCAGTGACTGATCAAGAAGTAGGGTCAGTCCTATGCCATGTACCTCCTATTGCTGTCTGGGTGGAAAGGGATAATACTGAGTCTTGACCCTCTTTAAGGCATAGTAGATCCCTTATTTTCCTGGTGGAAATGAGGACTTGGAAGAAACTGTATCTGTATGGAGTTTGTGGGTATATTGCCAGCGTTGTTCTTGGAGCAGCATAGATGTGTCACACGTGATCCTGTCAGAGCTCATGGTTATAAATGGCAGTGGCATGAATTGTGAGAGGGATGTATTAGCTGCGGACGATGAGGCATTACTGTACTACTGTGCAATTTTTGTGGTGGCTTTTGGCTTTTTCTAACATATCTATAAGTACCAACACAGGGCAGATCTTTATATAGATTTATGTTCTGCAATATTCACCAAAAAGTGAAAAGTGGTGGTGATGTTTGTAGATAAAACAGGCTTCTGCATTCAGTACAGCTATCTCAGGCTTTCAAAAAATTTTCTGGGAGCATTTTCCTGCATTAGAAATGACTATATGTGTCCTTGCTATCTGTGTAGTGACCTAGTTTGTTTGTCACTAAGTACCTTGAATTTTTAGACTACATGTACTGTTGTCTGGAAGGCTAAAGAAGAGGTTGGGTTTTGTGGGTTTTGTTTTTTGCGCGTTTTTGTTTTTTTTTTTTTTGGTGGGAACAGGTGCAATTCTTTTCTGTTTACCTGCATTTTTTTATTTCTTCAAGCTTGAGGTTTTTATGGGGTCCTAATTTCTTCTTTGCACAAAGGTTTTACATGGAGTTTTTCTCTTTTCCTGGAACTCTCCTGATAAATTGAAAGCTTCCTAATTGTTCTGAAAATTAGCAGTATTACAAACCGTAACGGCCAAGAACTAGAGTCAGCTGCAACTGCAGTACACTCAGGGCAGGAAACGCAGACAAAAGGCTTCACTGTGTCAAACACAGTGTTATTTGAAAGTGTTTTTCATGTTTAGGATTTATATTGTACCTTAACCCATTGCTTCTTTTCTCTGGACTATTATTTTATCCCTTTTTCTTTTCTTTTTTCCATTCATAATGTTGAACTGACTTGAACTCCTGGATTTTTGATCTTTCAGTTGATGGTTCATAGAGCAAGGGCTCTGGTAGATGTTAATCCAAATTTGATGTTGGAAGTAGGTTGCTCTTCACATTTAACTCTTTCAGAAATATGGATTTTTGTGGCTTCTCTTGGTTTCAGTAACGCAAAGACACCTCTTGTGAATACAGCGGAATAACTTTACACCAGAGCTTCCTCTAGATTAATGTCTGCAGCTTTGCCAAAACTGTTCTCTATATTGCAAGCTGTCACTTCATGTCTAAACTGAGTAATTAAATCTTCAAATCAGATGTGTGGGTTTTTATTATTATAAACATAGTTTAGGACTTTATGGTTTCACAGAACCTTCGGGAAAGAGCTGCAGTACAGCTCATTAGAGAATGGGCTAAAACCTCTCTGAAATTTTGGATTGCTGTATTACATGTTCAGATTTGGACTCCTGTCTCTCAGGCAAAAACTGCCAACGCTGCACTAGGTGTGTTTGTGCCTTAATCACTGCAAGTCCCTTTATGATCTGATCTGGGGCCTTCAATTTGGGTTGCTTGCCAGCAATTATATAAAACACCTATCAACTTTTTTAATAGTAAGTGGTGAAATCATCCTTTCGCAGTAAGCCAGTTGAGTAACACTATGTGTACCTGAAATGAACACCACTGTCTTTCAAATGTAGGTGTTGTAGGTGGCCATTTACTCTTGGGAGAACATGGTTCATTTATCTTTATGTGCCAAACGAGGCTGCCTCTGGCATGGGCTGGACCAACTACCCTGGTAGATCAGAAACCTTGACCCAGATGAAAGGTACTGAGGGAGGATGCTGCTGCCTCAGCCTCAGGCTGCGGAGATGCCCAGGGTGGGGACAGTGATGGCCTTGCCTGCTGGGATCTGCTGCGTGCCATCAGAGAGGACAAACGAGATTGACAGGGTCTTGCAAAGACCCCACAAAGCCAACAGCTCAAGTCCTGCATTGCAAGGGAGGAGGGAAGTCTAGAGGACCACTTCCAAACGAGCTGTGGATAGAAACTTCCATGATGGGGGGAAGCTGGAGCTTGTCACTTCTGGCATCACATCTCAGCCCTCTTCTCCGTCTTGGGTTCTGCAGTTACAGGTACCAATCAAGTGACCAAGCACAGAAAAAAAAAGTAGGGTGATAGCTCATGGAGACTCCTCTGCAGAGAACAGAGGCACCTGTCTGCTGACCTGACATCTTGTCTTGGGTGCTTAGGTTTGGGATGCTGCAGAGAGACTGTGGCCAGTGATACTGCTGGGGAGGCCTGGCAAAGAAAATGTGGGGTCGTTGCTAAGTGGGTGATTTGGTGTGACAGCAGGCACAGGAGGCAGAGGAACTAAACACTGCCATTGCCACAGTCCTCCCCAGCCCCTGCCAGACCTCTGTGCTTGGAGAGGCAGGTCAAGGAGAGGAACAACCAGCTGCGGGTGAGCATCAGGCTGGGGTGACTGGAGACAACCTCACCCATGGGCCAGTGGGACAAGACAGACTGCACCTAAGGGTACTGAGAGCTGGCCAGTGTCCTTGCGGAGCAAGACATCTATAACCTCTGGGGGGTCATGGAGATCAGGGAAGGTCCCCAAGGACTGAAGAAAGGCAAATGTTGCATCCATCTTCCAAAAAGACAAAAAGGTTGACCGAAGGGGAAACTCCAGGCTGGTCAGCCTTGCTTGGTCCCTGGGTGTCATGGTTTAACCCCAGCCGGCCACTGAGCACCGTGCAGCCGCTCGCTCACCTCCCCCGGGAGGGATGGAGGAGAGAATCAGAAGGGTAAAAGTGAGAAAACTCATGGGCTGACATAAAGACAGTTTAATAGGGAAAGCAAAAGCTGCGCACACAAGCAAAGCAAAACAAGGAATTCATTCGCCACTTCCCATGGGCAGGCAGGTGTTCAGCCATCGCCAGGAAAGCAGGGCTCCATCACGTGTAACAGTTACTTGGGAAGACAAACGCCATCACTCAGAATGTCCCCCCCCTTCTTCTTCTTCACCCAGCCTTATATGCTGAGTATGACGTCATATGGTATGGAATAGCCCATTGGCCAGCTGGGCCAGCTGTCCCAGCCACGCTCCCTCCCAGCCCCCCATGCACCTGGTAGGACACAGGAAGATGAAAAGTCCTTGACTACGTAAACATTACTTAGCAACAACTAAAACATCAGTGCGCCATCAACATTATTCTCACACTACATCCAAAACACAGCACTATACCAGTTAATAGGAGGAAAATCAACTCCATCCCAGCTGAAACCAGGACACTGGGAAAACCATGGAGCATGTTTCTGGGCATGTGAAGGAAAAGGTGATTGGGAGCTGTCACCACGGGTTTACCGGGGGTAAATCACACCTGATCCACCTGATGGTCTTCTGGGAAGAAATGACTGGTGTGTGGATGGGGAAGGAGTGGTGGCTGTCAGGTACCTGGGCTAGAGCAAGGTTCTTGACACTGTCTCTGTTCTCACATCCAAGTTGGGCCATGATGATCTGGATGGATGGACAGCAAGACAGATAAAAACTGGTTGGATGATGGGCCTCAGAGGGCTGTGGTAGATGGGTCATATCAGCCTGGAGCTTGGTAGCAAGTGGAGCACTGCTGGGGTTTGTCTGGGACCTCTTCTGTTTAGCATCTTTATCAGTGACCTGGAGGAGGTGACAGAGTCCTCGTCCATCAAGTGTGTGGGTGACACCAAACCACGGTGACCAGTGGATACCCTCAAGGGCAGGGCTGCCACTGAGAGAGGCCACGCTGGGGGAATGAGCCAACAGGAGCCGTAACAAGGGACAAGTGCAAAGTGCTGGGCAGGGAGAGCCCCTGTGAGGGCATGGGTATTTGGTTTTTGGACCACCAGTTCAGGCAAGACCTGGATAAATGGGAATGAGGTCAGGGAGACCACCGTGTTGATGGGGAATGGAGCCCCTGCCCTGCAAATAGAGGGACTGTGGGACCAGGGCTGCGTCAGCAGGCAAGGGGGCACTTCAGGGGTCAAGGAGACAAAGACAGACCCCTCACAGTGGTGCATGGCAGGAGAGTGAGAGTCATCTTCTCTGTAAATATGACCCTTACTGGGGTCGGCAGTATACATACTTGTGTCCCTTGTAAGCCCCATTTTGAGTAGCTGTGTGAGATTAAGAGTGGTGTTCAATTAGCTGTCGCAGAATACTGATTTTTTTTCCCCCCCTTTCAATGTAAAGAATAGGATTGTATTTTATGTAGATGCTAGCAAAAATAAAATCTAAGACCTACAGGGTACATCTGGTGTTTTTTGGTTTTGTTTGCTCGTTTACTTTGTAGTTGTTGCTTATCATTAATAAAGCAGACTAAGCAACATTAAACAAGCTGCAATTTTCAATGTTACGTTTTTTTGTTTTGTATTGCAGTTTTCACTTTATAGTCTGGCAGTTGTGTGGGCTGGCAGTAAGAAGGCAAAAACAAAGATTTACTTCCATTATTAACTTCCTTTTATGTTTGTTTATAAAATACAAATGGAAAAAATGGGTAGCAATATGTAGAGATTCTTCTTGAACGTTTTCCTCCTTGAGATGGTAATAATAGAAATGTCCAATTTCCAGGTTGTGACAGAAAACCACGGCTTTCAAGCATATTGGAATGAAGTTATGAGTCTGCATTTTAAAATGTGATCTGGATTTGGCACAAGAGATCTCAGATGAAAACCTCCTGCTAAGATGATGAGATTTATAGATTTAAGATTCAGTGATCATGCAAAGAGTTTAACAACTCTGCTGATATGAGGGTTAAGGGAAGAAATTAAAATGAACTGAATTGGTGATTCATTTTGGTTACACTCTGGGGGAAGAACAGACATTTTCTAATAATTAATTATCTAATTTAAAACCTCCCTGTTTCTTGGCTGAAGTAAGAAATTAGATATTTTGTGTAATAAAGCAGCTGATCTTTAAAACTAATGGGAAGTGCTGTTATATTTTTCACAAGAACTATAGGCGCTTCAGTTCACTGGGCTCTGCCTCAAGAAATTAGTTTCAAGCAAATTAGCCAGTAAAATGAATGTACCCTGCACTAGTTTATTAGTAAAAGTGGTGTGTAAACATAGCTGATCAGTATATGGCAATCTGCATAAAAAGAGAAGTAAAAATATGCATAAATTAAACAGTCTTGATTACTGACCATTGATCATAAGCTTTGTTTCTCTTAGTTCGATATGAAATTTTTTTTTTACTTGAAAAACGAAGACATGTCGGTTGAATAAGCTGGGCAGTTTTCATTGCCTTTGATTGCCTTCATTACAAATTGAGAGTGCTCAATAGAATTCAGAATAAAAGAGGCACAATCTTGCAATGCTGTGGATTCTGGAAAAAGTATTCTGAGATGTAAACATTTCACTCTGTCACAAAAGTCATCAACTGAGGATTACGTTCAGGATTAATGTTCAGATTCCTGTATTTTCCTCTAATGCTTACACAAATGTTCTCTCCCAGCCAAATGTACCGCAGTGTGAGAGCCCCACATTAAGGGCATGCTTTCGAGTTTAACTTTTTCACTAGGGACCTGAAGTAGTAACAGTGCTGCTGATACGGCACTGGTGGCATAACGTGTGCAGGATGCTTAGATGCAGCAGGACCGTTACTGATTTCTTTTACTCCCAGGTAGTGCATTTGGCTCAAGAATAAAGTGACTGTGTTTTATTTTTGAGCCATTGGCTTGATGTCCAGTTGTGCAAGTATCCTATTGCTGTTCCTACAGTTTCTGATCTAGAACATGAAATTGCTTTGCAAGTATTACGAGTGATATTTGGGGTAAGTAGTATATCTCTCTCTTTTTGTAAGAAAGTGTATTGAATTACAGCAGAACCAGTGGCACGGCAAAAGGTTTCATGGCAAATCTTTGAAGACCATGGTTAAATAAATCTGTCTAATTCTGTTCTCCCAGTGTCTAGGGACATATGGGCTGGCACCACAGCATTGTATGTAGCCAACCGTACAAAAAAAAAAAAAAAGAATCCCCAAACCTTGCAGCCTCAGGATAAGAGAAAATGCTGCTTGAACACAGATGGAGCCTAATGAATTATGAGACTGTGATGGTCAAAGTGGCTATAGAGCTTGTGATCCCCTGGTGTAACTAAAGGTCAGCGATATCGTGTGATAAGGAGGGTTTTAAGGATGGGTTTAGAGAAGATGAAAGGCAGCTTTGTTGAACATCTCAAAAATATCTTTCCAAAGCTAAAGGGCGACATGGGAGAGAATGAAACACAGGGTGCTTTGGTGATGAATTTTCAAATACATGGATGGTTCAGCTGGACTTCTTGTTACTGAGTAAGAGATGATACATAAAGAGATATCCTTTCAAAGAGCTTTGAAAATACAGAGCAGTGACATATGTTGGACGTGATAGGAAAGGGTGAGAAAATGGAGGTATGAAAGAACAGTAATGATCTAGTTAAAGCAAAAGGCTTGTGTAATGAATGCTCTGCAATAGCATTTGGAAAGTCATCGTTCCATCTCTGAAAGCATGAGCGAAAGATGACAAATTAAACTCAAGCACATGAGAACTTGGGATGATCAGCTATGCCAGTGGGTAGGAAGGGCTGTGTCTAGGGGGTAAAATTAAGGAGAAAATTGGCAGAACGTCAGCCAGCGTAGCTCCTCACTCACCCCTTTCAGAATCAAGTGGCAAGCAAAGTAATAGTGGTCAATATTGCGGTATTATTTTTGTACAATATAAGCTTTTGTAATTCAGGATCCTTCATATACTGGCAGGAAATCAAGGTCAGTGAGGGCTTTGAGGGAGTAGTTTACTTGTTAGTGTGCTTCTCGGAGAAGTTGAAGATTAAGGCTCAAATCTTTGTTCTTCTTTATTCAAATCTCTCTTTCTGTCCAGAAATTCCAGGATGCATTAGGAAAAGTTCTTCTGTCTGCCCTTGGGGTGCGAACACATGAAGTAAGTGGTGAAAAGGGAAAACCTATCCCCAACAAAGTTTTAAAATCAGCTAGTTGAACGTGTCCAGCTGATTCTAGTTGGCAGTGTTTGGAAGAAAAATCTGCATTGTAGCCACACTACTTGAGCTGAAAAAAGAGTGAAATGGAAGTTTGAACAAGAAGTGATTAATCTGTTATGAAGATTTTGGAGAATAAACCAAATCCATTCTAGTCTTAAGCTCTGGTACTTGTCTTTCTTCAAAAGAAAAGGGTATGCAGGAGAGAGTCTAAAGTGAGAGAAGTGGAGAACTTCCAAGCTCCCAGACCCAAGTGCGTGTACAAGCATTACACTATACTGGGCTGAGGTCTGAGACCTCTCCGTGTTACCACAGCCTCTTTCTTTGCACGTTTCCAAGGAAAGGAAGTCCAGATGCCTTGTTCTGGTACGCTCTGTAATACTCCAACCTAAACTGGATAATTAGGGGACTGCAGTCTTGGGCAAGTCATGTAGTCAACTGAGAGATAATTTCAGGTTTAGTTCATGAAGGTCAAAGTGTAAGTCATTTGGAAAACAAGAGTGAAAGAAAAAAGTATTTTTTAACGCTATCAATGCAAATAATATGTTACGCAGAACAGAAAGGCTGGTAATAATTGCATGCAGATCACACCGGTATCATCAGCCTTCAAAAAGCAGTCTGGTGGATGATTTAATTGAACTGACTTAGAAAATTATTTACCTTAGGCAATATCCACGAATGTTTTAGATGACCATGTCTAATGATTCAATGAACTCATTGGGTACTAGAGCATGTTTCATGAGAGAAAGAGAGAGAGAGAAATGTGATTTTATGTTAGGCAACGTTAGTCAGGTCCAATTTGTCCTGCAGGAGGAGAAGCGCATTTCTGGAGTAAGTTGTGATGAGCAGCAAATCTTGGTAGTTCGAGGCACTGGTCTGCTAATTAGGCCTCCATTAAGCCAAATGGAGGTCATTGGTCATCATCAGTAAAACTTTTTTGTTTCTTTGTTTTTAACTGTTATACTTGCAAAACTCCTTTTTCCCTTCTTAGGAAAAAAATAGCTGATTAGCTCCTTTGGAACATGAAAGAAGCAAAGTACTTACTGGCAGCTGAGACCATATAGGGGCATTTTTGTGAAAATAGATCTCTATCAATTTTGTAAGTGCAGAGTCAGAATTGTCAAGTGGGAATCCAGACTTGTGAGTTAATTTGATGTGGGACCCTGACTTCCTTTTGTGCTCTATTTGCAGAATCTACCAAAGGAGAATGAGGAGCTATCCATTTTTCTCTAGCTCCCACTTGCAAAATATTTTAGATGTCTTACGCTTAAATAGTATTAACAAAGCTGCATGTATTAACACTTAAAAATAATAGACCATTGATAAAGAGAGAATCTCCTTACATTGTGTCCCCTGTCTGCACAAACTGAGGAAGGGGTAGCATGTTCGAAGAACTGTACATTAATTTGCTCAATTCTTGAAACAGGTGAAATAAATTTTTATTTCCTCTTAAAGATAAAAATGACTGGTCTTAAGCTATAGCTAAAAATGAAGCAGATTAAAATCCTTGTAATTTTCTACCTGGCTTTTTGGGGAAAGGTGTTGAGAAGACCTGACTGAAACATAACAGTCTTTTTGTCCCCCTAGATTTTTGAAATCTCAGATTATAAAAAGATTTTGGGTGGACATTATTTACTGTCAGAGTAAAAATTGAATGGAGGACAGATCTTGGATAGGTTAATGTTCAGTCCTACTGAAAAGATAAAATGGGAAAACATCTTTGTAGAAATAGTGATAGCAGAGTCTCAGAGGAAAGGAGCCATAGAGGTAAAAGTAACTTAAGGTTATTTATGCTTTTGTCTCCATAGCCTTTTGTCAGCGGTTGCTGTTTTCAGAAGGAGCCCTGCTTGCTTCTGGTTGAAAGCCAGAGCCTGGTTCTCAGGCAGTTTTGGAGCAGCTCTGTCTTCCACCAGCTGAGAATTTGGCCGCAGGTTTTTGACAGCACCTTAAAGCATTTGTTGCTCCTTTTGTTTTCTTTTATGGGCATGAGTTGCGCAAAGTTTTGGTTTTTATATAACCTTAAGAAAAGAGACTGGAAATAGGTTCAGTAGTTGCAGAACATCAAACAATACTATAATAAAGCCAACATGCACTTGAGTATGATGATACTATGAAGTCTTACTTTGTGAGTAACGTTTCAAGCATCTAGATATGATATTTACTAGTATCAGCTTGCCTGGGGAGTTTCCTGCTTGGGCTGCATTCCCTGTATTTTTTTATTGACTTTCTGTATGCTTGCTTCTCACTCTTCTAAGAAGGTTACAGCTGAACTTGCTGTAACTCAAGTGGCAGCATACATTTGTCTGTGTCATTCTCAGAAATTAGCAAAAGTGAATTTTGATTTAGCAATAGATGTGAGCAAAGCTGTGGCTTGTCATAAAACTTCTGGATTTTTTTTATTTATAAAAACTTCTCTTATTTTAATAGTAAATACACTCTGCTTAAAAAAAATCTTGTTTTTAAATCATATTTCAGGGGAATTACGTGGCTATTTTATGTTCTCATGGAGCAAGATGGAGCAACCTGTCTTTGAGGTCATCTGTATTTTTGAGTTCATTGATGCTGTCAGGATACAGACTACATGATGATGGTCTACAGCCAGGACCACATCAGAATATGTCACCCGAATTTTACTGGTGATGCTTGTGCTGTGGTCACTGGAATAACCTTTGAGATGAAATAGTAGGAAAGTTTAGTGCCACGGTGGAGGCATCTGTGGAGATTATGAGAATGTGTGTAGAAGCAGGATCCTTCTCAAGCCAAGCTGAAAGTCTCTCTCCACTTCTCTGTAGGACTCACGTTTTGTTATGACTGGGTTTTTTTGTTGTTTGTTCCCCCATCTTTGGTAATGATGCTGTGTTCTGGTGGGTTTGGTAGGAGGAGAATCAGGATTGTGTTCATAAGAATTTCACTAAAATTATTGAAACCATGTATTTCAATGAAGAAGAGAGATGTGTAACCTTTGATGAATCCAAAAGAAGGAAATTTCTCCTTTTTCTCCTGTTTCTGGTAGTGTTTTCCCCCCGCCCCACAGTCACCAAATTTAGTAAATCCAAGTAAAACCGTCAAGTTTGAAGATTAGTACCTGAAGGGATTGTTTCTTGATCACCAAGACCAACAGGTTTCAAATGTTCGTCCTTCAAAATCGGAGGTTTTAAATATACTCCATTGATTTCCGCTATGTCATAGTTATTTTTAAGCCATTTCCCATTTCCTTCATTAACTTCATAACTACTGAAGTTTTTAGGAGTTAAGGAAGTAAATCATGCTGATTACAGGCTTCCATTAAACAGAAATAGTAATTTTCTGCTCTAGAATTGCATGCATTTTTCGTTTTAAAATAATTAAATATATATAGTGATTCAGCTTAAAATTTGCAGTTAAAACCACTGAGTAATACAATAGAAGAAATTCTTGAAGCAAATGAATTTCCAGACTTCCATAACTATCTTCAGAAGAAAATGAATGTATATAGTATGTATTTTCTTACAAAAAGATAAAGCTGTTACTCTTCATAAAAGGCAGAGAGCAAAGAAAAGATGAGAACTTATATTAGATGCGCCATAAGAGTTGGTATTTCCTGAATACAGTGGCTAGTACCAGAAATGTTATGGTCTGTCACTAAGGTCTTCATGATTATCAAGGTATTTCAAATATTTCATCAAGTAATACCAACCTAAAGAAAATGACTAAAATCCGAGTATATTTAATCCTAAAGGTAAATGCATACATTCCTTCTCAGGTTTGTGAACAAATACCCAGTCATTTCAGTATTCCCTTTGCTGTTTTTTAGATGGAAGCTGGATTTTTGGCTGCAGTTCAGCAGCAGCTTATTTAACTTGACAGTCTTCCGTGTTTAGCAGTGATGTGGCTATCTGAAACGGGAATGATGTGGTTTCTTTTACTAGTATTGCCACAAGAGGATTTAAATCATCTGGCACAATTTGAGTCAGAAACTATTCCAGCAGAAAAGCCTAAGGACAGCAGAATCATCAAAATGATAGACTAGGATAGAGAAGTCAAAGGGAAAAGAGAACTTAATGGTATAGACAAAAATAATACCATCTTAGGCATTTAAAGTGTAAGTCGAATGCTTTATAAGCAAATGCAGTCCTTAAAATACCCATGCTGGGTTTTTTTAGCTTTATCCAGAAACAATTGTAACTGTGTGTTATAAACATGTATTTGAGGATGAAACTAAATCTGTTAAGAAACAAACCCACGCTACCAAATGAATCTATAAGTTACTTTGATAGGCTTGTACATAAGGCCTTCGGTAGTACTCCCCTGTAATAGCAAGGATACCTTCCCTATGTTTGTTAATAGATCAGGTACCAGCAGATGGGGCTCAAGGTTGTGCAGCTTTTATAGATTTTAGGGAGACTAATGACATTTCTGTTGTCCAGTGTGACTGCTTGTAAAAATGGACTCTTACCTGAATAAAAGGCAACTCTAATGAAATGCTGGTTACATTTTCGGGACATTCCACATTTGAATTGAAGTATTCAGATCGCAGTAATTGATGAAAATATCCTTTCCCTGGGTAAGAATCATATGCTGGCAGTCTAACTGTTTGCATTTGGGAATACTTCTTGTTTTGTGTTCATAAAGCATTTGGCATGATGAAGACCTACTTCATGACTAGAAAACCATTTAGACAGCTCATTACCCAGAGCAATACATGTGTAGAAACCATCATGTGGCTCCCCATGGTCTGTTTAGGGACTATAGGTGCATACCAGTAACTTGGGGTCTAACTTTCAAGAATATAAACTTTTCAATCTCCTTATACATGTTGCATCCCTTGCTCCTTGTAAATCTGCTGCCTTGTGCAGTCCCTAGCTTCTTGTGCAACCAAAGGAGAAGAATTAGGTGGCTTTGAACTAGACTGACTCAAGCTACTGGCATAGGCATGTGGAAGTGCTAGGGGAATAAATCGAATTCAAAACGCCTTTCCTGAAAGACTTTGTCAAAAGTCTGCATAGAAGAGATTGACCTACATATGGTGGGAATTTTCAGTCACATCTGGTTAGTGCTGCCTGCCCCAGTGCAAGCTTGCATGCTCTTTGACTTATGTGTAGCTTGCCTGTTAATTAGCCAATGGTACGGAACATTGCAGTACTGCTGTAGGATCCGTCACGTCTGCAAATAGTCTGTGTGGAGCAGGTCGTTACTTAAAACAGAGAGCTGAAGTGTCATGGCACACACAGGGAAGCTTTAGAGGCAGTCAGGTTTCTTCAGTTTGTTGGGTTTTTTTTATAATCGGGGTGTGCGTGCACACATATGCACGCTACAGTGGATAAGACTATGCATTACACGAGTTGCGTAGGAAAACTCACTTTGTCACAGCCCAGCATACGCGGTGAGTGCAGAGTGAAGAGGCTGGACCCATTTAGCCCCTCTGTGTTGCATCAGCGCTGCTGGAGCAACGGGTGACGGTGCTCAGCACTGCTCGTGCCAAAGGCAAATCGCACTTCCCTGGAGCAATGGGGCGATGCAGAGGACACAGGCTTATCCAGGGTTGTGTCATCTGCAGAAAGCATCCCAGTGTTACTCTTAGCTCGGGGCTGTGCCAGAAGGCACAGACCAGTGCCAGGATTTTGTGTTCTGTACTTTCTGCTTTCTTGTCGCTTTTCTTCCTTTTTCCCTGCTTCCTTTTCCTTTCCTTTTTCATCACATAAACAGACACATCCTTGGTTTGGTAATGAAATGCGAAGGGTGTTTACTGAGACAGAAGGAGCTGGAAGAGCATCCTGGGAGGAAATCTGAAAGCTGCCCTTTGCCAAGTACTTATAAGCCGTGAATCAGCAGGAGGGAGGGACTGTCATAAAAAGATCACCAGGCTGTTTCATCTGTGTGAAATGCTTGTCATGTTATCGAACAGCCAAGTGTCTTTTGTTAATTCCTATAGTGTTTTGCTAGGTATTCTGTACTTAGAAACCTCACCAGAATATAAAATATCTCAATGGCACCATCTATTTCTGTGTGAAATTACCTTTTTCTTGTTTGTTTGAATTGTCCAATTAGTAACTAGTTGTTTTTTCCTGTTTACAGCCATGTTTATAGTTATGAAAAAATTAATCTTAACTGTTATTACAGATTGGTTTCTTCATTTAGGGAAAAAATACTTAATCTCTTAAATACATTTTTGAATCATTTAATTCTTCATAGTGGAACAATGAGTTGTGTCTTTGTGAATATGTAGGACTTATTGTCTTATTCTTGCCCTTCCAGTAAACAGATAGTCTTGGTCACCTGAGGGTTGAGATGTCAAAAAATGAAAGGAATTTAATAGTCTGAGTGTGCTTTTTGCACAACTCTCTAATCATATGTGGGAGTACGTGAAGTGAATAAAGTAAATATTCAGTAAAATTTTCCATTTTTAAACATGTGTGATTTCTGTTTTTTATGATGGAAATCACTAAGTCGTTACTCTTGTCAGTCATGTCTGAAGCAGAAGTATTATTTTAGAAATGCTAAGTAATCGATGTGTAAGTTAAAGATGTCATTTTTGGAAGTGTAAACCCTCATGAGTAATATTGTATAGGTTATGTATAGTGGTCCAGATAGTAATAATTGATTTGGTATGGCAGCTGTATCTATTTTAGGGGTTTTGGTATGCATATGGAGGAAGCTTATGGAAATGACAGTCTATTTTGACCACTGCATTCAATGGTAGCCTTATGTCAAGCTTTGGAGAAGGTCTTTTAAAAGTCATTTCTGTGCTGACGGCATTCTGTCATTTTGTTTGGAAAGACTGAAATTATTCTGGGAGCTAGAATTTTAGGAAGAGTACAAAATGCTTTGATTTGAGTTGCTTTGTCATCAGCCCTTACATTCAAAGGTTTATGTAAGCCTTGTTTGTGAAGTTTAAGTAGCACACATGCCTGTATCTCTCCTCCCATGCAACTGGAAAGCTAATGATTAGGTCTGCTATCCGTACTATGACTAATTGTTTATGTGCCAAGAAATGTAAATGTGTGCCCTTGATCAAAATCAACTGGCTTAGAGAAGATTGGGAAGGTAAAAAAGTAAATGTGTTTCATTAGGCTGTTCACTGGAGGTGCAGACTGAATATGACATAGAGTTGTAGAGACCTTGAATAGAGTAACTCCATGTTCTCCGTGCTGTAAAATGAGGACGGTAGTACCTGCATTGGATATATTTCTCATTACATGGCTACCAGTTGCCTGATTAAGTCATTTCTTTGTAACATCATCATCAATAAAACTGCTTGGGAATAGAGGTTTTGAAGGCTTTTGCTCATATAACTCCGTATTCTCTAAAACATTGGACCAATCAGAACGTCTCAGCTCTGAAGCAAAATGATACTCTGATACAAACCTGCTCCTTTTGCCAGTGTGTGTCTGACATAAATTATATATCATTTGCTCTATCTGACATAAGAGAAATACAGTCCTGCCTCCACTTGATTTGGTTAAAATGTGTACTGACTGGTGATCCAGCAGTTTGTAAGTCTGATATTAGTAATATCAGTAATGTCATTGAAGTAATATGTAGACACCTTTTCCAATTTTCAGACTTTTATGTATGAATAATTTACATACATGAGTACTTGTGTCGGTGCTGATACTTTAAACATGTAGGGAAAACATCAGGGAAGAACAGTGGCTGAACTTAACAGGAGTGTGCTCTGCTCTCAGTCTTGGTTTATCTAAACAGTTATTCTGACTTCTGCATGTGTGGTAAGCTCTCTACTCCTCTGTGCGTGCTTTAATTCACTTTTTTTATTGACCATGACTGTATGTAATGATCCAGATGGGAGCTCACCGAGATCTTATAGAATGATACTCAGGTTTCTGCATCTCTACCAGAAATACCTCATCTAATACAGCCTTAGCATGCCACTTGCCTTTTTCGTGGCGTGAGAACAGTGTGGATCATATGATTGATTAGGTCTTTGAGCCCACGGCTCAGAGGGACCTATTAATCCCTAGATACTGAGAATTGGCATGTTGTTTTAGTAAAGACTATCCCATCTGTATTATTGCATTCCTTGAGTTCATCCAATTATTCCTCTGCTATACCAATCCACCTCAGTATTGATAACATTCCCCAGCTTTGTATCACCAGCAAGATTGCTAATGGAAATACTAAAAGGCCTATTCAATGACACGTTTCAGAACCAATGCCGCTCTTTTCCGGAGTCACTTTCTTCAGCATGCTCATTATCTGCATGAAGTCCGTATTCACCTTACATTTCCTCTGCTAATGATGCTTACAGGAGCCCCTGCTAGCACTGAGTTGGTGAATATAACTCCTCCAGCATGTTGTGTAAAGAGTAGCAGTTACGATTCAATCATATGGAGAACAAGGATATAGTTGACCTGGTATGATAATGAAGTATTTCTGGGTCTGTTGTGAAGATGATGGTTTTAGACATGTGTTAGACTCATTACAATTTCACTGCATAGTGTCTGAATCCAGAAAAATGACACTTCTAATTAAGCTGGGAGAGCCGGGCAGGATGTCTGTTGTCATGGATGTTGGCATACTTGTGATAGGTGGAGTGTGCGAGCCGAAACTGAGGGTTGCTGATCACTCTGGAAGAGACGGTAGTCCATAACATATGGCTGTGCCTCTAGCTGTCCTATGCAATTATGATGTAAGCTTGAGAACTGGTAGGAAAAAAAGAAAAAGAGCAGTTCAAACACGCTCATAAATGCTATTGTCATCTGCATTTCAGTAGGGAACAGTATCAATACAAAATGTATTAACATAATAAAAGATTTTTTAGAAGTGGTTTCGAAGGCATGTTCAAGACAGTGATACAATGGAATATCTTTCTAATCTTCAGCTCGCTTTCATTTTTAGCTTTATCTATTAGTTTATTGTTTAGAGAAGAAAAGTCATAGGTGGGGAAAAGGAAAGAGAACAATAGCATTCCTTTTCCAAGTGAAAGAATAAAGAAATTTATGTAGAAGGTGGTTGTAAGCACAATAAAAGACAACAGTGTGAAAAAGGACTTAGGGGGAGTGTCAGATTCTTACCAGTCCTTCTTTAGATTATTTTGAGCCTCCTTTTTGGGCAATGATAGAATTCTAAGGTTCAGTTGTATTTCATCAACAGCTCTGTCTTTTTAAAAGACACTTCTTTAGCGTAGGTGTTATCTAAACTAGCTTCTGTATAGCATTTTCCGTCACTCATTAGGAATATTTATCTTATTTGATTCATCTTCTTTTTCTTCCATGCCTAGTCCTTATCAGGTCTCCACCAGAAATACTTGGCAATACGCTATCAAATTTCATATAACGCTTTTTTGCTCTTTTTGGTAGCATTTCTTCTATTATTCCTTGTCCTCCTAATTCTATTGTTCGTTATGGCAGCAAGCAAACTTTAAACAATTCAAGTGCCTATGGAATATGGCTATTGAAACAGGTCTGTTTAAAAACTTTGTAGAATGACTTCTCACTTTAAACCTAATCCTGAGTATAGCTCTTATACTATAAAGAGTCTTGCTGATTTCAGTGACGTTAGCAAGAGCTTCAAATGTCAGGAAACGAAGAATTTACTGCTTTCAGGTGCTTACCATAACCTATTGAAGAAATAATCTTTTGCACCTTTTATTGCTTCGTACATCCTAAAAGTTCAGAATAAATCAATAGTAGTGGTAGTGTTTCATACTATATGTGGAAATAGTATTTAATCTATTATCTACCTTTAACAGCTTTAAATAAAAAAAAACTTTTTATCAGCTAAGGGATAAAATTAACGGAAGATTAACAGAAAACAGCAAAATACCCATAAAATGATGGGTGTATCAGGTTCTTTTTTAAAATCCCAAATTTGTATTAACATTTGTGTGGCATTCACAAATGTGCACTTCACCAAATGTTCTTACTCATCTCATTGGAAAGAGAACTTGTCCTGTCTCATCTCTCTGTCAAAAAGTGTTGTTACTATCGAAAAAAACAGCTGTTGTGTTTGTACGTGGAAGAGTCCACCACTGGAAGAATGAAGGCCCAGACTAAAAATGCATAATGAGCATCTACAGGCGCACGTTTAAATACGAAGTCTTCCAAGAGGAAAGAAGGAAAAATAATTTGTACAATGAAACATTACCCCGCGCTCATGGCTATCCCTGTGAAATAATCCCAAGAGAACAAAATGTATTTTTGATTTGCATATCTTCACCTGCCTATCCTGAAGTGAGACACACACCATTTATTGAAAGGAAAAGTGAGGCAGGAATTGGGTAGTGGTGGTTCTTGAGCTAATAAACCTGAGAGCTCAGGAAGAGTGCCACAGGGACGCACTTGCAGGGCTTTTTGAATTGCAAAGGACTGGTATTTGGCAGCTTGGAGCACAAACACGGAGTTTATATGTGTGTAAGCAAAAAATAATGTACTGTGTGGTTTAATACACTCAAACTGTATACACAATGTAGAGAATATACTGACCAGACATTTATATAAGCGTACTATACGCTTATATATTGAAGAATGTACTATAACAGATATTGAAATAAAGATATAACAGAGATCACACTTTTCTTTGTTAATACATTAATACACGGAGAAAAAAGGATATTTTGGACCCAAGGATTCTGTGATCTAATAATACCTATAAAATCTATGAACATACATTTGTAGGTAATTTTATTTATATGGATTTGGTTTATGTGTGATTTTTGATATTTCCAAGGCCAGAGTTTTCGAAGCACTGCGCTAAGGTATACCAGGCTTTCTGTTGCAGGATTATAGACTCTGGTTCCCTCAGCCTCTTTATGATGAACTGCAGAAAGAAATCGTTTACCTTAGAAAGGGTACAAGAGCAGTGAATCTGGATATGGGTCTTTCACTTTTGACGTAAATTTTCAGCATTTTTTTTTTTCCTCCAGCTGTTTGTGTAGATTGTACAGCGTGGAGTTCAGGAAGGGTTCAGGAAACATAGTGTGAAGTAGATGAACATAGACCCTGTATCTTCTACACTCACATTTACTTGAGTATGCTTGAGCATACTTTTTTTTTACCCTTTTTCTGGATGGTAGGCTTTTTGTTTGGTTTCTGGCTTTCTGGTATGGGTTTTTTCGTAATAAATTGTGATGCAGAACCCCACTCACATCACAGATTAAGCTACCAAAGTGATTGATGTAAGGCTGATGAGCATATAAACTTGTATCTGTAGGCCAGTAATGTTGGTTAATTACAGAGTAGATGGTAGGAGATGTCTTTTCCTTTACTTGCACCTGCAAGGTCCACTGTTTCCTTCTGTAGCCCTGTACAGTCAGCTGCTTTAGAAATGGTGACGTTGCTTAATTCTCTCAACTAGTCACTGAAGCCTTCAGAGCCTCACCTGGCCTATTATGTAGTAATTCCTTGGTGAAAACCGGGATTAAAAAGCAAAACAACAATTAACTCGAAAACTTTAGCTCAGGAATTTTACCTGCTGAAACTGAACACGTTTATTCTGCTAGCTGCTTAGCTTAATCATCTAGCCCATATCGCTCTCACTGTGTAGGATTGTCTTCTTGCTGAACATGCATTAGTACTTAATGAGGTAACTAATTTTTAAAATTTAAATCATGTGGCTGCCACTGTTCTCTTTCAGAGGCAGTTCCAAGGCTTAATGTCAGCAGAAGTCTTTTGATTTAGCTCTGAAAAGACTGGCAGGTTGAGAAAATCTGCTTCTGGACATTGTAATAAAAATGAAGAGTAGATATTAAGAATTCCTGTACACCCCTTGACTGGCACTTCATAGAGCATTGCCAGAGAGCTAGTAACTAGCCACAGTATTTGTTTTGAGCTTGCATGGGGTTCGGTTGCTTCATTTAGAGATCAACAGCATATCCTTTGCCATTTAAATAACCGTATCATTTCAAATATCATTTTGTGAGTATTGAATGTGAATAAATTATCTAGCTTTTTTCCCTCTATTTTTAACCAAGAACTCATAGTGTGCATTCTTCGGTGTCCCCACTGTAAATCACACTTGGCTTGTCAGAAAGCGTTCTTAAAATATTTAAGTAGTTCAGTGAAAACTTTTCTAATGGTGTCTTTTGATTGTAAGAACAGATTTTAAACTGTTACTGGTAGTTAGCATATTTATAGAGTGGGCTGGCTGATATCTAATGATGGATAAGCAGGCTGCATATTTTGGTGTGGGGATGGGACGGGATGTGAAATAAATGATCTACAGCTAGCTATTTTCACAAAACTCCTAAGAAGGTAATCATCTTTGAGTTTCTTAATATTCTACTCAGTGAATTGATGCACATTTAAAAATTAATTCAATTAAATTACATACATCTTTTTGTTTAGGAAAGCAGACAAAAACAGTCCCTGGAAATCAGAGACGTGTGGGGGTGTCTGGCCAACCACACCAAAGAAGAGGTGTTATTTATTCCTTGGAAGGAAAACACCGAAGAGGAATTGTAGGTCTGAAGTCTAGGTGTTTGTGTGGGCAAGGGAAGTTGCACAAGACATGGAACCAATTCTGTTCACGTTCCCCTTTCCTTTTCACTTAGGAACTTTCCTGGAAGAGGTGGCTTGAGTCTGTATAATGATAAAAATGGTTCCAATTTCCTCCTTCCTTCTTTCATCCCTCAGGAAGAAGGGCTATACATGGAAGGAATATGTAGCTACAAGGGTTATTGGCAGTTTAGCCCTGGGAGAAGAGATGTGTGGAAGGAAAGGCTGAACTGTATGGGAAGAGAGGGCACACTTTTCTGTAGTGTAGTCTGAAAAAAAAAAGGGAAATCAAAACTGTCTTTTCCCACACATGTATTTGATGCAGGAAAATCATGACACAATCTCCGTATGAGCAGGGAGATGTGCCAGGTCTACCCGAATTAAAGTTCTACCTTGGAAACTTGTAGAGAAATTGTGCAATAAGGAAAAAACAATTCAAAGAGTAGGAGCTAGGAGACCTGGGTTCAAGCTACTGCTCCTTCTCAAACTTTAGAATAGAACAGAATAGAATAGAATGGAATAGAATAGTTCAGTTGAAAGGGACCTACAACGATCACTTAATCCAATTGCCACCTTCTCGGTAGCTTCCTCCCTCTTCCTCCTTCTGTTCTCTGTCCTCACTTATGTATAACTCAGATAATACTGCTTGCTTAGTGCATAGTGATAATAGTGCTTCTTTAGTCTTGGGTGTAAATAGGGTTAAGAAGATTAAACATTTTCTCTTCTACAGTAAAGAGGAGCATAGCCACACTGGGGATAGATTCCTTCCTACACGTCTCGTGATTAATAATATTTCCCATGGGAATGGGAACCAGAAAAAACTAATATTTGGAAGTCTGAGAATAGTGTTAACTATCCTTCTGTTAACTTTAAATTTGCTTTCAGATACAGAATGCAATTACTTTCTTTCAGCAGCTGCAGTGGGAATCAGAGTTTAGAAATTCACTTTATTATTTAAAATGGCTTTGAGCGATAGTCAAAGGTTGTTTTCTCTTTCTGAACTGCTAAAGTTAATAGCAAATGCCTTCACACAATTAGCAGATTAATAATCAAGGATTTTAAGACTACTCAAGATTAGGAATTTATCTCTAGGCCTTTCGAGTTCTCAAATGTAATCAGTTTAATTAGTTAGATGATGCCACCTTGAAGAATGTTAAAATTCATTGAGCATTGGGCTGTTCCTGCTCTCCACTTCAATTTGCTTTCCTTCAGAAATGCGTTCTCAGTTGAGTGCTTCATTCCCAGTGAGCCATGCAATAATAGTAAATTTTAGAGATTATTTTAATGATTTCTAAATATTAGTCTACAGTTAAGGCTTACAGAAATAACTAAGTTTGGAAACTGAGGAAACTTTTAATTTGTTCTGTCCCTGGAAGAAAGCTTTGTGTTTCCTGTTATTGTTTCCTAAATTAAGTTTCTTCAATTTTTATAGCTTTTTGTAATGTCTGAGTTCATTCATCTCCTTTCCTGTTCAGCTGCACTAACTTGTGTGCTTAGGGAAAAAAAAAGCATGTATACAAAAAAATGCTAAAGGAATATTAAGTTTGCAAAGTCAGGCAAGCACTACCAAGGAACGAAACACAAGAATTAATGTTGCCTGAATGGCCTTTATTTAGCCCATCTTTGGCTTGTGATGTAATATGTGATTACATACTGTTTTCAGTTCTTCTATAAAGGCGAGACTCTTCCGTCATGGCACAAGGCAGTGGTGCCATGTGGTGGGTGTGTTCACTTAGTAGTATATCTCCTCATTCAGTAGTAGGTGGCTCTACAATAGCTTTTGAGCTATTATGCAATGATCTCAATGGTAATGCAGATTTTTTCTGAAAAAAGCAGAAGACTTTATAGTGAGTTGTTGTTCATTAGTTTGTTGAAATGTTTTTGTATGACGGTATTATTTGAGCCTAAAAGGACACTGTCAGAGAAGCTGAGAGAGAAGTAACACAATGTCTACACACAGAATATAGGATACAAGTAGTATATAAAGATACAAGCTGATATTTTTTCCTCATTTTCTTTCAGATATGTGAGCATTTGTACCTGCTGTTCAAGTAAAGTGAAACTTTTTTCGTTCGTCCAAGGATTAAAAAAAAATCAAACTTACTAAAAGTTCTTCCTGGGTGGAAGATGATCGAAAGATTAAGCAGGGCTTAAAGACTTGCCAATAGACAGGTATGTGCTGAGACATCAGAATGGATTGGGTCATCTGTGTTCTGGGCACACGTCTTGTTCCTCTGCCCGTACTCTCGGATGAGGTGGTCTCACCTTAAAGCAAACAGATGGAAGTACTTTTTAATCCAGTGTTTTGGTAAACAGTTACGCTTTGGCATGTTTTATCGCCATAGGTTTTGCTCAGGTTCAAAAAGCAATGTGGACATACTCATAAAAGAAAATCCTTTGCAGGATTTTTCCTAGTGTGAAGGCACCTACTCTCACTTGAGAAGTCTCTGATTGTAAATTGCTGGAAACTCGAAGAGTATAACAGTACAGGATTGCTATTCACTGGTTTTGTAAACCTCTGCTGTAAACTGCTGTTAATTCTGCTGAGCTCTTTGATCCGCCCCAATATGACTGTTCTTACACTTAGTCTCCTGCTACCTGAGCAGTCATTTTTCAGCTCCATCAAGAAGTACTTCTCAGACTGCCCTTTGGACGGCGCTGTCTGTGCAGTTCTGGTTGGCAAACTGGGAAGATACAAGTCCAGAGCCCAAACCTGCATGAAAGTTGTTTTTTTAATCCCTGTTATTTACCCTAGGGAAGGGTTACAGTTCAAAGCCTGTTTGCCTTGTAATCACAGCAGGGTTGAGCATTATTTATTGCATTCTATTCAAAACCTGCTCCTGAAATAGAATGATTAATTTCCTTGCAGGAATGTGTCTGAAAACATTTCCATAACGACTCTCTGAAATGAGATTATATCATTGTCTTTGCAGAAATAGGAAACTGAGGCAGGACACTCTGGCTATCTGATACTGTCATGGTAGTCTGTCTCATTAAAGAGAATTCTAAAAATTCAGCTCACAGATGATACATTTATTGTAGATTTAAGTTCTCATCAGTTTTGCTTACAACATCTGGAGTTCACAAAATGAGCAGCACAGGTAGCAACCAGTCACGAGCCGTCTGGATGAAACAGGAGGTACCTCCGGGGTTTCATTGCACTGTTTTAACCATGAGGTCGTTTCTCCTTTTCCTGTAATTACCTGTGTCAACCATTATGTACCTTGCAACACTTCCAGTAAATGAAAAAACAGTGGTGTCTCCAATATCTTTCACTGCACTGATGTGACCTTTGTGAATAACTCGTTTTGCTGATCAAAATGGAGAAAAATGTTCTCCCTCCAAAACAAAAAGTTGGTGTTTGTTTCCTGAAAGAATACATTATGTGGTTTTGGAGTGTTTTTCATTTTGCTAAGGAAACCGCAACAATCACATTTCAAAATGAAATTTTGTTTCAAGATAAAAGTTGAAAATACTTATGCTGTCTTGAAAACTTTCCCAGTTTTTTCTTTCAGGAGTCTAAAGTATTCATGAAGTTCAATTGTAATTCACTATGTTCAGCTCAAACTGTGATTTCATGAGTAACTAATCTATTAATACAATATAACTCAGCGCTCTCAACTGTGACACACACCAGATCCAACCTGTATGCCTTCACTGTGGCTAAACAAACATATTTTTCACTTGCCTCATTTGCATATATTTTCTTTCCTTAAATATTATCTGAAGTAGAAAAGCTGGAAGACTTCAGTCGGACAGAAAGCAAGGTTTTACAGTTGTGGATGAGTGATTAATCTAGCCAAAGATAGCAGGATTGCCGGTTGGAAGTATATAAACCCATATCTAACACTTAACGTATCTTTGCAGAGCTGCTGTTAATGCAGACACTGGAGGCTGCTTCCTCTATTAATTTTGACATACAAATGATTTTAGCATGGAGAATAATTGACTGGCACACCTTCAAGCTAAGTGCTTCTGCATTTCTGAGTTTGCAAACAGTAACGCGTTGTCCTGTTTCGGCTGGGATAGGGTTAAATTTCTTCCTAGTGCTGTGTTCTGGATTTAGTATGAGGAGAATGTTGATAACGCACTGATGTTTTCAGTTGTTGCTAAGTGCCCTCCTAGTCCAAGGACAGCTCCCGTGCCTACTGACTGAGCTAGGTACACGAGATGGGAGGGAACATAATCAGGACAGCCAGCCCAGCTGGCCAATGGGGTATTCCATACCATGTGACGTCATGCTCAGTATATGAAGGGTAGGCGTGATCCAGGAAGTACCGATCGCTACTTGGTTATTGGTCAGCGCGGGTGGTGAGCAATTGCATTGTGCATCACTCATTTTGTATATTTTATCATTATCATGGTTATTTTCCCTTTTTTTTTCCTGTTCTATTAAACTGTCTTTATCTCAACCCACGAGTTTCTCTCACTCTTACCCTTCCGATTCTCTCCCCGTCCCGCTGGGGGTGGGGGGAGTGAGTGAGCGGCTGCGTGGTATTTGGCTGCCTGCCAGGTTAAACCACGACACTCGTTAGCGTCGGGGCATTGCATTAAAGCCACAGCATCTTATCACCTCATTCAGATTCTTTTTCCTTCCATATATTTTTGACTTGCCCTACTTAAAATCTGGAGCTATTTCCTTTTAAATATTAATTACCAGTACTTACTTGGCAGAAATCCATAGTTTTTCAAGGTGTTTCCACTGCCACTTTGGACTAATGTGGTGAAGAATGTTATCCACAGCTTTTAAAGCCAGTGGTTTTATTGAGATTGCTGCCTCTGCCTCCTTTTATAGTGTGTTTCCTGGTGTTCCCCTGAGACACCTCTGTCAAGAATCCCACACTTTAGGTAAGAATTGACTGGCTTGATGATCCAGACTGTTTCAGGTAGTGGCACCGTGTCTCGGAGACACCTCGGTTACCCACCAGCTTCCAGATTCAGTGTTCTAGCACACAGACCCAAACAACGCCAGCAGGTGAGTACAAAAACTCCTCCCTTTTCAGTCAGTTCAAAATATCGAAGATCTACAAAACCAAAACCCTACTGCAAATGGCAGAGCTCCATCCAAATCTTGTGTGTGGAGGGCGGTTTGTGTTGCTTCATCCGAGTACATAAAGATTTTTAATTTATCTTTCCACTTACCCAGCTGAGAGAGTTGCTAAGTGTTTTAACTTTGTAGAGGCTGTGATTCCCATAATTATCTAACTAGTGCCAGAGAAATACTAGAAAACAGGTAATACAGTTTTGATTATTTGACACTGAATTAGCAGTAAGTATAAAAAGGTTTTAAAATCTGCTCTCCCTTTATGCACATTTGACTGTGATGAGACTTTAGTGGCAGATTTTGGAAATCCATGTGTTTGATACAAATATTTCTGCTCATAGTAAGTAGCGCTAGTGTCTAAATCCAGAACTAAGAATTTCTTTCTTGCAGTATGCTTTCTTTCATCTAGCTATATACATTTATCTCTTCTATTCAAGTAGCACCAAAGGGAATAAACCCCTGTTTTTCAATAGAGAGAAAATAAACCATGTTTCCCATCCAATAGTGAGAACAATAGGAGGAGTAGGGGGAGAGCCAAGCTGGTAACTGGGGTGCTGCGAGACTGGCATCTCTGGGTTCAGATTCTTTACAGAGAACGACTTCTTATGTGCTTTTATTGTGGGTACCAGCAAGCAAAGCTTCTAGATACAAATCCTGTAAAATTACTTGGAGACTACTATTTCCAACCTTTTCTGGTTAATTTTACTGCATATCTTATTTTTATTTTAAGTTGTCAAATTTCATGTTACACTATAATCAACAAAACTAAGTAGTAAACAAAATGTTCTTCTGCATTTGTATAACAATCTACTTCTGCTTCATCCATTTAAAAAAGTTTCTCTCAAAGACTCAAGATGGACAAATTTTTATCTTAGCAGCAAGGGATGCGAGTGTAAGAGTACAGAGAATAGGGAAAGGCTGTTGCGTGTCTCATCATGCTGAGGAGTTCTCTGTACATGAAATTCTGCAGCAATAGCTCTTATAAATTAATCTAAAATGGATGAAAGTGCCCATGCATGGAGTTATCTGGGAATACCTATTACAATTAAACTCGTGCTACTTAATCATGATGGACTTGCAAGTGTGGACAAACCGTGAGCTGTAGCAGAAGCACTGGATATGATAAGTGATCTCTTACAATGTGAATGCCGTGAAAATTTCAGGAAGGTGATGCACTGTGAAAAAGGAAGGTGATATTTGAATAAAGTAATCATGGGACAGTCTAGCTGCTTCATGAGTAAGTGGCAATCAAAACCCCATTTTATTCTCAGGTGGCAATTCAGAGTGTTGCCATAGCAATTAGCCATTCAGATATAGGGTGTACTCTGTTAGTACCCCTGTACTAATTTCCAGGGGATACAGGGAGCTTCATACATAATAATAAAAAAATTTAAGAAGATCCCGGAAGGCTGTCTGCTGAGAAGGTGCCACTTTTAGAATGAAATTTATAGAGGACATCCTGGATGTCAGCCAGGATGAATTTACTCTCTTTGACTGGTCCAAGGCTCAGGATTTAAAGTATTTCTTGTATATTTGGGCAATACCACCACCACCAAAAAAATCAATTTTAGAGTCTCTGCAAGGAAAAACTTGAGCATAGATTTTCCTTGCAAAAGAAAAGGTGCAAAATCTAGGGAAAAATGTAATTTGCTTAGTGGAGATAGGAAATAAGAAAATAGAAGCTTGAGCTGAGGTTTCCAATATAGATTTTGTGATAACCTCTAAGGCGGAGCACAAGTGTTCCTTTACAAATGTACTTCTTCCTAAAAAACCCAGCAGGCAAGGGCAGAGCAAGTAATCTGAGGAAAAAGCTATGAAAGCATTTTCTCTCCCTCCAAGGATTTTGCTAGTGTCTATTTCTCTCGAATTAGATGCTTAAGGATTCAGTCAGGGGGATGGAGAGATCTTACTCTGCACTCAATATTTTTTCCGTGCACTGCTGAGGCCTGTTTTTTCCTCTCCCTATTTTGTCTCTGGTGACAGGAGATGCCCAGGCAGGAACCTAATGAACAACATGAGAATGATCACAGTTACATTTTTTTAAAAATCACATTGCCTTGCATACACCATCTCCATCTGATACTTTATTTTCTTTCTCCCTGTGCCTTTTTTTGTCTGTGTAAACAGCAGTTTCTGCCCATCCTGGTAATAATCCAGGAGGAGGCATTGCAAGAAGGGTGGAAGCAGTCTTCTCGGGGATAGCAGCAAGAATGGATTTGAACACTTATTTTCTTAGACTTATTCTCTGAAATGGGAGATTTGGGTGATCTACTATGTGAACAACTGTAGAAGTTTCAGAATTTGTTAGGATATAGACTTGTGGCTTACAAGTGGGAAATGGGGACAGGCAGCTTTGCAAGGGGCTACTGACTTTGAAGTGAAGTCTGTTTCTGTTTCACGTCTTGAGACCGTAACAATTGCAAGGCTCAACAACCACTGATTTGAGAAGCTCTCAGAGAAATTTTTACTTAAGCCTTTTTTTCATCTACCCGTAATGAATTTTTCATGGCACAAGACCGAGGATATGACTTTGATGCAAAGAAGATTTCTAACAATATAATTATTCAGATAACACATCAAAAAAACCAGATGTTTCAAAGTAAGTTTGTATTCTTGAGGAGTGAGCAGTGATTAAGCTATCTCAGTAAGATCTTAGGGAAAAAAGCTTATGACAAGTAGAGAGTTCTCCATGGGGGCATACAGTTGAGAGCATGTATTTTTTACCACCACAAGACAGAGACTTAAGTTTCTGGAAGTGGCATCTTAATCCTAAAATCAAGGCTTAAGTGTCTTGGAAGCCCTATTTTGGAGGACAGTCGAGATACTGCAGATGATGAAAAAGGGTGTGATGAAAATCTATGTTAAGCATTCAAAAGTTATTTAGACAAGGTTAAGTGACAAACAATAAGACCATTTTTATGGTTTGAAACTTTCCATTTTCTTCTTGTTGGTTTAATGTGAGCGGCTGCTGGTACGTAGTGATACTTTTGAAACTTTTAGCTAGACAACTCTTAAAATGGAAGCTAGATCTGTCAGAAAACAGGATCATCACGGATAGCAAAATAAAACCTGGTGAAGTATATAATCAAATTTTTACCTAAAATAGACTACAGTTTCTTACAAAACTGGAAGCAACCATTGGTATTGTTCTGTCCAGATTTCCATAATGATAGAAATTAATCCACAGCACTAGCATTTTTATAATTTTATTCCTAGAAAACTGTGTAGGAGACCTAAAACATCCTGCCTGTATGGATTTAGTATCTTGATTGTTAAGGTGCTTGGCAGCAGGTTTGAAGTTTTAAAGAAAAAGCAGATAACACAAGTTGGTTGTGTGTGGATCTTTTAAAAATGTTTGGGCCTCTTACTGGTCTGCCAACTGAGGAAGATTTTTAGAACGGAGTAAAAAAAACTTCAAGCTTTCAACCTTGTTGAATGCTGGCTGACAAACCTGAAGTCATCCAGCTGTATTCTGCAAAGTGGTTGTTCTCCTTAGGCGGATCTGCACGCTTTCGGGGGCTATGTTTACAGGGTTGATCTTTCTTGTGCAGATCACTGGTTTACAACTCTTGTGCTCTGGGTTGTCCTTCTGCTGCCCAACTACGTCTTTCTCTTACTACAGCCTTTTAACTGATTACCCATTCTTCCTACCGCCCATCCTGATTCCCTGTTGAGGGTTTTTTTTTTCGCATGTATTGCTGATAGAAGTGACAGGCCACAGACAGTAAGACCAGGGAAGAGTAAATGATTTCACCATCAAGTATTGGACTTCTGCCCCTTGTTCAGTGGGTGTGATGTGGACTAACTCTCTTCGCTCTGAGATCTTTTCTCCCACAGGGAATGTGAGGTGCTCCCTGGATGGCTGCTTTTTCTCCTGGAGACAGAAATACTATAAAATTGACTTACTTTCATTTCAGGAGAAGTAGTTTTTGAAAGATGTCCTTAACTGTACTGGAACAAGATGATTAGGAGAAAATCAGTGAGGGAAAGGTGAATCTGGTATTAATGTAATTCTAAAGAAACGGCAGTGGCAGAGAAACTGGGTTTAGGGCATTGCTTGTAAAAATGACTTATCTGTGCAAATACGCCTGCTTTCATAACAGTTTTGCGTCTTTGTTTCCTGTCCGCGGGCTGTGGTCTCTATTATATGTGCTGTTTGACTGCCTTTGAATGTTGCACATCTGTTGAACTGAAGGCATACTTAAATTTGAATTAATGTCACCAATGCATTAATAATTTTAGCTACATGCAATTTTAGATTATTGTCTGCTTATATCTTCATGTTTGTGTGTCTACTTGCAAATGGCAGATTGTAAGAGTGAAGTTAAATAGCAAGCATCACATCAAGCTGCTTCTAGTGATTTGTATTCAGCTATACTTTGATCAATCATCTGAAGACTATTATGAAAAGTGAAGAAACATTGAAAAACATTTTATTGACATCACTGATAAAAATAACAATTCAGCGGAGAAGCATAATTTATTTATTGACTTTAAAACAGATAGTTCCTCTAGCAAGTAGGGCAATCTCAGTGCTGCTCCTGAATGCATGGTTTGTATTTCTTATGCACTGAGTCATCCGCTTGCACCCAGCGGTTGTTACTAGAGGGTAGAAAAAGTTATACTCACAATATAATCTTCAAATAAATGGATTTTTTTTAGATAGCAGCACCTGAAGGCCTATTTTGACTGGTAAAAATATCTCTGAAAAGTAAAAGCAATGTTGCAAATGTGGAGTGACACAGCTCTGAATCTGTTCTCTTGAGGAAGGTCAGACATGTCAGAATTTTATCAAATGGGAATCTGTGGACAGAGATACATTCTTCATGCATCTATTTTGAATCTAGGAGTTTTGTTCCTATTACAATTTTTTTGAGTAGACCTTTATGAGTTTCTGTTAGTAAAAGAAGGTGGGTTTGACTTGTGCAGTCACACCCCCACACTCTGCTGTAGAAGTTATTTTAAAAAATATATGAACCTGAAAGCTAGGCAAACCAATGTGAGAGTTAAAAGGAAGTAATCCATTTTAGAAGCTTTTCAAGATTACAATGATAATAATTAAAAACTATACATCAGCTAGACTGTATTTTCTTATGGACCTGAGAAAGTACTTATTACCAGAGACAAGTCCTCTCAGATCTTCTGTAAGAGGTATGTAAGAAGGACTTGGTAGCCCCGAGATTTCATTTGAAGACATCTCCAATGTCTTCCAGACCTGTCCAATCTTTTCCATGTTCACACTTGCCCTTGCAAGTGAAAGGATGGCAGGCAGTGAGTGGTACTGCGAAGCCAGTCCTCATCTGCTCTTCTTCTTACCTACAATTTTGGCCATGAAGGAGGAGGCCAGGTTGGTTTGTCTCAGGCAGTGTAGTGACTTATTTCCCTGGTGTAACTGAAGGGAAGCTATCCTAAGGCTCAGTCCTTCCTGAAACAGAGTTGTTACCACCATTTAAATCTTGATATACTCCTGAATAATGCATAGTCCCAATAAACTCTGTACAATGCTTAGTAGGAATTGCATTTACACATAGATGAGAAAACGTGCGATTTTATCCACCTAGGTAAAATCATGTTGTTTGTACATTTTAAGAATAATTGTCTGTTTTTAAAGCTGAAAGTTGACACAGAGTATGATCCAGATTAGTATCTGATAATTAAGTTGATTTATGCAAGTCTGGAAAGCTCCTACGGAGTAGTTAGTTAGAAGTTGTGGAAAACTAAAAATAGAGAAGTGAGTCCAATTTCATATGTTTAACATATTTAGGTATGGACAGGCATTGGTTCCAAGTAACTTGTGAATTTTGATTAGAGTACAGAATTATTATACCTCTATTTGAAATGTTCAGGCTAGTGTAAATTTTCCAGATTTCCTATTTTAAGAGTGATCTAACATTTCAAAACATGTAACGTAAGTACATTTTGTATGCTAATATTTGTATGTTGTCTAGGAATTGCTAGTAGATAGATTTTAAAAATAATTTGTATGCAACCATTTCTTATAATGCCTTGTTGAATTTTTTTTAAACATGCCTTTTCACATTAAAATCATAAGAAAACAGTTTAGTATCTAGTTAAGAGTAAATGTTCTCTTTATCACTCATCTTGTAGAACTCTCACAAAGTTGTCGCCCAAGATTTTATGATGGATTGAGTTGTAAATGTCTGTGTCCTTTTTACTTCTTTCTTACTGTTCTTCACCAGTATTCTTAGTGGAATCTCTTACCAAGAAGTCACTCACCAAAAGAGGAAAATTTGTCAAACTTGGTTTATTCATAGATAACACATTTTGTTCTGATTAAAGACCACAAAATAATAAAAATGCCTCATTTGCCATTAAAGAAGGTGGCTAACATCAGGTAGTTCAATATATTTCTCTGAAAACAGATAGCATTTCATTTTCTCAGTTTCAATGGTGTTGATATCTAAAAATTCAAATATGGAGGTAATTAATATTTATATGTTTAATATAAATCTGAGATTTAATATTCAGATTTTCAGTTACTTAACCTTTTACATCTTTATCATTTCTTAGAAACTAGAAAGCATGTTCAACACTCTAAAAAGTGGCAATTAATCTGTTGTACAAAACAGCATGTACAGCGTACACGTTTAATACTTGCTGAGCACCTGGGACCTAATTTCACATCTGCACAGTGTTTGTGTGCATGTATGCGACTGCCCAAAGTGAATTATACAAAAGAATTTGGGGCAGCTACTTTAAAAAATGTTAGTTTTGAATTTGGGGCAGCTACTTCAATAAACGTTAGTTTTCTAACTACAGAAAGAACAAGCAAAATCGAATCAAGAGAGCGTTCAGTATAATCTTTCATTGTGTATATGACAACGTAGTGATTCCAGTGTTTGATGCAATTCATTATTGTATCTTCATGACTAAATAATTCTTAAAAGCTCACAGAACCTCATGGCCCATATATGCGCCGAGTAAATTATGCTTTTTGGCAGTGTCGGATGTTTTTAAGAGAGAGGCCATCACCACCGGGGTGCTGGATGCAGGAGGGCTGTACTCTGCAACACGTGCAGCAATTTAGTTCTGCCTGCAGATTTTGTGCAAATTGTCAGACTTGCTGTCAGTTCTGGAAGCAAGTTTTTCTTCCAGCTCTTAACTGAAGATAGTCCATAAACAGCATCCCAAGTAGGACTTGGTGAACTGCCATATTCCTCTTTTTTTATCATTGCAGGTTCCTGCCTCTCTGTACTGAGCTGGCTTATCTGCAGCCAGGTAACAAGGACAACAATGTAAAAAAATGTAATACGTGTTTAGTTGTTCTTTATAGTATCTGTGTCGTACTCTGAAACTGTTTTGCTGATAATGAGGTGCACTGAATACTCACTCAAAGATCAAGTCCAAGAGGGAGTTTGAGATCAGTGACTTGTTTGGCAATGTCCTGATCCTAGGTTTTTTTTTTCTTCTGATACTATATTTAAACAGTTTTAAGCAAAATTGCAGAAATGTTAAAAAAAAAGAAAGAAATCTAAGTTAAAGTAGAAAATCAGTTAAATTTTGCAGGCATTCTTTGTTGAAAAATTTAATTGAGGACAGAAAATAGCCAGATGATTAGCTGTAAACATTGTAACATAGACTTTTGAGGTTAGGTGAGATGGATAACACCTTAATATCATGATGAAGGGACTCTGCCTGAACACTTAGGCTGCTTTACAGGAAAATTATGTAGCTCACTGAGTCATTATTGCAGGTGGGACTCTTAATACCTGGCAAACAATGTCATATGTGTTTTCCTACATCTCTTCCTAATTCCACTATGTGATAATGGTTCTTAGTTCCACCAGAAAGCAACTGTAAAATGGATGTAGTATTTCAGGCTGGCTGATGATTTGGGAAAATTTGAAAACAGTGCTAGATTCTAGAATTTAGGGGACTCTTTTTTGTGTATTAAAAGACCTGGAAAATTGCTTACAAAAATTGTTACACATTTTTAAGGTTTGTTGGGGGAGTAACCACTTCTATGGTTCATATTATTAAAATTACCTCATAAACCACCTACAGAGGAGGGTGAAGTCAGAAAGTCAGTCACGATCCTGAGCAACTGCATGTATATTTATCTGTTTTAAAAATGGTCTTTTAGCTGTTGTGACAGCACATAGAACTTCGGATCATTTCTTCATTTTGTACAAATACATTTAATGTCATCTTGAAAGGAGCATGGAAGTTTTCAGATTAACTTGAATAAATGTGTTTCTCCCTTCTCCACTGAATTTGAGAACAACAGATTCTCAACAACCATTTTCTGAGTTTCTTTGACCTGCTTAAATCTGTGCTCTAGCGACGGTTTCAAAGCCATGATGAGACACTTCTAATTAGAAAACCTACTTAATTCTCTCATGCAGTTTTTAAAATGGTGAGCGCTCATGCAAAAATAGCAAAAATCAACGAGTGACATCTGTGGATTCTCCAGCATTATAGCATGCAAAGTTCTGATGTTCTTGCTGAGGCAAATTTTTTCATTCCCTTAAGGAGTAGGACTGTTACACAGATATAGCTATGTGGATTCTGCTGTGCACTTTTAACCAGAATGTTTTCCTTTTAGGAAAGACTCTGAGCTTCTCGATGCCATGTCTCAGTGTGATGTGCTGAGATATCATGTTGATAATACCACGTTGATATGTCAATATATCTCCTTTCTGTTTTGCTGCCGTTTTTTTTTTTGTTTTAAAAGACACTTTAATAGTGAATTAATATTAATTGCATATTAGTACGGTAAGTTTTTCAGGAGGTATTTTCTCCAGTGGACTTGCATGCTCCATGCACATTCCAGACAGTCTGTGGAAGTCTTCAGTTTGCAAAAAAAATCCAAGAAGTGGTGTTTACAGCAGACATTTCAAATTAAATGCTGTATCATAGCATGAAGTATAGAGTATTTATGTTTGTGAGTAAGCTAACTTCATAATTAAAGACACTGGTCCTTAGAATAGGGAAATAGTTTTGCGAAGGGGAGGATGCAAACCTCAAAGCAAGCTGGCAAAAATTAGAATGGATAAAAACAGTCCGATTGAAATGTCCAGTGCACAATCCTAAAATCCAACCTGTGAGTTTGAAACCTCGTCAAAACCTCATTAACTTTAATGAGACTTATAATACACATTCGAGGAGACAGATTGTAGGGTTGAGTTTCAAATTAATAATGAGTTGTTGTATGACAACTTACTAATAACAATAACCTTTCTATGACCTGTTCCGACAGGTTATTTTGTGAAGAAGACAGGACTTCACATTTTTTTCATTGGAGGAATTTTTGGCTTGCACCTGATCACCCGGGGAAAATGTGTCAGATTAACTCCTTGGGGCTTGTGGAGTTGTCCGTTTTATCTGTGTCTGTACGTGTGTGTGTGGTTGCACGGACATGGGGATTTCCTTCCTGGAGGACACAAAGGTGTCTTTTGCTGCCTTCGTGTCCTTTATCTGCTTTCCTGCTGATTGACTGTGTTTGCATAAATAGCATAGAGAAATATGTTTTGCTTTTCTCCTTTGGAAATGAGAAATTTTTTCCGCAGAGAACACAGGTCATATGAAATGATTTTCCTCCTGCTGTTTGGCATGCTGTTAATGTTGGCTCAGTTGGCTGGACTGCTCTGCACTGTGCTTGTATGTTTTGTTAAAAGCTAGATGTGTTTTCAAATAAGAAACAGCACTTATAATTGGGTAGAAGCCTGTGCATTAACTGTGTAATGTGACATGTGAAACATGGTGATTGAATGAAAGATTCTGCTTCTATTTTCTGTAAAGTCAGTTCTATTTTTTTGCAGAAAGTCAAGTTTTATTTTATAGAAAGTCAGACTGCCTGATGTATTTTAATACCAGACATCTCTGAAAGCCACTTCATCAACCACAGTCTTCCAAGAAAAGATAGAAAGGGGTCACTGCAAATGAGGAAACAGAGAGGAGGAAGTAAACACATTTCCAGATTAAATTCTGAATATTCCTAAATATATGCAAAATTTAATTGACATTATTTCCTCAGAAGCTCTAGTAGCATTTGCTGGATAATTGATAACACCATATAATCAATGCCAAGACACCCTTTGTAGCTTTAGAGTGAAAGTAAATATGGGCCTTTTAAGGATTATCAATGTAACAGGGTAGAAGTCAGGATATGATCAACTTAATCATTCTCCCAGTTTTTCCATTGAGTTTTGATTTGGCCACTTTTGAAATCTCTGGTTCAAAATGAGAAGTGCTAACCTGAGTAACCCATCAGTGTGGCTGCTTGGGTGAAATGAGGGATTTGTCAAAGCTGCTGGCTGGAAACTACAGCTTGCGAGTTAGAAAGAACAGCCAATAATGCAAGCGTTACAAGAAGGACAACTGTCAATTATTTAATTTTAGTTCAATCATTCCTAATTTTTTCTTTATTTAAATTGCCAACCCAGTTTTTCCTGTCATTGACTGCAATGTTGATTATTTAGATTTTTTGATCTGAAGAGAGAAAGCAATGGGTTCTGCAGATATACGTTGCTTTCCTCTTTCCTCCTTAATGCAGTTTCAGTAACGTATTTGCACTACATGTTTCATGTGGCCCCTAATGTAAAAAAATTAATTGCTGGCTTTTTGTAAAGTAATTATTAAGAAGTGGGCACCCAGGAAGGTCTCCCTGTTGTGTTACTGCTTGCTTGTTACTATGACTTATTGTGTATACCATTCCCTGAGGCTGTTACTTAATGGGGATGGACGAGCTGTTAGATAGATTATATTGTTTGGGAAGTTGATCATTTGTTTGACTCCTTGGGCCTTAGCAAATACAAGAAATACATTTCAGAAGGTTTTTTGTCTTTGCAAAAAATTAATACCTTTAATTTTAAGTGTTTGGATTGGTTTTTTTTCTGCCCCTTGGGTACATGGCGATTGTCATATTGCTGCTTCTTTGTGTGTTTAATTAGGACCGGAAAAGTTCAGTCTATACATAATCCATTGTGGATCACCAGTGTTTCTGATAAAAACTGAAATTATAACAGAATGGTATTCCCTACCTTAAAGTTTTTGAAAAATCATAAATTCATTCACATCGTGAATGATGTGATGAGCTTAATTGATGAAGTGCTCTTCTCGTTTTGAAAAGCAGAGTTCTTTTAATGTACCCTTAGTTTTCTTTAGTTTCTTGATTCTATTTATGATCATTTTTGTTCTCCAAATTCACATATAAGCTATAAACTTAGTTTTATAAAGCAGACTACCAGACTTGAGAAGTTCACCTAATTCCTTGCTTGTATTGAGGTATTTAAAGAAAACACTAAAACATATAAAATTTGGGACATACATGCTTGGTGACGTTATGTGGGAGAACAGTTGATAGCCACAGCATGCTTTTATTGTCTTGCCTGACAAAGAATTGAGTCATATCCATATTTCAGTTTTGTCAAAGTGTTTTTGGAAGTTGTCTTGTTTGTTTGACGATTGCATTTTTTTAGGATGTAGCTTGAGTGTAATGGGATTTTTTTTCATCCAACAGTACCATGTTCCAGTTGTTCTGTAAAAGAAGATGACTATCTTAAGAGGTTTGGCTTAAACGGACAGTTAAGACAGGCTCATTCAAAAACTGGTGTTAAATTGATACTAACCATGCAAATGCTTTTAGTGGTAGGATCATGTGTGTAAGAAAATACAATATAAATGTATGATAGTATCCTTGTCTAGAAGTATATATTGGTAAGTGGACTGAGAAGAAAAGGATATGATATTTCTATCCCAACCTGTCTTTTAGGTTGGATGGTAGAGGGCTAACATTAAAAGAGGTGGCATATTAGCATTAGTAGCTCCCATACTGCAGGTATCATGGATTGTCCTTGAGAACCATTCACATGCAGCGGATAACACGGGTTAGATTATTTCTTTAGGCGTCCTTGATTGTCCCTTCAAGAAAAAAAAACCCAGAGCCTAAGCCAGACAGGAGCTAACGTGCAAAATTAAATAGTTTAGAGAGTTCCACGCCAGTACGCACAAATCGCAGTTGCGTGTATTACGCAGAATTTAAAGGATTAGGAGCTCGTATGAAATAGTTTGAATAGCTTAAAAACGTAGTTAATACTGTGCTTTCATCTCACACATCAGGTTTTCGTAGCAATCCTGGAGAGTTATGAATTTCATCATAAATTACTATGATTCATCATACTAATTGTATTTCATCATAAATGACTGTGATTGTTCATTATTTCAGCTGTAGCTTATATGTTTTTTGGACTTCACTGGAGATGCAATTAGTTACAGAATGTCAGTTGTCGCCACTTATTGTATTAATGATAAATTTTGGAGCTTTGCAGTGATTTGTTTGTACACTGGCCTCTGTTTGCAGAATTAAAATCTGGAGAAAACTAAGAACTTGAAAGTTCCCATAGCCTAAATCAAAGCCAGATGTTTGCATCCTGTAGGAGTAGCTTAGACATAAGACCAACATTTCTACATTCTCAGAAGCCATATAAATATTTAGATACTATTAAAGTAGTTAATTTTGTCTTGCAGTGATGCTGTTTCTTGTAAAATTCAGAGGTTTTATTAATTCAAATGGTAAGTCAGTTAGATTCCTTGAAAATTAACCTAGCAATTTATTTATTTGTATCTATAATACTATTAAATAAAAACCCTTTTGATTGCTATGACAATACACATTCTTTACATACTAAGTGTGGTTTTCATTTAATGAATTTCTCAGCAAGGTGATCATCTAACTAAAATTTCTTTCCGTCTTCATTTTTTGTTATAGTAGTTCTGAATTAATAGCAACATCAGCACAAGTTTAGAGAGAGATTTTTTTCCCCAAAAACCGAAATGTAGTAATGATAATTTAATGTCAAGTTTAAGGGAGAAACACCATTTTCCAAATCATTTCTATGTAGGACTTTATGCTGACTGTGCATGAGGTACATTGAGCAATATTGAATTAAAAAAAGGAAATACATCAGCCGAATGAATGTTATATTTAGCTTTATGTTGTGTTGTAACAACATTCATAGCCATGCCAATACAAGATCTCAAAACAAGCTACCATTCCTTAATAATGACTTTTCCTACCAGCTTCTGTGTAATAAGCTTGTAGTTTGGTTATTTTTTTTTAAATAATCCTCATTGACCTTTTAAAGGAACAGAGAGAATAACATGATCCGATTGCAAAAAGCAAACACTTTGGACTCTTTCCCTAATTATGGGCCAGCTAATCCTTTTTGATTTTTGCCATGGAGAGGGTGATAATAACAGCAAAACCATTAAATGGCTGAAAATCTGTTGGTAGTCAGAGTTTGGCTTATCTGATGTTCTCTTTTACTGCCTTCTGATTTTTTTCCCCTTTTTGATTTCTGTGTGCTTGAAGAAAAATTGAGATTTGAGATAGGACTAGAGATGAGAGAGATGTGCCACGGGTGAAAATTATGCTGTTGGCTCATGACGTGAGAAATATACAGGGATTATCCAAATAATATTTTTCATAGTTTAATGTTCTGGCTGGCAAGTATTCTTGGAAGGTCTGAAAAAAATGACGAGGTGCAAGTATGGCGAGATGGCAGCACCACGGAGCTGAACAGGAGGAATAGTCAATAAGGTAGGGAGCAGCCATGCAGAACCCTTTTCTTCCAGAAAGTACTGAGAACTTCATAATTAAGATAGCCTGTGTTTATTATCCTGTGTTTCCCAGCTCCCCAGTCATGAAAACAAATACTGTTTTATGTCTGCTGCAATTCCAGAAGGGAAGCTTGGGTTAGGTCTGGATATTTGCCTTCATCTAGCTTTTTTTTGTAGAAAATCAAATTCCTGTCTTATTGTAATTGTCAGAAAAACACCTTAAGACGATAGTGTGCAGTACCCATGCGGGAGGGAGTGAGGCACTTGTCTGTCACAGTAAACTGGAGTCATAACCTGGGCTTTGTTACACGTTGCTGTATTTGGCCAGGTATTGGGTTTATTTGCACTAAATACATGCTTAGTAACACTAGTGAACATCTTGTTTACTCTGTAAGTGTTAAGAGAATCGGCTTAATTATTTTCCTGATACCACATTTACTCCTGTATCAACCCAGTGACTTTGATGAAATTTTTCTCACTTTATTTTGATGTAGAGACAGATAAAAATCAAGGCATGGGTAAGTATAGAAAATGCATGTGTCTGTATATATTTTCAAAGAAAAAAATAAGGATTTATATTGCAACTGAAAAGGAGTTCTCCTTGAGTTTATTCTCAATTGAATAAACATCATATTTATAACTTGTTAATTAATTCATCAGGCTGTGGCTTGTAGTTACCCAACCCAGGAATCACTAACATGTCAGCGGTGTATCCCCAAAGCCTTTTTTTGTTAATTTTTTTAATGCCTTTGGCCATGAAGTGGAAAGTAGCAACGGGCTTATAAGTCTATCACGTCTAATCGGCACTTACTGAATGTAGTAATAGTGATAATTTTTTGCCATTTAAGATAAAAATATATCCCATGATATTTATCATTATTGAAAAAAAGTCTCACAAGAGTATAATTTTAAAAAAAAATGGTTGCAGGAGAGTCTCACAAACTCTGTAGTCAGATTTTTAGTCTCACGAATAAGTAATGAAAACATAGGCACTGGCTTCTTAGTGCATTTCATATTTAGAAACTAAAATTACTGTGACTTCTCCTAGGTTTTTAACATGCTAATCACGAAATTCCAGGAAAGCCCTGGAGGAGAAAATGTTATTTCACGCCTACCACCTCCTGCCTTGACAATGAGAAGTGACAGCACCCCTTTCACCGTAACGTGTTCCTCTGGTTGCGGGTGGCCTGACGGTATGCTGCGCACGCCCCGCGCGCCGGACTCTCTCCTCTGTGTCCCTGCTGAAGGCCAGGCAGCGGCAGACACAGAAACGGTCACTGTATGCAGTGTGCTTTGCTGGCAGTTTTCGCAGGACAGTTTTGTGTGTCATTTATCGCAGATTTATATGGAATATATGCTCAGATTGCTATGTATTTACTACGTGGCAGTGGAGCATTGCAAGTTAAAGATGGTCTGGAATTCTTTCACGAAAGGCAATTTCATGGGAAAATGTCAGAAATTCAAAACATAAACTCTTTGTGGAAAAACCAGTGTTGCAAAAAGGTTGACCAGAGGGCGAGGTCCGTACTTCTTTGATTCAAGCTTAAATCTTGCATCAGGTTAGACATGGAACTATTGCATTCTGAATCCACTTTGAGGTATTGCAGGTGAAGTGTGAGATGTGTTGCTTTCAAGGGAGCAGGCTGTTGCCACAATACCTAACAGCGCTGTGTGGTTTCCATTCGGACTGGTGGGAGTTAAGAAAACAAGAAGAGCAGGGCACAGGAGATGGATGAGAAAACAAATGTGTTCTCTCTGAGCAGCTTCAGACAGGAGCAGAGAGAGATGCTCTAAATTTAGAGATACTGTAAATTACTAATCTATAATACTGGTTACCAATTTGTTATTCCAGTACTATTTTTGGTTTTGTAAACAGAATACAATCCAGCTTAAAATAAGCAAAACATGTTAACCCCACAGATGTTTAAAGCAAATCTTGATACATCCTGACAGTTTTGTTTTATTTAAAAATAAAAAAGGAGGGGAAGCAGGGAAGTAAGAGAAGTAGTTTGTTCTTGAATACATTTGTGCACGTTCCTATGTCCAAACAGTTGGGGAAGATACTGGCATTATCTAAATGGCCTGAATGCCAAAATGATAATAAGTACTAAATTTCGGAAGAATTACGAATTTCAGAACTAAAATTAGTCACGTGTATATAAAAGTGGTTTAATTTGGTAGTACCTGTAATCCCGGCTTCCATTTAATTTGGTGTTCAAGACCTAAAGCACAAAGCCTGCAAACTGCTCTGCATAGGGAGGTTGCTGTGTCTTTGAAGAGCCCCTTTGAGGCCCGTGGAACAGATTACACTTGAGGTCAGGTAAATCTTTGAAATGTTAGGATTATCATCACCCTTCCCATTCAGGAGGTCTAGAAATGGAAGCTAACATTTAAGAATCACTTCTTTAGGGCACACTAGCATGTTTTATGAAGGTGCTGTGCAGACTTCGGATGATTTGCGGTCTGTGTAGAACTGTTAGTATTTGTGGTTATCAAAAGAAAAAGTGTTTATTGCTTGCCCGGTATGGTGGTTAGTATTCAGGTAGTCCAAATGGTTTTCCTTTTTATGGGTCAAACCCTATGGCCAACTGCTAAGTCATCTAAACCTGTTGAAGTGGTCTTTCTCAAAGGCTGAACTCCAGATCTTCCTAGAGTAGGATCTGAAACAGCATCCAGGCTAATATGTGTTTGGTTGTTGGTGGTGGCGTGGTTTTTTTAACTTTCTCTGAATTCTTATCCATTGATAAGATTTCTCTGTTCCTATTTGGATTGTAGCAGGGCGGTAGCCCATATCAAAGTGCATTGGCATGCAGGAGAATGGACATGGTAGACTGGCTTTTAGCTCTTGATTCTAATGGGTGTTGTATTTCCTCTTTTCTCCCTTTAGCAAACAAAAAATATATTTTACTTGCTAGTACTGCCACAGAACAATACTCAAGTTCAGCCACCGTCAGTTTAACCTGAAAGATTCAGACTTTCCCCAGGAGGAAATGAGGACACACATAAGAGGTGTTCTCACCGGTGCCCTGTGATCTCCTTTCCTTCTGGCTAATGAGATCTTTTGGTCTTGCTTTGCCCCGAGAAATGGCCTACTCAGATTCTCTGCTACAGTCTGTCATTGAAAAGATGAGCGTTTGATACTTTTGCTTCTATATTACGTTCATCTGAAACCTAGACCGGCATGGTAACAGCGAGGGGCAGGCAAAAACCAAACCAAAACAAAAAGAAAGCTAACAGAAAACATCCAGACACTTGCCAAATTTGTTTAGAGAGGAAGAAATCACAGTTAAATCTCATTGAAATCTGTAGGTTTCATTATATATAGCCTGCATAGCATAGCAGAAGTTCTTAATACACTGCTAGAAGAGGAATCTAGGAGTGTCAGTCACTTCTCCCTTCACCACAATAGCAGCAATAAAAATTGGAGCTAGAATAATAGATTCATAAAATAGTTTGGGTTGGACCTTTAAAGGTCCCTTCCTTTAAAGATAAGATAGAGGCAGAGAGGTGGGATCCAATGCCTCATAACTACCCCTCTTTTGGCCTATTGATGATCTCTGTTTGCATCTCTAGCAATAGAGCACAGAAGAGCCAAGCCTTCTCCTCCTACAAGAGGGTCTCTGTTTTCCCTGTCTGATGAAGTAGTTCTCATTGTTCAGCTGCTGATACCAGAAGAAAGAGGATTTTTGATGTTTACAGAATCTACATTGCTCATAATAAAACAGGTCCACCATGTAGAGCCAGGCACAATCCCACAACAGCCTCTACTGCTTAATTCTTGATCCTCTCCTTGCCATAGCTTTGAGGTATATCAGCTCTCGGACAATGCTTGGTACAGTCTGGAGGATGGTGGGATTGGTAGTAGATAGATTGGATGAGTCACCTGTGGCAAAAGAGGTTTATGGGCCTTGTAATGTTTTTGTGGTTTTTTGGTGTTTTTTTTTTTTTTAAGATGGCCATAGGCAAAGATCTGTTTGTTGGTTCTACACACCGTTTTTAACAGTCTGTGTCTTGTTCCGTTAGTCAAATTTGTATTGCCCTAGGAGCAGGATTTCTTACAAAAAGCTAATCAATAAACTTTGGACTTGATCTATTAGAAAATACCTGATTTATTTAGGACTAGGTATCTGATGGATTTATGAGGAAGTATGTGATTATGGAAGTAGTGATAATTTTCCTGTTAAAAATAGAAGCAATACAATACTCCGGGAAATATAAGTTCATGCAACTTGTATTTCATGCTACAGAACAGATAAGCGTTTTCAGCAAATGCTTACAGCTACGATTTCCAACCAGTGATTTTGAAGATAAATACAAAGTTCTCTAGCACTGATAAATACTGTGCCTTCTATGTTTTTACTTTTTTTTAACTACTTTGTGATCATGGTTTTTACTCTAATTTACATGCTAATATATTTTATCTGAGAAGACCTGTTGTCTTCATTGCACTTCTGACAATGAAACCTACCAAATTTACTTCATGCTTACTTTTATTTATTTATAGCATGTTTCAAGAAAATAAAAGACTGTAGTGGAGTGCAATAGTGTCTGGCTTTCATCTATAATTATTCAAGATGCTTTCTGTTGTGATGTCTTGTAGATTGCTTTCAATAGTTAAGCTTTCCAGACAATGTTGTTAGGCTTGCTTGGCAGCTGCTACAAGGAAAATGTTCATATTCCATTGTCTTCCTTTCAGTCACCTACCAGAGTAGATGTATAAAGAAGAACCAGATTGCAAAATGCTGAAATTGTTGTTTGAAGTGACTTGTCTTGAACTGTGTGCAATATCCTGATACTTCGAATGCAGCTTTCGTAACCTAAATCACTTTATTTCTGAATAACATAGCAGGAGACTTCAGCAAATACCTTTGTCCAGAGTAATAGATGTCTGACCCCTTTTACGCTTTTTTGTATAACACAAATGCAAATAGAGGATGAATATTTTTTATTGCTTTCTCCAGATTGTCTTAAGTACATCTTGCATGTTTGATTTAAGCAAGACTAGCAGGAGCCATTTGCAGCAATTGCTGGCTTACTAACCCAGCAATCAGGAATACTACTGAGACAAAACGATATGCCACTAGCACACACTAAAGGGCTCAAAAGTTTCTAGACACTTCTTAAAATAATAGCTTTAAACTACTTAGCAAGAAAATTGTAGCAGATAAGTAACAACTGGAAAATTATAAAAGGCTGTGCACAAACTGAAAAGCAAATACTACCAACTGAATGAAGTTCAAATAAAAACAAATTGGGCTAAAAATGAAAGAACTAATCAGAAACTTATGAGAAATAGAAAATGTGGTTTAAACATTGCTGGATTAAAAAATAAATGAGACAGGAAATTGCGGGAAAGGATAGAAACAATACTACGAGGAAATAAAATCCTAAGAAATTGTCTTTAAAATTGTTTTGGTGATACAATATAATTAAGCAATGGAGAAAACGATTCAAATATTGCTTCAATTAATGGAGTTACTTTGGACTTGCACAAGAGTGATGCAAGTAGCATCTGGATTTAAACCAATTCTGCTGATCTCCTTAGAAGCTGTTGTGTAACAGCTCCTGACGTGGAGATCCTGAGCTGCAGCGGTCTGATCCAGCTCTTCGGAAGAGTTTTGCTTCTAACTTCCCTGGGAGATTTATGAGGCCTTAAACCTGCAGGAGCGCCAAGTGTTATGCAAATAATGCTTTTATCATTCAGGATGTTCAGCACTGCTGTGTGTTATGTACTCCTTCTCTTCGCCGCTAATGAGGCCGTATAATCAGGGGGAGCCCTGCCTGTGTCCTGGCTACGGGGCTTGTGCAGAACAGCAGCTCTGCCCTCAGCTCTGATGGGGAGAAAACCTAATTTAGAGCGGGGATAATGTCCCAGCCCCATAGTGGCAACCAACTGCGGATGTAACTGCCTCGTGGCAGGCAGTGGTCTGGGCCAGCTTAGCCAAAAAAAAAAAAAAGGATTTTCAGAAAGTTAGTTTGAGGTCAAGATCAAAACAAAGAAAAGGCAGCAGTTAACCCATTGCGATACTGGCCCGTGGCACGGGTCCCTGGGCAATACGGAGGCATGCGCAGGGTTAGTGACAATAATTTGAGTTTGGGGAGGGGAGGGATCAATAGCTGTTAAAAAAAAAAAAATATCAAAGCCTGTTCTTGGAGAAAAAAAGAAATTAAAAGTTCCAGTGGCAAACACACAACTACAACAAGCACAGAATAACAGGTGGTTCCTTTAATGAGGCCCAGAAACAGAGGGTAAAAGAAAGGAATTCCCTAATGAGCCTCCAGATTGTTAATAGCTTCATTTGAGAAGAAATAAGTTGAATTTCAGATTCCACTGTTATATTCTATTTATCGGTCTTTTTTATTGTAGTCCCTTTGTTTGTCAAGATCAGGCAGTAGCAATCTGTTTGTGTACCCACGATAACTCTTTTATTTCCTGTCAGTGAATAATGAGGCTTCTCTAATCACCTGTTTGTGCTATAACTACTATGTTCTTTGTTGTTGCCATAAATTACTGGATACCAACGGCAAATGATAAAAAATAACATTTGTAAGTTAGGGCATGGGACTGCAGTCGGGAAGTGGTCTGCATTTTGTGTTTGGGGAAAGAGGGAAAGAAAAACGAATGAAGTTAATTGTGTGAACACGTTTGAAAATAAGTTGATGTGCAAGGACAGAAAGAAGGAGACCGGTGGTGATCTTGCCCTGCTGTGTGGATCTTGCCAGACCCCGTGGATCTGCAAAACAAGCAAAATAAGCTGCATTCAGGCCCCAGGAGTTTTACACTTGTATACAAAAATGCATCCAGTCCCCCAAAGTGCACACGTTTACAATTAAAGCTTTATACTTCTATGCTTTATCTGCTTGTTTTCTGTAGGTGTCCTGGCAGAAGAATTTATGGTGAATCGGAAGAGAGTATTTTTAGGTTCCTTCTATATAATAAAGATGGCATGTGAGAAAGAGCAGCTGTTCTCATTAGAAGGCAAGCTTTGCTTCTCAGGAGGATTCCACAAAACATTTTTGTGTCAGCAACTGTTGATTTGTTAAAACTGGAAGACTTCGGAGATGTGTAATACTTCAATTTTGATTAGGAAGTATTCTATTATCGGTATCAGAAACTCAAATGTGTCACGACAAAGTGTACTGAATTTTCTTTTAAAATCATCTTTAATTTTCAAATTAATCTTTTTTTGTAGAAACGAATTCAATAAGATCCACCATCTGAATTCCCAACTGCAATAATTACCATGAATAATTACTGAGAACTGAACAATAAACTCAAATACAATTGTGAATTGTATATTTGAAAATGCTAAACGCCCTCAAGCTCTTTCAAATAGTGCTATTTCTGTATTTTGCGGGTTTAAAAACTTTTTAGAGGTGTTAAAAAATCTAGAAATACCATCTATACCCTTAGAATTTAAACTCGTTCTCTCAATCTGAATTTTTCTTTTTTTTAATATATCTATTTCCTGTGCTACAACAATCCAATGGCTTGAGCAGCCTTCCACAGTAGTATCCTAATGCTTTGTTTTAAAAGGCAATAAATTTAATCTGCTTTTATATCAGACTTAATTAAGAAGTAAAATCATCATTCCTTCATCTTTTCAACATGAAGGGCTCTGAGGTTTTACAGAGCGAAGTGAATTTTCCATTAATTTTTCTTTTTAGAAACTGTACTCACATGAAGTCTTCTAGAGAAAAGATATTCATGTCCATGAGTGTTTTCCATTCTGGATCCTTTATTTGGTTCTGAAGATGGTAGTGATCTACAGTTTTATTTTGTATATTCTACATGTTATATACTTTTATGTACTTTATATGCATATGTATATGTGTGTATATATATAATACACGTGTTGTATTGGTGTAGTACTAGCACCATTCAAATCCATGTAAAGACCTTGTTCTTACTCTAAAAAAACTACAGTCTTCTGTTATGGCATCCTATGTTTACAAATGGTAGGAGTGTGGAAAGTGGAAAAAGATTAGAAGGCATTGATGTACAGTGACAAAGACTTATGACTTTAATTGTACCTGTTAAACTGTAATCACCGTCCTCCCTTTGTTCCTCTATGCTTGATGAAAAAAGGCATTAATTTGTTTTTTATAGGTTATATTTATTCATTATATATATATATTCATAATATTCAGTATTTTCCCCTCCTTTTTAGTATTTTTCCTTTGGTATTTCTGCCTAGTCCTGTGTTATTAAAAATATATGCTATACATGCAGACTCAGGACTCTGTTAAGTGCCAAAGAACAGCAATTGCATTTCAAACAGTATGTCGTGGATATCCTATACATAATTAACCACGTTAACATTACCTGGATGCAGTTAATAAAGCAAAGCTGCAGATAAACTGAAAAAAAAAATAGCAGGCCAGTTAGGCAAACTCTCCTTTTTCTTTCTCCTACTAATTAAGCCAGAGTGGGAGACCAGCTTTATCTTCAGATCCCCTTAAGACATGCTGTTGAATTTGGGATGTATCTGGGATGTTGAAGGGCAGGTCAATGACTTGGCCTTGAGACTAGAAGCAATTATAGTGCACTTCAGTTCCCCACTTCAGGTATTCTGGTCTGTGATGCCAGACAAGAAACCGGTTGTTATAGGAACATTTGTCTATGTTCAGAAGCTGAAACAGTATAGTTATTTAGCTTAATAGTCAAGGATCTGTGCGTACCATTACCAGTTAAGGTCCCTTTTACAATATGGTGTATTAAAAGCGTCACATTCTCAGCCACTCCATTTGTGAGTATCTTTCATTTATGCTGTTCTCTGCCAGACATTTTCTTTCTCATCCTTTTTCAATTACTGTTCCCAATTCTTCATTTTCAAATCTTACTGCAAACCAAGCAACAAGCAGCAAGCACATTCAAGCTGCTACCCACCTTTGTTTAGGTTTGCTTTACAATTTACGCTAAAAAATAAAAATAAATTAAAAAACTGCCAAGAATACAGTTTGTTAGTGCAGTGTGGCCATACTGAGACAAGGTTTTGACATGCACAAACTGTTTCCTCACTTAACATTCCTGTAAACTGTCATGTAGTAAGGTGGCTTTTAAAGTCTGAGACTGTCCTTGCAGCACGGCTTTGAGTGCTTGGATGGCCACTGCGAAAGAAAAACCGGGGAAAGCTGCAGAGCAGTAAGGCTAAGTGGTTGCTTAAGGTCAGGGCTATGCTGCACTCCTTCGAGTGCAATGTGGATGTGCGTGAAGCAGCTGTGTGACCAGCTGTTTGATGTGACCATCAAACGATCTGATGTAATCCAGGTTACCACCTTGGCTAAGTCCTTGTTTTAGGTGTCTTTGTGTCACATGCTGCTGCATGGAATAAGTGCTCTCAGAGGTTCACACTCAGTTCTTGCCTGACGCCTTTAGTTAAAATGTGCCTGGTAGATACGTTGTTTCATCCAATTTTGTATGGTATTTGGGGAAAATCTAGGGCTAGAAGAAACCTCTTTTGCAAGTAACAGTATGCTATACAATCTATACAGGAGTCTTTATATGTGCAAAAGTTTCAGATTTTATTCTGTTTCTGAACAAGTTTAAACAAATACTGTAAAAATCGCATCTGCTCAGCTTTCCAGAGACTCTTAGCAAAAATCACCAAAAGGGTTTGCATCATTCTTCCACAGACCTTACATGTTACTGCCAGCTGCATGGTCCAAAATAAACAGAATCACTGCTTTATTGTAGCTGACAGCGGTAATGCCCTTATTATTTCATATCGTTCACAGAAGGGACACATATCTATATTACCTAATTATTATTCTGAATGCGATCAGTAACATCACCTTCCTGTAAAGTCAGAAAGAAAATGATGAAAACCAGCAAGACTGTTGTATCTCCTTAGGTGACATGTCTTTTTTGATGGTGACAGAACTTTCGTGGTGATAGATTTAAATATCCGTGTGGCAAAAAAATGCATGAAATGAATGCAGTAAGATCAGCTAATTATAACAACGGAAACTTACAGAATATTTTGCTTTATTCTCTTTAGCTGCAGGGTTTGGTATAATAGAAGAGCTCATTGTAGAAAAAGTTCATGTAGGAAAGAGTGTTCAGTGCCGGAATGTCTGTTAAAATGGTCATCTAGCGTGCTGGTGGGCTTTGGAAGTGAATCCCTTGGTTGCCCCCACATCCTGCGCTCGCTTTGCTTCTGGCTGCAGAGGGGTTTGATAGGCGTGAGCTGGATTCATTCCCGAGGACGTCGGACTAGAAGCAGTACTGGAGTGGAGACCCTTAAGGGTCCAAACCAACAACTGGTCATTGGGGCATCTTCGAATCACGCGGAGGGAAGTGATTAAATCTGAAACAAAATCTACAGACTTCATATAATGTAGATCCAGAAGCCTGAGTGCTGCATGCTTTGAAATCCTGATCTGCTCAGGTTGTGCCAGGCTATTTTCTAATTTAGACATAGCCAGTGGTGACTGCTTCACATGGCCTGTTTTCAGATATGTTCTGCAGTTTGCAATATTGCTTGCAAGCAGAAAATATTCCTTCATTTTTAGTATGCGTTCTGGAACTGTTGATGGAGGTGAATGTGTGTGTATTTTTTTATAAATATATATATTTTTGTATATATGTAGACATATTTAAGTGTTTTTGTGGGATGCACTTGGTACTTACATGATTTTTCAAAAATTTGAAAAGTTAATTATAAATTTTGCATGTTCCTTATTTGGATACCTAACTTGGGATATTAAATGCTTCCGTGTTGACACCTCTTGTAAAAAATGTGACCAAATAAGGTATTTCAGAGTGAATATCCAAAAATAGAAGTAACAAGAGATCAATGAATACTTTTCAAAGTCTAATGAGAATATGTTTAGAATTTGTGTTGTTTTAAGGTATTTCATTTTGGTGAAGATAGGAGGATATCATGAAATGTAATTGGAGTTTTAAAAACTGTTAATGATTATTTTTTAATTGCTCAGCTTTCAAATTTGGATTTACTTAGGATGAGAACAGATAAATTCACCAGTGCTGAGATTAATAATTACCTTGTAACCGGTGCCCGAATATATTCAATATAGGACAAACAAAGGGAAACCAAAACACTTTCATGTCCATATATATACAGTATGTATAAGTAGATAAGTATGGAGCTAAATACATGTGTGTGTATGTATACACATAGACACACTCTCTGATGCTTCCAGATTGCTAACCTCAAAAGCTGTGGAGCATAAAAAAGAGAAATGGAAAGGTAAAACTGAGATGCAAAGTGTGGAGGAAATTGGGACTATTTATTTAAAAATTATAATTCCACAATAAGTGGTGGTTTGTTTTTTTTTTTTTAAACCCTCTTGCTTCACTGATGAAGTGAAAGTAGAAACTGGAAAGATAACTGTCAAGACCAGTAAGAATATGTGTACTTGAACGCTCTCAGTCCATAAGGAAGAGAAGGAAGGAAGAAAAGGTCTATAACGCTTACATTACGCGTCATAAACGCTTACAACTGTTTATTTTAAAGGGCACCCTTTGGCCTGTGCTGCTGATTTGACTGCATGCATGCATTTTCCCTCCATGGAAAGCAGGGAATGGGCAACAGAGAAGCTGCTGTGTGTCCGAGTTGTCTCCTGATCAGGGGGTTGATGCATTTCCAGAGCCTTGGGAATCATGAATATTTTGAAGAAAGATTTAGGAAGAGCTAATGATCAAAAGCTCAGTGTAGGTTAAGTGAAATAAGAAATCTAGATCCCTATATTGACTATCTGATGGTCATGGATATAGAGGTGGAGCCTACTAGCAGTTAGTGGAGAAGCCGGCAGGAGCCCTGCTGATTTTTGACAGAAGCCAGTGAAGCTGTATCAGGAGATCTGCAAAACATAGTAATTTCTAGCAAAAAAGTGAGTATTTTATTAACTGAGAAATTTCAAATGAACATGCTACGGAAAATCTCCCGATCAGATTTAAAAACAAAGGACAAGTGACTGGAAATTTTAATGTATTACCATCATGACTTGATATCTCTCTGAAAGTTTTAATTGAACAAAGCCACTTAATGGAGAGACAGTCTAGCCTAAGTGCCTTGTACAGAAAGTCTCAATTTAAGCTCTTACTCTTTCCCTTTTCATGAACCTCTCTCACCCCATAGATCTGAACAGGTGCAGAAATACAGGTTGATTCACGTGAGTGTTAGCGAGTGGCAAATAATGGTATAAACACAGCTGACGTGAATGACAACTGAAATCAGTTGAGTTCCTGCAAGGAGTGCCTAGGTAATTTTTGCCAGCTTTGTTGAGCGTGCAAGGAGAAAAGATGTTGTGGAAAGTTGTGTTGATAGGGATTAGGGCATCTTCGTTAAAGGCATTTATCAGCTATCTCCCTGCTTGCGTAGGAAGCATCATTGCTGTTAGCTGAGGTTGGGTGCTAGGGATGGTGTGCTGCTGGTACCATCAGCTGATCAGTTTGGGGGAATATGTCGCTTTTCCTTCGATGAAATAATGTCTCAACTGATGACAACTTTCGCCAAATCCTCGCGACAGTGTGTGCATGAAAAATTTTCCACAAGTTGTAAAAATATTCAGAAGTGCATTATATAACCATATTCCTCCTTTAATCACTTTTGATCCATTTTTTACTAATAAAGATTTGAAATGACAGGAATAGTTCATCTTTTTCCCTGCAGAGCCAGTTGGCATAGAAATGAACTCTCTGCAACCTATGAAAGAGAGAAGAGTTTACTTTTTAAGCTGTTTTCTGTGTCTACTTGTATTTCATGTTGTCAAACACCAGATGCTTAAAAAGTCTGTAACACAGCAGGCTGTGACCTACTGCTCTTTCACATTCAAATGAATAAAGTAGCTCATGCTGTAGACCTTTAGAGAGGGAAGAGATTATACTTTTTTGACACAGAAGGGGATTTATTATGATAGAAATTAATCTCTGCAGACATTACTTTAGGGCTCTATTCTAACCCTGAAAGTTGGGACACACTTTTACAGTATTGTACTATTAGACTAAATCCAAAACTTAAGTCAGCACTTCGTCTTCACCCAGGATTAATGTTTCAGTCCAGTCCCAGAGTGGTATCTGAACAAGAATTCTCTGCTTAGAATAATCTGATGTTCTTTTCATAATACCATCTCAGGTTTTCAAAACTCAGCTGGTGCATCCTCTCGGATTACAAGACTGGAAAAAGTTAAATTTAAAGAAATGTTTACATCTAGTTTACATGAGTATGTTACAGTTGTTCTCCACAACTACAAGATACAGCTTGTTTAAGTGCATACAGTCTCTTGATCCCAGAGGCTTTCAGAAGAAGCAGCAACTACCTCAATTTTCATGAGACGTGTGATAAAATCATGAGTTGTTTATTCTGAGATTTATGTTCTCCTGTAAGTTTTCCCATCCAATTCATATGCGGACATTTAGAGTTGATGATATCAGTTTATTCATTTTCTGAAACCATTTCAATAGTCTGCCATGAATATTCTAGTTAGAAAGTTAGCTGAAGCTTTTACCTGCATAGTAAGCAGATCAGCCTAGAAAACAAGCAGAGGAGGTAGATGAGCTATTGGTATCTAGAAACTTTAACTTCTCTTTCAGATAATAAGGGATACAAGTTAATTATTCAACTGTCTTTTTACCTTAGGAAAAACAAATTAGCTGCCTCACCATTGAATCCGAAAAAACAGCTTACTAATTTCCTAAAAGAACTGCAGAGCTCATCTCTTTTCATGTTCACATTTTGCATCTCTGCACAGGTGTGTCTTCAATATGATTTATGGTTCTGCTTCTCAGTAGTGGTTCAGCTGTGGAGAAATAGGTTTGAACTTGGACACTGTACAGATGATTCTGTAAATCAGAAAACTATTAAAGCTCTTTTTCTGAAAATTGATTTTAACGTGAAACTGCTACTGGTAGCAAGTACTTTCTCAGTCTTCTTCTGAAGTTGCTCTTCTGGGCTTCAGAACTGAGGCTCATTTTTACTATCCGTAGACCAAATTTCTATTGACTGGTTATTTTCTGGGCTGTTTATTCTCTGGAGATTTCTTCTTTGTAACAAGTTTTATTCTCATGAAAGGGAATAGCTGTTCATTTTATTTCTTCAGAGAGAGCTTTTAAAATAAGCCATATTTCATGTAGCAATATAGGAAATGGAATAAAAATATAGCTGCTGTTCTAGGTAGGAATGATGGTCCACCTCTTCCCATCAATGGCGAAACCAAATGCTTGAGCTGCAAAACACCCATTATATAGCGTATCAGTAAAGAGTGTTGTACCTCCCTAACAACTTGCGTGGCTAGCACCCTGAACTTGTATGTCATTACGTTTGCAACTGTTTACCTGCAGATTTCATCATGCCTTTTGTTTCAGTGGGTGTCAGCACCTCCTTGGACTCCTACAGTGTCAGTATGTTTATCTCAGTATCAGCTTCTGTACATTTCACTACATCAATATGCAATGCATACCAAATGTGTTCATATTTATATTTAATGCACATTATATAAAAGAATAAATAGGGTTGAATTTTTCCATGCACACTTTCTATTTCACGGAATATGCTCTATTCTTAAATTATAGAAGAAAATGTGCCCAAACACCCAAATCATCTTCTTTCTGTCCCTTCTTTCCTTCCAGTTTTGAAATCTTGTATATCCACGTGATTTTTTGAAGACATGTTTCTTTCTTTGTCATCATTTCATTGTTACTGTAAGATGTTTCTTACAGTAACACTTCTGCCAGAAATCGTAACAGTTATCATTCTAGGTATTATAAAATAGTTGAGGGAAATTGTGTTCATTTCAGGCTAATGATTTTGTGCATTGGGACTGAAATGCTTCTCCCATACCTAATTCAGGATACTGTACCTTAGCTTTTGGGAGGTATTCCTATCCCAGGAGCTATGATGTTAAAGAGTAAATAGTTTTAAGTTGGAGTAAATAATTCTTTTCCTTTTTTCATTGAGAAACGTTGGTGAACTGCAAATTGATTTGCATATAGTAATGGTAGCTGGCTGGTCTACGTGCTTTTACAACAGAGAGTGCTTTATGAAGTAGTGCAGGCAGGTGGTTGTGGATGGTACTCTTCTGTTTGCACAGTGCATCTTCTTTAGCCTTCATATCACAAAAATTGTTTTCATAAACTCTGTGAATTTCTGTTCTTGGCAAGGATTGATGGGCTAACTGTTACCATCACGGTGTGCTGCATTATTTATACACAGCAGCTGAGTTCCTTTTTTCAGGTTGTCCTTTGCTGTCAAGCAAAGTCTTGCACTCTTCAGTCAAGAATCACATAACATTTTGGGGGTTTTATAGGATCAAAAACTTGCTATATAAAAGTGTAAAGTATGACAAAGAGCCGATTTACAGTTTTTGCCCACCTCCCCACCATTACCTGCTTGTGGAAAGAAGCAATAGTTGTACATTCAGTATTTTGTTGAAGAGGGTATGGCTTAAGAGTGATTATGTGAAGCTATGTCACGGAGCATGATGGACTTACAGAACAGTTCCTCTCCAAGTGCTTTTAATAAAAGAGATCCAGGTTCACTGATTGAGTTATTCACTATGGACAAAAGCTGTCATAGTCTTTAAAAAAAGCCTAATTGTTACTAGAGAGCAAATATCTCACCATTTTATTTGAGTTTTTCTATTTTTTTTTTTCTGAGTTTGGAGAAATAGGAGGGTTCTTAATTAAAATTCTAATTTTGAGTAGGTATGGATCTCCACTTTAATTTTATTCTTTTTGTCTTGCTTTTTTAATTCTTAACCAACCATGTTTTCCAGAGAGAGGATGGACAATTCACTCAAGGGCTTCTTTGACTTAAGATTGTTCTGAAGAAATTGAAGATGTGAGGAAAAATAAAAATAAAAAAATCCCCCTCTGATCATGTAAATGTTTTCTCTGCTCCTCAATACAGTGTGGTCTAAGATAATGTGGGTTACATTTCCATGCATGATGTTGTGCAAAAAGGAGGAAATACATATGTGTATATACATATATATTTTATATCTATAAATTAGCTACATATATAACATCACTTCAAAGCAAGGGTCCCCTAAAAGAGGTAGATGCAAAGTGGACGAGTTCTGGCAATCTGGGGGGGGAGCATGTGAGCGTATCCTTTGCTGATTCTGTTTCGCAGATCCTTGCACCAAACCTCAGTAGCTTGATGCAATGAGATTTTACTCTCTGAGATTTTCCCGAGGATGAAGTAAAGGCAGCAATAGTTGTAGTACATATTTTATATACAGTCTTGAGACATACTTTAATGCTTGAGTAGCCACGTAATGAAAAGTGCAGCATTAGTCAGACATAGTAAAGAAAAACATAAATTACTGTTTTTATTTGACACTTGCATTCTTACTGGACCCCTTTCAGAATATTTTAATAAAGTACAATTTTAATTGTCTTTTGGTGTTTTTTTAAATAATGGAGTTCCTCTTAGAGTATTTGTTTAATTTACAGAAATTTGTCAAATTGCACAGTCTGTTGCACAAAGAGCATATTACCTATCACTGTGGAAAGTTAGCAGCACAGAGCACAGTTCTGTTAGAGTTACTGTATAGGCTATAGTTCTTTCTTTGGGTTTATTTTACTCTTCCATTCACCATGACTCTAAGATTAAATTCTAAAACTACTGTTGTATTAAAAGTTTTGTCACATGGAACATAGTATTTTAATGGTAACAAATCCCTTAATCAGTTGTGTTAAGACAAAGTGCACCCATATAAGCTTTTCTTATTAAGAACTGCGCCTTTAAAATCAAATTCTGTTCATCAAACTCAGTAGAATGTATAACAAATTAGATTTCAATATTTCAACATGAATGGCCTCTCAAGAAGCACAAAATGTAAATTGAGGGGAATATTCTTGATTCAGAGGTGATATTTATTTTGTTCTGCACAATTTCACAGACATTAAGTCATAAATAAGGATGCTAACATTTTAAGTGAGTTTTACTAATTTAAGTATGCAAATTTGCACAGCCTGGTATCTCGTCTTCAAGAGAATTATTGCTCACTTGTATCTGTGCATTTGCTTATTTCTCTGACTGCATTGTATTTGACATCACACTATGGTATTATTTTAACCATTGTTGTTCAAAGTATAGATTTTCCCTCTTGAGCCTTCTTCAGCACTACGTGAATGAGACAGGCTAGGTAATTTTTTTTGTTGGAGCTTTTTGTCTTTTGGGGGGGGGTACTAATTTTATTTCTGTGACGTGATATAATGACAATTAAAAATTTACACCAGTGACTGACAATAGAATTTGGGCCAAGGTGGTGGGTCAAAAGAGCACTTAGTGCCGTTGTTTCCTGAACATGGAAAAAAATGACTGTTGTTAGAGGACAGCATCTGCTTTATTAGTCTCAAACTGTAGGTTGGGTCATTTTACTTGAGACTGAAAAAGCCAACATGAATTTTCAGACAAATGAAAACACAGATAAGTATGCACACTTTGGGCATAGCAGGAGATTTCAGTTTCTGGAAATACAATGGAAAACTGGGCATGCGTTCTGCTTACAGATGGAAGCAGTAAACTTACTAAAACTTAAAAATGGAAACAGTATTTTGTCCTTCTACCTTTCTTTTTCTTACTTGTATTTCATAATTGAAAGCAGAACACTGAATCAGGAAACACATAGTAAAAGCGTCCCCTCTTATTTTAATCAGAATATCCATATGGATTTGCAAAATAAGCGTTCCTGCTCCAGATGCTATTTAATTTATTAATTTAATTAAACATATGGGAATACAGTTGTCAGAGCATTCAGTCAATAGTAGTTGTTCTTTCACAACCAAATGCCTGAGCCCCATGAAGTAAAAAACAAGCATCCTTTGCTACCCCAATAACGCAACAAGCACTGAAAATGAGAAGTCTTGACTTATTTAGATTCAGTTAGGAAGACAGATAATGTCTAGTCATTAGACAGATAATATTTTATGTCATTGACTCTTTTCAAATAGCTCTACTCGTCCGTCAGCTGGACAATCTTCAAGACAAAATTATTAATACCAAGTGTGTAGACACATGACAATTTTCTGTGTCTTGAAGGCAGCTTAAAGCTGACAGATTAAAATGAAAAAAAAATTAAAAATAACTCAGCAAACTAACCCACAACTAGAGTTTTTTGCAACTGATGCAGAGAATTCATAAAGGCGGTTTTGTACATCAGTTAAATTTCTTAAGGGATTGTTAGATTGGAATTCTCACACCAAGCACTAATCTGAAGTCTATGTGCCAGAAAGGCGCTGAAAACATTTTGAGTTCCTGTACCACCACTGTAGTCCAAAACGTATTACAGTGTCAACACTACTGACATAAACAAGTGGATTTCTATAGCTCTTTACAATTACATGGCAAAAGACTGTCAACTTTTCAATTTTAAAAAGCATGCAAAATAATGTACTTACTTTTTAATAATTATCTATCTGCAGATGGTGCTTTAAGTTGCATTTGCAAAAATTTTGCAAAACAAAACTGTACTGCAGTTATTATTGGTGTTTCTGAAAACAGTGCTGAGCAACAGAGAGCACAGATCTGTCTTATAAGATGAAGCTTGAGATAAACAAAAATGCATCTAAATATATATTTAATTGTCTGAGAAAAAATTCTAAGTTGAAGCTGACCAAAGCCTAGGGCATTCTTTAGGATTGTTTCCAGTTATCCCATTGGGGACAGGATGCAATCCTGTATTTCGATATATTTGTAGAACTGTGATAGGGTGGGATTAAGGGTGTTAAAACCGAGGAATTACAAGAGTTGAACAGACACTCTGTTCTCTCTTTTACATCTCCTTCTGAAGGCCATTTCAAATAATATTAGACAGGAAATCACAATAATGTGTTGTACACTGGTAATACTGGAGACGTTCAAGTTCTGAGCATACGAAGCAGCCCTGTGGTGCATCTTTCAGAGTTTACGTCTTTCTGCTGTTGATCACCTTGACGCTAATTGACTGAATAGGGTGTCTTCACTGAAGAGCAATTGAAGGATAAGCAAAATCTGCTTGTGTAGCATTATTTAGGCAGGCTGAAGTTACTCACTGTGCCAGTACTTGCCCTGTCGCCGAGAGAGTTTTTAAGCATAGCTGGTTCACAGCATAGTTTTGAAGAGAAGCATAGCTTTGTTTCCAACTGATTTGTTCTGATTCTGCAATCAAAATGAATTATGGGAGAACTTGACAAACTTCCTTGGGACACGGAGGGGACTGTCGAGGAGCACTGAGGGACTGTGGCTGCTCAAGTCCTTTAGCCTCCATCCCTGCCATGGAGTTGGTGGGTCATAAGTCATAGTGAAAGTGTCCCTGGGGGCACAGTGTGAACATACAGCAGCTCCTGTCATAGGGCTCCACATCAAAAATCATTGATCGGGTGTAAACTTTCCGTTAGAATTAAATTGCTCAAAACACTTTAATGGCTTTAGTCTGTACTGTCAGACTTTATCCTGGGATCACATATAATTGGTCTTCGTGTGACTGACATAAAGCCAACATAGAAGCACACTGCTGGCCTGAATACCATGCTGCGTGTTTAGCAGAAATACATCTGCGTGCCAATGCCTGATCTGGACCAAATCTGTGCCATTGAGTGACTTAAGGGTGCGTAAGCCTCGAGCACATGATGATGTAAGCACAGCCACAGTTCTTTGCTTACGAACCAGGTGATAAGCCAATAGCCTGAATAGAAACCACTATCTAGCTTTATGTTGAAGGGAACCTGGAGAGGTGAAATCCTGGCTAAATTCCTCTCCAAGTATATATCGTGAATGACTTCAAATGAGACAAAGCAAAAAATTATCTTTTGTTAAAGTTTATTATCTTTTGTTAAATTTTATTCTCTTTTGCAAGTGAATAGCTGTCAGTGCCTCTAAGAGGATCACATTTTATGGAGTAGAAGACTAGGGGAAGATGATTACACAAAGGTGTGCTGTTAAATAAATATAAAATGGAATTAGCCAAAAGGTATTCCAAGGACATAGAGGTTGTCATTCCTTTCTGTTCTTGATTATCAGCAATCTGCCATACTTATAGCTTGTGCATAACTTTTGGAGAGTTTTAGACAAGAATCTTTTTTTTCCTTTAACCCACAGGGGATTTGTGTGACTCCAACCCATGCAAAAATGGTGGCATCTGTCTGTCGGGGCTGAATGATGACTTCTACTCATGCGAGTGTCCTGAAGGTTTCACAGACCCCAATTGCTCTAGTGTTGTGGAGGTTGGTAAGTGCAAACTTTAAATGCTGGAATAGTTGTTTGAGTATCTTGTTAGCCTGTGGCTGGCCAACCAGTGATCGTGTCCGTGGCATTTTGTATAGTGCTGTGGCCATGGCATTATTCATTGTTGGTTTCTTAACCTTATCTCTGTATCATAGATGTGTATATCATAATTAACAGACAGTTAAAACAGTATCTGACAAGTGTATATGCAGAACATAATCACTCAGAAAAGTTCAGTGCTCTACTTCACAAAGAGAAAAGATCACAGTTGTGACTTAAAGTGACCAACATTTCTCAAAGATCAATGTAATTACATATTTCCATATATCCTTCTGCTGATCAATAGCTATTGAACAAGACCTGCTACAAAAGGTTAAATGGATTAAGGCTGATCAATGACCATTGAAAGCTTGGTTTCTGATAGTTTTATGCCTAGGTCCAGACTAAGGAGTAATTACTTCAACAAGTGAAGTTACAGAAACAGTATAGTAGAAACCAGAATAATAAATAGTGGTCACTTGTTTGAATTTCAAAACAATTATCCTGCTGCAGGTTGGAATTAATCATTATATGAGTGCATAGAGTGCAAGTCAAATGTACTGACATTTTTTGATATGCATTTGACTCAGAGTAAACGTAAATATGAATGGCAGCTCCAAAACATCTGGCAGGTCAGGCCTCCATCTTAAGAAAACTTAAGGAGAAAATCAAAGTGCAAGGGAAAAGATGGTAGACAGGTCATTGTGTCACAGGCCATCCCATCATTTTCGATGAAGCAGAAGAGCTGCAAATTGACCAAGCTCTCATATTATCCCAAAGAAGTTATAAAAGTACGTATGGTAGAGTAAAACAATAAATAGACACTACTGTTTAAATAGGTACGTGTTCTACCTATCTCTTCCATGGAGCTGTGGGAGTTAGGATAGGAAGGTAAAAGATACAGAAAAGCACTGACTTACAGAAGAGATGGCAGTGTCTCTTATTTTGTTCGTATTAAGAAAATATGCAAAAGTGGAGGTTCTGTGACAGTACCTTTTATCTGAAGGCTTTGCATGCCCTGACTGCATTTCTTCTGCTGACAAAGTATTTGAAAGCAGCACGACCCTTCAAGTACTTCATATTGTACATCCGTGTCTGTGATTCATCAGTCTGGGTTACACTAACATGCTTCAGTCTGTGACAGCTGAGCAGCGCTTACACGTTTTGCTTCTGCCAGCTGTACTGTTGGGCACCAACCTCGGGCAAAAAGGCAACGCCAACAGCCTTGCTTCTGCAAGTGTCATGTTGAAACTGTCGCAGCGAGGCTCAGCACCTCTCTAACACGGCAACCGTCCTAAATCTGTGTGGTTTTCATTTTTTAATAAATAAATAAAGGCTACACAGGCACAACCTGAATACACTGTTCTGGGGATTAAGTACATCCCTCTCTACCATGAGATAAGGCGATCAGAACTTAGTCCAGGAACCCAGGGTTGGTTTGGTTTTGGTTTTGTTTTCTGTTTTTCTTTTCTGAAAATGATGCTACTGTTGTTCTGGGAGTGTATTCTAAGTCTCCACAATGCAATTCGAAGGGAATTTGGATTGAATTTGATTTCCCTGAAGATAAGTTTTCTGCAGACAAATGAACTAATTCCTGTGACAGAATGACCAACTTTGGTCAGACACCAGCTGCATTTTTTTCTGATTGTAAAATGTCATAGTAGCTGGTTATTACCTAGCATTTGAGTTGCACAAGAAACGGCTTGTTTCCTTGGTGCAGCCACACAAGAAGCCAGAAGACACTGCCTCAAAATCCTGTTTTCCATCCCTGCCATTTTTATGCATTCTTGAAGCGTCTGAATTTATCCAACAGCTATATATCATGTACCCTAAAATGGCCTTAACATGGGTTTACTGCAGGAAACTTTTCCATTTATCATGTGCTTGGTTGGCAGAAAATTGTGTTGTGCATAACTGGGAGGATGCTGATCATCTGAGATAAAAGCATATTATGATATTTGCCACTGTAATTTACAACTAAATATTAACAGGGCTTTAAAAATACACATATACTTCACTAAATTCTTCAAACACCTCAACAAAATCTCCGTTTGGTAAACAGAGTAAAGCATAAGCAGATAGAGAGCTTGAGAATATGTGATAATCATAGCACTTATGCAGGCAGAATATTACATTTTTAGTTTGCAATCCAGAGGGTGTATCTACTGGACAACATTGGTTAAGTAAAGGACTTCTTAATATTGCTATATTACCTAAAATCCAGAGTGTCAATTTAGTTTGTGTTTGTCCTGTATGATTATGCTACATGTATGGATTCAGAGACTAGTCATTACTTTTTGAAAACTTCAAAAATAGTTTTTAAAATAATCTTTTACTTTTCAGTAAAGGCTGTCTGAGGCTTACTCAGCATTATATTCCCCTACATAGTCTCATAAACCACTGAAAAAAATGGTATTTCAAGATAATATTTTGATTTTCTTATGAAAATGATGACGAATAGTGTAAACTGTTAGTCAGTTAGACTCCATTAATTCAAACGCTGGAGTGTTTCAAGTAAAATAATCAGTTGAAAGGTGGGTCTGTGAGGAGTCCAGGAGCGCAAGACCCCGTGTGATCACTTTTACCAAGAGTGTTTATTAGCAGTTGTAAGATTGGAGAAGGAATGCTAACAAAGGTTACTTGTCATTGGCTTTTTAATAAGGTATTGCCCAAAAGCTATTTCGCTTAATCCTTAGTATCTCAAAAAAGTTTCTTGACAATTTCCTGTGTAGTTGAAAACACTAAGTTGGTGGAAGATTAGGCATTTAGGAGGTCAGGAGGCACTGAGTAAGAAGAAAAGAGGAGGATGAGGGAAAAAACCAACACAGGGAGGAGCCTATGTTGGTCTGTCTGCCCTCGAAAGGGCTGTACAGCAAATTTTAAAAGCAGTTGAGTGTTCTGTGCGGCCCTCTTATTAGATACTCCACTATTAGACTTTATTCAGTCCTGGCGACAGAGTACTATTGATCTCTGGACGCTACCTGGAAAGTCATAAATTTTCAACTAACATACCTCAGACAGTAGGATTTCACAGTAAAAGGTAACAGGGATTTTACTTAATCACACATTAAAGTGGGTAAATGAAAAACAATGCCATACAGATAGGAGGTTTTAAATTCAAGGAAAGGGAAGAAGATAAATGCATAAAAGTACATAAAGATAGGAAGATTAAATATTTAGGCAGAAGTCTTACCTAAGTTGGTCAACGAAGATTCAAGACAGTTTGGGAGCTGCATGAATAGTTCAAGGACTTAAGAATGTAACTCCTGTTATTATCTTAATAAAACTAACATGTAAAATAACCCAACATGATCATAGCACCTTATTTCAGTCTAAGAAGATTCATTATTGCTGTTTTTTTCTAAATTTACCCATGGAAAATCCTGACTCCTCTGACATAACTCTCCACTATTTTCTGATCCTGTAACTTCAAGTGTATCTAAAACAAAATTTTTATAAAATGTTTGTAATAGTAATTTATATATTTTAAATTACTAATCCTATTCTGATCCTACCTTATTTCTTACATTTCCTTATACAAAATACTATACATAGTCATGCTAAAAGAGTTGAGATTAGATGATAGATGTATAATATCACCCTGTTTGTGCAGCCAGGTCATTTCAATGCTAAATATCTGATAAACTAGCAGAGAATAAGATAGAGGGAAGCAGGAAAAAGTACATCGTGGTTCTTTTCAGTACTGCACATGCTCCAGTGAGGTAGAAAAGGATTTAGCTAAACAGGTAAGAGTAAAAGGTAATTATATCAAGCTTCCCAAATAGCAGGATGTTTTCCAAAGTTAATAAGGACGCTATGGCCTGAGGTAGCTCTTTAGAAGACTCCTGTCTATATCTTTGGAAACATGAATTTTAACCTGGCTTGAGAAAGATTCACATGTAATTAACATTGGCATTGAAATGCATTACAGACAATGAGTTGTCAGACTTTACATCGTTTAAGTAACTCACAAGTAATTCTCAGAAGCCATGTAAATTACCGAAATACCATGAACTACAACTGTTACATACAATTAATAGAAGTCTTTAATACATACTGTTCAGGAAAACTATTAATGTGCATCCTCATCAATATGGGTAGTTGGTGAAAGAAAAGTAGCTTAGTCATGGACAGTGCATGAGGGGAGCAATGACAGTGTGGCTATATGCATTGAAATAATACTGGGGGAAATTTATTTTGACATAAAAATTATTCCTGTTTTGTTTGGTGTGTGCATAGGGGAAAACAGGGACAGAAATACATGGCTGAAGATAAAAGTTAAAGAAAGAGCAGCTTAGTATGCCATAAGGCTATCACAGTATGTACCATGAGTGACCATGTTGTTCACATTTGAAAAATGAGCAACTTCAGTTTTGATCTTCCAAATCTGAAATTCAATAGCTGTCTGAGAGGATAAACTGGCGAACGTGTTTAGTTTATGTAAGTGGAAAAATAAATGATGTACAATGACAGGGAGAGTAGAGGAGCCACGAGCACATTAGGGAAGAGCTGGGAACACTCTCCAAAGCTGCATTAAAATAGGCTCTCGGTACCCTTTTGGAAAGTGTCTTTACCTTTTGCATCAGCTCTCAGTACTCACTGATAGGAACTCAGTATTGAAAAACATGGTAAAAATATCCATGTGCATATTAGAAAGGTGGAAAGGCAAGTTAATGATCTTATACACATAATACAGGAAGCTTGGGTCTAAGTGCAGCATGGTGGCTGAGAGAAGGGAGGACAGCTGAAAAAAAAAAAAGATGCCAGTTTTGCATTACATCTTTATTCTGCCAAGTGATTAAGAAGTGATTGTGGCGTTCCTTGTTTATCACATTGCAGTGTTTTCCATATCGGTTTAGTCTTTCCAGTATCCAAGGGAAACTATTTCTTTGATAGCTACCGTCTCTGAGCCTGGGACACAGGAATCAAAGGGGTTCTTCCCTTTTCGTGCAGTTAAATAAAAATTCAGTAAGATGGGTTAGACCCAGAGTGCTATGATTTGTTGGCTTTGTGGCTTTTTTTGCAGAACCTGAGTCTCTACCTTTGCTGTCCTGACTTCTGCACTGACAGGACAAGAGCTTGTCAATCTGTCAGTGTTTTCCAGTCAGTGTTAGAGATGCTTTTTAATGCCGTGAGTGGAAATGACTGAATGATTACAAAGATGTTTTAATAGTCCTACAATATGTGAGTTTTTAAGGAGGATTGTTTGCACCACACATTGAATATATGTACTAATGGATTGTCTCTCTAAGGTAGAAACAATGAAATGAATCCATTCTTACAAAAGAATTCCAATGGCTTAGTGTCATGTGTATCTAGTATGCAATTGATATGAATGTAGCTGCCTTAGCTCTAAATTAGGTAGCCTGAAATAGTGCAAATTAAAACATTGGTGATCACCAAATCAGAGTAGTTGAGGATGAGAGGCACTTATAGAGGTCTCTAGTCCAACCCCACATACAGGGAGGATCAGGGGTGCAGGTTTCTCAGGGCCATGTCCAGTTGGGTTTTGAATATTGCCAAGGATGGAGACTTCTCATGGCAATCTGTGCCGGTGTTTGATCACGGGCACAGTGAAAAAACAAACAAACAAACAAAAACAAACCCAAAAAGCCCAAATATGTTTAAGTGGAATTTTGTGAATTTTAGTTTCTTGTCCTGTCACTGTGTACCACTGAGAAGACCCTGGCTCTGTTGTCTTTATTTCTATGAGACTTCTCTTCTCCAGGCTTAACAGTCCCAGTTCTCTTAGGTGCTCCTCATATGTCAGGTGCTCCAATTTTTTAACGATTTTATGGAAATAGTCAAGTCCCTTAGCTGCTGGCAGTTCTCTCCGCAGTACAATACAGTACTCAGTGCAGATTGCCCAGATGCTGGGAAATAGAGTGTGGACTCCAGATTTCAGCATCTGCTGTCTCTGCTGTATGTGTAGTGTCACCTAAATTGACTATATTTATTGCTATCGTGACAGAATCTACCTAAGTGACTTATTCACCGTGTTTCTTATTGCCAAAGGGAGATCTTACTATATGGTTGTGAATTCTTCTTCAGTAAAGTGTCATGCTTTGCTCTTGATACTGATTTATTATTTGGAAAAATTGCAAAGAAAAGACGTGTTTGTTTATATTTTTGTTATTGAAAATTGTTTCAATGGTTCTGTTGGTATAAAAATGAAACAGCAGAATGGTGAGTTGGGCCCGTGTTTATTTAAATGTAGGCAGAATAATCAGGTTTCATGGTTGAAGGTTAGTCTCTTCTGGGAAGAGAGTGAGATAGAGTCGGGGCGGGGAGTTAGAAAACAAGTTCTTCCCTGCTGGGCTTTATCTGTGATACCTGTTTGGATTCTGTGCTGATTTCTTTCCTTGTGGGCAAAGAGGGAAAGTGCTAGTTTTCTTGAGCAACACCTTACTGCTGCAGAGTTCTTAATAATGTCCAGGTTTCCACATCTGAGCAATGAAAGAAGTTGTTAAGTAGAGCCCTATCAGCGTGGCACCTGATTAAAATGAAGCTGATTTTGTGTGAATCTGATTTTTGTTTGTTAGGTTTTAGTGGGAGATATCCCCAAGGTATTTGCTAAACTATTTGAGGTGGATTCTTGTATTGCTTACCTTACAATTAGAATTTGCAGTATGAGTATGGACTACTAAATTTCCTCTTAGCAAGGCTGTAGCAGTTACACGTTTAGTATGTTGAGGGCATTTCTCAGTGTTCTGTTCTGAAGTCTATAACCTGTAGTTTCACATCTCTGTTATAGCAGTGTTTTACATGGAATTCACTATAAAACAGATTTTTAAACAGGAACTGTCACATCATCAGGGCACTTGGCTCATTAGGAGGTGTTCTGAAAGGTTATGGAATTCTGTTGAAAGGCAATCAATAGATATTAATAAAAATAATTTGACAAATTAAGTCTTAATTTTTAGTTTCTGGGTAGCCTGAAGAGTGCATACTGCACAGAAATCTAAATTAAGTAGACTAAATGCATGTAAGCAGAATTGCCCTTCTACTGCACCCTCTCGATCCCTGTTCGCATGCCCTGGTCGCAGCGCTCCCGAGGGACGTTTAATCTCCAGCAGTTGCTCTTGGCAATGCCCAAGCCACATCAGGCTCTTGCGAGAGCTGCCGGCTCCTGGCGGGGCTCTCTGCTCTTCCTTGGGTTGCCAGGAACGCCCCTGCACACCTCAGCCAGAGAACTTACCGTTGCTGCGTGCCTCGCCGACTGAGTGCTGCTTTCAGTTTCGCCATGCCGAAAAAAAACACGTTTAGAAATATTGCATCAGCATTGGTAAATTGGGCAAGTAATCCTTGAAACACTTCTCCCGCGAGTGATACACTACCATATTCATTTAGTCTGGAGCTTATTAAAAGAACCTATGTATTTGAGTACTGAAGCTGAAATTCATTGGGATAGTATCACAGAATCACAGAACAGCTGAGGTTGGCAGGGACCTCTGGACATCAGCTAGTCTTCATCCCCTACACAAGCATGTAGGTCAACCAGACCATGTCCAGTTGGGTTTTGTCTCCATATGAGAGGTTGTGATGGAGACTCCACAACCTCTCTGGGCAACCTGTTCGTGTTTGACCACGCTCACAGTAAAAAAAAGTGTTTTCTTGTGTTCAGGTGGAATTTTCTATGTTTTAAGTTGTGTCCATTGTCTCTTGTCACTGGATACCACTGAAGAGTCTGGCTCCATCTTCTTTACACCCTCCCATCAGGTATTTTTATACATGTGAGTAAGATCCTCCTGAGGCTTCTCTTCTCCAGACTGAGCAGTCCCAGCTTGCCCAGCCTCTCCTTCTATGAAAGATGCTCCAGTCCCTTCTGCATCTTAGTGGCCCTCTGCTGGGTTTGCTCCAGTATGTCCATGTCTCTCTTGTACTGCAGAGCCTAGAAATGGACACAGTACTGCAGAAGTGTCTCACCAGTGCTGAGCAGAGGGAAGGATCACCTCCCTTGACTGGCTGGCAATGCTCTGCCTAATGCAGCCAAGGATGCTGTTGGCAATTGGAAAAAGGTGGTTAATACATTCTTGGGTTTAATTAGAATGTATCTTCTGTAAAGCATTTTGAAGTATATTACTAATCTCAAAAGTCTACTCTGTACCATTGATCCCGAGATGACCATCCACAATGTTTGTAGGTAGTGGAAAGTTTAGTACCTTTGTGAAAAATATCCTGTCAAATAAACCCTGTCCTGAAAATCATATCACACTTCCTTTTTACAAATTTGTAAGTACAAACTGGCAAGGAATGAGTAGTTGTAGTCACACAGTACAGCATTTGACAAAAGAGCAGTGGAACATACTGAGGGAGATTTTATGCATTTTAGTCTAATTAAAAACACAAACGAAAAACATCCAGACTCCTGATGCCAGAGCTACTGCTTAAGATGAGATCTTGCAATGATAAATAAGGTTTGTGAGCATGGGTTAGTCTGCAAAACACATCCCCAGCCCCTGTTTTCAGTTGGAGGGATGAAGCTCTCAGTAGTACATCATGTTTTGATTAAAAGCTCCAACACTGATGCCAAGCCTTGCATATGAAAATGTTCAGAAAAGCATGCATGTAGGTCATGGAGAACTGTCACAAAACGGTGACGTGTGGACTCTCAACCCAGGTGCTATTTAGTTGGAAATTCCAAGTATATAGAGTCTACTAAAGGCGTGGTGCTCCAGAAACAAGACTTGGCATGCTGCAGATCAGACCTGCCCAGGCTGTGTGTGCTGGAAGGGAGGCATCTCCTATGAGCCAGGTCCATTTCCCCCGGGTTCCTGTTTGCAGCTGACCAGGATTTTTGCCCTACTTTAAGGGGTGAAGAAGAGACAGAAGAAGGAACAGAAAAAAATAACGGTGGTTTCCCTAGTGATGTGATGTATCTGTGGCATGATGTGTTTTAAACTGGCTTCAAACAAGTTTAAACAAGGTAGAATAAGCCAATTATTTTTTGTCAGATCTGCCAGTAAAAGAAGGAGCATATAAAAGTCTGTGGAAAGCTTATGTTAACAGCCAAAGGAAATTGCCTTTTGGATAGGTACTCTAACGTTCTCTGGAAAAAGAAGCCAGCAAATAATTCAGCCACTTCGAAAGAAAGAGGTCTTGGTGGGCAACAGCTGCAGCAGATTAAAACAGCTGAATCCAGTACATGACACGTTGAGATCTAATGGAATGAATATTCCGGTACACAACTATGCACATTTCACATCCATTAGTACCTCTGAAGTAGTCCAGGTGCTTGTGAGACTTGCTGACGTTGCTGCTAGGCTGTTTGCAGTGAAGTTCCATATTATGTTGACTTTGTTGTTCAGTGCTGTTTATTTTTGGCTGGTGAGGAAAGATCTGGAGATCTGTAATTTCTATGAGGCCATGCAAGCACTGGTTAGAACAAAGTGGTGTTTTCTGCAGAGTCTCATGTTGTGCTTGTCAGATGCTCATCAGCTGCAGCACAGGCTTGGCCCTGTCCTGGACTCCTTGGTTCTACGTAAGCTCGAAGACCTAAGTGTTTACACTAGGTCTCTCACCGCCCTTCTTTTTCTTTTTCGTATTTGTGTGTTTAAAAACATGTAAAACTTACATGTTTTATTTTTTAAGTTACGAATAGATTGTTAGTGCCCTTAAGAGAGTTCCTTGTATTAGATCATTTTTGTATGTATGCCATTATCTTTGCCAAATACTAAATCAGAGATCTGTATGTTCTTGTCTGACTCTTAAGAAATGAACAATTGCAGAACTTTTTATACTTTTAAAATACACCACTCATTAAGAATTATCAATAAAGCTCAGGGATTAATTACTCTTCTGTTTTGCTAGAAATGGGGTGGTAGCTTTATAGATTCACTTTCGTGTTCCTTTAGTTTCTTGGCTAAGTAGTTTTGATGTTATTGAAGAGATCAGACGACCTAATTTCTCATAAAATTTAGACTTAAGAAATAAATGTTCTTAAAGTACCGCTCCTGTTTGTGTTCCCATTTTATGTAATATAGTGTGCTCCTGGATTTTTATGGAAGGATATGACTCAACAGCATGGAAACAGCTTACTAAAATAAAAATGCCAGAAGGAAGCTGATTCTTTAGTTGAAAAGGCAAATTGGTTTTTAATGAGATGATAATTCCGGCATCCTAGGAGATTCAGATTAGAAGATTTTAGACTTCTTAGGCAAAAATGATTAGGAAAACCTGGTGGTGTTCAGGTTAATGCAAGTTCTAAATGCAATGCAGTGTCAGAGTAAAAGAAACAAAAATTAAAAGCTAAATATTGAAACCCAGAGACAGATGGACATTACTGTTGTTTCTTTCTTTTCCCCTCTAAGTTATTTTCCAGATGTTTTTTGCAAAACTATTTATATAAAGAGCTCATTAAGCAGAGCAAAATTCATCATGATTTGAAATCACATTTGCTTACCTTTTCTTCTCCCCATGTATGTTTACTTATATTTAAAATAATGAATTAGGGAAATTTTTTTGGATGCTATAAAGAGATGCAGTAGTTCATAAACCCTTTTTCTTTTTTCCAGTAATAAATATTCTTATGCTCAGAATCAGAAGAATAAAAGTGCCCAAATGTTTCTCTGAATAAATTTAATCTTTCTGACTGGGAAAAGTTGCTATTAGTAGCTCAGAAATTTCTTTTCACTCTGTAACTCTGTGGGATCTGATGCCTTTGTATGCTCATTCCCTTTTTATTTAAAATCTCTGTTAAGTAATTTGGTTAAGGGTGCAAGGTCTTTGCTGTTCAGCACTCCATTCCAGATGCAAAATTCTCTTAAGTGTTTAAAAGAGTGTGGAATAATGTATCTACTCTACACTCTTACCATTTTTTCTGTGCAGTTCCAGAATAATAAATGAACTTGTTAAGATTTTAAACTCGAATATATACAGCTAGTATTGTCTTGAACAAATATACCTTGTTCTTAAGTATGTTAAAGACTGAGAACTTGGCAGAAGTCGGCACGACTCTGAATGTAGAAGAATTGTGCTGGTATACACCAGATGAGATTTTTATTTTACTTTTTTCAGCAAAGGAGTACCCACAGAATCCCATTTTACCTGGGTAAGGGGAAAACCTAAATGTTTTAGGTCTCAATTGGTTTGGTTTGTTGTGTTTTGTTTTTTTTTTTCCCCAAATATAGATGTAATTACAGGAACTTCCTGATAAGTTTATGGTTGAAAGTTTTTCCTATTACGCTACTGAATAAATGCAGGATTTATTGCAAGGAGTAAACAAAACAGAGGAATTATATCAGATAATGTAATAAAATGGGAATCAGAATTCGAAAGACCAAAGTTCATTATCGAACTTCTATGAAAATTATCAGTCAAAATAACAAAAGAAAAAAGTCCTTTCATTTCTCAGAGAAACACTTTTATTTGATAACCCTTCAGCGTAAGTTAGTGAGATGTTGGGGTAATTTGGATAATGAATGAACTGAAATGGTGCTGCTATATCCCAGCTCCAGCTGGCTTATAAAGAGCTATCTGAGGGGTGTCTCACCGTTCTCACCTCCTGTCAGGGTAAGGTCAGCTTTTTGTCTGGACTTGTTGCTATTTAGTCAGACCTGCCTGAGCTGCACCAACTCATGTCAGCTGTTAATAACCAGGCTGAAGAAACCCCACTGCTTCCTCTCCTCTTCCTTCGTTTACCTAGTAAATTATCTGGGGTGGTTGTTTTGGGGGTGAAAAGACACTATATGCCACGTGCTCATCTTTACGTGCACCCAGGGCTGCTGGATCTTGGCACACATGGGGAGAGGAGCAGCCACGCCGGTGTGGCACTGGGTGTTATTCAGGATGGGTTTTCACACTTCAACTATTTAATGGCAAGGCATCCTTTTTCTTTTCTTTCCAGTTTGGCCCCAGAATGGATAATGAGGACTTAAGTGAGATGCTGACTATATGAAGCATATGAATAATTTCATTTAGAGTTACTGGGAGTTTTTCATGTTGTATCACAGGTGTAGAGCTTTCTCAATTTGATGATGCTATAAAATAATTATTAATAATAATAATTCAGTCATATTTATGTTATAATATTAATGACCAAAATGATTAGGGCATGAGATTGTGTGCTAAATTACGGTTGCAGAATTGATATTTCATATGTATTACTTGAGCTGAACACCTGCTTGAGAATTGCCATTGCACCATAAGTCAGGAGAGTCAATATATTATTTCCTATGTTAAAAAAAAGTAATCAATTATATTAAAATTATTATTTTCAGCTGGTCCTCTCTGGCTATATCTATAATATTAGAATATTAATTTGAGGTACAAACTCTGCAGTCATCCATACTATCTTCATTTTGAATCATGCACTGGACTGATTCCATTATAAACCGGGCAATTCTGAAGCCTGGAAAAGCAAATGTGAGGGGCTGACTTGGACATGAACTTGACTTTTTGTCTCTGAAACTAGAAAGGGTGAGGTAGAATTCAAGCTACATGATTTGGTGAAGCCACACTTCAGCTTCCTTCGTATTTATGATGCTATTCAGCTTATGTGTCTCTTCATTCAATAATTGGTGCAAATATGCAGAGTTCCATGCTTCTGATCCATGCTTTCGATAAGTATCTAATTCAAATATGCATGAATGCATGCAAGGTTTTAATATTTTTTCAAGTGGATGGGTACAAGACATGCATATATAATCTACTTTGTTTATCTGTCCATATGCATAAAACTCTGATATCCTACACTTACTCCCTCCCCCTTTTCTAACAGACTAACAGGGGTGGTCAAAATAGCCTGGAATATTTAGGAGTGCCATATGAGCATTTTCTACATAGAGAACAGGATACAAATGCTCAGACTTCAAATCCTCATGGAGATGCTTCAAATATTGCATCTGAATTCATATACACCTCTTTCTTGCCCTCCCTCTCTACATCGGTGCATCCATACAAACATATAGTGTTGCAGAAAGATGTGTAACTGTCATCTGGATAATGCATTTGTTATTCCTTTTACCCACCAAGAAGAACACGGAAGGAAGTACGGGTTGCAGCTATTTATCCCGTGTAACATCCCTCACTCAGGAAGATGGTGTTGGGAGCAGTGCGCGTGCGTGTGGATTCAGAGCTGCTATTTCAGAGGGGAAAGTCCAAGACATCTGTAAATGCCAGAGTCCTTTCTCTAAATCCCAGCCAGTATGCTTTGTAGTTCCTGATGGCTTTGAACAGCAATAACAATTTGGCTTCAAATAGTTGACTATGTTTGTTTCAACCGGTCTTTCTAGCTGCAGGTGTAGGAAAAACTAGAGAGGAAAGAATAGCTGCTGCTGTGGTAACTGCCTTACAGTTAATTTTTATTCTAAACATACTTAACAGTTTTCGTGGAGTCTGGTGCCTTTTATGGTGTAAACAGAAACAGGACAGAAGTAAAGTTTCTCTTGTCCATGCAGGCGTCTGTGTATCTAAGTGGAGTGATGCCCATGTTGTGTGAAGTGCTTCATTCTTCAAGTTTAAGTCTGGAAGAAAAAGAGTTGGCAGTACAAGGCAGAGAAAGCACAAGCCAGAATTGAATTTATTCTGCTAAATAAGGAGAATCTATGACAAATCAATAAGTCAGGTACTGATATAGTATCTTAGAGATTTGCTGGTTTCTTCACTGTATCAGAGGAGGCCTGGGTTTTAACCTAAGTTGCAACTCTGCCAATTCAGTTAGCTGTTAGAGGTCTGTCAAGGTGTTTGCATCCAGTTAGAAGCTAGTTCATGCAAAGTATATTTTTCAAACACAAAGGAATTTTTTTTTTCCCCAAATGCAATATGAGTTGTTTCTAGTATGTATTTATTAAGCCTTTCGAAGCACAAACAATGGGAAACATCTTGAGAGAGTTATTATAGACTATTAACAGAAGAAGAGGTACGAACAGTTTGTTATGAAAAAAGAATAGAGGCGGTATAATGAGATGCATGTAAAAGATGAACAAATAACGCAATAGAATGCCAAGTTTTGAAGATTATGTCTATATTCAAATGGTGAATTCTTTCTTCTTTTTTTTTTTTCTTTTTGTCTTTTAATTGATGTCTGCATTTGTAATGCTAACCTTTAGGTACATTTGCTGACAATGACCTGGTCTCATTTCAAACGTAGTCTGGAAGCAACTACAGCTTTAAATGCATATTTAAGGCTAAATGAATTGGCTATGAATCAACAATTAATGATGTGCTTTATAAACAAACAAACGAACAAACAAAACAAAGCAAGGCAAAAAAATGATGGTAGTCCCCAGACTGTTAGATGTGTTGTAGCAAAAGCCATCAATGGGGAAAAATATGGGCAAGGTATGTTCTCATTCTCCTTTCCTTCTCTGGTCTGGGGAGTTGTGGGAGAGGTTTGATCCGACTGTAGGAAGGTGTTGCTGTGGGATCTCAGGAAAAGAGAGCACTGCTTATCCAGTGAGCAAAAATGGAGGGTGTGGAGGCTGGGACTAACCAAAACAACCTATTCTCAGATGTTAGGATACTTAAAACAATTCTTCATGCAAATGTCTCAGCTTCAAGTTTGATTTCACCGGGAAGAAGGGGCATGCACATGCTAAGTTGTGCTGTTTCAGAAGTTTATTCTGAGATACCTGCATTCCTTGCTGTAACTCCAAAAGGATTAAAGCTGTAGGCAAAATTAGACTATGTTAGCTACTCAGCTGCTCTTGTGGTCTCTGGCAGCTTGACATGTTGTCCCGTTTCCTGAGAAATGACAGAAGAGGGACACTGCCTGTGAGGTTGCCCTGGGGAGGCCAAAGAAAGTGTCTGCAAAGTTGTTCAGTTGCAACATCCAAATGCTGCTTTCTGTTGGGTGTTTCGCTTTGTGGGTGTCACTGAGGCTTTTCATCAAGGTGTAGTGAACAGTCATGTGCTTTGACAGGATGTCAGATGGACAAAGAGAGAGACGTGGCGATCCCAGAAATGGCATGCCATGAGATGCAATGAATGGTAAGTTCCAAGAACGGGCGTAGCTGAGGAAAAGGTAATACATTACTACAAATGTACCAGAACAGGAGAACTGAGATATTTTATGTCCAGTTCTTCTCCAACATGATAGTAACATATGCATTCATTAAAAAATGCTTATTTCCTAGTTTATTCGCCAGCTGCAGTGACTAGAGGTTTAGGAAGAGTGAAAAACTCAGTTCCAAGATGTTTACGCACAAAGCAACAAGTTGCATTTAATTAGGGTGAAAATTAGATCCTCAGTGAGAACCTACAGTGAGTAGACATCAGTATTTTGGGGCTTAGTGTAATATACTTGTCTAAGTATTAATGTTGTTTAAAAGGCATCATAAAACCCTAAACACACCATTTTCAGATATTCAAAACCACTTTTTGTGTTCTGCACACAAAAAGCCCTGTTCTCGTGGTAGATGAGTCCTTCCACCACGCTTCTGCTGTTGGGACAGTATGAACTAATAACATTCCTACTGTGGCAAAGAGAGTTATCATCATTAGTAGGGATTCTTAGCTACATAGATATGCCTGAGCAAAGGTCTTGAGAAGCTGTTGCAGCCTTGTGCTGGCACAAGATCTGCGTATGCACAGGCAGTGGTAAGATCAAGGCTTATAACAGAATCGTGATTGTGGATCAGGCCTTAAAGCCCTGAGAAACAAGTAAGAAAAATATTTTTTAGCAGCTAAAACTTAGTGTGTTAGATTACTATTACCTAGAAATATAAAACGCCATATCAGTTCTGAATATGGCAAAATAAATTTGAATTGGCATTAGATTAAACAAAAGGCATTTTTGACGGTGTCTGCTTGGGTTTCTCCATGTGTAAGTAAGGTGGGGGCAGTAAGGGTGTGAAATGATATGACGACGGAGACATGCCAACATATTTAAGTCCAAATGTACTCTTGTTGAAAGAGAGGGAGAGGTATGTCTTGATTAAAAATTCTTATTACTTTCCTCTCCTTCTTAGGCAGGTCAACTTTTTAATCATCAGTTATATTATTCATTATGAACAGTCTAATGAGACCAGAATTTGGTCCTGTAAGATTAATTTTTGCAGATAGGAAAACTGCGTTGTCAGTGTCATTTGATTTATTCAAAAATATGACTGAATGGGCTATAATTTATAAGGGGAACTATAATGGTCATAAAAAGAAAATATTTAATTTCAGCTTCTGCTTTTCCTGGCATGAAATAAGAAACATCTGCAGGAGTCATTAGCTCATAGCTGAACAATACATTAGCCTAAGTCAGCAACAAAAGTAAGCAGTGATTTAACTTTGTCCTTACGAGTGGTGTCATTGGGATCAGTCTTAGTTATATTAAAACAACAGACCCTGACCAATGTAGCATAAACAAAGTAATTAAATATATCAATCCGAATACAAGTTGTGGATACTTCCAAAATATCAGTATGTTCATCACTTGCCCTCTCAGGGTGGAAGAAGGGACTTGAACACTTTCAAAGAATCAGTAATCCAAAATTAAATAGATTAATTATGTTTCAAGTATTGCAATTGAATATATGAATGCTCAAAGACCATGAAATAAAAAGTTTCCTAAAATAAGGAATGTGAATATTAAACTAGCAGGCTATGAATCTTGATACCATTTAGAATTGGGATGTATTAAACATTTCTTTCATGCATCTTGCAGTTAAATACAGAAAGAATTAAATTACACAGTTCTTGTCTGGCCTTGCTGAAATCAAACTGATAGCAAATATCCGACCCTTGTTTAGGAAAAGAACTATTAAAACTACAATAATCTGGTTAATCAGAATTGAATTAAATGGCATATTTCTTATATAATTTCATTTGCCACTGAATTTAATTTCATACTCTGTAACAAACAGTATTGTATCTGTGTTTCTTATAAGCTGTGTTCTTTCGAAAATGGTCCACAGTATCTCCACTGTTCTTCTTTGACTTGGCAGCCCTAAATCACAGCCCTCTTTGTGGCCTACCATTTTCCTTTCTTTGCAAATTTTCTTGTCTGTAGGGCTGATTGCCTTGTGAGACGTGTGATGTTACCGAATGCCTTTGGCCTGCCCAAGAAGAAAGCTACGTTTTCTGTGCTGAAGTCACTTAGCTTGGTGGGACAGGTCTTCCTGGAACCTGAGAAGTCTACTGGTTGAGTGGGAGAGGAGATGGGACTTGCGGGTGCGACTTAACAAATGTAGTTTGCTCCTTTCCAGACTTCACTATCATATCTAGGAATGAGGCAATTTAGCTTTATAAACACAGAATTCTTTTTATGTCTTTACCCAGTGTGTGGTACATGAAACACAGTGGCAACGGTCTGTCTGGTGAGAACTGGAGCAGCGAAGAGGATGTGATTAATAGAAAACCAGAGTGCAGTACAGTGAAACGTAGCGGCAGTGGCCTACCTGGTGAGAACAAAACGATGAAGGGAGCGTGATTAAAAGGAATCAAAACGGCCTAGCAAAGCAGCTGAGTAGTAGCACAAGCGAAGGGGAGGGAACTGATCCCACAGTTCAAGTGAAACTTCAGGAAAATTAAGTTTTGCTGATTGGTAAGTGGCATGTGTAATCTGTAGGACTATGTCATCTGTAGGACTGCAGAAAGTGTTGAAGAACCTGGAGAAGGGTTCTCAAACCCTATGTCAGGGCAAAATGGTGACAGAGGAGCTGAGAATACAGGTGTCATGCTCCAGGGAAATTAGAAAAATATGCTCATTTTATGGGATTGTACGGTAAAGAAAATCATGCCACGCTATTTGTGTAACTACACTTACAAAAGAAATAGTGCATTTAGTAACTGATGATTTGAGCATTTTCCAAAGAAGTGAAGCACGTTCGTAGTATTTTTTTTTTTTAAGTTTTTTTTTTTTAAACACACATGCACTACAGAATTTTTAACAAGTATTCAGGGTCCATCATTCACAAGCATGCAACCTGAATAGAATTGGATTTCTGATCGGCTGTGTGGATTCATCAACATTAGGAGCAGAACAGACCGTTATGAAATACACTATGACCTCCTGTAAATCACGGTGTGTCATCATTGCTGCATGAAGTCCAAAGAGTCAGATTAAAGCTTTGCATCTCTCAGGAAGCTTACAAATGTGATACACACAGAAAGAAGAGGAGATTTTAGTGTAGGGAATTTGACGAGGTGAGAGAAGCCCAGCTGATCTAGTTGGCAGTCTCTGCTCTAAAAGTAGCTGGAAAATGCCATTGTTTTTATTATGCAAATTTCAGGGTAATTTTTTTTCCTGACCAGTTACCTGACTACCACTGTGGTACAATATACAGTTACACCTTCATCTAGAAACATTACTTCATGATTTGAGGTGAATGTCTCCAATTTACTGAACTTTGTTTTCTTTGTCAGCACAATGTGTATAAAAAGCAAACAAAAAGCTTTTCAGCATCTGATTTATTTTTTATGTGTAAATAGTGCTCAGGTGCTTCTCTATTTATGTTTCCATCACCTGAGTAACAGAACTCTCTAACCCTTATTTCTGATTATTTCTAGTGTTTCTTGTTCTAGTAACATTTCTGAGCTGTTAATTTCTCTTTCTTTGATGTTTTCAAGTCTTTGCTGAAAGGTAGACACAAGAACTGGATACCTTAATCCAAATCTGTTTTAGCAGTGTTATAAGAAGCAACAAACTAATTTTATAGTTTTTTGAAGATTTGTTATGTCTCGATATCCAGGAATCTCATTTAATGTAATATTTACTCCTAATATTAAAAAGCAGTAGGTGAGATGATGGAAAATGGACTGTATGACACACAGCAAAATAATTCTTTCATCAGTGGGTAAATACAGACAGCTGATGAGAAAGCCATGGAGCAAGAAAAGATATTAATCTGGCATGCAGCCATAGAGCAGAATCATTGTCATGTAGGCAACTGGATATTGCAAGCTGTACGTAGGACTGTGCAGAGTACAAGTACCAACAGTGGTCCCAACTTGGAAGAGGAGGAGAGTGCCCGCGTGTGCATTCGAACAAGGTGTAAAGTTGTGTAATTCAATGTGATGAGCACCCAGAGAGAAGCTGAATAGAAATAAAGTCTTCCATAACTATTCCATTAGTAACGTTGATGAATGAATGGATGAGCAGTATGAAACCCCATAGTATTTTGAAATACACCAGAACTGATGAGCAGCTTAGCGTCAGGGATAAACTGAGGGTTCTGCTTTTATGCTGGGCAACTGCAGTAGTTATTTAAAAAAAAATATTAATACTGGCTGTTATCCAATATAGTGTGCCCTGAACAAAAGTGGATGAGAAAGGATAAGTTCTTTTGGATTGTTCTGACCGCCTTCAACACGTTTGTGGAAGATGTTCCTGAACATGGACTCTTTGTGGGTCCAGACGTATCCTTTGTTAACAAAACACCAGGTGCAATGGGCATTATGGTGATGGCATTCTTACTGAAAAGATAAAGGAAAAAGCAATCTATGATAATGATATGAGGTGGAGGCAACCTGCAAATATAATTTTATTGCAGAGCAGCAGCAGATAACAGGCTCATACTTGCAAGAGGTGATGCAGATCACAGGACGTGTATGGGATATCCTTTTGAAAGGCTTACAAGAACCTTATTCACCCTCAGGTTTGGGATAGGAGAGCTGGAGGAAGTTTGCTATATGAAAACCTAAAGAATTAGTGTCACTATCATCATAGGTTGGAAACAAATCCCCAAACCACAGTAGTAATCCAAATGATTTGGGACACTTATTCATGGAATATCATACTTGAGGATGCACACAGCATACAGAAAAAAATGAAACAAGGAAGTTTATATCCAGTAAAAAAATCTAATTTATTTGCAAGATTTCCATCAGGAGCTTTTTTGAAAAATAATTTGGACTTTTATTTTTTTAAAAAAAACAACATCCCTCTTGTCACTATGCAGTGCAGAACAAAAAATACAGAAAACAGACAAGAAGTACCCTTTAAAGGCTTCAAGGTGACTAAGAAAGGCAAAAGGACTTTTAGAAGATGAAGGAGAGGAAACATGGACAGAACATGTTTTGGTTTGCTTGTTTTCACTTTAATGGTTCAATTTTTATGGATAACATGGATTTCCCATTAACTCCTTTCGTCTTAGTGTTATTAGGAAACAAACAACATCTGCCATTCCTTAGTTTTTACCAAGTCCCTCAATCCACCAAAGTGACTCGCTTTTTCAGTTGCCTGATAAATCAGGTATAAGACTATCTGAAGGAAAAGAAAGCTCATTAAATTGAGCTGTCCTCTCCCCTGAGGAGCACAGAAGCTTCTGCCAGTATAAAAAAGGAAAAAAAAAGACCCTTCTCCTGTGACCTGGTTGACCACCTTGATGCACAGTAGCCAACCACAGACCTGCACCTACTGACCTTCCCCAGACTTGTGAAGCCGCATGTGGAGTGAATGCTGAAGATTTTTACACTATAATATGTTTTGAAAAACAGCCAGAACCTCATTAAGCTTCTCACTCATTGAGGTGTGCATTTGTCATGGCAAAATGGTAGCAAAATTTACATGATCACTTTCTGCTGGGAAAAGCTTGACCTGATTACAGAGGAATTAATTATCCTGGAGTTGTAAGCTCGGATTTTGTCCTGGCTAGACTAAACTCCAGTGATCTCAGTGGAGTTTCTATCTGCATTATATCGGTCTGAATTGTCCCTTAGTGGTGGGAGGGGACATTTAAAAAATTCTCAAGCTGCAAGATAGTACAGTAAAAGAAGCACAGCCGGTGGAAGGTAATATAAATGTGTATCTGATTGATTGATTTATTCCAGGTCACCAGGAGACAATAAATGCAGTCAGTCACTTCTACATTTATAAAGTGGATCTCATGTAAAGACCTTTGTGTGGTGCAAAGAATCAATAAGAAGATACATAAGTGAAGGAAATTCAGTCAAATATTGGCTGTTTCGCTTTAGTCATTGACTGCAGATAGCAATCAGACATTTTGCTCTATCAGCCTACAGTAGGAGGGCATGTATGTATGTATATATGTGTGTGTGTATTTTTTTTACATACATAGTGTGTCATTTTGTCCTTTTAATGCAGAGTCATGGCTAAAATTCACTAGGTTAAAACATGGAATATTTATGAAGTAGAAGAATTTGTTCACCAGATTAATATTTCATGACTACTATTTTTTATGTCTATTTCTTGAATATATCTTGTAATTAGTCATAATAATTTTTGATGTAGAAAGCTCTTGCAGAATGCTGTACAGAGTAATTAACATAGACTTTAAAATATATGGTTTAATTTAAAATTTAATATTCTAGCGAATTTCCTTAAGGGGAGTATTGTCTGTTCAGTGAAGTCATCATAAAATTCCTAGTGAAAAAAAAGGGTTTGGAGGGGAAAAAAATTAACTTTGTTTGACAAAATATTGTGGGATTAATTTTTGTCTTTTAGCTAAGTCAGTGCAGTTATTTCAAGTTTACTTTGTTATTAGATACTGGTATTAGATACTATTTTGTGTTAACGTTAATAATGCGGTATAAAGTTGAGCAATTGAAAATGCAATAAAACTGCATCTGTTAGCGTTACAGGCATTTAGGTTGCCTATCTTTAAACCTGAACTTTTTTTTTGCATGAATATTAACTGGAAAATGCCATGGGGGCCATGCAAATTATTCATGAATGTGAGTTAAATTCAGAAGGAATTTTTTACTTTAGAAACTAACACATATATCGTTGACCTAAAAACTAACAGAAAAAGGTTTAACCTAAAAACTTGGGAAAATATTCATGAAAATATATTAATTAATTTAATTTTCATTTTTGTGAGACAGTGTTTATTGTTGTCTGATTTTAAAATTTTTAAAAAACATTCCAAGTGTTTTAAAATTGTTGGGGTTTTATAAGGGTTGAAATTAAGATGAGGTATTTCACTACAAGCATGAAGGTTTTAGGTTGACACAAATATAAAGTTCTTCACTTCTGCTTAATATATACTAATTTTTTTTCCATTAGGTGGGGAAAAAAAAACAACGAAAGATTATTCTTCAGGTTCTGTCCTGAAGAAAGCAATTAATGATAGAGAAGACAAGCTAGTAATTTCTTTTTCCTTAGTGCATTTAACTGTAATGAAAATCAATCACATTACAGTCAAGGTTTTCACAGTAGTTCCTCTGACTTAAGTGTGTAAGTGTCTGCCTGTCATTTTCCCAGATCTCCAGAAACGTACACTTAGAGCACTTAAATGTATTTACCTTGAGCGTTAGAGATGAAGACTATGGAATCGGTATGGATTTTTCCATCGCTGTCATTCTAATTAGTCCTTTAAATGTAATGTCTTTCAATAATGATACTATGACAGTCAACATGTCATAAAATGCATGTTAGATCGCTATGTAAAGAGATTGAAAGGTGTCAATACTTAAAGGAAAAAAGTTGAGTAACTGTAGAAATATGTTTTGTTTCTCTCCCATTGCACAGCCCTTCTGTTAATTGTTAAACGCAATGTGATTCACAGAATCACAGCAGGGTTGAGGTGTGAAGGGACCTCTGGAGGTTCTCTGGTCCAACCCGCCCTGCTCAAGCAGGGCCACCTAGAGCTGGTTGCCCAGGACCATGTCAAGATAGCTTTTGGATATCTTCAAGGAGGGAGCCTCCACAGACTCTCTGGTCCTGTAGAAAAATATAAAATTCTTACATATTAGCCAGTGTCTGGAATCCAGAATGGTGAGCACTTTGACAGCCCAAACAAAAGTGCTGTATCAGCAGATAAGGGGTAGGATTATGGGTCTTGTACTCAGTGGTTCAGAGCACCATACAGCTTTCTCTGTGTATCCTGCATTTCTGTATGCCTTTTTAGGAGGAACGCAAGGCATTTCTGAATGCAGAAGCAAGGATCAAAGTATTGATTTACATTATTCTGACCTGAACTGATGAAGCAAAAACCATTTGCAACATCTCAAGTGGTGAGGAGAACAGATTATATGAATAGTAATCCTTGTTTTTGTGAAGGGCTGCAACGGCGTGCCGTGGAGATGTGAGTGTGTGGAACTGCTCTAGATTCCATGAAACATCCTTTGGAAGGGGGTAACGCAAAGAGAGGTTTTGCCATCTGTTTGCAGCACAGAAGAGGGAGAATCAAAAGGAACGAAGGACAGATGTTTAACACAGCTCGCCAGACCCTGACAGTTCTTCTTTATCACAGCGGGAGGTGCTGGTTGGGGTTGCTTTTGAAATGCAGCCCCTGGAAGGGTGCAAAGCCTCCTCTGAAAACGCAGAACTTTGCTTCTGACGGAAGATGCACGGAAAATGAGTAAATCTGCTCTGAGGAATGTATGGAAAAGTAGGGGCGAGGTGGGTTTCAGAAAATCCATAAACCCGGCATGAAAAAAATCTTAAAAAGTAAACCAGGTCAAAATTAATAGGCCTGACTCCTACACTAATGAAAATCGAAAGGTGTGGAGGAGCCGGAGTGCTGACCGACAGCTGCTGTGAAAATGCTTCTTACAGGGGTGAAGTCAGAGAAGTTGATAAACTTTTGACTTCTAGTGGCTATATTCACTAAGATAAAAGAAGAGACAATATCAATTATCTTCACTTGTTCATGAGAAAAAGCCTTGAGTACTCAAGTTTTAATTATTTTCTGAAAAATTAAGAATAGTATATAGATAACAAGTTAAGAGGAAAAATGTAGCATTTCTGAGAAGAATAAAGAAGCCTCACGCCAGGTGTATTTTTTGACCTCATATCACCGTGTTCTCTCTTGCCTTGTTTCACTGCATATAGCAAAGCCATGTTAGTGTCAGCAAGAGAGAAAAACATATGTTTTTACACTTATGTTTAAGCATGTTTCTCTTTTGGCGTTTCTGTTCGTTGAAATACAGTTATCAGCAAAGAACTTTGCGTGCTCAGTAAAACCAGTCAAGGGCACAGTAATTTGTCCAAACTGCCCCAGGTTTAAAGTAAGCTGCTTTGTCACTCATATTTCAGGGCAAAACAATGTGCTAGGTCTGAAAACGTCCGAGTTCAATATGGCCTCAGCAGATATCCTTAGATAAATTGATACTTTCTATGAGTCATTGTCACTGTTTTTAACATAGACATATAGTGATAAATTCTTTGAGGTCTAGATGAAGGCACTGTTTTATTGAAGCTGGACATTATTGACACTGTTTTGCCACAGTCTACATCATACATATTTTTCAACATATACTTTTCAGTATTAAACAATAATGGATTCAGATATATTTAGGTATTTATTCTGGTTTTACTGAAGTTAAATATAAAGCCAATATTAGCTACAAAGGTAATAGGATCTTCTTTTGTTTCTGACCAATCAGAAAAGTTAGAAATGAATACTGGTATGCCAATCATTCCTTAAGCAGTATGTTCCAGTCTCCAAAATTTACTTGGGCAATCAAAATATTATTTTATTCATTTAAAAATATCTGCTTCGCCTTCCTTGCACCAGGACTCAAGTCTTCTCTTTTCTATACCCATATTCATACCGTTAGCTTTATGGTGGGGTATTTCCTATTCCTCATTCCTGTAGTTACCAAAAAATGATTAAAACCACATACTGCACCAAAGCAATATGTCTCCCTGCATGGGGCTCCTCTAATGCCACATCCTTCATTTTAGCTGCCGTCTGCTCCTTTGAATTCTCCTCTTGGCACGTCATACAATTTACAGCTCAAACGTTCTGTGATGAAGATTGTGTTACATGAAAATTATCTCAGTAAAACAGTATGCTGGCCCTCAGTCATGCTGAAAAGAGTACTACAGACTTGGATTTAAAAAAAAAAAAAGTTAATTCTTCTGTAGGGCCTATGGACCAAGCAAGGCATTTGAACTGAAAACTGTATGCCCCTGGTTCTATGCAGTTTTGTTTAATACGTTGTCGTGTATTTTCTATGAATACTTTTCACTTCATCTTGATGCAATCTAAAGACTTTTCATCTGATGATAGAATTGTTGTCTGTTTGTTGGTTTATACAGCTTCATTCCCCAGAAAGGATGGCAGTACAATCTTTGTAACTGGCATGTTAGAAAATTTGCCAAAAACCACAGAGTATTTGGGAAATTGCAGGATACATGTTTGTCCTGTAATTCTAGGGTTTGAAAGTTGTTGGGTTTTCCTGTGTGTTTATTGAACTTCCTAGTATGTCTTTCAGTGAGGCAAGCTGGACGTAATTTGGTGGCAGCAGACTGGCTGGTTGAGGTTAGTCTGGGGTAAGAAATGGCACAAAAATGTCATAGAAAGTTCGTGCATTAAAGTTGGTAACTGGTGTTACAGGACCATGTACAGTTGGGGTTTATTTGTCTTAACTGCTATTTTCTGCTCTGTTTTGAGCATTGTTTATTGTCTTTTGAATCTTTCCTCATTCTGTTGCATGTTGGATCTTGTCGAGCTGTACGGTAGTAATTCTACTTTCTTATTTCTGGTGGAAGATTAGGTGATACTCAGACCCTGTTCAGCTTTACTTATCTCAGTCCCACTTTGTTTCAGCCTGAATTTTTTTGTACCTTTGAGAAAGCCTGGCTCTCCTCCCTTGCACAGAGAGCAAGTGCCAGCAGTTTCCCAGCTTTGAGTAAACTGTTCTCAAAAGCAGATCAAACTGCCTTCTCAGCCAGCCTCTGTCATCATTGAGATGCAACGTATTTTCAGCCCGTAATACAAAGGAATGGTTCATCTGGCGTGGCACCCAGGTACCTTTTTGACTTGGCCTGGGTACTTGGGTACACACCTGCAGTGAGAGCTAATCCAGCCTCCTATACAAGTCCAAAACCAGATTCAAATACACTATGAGCATCTGAGTGGACTTTTATTGTAGGTTGTGGAGTTTTTTTCCCAAGAGGGAGAATATCCATAAAGTAAAAATTATTATAATCATCATTATTACTTTGCAGTGTGAAATATGGTGTTACTTTAAAATTCTTCATTCACATAAGAATAGCTGGTGAAATTTCCCTTGAAACAAACAAAACAACCAACTGAAGAAGCTTAAGGCAAGTGACTGGAACATGAAAATATGAAATTATTTGGCTTGGAAGGTGAAGCTTTCTGTGTGTAACTATAGGGATATCCTGGATAGGTTTTTGCATCCGTAAGTGTAACAGATCCTAGCAGGTACCTGTTTCACCATAATTATATTTCATAGCCTTTTTTGGTATTTAATTTTCAGGTTATGCATTTGGATGCTGCAGAATGTTCTTAGAAATTCAAAGAAGCAAAGACTACTGTACACTGATTTACAGTCTTAGTCACTTAGTTATTTGAGTACACTTGGTTTTGTACATAAAATGCTAGGATATTTTCTGATTACATTCTTTGCTCTTTTGGAACATGCACATCTTCTCAAAACTGCATATGGCAGCGTGTGTGTGCATATGTAAGATTGTGTGATATTTCAAGTCATGACAGACGACTACTGGTTTCAAAATTGCGGCTTTAGGTACGGTTGTGCCTTTGGCAGCACTTGAATCCTTGGCAAGAGCTGCAGCTGACTAAGAACTGAATAATTTTTTCAAAACCAAATCTTTTTACGCTGTTTTTCTTAAGCAGAACATCCTGCCAAGTACTAGGCTTTGTGGGCGCTGCATTGACTGCCTTGTTCTACAGACTTGTAAATGTGAAGGCACTAACCACAAAAATCATTATCTAATCTTCTCTTCTGCAAAATATAGAATTTCACCTAACTGAATCTTTTGTTTCATATTTAAATATGTTTTCATTAAGCACCAGGCCCTGATGCTTAGAAAATAAAGAAGACTAGTGAGAATGAATTAACCACCTCTATTGGCAATACTGTCATTTTAAGACACTAGTATTCTAGATTTTAATAAAACCTGAAATTTTGGTCAGATATCCACTTTTTGTTAGAAATTATTTTCTTGAAATAAGATAATGAAGAGAAGAAAGAGGAAGTTTTTCATGTGCTTTAAGTGCTTAAGTGGATGTAAACCTATGCAGACTGATAGGTTTCCCTATTAAGTGCCACAGGCATTTCTAGGGTTTCTTAATTAATTACTTTCTTTTCCATTTAACATCTGTCATCCAAGCAGAGTTTTATCAGTTCACAGTGAGTTATCGCCGACATGCACTAGTGAGTTGCCTGGTGTCTTCCTTCTTGTTTTGTTTTGTTTTGTTTTTCAAGCATAGCTGCAAGCACAACTTAGCCAGCTGAAGCTAGAAGGAGGCACTGCTGTTCCCAAGGGCGTGTGAATGGTGAAGGATGTCCCAGTACTACAATTACGATTAACACACAGTAACAGAACAAACCCAGCCTCACTGTTAAACTGCAAGATAAAAACGTCTTACACACTGACAGACATATCTTTGACAGACTGGCATAAAGGGTGCCTTTTCCAGATTCAGCAGATTCACGCTGGTTTTTTTACGGTTTGCTCCTCCTCCTTATAACTAGGTGTGACGATTATTTATATCATTGTTGCAGTGGCAGCCAGTTGAGTTGGTTGAGTTGGTTGTTATGAGTTGGTGAGATAGCATTAATCATCTGAGCTCTGGCTTGGAGGTGTCTTTAGCACATTTAACCTGATGGTATGGGACAGAGCTGTGTGGGTGCCACGGGAGCTTTGGTGGAAACACAGCTTGTTTCAGCTCTCTGCTTGACGATGGGTTGCCTCATCAGTCATACCTATACTGCCCACGGGGCCATGCTGAGAACCAAAGAAGATTGAGCTAGTTCATGGAGAAATGAACTGAAGTCTGTCGAATAGGGACCGGGTGAAGAGACAGACTTCTTAAGCGCTTATTTTCAATGAAACATTAAAATTACATTCTTAATGACTGATGCTGAGTTTTTGGGAAGTCAGTCAGTCAGTGGTGGTAGCGTGCAGGTCCTCTAAGACCCTGAGTTTTGATGCTGAGGGGAATATCATTTATTTTTAACGTTGCATTCAGAAAAGATTTATTTGCGCTTGGATTCTGGTTGTCACAGGTGATTCAATTTTGTAGAGCTCTTGCATAGCCTTTTCCGTAGAGATAATCTCATATATATAAGTTCATTCTTTTATATATGAGTCTTACATTTTATTTGAATGTTAAAGGCAAACATATTTCACATTAATATAAACTTAACAGAAGCCTTAATATAAACGCACAACTAATGTAGTATGTCATAATATATAATGCAATATAGCACACTGATACACTGAATCTGTCTCCCTCAACTTTCCTATGCTTCACAGTTCAGATTTTTCCCAGCCCTGTCAAGTCTTCTACCTTTGTAACAGAAATAATCAGAAGTCTGGCATAGGTATTCAGATACTGTCCAAGCATTGCCTTTTTACATTATCTCTCTTAAGTTAATATAGGTTGGACGATACGTATCCTGGTATATGCTTTCCAAATCTGCCCATGTCTTCTTGGATTTTTCCCCCATTTATATCGTGCAGTATTATTCATCTCTAAGGAAAATATGATTAAGTTTTCCCAAGTGAACATCAGATTTTCTTTAAGAAGGTAAAAACTAATGTTTGTGCTGCCATATGTCTTATTATATTTTGTCAATGATGCATTAAAACGGGAAGAAAATCTTCTTGAAAATGCTTTAAAGCTGCAGAGTAGTTTACAGTTTAAGGTCATGCAATGCTGTTTATCAGACCATGACTTGGGGATGTCCGTGACTGTTTGGGGGGCTTTTTTGTCAAATACTTGCCTCCTCTGTGCAAGTCTCACCGCTCTGGAGTCAGAAGGAGAAAGCCAGGCAGATTGTGATCCACCACCCAGCGCAGTGAATCACTTGTGCCAGCTCAGTTGAGCAAGACAATTCCAGCTTACTCCCTCTCCACCCCTCTGAAATAAGTAAAGAGAGTAAATTACAGATAATTACTATGGAGATGACTCACTATATAAATAGCTTTTTAAAATAACTTCAAGTTTTAAATCACTGCTGATGAAAAGAAAAAAGTGGTGTTGTGTAGGAAATTTTTGGTGTGGTAATTTAGTGCATTTACGTAACGAGTAAGCAGAGTGCTGACATTGCATTTGAGCTGGTATGATAAAGCAAAAATAGTGTATTCTTTGAGTATTCAACAGCTTTCTGAAGGCTGTTTTTTTAAACACGCTTTATCAAGCTATGGGGGGTGAAAGAACTCCTGGCCCATATAGGAAGAGGTTAAGTTCATTTGATTTTTTAAAACGTGTTCATGAAGTACAAACAAATTCATAACTGCATTTTCATATCTATTTTTAATATGCATCTTTAATTTCTGTCTAGGGTTAGGAAATGCAGTATTGACAAGTAAAACTAGGTCTTTTGCATTTTATAAAAGTAGTTCTAACTAACTGTGGTCTAGCTCAGACGAGAAATGAACATAGTCTATTCCTGAAAGAGCCTAAATCAGCAATCAAATAGTCAAAATTAATTAAATAAATGGAAAAGTAACGTTATTGGCATAGCTGTCTTGACATCTGAATGATTTATTTCAGCTGAGATTCAGCTATCCTATTTTATTTAGATATGTACCTAAGTGCAGAATGGTCCCACTGAAACAACCATCAGAGTAAAAACAGAATCCAGTTTTGAAATGCTAATGCTGGTATTCATCCCAATAATTAAGTTTAAGAATATTATTCAAATAGCAGTCTGAAAAAAATTGTTACTGGAATGAACATTCTTTGTATAATTGGACCATTTTGTTTAACCAGTTTTAATGCACAGTCACTAGTACTTTTAATTATTTGTTGCAGTTGAGCTTGCAGCTAATACAGATTTTGAGCGTCTGTAAAATTTAATAACAGAACTTCTAACTAACTTTCATGTTGTGTTTGTGTAGTCATCCTCTCAGCCACTGGTACCTTGAGAAATTACAATATGCTTGATTGACTTAGTTTGTAGTTTGTTTATTTACTTTTGATTCTGTTGTTCTTAAGATTTAAATACTCAGTTTGTTTTTTGTGGAATAGGCTGTCATGTTGTTATTGAACTAATGATGTATCTGATTAGTTCAACTCAAAAACAATAGGGTGGTATTTTCCCTTCTTTCTTTCATTGTCTTGAAATCCTCTAGTGATACAAACACATTTTACTTAAATTCAGTAATTATACAGTAAAAGAACATGTTATTGTAAAATTTAAAAGCTTGATGTTATCTTTACATATATACACCTCAAAATGGATTAATCTAGTTTCAAAATACACATCTAGACACTAAATGAGTTACAAAAGGGAAGGGTTAGCCTGTTAAATACCCTGTTTAGGTCATTTTAGATTAGGCATTTCATAACGTACTGTTCTTGTAATGTAACCTTCTTTAGTGTTTATTTGAACACCAAGCTATATAAATAAAAATCACCTATTTACCTCAGGAAACTTTAGTTAGAGACAAGATAGTTGGCTGGTGCTTCAGACAGTAATTCATTATTTTGTATCGATTGGATTTGACAGCCCCCAAAAGGACACCTTGCTACTTTGCAATTAGAAATAACTGATGTGTCCAGTGTTAATTGTCACATTCAGTTGCATATAGAACACTGTACTGAATTAACCAAGGTTTATAGTTGGTCTCAAATGCAGTTGGTGTCTGCTGACAAGGTCTCTGCTATGTCTGACGAGGTTTCACTAAAAAGAGGAAAGATCTTCCTGCTCCTGTCCTAATTTCTCCCAGCATAATACATGGAGTGATATTGAAGGCAAAGAAGTCAATTTACCAAGCATGGCACTGTTCTGTGAGAAAAAGTTTGAAATCTTTATCCGTGCCCAGTGCAAGCTCTGAAGCTGTCAGGGTGGATCACTGCCTGCCATGGCTGCAGGAGCGTTGTTTGTATGGAACTGATTCTGCAAGAAATCAAACAGAAGAAGCTTCCATTTCAACGGGTAGAAGAGACTCCTTAAAACAGAAAAAACAAAAGTGTGGATACCTGTATTTAGTCTCTTAAGAGGGTCTCTATATCACATTTATGGAAAGTCTTCTCAGACTTCTAGGTGCTTTTAGAGTATCCAAGTGAGAAACACTTGATTGCTGCCTTTCCTGTCATTGAAAACTTTGCAAGACTGTGAGAAGACCGTTTTTATGATGCATGTCTATATAAAACATACTGACTGCAAGGAGAGAAAGAACTAGGTCACTGATGTACTTTTAAAATACAGTTTTACTGTGAATATGTCTGTTTCTTTCTTTTGAATGTATAGGTAATAGATAGTCTACAGTCAAAGGTGCTTTCTGATGGTAACTTAAGGCAATTTAATGGTTATCTATCGCCAAAAGGGAAAGGCTCTCATATGAAGATATGGATGTTTATTGATTTCCTCAGACAATAAACAGCTGGATTGGAGAGTCAAACGGGCAACTGCCCCTCCCCCCCCAATCCTACCAGAAAAACCAAACCAAACCAAACCAAACCCAACCCCAAAACTGCCATTTTTGCTCCCTAACTACTTAACTTCAGGATCATTAAATCATTCCTGCCAGCACAAAGTTGGGAAGAAACTGAAGGGAACGGAAAGGGTGGAGGATGGAGAGATGGGAAAAAGATGTGGACTATGCCTCTCATTAACTGCTAACCAGCAACTGGCTTAGCAATGTCATCAGGCAACAGTCTTCATTAGCTAACCAGATAACTGGGTCCTGCAGTCAATTTTTTAGAAGGCTTTACCTTAAGAACAGCAACAGCTAGCTCTGGCAGTGAATTTGACTGCAGAGCAGTTAATGAAACGCCTCTGTTCAGCACTGCTATTACAGTATTGGGCTACTAGCTAAATAAGAAAGAAAGGTTAAGAGTATAATGTTATAAATGCAAGCTAAGATCTTAACTCATTTTAGCTTAGCTCTCAACTAAGATGAAACATCTATTACTGAAGTTGATCAAACTATTTAGAATAAACAATTTTTTTCATGATGTTTTATTGCTCATATATTAAGAAAATGTAAATAATATAACAATTAGCACTGTTTGCATTTCTTCATCTCTCTTTTTCTCTCTCTCCCTTCCTTCCCCTTCCCCTTCTTCTTCCTCTACCCCTTCCCCTTCCCTATTCCCCCCTTCCTTTTTGCACAGCCTCAATTGAAGAGGAACCAACTTCAGCAGGTATGAATAATTTATAATTACACCAGCATCATGGTAACCATTGCTTGAGAGCTACCTTTTTCTCTAAATTGTTTTAACCAGGTTTATCTTGTACGTAACACATGCTAAATAGCCATATCAGTATTGGGTTCTTTTCTGTCTGCTCCCCTTCCTTTCCCTTTTTTCCCCTTTCTGCCTTTTTTCCCCTCAGTTTGGAGTCAGTAGGAGATGTACTCCTTCAGTAGTGGTTCAAAATCTTACCTGCCACAGTTCCTTCCTTTTTGCTTCTTCCTTGATTAAGCTGGCACATTGGGCTTCACACAACAAACCAGGTCAAAAGTTAAAAAAAATCAGTGTCTGTGCTAGTTTGTTATCTGCCTGTGGGCTGGTGAAGCTCAATCATCTGTATGACCCCCAGAACTGGTGTCCTTAAAGACAGCCTGGGAACAAGCAGTGAGGGGAGGGAAGGACAGCGGGTGCAGAAGCATCCTGCTCAAAGAAAACATTCTACAAACTATGACCTGGATATCTGCTCAACTTTTATTTCCATTGACAGGCTGCCAAGTAGTGAGAACGGTTAACAACACAGTCATAAAAATTAGTTTGGGAGCTCCCCAAGAGACACAAACACGTAGTGTTTATTCTGTTGCGAAGATTAACTATTTCTAATTAATTGGCAATCCATTAACTTGGGAGTATTTAAAGAAAAAGACGACGACGTACCAAAGAAGAATGCCACTAAACAGCTTAACATATTTGAAATGGCATTGAGTTGTATAAACTCAGTGAGCTAAAACATCAAATGAATAGGGAGTCACTTTATAGTGGCTTGTTAAAAGAAGTAAAGGTCCCCAGAGGACCAAAGGAGAAAAGGTAAGGAAAGTGAATGAAGAAAGGAAGATGGCAAGGAAGGATTGAACACTGTTTACAACACTAACCTACAACTTGGGAGCAATATAAGTAATTAGAGTACGGTGGAGAATAATAAACGAAAGGACGGAGAATAAAGCCAAGAGTAGAATGTGAGAGAGGGAGAACAGCTAAGACTAGCACTGAATAGAGAAAGAAGCAAAAGGGAACTTTTAACATGAAGATAGTAGTGGAATGGAAAGAAAGCATGACTGAGATGAGAAAAATCACTGTGAAACAGAGAAAGGAAGAGTTTGGGAAAGAACTGTAGGGTACTAACACACCCCTGAGGAGTATATGTTATAATTATTAAGCATCAGCCTTCAACTATCTGTTTCTTGAGAGATGTCAGTCTTGAAATTTTCATGGAAAATATCTTAATAGAAACGTATTGCAGATGTTAAATAGAAGTGTCAGTTACAAAAGGAGATTTTTTTACACAGGAAAGGAAAAAAAGCACCCTTTTTTCCCTTTATGGAATTGGTTTAAGTATGCACATTTTGTAGAGATAAAGGCATATATGCTGCGGTAATGTTCAAGACAATCTTGCTATGGCTGTGGCTTGTAAAACCATCATTCCTCTTGTGACCAGTGGAGCATCTCATGAAGATACAGCCTCCCTCTTTGCATTTTGAACATCACTGCTGTTTTTGTGAAAGTCCGTAAGCGTGAGCTGGACAAGGTAACCAGATACATCAGCTGAAAATGGGTAAAAGGAGAGAAGTGGAATTTATAGGACAGCCACACAGGCTCCACTACAGATCTCTGTTAGACCTACCAGCTGAAATTTCAACAGTTTCACAGAAGCCTACAGATTCTACATTCAGTTCCTCAGGAGCCGTTGCCTTTTGGAATGCCAGATGACATTGTTTGTTTGCTTTTGTATTCATTTAAATGGATTGTTTTTAATCACTTCTGACTAGTTTGTTTTACTCTGCCCTAGTATCACTGCTTTATTTCTCCACAAAATTCTTGTGTTCAACAAAGCTCAGCCAATAATTTTCAATGAATGTCTTTTGAGCATTGCTCCATCAATGAATATTCCTAAATGTTCATAATCTCCTTTAATTCACCCATTATCAATAACATCTTTTACACCAGTATTTATTCAAATATTTTCCCCTCAAGGCTTGATCAGATATGTTTCAAACTCAAATCATTTACTTGTGGCTGGCTGAATGAGCTGCACCTAATTTTTAGCCATTATTTTTATTGTTATAGTTCTTAGTGTTTCAGGGTTTGTTGGCATCTAAAAATAGGCCACAATTATTTATGCAGTAATAACTATACCAGTGTAATTTTTTGTATGAAAACTCTTAATGGAAAGACTGGTGACCTTTTCATGTTAGTTATTCCATGAGAGGATGCTGTTTGCAGTAAAAGTATACATGTGGGAGTTGCACTGATACAGCAATGCAGATAGATACTCCCACACAGACAAATCAACAGCTAGAATTAGACAAACATACAGCACCAAAATGTCTTTGTTCCTTGATTTGGACAGATAAACAAATGCCTCTGGCATAAATGGTACATGGTAGATTTACAATAGGAGACAAAACACATATTTGTAAACATTTGTGCAAATAAATCTCAACTGCTCAGAAATTATGTTACAAGGGAACGTGACTAAATACCTGCAAAAGAAGGTAAATTAATGTAACAGTAACACTTTCTGTTATTTTAGTCTAGTTCTAGGACATTGATACATCATGTGATTAGATTCTTTGGGAATTATTTTTGAAACAATTATTTTCTTGGGAAAAATTTTTATTATCTGAAACTTTTTCAAGAAATTAATTTGACTAAACTCCAGGCACAGGATGATTTTTTTTTTCCTATTCAAATGAAAATTTCCACCTTTGGGAAAACAATTGTAGTCTCTGCCTTGAGAAGCAAACTTTGGATCTTAAACTCTTCTACTAGATCTTAATAGAGTATAACCCATCTCTACATTTGCGTGAAATGTGACTATGATCAAAATAATCTATATTTAAGTATAGATACTATTTTTTAACGTGGTTTAACGTGGCAAGCAGCTAAACACCACACAGCTGTTCTCTCCTACAGTGAGATGGGGGAGAGAGTTGGGAAAAAAGCAAAACTCGTGGGTTGAGATAAAGACAATTTAATAGCACAGAAACAAAAGGGAAAATAATAATAATGATAAAAGAATATACAAAACAAGTCATGCACGATGCAGTTGCTCACCACTGGCTGACCGATGCCCAGCCAGTTCCCAAGCAGCAGCTGCACCCCCCCAGCCAACTCCCCCCAGTTTTTTGTTCAGCATGACGTCATATGGGATGGAATACCCCATCGATCAGTTTGGGTTGGCTGTCCTGGCTGTGTCCCCTCCCAGCTTCTTGTGCACCTCCATCCTCCTCGCTGGCAGGGCAGTATGAGAAGCTGAAAAGTCCTTGACTCTGTGCAAGCACTGCTCAGCAACAACTAAAAGGTCAGTGTGTTATCAACATTATTCTCATCCTAAATCCAAAACACAGCACTACACCAGCAACTAGGAAAAAAATTAGCTCTATCTCAGCCGAAACCAGGACATTTAGAAATTCCTTAAGATGAAACAATTTTCTGCACAGGTGTACATAATTTGTTTTGGATCTTCCTCAGCAAAGCAGTGAAGTACGTAGTTAGTATTTGAATGTTAGTGCATAGTTGACCTGTTGTCTTTCTGAGCATGTGTTTAAGCATGTGTTTGCTAGATTGGAGCATAAATTAGGTGCAGTGAAAGTGCAACCTAGAAGTGCAATATAAATTTTAAAAATAAAGTGCACTCCTGGAGAAGTCAATATCAAAACCAGACTGTTGCATTAAAAGCAGGAAAGAAGTTTTAAATTTAGTGATGAAGGGCATGCATGTGAAAATGAAGTTATTTTTAAACTTTTGTTATAAAGATATTACTTGTTCTAGCTTTTCCAGAGGAAAATCTATGAATAAAATGCAATTGTTCTTCACCTAACATTAATTTTTATCCTAAAAATTAATAAGCAATACTAGCTCTTCAGATGCTTTATAATTTATGGTTTCTATTGATCTTGCTTTAAGATGTGACCAGATGTTGTTTTGAAAGTAACAGATTAGTGCATTCTTATGGGATTCTTTTAATACAACTTATTTCTCAGATTGTATTGATATTTACATAGCTGTGTGTTCTGCTTAAAACAGATACCTCTTTCTCAGACTGGGAAGGCAGTCATGCAGTTTGAAAGATGCAGGGGTGCTGAAAATAGATAGAAACTGCATCCAAAGCCTCATGCAGTCACCTGGAGCCTTTCATAGTAATTTCAGTGGGATGTGCCTTGTATGGGCAGAAAGCAAGTTCTACCAGCTACCAGATTTTGCTCTTTTCCAAAAAAAGCAGCAAGTTTCTTCCAGTTTGTGACATTTATCTTGGTGGAGTGTAATTAACCTCCTGATTCTAGTGCTGATATGGTAGTATTGGGGAAGAGGTACGCACACACTTCCAGCTGCAAGGCCCAGAAATCATCACTTAGCATTCAAAATCATTAGAAGTATCTTATGATTGTCTTCTGAAGACTCTGAGCTAAGAGACTGCATTTAGTGTAACAGTTGCAGGGGAGGAAAGGTGAGAAGATTAATTGGAGGGCAACATAGTATTTTTTCAAACAATACCTTTACTTATTAAAAAATATTAGATATGATAAATTGCTGCTAATACATTAATTTTATGAAGATTATAAACATTATTTGAACATTTTATGAACATTATAAACTTTTAATAGAACTGTGATTGGGATCAAAACTAGAATTTCTTTTTCTGTTCAGTCAAAGGGCTAAAACAATACTATTTCCCATGCTCTGCTCTTTGAGATGGAATCTAGCTTCTCTGACAACGCCCTCCGTGAGTAATCTCATACAAGTGAGGTTACTAAAATTTTACTCTGATTGTTGTAACCAGTAGGTTGAAGATTAATAATCCTGAAATAATAAATGCCCTGTGAGTATCTCTCTGTAGAAATCGTATTTCACAGGGTTTCCTTCAGTTTCAGAATGCTTCAGTCTAATCAACTGTAATTATAACTTATTAAACATATTTCATCTAAGACAAAACATACTTATTTTTTGCATGCTTGCTAAACCAAGGAGTTTTCCATTCCAGTTAAATACCTGTGATTTTATGTTGTAGACATCTAAACACTGTCTTTTGAGCCTCTTCTGCATATCTGTTCATTTATTTTGAGTTTCAGATCAATTAAATAGTTTTACCAGAAGCTCATGCATCCTGTGAAAGCAAGCTGGGAAAATCTCAGGGCAGTTCTCTTGGAGATTTGTTTCCGTGTTTCTTTTCCCAACTACACACGTGGCATGAGTCTTTTAAAGCTGTTTGTTGAACTAGGAGGAGGTTGCTTTGCTGAAAATTGTTTTTAAGCCTAATGTATCAGCTTCTGTTGGATGTCCTGCTGTTTGAAGCTTTGCATCTCAAAAGTGTTTCCCCAAGGTTTTATGTATTCCCCCTCTCTCCTCAATAAGTCTGGAATCCTTTTTAAAGATATCAAAGAGTAACTCTTCCAAGACACAATGAGACAGAGTACAGCATAACATGCGGCACTTTCTACACTGGCCTTTACACTGTGACTTTGACTGGAATAATAAATACCTGCCCTTTGAGATCATCACTTAACTGAAGCCATTCCTTGCTTTGTCACTGATTTTTTTTTAAGCCTAGTGTTTTAGGTAACTGGCATGTGTGTCTTTGTATTCCATCTATATACAATATGCAAATGTATTTAGAATTTCATGACAATAAAAGCTCTTTTACAGTTTGAGTTTAATATTGTTCTAATGAAATTTAGGTGTTGAAGAGATAGTAGACAATATATGACAGAAATTTGTTCATCAAAGACATTAGTAAAAAGTAATCCCTACAACAACCTTGTGGCACAGTATGTACATGTATTTACAGCTGCATTGTATATCTGTGTGCAACTACTACAAGCAGTCTGTTTTTCCCCATGGAAGATAATATTACTCTTTTACAATTCCATGTGATGTTTAATCTTTCCCTCCTTACTTAGAATTTCAGCTTCTAGAAGAGTTATTTTAGCATTTTTTCCTAAAGAAGTTAAAAAAAAGGAAAAAAAAATCAGTTTTGAGAAACAACAAAAGTTGAAAACTCCATATAAAATGGAGAAGGGGACTTCTATTGGGAAGTCTCTAGAATTAAGTCTAATTCAGAGAAAGAAATGAAAGGATTAGAATGGAAAAGCACAATAGCAGAAGTTCCAGGAAGAAAGTTGTACTAGAGATAGCACGTAAGAGTTATCAAAAAGCCATAAAAAATAGACATCTAAAAATCTTAAGATTTGCCCATTATCCTTACTCTATGAGCATGGTGTTAAGCAATAACTGAAATCTAAATTGCTTCCGAGTTGTATATTTTGTTTTGTTTCTGTTAGGAAAACTCCAGGTTTCTCTGGCTATTAAAACTGGTGCTTGGTTTCTCCCCCAGATTTCTTGTTTTTAAGAAGCCTTTTAAAGCAGGTACCACAGTCTATTGCCATGGTGTTTGCCTTGGAACCGATGTGCAGAGTAAGAAACTATGGATCAGTCATTGTATTTGACTAAAAAAAAGGACTGAAAAAGATGAAAAATTAAAAATAGTTATAAATTATTTTAACCAATAGATATTTCAAACCTGACTTACTGGACATAGCCTAGATACTTCTTAAGAGAGACCCTATTAGTTTCCCTATTAGACATCCTCTGGACTTTTGTAGTAATAATGGAGTTCTGTTTTCTTTTCTACTCGTTTTTTCAATTTCCCTCTTTTATTCACATTAACATTTAGGTAAATTTGATTTAGACTGTTAGCATATTAGGAGGAAATAATGTTGCTTCCCTGAGCTCCACTACCTCCCAGGGATTGTCCCTGGACTCAGTGAGAGCCTTACTATGAAAGGGACAGTTGCTCATGGAGGTTTCGGACCCACAAGCCCTTCCTTGACATAGTGTCTCAGTGCTGACATGCTGACTCTGTTCTTGTGAGTAGGATGCTGAAATGGCAAAGCCAAGCCAGCACCTACTTTGTAGCTCATAATGTATGATAGAACGGAAATTATGTACTCACTCTCAGAAAGAGATGCCCATGTCATGGGCTGGGTTTCCCCTTATGGACCTCTAGAACTTGACAGGATAGAGACAATAAAGCAATGTATTTAATGTGCATCTGCCAAGCATAAGTGCTAAACATTACTAATGTGTAGATTTTAAAACCAGTATGCAATCTTGTATTAGCTATAAGTAGAATTTTTTGTCAATTTTCTGGTGAAATTATTGGTTCCTCAGAAACAAAATCGTTCATGGGACGGGGTGAGTTTAAAAAAAACAAAATGGAATTTGTATTGTAAAAATGTAAAACTGTGAGCCACATTTCTGGCAAAAAAAATAAGTGCTTTTTCTTGTTCTAAATATCCTTGCATTTAAAAATTTACTGAATTATCATTTTTCATAGATTTAAAACAGTAGACTTAAAATTATTAAAATCTCAGGTTTTCCCATGTCCCAGTTTATTTTTATTTTGAGGTAAATTCATAATATCAAATTTTTAAGATTTTGATTTTTCAAAGCTATTTATGGTGGAAGTTAGGAAGGTTCTACTCAGCAGCATCTTAGATAGCTTTAAATTAGATAGTTTAGAATAGTTTGATATTAAATAGTTTAAAAAGCAGGTGGCTTTAGATTGGACATAAGGACAAAATTTTTTACAATGAGACACTGGAACAGGTTGCCCAGAGAAGTTGTGGATGCCCCATCTCTGGCAGTGTTCAAGGTGAGGTTGGATGGCTTTGAGCAACCTGGACTGGTGAAAGATGTCACTGCCCATGGCAGGAGGGGTTTGACTAGATGACCTTTAAAGGTCTGTTCCAAACTAAACCAATCTATGATTCTATGATTCAAATATTATATAGGTCTTTTGCTTGAACAGAAGAATATTGTAATTGATTTTTTATTGTCTTTCCTTCCTTCCTGTCAGCAAATGCTTTTACCGTTCAGTGCTGCACTGTTCGTCAAAGAGTAGAAGAGATCTAGTTGGTTAAAGTGCTGGCAAGATGTCATTGATTCTCAGAGAACTACATTATGAGTTCAAGTGAAAAACATCTGAGATCTTACCGAGATTAATATTTACATAGGAATTATACTTATGTCCTTATATGCTAACTATACTGCATGTTAGCCTTAAAAATACTTAACTGATTGTGGGTATGAAATTGGATTTCGCAAAGGGTATCTCTTCTTCCTGAAAATAATGCCCTAATGGCCTTCTATTGATTGCAAGAAGTTGCAATTGTAACTCCTTTGATCATTATCAGGAAAGACAAAACAAAATAAACAGACATCCCTAGCTTACTGAAATTAAACTTTCCAAAAAGTTAATGAGATATTTAATCTGCTTACCCTCGCACCCTCAAACCTCAAAGATGCATCTGGTCTAGTCTCAAGGACTTCAACTTACTGCCCACTGTACAGCAGCGTCCAAAGTGGTGTAGTTTTGTGACAGCACGCTCTTAGGCTGTCTTTTGGGGCACAATTTTTGCTGTGGTATGCAAAACTGTTCTGTTGCATACATTTCAAAGAGGAAAAGCATCTTTCCGTATTATTTTAAGGGAAAGGATTTGCTCTTCCCCCAGGGTCTGTAACAGAGATTTATTCTCTTGCTTAACTTGGTGTACGCATTTGTAACAATTCCTTTTCTTTTTCTTCTTGAAGTGCATATTTTATTTTTCAGTGCCTGAAGCTAACTTGTTAATTACTTTTCCATATATTCCAGTCAAAATATAGACTAAATCAGAACATTATAGAAAGGTCATATTGAACCCTATTCTGATGGAAATGAGGCTTATGCAGTAAAAATAGCTCTAGATGCCAGGTGGCACTGAAGGCTATTACGATAGGCTGTCACATTTAAAAGCTGGAAATCTTGCTTAGGTCAGGAATGGAATGTAATTAGTATTTTCAGCCTATCCCTTAGTGAATGTTTGTCCACATATCATAAAAATAACTCAGTTCGGCAAAATCGCTCCCTTCTTTGCGGGACAAAAAGGGTGCTAGGAGGTTGAGATTAGCCTGCAGTGCTGGGCAGCTGTCTGAGAAACTCATACATGGACATTTTTCCATAATCTGCATAGTTTAGAGAGTGATAATTGTGGTGAATATACAACATTCATCCCAGTATACAAATACAAGTGGAAAATCATATAGTCTCCCCTAAAGTAGCTATTGCTTTATGGCAGGAACATTTTCCTTTGGTTCCTTCTCACTTTCTCACCTGAACTTTGTGATAGAAGTTTTCCATGCCAGGCTGAACTCAGCTCAAATCGTTTCCCTATTTCTTATAATGAGGTTAAGGAAAAAAGATGTTCTGCTGCCCATTTGGATTCTCAAAGCTGTTCTACTGAGAAACCTTTCTGCTCCGATACTTTGGAGCTGGGACATGCAATTTCACAGTGCCGTGTCAGAGATTGCTTTTATTACTGCTATGGAAAAGTCCAGAGAGTCATCCAAGGAGGTAGACTTAGTTCACGCTCAATTAGCAGAGACAACTCCTTACCTAACAGAGTTGAGAAGTCTGTTACAGGGAAACCAGCAGTGCATACTGCTGCCTGAAGGTGGGTGAAATCAAGTCTGCCATACCAGCTACCCATGCATCTCTGTAGCAAGGAGCAGGGAGCAGAACAGATGGAGATCTTACCCTGGAAGGGAAACGCAACACCTTTGTCTCAGGCTCCAGCAATGCCAGCACTGTCTACTGGTACCAGGTCTGTGTTGATAGGGTAGCTTTACTTAAGTGCTTTTCTATCTGGAAAGCAGTATTGCCCAAGAAGAGGCTTTGCAGGTGTCCAGACCTTGCTTGGACAGATACAAAGAACAGAACTAGCAGTTAAGACAGGGTCATGTGAATAAAATTGTCAAAGATTATTATTATTTATTGATTGCTTCATCCTCTGAAGATGGAGCAAGAACAAACAAGAAGAAGAACAAACTAGTGTTCTTGTTGGTCCAGGGATCTCAGTGTACTCTCTTGCTCCTTGAGTTCTCTGTACTTCCAAGAAGTGGAGCTGAAGCGCAGGAGAGAATATGGCAAAAGGCTAACCGTGGCAGAGAACAGATGACAAAATCCTCTCTTGTTAGAATGGACAGATTTTCATCTGAGAAGTGGTGGAAAATGAGACGAGAAATTGCTGAGGAAGAAGGGAGTTGACAGGCAAAGAAATTAGATTAATGAGTTGCAAATGGGCCCAGAGTGAGTGGATCTGAATACGTGCAAACAAAGGGAAAGACTGCAGTGGGATGATCTGTGTTAGGTTGGCTGCTCTTGGAAGAGTTGTTTCCTTCATGCAGCCCATTTATTTCTGATTCCTTCTTCCAACCTACTCATGCTTTCTTGCTCTCTCTGTTATGCTTGTGCTAGCAATTGTACAACTACATGTTGAGCTGCATCAGGTGGCTGTTCCAGCTGAAAGTAGCCTCTTCCCTAATGCAATCTCCTTGATAGAGTTAGCGTTCATTTGGTTCGGCTCCTTGATCTGACTTGCCATGTAGTGGCATGTGTGCTCTCAGTGGGAAGGGGAATTTGCTGGAAACATTACACTAGCGAAAGCTAGAGTGAAGAAGAAAAAAAACAGTCATCTTTGGTGAGATACTGTAATTAAATTGGATTAAAGCAGTCAGAGATTCCCATCCAGGCATTAGATGCGTGGAAAGAGGGAAAAAAGCCAAATAACAATGAAAGCAAAATAAACAGGAGCAATGATTGGTTGAGGATTTGGAAGCAGGTCCTGATGAAAAGGACTCTGTTTAAAAATAGCATCCCAAAGAGGCTTATTTTGTGCTTATTTTGGTTTTAAACTGTCTTACGACCATCTTTAAAGCATTGGATAGACTGTGAAAACATAAGAGTACTAAGGAAGGAATTTTACTCATTTCTGTTCATGCAAATTTAAGTGGTTTTTAGTTACTAAGGCTTTGTATTACGCATTCATTCAGGAGGATAAAGAAGTATTGGATAATGACTCATTTGCAGAATGGCTGGTCCTGTAGAAAGATAATACAAGATAGCAAAGTTAAGGCCTATAAAGTAAGTGTTCTTAAAGGTACTAAGTATATTTTGCATGGACAATGAACCAGTAACTTCCATGATAGACACTGCAACCCAAATAATATTCATTAGTGTAAGGTTTTAGTGGTGTCAGATATATTATGAGTTCTTGCATACATATGAATTTGAAATCCTCACTGTTGGCAGTTGTGCATTTGGCAGTGAATTGTGCCAAGACTGTTTGGGCAGTAGTCTTCTGTTTGGACAGCAGTGCAGCAACAGCATGGCTAGATGTCATCTCATCCTGATTTCCTCTTCAGGAGTGAAGAGTCCAATCTAGGTCTGTCTTTGCAGTCAAAGAAAAGAAACACAAACCTGTAGAGGGCAAGTCATCCCGGTAAGTTAGGTATTTAAAACAAAGAAAGCAGTTATTCCGCATTTTCTCTATTTACTCCAGAAGGAGCGTACATGGTTAATGTCAATTGGGGAGAAACTCTGAATTTAAGTAAAACCCTTTTCCTGGTTTCTACAAGAAGGACCCACAAGTGGATCTTGAATTTGTGTGGCCCAGTATCACGGTGTGTATGCACATATGAGTATGCAGACATTTATGATTTTTCTCCTGAGGTTTTTAGGACCTCACTTTTTGTAAAGCTGTTGATCTGTTATGTTTTTCATTTGTTTTTCCTCATACTCATTTATGGTATCTCCTTCAAGGACATATATTTAACACATGGAATGTTCTGTGCTTCAAAGATTTTGAGCCTACAAAAAGCTGCATCCATGTATAACTGTACTGACACAAGCTTCTAAAGATCAGGCTGCAAATAATTATAGTTCTCTTCTCTAAAATAAATAAGAGTGGCTGTGATGTGATTCCCTGAAATCTGATGATCTTTGAGGTGGAAGTTGTACACTCTTGGTGCTGACTACCTCAGCACAACATCTGTAGATTCTGAGCAAAGTTAACCAGTGTGAATCTTGAAAGTACCCTGAACCATTGATATGATTGTAGTGCTCCAGTGTCATGTCGGAGGAAGGGTACCAGGAAAGCCTTAATTTGAAAATATTATAAAATCAATAGAGAAAGAAACAATAGAAATATTAATCAGATTACAAAGGAATGGAGAGGTATAAGTATTGCAAGCTCATACTGTGTACTGTTCAGTCCTAGGGTTGTTGGGTGCAATAAGCAAGAGAAGGAAGAGAAGCAAAAAATAGTATTTTAAGATTAAAACCAAGAACACATTGCCCCTGTATGTTATTATTAGTGCTCCCCATGTTATGATGTTTAACAGCAGGATGAATGGGAAATATCCCTCTCTAATAACTCTCCTGGGAATGTCTCTATAGCATTAATCTCTACAATTTACCAAGTTGGCTGATATGCTGAAACAGACCAGGAAAACCTTTAATAAGTTCAGTCATGTATCTTGTGTGTTCGTTGTTCTAGTAACTTTTCTTGTCACTTCATATCTCTTGTTCTTAAATATTTATCCGTAACTCTTGTTTAGTAAAAGACAAGCAAAGGAACAATCTGATTCTTGGTAATCTGTGCCGATTCTCGGTAATCTTGCACAACAAAAGAAGGGTTAATTCTTACAGCTAGAATCCTTGTCCTACCTTTTCAGTAATTCATATCCTATTATGTAAGGGTGTTAAAGAACTTACAGATGTGCCTGAGCGTAAGCAGGTCGGATAGCTTATAAAGCAACTAAGGAGGAAGTGCCAAGGAAAGCTTGCAAAGTAGCAGAAAGCATGGATGAACTGAGAGAATATGGCACTTCTGTTAAATTCAAGCTCCTTTGCGACCGATTTTATAATCAGAGAAAGATACGATGTTTAGGATGATTGTTTTCTGATGTAGGTACGTAGGTTGCAGGAAGGCTATAACAAGGAAAGGCTTGTAGATACAGGGAGCATATTTTAGTGAACCAGCTGATAGGTGAAATGGACAGGCATTCAGACACGTGAGTTTTTCTTCATGTCTGAAACAGCAGTATTTTGTCAATCATGATCATGGATATGCATAACACCATTACATTGGTGTGGATTTGTAGTGCATCAAAGCCCAGGAAGTGTTAAAACTGACGGATAATGGAATTATCTGCAAATGGAATTAAGTGCCCTGGAGGACCAAGAGCAGGGTTTAAAATAGAGCTGAGGTGGGTTGTTTTCTTCCATCTGGTCTTTCTTATTATGAATCTCTGCCTCATCAGCTACTGATTTGATGCCCAGTTCCCATCCAAATGAGTTTCTTCCTGCATTGCACTGTGTTTGCTGTTCTTCTGCCTGCTACTAATCCTCCCAAAACCCCTACCAAGTAAAAAACCCTGCTATCCCAAACTTTCCTCACTCTCGCTTCAGTCAGTACTGTTTGCCAGTAAGGGATCAGCTAGCTGGACTCTCTGAGTAGCTGAATCACTGAGGTGTTGAGAAGATCTTTAAGCCTATCCTAGCTTGAACGGGGAAAAAACTGTTGAAAGAAGATTCGGCATTTATGTTTTAATAAACAGTCACAGGTTGCCTGCCATTAACGTTGATCAAGACGAAACAGCCCTCTTTAAAACATATCATTGAAGCAACGTTTCAGGTGAAATCCAGATGTGGTTCATATCATAAAGAGAACATAAATTGCTTTAGGGGCATAGAAATATCAAGCAAAGGCTTAAGTGACTTCACTCAGAGAAGGATGTGGGGATTTCTGCACATATGCAGCAACTTCTTAGACCGTTTCTTGCAATAACAAATATCTGCCACTTCATTCACATCTACTAATTCTCATTGTTGCTCTTATAGATTGACTTTCCATATGCTAATGGCCATTTGCCAGAGTCAAGATCTCCCTTTTTTCTTTTGTCTTAGAAATTGAATACATTATTTTATTCTATATTCTTTTGAAGCCTTTACTACTGCAATTAAAATGCATTTCATTTTATCCCACTGTAAGTCTTTTAGAAAAACAGTATTTTACCTCCGAGCATGAATGTATATTATTAAGCTTAAAGAAAGAATGACATGTAGTATTCAGCTATCTTCTGCTGTATTGTATAATCTTACCTATACAATTGTAGTGTTTCAAAATACTATTTTGGAAACAACTATTTTTTTCTCTTTTTTTGCACTTACATAAAACTGTTGACTTCAGTAGCACTCCTTATGAGTGAATACTATGTGACTTCAAAATTCTGGTAAAAATATTTACATAAGATCCACAGTACTGTAAAGTAATAAACTGCCAGATGAAAATTGTCGGTATGACTGGAGATAAGTAAAAGAGTGGAAGCTTTCACAATCCAGTCCAGAAGTGTATATTCATTAGTTATTCAAGACACAACTTCCACTGGCTGCCATGGGAGTTCTGGTTGTATGACAACTGTTCTGATAAAAATAACAATTATGAAACTGTAACATGTTCCCATGAATGTCTAGTTGTCTATCACTAAAAAATGTTAAAATGAATTGTACCTTTATATACTTTAGAAGTTATTTGGATTGTGTCAAATAAGCTGAGAAAAGGCTTGGAATTCATGAAGTTTTATTGAAAGGGCTAGTTACAATGAAGAAGCCGTAGCCCAAGAACAAAAAGGTCTGGATATAGATTTATATGTTCAATTTGCCTGCAGTATCATATTTTAACATTTACTTGCAAAGCATGAATTACACTCTACAGCAATATTACAAGTCTTTGTTACAGTTATTCATTAATTTCATTAGTTTCAAGCTTTCTACAGTATTTCGTTCTGCTAAAACTGCAGAACAGTATTTATTTATTAATACACACTAAGGGAAAGGGTGACAGTATTTCAATATCTGATTCTTAATCTTTCTATATCGACCTGGAATTTCTCAATTTTCTTTTTTTAATCCAGCCTCCTAGATGAGGAAACCATTCTAATAATTTTCTCTGCAAAACATTAATACTGAGCATTTTTTGAAACAAAATACAAATCAATGATCCTGTCAGGTCGGCATTCTGCTTTAGCCTCTCTTGAGCAGGGGCAGAAGGTATAATGTAACGTATTTGTCATCAAGTCTTGTTTCTATCTAAACTTTTGGTACCAGAATACAGGCAGTATGTTGCAGTCTCTTAAGAAATTCCAAATAAAGAATTTGCTTCAAACTGTTTAAGTAATGTAACTAGTGATATCCTCGATGAAAGTACACATCACATTAGTAAAGTAGTGGGTTTGTTTTCATAGCATATCCTATTGGTCTTACTCCCTGTCATTCCCTGACTGCAGCAACCAAACGACCTTCTCTGTGCCTGACTCCGTCCCATCAACAGATGAGTAATATTATGGATTCCCTTTCAGGAACCACATCCAGCTATCGATTAGACTAGATTGGAAAAAGAATAGTAACATGCACTCAGGTCATCTGTCCTGAGGTGAGGGGAAGTTAATTGTATCTAGTTCATGCCCTCACCTTTTGCAGTCACTCAGATGAATACGGCCATCATTATGCCTGTGCACAGATCTGTGGCTCTTGCAAACCAGAGGAAATTTGGATGCGTCTGACAACCCATCCACAGCTGAGGGTGGACACCAGAAGAGAGACTTCCAGAGGAAGTCTGCCATGCCATTCCCTAAAGGAATATATTTGTGGTCTCGAGAGCGCTGCAGCTTATGCCCCAACCCTTGCAACAGGCTCTGCTGAAGGCAAAATTTACCTGTGCAGAGAACTGTTCTTGAATGACAATAATGACACCTGCCCTGTGTGTAATAACACAAAACGGATTTTTAGGTTAAAGCATTGTTTATCAGAAGAGTCTAATCTCCAGTATTGCTGTGCAGGAATTATTAAAATAGGTCAGTATTTTCATCCATGTACAACTAACTGGATGTGAATCGCATTGATCAAGAGCAATTAATTTGTATTTGTTCTGTGGATGTAGCTGGTGCAAAGGAAGCAGACATCCAGTGATTCTACTGTGTATCTTAAAAACTGAAGGCACATAACTGCAAACATGTGTTGTGATTTCAAATTGAGATGGTTATGCAGTGTGTGGTTTTCTGAGTTGGCAAGAGACCAATATGAAGCAGGAATGAGGTAAGAGGAGAAAAGAGAACGATGATCTAGCTAAGAAGGGAGTAAGAGTTTGAGAATATGACGGGATCTGGAAATCAAAAGGATTTAGAGAAGGGTACATGAAATGGAAAGGGTTTGATGACAGCTGGAAAAAAATGCAAAGAGGAAAGAATGTATTTCCTCTGTCCTACATCCTAGGGGAAATAAATGACTGGAGTGTAAGTCTTGTCTATTTCCCTTGGTTTCTGCTGTGGACAACTTTATGCCTTTTTGGACTATATATATTTCACATTTAGTAATTCTCTTTCATCACTTTTTAATAATATTTCATGTCCTGAGGATAACCACCCTCTGAGATTCTCTTCTGCTCCTCTTCCGTGTCATTAATGCGACACTAGTAATTAGGACCCATGCAAATATGAATAGCCTAAGTTTAGGCTGTTGCATTTTTTAGTTCCCACTGGAATGCTCAGCAAGAGGACTAGCTGGATTTTAATCTATTTGCTGTTACAATTAAGGTTCACATAATCTTTTCAGTTTTTTTTCCATTTTCCAGTTATTAGTGGAACACGGCAAAAAAGGATGAGAGGTCCTGATCACTGGCAGTTTAAAGTGCGGTGAAACAATGCAAACTGACATCTTCATATATGGTGACAAGAATTAGGATGATAAAAATAGCACTGTTGCACAGAAATCCCAATTGGCAATGAGGTTCTGCGTTAGGTACGAAACTATGTATAGTTTCCTTATTGCTGGGTATATTTTACTTAAGCAACAGACCAATGCAGTAAATACACAGATGGATTTGTTTTAACTACCCAACTAACTCCAATATTCTATTGGAGAATTTATTTTAATGTAGAACCTGAAGACATTAGTGTTGTCAGAACTGTACTTTTGAACTGAATCTTTCGAACATCCCAATCTATAATAATTCTCCGAATATTTTAACATAAAAAATTCTTCAAGTCTTTGCAGTCCTCCAGCAAAATTTTTACAGAATAAAAGATTCTCTGTGTTTTCAGAGGTTTTTCTGTTTGATGTGAACCAGAATCAACTGAAAAAGAGATTTGGAAAATATTTCTAAGTTGGAAGATTAATCTGGATTTAATGATGATGTAAAGTAAATCACAAAAAATGGAGTGTAGCAACCAAGCCCCCACACTTGGGTCAGCAAGGGTGGGAGAAGTCAGTGACAACAATAGTATCATCCAGGAAGAATACAACGATGCTGCCTGAGTGTAAAGTTAGAGGAAGAGAAGGAAAAGGCCCTGAACCTGGATTTTCTGTAAACAAAGTAGATATTCTTTGGGAGGATAAAACCCTGCTGTGAAAGGTGATGCAGAAATGCAGACCAGGTCTCACTTTAATTTGTTACAGTAAGTTTATGCGATAGCTGGTGGGGGAGGAATACCATGGGCTTTATTCAGAAACACGTATGTAGGTGACAAAGGGTATAAACAGCTGAAAAACAGCATTGAAAATGGGGAAAGAAAGTTCTCAGGCTTGGAAGCTGAGGATTATGAGGAGAAATAATGAGAGAGAACTTCAGGAAAATGTCTTGCAGTGCATTGAACACTTTCTCCAGCTTTTGGAGCATTTTCAGGTCTCACCCGGTGAGTACATTGCTTACTACGCTCAAATTTGGCTATAATCTGTCATTCTCAGTCGATGGAAGGGTTAGGTGAGAAGCTTAAGACTATTTATTAAAGAAAGGCACTGTATGGCCATCACGTTTAAATAGCATCTTGTCAGAAAATATTCTAGTTATTTAGTTAAAAAAAGGTTGGGAGATGGCTAGACAATCAGTTTAGATTTCTTCTCTGTAATAGAAATCCACAGAATAGAATTAGAGGGAAATGCGCAGAAATGACCTAAAGCATTTTGCACTCAAGGGGTGAACCTTAGCTTTTGCGGCATCCAGATGGAGACACCTTGATCATTATAATCAGCACGCTCCATTTGCTGCATTAAAAACAAGATAAATATTTAATCACAGTGCAATTAAGTCTGGATCAGTGCCATTAGTTTATAATGAATATATAGTAAGATAGAATCTAATATAGTACTAATTCGCTTATGAGCCAGGCTGAACAGATTTATTTTTTTTTAAAAGCTGATATTTTGAGAATGTTAATGAGATGAAGGTGGTGTAACTGCTAATTATTTTTACTACTTTCGTACATTAACTGGAATAACTTATAGCAATCAGTTAATATTATCAATATTCCACCTAAACTGTGAATGATGTTCTGCAATGCCTATTCTTTTCAGGTTAAAATAACCAAACAAATAGCAAGCTGTGGGTATAATAAATATTTGTTGATACGAAATTCATTTGTATCCTAACAGCAAAATAGAATTAACAGTGGCAAATTCCAAAGGTAAATCGTATGAAATGTATTGATCTGTAGGAGCTATTGTGGTTTGTTTTTTTTTCTTTTTCTTGTTGTTTTACAAATATTCAAGTATGCTGGGCAAGCAAGAATTTCTTATTACACTTCAGAAGACTTGAAGGATGAGATAGTTCAAAATACATCAAGTTCGACTTCCACGGGTTTTAGTTAAACTGAGAAACTCCTTTATTTTCTTTGAGCCATGTCATGATGCACCAGTATAATGGGAGTTAGCCCCTAAAATGCTTAGATATTTATATAAATATTGAATCCAGAATGACTTTTAAGGGGGGGAAAGAAAAAAGCTAAAGAAAGAGCAAATACTGGACTACAACGTATTCATTCATTGCAGAAAATACTTCATACTTAAGTGGCAGAACGAGCATGTTAACTAGAAGAAACCATTTTCATGATTACAGCCCCTTCTGAGAGAAGGTCAATAGCACATCTGCTGGGAACGCTCTCTTCAAATGTCCTCAAAACCGTGCACTGCAAAGCAGATAGCTGAGATGTAGCTGTAGTTTCAAGTAGTGAACGAACATGCTTCTCTTCGGACCCAGCTATGCCAAGAGTGATCTTGGGAAACGGTAGTTTTCTTCTAAATATAGGTGAAATCTACAAAAAACTTGAGCAGAAGCTTAGTCTTAACCACGAAGGTGATACACAGGCTGGAAGTACGTGTACGAGTGAGACCTAACTCCCTACGCTGCGTTGCTGGAATGGATATATCATAGTTGTGTTTTTGAACCTATCGATAGGCTGAGACATAAGTATGTATTTTGGTATGATTTAATGGTCCCCAGAACTCAGCAGATGCAGGATCATTTCTGTCAAGTTGTTAAAACGGTCTCTGAAGTATCACGACTCCCACACGGACACGCAGCTGGGGGCATTCAAAACCAGCCTCTGTGTCAGGTAAGCCTTGCACAATCATATTAAATTAATAGGCAAAGTAGTAAATGTGAGGCAGATCAGGGACCCTTAAAAGCTTTTTTTATGTTCCTGCCCTTTTTGTGCAATAAACCAGTTTTCTGTCAGAACCTGTAGGGACATGCCTGCTGGCTTTGAATGCTCATTTGTGTGTTTCTGTGGAAGATGGTCTGTTTCGAATAGGATTATGTTATATTTTGGATTTGTGTCTGCCAAACTTTGAATCTGTAAGCTCACATTTGAAGGGGCACACCTTTCAAAAATCCATTTAATTGTGTTTTTAAAAGGATGGTGAGGAAAGGAAAAGGTCAATATACTGCTGAAAAAGAGCTGGTCTCTCATTTGTGCATATATAGGTGGTACAAACACGATTTTTAACTGTATGGAGAAAACATACATATTAGAAAAGAATGTAAAATATAAAGATTCAGAGATTAAGCTCATCTGAAATATTTGTAAGATATCAATGCAGATTTTTAGTTATTCCCACAGCTGGATTCTTCAGCTTTCTTCTCAGCTTGCACGAACTGATGAGCAGCAGGGACAAGGTGTTGGATTACCTGGACACTGAGTGTAATTCAGTTTGATAGTCCTTAACTTCTTCACCATGGGAAGCTTGTGCCATTCTGCTAGCTCCAGCAGCAAGGAGATTAATTCTTCTCTTCCCATAAAGATGAAAGAAGTCATATGTGCCACTGACTTCTTTTAGACATACTAATTTCAAAATATAAGAGCCCTTGCTAAGTGAGCTCTGTCACAGCTTATTTTGAATTCTTTGCTTTGGCAGAGGAAGCATCTAAAGTATTATGTATTATCAAAACATAGGTGGGGGAAAACTTTAAACTACTGATGTTAAAACTGTGTGAGAGATCTCTGATGAACGTTTCGACTTAGCAGAAGGGGAAAAAAAACTATTTGACTGACATTCATGTAGGGCCCAGAGGGACTTAAGAAAAGCTAGTGGTGTGAAGGCAAGCAGCTAGAGAGTATTTTTCTTTTATAATGAAATGTAGATTCATTTGATATCTTTTATTAGTTTGATGTTAACTCCAATATTTGTTTTGATGGGATTTGGAGCTTACTGTATCACCAGACTAACATTATCTATTAGTCCTACTTCAGTAATATTCCACAAAACAAGTGAATCAATTAGCTTTGTAGCTAACAGTATCTTCATCTTGATGTACATCAAGGTCAATGTCTAATTTAACATTTTTTATTGAAGTTGCATTATTTCTACATGAAGAGAAGATGGATAGATAGATACCATCAAAAGTGTTAACATTTGCATTGCACTGCCTTTAATTTTACTTTTTTAAATGTGATTATTTGGCGTGTGTCACTCCATTGGAGTATTTTTTTTTCCCTCTTTACGTTTTTCATATTCCCCATTTAATCTTGTCTTAGTAAGAAATGATGGGATTTGATTTTTGATCGTCTTCCTGTTCTAGCACAGCAGCAAGCACACTTGAGTATCATTGGGGAATCATTGAGGAAGATGTGACTGATGTAGAGTTCTTGTTTAACTACATCACCTGTAACTGCCTGGTGTTTTTGAATGTCTTTCCCACCAAAACAGCAGCAGATTTTATATTTGGCAAAAAATGCTTACACTGTTTGCTAGAAACATGGGAAATGGCTTGTTCTACAGATGACTGTCACTGAATTGGGGATTGATGAGAGAAAGAGTCATTGAGGTGGCGTTGCTTGTTTATTTTTTCTTCCTGTTATGGCTGCTATTTCAACTACTTTCTGATTTCTTGGGGTTTACTATGCTAATGCTACACAACTCCACTGTTAGTCGTGGTACTTCAAAGTTGGCCTTTGTCATATTTTTAAGACCTAGGTAAATATTTATCAGAAAAATATCTGGCATAGTGTCTGTAGACTTCTTGATAATGCATCTCAGTGCACTGTACAAAGTCTTGCATGTGTTCATTGTGTCACTGACCGTCTGACAGCCTGCCCTTTCAGACAGGTTCTGTGTCGGTCCCTGATGAAGTTTTCACTGGTACTCCAAATGAACTCATGTACGGCTCTTGCTGTCTTGGAGTGGGAGGGCTGCAGTGCTTCATCAGCAATGCACTGGAAACATAACATTTTTCTTTTTTTGTTAAATTCTAGTGCATCCTGGACACTTAGAGGGAATAGTAATTAGTGTCATACCTCACACGTATAGATACAAACCTAAGCAGATAAAAGCCTTGACAGAGACTAGAGTTAGTCTACCACCAGAGTAACTCTACCACCCCCCTCTCAGGAAGGACACTGTGTGGGCATCAGGTCCTCAGCATCAGCCCTTCAGATCCCTTGCTCTTCAGATCCCTTCCCATTGCACTGTGTAGCTTGCTCATGTAGATACAGCCAGTCGGCAGTAAAACTAAGTAATTGAAATGAGAACAATCAGAATTTTGGGTAATGACATTCACATACACATATTTACATGTGCTTTACACTTATCAATGTTTCTGGGCTTTTTTTGTTTATTTGTTTGGCTTTTTCTCAAAAATGGAAGACCATGCAAAAAAAAAGAAGGCCAAAATAAGATTAGGTATTTTAAAAAATACTTTTCCTCCAGACTGTCAGGGGAGAAATGTAGCAGGGTATTTGGACACTTCTTTCTATTACTTCAAAAGAATTTGAATATCCTACAAGACAAAATGAAGTAACAGTCTTCCTAAATAGGCTAATTCACTCTTTGTGTATATTATCATTGTCAAAAATTATATTCTTATTGGTGAAATGATGCTTTCCTTGCTTTTCTGGCTTTTCTTGCTATAGACAAACTAATAGTTTCTCTCAAATATGTAATTACCACTTCACTATTGCATTATACCAGATTTTATTTTTGCAATGTTATAGTTGACTCGACTTGTCAAAGAAGTAAACAAATAACATGGTTCTGCCTTGAGCCCCTTTGCAACTCTAGTGAGGATGCATTTGTTTGATTTATCCATCTATAAAATCTCAGACATTTTAGTAAGAGCATCTAAAAAATTTAAAACCTGCTATGCTTTAAGTTAACTTTCAATATTTTTTTGAAAACAGCATGGGATTTCAGTTGAATAACAGAATGATGTATTTTGAACTATACTTACTATGTTGGCTAATACCACTGGAACTGCACAAAGAAGGACTCAAAAGAGCAGCAAAGTGAATAGATCTATTAACTTCTAGTGCACAATTAATCTTGTTGACATTATTTTATATGAACATGGATAAAAATGCCTGAATAGCATACTATTGAATTCCACTGCTTATTAATATTGATCAAATGTTGTTGTTCTCTTTGTGTTGGAAGCCACTTAAAGATTACCTGCAAAGGTATTACAGTGCTATTGATTTAAATAGACAAATCCCTGAAGTCCACTGTTTTTTGAAAATGAGTTGACAAGTTTGGTTTTCTATTTTTTTTGGTAAAGAAGGATGTTTTTGGACTTGCTGCTGTAGATCTGAGTAACCGAGAATATTAATCAGATTGTGAGGGGATTAATTATCCAGCATTCAATACAATGTTATTTAAAAGCCAATATATCCGTATGGAAGTTAGTTGGGACCTCTCATCATCTGGCAGTGGTGCCTAAATCTTACATACCATTTTTGACACTTAAATGGAATGATGGCAGGATTAGGGCCCAGATCCTTCAAGACACTCAAACCTGCGTAACTTGCATTAGGGGTCCTGTATACTCAGTAAAAATAAAAGAGTCATGTGCTTGAAGGTTCTTGCAATTTAAATATCCTGAAGATATGTGAACTCAGAGTATGGTCTCTGGAGAATTAGGAGAAACAAGGTATGATGACAGAGGCTTTTTAAAGTTTCAATCATTCATTCTTGTAGAACGCAGATGAGTCTAACCTGTGTCCTTTTTAGGAAATGAATGTTAACTAGTGAAAATATAAGGAAGATATTTTTTACAATGGGGGTGGTGAACCACTGGCACAGGTTGCCCAGAGGTGGTAAATGCCTCTTCCCTGGAAATATTCAAGGTCAGGTTGGACAGGGCTCTGAGCAACCTGATCTAGTTGAAGATGTCCCTGCCCACGGCAGGGGGGTTGGACTAGATGGCCTTTAAAGGTCCCTTCCAACCCAAACTATTCTATGATTCTATGAAAATTAGATTATTGTTGTTTACTAGTTTCAGTGCATTTAATTAGAATGTTTCATTGCTCTCAAAATTATTTTTGAACTACCAGTTTCTATTAACAAAAAAAAGGTGAAACAAAATTACTCAATATTTAGATTGAAAATACTACTATTATATGTCTATGACCAAATAACAACTATGATCACGCAAAAAAAGTGTTCATATTGTTGCTGTGCAGTTTTTTTTCAGTAGGAAGGCATTGTAGAAGACTAACATTAGTTAGAAATACTGACATGCACCAGTATATTTATTACTGTGCACCTCAAATGACCTTTTAAGCCTTTGTTCTTTGGACTGATCTGAGAAAATGCAAAATCTAAAGAAAATCAATGAAAGTATGCTGAACATGTACTTAACAAGCCATATGGAGAAAGCAGCAAGCAAAATGAGAAAGTAATTGTTAAAAGATTTATTGTTCTTGGAAGATTAGAGATCCACTTGCATAGAAATAATTAACATATGATGCTACCTGCCGATACTCTCCAAACTACAGCGCTATGATAGAGACTTGAAAAAAAATACACAGCTTATATTCATTGGGAGACCAAAAGTACAAATTATTAAACATGTTTCTTCCCAAAATGTTACGGAGGAGAAATAGTATGAAGAGAAGCTGTGATACTTGAAAGCCATGAGCCTTCCTCAACCTGTTAAAGGAGTGATGTATGTTGTCTGGAATTAAGAATGCAGTGTGCCATTACATTTAAAGTGTAATTCAGAACCTGGATGGGAAAAGGCAAAAAAGGCAACAGCCAGTCTCCTCCTTTTCATCTTTATGATTTTTGCCTTTTTTTACTACTAATTTTTTTACTACTGCATTTAGAATAAGCTGGTATATATTCATGTCTTTTCTTTATTGGGTTCAGTGAGACATATCCCATGTTTAATGATGCACACAAGCGTAGCTCCTGCAGGATTGTGTCCTGGAATAGGCTGATGACGTAAGTTATAATAGAAATGTGTACGTGGATAGTTTCTCAAATTGTTGTAACTACCCGGGCAATTATAACTGGGGAATGTGTTCTGATATCCTTGTCATTTTGTTAATTTTTATCTTTTGCAAATTAATATTTTCTTAGTGTAGTTTTCACTAACGTGATGTTCTGAATGCTGTTGCTGTGAACATCTGTCAAACCTTGAGTTTGTAATTGAAAACATAAACTAACAGGCAGACCCTCAGAAATACTAAACTTACAGCTCTTTTAAGTTTAAATCATTCAATTGCCAGGGCTGATTGTCAGTAAATTATGCTGTGGAAAGAAGTTCTTTTTGTTTTGGTTTCTGTTAAAATGCAATTTTAAGTGGGCGAATAATTATGACGTTGCATTTCAATAAGCGAAGATTAACACCTTTCTATGTACATGGCAAAGGTTGCAAATAACATACTTTATACTGAATTCACAAATCTTTTCACACACAAACTTGTGCATGAGGCTTTCCAATCAATGACTACCAGTTCTTTAAAGTGAGATTGGAAAAAAAAATGAAAATCAAAATACTAAAGTATTTTCTTCTAGTAGGAGGTAATGTTACAGGTAGCATTAGTAAGATAATAAGATGTAAAAGGCTTTTAACACGTGCCATTAAATGAAAAAACTTTAGACCTCAGTTCAAAAGATGCTATTATTTGAAGGTATGTATAGTCATTGCAAGCCTAACAAATTAGATCTCACTGCTGAAATTTTAGCTATCCTAGCATGTGGTTAGTTGGGAGAAAAAAAATTTAGTCAGAAGACCTTTTTAAAATCAGCTTGAAGTGGATATGCTAAAAAGGCATTCAATGGAAAAGGAATAGTTGGTTTAGTAGCTGCTAACTGCTGGCCCAGATAGTCACATATTCAGAAAGTCACCCAAAGCCATAGCAAAGATCTCCTCAAACTACTAACTTGACATGTAGTGATTATTTGGGCATATTGTACATGTCACTCTGTACATGATAGGCACGTTTGATTAATACATATTTCCTCAGTGGTATAAAAGTTAGAATGCCTGTTATCTTTAATAGGAGAGCAAGATTTAGCTTCTCTGTCTCCTGTCTTCTCTTACATTAAAAAATAATGTTGTGATTAATGAGTAGTGACATGCTTCATATTTTTTCTTGTTCATAAAAATCTGTGCTGGCAAGTTATCTGAACTAAGTGAAGGGTATATTTTGGTGGGTTAGTGGAATATGAAGGTCTACATAACCAATTTTATTTCTTTAATGAACGCATATAAATGACTGAAATTATTGTGGTTGTTATTATATGTATATATACTTCTCTTTTTTTTCCCCTCTCTCAGGACCCTGCCTTCCTAATCCATGTCATAATGGTGGGATATGTGAAATTAGTGAAGCGTACCGAGGCGACACATTCATAGGATATGTTTGTAAATGTCCAGAGGGATTTAATGGAATTCACTGCCAGCACAGTAAGTTCCACATGGTAACTTTTATTGTATTTATAGATAGGAGCCTTTTTATTGCTTGCAATGTTGAGGATTAATATCGGATCTGGTTTTCTGAAGTGTATCAGTCTTTGGCCTTTATATTATGAGCAAGCTAATACTACTGAATACTACTACTACCTTCAGAAAATGACCTTACTTCCAACTTAGTGAACACAACAGTGCATAATTTGCTATGCATATTCTAGAGCATGGTAAGGAAAGGTAACCATGTTTATCATGGATTTAATGGAAAAGCATATTTGAAATAGTAGGGATCTCTTCTTATCTTGGAATTGTTTGTGGACTTGTTTTGACTAATGCTAGACAAAAGTGGAAAGAATAGCTGAAAATAAATTTGTGAATAAATATGTCTTCTAGATCTTTCTTCACCTATGCGTTTATAAATTATGAAGAAATGTTTTGAATCACAATACTTAAATTCAAGGGTAGAAGTTCCAGACTTAAATGGGATGTACAGTTAATCCTGTTTAAAATACAGTATCTGGACTTCTTTCTAATCATTATTATTTATTTGAAGAGTTTTTCCTGGTTTTAGGTCAGATTGGGAACAGCAGGTCGGTATCCTAGTCTTAGAATGTGTAGTTACAGAACTGACAAGTAGCCATATGGAAAAAAAAATCTTGAGATCTCATGGGGGGATTATATACTAAGATCTACACTTCACCATCAAAAATTTTAAGAAGTAAATAGATGTTCCATTTTTAGTACTCATACTGAAAATTACAGGTCCATGTTTCTCCAGTTGATGTCATCAGAAGTTCTGTGATCAAAACCCAGAGCTATGCATGTTCAGCTGCAAGTGACTGATTGGATCATGTTCTAACCTATAGACATAATCTGCATTATCTATTTGTCACTTAAACAGAAGCTGGTTTTTTTTCATATGTAAAACTCATTTAGAACAAGTGCTTGCCTAAGGAGAAACTCGTGTGCCAAATATGTGTTTTATTTGCAATATGTGCAATAAAGCACAGCATGATTCTTAAAATCTCATCTTATTGATGCATTTGGAAGCCAATTGTTACTCAGTTAGAAGGTTAAAAACTCAAACAAACAGTCAAGAATCCAGTTCCGTTTGCACATAAAAGATAAATCCACTCATTCAAATCAGAGTGAATAAACGCTGAATCCAGTCTACCTTAATTAAGTGCTCCATTTAGATACTTGTCTATAATTTGAAGTGTCAGGAACCAATACAGTCCAGCTCAAATAACTACTTATGTTCATTATGTCCCTTATATACTCAATAGAAAGTGTCTCCAAAGACCTGAATATGGATATTCAATTTCCTTAACTTTGGCCACTTTCTTTCAGTTAATTACATAGGTAACATAGGCAGTCCCACTAACTTAATCTAGTTGAATTATGTGTCTACCTCTTCCACTGGGAACATGGAAATGTTGGATATTATCCACTCCTTTGGGATCTGTTCTGTCTAGCCCTGATTCTGGGGATGGCCATCTAGTGGAGCTGACTGCCAGCAACAGTCATATGACTTCCTTTTGTTTTAATGGTCATATCATTAGAGCCCAGTCAAGACAGGGGCCTGAGTGTAATCATGATGGCAAAGAATAGTCGTTGCCAGCCTTTAAACCATATAGCCAGGAGTTCAAGAGTCTCAAGACCAGGAGAGCAAGATTATGTCTAGCTGTAACTCAAGAGTTATAGCAGCTTAAAAATTGTACCTGGACTCAACTGTGAGCACAGTACCTTCTGGTTCCCAACCCTGTTCCTTGTACTTGCATGCATTTTATGTAAGTCTGTCGCCTGGTAAGTGAAGCAAAAGTCATTGGAGGGTGGAAAGACAGGAAGCTGTACCTTCATCCCTGTGACTGCTGTAAGTAAGGGTACAGGCAGACCGCTTCTGTGTGCCATTGATGTCCAGTCATACAGAGGAGATCATGTGAAAACATCCTCACATGGTAACGTTCTCAGGCACACTCCATCATGAGACCAGTCAGGTAGACAACCTGTGACACACAATGCTTCTCCTTCCATTAAATGTCGAAGAGGTGACCTTTGTTAAGGATGCAGTGAAGTGAACAACCATGAATTTTCATCAAGGAAAATGCATGCTTAGCATGTGCTGTCTGGAAAATATCATCTCTTGTCACCTAATTCATGAAAAAGACATATGGTAGTGCATTATAGAGTGATTCATCATAGTTGTTTGCTGGGTCCCCAGTATCCTTTTAAAAATATTCAGGTATGTAACAGTTAGCTAATGATCCTGATAATCAGCAAAGTGTATTTATACCAACTTCAGAATAACGTAGAGCTCTCACGCAGGTGACTCAGATTCACTGTGGGGAGACTAGAACCCAAGAAGGCAGCTAAAGTGATTTGAGATAAGTTTATGTGAACAGTTACTCTTTGGATGACAATAAAATTCAGTCCTTTTCAGATAATCTAATTTAAGATGTGATAATAAATAAATCATATACAATGTATAGGTGTTCAGAAGGTCTCTAAGGATGTCAGCTATGAGAAGCAGTGGAGGAGGTCTCTGCAGTCAGGAAGAAGTATGGGACTTCCAGTGGTGGATTTAATATAACTCTTTTATATAATATCCCTTTAGCTCAATTCACAAAGTTCCTTTGATAAAAATTCCTCTGCTTCATAAAGTTTAGCAATTCGATTCTGAACTCGCTATAGATCAATTAAGAAGTCTGTCAAAGTAGTTCCATCATAAAAGGTAAATTAAAATGACCTCTTTGTAAGACACATATCTTCATCTAAACTGTTAAGATTTCCAAAAATCACGTTATACTTCTCTTGTACAAGGTTTTTTATCTTGGATTTCTTTCATGTCTAATATGCTGTTGCTAAATCAATTAAGCTAGGTGATTGATTTTGCAGTCGAGATACATTCTCAAAGCTGGAATTCTGTCATTCGCATCAACAAACATTCTGTCAATATTTCTGAGATTCTTTGACCTTTTACCCATGTAAATAATTAATGTGTAAATTATAAAAGAGATCATTAGCAATTTCACTGATTGTATATTCTCGATTTATTGCAAACCTGATATTAATTGGCAGTGGTTGTCTGAGAAGATTCTGACTCCCCAGTGGCAAAAAAGGAAACAAAGTTTCCCGTTTCAGTGCTCATAAACTAATCGATGTTTGGATAGGAGAGTCTTCCTCAGGTAGAACCTGGGCAATTTTTTGTGGTGATACCCAAGAACAATATGTTCTTTAAATATTCTTCTGTTATTTAAGAGGCATTTACTTATCTGCTTGGTATGAAGATTCTTCCCAGACCCTGTGCAGGTTGCAATTTGTCATGCTGGTAATGAACAGCAATCTGGCTTTCAAATGTGCTGTTGACAGTATCTAGCGACAAGGAGAGGGGAGTTGTTTGCAAGAACTACATGAGGCAAGGCAAGTCTCCCTATGGTCTTACTACACTGAGAAAGCAACTCTTCCAGGGAGTAACTTAGAGCACTTAAATTCCTGAAAATAGCATACAACTCATGCCCAGGAAGACTAGGGCGTACACTGTGGCGATGATGCTCATTCGTAAGAGCAGCAAATCATTTTGTTCCTTCAGGATCACTTTGACTGAAAGCTATGTACATTGTCATTCACCAGAAAGAAGCATGTAATCATTGGGTGCGTTATAATTCCCTTTTCTTTAACCATGGACTTCAAGAAAGTCGATCTCCCGAGATCTTTCCGGCTTTTATTGAAAAAGAACTACTGCTATTGATGAACCAGCATCCATTGTTAAACCATTATCAACCTCACTAATCACTCTTCATATGACAGATGAAAATGCTGGACAAATAGTTGCTGTTCAGATAATTAATGTCTTCATCTATATATAGAGGGATTATACTGTCACCTATTAAAACAGCCTGGAAATACAGTTCTGCAGAACAACTCAAAATCCGTGGAAATAACCACAAGACTGAAACAGACAGTTTTTCCACCAAAAAAAAAAATCCATAACGTTGAGAAGTACAGACAATATGCATTGTTGTGCTTATCAGATAGAGATTGCCTGCTGAAAAAATAGGAAACTATTAGTAGCAATATATGTCAAAGTGTGGGTTACTGACTGCCACTCAACTAAATGAAATGACACAGAGATCCAACCGAAAAAATCTAGTTTGAAACAATAGAGAGTTCAGATTTAAGAGTTTGATTTGGTTGTGGTTTTATATTCTGAGGTTCTTTAGCTCTGTGAGCCATAACTAAATGTCTTGCATACCAAGAAGAATAAAGGTTATTAATCAAACACATTTAATAATGTAAGCAAGCCCTTCTCAGTGTTTGTACAGAGTTCTCTGCTTTCTCTGACATACATGCTCTGTGGTATACACATCTGCTACATTAATGTATTGGGAAATGGCACAGATGAGGGCCATGTGGCAGAGCATCAGCTCACATTTTGATAGTACATTCAGGCATCATCCCAACTACCCATAGGGCAGTGGCTTTTAACTGTGGGGCTGCAACTGTAAAGGCCAGCGGCCGTGCATTTCTGGCCAGTTGACATGATCCATAATCTACAGTTTCAGCTCTACCAGCAAATTCAAATCCTAGTAACTTTTCCATCTGCTAGGAAAAAATATATGTGAGGAAGCTGTAGAACATCCTGTGGCATGGATTTTGTGTTTTCCAATGAGCGAGTACTCTTGCTAAACCATTCTTGGCTGCAGTTTGGTGGTAGAGCGCTCCAGAAACCATTCCCCACAGGTGGTTTTCATGCAGCTATCTTGGTTTGGAGGCTAAAACCAATTACATCTTGCTCAGATGCAGCTTGTTCCAAGCCAGCGAGCCCCCTAGCCGAGTGGGCAAATTTAATGTACTAGAGTAGATACAGTTGCACCATACCAGATGTCCATCCCATGCTTCTGCTGATGAACACTCACTATGGCTTCTCCTTTAATATCTGTTTGGGCTTGGGGAGTTCTAAATCTCATCCAGGTGTTCCTTTTTACTTGGGGGGTGGGGCGTTCATTGTAATTAGCAGTATGCATAGTTTTAACAAATTACACTAGCAATAAGTTATATAATGTAGTAGCAATAAGCTATATAGTATAGTAGTAGTAAGTTACATATGTAAGTATGTCTTAGGGAGCTTATTCATCTAAGTATTGTTGAGCTGAAGTCTGAAAACTATTCCTGTGTCCGACCAGTTGCTTAGATAAGAAATGAAGGAAGACAGATATACCATTGCTCATTTGGGAATCTTCTAGAATTTTGCTTAATTGAAATGTAAGAGAAAGTGGGTAATTTGAAAGACGTCTAAGAGAGGTCACTAATAAGGAAGAAAAAAGCAAATAACCAGTAAAGGTTATTGGAAGAAAAGTCAATAAAATATTGCTCCTAAAATGGAAACTGTGTAAGGGGGCAAAAAGCGGAGCACAAAAATGCCAGAACCACCAAGTGTAGGAGCACAGCAAATGTTTGCCCCATTCACAGAAGTCCAGGAAAACTTTAGTGTGAAACTGCCTGGAAAAACAAATGCTCTAATGACAATAAAAAATGATGGGTTTGTCAGTTGAAAACAGAGAAAGTTTTGATGATGACTATTCTTACAACAAATGTGGTAAGATTGAACAACAATTTGTTGTTGTTGTAAGAGTGACAACAAATTTTGGGCTACTAGAAGTAGGAGTTTGTTTTTCTTGAAATCTAAAGAAGTATCTTGGTTAAAGCAGTAGGTGACTGAGATAAGACTACCTGATGCCCAGAGAGAAAAAGCATTAAATCTCAGATGATAGACCAACACTGGATGCTTCACAGGAGGGGTCAAGACCCCACCATGAAAAGAAGGGGCATAATTTGCCCCCTAATTGAAGATTTTATTTCATTCTGTAATAGCCAGAGATTGGCTTAAAATCCCAAGTAGGAAGTATAATATCCCCCTCAATTTTGTTTCACTCTTGTTAGCATTTGCTTATGTAGCGCTCTTTATTCTTCTCATGCATACACACTTCCAATAGCTTTTCTTTCTTGAATTACTGACCTTAACAACTTCCTGATGCATTCAGTTTCATAGTCTAATTATGCTGTATATTGAAAAAAATCCCTTTTCAATTTCAAACCTGCTGTCTTACAGCATCTTTAAATGTTTCTTTCTTTGTGTATTATAAGACTAGATGAAAAGCAGTTTTTGAGTGCATTCTGTATGCCACTTATTATTTTGCATACATTTGTCATGCTCCCTCTTATTTTTTCCTATGCAAACAGTTTAAATTGTTTGCTTTTCTGTTTCACATGAGAGTTTTTCCAGGACTTTTAAATGGTTTCTCCATGGCCTTCTGAAAACTCTTTCTGTTCTGTGGCATATTTTACTGCAACAGCGACCTATACTGAAGACAAAGCTGTACCATTTATCTGGTAGAAGATCCTTACAGTACTTTCTGTATTCTTTATGCAGCATTTTGTTGGAAGTTTCTTTTCGATTTTTCCAGTTTTAACCAGAACTGGATGTTGAGCTTTTATTAAGCTGCCTTCTTTGAAGCCTAAGTTCTTTCATAACATGTCATAGTGGGAGGGAATAGATCTTCCCGATTGCTTTTGGGTTTTATGGGGATATTGAACAGAGGGGTGGATTTCTTATGACCTGTACACTGACTGAACTATACAATGAATGGTACTTTTAAGATGATGTGTGTTTCTATGGTATAAAAGTCACTTAGGTTGTCAGTAGCCATTATAAACATCTTTTCTAGGAGGGTAAATCTCTTTTCCCCTAATTACTGTCTGTCTTAAGGATTAGTAGTATTTTATTGTGAAAGAAATTAATGTTCAAAAAATATATGAATTGCTGTTTGATTGTCACATAAATTAAATTTGTTCATGTTCTGCATTGAAAAGATAACACATGGACATATTTTGCACATAGATGTTCCTCTTTATGTTTGAATTAATAATAAATACTGAATTTAAAATTATCTCTTTAGATTCAATAATAGTTATCCCATTGTAATATCAACATCACGCATTCTCTGTTTTATAATATAAATATTATAATATGCCTTTTCAGTAGGTTTCCTCAGAATGAGAATAACTGTTTATATTCCTGAATACATTACACAAAAATACTAGCAATGAGTCTTGCTAATGCTGCATGAAAACACTTTTACAAAAAATCCCACAAAGATTCCCTTTTAGATGTTCAATAACTAGACTGCTTTTTGGAAAGCTGTGGTCTTACATGGCTTTGTGAAATAAGAATGTGGAAGAATATATGGATTTTGCTGTTACACCCATTTTGTAACAGATAAATACTGTAAGGAAATGATGAGTAGTTTCAGGACTTACATGAGGTTCTTCAGTAACGGACAGGGAACTGGACACTATGATTCACTTGGTGTCTTCCACTCCTACTTTCATGGCTTGTTTTTTTCCTTCAGCTTTCATACCAGAGTTTGAAGTTTATATTTGTTGCTTATAATGTCTCATACTTAAACAGATAGGATATTTCAGATAAAGTCATGATGACGCACTCATCATTCAAACTTCAGTTTACATCAGTAGAAGGTTTTCTTGGATAAGAGCAGCAACAACCAATTCAGTATCTCTTGATGTGTTATGCTCATTCTTTATCACTTAATACTGCATTATTCCATGCAATATCTACTATATAAATATTTTCAGTTTTCTTCAAGATTATGCATTCAAACAAGCAAAATCTATTATCTGGGACCTCAGGGTCATTTTATTCTTTTGTGTTCTCCTTTTTCGGGATCCCTTTTATACTCACCAAAAAATACATGTTCATTTCAATTCTGTTACAAAAAGTGGTACAGGATTGTTTTCTTCACTGGAAAAGGTCATTTTGTAATATCTAAATGCTATTCTTTCCTTCCCTTTTCAGAACTTGAGTCAAGAAGATCAGCATTTCTTACTGCTTTGCTTTCTGTATTTTGTCTCCCAAATTCAATATTCTGATTTTGGCAGCTTTCCAAACCTGTGACGAGCATCCAATTTCTTTTTGTTAGTCTTAGCCTTCTCCATGGGAATGCTCTCAATGCTCTCTTAGCAAGGATTTGGCATAGAAAGACTCTCCAAAATAAAACAGACTTTAAATGGAGTAACAGTGATTGGAAAACCTAAGCTCACCTGGTTTGTTAGTGTGGTCCTTTAAATAGCGTTACTGATCCTAACTGATTTCTGTTATTGTAAATTGTACCTTCACGTTTGTCAGTTTGACAAGCAATATACTTTGTGAATGAGCCTGCTTTCCATCTCTTTATATGACTCCATCTTTCTAACAGTCAAAGAATGCTTGTTATTGAGAGCAATATCCTTGGCTTTCCGTATGGCCATAAGCCCATCATAAGCTTTGAACATGAGTTTCTTTGACACAGCCTTGAGATGCTAAGTGACTTATAACATTGGGCTGTTCCCAAATTGTCACTTACACAACTTTTCTTCAACAAAGTGCATCAAGAAGAAACTCTTAAGACAGTGTCTTAACCACATTATTACATCAGTACGGAATTGTTGTTGAATGTGTTAATATTTGCTACTCTGACCTAGTAGATGATATAGATCGTAGAATCATAGAATCATAGAATGGTTTGGGTTGGAAGGGACCTTCAAAGATCATCTAGCCCAATCCCCGTGCCATGGGCACGGACATCTTCAACTAGATCACGTTTCTTAGAGCCCCATCCAACCTGACCTTGAACAATTCCAGGGAAGGGGCATCCACAACTTCTCTGAGCCGTCTGTGCTAGTGTTGCACCACCCTCATCACAAAAAATTTCTTCCTATTATCTAACCTAAATCTACTTTCTTTCAGCTTAAAGACGTTGCCTCTTGTCCTGTCACTATGGGCCCTGGTAAAAAGTCTTTCTCCATCTCTCTTATAAGTCCCCTTTATATATTGAAAGGCTGCAATAGGTAAACAAGAAGGTCTCCCCAGAGCCTTCTCTTCTCCAGGCTGAACAGCCCCAACTCATTCAGGCTTTCTCCATAGGAGAGATGTTCCAGCCCTTTGACCATTCTCATAGCCCTCCTGTGGAGAAGGAGCCATTCTAACAGGTCCATGTCTCTCTTGTACTTGTGACCCCAGAGCTGGGGTACTCCAGGTGGGGTCTCATGAGAGTGGAGGGGGAGAATCACCTCCCTTGACCTGCTGTCCACGTTTCTTTTTACATAGCCCAGGATACAGTTGGCTTTCTGAGCTGGCATCGCACATTGCTGGCTCATGTCCAATTTTTCTTCCATCAGTATCCACAATCCTTCTCGGCAGGGCTGTTCTCAATCCCTTCATCCCCCACCCTGTATTGATATTAGGGGTTGACCCAACCCAGGTGCAGGACCTTGCACCTGGCCTTATTGAACTTCATGAGATTCACATGGGCCCACTCCTCCAGCCTGTCAAGGTCCCTCTGGATGGCATCCCTTCCCTCAAGCATGTCAACTGCACCACTCAGCTTGGTTTCATCTGCAAACTTGCTGAGGGTGCACTCAATCCTACACAAGAGAACAATCGATGAATCACAATAGAATTATGGGTGGTTAGAGAAAGAACACAGGAAAAATGGAGCTGAACAAAGCATCTGATCTCTGTTCCTTCTTCCCACTTTTTATACCCGTATAGGTAGACGCAGGAAATGATAGAACAATTTCAGCCATTGTGATGGTTTAGGATCAACACAGCCACACCACAGCTTTAAAGGAAGGATTGCTTTCAGTCTTTGTTATGCTCACAGGTTCATTACAGATGTACCAGCACATTTCTGTAAGGAAGATAATCAAGATAAATGAAATCTTGAAATGAAATCTCATTATTTAATGAGACAAAACTTATCATTTAGAATTTTGTCACTCAGTGGCACAGTCTGGTCCATCTGTGTAGGAAGCAGCTGTTAGAAAAAAGATAAGTTTTGTAATTTAGATCTTTTTCCTGGTTTTTCTTTCGTTGTTCTGTTGCTGTAAGAACTACTGTGCTCAACCATCTGTATGTGTAGGTGTGTCAAGGATGCGGAATTAAAATATTGTATTTGTGTTAGGAACTCATGCTGGCATACAGCTGTATGCAATCCCCTATTACTATATAGAATATTAATATTTCCATTGTTCATTGAACTAGTTGAAAATTATATGACTGACTTTAATGTTTGGAACTTGAACAATTCACATAGCAATTTTTCTAAAAATTAAAGAAAGAAAAATATTTAGTCATCTGTTGTTTTTATACTACAGACCCAATGAACAGTTTGAACAAGCCAAAGAACTTTTCAGAAGGAAAATCCAGAAATATATTCAGTACTCTAGCTACTTTTTTGAAATCATAAGCAGTATTTATTCATGTGGATACACTTTTGAGATCAATGGGTTTATTTTTAAGTAAGCAGTATACAGAGGGAGAGAAGGATATAACATCAGACTCATTACCTATGTGTTCAAAACTTCAAAAAACAGTACCTGGACTTGAAGCTCAATGTAATGAGGTAATAGTCTAATTGTATATACTGATGTGCATTACAAATGTATTCCCTTTGTATTCATAAAATATCTCAAGCAAAACTCATGGTGCTGTCACATTTGCATATGAATACCCAGGATATTCTTCTAGCTTGCATTTATTCTGATGTGTTAGATAACATACAGTTATTTCCGTAGGGCATCTGAATGAGTGGTTTAGTTTGAATCAGGAGTGCATTTTTAAAGAAAATCTCTTGATCATCTCCACTTACTCTGCTTTGCTTCACATGACGGCAGTCTCAGAGCACAAGAACTGGATCCCTTTGAGATGAAAATTATCTAAAAGAAAATAGTCTGGTAGTCTAAAATTCCTTGTGTACACACTAGGAATTGACATAAAACATTTGAGTGGGTAAATGGGCATTCCGTCCACCCAGCCAGCCTAGAACTTGTACAGAGAAAACATCCCTGAGACAGGTAGGGACATGCAGACGTGTCCTCAGCTCTAATAATTTCATTCTACAACTATAATTCTGTAAGACCACACTACTTACAAATATAGACATAACCTGTCTGTGCCTATGTTTTTCTCCAAGTACACTGAAAACAATGAATAGATCTTGTTATCTTCCTTTTTTTATGACTTGTTAATATTTGACATCACGAGAGGCACTTGGTTTTCTGCAGTTTCATGATCTGGCCTGAATTTTGTTTAATCCTCTAGAGTGATTGCTTGATAGTGCCAAAAATGATGGTGCCCATCTTCCCTGAGAATATATCCCCACCCTATTTCAGTGTGAATCATCTCAGCAGCCTTGTCTGCAAGTATACAACCTAGCCACAAGAAGGGATTTTCCGTGGGATCAGATCACTGAATGTGGCCACATGGCTGCTAGGTCCTAGAGAAGTGGGGAGACGGGAACGTGCAGAGGGACATAAAATGTCGAATTGGCAGCTCTCCATTTCTAACAGATTAGATACAATATTGAAACTGATACACCCCCTTTTGGTGACTGCTGTTAATAAGAGCAAAGATACTCCTAAAGCTACCCAGAGGTGCTTATTAGTTGATACTCTAATCATCAGTAGTTGCTTATCATCTCAGAAGGACTTGTGCTGGGATCTGTGCTTGGCCATGAACACGCAAAAATGATAGCATTCAGGAATTGCCCCCTTACAACAAAGCATTGGCAGTGAATTGGCGTTGTGTGGTCCAGATGTGTATGCGTTACACCTTAAAAGAGAATTTAAATTCCTATTTACCTGCAAATAATAGATAAGTTTTGTAATCTTGTGAGATTTAATTTTATCCTCAACACAAGTCAGTGAGGCATCTGGTTCTGAAAATGCTTTCTATGTGATCCTTTCGTGTATGTAGCAGAGCTGTTTATGCGTACAATGATTACTCTCATGTAGTTTTTAGAGTTTATTGAAAAGCAGTATTCTCTTCCACTACCAGTAGTTTTCATTGTTAGAGAGAAATTAGTCTGCTCTTTTCTCATCCTTTCTATTTTCTTTGTCAGTCATACTTAATATTTAAGGGAGCTTCAGAATAGCACTGCAGAAGACATACACCAAAATGAGAAAAAAGTAAAAGGTGAAAAGAACTTCTGCCTGAATCTAACATTTAGAGTTTACAGTATTTATTTCTGACTTCATTATTTCAGTGCTCTAACAGAGAGAAAACCTCCTCCCTTTTCCCAGCAAAAATAAAGATCTCTACAGGGATTGTACCACCCATGGCTCTAAATTATGGTACAGATTATGTGTATAAGCTGGAAGGCAATTCCTTAGCTGCAAAACATAGGTGTGGAAAATGCATAAACGTATTTGGATAGGTCTTATTTGATGTGATCATCAAGAAAAGGTGACATTGCCTAGGCCAACTGCCATAAATACAAGTTCCAGTTCTGAGAGTTGTTTTTAGTGCAGGACATATAACTCTCTGTGAGTCATGAAGAACAACTGGGGTGTATGTGCCCTTAGATAATAGAGCTGTCAGTCACATGCAGACAGAAGTCACTGCAATAAATATTTCCTTTCCTGTACTAGACAGTCATTGGTAATGTGAGGAAACTACTTCATACACATTTTGCATCTTTTATGGAGAGAGATGTGGTCTTCCTTTTCACCTTTGCAGAGGAGACAGGGAAATTACTGTAGTCCAAAAGATAAAATGATTGATAAGTGGTTAGCAAATAAGTGTATTTGCCACAGATAATACATACTATATACATGGCATATATACCATACGCATATATCACAGAATCACAGATTTTTTTAGGTTGGAAGGGACCTCTGGAGATCACCTAGTCCAACCCCCATCCTCAAGCAGCAGATTGCCCAGGACTGTGTCCAGTCATGTTTTGAATATTTGCCCAGATGGAGACTCCACAACCTCTCTCCAGTGTTTGACCACTCTCACTGTAAGAAAGTATGTTTAGATGGAGTTTCCTATATGTTAAGTAGAGCTCGTTGCTGCTTCTCTGGTCAGTGGGCACCACTGAGGAGAATCTGGCTCTTTTGTCTTCATTCCTTCCCATCAGATATTTATACACGTGGGTAAGATTCCCCCAAGCCTCCCCTTCTGCAGACTGAGCAGTCTCAACTCTCTCAGCATCTCCTTGTAGGTCCAGCCCTTTAGTCATCATGGCCCTGCACTGGACTGACTCCAAAAAGTCCATGTCTTTTTTGTACTGGGAAGCCCAGCACTGGACACAGCACTCCAGACGCCCCATGCCTGGAAGTGTTCAAGGGCAGGTTGGATGGGGCTTTGAGGAACCTCTTCTAGTAAAACACGTCCCTGGCCATGGCTGGAGGGTTGCAACTAAATGATCTTTGAAGGTCCCTTCCAACCCAAACCATTCTATGATTCTGTGTCTCCCCAGCACTGACTAGAGAGGAAGGATCACCTGCCTCAGCCTGCTGGCAATGCTCTGCCTAATGCAGCTCAGGAGGCTGTTGGCCTTCTTTGCCATGAGGGTGCATTGCTGTCTCATGGTCAACTTGTTGTCCATCAGGACCCCCAGGTCCTTCTCTGCCAAGCTGCTTTGCAACTGGTCAGCCCCGCAGCATGTACTGGTGCATGGGGCTGTTCCTCCCCAGAGGCAGAGGCAGGACTTTGCATTTCCCCTTGTTGAACTTCATAAGGTTCCTCTTCAGCCCATTTCTCCAGCCTGGTGAGGTCCCTCTGGACGGCAGACACCCAGCTGGTGTATCAGCCACTTATCCCAGTTTTGTATCATCTGCCAAGTTGGTGAGGGTGCACTCTGTGTCTGAGTCATTAATGAAGACGTTGAACAGTGTTGACCCCTGTATTGACCCCTAGGATACACCACCAGTGATTTGCCTGCAACTTCTTGCCACTGATCACCACCCTCTGGGCCCAGCCATTCAGCCAGTTTTTAACCCATCTAACTGTCTACTTATCTAACCTGCGCACTGTCAGCGTGCCTTGAGTATGTTATGGGAGACAGTGTTAAAAGTCTTAGTGAAATTGAGGTAAACAACATCCACTGCCAACCCCCATCCACTGACCCAGGGACCTCATTGTAGAAGGCTGTCAGCTTGATCAAGCATGGTTTCTCCTTCCTAAATCCCTGCTGACTACTTTGCATCACCATCACCATTGGGAAATGCTTTCCAGGTCGGTTTTCTTCATCACCATCCTGGAGACTGAGGTGAGACTGAACGACTTGTGGTTCCCCAGGTCTTTCCTCTTGCTCTTACGTTTGTGTACATACACTGTAAGCAAATGTATAATCCTTGTAGGACTATGGATATACCTACGGTTATAATGAACATAGTGATTTGCTGTAGAGAATAACAGACATTTGGTTAATCAGGTATTAAGCCATCCATTCATTTATTAAACCTCCATAACTCTTAAGTGATTTATAAATGTGCTCTTAACCTAATATGTTTCCATGTATGTTAAATATAATAAAATGTGATACTCCACAGACACTAGAGGGGAAAAAAGGTTAGGGAACTGTGCCAAAAGATCTAACCCATTCTCTTATTTGCAGTGCTAAATTATTTCCGTGATTAACTCTTAGGATTCATAAACAGTAAAGCGTGCATATATTTATGAGCAACTAGGAGTATGAATTTGAAAGGTATTAGCAAAGAGTAGAAATGACCTTTACGCAGCATATTTATGTACACTTATGCCACATAAGTGCACTGAAGTCCAACAGACAACTTTTTATGAGAGCTTAAATGAGATGTGTATAGACTGGCCATAAAGGAATTCACTTCACCCCGTGTATATCAAATACAGACATGTGAACAAATATAACCATCTGTTTTAGTCATTTTAAAACATCCATCATCATATCCTCCAGGACTTGTTGGTCTAATAACATTTTTCAAAACACATGCCATAACGGTACTTGTGAAAAAGATATATCCCTACGCTCACTCTATTTTGAAATGCATAAACAATTGCATTTTGAAAGAATACAATTATTTTGTGAAAGGAAATATGCTAATTTACTGATCTGGGTTCAAACTTGCTTTGAAAATAAGTGGACTTCTTGCCATGAGCCCACCTATGCTATTTTAACAAATAATCCAATTAGAGGTTACAGTCTAATGCTGGATAATTTAAGTTTACTTGTGAAGTTGAGATTTTTAGAGCATTGCTTGTAATAAAAAATGATTCACAAGTTGATTCACTTCTTAATAAGATTTTTTTTTCTCAACCACAGTTAAAATGATTTGTCAAATGCTTGTTATATAAATAGCCAATTATTTTAATAAGGTTCATTGGAAACGATAGAAATTGTTGCCCTGAAGACGTGCTTCTACAGTGTAAAATTAAATGGTAAGTTACTTAATGGAACGAAGGTTTCCATGCCAGTATACATTAAAAGTAATTAAAAATGAAAAATCTGCTTCAATTTATATACAAACTTTTAAAGTACCAACTCTTTTAAAACTAATAAAAAAAGTCCTGGGAATGCTATTCCAAAATTCTATTAAATTTAAATTACCTCAGATGAAAAGCCATTAAGTATGCATTTAAACAGGTAAATAGAAGATCAGGAAATACAGACATAGTCCAGTGTCGGAAGTGTGACTCCACAGAGAAAATTATAATAACATCTTAGTGGCTCTAACTAAAAAATAAAATTTTGCAAGAAAGGCAGTAGGGACCTATGCGGATTCAAATTTCATTGTCTAATCAGACCAATAGTCAGTTTTCTCATTTATTTTATGGGAGTTTTTAAAACAGAAATAGGGATAAAAAAATACACAAAGAAGTATGAAAATAAAGCCACAAATATTGCTCTGAATACAACAAGATGTATAATTACTGCAGCAAAGATTCTGTAGAGCCCTACCTTATTTAGAATCTGCTCAAAGTCCTTTGAAGTCAACAGGCTTTATACTCTCTATACTTTATACTCTTTATACTCTCTCTAGAAGCTCCCATTAGACTTTTATGAAATTAACTCTGTGATCTCACCATTCTTTTACATAATTTCCAATAGATTCTAAGAAAAACAGTTGAAAACAACTTTTGGAGTGCAAAAATACAGAAATAATATTTGCTCTCTTGCTGGAAAACCTGCACATTATAAAATGTGCATAGCACATAAAATGCTAAATGTGTATATTGGAGTGATGCATAAACTTTGCAGTGTTCATAGAGGTTGCCCCTGTAGGTTCCTAGCAGTTCTTAAAGTGAATAATATTTTTTTCCCCTGGCCTTAATTCAAAGTTCCAAAAGAGGAACAGTATTCTGCAAAATATTTCATTGGGTCTTTTTCTTCATAATTTTTAAATTATTTTTCTAATAGTTCTACAGTTAATCTCAGCATTCTGAAAACTGTGGTTATAGTTACTATTCTATAGAAATGTATTCATAAGTGACTTGAAAACTTTAAATTGAATTTGGAAATTTTTGTTTAAGTGAGGGTTGCGTAGGGGAAATGCCAATATAGAACATGAAGAAAGCTAGGAAAATGCTATAGATAATAAATCTATTTTAAAATGGGTTTTTACAGATAGATGCTACAACTGTCAGAACTCGGATTTCTTTACGAATCAAAGTGAACTCGGAATCATAGCTATATATTCCAATTTTTCTTGAAACAAGTTGACATAAAATTATTTCAGAAACCACTAAAATGGGAAATAACACTTGATTTTTTCCAAACTAAGGAAAAAGGTCAGTGTTTACAGGTAGCATGAAGTCTTTTTTTTCTTTCTTTTTTTTTTTAAGAGAGCTTGTGTCGTGAATGAGTGGTTTAGAGGCCGCTTAAAAAATCACCATCAAAGGTATCAGCAGAAAGTGACTTTAATAGAAATTTGTAAAAGCACGACTTAACAGAATTTGATGGCAAGGTTTGCTCTATCACTTACTAGATGGATGAAGCAGACAAAGGAGAATCAAGTTAGAATTGAGTGATTTATACAGAGACCGAGGACAGAAAAGGGTAGGGGAGACCCTCCCGTTGAGTCATGAGGTTCAGAGAAGACCCCCTTGCTTTCTAAACTCCTGATGGCGCTTAGGTGCGGCTGGATCCAATTGAGTCTCAGACTTGGACAATGGTTTATGTCTAATACAAAAAGGGTAAGGAGACCCTGCCATTGAGTCACAAGGTTCAGAGCAGACCCCCTTGCTTTTTAAACTCTTTCTCAGAGAGGAGTCCAGGTGTGGCTGGACCTACCTCTAGTCCCAGACTTGATCAATGGTTTATTGGGATTAGATTGGGGATTAGATGCGTCTAGCAGCAATCTAAAATACATTCATAGTTTTAAGTTGGATCACAAGATTTTAGCAGCACTTCATCATTGATTAATTTAATCTTTCCAGAGTGAGTTAATAGAATTTACTGCAATCACTATGGTGACTTAATTACAGATTATGCTTACTATTGGTCATCTAAATCAATTCACACACACACACAAAGACCCAAAGATAAAGGTACCTGTTAAAAATTCCCCTCGAGTCCCGTGAAATACTCAGGCTAAATGTCTTGGCATTTCTCAACAGGCGAAGGGTTGAGCCCCGAGGAGTGTCTTGGCTGAGGAGTGTTTCAGCCCAGGTCCCAACGGTCCTTCAAATGTCGCAAACTCTCAAGTTTACGAGCTCTGAGAGGCGTCCCACTCAGAGGGAGGTGCTGGGCGCAGCCCGCTGCAGTCCGGGAGGGCTCAAAGGGTCTCACTTAGGACCACCGTTTACAGGTTCACAAGATGATTGGCTTTAGTCATCAGTAAATTTCCATCCTGGTCACAATCCGGAACAATCCAGGATAGTAACAATGGTGCCATTCCACCTGAGCTACGATCCAGGTAGGGAATGTTTCAAGACTGTCAGGGGACAACGAATTATCCCCGCTCTTGTTCCCCACTTTGGCCAGGCAACAGGTTCCTGGTACGGTCAGTGCCGCTCCCCACCTTAGCCATGCAAGAGGGCCTGGGACAGTCAAGGGATGCTTAACCACCCACCTCATTACACAATGGCTAAGGACTGACAGGAGTTCCTGAGATCATAGGGTGGTCCAGGGGAGGGGGGAAATCTACCACTACAGCAAGTTATAATGAAATAAGTATAAATTAGTCTAAAGAAGCCTAAGAAGACATAAAATTGCTTTGAAAGGCAAGCCTGTTATATTAGGAAGGATGCTTAAGGGGCAGTTTCTGACAGAATGCTAGATAGGAGCAACTGAACTCTTCTCAAAATTGTTTTTGTTATGTGTTTAGATGTTAATGGATATTGCCGGTTATGAGGGTATCTCAAACATTCACGCATAGTCAAGCCAAAAGTTCTGACTTAAGGTGTAGGCATTATTTTTATTTCCTTGGCTTGCTTATTTAGAATGCTTCTTTTGGGTTCAGAACACAACTTTAGTAACTCTTTTACCTGACTTACCCTCTTAATAGAATAATACTATCTGAAATATTTGTACTGAATGGTTCAGGAAAAATTCTAATAGGCAGCTCTGTGACAGATTATTTTGGAGGACACTTACCACAATATGTTGTATCAAATACTGGCAGGAGAAGGGAAACTATGTATAGAATAATGAGAGTAGGGGTAATATAATGTCTAGGCTCTAAGGGTGGGGAGCAAGAGGGTTGTATTTTTTTGTCTCTAGTGTAAAGCTGTTTTCTACTCTTTTTGAAGGTCAGATAATAAGGATATCTGAACAGTGAATCACTTCAGTATGACATTGTAATTGAAGTTTCCTGCAGGTTATTTGGCACAGCATTTTTAGAGACTTCTGTGGTCAGGAAACTAGCTTTGAAAAAGCAATCAAACCACTGAATTTTAACAGATGTCTGTCCTGTGTTGAGTATGCATTGAATACATCCAGTTCAGGTTTAATAATACGTACTAAATTCCCAAATTTCGTGGGAATATGCTCCAGTTATTTTTAAATGTTTCACCCCAGGGTTGTACCGGTAATGTATTAGTGCTTGTTTCTGTATAATCCTGATTAAATCAAGGAACAGTTATAGCTGAAGTTACAGCTTATTTTTTGTTTACATTAATTACAGCCAAAAACTTCTTCAGAAACAGGTTAGAAACTTTCTTAAACATATAATTAACAATAATAAAATGAATTATTATCATGGTAATTACTTGGTATCTTTTAACCAAAAATTCAAGATGATCTGCCTGTGCTTGCAAACTTTTTGGTTATGCTTATTCATTCTGTTTAAATACAATTTTTTAATATTTTTTTTTCCGCTTTTTAGAAAAAAATGAGGTTATCCTCATTTAGAAGACCTTTACAATTTAGGATTGTTTTAGTAAACCACAGGAATATAAGAAAGAACATTTTCATGACTTTTTTTTTTTTTTTTGGTAAATATTTTACCAAAAGTCTCGACTCTTAAAGGAGATGTGTCCTTCTATATGTGAATTGCTGTAATCCTTCAAATTTTATCATTTATCTGAGTAGCTCACTATTAAGATAGCCATACTAAATTCTATTGACTCTCTTCAGTAAGATTCTTAACCAAACAAAACTGGTATGATTTTATTCTTTTCAATGGAGCTTTACCATTTAATGTCTCGTAAAAAAGTATCGTGCATGAGCGAATCAGTACAAATCTGCAATAACAAAAAAGAGAATATAATCTGCCTTTCAAGGTACTTGTTACGAAAGTAATAATGAAAAGTTTGAATATCTGAAAGTTCATGTTTAAACAATAACAGGATATTACAAAGTTCTGCAAGCAAGGTCATACACTTTGTGTGGTCTTACTGATATAGTACTTATTCATGTAATTAAATCTTTCAGGATCAATATACAATAAAGAAAAAAATAGGGAGAATACATTTAAAAAAATCCATTAAGAACCATCAGGCAACTACAAGAAAAGCCTAGACTAAGCTCCAGCTAATTCCATACTATGTGTTGCTCCACTTTATGCCTTACCAGTTTCCAAATGTAAAGGTATTTGAACACGTTCTTAGTTATCAACAATTTTTATTTTGAAATAGAACTGGGTAGGGAAGTTTCTAAGTTTTCTGGTTTTCTTTAAAAAAAAAAAAATTGGGGGGCGGGGGTTCATGTTTCTCAAATTGTGACTTGATCTTTATCCAGTGTATAATTGCGGGTCTCCATAGAAGCCAGTTATGATACAGAGGTTATAACCAGTTGATCTTCTGTTCCCATCTGTTTTCTATATACTAAATTGACTTTATTATGGAAAAAAATACTTGCAATATTAGTAAGGCATAACTAGAATATGTCTAATCATTTATCTTAAGAAGGGCCAAGTTGGCTTCCAGTATGGACACTTGAACCTAGATGCTGTGGCTGCAATGGGCCAACCATTCTATCAAGATAGAAGACTGATTAAAAACATGACTTAGAGTTGAGATGAGCAGACCAAGTGTGATCAGGAAGCCAAAACAAGCACAAAATCGAAGGATAAGGAAGGAATGTGCTTGTCAGCAGGAGGGAACTTCAAGAAGTCTGTACTGCAAAAGGTAGTCCTGGATCAGAAACAAGAGTTCAGGTGGCAGGAACCAGGAATTTGGGCTAAGTAAAGAACAAGCAAGCAGGGGACAGGAACAAGACACTGGTGTGCATTTGCAGCCAGAACACAAGCTGCGTTGGTAAAAACAACTGATTGAGCTTATCAGTCCTTTCATATAAAACGAACAAGTAGCTTGCTGAAGAACTCAAATTACTGGAAGTAATCATTAAATTTTTGATTATAAAAATTACATAATTTATATACCCGTTTCATGTGGGGTAATTTTTCAGGAAAACACATGTGAATGTATTTAACAGGTAAAGTCCAAAATGAGGATTATGTATTTTTAATTATATTATGTTTGCAAGTACAGTATTAGTTTTTATTCATGTTTTAGTAAATACTTAGAGGATTAAAAAAAATATATATAATCCAGCAAAGAAGGACAAAACCCCAGAACTCTGCCTCATAATGATTCTCCAAATCACTATGTAATAGACAGAAATTCCCTTTTACTTGCCTGGTTTCTGACAGCATGCTTCTGTTCCAGGTTGTACAATGACTGCTTCAAACAGAAGCATGCTTAATAGTTTTGTAGTTATGGTTTGATCTTAAAGGTAGGAAATGTAAATTTAATCATCTTCAACATAAAAAGAAACCTTTACTTCCCAATCAACTCTTTTAACCCTTCAAGCTATTATTCAAGGAACAAACTATTTTCAGAAAATGGTCAGTGTTTCTTTGTTCCTGCACCACTCTCAATTTCAGAATCCATCTTCAGTAGAGAAATCTTGGGGGATTGGGCGTCGGGGATGCGGGGAAAGCAGTGTTGGGTTTGGGTTTTTCTGGTGTTTGGTTTTTTTTTTTTTTTGCTAACCTGGACACTATTTAGAAATACAGGCTTCTCCTGTGCTGGCACTTAAACCTCTTCAGAAGCCCGTTTCACTCAGTATTTAACAGTCTTATTAGGTCCCTCTCTGAGGAACTCTGAATTCTCTAGTAGTACCCAGCTATCCATGTTTTAGTTACTGCAGTGCATAAGATGATTGTTATCTGAGCTACACTTCAAAATCTGACCCAGCAGAAAACCTAAGCTTGCCTGAAAAACCATGAGCAACCTACAGTGATTTTAGTTTGTATTAATTAATTTACATTAAAAGCACATCCTTCTCACGTAGCTAGGTTGATTGCATAGTCAGTGAAGAATTTGTATCTGACAACATAGAAAGCTCTGACAAAGAGCTTTTCTTTAGAAGCTTTTATTGTCTTTAGGAGCAACTACTCCAGAAACTCTGGCATTTTAAAATTTCTATTCAAATTTACTTCTAATCATGACAATATGACAAAGTTTAAAAGGGAATATCTATATTTGAGAAGAAAGAAGTAGACCATCTGGTGTAAAGTTAAGTCTTATAATTGGCACATCTAGGAATTCGAACAAAATCTGACCACAATTTGCAGGAATCACTCTTAATTAAATATGCTGTATCTGCACATTCAATCAAATGAAATAATGAACAGTAAATTAAATAATTCTGTAGAACTTATGCTCCTTTCTTTAACACAGTTCAGTTTATTATCTTTCCAACGAAACGTCTGTTCTGGTATCAAATATGATGGTACAATTAGCTAGTCTTTCCTCATTCATCAAATATGACATATTTGTTTGAACTGATGGGACTAAAGGTTCTCAAATGACTGGAAAAAAATCACTGTAGGATCCAAATAACAAAGATAATAATAAAAAACTTCCATCTTTCTGCACTGATGATAGTTAATTGCTCCATAGAGGTAGAATATGAGGATTCTAAGATAAGATAATATAAGGAAGAAATTTTTTACGCTGAGGGTGGTGAAACACAGCACAGGTTGCCCAGAGAGGTGGTAAGATGCCCCATCCCTGGAAATATTCACGGTCAGGTTGGACGGGGCTCTGAGCAACCTGATCTAGTTGAAGATGTCCCTGCCCATGGCAGGGTCGTTGGACTAGATGACCTTTAAAGGTCCCTTCCAACCCAAACTATTCTATGATTCTATGATTGCTTTAAAAGTATCTGGTACTTACGGTTCAGCCTGTTTTCTACATCATCGCATAGACAATATGAAATATGCTGGAAAGTTGTGCATTTTTTTTTACATATTTCAATATGAATGGCAAATTAGAAAAAATTAAATATCTTGAGAAGATATTATCTTTACACAGAAAAGCTTTTAAGAGGATAAATCACCACCTTTATTTCACCAAGTAAGAGATAGTTCATTTGTTCATTTAATGTTTTTAGTTCACAGTGACCTTGATATTTTTTTCCCACAAATGTGTTAGCCTGTATTAAAATGATGAATAACCTGATGAAAACATAAGGTTAATGGGCTTTGCTTAAAAAGGCAAATAGGGAGCTAAAGAATCTTGTTAAATTTTATAAATACATATAAAGAATTTAATTTAGAATTGAGCAGGTCTGTTCTTTGGTCATTTCCCTTGGCAGATTTTATTTCTTGCACACTAAGCTGTTACTCCTCTTATTCCTCTTTAGTAGACAGAAGTTCAGCTAACCCTGTGAATTTTTATTAGTCCAATATGTGATATCTTTATAGGCAAGAAATAGCAAGACATGAGGGATTAGAAAGAAACTCAGAGATCAGTAACTATCATCAATTTTAGTATAAAAAGCTGAATTTTTTCTCATTCAAAGAACTGAAAATAGCCTCCACATTTAGCTGAAGGTCTGTCCCTGCAGTTCTGTTCACAGCAACAGGAAGATTATCACAGAATCACAGAAGGGTTGAGCATGGAAGGGATCTTTGGAGGTCATCTGGTCTACGCCCTTCTGTTCAAGCAGGGCCACCTAGAGCTGGTTGCCCAGGACTATATCCAAATGAGTTTTGAATATCTCCAAGCATGGAGACTCCACAAACACCCTATGCCACTACCCAGTCATCCTCAAAGTAAAGAAGTGTTTTCTGATGTCAAGATGGAACATCCCGTGTTTGTTTCAGTTTGTGCCCATTGCCTCTTGTCCTGTCACTGGGCACCACTGAAAAGAGCTGGCTTCATCTTCTTTGCACCCTCACTTCAGGTATTTATATACATCAATAAGTTTCCTCCTGACTCTCCTCTTCTTTAAGCTAAACAGTGCCAACTCTCTCAGCCTTTCCTCATAAGCGAGGTGTTCCAGTCCCTTAATCATCTTAGTGGCCCTTTGTTGGACTCTCTCCAGCATGTCCATGTCTCTCTCACTCTGGAGAGCCCAGAACTGGACACAGCACTCTACGTGTGGGCTCTCCAGTGCTGAGTAGAGGAGAAGGATCACCTCCCTCAACCTGCTGGCAATGCTCTGCCTAATGCAGCCCGGAGGGGCTTTGCCATGAGGGTGCATTGCTGTCTCATGGTCAACTTGTTGTCCACCAGGACCCCCAGGTCCTTCTCTGCCAAGCTGCTTTGCAACTGGTCAGCTTGCCAGTGTGTACTTGAGCATGGGGCTGTTCCTCCCCAGGGGCAGAGGCAGGACTTTGCATTTCCCCTTATTGAACTTCAGCCCATTTCTCCAACTTGCTGAGGTCCCTCTGGATGGCAGCACACCCATCTGGTGTATCAGCCACTCGTCCCAGTTTTGTGTCATCAGCAAACTTGATGAGGGTGCACTCTGTCTCACTAGCCAGATCATTAATGAAGATATTGAACAGGATCAGACCAGTATTGGCTCCGGGCGTACACTGGTAGTTACTGGCCTCCAACTAGACTTCATGCCACTGATCAACAACATCTGGGCCCAGCCATTCAGCCAGTTTTCAACCTACCCCACACATATTGCACACACAACTTAAAAGCTACACAGCTTGTCTGCAGAAAAGACTGGAAGTACGGACTTCCCTGGAGACATCACAAAATCAATCAGATCTAGGCAAGACGTGTATTAAAACACTGTATTTTTGTACATAGATTCCTACTAAACATAAAAGATGAAATTAAAAGTACAAAAGTTATATACTCAACTACCAGAAATCAAGCAACTTTGTTGACAGAGCTGAATTCTGCTTTTTCTGCACAAGCCTTATTGCGTCAGCTGTAGACATTTATGTAACATCTTCTTTAGTTTGTATATGCCAGCGCAAACCAGGTTTACATGTTGGGGACAGAAACAGATTCAACACAATAGTGACGAGTATTACTTCAGTTCGTAGGGCATTTTGCCCACCAAAGAATGCAACTAATTAATCTCTGTTAAGTGTCTTCCCGTTTGAACTTCTGTGCTATGCACATCTGCGCTTTATCAGCAACTGTATCCAAAATGAATATACACTTAAGCCAAACTGAGTGAAATAAAACTGTAGTACAAGCTAAAGACTGCTTTTCTGTTTGCTGTTTACAGTGTCTAATGCAACAGGACTTCAACTCTTAATGAAGCTAGTGTGGGCTACCATCTTTTAAATATTTAACTGTATGATTTCATGTAGCCCTTTGAAACAATGATGTGTAAAATCCATACAATGTTTCTACTCCATACAGAATAAACATAAATGCAGAGATGGAGAATTTTAATTATGAGATATCATTATGCTTCATCTGAATATTTATGATGACTGAAAAATACTATATTGCATTTGAGAAAAAGAATATGATACTATACTTGAAGGTTACTACAGTGAAAAACACAGGGGAGGAGTATTCTTGCAGCATTTGATAAAGTATACTGGAAAAGGGAAACTCAAATGAAATTAACCACCTTTTCTGTCTTTTGAATTTAATAAAATTTGCAAGCTCCTAGATCAAGCTATTAGTTTCAATTTGCCCACTAACTCATGCACAGAAAGGAAATTTTTTAGACAGTTAAACAACATTGTCAATTAGATGTTTAATGAATTAAGATGAACTGAGAGACATTTTTAACTGGCATCTGTTGATAAAGAAGTAGCTACATTTCTTGACGTTGCAAGGACCACTAATGAGTACTCTGTTAGAACTAATTGAATTTGTTTATTTAAGGCCAAAGTGTGACTTGTGGCCCTGATGTCCTCTGGAAGTTACAGTGAAAATCTCTGAGCAAAACTTTAAATTCTGTTGTGTGATGAGACATAGTAAAACTTCAGTAGGTATATGAAGCTTGCTAAATTTATATGACATTGCTTTGTTTTCTTCCTAAAGCACGCCCTGTTTAATCACATACTTTACTGAGCTTGTTTGCTGGGCAAAAGAATGTATGTCTTCTAATGTCAATTGTATAAATACGTTGCGTTTTAGTGCTTTAAAACATGTGCTTATTGCTTTTACAATTTTTCTTTGCTAATCCTGACATTATCTTGTGCGCTTCCTGCAGATGTAAATGAATGTGAAGCCGAACCCTGCAAGAATGGTGGAATCTGTACAGATCTTGTTGCCAACTATTCCTGTGAATGTCCAGGCGAATTTATGGGAAGAAACTGCCAACAGAGTAAGTATTGCATGTTTTCACATCTATTTTTTTAAATAAAATAAATAAATATTTTTCTTTCTAGTATACTATGGAAATATTTCTCCAGTCTTCAAATACATAATGCTCAAAATAGCCATCTTATTCTTTTCAAGATGGAGGAAATTTAAGAGACCAAATCTGACATGCATTCAAGTAAACCATCTGATATGACAGAAACATTTCCAAAAATTTCCAAAATGCAAAATTATTATCTAAGAGTCAAACAAGAAGGAATAAATAGTGTGAAGAAGGAAAATACAAAAACTGATTCATGCTAGAGATTCATCTCGCCAAGTATCCTGTCTTCAACAGTAATTATTAGCAGATATAAACAAGTGTAAGAGCAGGGCAAAAATATATGTTATGTTCTCTCTAGCCTCTGAAAGTTAGACCACTGGTTTACAGAGAAGTCATTAGTGGAGTTCCTTCAGGATCTGTCCTGGGAACAATCTCACATGATTTTAGCAATAACATTGACTATGAATGCACTATAAAGGTCTGATTCCTAAAGCTGTTACTACAAAGGATTTCTTCACTTATGAAAGACTAGGTAATCTTGAAGACCAAAATAATAAAAATAGAATAAAATGCTATGGTAAAAAATGCAATATACCTTAACAGTTATTAAGAGATGTTAGAGGCTCATGGATTTGAAATACTGCAGAGAAGAAAGCCTGTGTGTTTTAGTCGAAGAAAGGATGCTAATAGAATGGTGTTGTGGAAAAAACTAATATAGGCCCAAGATATTTCAAGCCTGGTCGTTAAGGAGAAAAAGGAAAGTATTTGTGTATTAGCATTTGTAATATTAGATACTACATTCAAAATACCTGAAATACTGGAGTCATCCACATTCAAGAAAGGGGATTTCTAGTTCAAGGAAGATCTACTATATGTAGCAGGAAAAATAAAAAAAAATGTTGCAAGTTGAATCCTAAATAAATGAAACCATAACAAAGCTGAAGAATATGATTCATTTTTCTATGTTCACATTATGGATGCATGGGGAAGAATGAAGAAGAAAACAACATGGACCAATAACCACAAATGACAAGCTGGGAATTTTTTGAAGTAGCGTCAGTGAATTCCAGATTTATATGTGCAGCAGGCAAAAGACTTGCAGCATCCAACATAATGGGTATATAATTCTAGAGAAAAATCAAAGATTAAGATTTGCTTTGAGAAATTTTACAGGCCTATATGGCTACCTGAAAGAATTTGTAAAAAGTGAACATCTGTTAAAGTTTTCTGTAAAAATTGCTGGTGAATCACTTAATATATTTCCGTATAAGGTACAATTGAATTTCCATTTGGAATTCTACCAGGAATCTCATCCATCTCTTCAGAGTTTATCCCTTCTGGTTTTTTGGCTGCATCATGAACATTGCTCAGATTATAGATCACACAAAACCAATCTCCTGTTTTGCTAGAAATGTGTTAGTCAGAGCTATTACTTTAAGTGATCATTGCATTTTCTGGATCATCATCTGTTATTTAGTATTTCTTTTTCTTTTTATAGATGTATATGTAATTATATATAAAAATAAACTTTGTGTGTGAAGTTGTAGATATTGTATATTATACTGGATTTGGTTTTGTGGGGTGTGTATGTGTATATATATACACACACATATTTCTATTTTGGAGAGCATGTAACAGAAAATGTACAAAAATGTACAAAAAGTAGAAATTTCCAGTATATTGAAATAGTGAAAGAATTCTGCTAACGTCAGTAAAGCATTACTGAATGGCAAAATATGCTGCATGTCTTTCTGGGTCATACTTCGGGGATTTACACTGCTAAGCCAATCACCTGGTCAAATGATCTTTCTGGAGATGGTTCTTTAGATAAATGCTGACAACTGTGACCCAGGACTCCATCGTCTAGTCCATAGAGAAGAACGTTAAGTTACTTGAAAGGATAATTCTGTCGAGTGTTAAAGAATTTTTGTAATTATGATAAGGCTCAATACAACAGTCAAATTGCTTTGGTGTAGAGATCAAGGACAGTGAGTTTTAAAATGTGCTTTGCAGTAACTATTAATTTGTCAGCTGCAAAGTGTGTACAGGCTGAGAGAGCTGGGGTTGTTTAGCCTAGAGAAGAGAAGGCTCTGGGGAGACCTCAGAGCAGCCTTCCAGTACTTAAAGGGGGCCTACAGGAAAGATGGGGAGGGACTCTTTATCAGGGAGTGTAGTGATAGGACAAGGGGTAGCGGTTTTAAGCTCAAAGACTGTAGGTTTAGATTATGTATTAGAAAGAAATTTTTTACTGTGAGGGTGGTGAGGCACTGGCACAGGTCGCCCAGAGAAGTTATGGATGCCTGCTCCTGGAAGTGTTCGAGGCCAGGCTGGATGAGGCTTTGGGCAACCTGGTCCAGTGGAAGGTGTCCCTGCCCATGGCAGGGGGATTGGAACTAGATTTTCTTTAAGGTCCCTTCCAACCCAAACCATTCTATGATTCTATGATTCTGTGGTGTGGTAAATGCAGGGGGCATGGCAATGCAGCACTGGGGTGCAGTGGTAAAAAGCTTCTGTTCTGTACTTCCTCTGGGTAGGGACCCGCATATGGAGGTACCATCAGTCTGGTGTCTGCGGGGTGGTATCATGGGAGGAGTGTGAAATCAGATATGCTTTGAAGACTTAAAAGTAATATGTTACTTAAATCAGTAATTAGAAAATGCTACACAATATAGATACTTGAATACTTCTGTTATACCTCTCTTTACACTCATGTTATTCAGTTAAGTGTATTAAGAGTTATCAATAAATAACAGATAATTAAGGGTGAGAATAATGTTTGTACTGACTGCAATCATTGAACTACCCCTGTTCAGGAAAGTCAACGCATTCTTCTAGTACTATGGCACAGTTCACAAACTTCTAGCATTCATCTACTTTTGAGCTACCTTTAGCACAGCTAGCGTTAAAATAGTAACTTTTTTTTTTATACCATCAATATAATTGTGCACTGTACCGGTTCCTATAGCTGGGCTTGTAAATAATGTTTTTTTTCATGAGAAGTTTAGTTATGTCATCATACCTAATTATGTAATTACAAGTAGTAATTACACATTCTAATTACACCATTAGAGTTTTACACATATTTACAGTAATCATATAATTAAATACTGTTATGCTAATTATGTAAATTACTGATTGCTGTCTCAGAATTACCTCACAAAGCTCAAAGTTTGCTAGTCCACATCACAGAATATGTGAAATATCCTAGATCGAGAATAAAAAATGCAAAAATACATCATGCAGTCCGTTCTCCTGTCATTGCAAGCATGTTCTCCAGGATGCATTTTCTAGTAGTATATCTAGTTTGGTATATCCCAAATACCATGTTACTCATCAGCTTGAAGTAGTTTATGTTGAATTGTTTTTCCTAATGCTCCAACTAAGTTATCTCTCTTTTTTTAATTCTACCATTTAATTGCACCATAATTAATTTATTTTAGCTAATCCCTTAAATAATTCCCGTCAATTTTGTCTTACGTGTAGCACTTCCCATGTGTGAGACAACTGTTGTATTACACCCAGGTCCTGCAAGCCTTGTGGGATACCACCCAAAATCCTTCTGATTAGTCCCAAGAGCTTCTGCTAATAACAAGTGCAGCTGAAGTGAGAGGGAAAGGCTTGTCTGGAACTGAGTACTAAAATAGCACTAAAATGGCTAATGAGCTTGGAACCATATGTGGACCACTTTGACCATCTTCTGAGTTTCCTTCTGGCATGGATGAGGTTTGGAGTTGCTTTTTAAGGGCTCAGCCATGAAGTAAAGTTCTCAGAAGACAGGGAGGTGATCTCCTGGCCAGCTGATGTTCTTCACACCCCAACAATGCTTCTGCTCCTTTGAGGCCTTCTTCTGTTTTATTTACATATCCTTCTCATTTTGAAGCACTGGCCTGACCTTTTTTTTTTTCCTGGAAAGACTTAAATTCAGTCTTCTTTCTTTCTTATTAGCTACTGCTATCTTTAGCCATTCAGGTATAAATAATACTTAAGCCAGCTGCTTCTCATTGCTGGAAAGCACAGGATGAGGTGAAGTCAGAGTAATGTGGAGTGCAAGAGCACTGATGGCTTCAAAACATACTCAGATTATCAACCTATTTAGAGATACTTCACTGAGCATCTGGTATTTACAAAATTTGCCTGCAGACGTTTAGTAAACACAGAATGGAAAGAGAGCACCTTCTCCCATTCTCTGAAAGCAAAAGCTAAACTATATTAATTCCATGTTACTTTTCAGATTTCTTAAAGCCTCAGCATTTCCTTGATGCAGCTGCATCTCCTTCTGTTCTTGCACTCTCTGAACCTATTTCTTGCTTCTGTGCTGAATTCAAGCTATCAATTATGATTACCTACATTACAGCTTTTCCTTAGTCTTGAAGTCTCTATAAATAAGTACTGCTTCCAAGACAGATTCTCCTGGGGTTGAAGTTTTTACTTTCTGGATCACAAAATTCTTTTGCAGGCAACAGGGAGCCACTTTCATCAGTGTCAGACTGTTTGCATTATTCAGTACGAATCTGTATTGTTAAAATCTCCCATGAGCAACATGTATTGTGAATTGCAATAATTTGTGAGGAGTTCCACATGTAATTTTGATCACTTTTTTTTAATCTAGCAGATGGTACTATACAGTGGACACGTTACAATTTCACCATTGTGCATTTTGGAGCTGTATTTTGGTGATTGCCAAGAGTTGCTGCCGTTAAAGCATATGGCAAATTTTCTCATGCTTTTTCTTTAAAGTTATAGATCAAATTAGTCACTGTAAATATTTTTTACATATGCTATGGCCCCTTCACCTCGTTTTCTGTGTATTCAACATGCCTGTATGTAGGAGGACTGCATATTAGTTTGCAATTTAGGACTGCAATTTAGTTTGTCCAGCATGTCAGAAATCCTGCTAAGCAGTGTACCTTCACATTATTTTCATTTGTTTCCTGTGCTTTATGTTTTAGTACACTAATGTGTTTGAACTGCACTTGGTCGTCTTCTGCCTTCCTCTCTGTGGAAATCTAAGTGACATTTTTTTATTTAAATGAAAATGCCCCTTCTTTCAGTGTCATTTTTACTTAAAAATGATCTAAAGATCTGGCAGATCTAGGCATAAAGAGGCTTTCAAGACCTCTGCTTACATGCAGCCTTATACTCCCAGGCTAGATGGTGTCATCCAAAGTGTTCTGATGCAATGTGATTTTAGAATTTTCTTTCTTTCAAAATTGTTCCCAGGAATACAGGACACCTGCAACTTGCATGATTTGTAGCCCAGGAGAAATAACTAGTTTCACAGTATTTTTTGAAGAGGCTTCTTTTGATGTCTTCTGTATTTCACTTATAAGCGTGTTTTCAAGGCAGTGTCCTCACTTGTTGGGACTTCTTGGCTTCAGGTGCACATCCTTTGAACTCCTCTGCTTGACGCTCAGAGTCTTCAGTGACTCTTGGGTATCTCTGCCTTCCCCAGCTCCAGCTCTTACCAGCCCTGGCTCAGCAGGGCTCAGAGTTCAGGAAGCCTCCATGCTTAGATTCGGAAAAACCCTACACAAAACAGACATCACAGGATGAGGGCATAAAAAATGCACAGGCAAAATACAACAATTTATGAAATAGGTAAAAGCTATGTTTTCAGGGGGAAGCTTTACGTCTGGCTAAAATTTGTCTTCCAAGAAGTCTGTGGTTTCAAAATGTGGATAGGAATCAGAACTCAGCCATTTTCTTAAATTAATAAATCTGCTAACAGGCTTTCTGGTGAATTCAGCTCATGAAAATGCCCTGGTAAAATTAAGCTGTTAAGCACTGGAGTGTTGTTGAATGGTAAACATGATCCCATTACAACTGTACCTTATTTCCAGATTACCTGCTGGGGAACCTAGGTTTTAAGGCATGAGATTTTTTATGCACTTCCACTTGGCAATATGTTGTGGCTTAACGCTTGTAGTGAGCCGCTGTGAAACACTTTACTTGATAGGAATCAACTTGGACTTGAGTTCCCTAAATTACTGATTGCTATTAAAATCTCTTTGAATGAGATTTAGGAGAACCTAACTTTACCTACAGCTCAAAATATCAGTGTGACTAATTCTGTGAATAATCCAATATGAAGTTTGGTTTTAAGCGTATTCTTGATTGTTTTGAATATCTGACAGTTTTATGATCTGAAATACTGGTATTATATAAAATATAGCAAATTTCTGTAAAACAAAACTGGCCAAACATACTAATTTTTCTTTTATGTTCTTGAAATTGCTCTATAGTTCAAGATATCAATAATTTATGTTGATATCTACCAACCTTTCATGTTTAATCAGTTGATTCAGGTTTTCAACTTTCATTAGGAAAAAAAAATGAACTATAGAAAGAATTGTAGCTTCTAGAAACACAGACTCCTGTATTAAATTGAGGGCATTATAATAATCTGCAAAACAGGAAGATACGCATTCATTGGTACAAAAATAATTTACTTTTTTATATTGGAGTGTCTGTTCCATTTTCATTCATCTTGCCAGTATGTACTGGAAATTCAGTTGAGGCACATGCTAAACCTGAGAGATTTCTAGATGACCTGTAGATTATGACCTTAAACTGAATCAGTACCGGTTTCCTGATGCTCTCTTTCGAATTTATTAAATAGGTAAGCTCTTGTAATTACCTTCAAATTCCAGAAATTTCCAAACAGATTTCTATTTTTATCAGGGAAATGGGACAAAAAGCCCCTACTCTTGTTTTTCATTGCATCATACTGTAAAGCAACAATTCCTTGAAAACACGTAAACCAGCCCTACTGCTGCCTGAAGGAGCCTTGCTTCGGCTCTTCTTTGCCTGTCTTGCTGCTTTTGTGGCTGCTCATTCTGGGCTGCCGTTTTACCCGTTTGCGTTGTTGTCCTAGCAAAAACTGACCCAGGAAATAAAAAAGGAAATTAATGAATCAGATCAGTTCTTTGATCTGGTGAACTTCACGGCCACACAAATACTGGGCTGGTACAAAGGGGACAGAGCCTGGGCATGAAATCAAGACTTAATACCAGTTAAAAATGGCAATCAAGCCACAGTCTAATCAAGAGAGTAGAAACTGTTCTTTAATTCATGTTTAAAGCAAAGATAAGAACTTATTTTAATTTTTGTATTTTTCTTGGTTTGTTTCTCCTGAAAGATCATAAAATTTAAAATTTTAGAATTCTCAGCTCGTTTGCCAAGGGTACAACGAATAAAAGTTCAGTAAATATATACACTCCTGTTTGTCATTATTTAGATGACAAGTTCAGGAATTGAATGGAAAAATTAAGGAGATTTTATGGGTATGTGTATGTGTGTGTAGGTACATGTATATACAAATATTACCCTTTGAGAAATTAATTCACTTTTTTTAATGTACTCAGAGTAGTTAACTTATCACTCATACAATGTCCTTGCTAGTTTAGGGAATAATGTGTGGTTAATCTCAGACAACAGGAAGAGTGGAAAAATTTTTGTGCCTAAAAGAAATGTAACAATTTAATATAGAGTTAATGGTAATACCTAATTTATGACCTCCCTGGATTACAGAAATATCTTAGAGCGGAAACATATTAGAAATACATTTTGAAAGTGCAAGAGGGAAAACTTTTACATGTCAAATGTGACTTTAACCCATGTAATTCAACTCAATCTAGGTAATTTGTCATTTTTTGAACATGCTATAAGAATAAAAACAGAAATTATTTAAGAGGTTAAATAAAAGCTGAAAGATAGGCTAAATGTATCAGTAGTAACAGTGATGCTTTATATATATTTTTAACTATTGCAGCTAATCATGGACAGAACACAATTTCTATATTTGCATTGGACAAAACTCATCTTGAATCTCTTGCTGAAACTAATGAGGTTTGCTGAGGCTACACAGTTCTGGGAATATTATCTGGCTAACATTTCCCTGTAGTGTATTGGTATGAAAGTTCAAAGAGGCAGAAAATGTTATCGAAACGACAAGACACACTGTTAACATTGAAATGTTCTCCCAGGCATTTCAATGACCTAGTGAGAAATACTAATCAAACTCTAACATTTCTAATATTGAGTCTTCAAATAATAAAGCACACTCTGGCCCTTCCACTGCAGACTTTCTTTTTCCAGGCATCCCGTGTAAGGTGCAGAAGTGTGCAAAATTAGGCTCAACAGATCAGAATTGTAGTTACTCCTCTCAACACAATAGGAAAATGAGACTGATCTCTCAGTGTTTGATGTTGAAACAAAGTCCTCAGCCCTGTGCCTTTGGGTACATTTTCATCTTGCTGCAGTTGTACTGTACAGCAATGTCTCCCTTTCTGAAAATTCATTTCTCAATATCTTATTTTGATGAGGCAATAGAGGATGCAATCTTTACTCAGACACCTGACAGAAACTGATTGTAAAGTATTCAGACAAGCCCTTAGGACCCAACAGGCATATTTTACACGGTTAATCGTCTCCTTACTACATGAGTCATCTAGTGCAATAGTAGCTTTTGGGTTGTGTCAATAACTGCAATATGAACTCAATCCTATGTTCAGGCATCTACAACTTGACTTTGTAACATCTCATTTTAGCTTGAACCACCAAGATGTGGTGACTTTCTTGCCATCTTTTCTTACTTAAACCTACTGATCTGCTTTTCTCAGGCATTGTGTCATTCTTGACTCATGGTGCCCCTCAATTACCCTCAGTAAAGAGGCAAGAAAGTTGCATTGGGATCAGGGATTCCTTCTCCTACCTGTCTTCCACCTGTCTGTTCTTCCTACTGAGGGAGGAATACGACCCTACCTTTTCAGGGTATGTGATTCTATGTCAGAATCATAGACGTTCACAAAAAGTAAAGGAGAAAAAATACTTATCTTATAAATATAATCCACTGTTCCTGTGTTGGAAGAACTTTTATGTGCATTTTTATGCATGGCAAAGCCTATGACAATGCATATTTCAGCATTTCTAAGCCTTAAAAGAAAAATTACAGCACACTGTTATCATCAAAGTAGCCTGTATAGCTCTTAAGTTCCTGGTCTGGTCAATAATGCACATTCTTTTTTTACGTCCTTTCAGAAATGAAAAATAATTTGCAGGTAAGGAATTGGTACTATAAAAGAAATAAAAGCCAGACTGTAGCCAGTAGAAGCAAGCTGAAAACAAATCACCACTTATTATGACCAAAAAAAACCTTTAAAAATATGGGAAAACACCTTCAATAAAAGCAGTAATGATTATAAATATATGAAAAGAACAATTTACAGCTGCAGTAGACTCAACAAAATTCCCAATAGCCAAGTCACAGGACCGTTTTTTTCTGTTTCAGAGAGTAATCCAATTGGAAAATACCTTTTTCAAGGCTTAGTATTTATAAGATAAAAGCCATTTATTTCAAAACAGATTGATCGTGGAAGGTGACTTGCCTTCTGAGTCAGTCCAGTCTGGTCTGCTGCTACCCTTTGGTGGACACAGGAATGAGCAATGAGAGGAAAATCATCTTTAGAGCCATACAAACTCCTCATAATGAAACTGCCTTGAGGTTTGCAGTAGTTAACAAACCAGGCACAGAGTAGAATTACAGGTGAATATGGCATAAACCTTGCAAAAGTTGGAGGTTTGAAAGTTGATTCACGTTTTGGAGATTCATTTGGACTTGGAATTCAAGCCAAGCTGTGAAAGATGAAAATCCATGTGAACTAAAGAGAAAATGGAACAAAACATGGTGACATGAGCCCTAAATGAACTAAAATCTCTAGGCTCGGCACAGCTCCCACCTGCGGTTTTCAGAAGGAGAAGGATATGTAATATGTTCAGTGATCAAATTCCTGCTGAGGCAAGATTCACAGCTCCTGCTGCTTTGGTCAAAGAGAGAGTCCAGCAAAGCTCCTGTTCCAGGAATTGGTGCAGCGATGTGTAAGGTACATAGGAGGGGAATGAGTGATGCTAGTAGGTTACATCTATTTTAGTCCCTGACCACCACCATGCTCATTCGTTGCCTTCCATTAGATGATCCGAGGACTTACAAGACAAGAAATGCAGACTATCATCTCCAGCGTCTTATCGTTTGTTGTATTAGAAGGCAAAGCAGCATGTCGTTCATCACAACTTAGTCTCCTTTCTAGCCTCTTCAGGGTTCAGCGCGGGAATGGCAGTCGTTCATTGCCTGTCAGATCAGAGGCAAATGCCCTGCCTCCGTGGCTGCAGGCAGCCGCACAGGCGGTGGCCACCAGCCCGAGAGCCGCCTCGTGTGGATGCACCCTTGCAGCTTGGAGGATCAGCAGCCGCAGCGTTACTTACTCAAGCCTGTCAGTGCTTCAAAATAAATGAGGAGATGGACAGATATGAAAAATTCTGCGGCACCGCAATACTGGGAGTGAAATGCTTCGTGTGTTTCTGTTGTGCTGTACGTAAATTGGGACTCAGAGTGAGGTTTTGGATTGAAGTAGAGTTAAAACTTCAAAAATTCACAAGTGTCATAAAAGATTATTACTTTACCAAGAAAAGCTGATGGAATTACTCTTAGCTCAAACCCTCTTCCTTTGTATCAGTGATTTTTCTCTAATATTAATTCTAAATGTAATTTGGCCAGCTCTTAGTTTGGGGTAGTTATTTAGACATTTTGTTTACAGAAAAGAATGACACAAAAATTTTACTCTTTAAAACTGATGAACAGATTAATATTCATTCCTGATCCAGCAAAATCTGTTTGAATGAGCTCACCCATAAATATGATTTTCCTTTGTTGGCAAATCTGTACTGTTGATGGTACCGTTGCATGCCTTCACTGAATATCAGTTTCATTGTGCAGTTTGTAATCTGTATCTAATGTTATTCTAATAATATCAATACCCATTTATGCTCCTGTTGCTGAAACCCATTTCGTAATTACTCTGTTCCTATTTCTATGCGATTCACTTTTACCCGTCCATGTTTTGAAATTTCATCCTAGTTATAGCATAAAAAGTAACCATGTTGTAATTCATTACATCAAAGTTGGAGTAAAGCAAATATTGCTGGGAAAAATATTTTGCAGTATTAACTTTGAAAGCAAATTTGAATCCTTACATCCACTGTGTGCAAATATGATTCTTTTTTTTCTTCAATGTTTCTAAGAAGTGTCCTTTCTCTTCTGTGTAGCAGTAAAACATCCATACAGGAAACTGAATATGGATTTTACTGTGATTACTGAAACCTCTTCCTCTTCTTTTTCTTACCTCCTGGTCCTTCCACAATTTTTTTCACAATACCTTTAACTTTTCCATCAGGTGCGAATTTGGGTTTTGTTCATTTTTAGACATTGGAAGTTTTTTCCATGATAAAAAGTGTCAGGTGGAAAATCCTCGGAATTAAGTTTATTTCCCAAAGTGCATGATGGAATCCGTTCAGCCTCTTCTCACCTCTGCTGAAGGTGGTGGTGGGTCTCCCACTGAGTTCTCTGCAGGCAAGATGGGGCACAAGTTACATGATGTCCTTTAAAAGCTGTGCTTTAGCCTTAGAGGTACAAGTATAACTGCTGGAAGTAAAATATGATTTATTAATGAAGTGTAGTGCGTTTGTCCCCTTCACCTAAGAAGTTAAATCTCTCTAGCATTAATTGCACATTGATTTAAAGATTGAAACACCAGTTTTTTGATGCTATTCATTATTAGTATTTAGTGATGGAGAATCCTAATTTCAGACACCTTAATATACTTTAAAATATACATATACAATATGGAAAGCCTAAGTGGCAGTCACCATCTATCCTAGTGACATCTGTGTCACCTTTGCTATGTCTGTAAAGTACAAGGAATTCACCAAGACAGGTTACTGGCTAGGGAGTTGCATAAGTTAGCCAGTATGAAAAGTTGAGGAAAAGTGTCATTTCTGTGAACAGCAAAAACTGCACCTGCCTGCAGTGCCCGTGTGTAAGGGATGTAACGCAAAGAGTGTTTCCTCATGGAAAACCAAAGATGTCACCGCGCCGTTCTGTGACCCAAGAAGGGGCCTGAGGCAAAGCAAATTCTGGTCTCTGATGTAATTGGCATCTTTTATGCATGGTGGAGCACCTTCAGAAGACAGTGTGAGAGTCGCAACCCATAACTCCCAGAACGTCAGGGGCTGGGATATGAATAACATGATTTCAAGTTTGATCACATAAGGAAGTAATTTGGTTCTCTTATAAGTAGCTTCTAGTCTTGTTCACTTAAACTTTACAGCTTCTGAAAGACATATATACCTTCAACTCAAGCTGCTCCATTTTCCAAACTGGAGTTCATTCTCATTTGTGTTGTTAGATGCAAATGCATGCCTGCTGAAGATACACTGTAGTTAAGTGCACACATTCATCCTTGTTGAGAGTTTTGCGTTTAGTGCTGAGATTAGGTCCTCTTGTGCCAGACAAGAAGTTGAGAAACAAATTTCCCTGCTCTGTCAATCCTACTGCAGTTAAGTTAGCAGATCAGCACTCAACATTGCAATATTGTGGTCCATGTTAAGGCAAAAGGATTTCAAGTCACAAGAAATTTTACATAGGGAGAGTTAGACAAGAAAGGGTCATGTGACCCTTGTACTGGCACTCAGGACATAGGATGAAGAGGTTATTGGGAATTTAAACAGAGATGTATAAATTTTTATAACATAGTGTTAAATTTTTTTGTAAGTCATTGTGGATAAATAATGACATAGTTTAGTGCTATTGCTACTTTATTGAATCAAAGGAATCAAACAACTTGGCTGTGGTAATTGCATTGTAATTTTGTCATGTGCAACTTTTTTTGGAATTTCTTAATACAGACATTGTCAGCACAGTGGAGTCTCCTGGCTTTTACTCAGTCATCAGAGTCTTAACACATCAAGATGAATTTGTAAACAGAGTTGTGCTCATTTATGTGTTCCTGACAGGTAACTTCCCATTTGCCTTTTGTAATAACATTTTGTGAATAGTTCTCTTTACATAGTCATAAGTGGAAGTTACTAAGTCAATCTATATTTTTTCAAATGTCTAGGCATTTTGTAAATAAGGTGAGAGAATTTTATCCACAATGCAAATATTTATTTATGCTTTATTTATGAAAGGAAAATGCTAAAAGATCTGGATTTTGGTGACTGGATGATGAGAACATCTAATGTCTTCCATCTCTTCTCTAAACAGCTGGAAAGAAGTCACAGCTATCTAATGGCTTCATTAACCATGTTTATTTTGGAGGAATTTCAGGAAAGGGGATATTATTTCTTAGTTTGTCAGCTTAGAAATGCAACTCTCTTCTTGGCAATCCCCTAACAAACATATTTTTTTCTGTATAATATTAAATTATTGCATAATTAGGTTTCCCACAGAATACCAAGTAAAGAGCCTATAAACAGTGTTAAAAGGAGATGCCTTCTGAAATAGTAGCTTTTTAAAAAGTCTAGTTTCTATTCTTAATTGAACTGCTATACTTATTCATTATGTATGCAATGTATTTTCTTGGGGAGTTGTTTTTAAATAGACTATTTATATGAATAACATAATGGATTCTTAGCTAAATTTCACTACCATTTTATGGGTAAATTCTTAAGAACATAAAAAAGCATCATATTGGGTCAGATAGTTCAACAATCTGTTTGGCTTACCATCATGTCTCTGACTGTGGCAATGACAAACATTATTTAAGGAGAGGTTGTAGGCTTGGGCAGTTTCTGTCATATGTTCCCCTCATATCTCCTCCAGGTCTACAGTTCCTGTAGGAGTATTAGAAATTACATGCCTGGTCAGTCTTTTTAGTATCGTCTGTGGACCTGTTGTGCCTGAATTTGTCCAATTTCTTTTTGAACCTGTTGATCCTGTATCTGCCTCTAGAAGGCTCCGGAAGATCACTGCCTGCTGTGCAAAGAAGTCCTTTCTTTTTCTTTATGTTAAGCTGATTTCCTGAATTTCAGTGAATGCTCCCTATTTTCAGTAATGTAGATGCGATGAACAGTACTGTATTCATCTCGACTATGCTTTTGTAAAGTTCAGTCATATCCCTCCTCGGCCTTTTACTCTCCAACTTGAAAAATGCTAGGGTTTTATTCCCTTTTGCTATGATACATGCTTTTTCCCTTTAATCTGTGCACTTCGGCCACAACAACCCCATGCAACGCTACAGGCTTGGGGAAGAGTGGCTGGGAAGCTGCCCAGAGGAAAAGGACCTGGGGGTGCTGGTCGACAGCGGCTGAACATGAGCCGGCAGTGTGCCCAGGTGGCCAAGAAGGCCAACGGCATCCTGGCCTGTATCAGAAATAGTGTGGCCAGCAGGAGCAGGGAGGTGATCGTGCCCCTGTACTCGGCACTGGTGAGGCCGCACCTCGAATCCTGTGTTCAGTTTTGGGCCCCTCACTACAAGAAGGACATGGAGGGGCTGGAGCGTGTCCAGAGGAGGGCAACGAAGCTGGTGAAGGGCCTGGAGCACAAGTCTTATGAGGAGCGGCTGAGGGAACTGGGACTGTTTAGCCTGGAGAAGAGGAGGCTGAGGGGAGACCTCATTGCGCTCTACAACTACCTGAAAGGAGGTTGTAGCAAGGTGGGTTTTGGTCTCTTCTGCCAAGTAACTAGCGATAGGACAAGAGGAAATGGCCTCAAGTTGCGCCAAGGGAGGTTTAGATTGGACATTAGGAGAAAGTTCTTTACTGAAAGAGTGATCAGGCCTTGGAACAGGCTGCCCAGGGAAGTGGTGGAGTCACCATCCCTGGAAGTATTTAAAAGACATGTAGATGAGGCACTTAGGGACATGGTGTAGTGGACATGGTGTGTTGGGTTGACGGTTGGACACGATGATCTTAGAGGTCTTTTCCAACCTGTATGATTCTATGATTCTATGATTCTATGATTCTATGATTTGAACTGCCATTCTCTATACTTTCTTTAGCTCTACACCTTCTTGGGATGCAGAGACCTGAACTGCACATGGGATGTGATCACACCAGAGTTTCGTGTACCTGTAATATAATACTCTATGTCTTGTTCTCAATGCCTAAGTTTTTATTGGGCTTTTTGGCTGCCACTGCATTTTGAGTCAATAACTTCAGAGATCTGATGGTGATGACTCCGAGATCTCTATTTGCAATTGTAATGGCCATTTCCAAGTTCGATATTGTGTAAGCACATTTTAGGGTTTTTTTCATAGATGCAGTATCTTCCATTTGTGTACATTGAGGTTCATCCGTCACCCTTTTGACCACTCATTCAGTTTTTTCTATGTCCTTCTGGAGCTGCTCATCATCAGAGTGGCATTTGATCAAGAGAGCTTAGTAGCTTCAAAGTGGACAATTTCCCCATTCATACTCTTCTCCTCCTGAGCTGGAAGACAGGGATGATGAGCAGGATAAACCCCCCATAATCCAAGAGGAAGCAGTTAGCGACCTGCTACGCCACCTGGACGTTCACAAGTCTATGGGGCCAGATGGGATCCACCCGAGGGTACTGAGGGAGCTGGCGGAGGAGCTTGCCAAGCCACTCTGCATCATTTACCAGCGGTCCTGGTTAACTGTGGAGGTCCCAGATGACTGGAGGCTTGCCAATGTGACACCCATCTACAAGAAGGGCCAGAAGGAGGATCCGGGGAACTACAGGCCGGTCAGCCTGACCTCGGTGCCGTAGAAGATTATGGAGCGGTTCGTCTTGAGGGCGCTCACAAGGCATGTGCAGGACAACCAGGGGATCAGGCCCAGCCAACACGGATTCATGGAAGGCAGGTCCTGCTTGACCAGCCTGATCTCATTCTGTGACCAGGTGACCCACCTCGTGGATGAGGGAAAGGCTGTAGATGTGGTCTACCTGGACTTCAGACACTGTCTCCCACAGCATTCTCCTAGAGAAGCTGGCGGCTCACGGCTTAGAGAGGTGCACTTTTCGCTGGGTAAAAAACTGGCTGGACGGCCAATCCCAGAGAGTTGTGGTGAACGGAGTTAAATCCAGTTGGCGGCCGGTCGCGAGCGGTGTTCCCCAGGGCTCAGTACTGGGGCCGGTCCTGTTCAATATCTTTATCAGTGATCTGGACGAGGGGATCGAGTGCTCCCTCAGTAAGTTTGCAGATGACACCAAGCTGGGTGGGAGTGTTGATCTGCTCGAGGGTAGGAAGGCTCTGCAGAGGGACCTGGACAGGCTGGATTGTTGGGCTGAGGCCAACTGTATGAGGTTCAACAAGGCCAAGTGCCGGGTCCTGCACTTCGGCCACAACAACCCCAGGCAACGCTACAGGCTTGGGGAAGAGTGGCTGGAAAGCTGCCCAGAGGAAAAGGACCTGGGGGTGCTGATTGACAGCCAGCTGAACATGAGCCGGCAGTGTGCCCAGGTGGCCAAGAAGGCCAACGGCAGCCTGGCCTGTATTAGAAATAGTGTGGCCAGCAGGAGCAGGGAGGTGATCGTGCCCCTGTACTCGGCACTGGTGAGGCTGCACCTCGAATCCTGTGTTCAGTTTTGGGCCCCTCACTACAAGAAGGACATGGAGGGGCTGGAGCATGTCCAGAGGAGGGCAACGAAGCTGGTGAAGGGCCTGGAGCACAACTCTGATGGGGAGCGGCTGAGGGAACTGGGACTGTTTAGCCTGGAGAAGAGGAGGCTGAGGGGAGACCTCATTGCGCTCTACAACTACCTGAAAGGAGGTTGTAGCAAGGTGGGTTTTGGTCTCTTCTCCCAAGTAACTAGCGATAGGACGAGAAGAAATGGCCTCAAGTTGCGCCAAAGGAGATTTAGATTGGACATTAGGAAAAATTTCTTCACTGAAAGAGTGGTCAAACCTTGGAACAGGCTGCCCAGGGAAGTGGTGGAGTCACCATCCCTGGAAGTATTGAAAAGACATGTAGATGTGGTGCTTAGGCACATGGTGTAGTGGGTATGGTGGTGTTGGGTTGATGGTTGGACTCGATGATCTCAGAGGTCTTTTCCAACCTTAATGATTCTATGATTCTATGATTCTATATTGTCAGCATTAAAGGACTCCATCAGGTGAGGCAGGACTGCCATTTACAGAAGTCATGTTGGCTCTTTTCCAACAGATTGTCTTTATCCAGGCACTTAGTGATCTTAATTATAGACTCAGCAGCTTACAAGATGTCGAAGTAGACTGACTTGCCTGTAGTTCCCACAGTGCATCCTAGAGCTGTTTTTCGTAGATGGGAGTGGAGCACTGATCTATCAGTGCAACTCTGTAGTCCCTAAATCTAACTTTTTCATCTAGGCACAATTCCTAAAAGCACTATGTCATGAAATCACATTACCGCTGGAAAAAGCAAGTCATTATCAGGTGCCAAAAGAACTCAAAAATCCTTTTGCTTCCATTTTTTCAATCCTCAGACTACCTAAGAGTTGCCTAACTTTATTTTCAGTCTGTGTCTTCAGCATGGAACTTGTAGAGCAAGTGAAGGCCAAAGTGAATTTTACAACCTTACTATAAAAGTATGAAGAGAGGATTTGGTAATGGAGGCGCATGATAGTCACTTAGCAGTAATGGCACTGTTGAGACGTAGAATGTAACATCCAATTTCTTTATATTCGATTAGTTCCGATAGCCATTGCTTACACACGTGAACTGTGTTGACCACTATGGTAAACGAATAATGCGCTGCTGTTGGCTGAGATGCTACATCAGCATAAAAAGCATTTAATCTCTTTGGACATATCAGCAAATAGGTAGCAATTCTTCCCATTACTGTCTGAAAAGCTGTCTTCTTTTGCATGGAAGATAACTAATCACTTCATTTTCATGTCACCTCCTAGAGATTTGTAGCTTAACACAACATCATTTGAAAAGTTTGCTTGTCTGGAAGTGTCTGTGTGCTCATTAGCTGCTACTGATGCAAATTGGTAAAGATGTTGCCTTCCATACAGTTTTTTATGTGAAGGCATGAAACAGGATTAATCATATTCTTCACCTCAGTGCTGCAGTACCACAATGGCTGCTAACATACTTGCAATCACACTTCAGAAATCAGAGTAATAATAATTAAAATGTTAATAGGTCAAGAAAATCCATTTTGTTTGCTTTTGAATTTGTGAAGCAAATTTATGGAGATAAATGCTTTCTGTTAATCAGATTTCGGAGCTGAATGGCTCTAAGTTTTCTAGTAATAGATAAAAACTACCTGAAATAATCACGGAAATTTTATATTCTCCAAGTCTATTGAAATGCAAAATAAAATGGAGTTTTATAAATTCTATTTTGTGGTTTCATTTTGCATTGCGATGGACTAGAAAGGAGAATGTATGATCTGTTATCTTGTCTCAGTGGAAGTGCTGATTAAATTCCTTCAATGGGAATGAAAACATTGATTGGTCTTGCATGTAGGATTAGTCTTCAGAACAACAATTAACAGGAGTTGCTACAACCGAGATACTCAATATGACTCAGATCAGAACATTGGATTGTGGAAAAAGCACTTGAGCTACATGAAGCAAGCAAACAATTCGATTAGCTAAGAATGATTGAAATGGCCAATAGCTAAACTGTGCGAAGTTGAGCTTGTGTTCTGCAGCTGTTCCTCCCCAACGTTATGCTCATCAGCAATTTTCAAACTCCACTTGAGCTAGAGATTTTTAGGTATGGGTGAAGGTCTGATTAGCAAAACCAGATTTATAGCTAATGTGGATGCAGTAGTATACTATCCCTTTTGGGCAATGGTGATTTTAATATTCATATTAGAGATCTGCAGAGTTTTAAAATTAAAAAGTCAGTGTTCCATACACAGCCCTTGTAGAATTTAGGATTCATTCCAAGTGAAAATCTGCCTCTGTGTGGGAGGGACTGTAGAGGGCTTAGGCTTTGCTTGTATTTAAAAGTGATGGTTTAAGAGATGACATAAGAAGCAATAGCTGCTAGTGGGGGAAAAAAACCTGTCATGAACTCGAGAGCAGATGAGATGGCAGTGAGAATGTGTTTGACAAAAAAAGGAGGCCAATACATTCAAAAAAATGGGTATGTAGAATATACCTACTGTGTCTGTGTAGTCTCCAGCTGAACAGTGTACACTGTAATCAGTGCTCTTGGACTGCTGAAGCCAAACCATGAGACAATTAATTGGATAATGAGCTGGGATATGTGACTGTCCTTCACAATACCTCCACACAGTATGTTTGCTCTGCGCAAGTATGACTGAAGCAAACTGAATGTAAAAAGCCAAACAGAGTGCTTCCAGTAACTTAAGATTTTAGCTCTTCTTCAGTCTGTCACAGTGTACATTGACTCATATGGTCTGCATACGTAAGCAAAGACGGCATCTTCTGGAAAAGGAAAAGTCTCCTTGGGATTCTAACTTCTCCTGGAAATTAAGATGTAATTCCTCCAATTAGAAATTCTTCTACTTTTTAAAATATACTGATTATCCATGCAGCTAACAGCAAAAATTTAATTTGATATAGGAAAACAGACAGAATTTTTGTATATTAGGTATCATTCTAACAGACTGTGACTGACTGGGACTGAAATATATTCATACTTAATTCTATAAAAAAAATGTGAACTGCAAACACATTTCTATGAAGTGTTCTGCTTAAGAATGGCTCCCAAGAAGAAAAAAGTGCTAAATCAATGAACAAATTTATTATCATTATCATCATCATTATTATTATTTCATGTAGCACTGTATAATACTGGATAAAGTGAAGTATTTCAGAGGCAAATACTCACCCATTGTAAATCAATAGCACTTTAAAGTCAACAGAACAATGTCAGATTATTCCTACTGAGGAAGGGCTCTTCTGTGTTGGTCTGACACCAGGATTTACCAGTCTGTGAGCATTGATCTGGAAAGAACTATTTGGAATCAGAGAGTCACAGAAAGGTTGAGGTTGGCAGGGTCCTCTGGAGCTCATTTAGTCAAGCAGGGCCACCTAGAATCAGTTGTCCAGGACTATGTCCACTCAGGTTTTTAGTATCTCCCCAGATGGGGCTCCACAACCTCACTGGACAACCTGTTCCAGTGTTTGACCATTCTCACAGTAAAAAAAAAAAACAAACACCCAAAACTTCTTTCTTCCTTTCAGATGGAATTTCCTGTGTTTTAATTTGTTCCTGTTGCCTCTTGTCCTGTCAGTGGGCACCACTGAAGTGATTCTGGCTCCTTTGTCTTCATTCCCTTTCATCAGACATTTATAGACATTGATAAGATCCTCCTGAGCCTTCACTTCTGCAGGTTGAGCAGTCCCAGCTCTCTCAGCATCTCCTTGTAAGTCAGATGCTCCAGTCCCTTAGTCATCATGGCCCTGCGCTGGACTGACTCCAGTAAGTCCATGTCTTTTTAATAGTGGGGAACCCAGCACTGGACTTAGCACCCCAGATGTGTCTCCGCAGTGCTGACTGGAGAGGAAGGATCACCTCCCTCAATCTGCTGGCAATGCTCTGCCTAATGCAGCCCGGGAGGCTGTTGGCCTTCTTTGCCACGAGGGTGCATTGCTGCTCATGGTCAACGTGTTGTCCACCAGGACTCCCAGGTCCTTCTCTGCCAAGCTGCTTTCCAGCTGGTCAGCCCCCCAGCATGTACTGGTGCATGGGGCTGTTCCTCCCTAAGGGCAGGACTTTGCACTTCCCCTTGTTGAACTTTATGATGTTCCTCTTCAGCCCATTTCTCCAGCCTAGTGAGGTCCCTCTGGAGGCAGCACACCCATCTGGTGTGTCAGCCACTTGTCCCAGTTTTGTATCATCTGCCAAGTTGGTGAAGGTGCACTTTGTATAAGCGTATAGGATTAATGAAGAGTTTGAACAGTGTTGACCCCTGTATTGATCCCTGGGATACACCACCAGTGACATTAGATGTAATACGGACAGAATGAGGAGTCACTTGGGTTTTTTATGGCAAATAGCTTTTTGAGGTTTGATGAGGGTATTTCAACTTGAATCACTTCGTAATTCCAATTCCAAAGTCACATCAGCCTTCTCGTGATTATGTTTTTCAACAGAAAAATTAAAGTCTGGAATGTTGTTTATTTGCTGTTATGCTCATCTTTTCCCTGGCATCTGTTTTTGAAAGACTTTTTTCTATAAAGCTCAAGTACATTAACTGTCTAGTAAATCTAACTTTGCAGAAAAGTATATCATCCTATATTTTTAAAGTAATGTCTTTTCAGTGTTTTTAATACTTGTCTGATTCATTTCACTTAATTTAAGCCTCCTAAAGCTAGGCGCTAAGTTGAAGATAGTGTTCTAGGCTTGTTCCTTGGTCAGTAGAAACAGAAAAGATGATTCCATCTGTCTTAAACACTTTCTTACTAGATAATGGAGTAATGGAAATCATGGTTTAGAGTTGCCCGTTTCTTCCCACAGATGACAGAAGGAGCCTGAGCAGCTAGTTCAGGGTAGGTGTGTAACTTTTAGACGGCTGAAGCTGGGTCACATGAATTGTATCCCTTATGTTTGCTTTGTTTGGTTAGCTATTTTAAAATATAAACAATTTGGAATAATGTCCTCTTTATGGTGAAAAGAGATGTTGGTAAGGAAAAACAAAGGGGTAAGGGGAAAAAAGTATATATACAGATTTGGTTTATGTTTAAAATACACCATGGAGTCACAAATATTACATTTCATTTTACTACGCTGCTGTAGTAATAAAAGACTTCTTTTACCGCGCATATACAAAGATAACTTTTTGAATCTTCATTCTGAATTTTTTCCACTCTAATGAAAGTCCATGAACTTTAAATTAATTCTGTATTTGTAACAGGGCTTCGAGCCCTGATCCTTAAAGCTGCTTTACATGAATATAAGGTTATACCTACATCAGATGGCTTCCAGGAACAAGATCTAAATGCCAATATCTGAATTTCCAGTTATTAAAAAGTTAGACGCGTTATAGAAGAAGATGGAAACAGCTTAGAGGCCGTAAGAACTGTTGTTTCTGGGGAGTCAGATTTAAACAGCAGTCGTTTGCATGCAGTTTGTGTTCGGTGCTGTGGATATAGCTCATATTTAGTATATCACTTCAGCAGAATATTGTAGGATATTGCCATCTTTTTATTTCTTTCTGAAGAACATGTATTCCATTGTAATGCAGAATTCATATTAGTGCCGCTAGTAGTTTTTAAACAATTTCAATGAATACATCTTGTAACGAGTAATATTGTCATTTCTAGGAACAGTTGCTGTTCTGATGGGGAAAGAAAAAACAATGACAAAGAGAGAAAGAATGTCTCTAGGCAGCAAAATGAGATTTGCCACTTGAAAAGCACATACTCTTCTCCTGGCAAATGAACATTCTCATTGTCAGGCTGGCTTTCAGGAATGCTAATTACATTGATGTTGTAATCCCACTGATTTCCATTCTAGACCTGCTAGAAAAATGCAGATTGTCTTTCAGTGTAGCTATATCTTGTCTTTCCAGTTTTACTTCCAAGAGAAGTTTTGGGTTTGGTTTTTTTTCAGTTGCTTTTTGGAACAGGCAGATTTTGAGAAGAAGCAATCATTGAGCGCATAGATACATATGTCATGGGCTGTCTTCAGATTAGCAGTAGTTGGTTAGCACTTTTTAAAAAAAGTACTATCAGCATCTGGTTCCTGTAACTAATTCAGAGAATCAGGCAGAGCTTCAAAACAGTCAGCTGGTCAGAATCCAGGTATTTCACCTCTCCTGATAGATTTAACAAAAGTTATAAAGGAAATCAGTGAGATTTCCTATTCAGTTAGCACCTCTGAAATTAGCATTCCCACCAGCTATCACAGCTGTGATTGTGCGTTTGCATCAGCGGGTCACTCCAGTTGAGAGGCAGAATATGAGCTTCCAAGTGGTGAACCCCATTTTGCAGCACTGGTATGAATATTCTTTAGCTTGCATTCTTTTTCCTGGGAGTGCTGTCAGTTCCTGGAAATAGTAATATTACCAGTTTAGGATATATTCATCCACTCTATTTAAAAATTACTAGTTTTTCTAGTACAAATGTTGGCCTGTGACAGAAAAAAACACGTCCTTTGGAATGAACTTAGGGAGAAGAGAGGATACACTACAATATAATGTATTTGCCACATAGGTAAGGTTTTGTCTGTGTTGCGTGCTCCATAGACACAAAAAAAAAACGAATGTAAATATGAGACCAAGGAGCTCTGAAAGAAGTTGTCTGTAGCTATCTTAAAATCAGGCTGAACTTTCGCAGAATACTGTGTCTCATTATCAAATGTCCTAACATAGCTGGAAAGCTGCTGAGGTTTTTTGTATTCTTTGAAGAAATAGTTCTATCAATACCTGAGGAGGGGAGAAGTGCATGGATTGCTCAGGGTTCAGCAGCAGCAAATAAAAAAGATTATTTTTAAATCCAGCTGGGTTCCTAATTTCATTTTTACATGCCTAAGTTATGCCTAAATTGTTAATTGGCTGTACTGTGTGCCACAGCCATTTATAATGGCTAGAAGTAAAGGAAGTAATTAATTGATCCACAACTGCACAGATCTCCTCCACCCACAGCTGCACAAGTTCAGATCCACCAAAAAATCTTGGGATTGGTAAATAGAACTCGGAATCATATATCTTTTCATGTTATTGCAACCTAAGATAATAATAATAATAATCAGCTACTGTTATGTGGCATTTAGGGTCTATGGTTTCTGTGTCTGCCATTCCTTAAGTGTGTAAGTATGACCACATGTCAATTATGTTGTAGTATGGCTTGAAAGCTCCTATGAATTTAACTACTATAATAAGAATGTAGTTTAATCCTTGTGAAAATCTTTTTTAGTTTTATTCCATAATTTCTGTTTTATTCAGATTAATCTTAGTAGCGTTTAAGCGGCTATGAGTTATGTAAAACTGGTTAATGTCACTACTCAAACATGGTAGAAATGTTATTTTTCACAGTGCCAACTTGAAATGTAAAAATCGTTTTTCACGTAAAGATTAATATATTTCTGTATGAGAGCTTAGCAGAGGAGTTTGAGAAACTAAACTCCTCTAACTCCTTACTGCAATATAATTTAATTTTTCTTTTTTTTTTAAGTCATAATCACTGCTTGAAAACAGAATAAAATAAAGATAACGTGTATCAGTGAATTGTTGAATGCTGTAACTTGAATAATGTTATAAACTCAGAGGAAGCATTTTGTATTTGGCGGTTAGACAACGGTCCTTTCTGAAATCACCATGGAGTGACAGTAGTTTTCTGCTGCGGCTGTAAATTGGCCATACGGTACATCACAGTCAAGGTTCAGCCGATCATTTTTCTGGGTTCTAAACTCTCCCCTGGATTTTGGGTTGTGCCTCCAGTTAGTACAATAACTCATACGGCAAGGGCAGCTGTGCTCCTTCACACTTTGTGCTACGCCATGTGCTTGGTGTAAATTGTGATTATTTGGCATCCCCAGGTAGAAAAGACAATAGGAGAGGAGACAGATATGCTAAAGGCTATTTTAAGAAGAGGACATTGTTGTCCACATTCATAGGATCAGGACAAGGAATAATAAATGGAATAAGAAAGATTCAAGTTGAACTTCAATCAAACACCAAATGGGATTTTTGAATGTTCACTACTGGAGCTTTTGAAAAAAGGCATTCAGCAAACATTTGTCAGGAATGGCATGGCTGTAATGTAGTTGACATGTCTTGGAATAGAGACTTTTCCAGATCATTTGAAGCTGTGGTTTTCTCTGGTAAGGATTCACAAACAGCACGTCTTCATTCTGGAAGTCCTCTTCCCAGGCCAGTTCCATTAAAAGCGTTTTCAACATGCCTAGGATGCTGTCAATAACATTCATGTGATGGAGTTCAGCACAAACATAGCAGCAACAACCACTTCATGGAGCAATACTAAAAAAGTGATTTTTCTGATTACATCTTTGCAGATACAAGATTTTAGATGTACCCTTCTTTTTGAGCATAAGAATAACCATGCTTGGTCTGATGACAGTCCAATAGTCCTGCCTTGGACAGTGATCTGAAGTGAATGCTTAATGAATGAGTGTAAGAAAAAGGATGAGCACTAAGTGGTGGTTCTCCCATTGTATTTTCCCAGTTTCCAGCAGTCTTGAGTTTACAGAGTTCCTAAATCAGAAGTTGTATCTTCCTTTAATTATATTCCTGTTGGATAGGTCCCCTCTTCAACTGTGCTGTATGTTGCAGTTCCCCAGATGTTAATCCCTGTGCTTTTTGTGGGGAATTTACAATCCTATCCATTCTACTCAACCGGCAGAATGCAGAAATTGCCAAACTAGAACTAAGCAAATTAGTCCTGAATAACAACCCTCCATTTCAGACACAGCACTGTATAAAAAAGACATAATCTGCTTTCAGTGTCTGAGCCGTCGTCTCCGTATACTCCTGCTCTATGCTGGAAGTACAAGTTTTTGCAGACCTGCTCAGTGTAGAAAATCCCTCTGAATGACCATCAGAGGAATGTGAATCTCACCCTGGGGACTGCAGGCCAAAATGCTGATGGTCAGAGAGCCGAAGTCTCTGTGGGAAGGAACAAGAAGAAGAAATAGGAAGCTGAAGCCTAGATTGCATGGTGGGGAGCTTATGCATGTATCAGCATTAATTACTGCAATATGAGAGGTCATCTGTAATCCCGTTGTGCAACGGTGAAGTTGGCAATCGGGGACCATCATGTCACTAAAACCGTGAGAGGGTCCACCGACATCTCTAGTAGAAAGGGAAGCTGTGTCTCCCAGCCACCTCTCTGCAAAAGCACTTTACATAGTATTTATAAAGAATAGAGGATTTTAGCATTATCACGTCATGGTTGTGAAAAAACAAGCCCTACAACAACATCCCTTCATACATTGCGTATGGATGGGCAATTTAATAGCAGATTGCTAAATGGTTGTCCATATCCATCTAACAAGCTCCTATAAAAACAAATTCACTGTTATCTGAAGAGAGCTATCCTTGACAGAACAAACTGGGCAAGGATGTGTGGATGGCAGGAGGAACAAGAAGAAGAAATAGGAGACTGAAGCCTAGATTGCATGGTGGGGAGCAGCATTAATTACTGCAATATCAGAGGTCATCTGTAATCCCGTTGTCAGGGTTTGTGTTCAGCACAATTACCATGCTATGCTAAGCACAGCTAGAGTAATCTCATTCCAGAAAATGAGGTGCTTGGAGAAAGGCAGGATTGCAGATGTCTAAAGCAGATTTGTTTTCTGCATGCCTTCAATTTTGCATCTGTTTGTTTTGATGACGTTAGCTAAAGACAAACCAACAGAGGAAATGAAAGCTATATATTCATGCTGCAAAATCAGGCATGTTTTGTCGTCAATAACAAGAAATCTTTTTATTCTGTTTGCAGAGGCATAATCCTCACATTTTCAAGCAATTTTAAACCATTTGGAGGTTTTGCTTAATTTGTGGACTGACATAAATGTAGAAGTCCAATTTAAATATACCAAAGTAACATGTTTACCCAGTGCTTTCTGCTTATTATCTTCTACTGTTGTAATTATTTATCTTAAAATGGTTTGTCTTTCCCCTATTAAGAGGCGGAATCAGTAACATATCTCCCTATTCTCATTTAATTCTGAAGAGATATCAGTGTAAACCGCAGTAAGCTAACTGTCATCTTCTATTTCCTTTTGCACAAATATTTTTGTTCAGCTGGAGGGATTTATTGTTGTAAGAGATAAGGATGGAAATGCAGAACTCGTCTTTTGTCTGGGGAGCTATTTGACCCCCGCACCCTTGGTCTGGAAGTGAAATCTGGACTAATGATCATTTGCTTTGTGGTGCAAAATGGTACATAACATTTCAGATCTAGTTAAGTTTGAGATTGTAAAAGAAGCCTCCAAGGCAGTTTTATAACCATGCCATCTTCACATGAGTTGGTGGGGATTCTTAGGAGAACTGAAAAGATATAAATGAATCCTTCGCTTTTCCTATGTCGTTGACTTTTCCCATCCCTCACTGGATCCATGCACAGTCATGTAGTTTATTGGTACACTTTTGCATCCTTCATCTTCATGGACAGTGGGGCATTATGGGCATAGGTTTGTGTTTGATGAGAACAAGAGAAGCGTCAATAGGGTTTTGTTTAGTACGTACCAATTGTCACTGTAGGATTAAAAACAATATTGCCTAAGTTAGTATTTTGCTATTTAATGACACTAAAATAACAGCTCTAAGTGACAAAATCTTCCTTGTGAATCTGTATCATGAACCTGTCAAGCATCTTTTTAACTGCTGTTTTATTTTTTTTACTTTCTTGCATCAAGCTGATTGTCATACCCCAGTGTGTCAGCATTAACTAGTAAGAATGGTTTTCTATTTAATGACTGACGCTGACCAGACTGAATTGTACAGTCACTGTAGTGATATTATTACTTCCTTGGAGACTGTGGTTTCCCAAGCTGTCATGATTTTTGTTAAATGAACTGTGGATTTAATAGAAGCAGATGTATAACAACAAAATATAATACATCTTGTACTTGTTGTGCAAAATATGTATCTCAGTTTTATTTAAAAGACAAACAATCTCCAAAAGCTGCATTTGCTTGTTTCCTTCATTGTTAATAGTCAGTGGCGTATCACAGCCCTTAAGCACTAAAAGAAATAATTGATATCTTAACTTGAAGGAAAGTATTGTTTGTGTATCGAATTGAATATCTTATGCAGAAGCTAGTCTGTAACCAGTCTTTTACTGATACATCATGTTTGATGGAACCAGAGGTAGGTTATTCAGCTGACAGTTTACAGGCAAAGAAAATTTCTTGGGAATTTAGAGAGTAGTAGCCCCATTAGAGCTTTTGTCAGGAGAAAGCATGACTCGCAAATCTGTTGGAGTATTTGGAAGAAATTAATGACCATATGGCTAAGTCCATTTGCTGTGTGGTATTTGACTATCCAAAAATGTGTTCAACTATTTCCTTTCAACTGATAAAGTAAATTGAAAGGTTTTCTTGTGAAATAATGTCTGATTAAAAATAAATACCTAAAGAGTGGGTAGGTGGGCAGCTTTAACATTGGAAGGAGCTTACTCACAGAGTCCTCGCAAAACCTCTGGTGAAGTCCTGTCTGTTCAATAAAAAAGAAAGATAGCAAAATGTTCCAATAATTTAAGAAATGTACCTAGCATTATTAAAATGGAGTGAGAAGTTTTAAAAATATCTTGAAATACAGATTGACCAGTCTATGAAACAGAAGGTTAAATTCAATGTGGTCAAGTTCAAGGTAAGACTACTCAGAAAAACCCCTCAGGGTGCATGTAGTGGTACCTGATGTCTCAGGAAGAGATAGATAGCCTTGGGTGGGCTTCCTCAAGGCCCATCTGTGAGACCTGTGCCTAGGAAAATGCTCAATTCATCAACACTGCTGTGGTCAGAGTAGGATTGCCTTGCAGGTTCCGTGATTTGGACCTGCAAGCAGGTCTTCAGCAGGTCTCAAGCTTCCCACCTCATGAGAATGATCTTCAGGGCGGTGAAAAAAGATGGTCATCTAAAGACAGATCTTAGTGGTGCATACATATATATTACTTTGTAAGGCTAATATTGTTTAGAAATTATTATCCAATCTCATATTTCCTACGCATCTCATGTTGTTATGCTTGAACTGAACACTGAAGTAGAAGGTATCTCTAATGTGGTAGTTTTAATTTTTAGAAGTGGTAAATTTTGTGTTTAACTCACATTGAAAAACTGACAAACATGACAAACCAAGACTGGAACTGCAATTAAAATAAGAAGCTTGTGCAATGAAGTACCTATTCCCTGAAGGCAGAGATTTGCTTTGGATTTCAGGAATAATCGTCCTAAAGCTAAGGAAGGTAAACACTTCTGACCATATATGGTCACAGCTGACAAAGTAGAGTTAAGTGCTGTACTTGGTAATTTAACTGCCTTCAATTTAGAAAGGAAAATTCAGCTTTCTCTTGTAAGGAATTCAAACATATTTCAAACATCATTTAAAGCATCTCAAGCATGAGAACTAACATGCCTTCAAATCAAAACTCTCCACAGTTCTGCACCTTAAACAAAGGATGATAAGCAAAAACAATGAACATCCACATCTCTTCCAAGTCTGCCAAAGCTAGGTTGTCTTAGGAGATCAAGGGTCTCATCATAAAATACATGTTCTTCTTCTGAAAATTAAATTATCTGCTAAAGCCAAATACCCTTATTCTGGACCCCACTCAAAAGCAGCCCTGACACATGCTGGCAGTCTGTCCTTGTGCACACATATTTCCCATTAGGTCACTGAATAACGCGAGCAGGGCTGGCAGGTGTCCTCATCCCTGTGGTCCTCACCATGAGAGGAGAATATTTAAAAAGAATACAGCTCCACATCCATATTAAAATACCTGCCATGCCTCCATGCCTCCTTTTTAAGCTCCTCCTGGAAAGCTCTCTTCTGTTTTCTCACATACCTATTTTTAAATACTTATCAATCTATACCAGCTGTTAGGGGCGGTTAATTTCATGATAAGGTGGAATCAGTCCTGTGTGTACGTGTGTGTGTTTGTGAGTTACACATACATGCAGAAACACATGTGCGCTTTCTTTTCCATCATGAAGCAACAAAGACATTTTAATAAGAAACTTCTGAAAAGATGCAATTTTCTTAGGAAAGTAGAGTAGTCTACCTCTGGCTTGCAAGCAGATATGGCAGTTCATACAGCAAAAGACTTTATTCTGATAGATGAAAAGATTTCAGAAACAGAGCTAAGATTTGAATAGGTCTTTCAATTTTTAAGTAACACTTGATAACACAATGAAAAATGACACTTTTCCAACATACGTAGGTTTTTTGAATACATCCTATATAGTGCCTGCCTATGCTGGTGACAAAGCGTTTGTTTTCTTCTGGCACTACTATGCACCTGGCACAGCAGCAGGAGAGAGCTGCATTTTGTTATGTTTTGTGCAGCATGAACAGAGTTATTAGTCAAGTGCTGAATGCACCGCCTTTATTGTTGGGTGATACATGACACAGAAAAGTAGAACTAGGACTTTAGATTCTACCTGAGCTTTGTGGACTGTTAAAAATGTGCATGAAGTCATCGTATGGTGCAAGTCAGTCATTAATTTCAAGATTTCATTTAAGCATATTCTGGAAGTAAACCAGTTTTTGCATTTAAGAAGTAATAGATTTGGAACCCCACCTTTCTGGGGGTCTCAGTTTATCTTTTCAGAGCGCAAGCACGAAGTTGTCCGTGGCCCTTGCTCCATAATAAACTTAAAACTGCAATTTAGTTTATATTTGTCTCCATTATCAGTGACACACAATACCCAGGGACTGTATTGCCAGTGATTCCCAGCATTGTCTCCCTGCCTCAGCTTCTGCCAAGAGGAGCAAATTGCACTGGTCACTTTTTCTCCTCCGTACCTTTAAATTAACGAGGAATTAAATTATTTGTGACTCTCTGCTCATATGGTGTAAGGATTTCATAGCAGTACCATTTAAGGTGAAACACTGCCAGGCTTCTGAGAAAACCTGAAGTGTAAGTAAGTAAACATCTACTCTCTCCTGTTGTGTTCGAAATTGCTGAAGTGCAGTTGACCCACAAAGCAGAAGATCTTTTGGGCAACTGAGCAAGATCAGCTGCTACAATAGCTCCTGCAATTAGCTTCTCTTTATATTCTGCATCAAAATTGAGTTTAAAAAAACCACCTTATTTACTTGAAAGTGATTGGGGGTATTTAATAGTAGGTAGACTGCTGATCATTTGTATATAATGAATTTTCAAAATTTTCTCTGTTTGGACTGCTTACAATAACTGAATGCTCTTGTTCCTGTACCCAAATGGAGTAGCTTCAGAAAACAATGTATGCAGAAATATCTTGACTTTAAAAAAGATTACGTCTACAGGTATTTCAGGTGAATCAATTAATGATGAATACCACACAGAAAATTATGAACATTTGAACATTACAGTTAAATACATACTTTGTGGTTTGCTGATTAGATGTATAAGACCTTTAACTGTTTTTAATGTAGCTGTTTCATATTTCTAAAGATAACTGCAATAATAGTATGTAGCGTATTGGCTAAATGCTAACCTCTGTGGCAAGAGCAGCAATATAAAACTCTGCTGTACTTAGAGAATTTTAAGTTTGCTTTTAGCAGCTCCATCAGTATTTGAATCTAAGGATAATTTTCTTTCATGATATCCATAGAACTCAAACTCACAATTCTTCAGCTAGAACAAACTAAAAGAAATTTAAAGCTTAATCTATTTCATTAATTTTGCCATGGGAATAGTTATTTACAAGCAATATTTTTGTATCTTTTTTTTGCATTTCTACAAAAAGAAGATGCTACTCGAGTGCTTTAAATCTCTTTTAATAACGTATTTGACATGACATTATGGATTTATTTGTATGCTATTTGTAATTACAGCCACTTGGGTCTCAGAAGAGTTGATCATTTCGGTTGCATTCATTTCATGTCGTTTCCATTTGCAGGATGCTCTGGCCCACTAGGAATAGAAGGAGGAATTGTGTCAAACCAACAAATTACTGCGTCATCCACTCATCGAGCTCTTTTTGGACTCCAGAAATGGTATCCATACTATGCACGACTTAATAAGAAGGGTCTTGTGAATGCTTGGACTGCTGCAGAAAATGACAGATGGCCATGGATTCAGGTAACAGATGGAGCTTGGGAGGAAAAAAATCTCCTTGATTCAGTTGCCAGAGTCACTTAAGAAACTGATGAAGACAAGTGGTAAACTAACAGCTAGATTCTTATTCACTGTCAGAAATGTAGCCTAGACTAAAAGGGACTATTTAGTTGCAAAACAGTAATAATCTCAACTTTACAAATGCACGAATCTTTTTATTTAAAAAAATGCATGCATATGTTCCACTGTGGCTCCAAACCATGGAAGCAAATTTACAGAGACCCTTTTCAAGGAAGCTGCTTTCCACATAGGTTACATTTGCTCATTAGGTCCTTAGTAGCATTTAGCAGCAATATCTCTTGGTGGAGACACCGTGACACATGCAACCCTCCTTGGGCATAATTCTAGAGTGCTTTAATGTGGTTTTGGCCATACCAGAGCCTGCAGGACTAGTTTGTCCTCTCTTCTGTGCTGCTCTGGGCACACAGGTTAAGCATTGCGTGCATCATGCTGGAAGTAACAAGAACTGTTTTAATTAAGGTTGAAATAGCTGTTATTTCAACCACATCCATGGGGCTGAAAATACACATTTTTTTTTCATTCCCACTCAAGGACTCAAATGGCAATGCCCTCTTTGTGGACTGGATTTCTCTGCACCCAGCAAATGACTTCATTAAAAGTCATGAAGCAGTGAATATGAAGTCCTGTGTCTGTATTTTAATGAGGATAATAATTATCTAGTGATTGCTGTAGCTCTTTACTTTTATGGTGTTTTCTTTTCATGATATGTGAATTGGGCTAAGCTTTGGCATTTTCAGCTCTTAGTTAACAAAGGTGATGTTAGATACTTACAGGAAAACCTTTTGCACTCATGAGTATAGTCAATATGTGAAGAGAGTGCTTCCCTCCCAGTGAACCCACCACAGGAGTAGCAAAAGATGGTACTCGAGCATCTTGTCTACCAGTGCTGAGTAAGTTGAACTGTCCATATGTCCGTTGGGTGTGTCAGACACACTCTGCCTGAAGTTACCTTCATGTACATGGCATAATTTTTGTTCATACTCAAGTTTTTGTACCGATTACCATTTCTGATTTTTCTGAGCAGTTCCCAGATACGTGGGGGAAAAGCATACAGGATTACCTGTTCATTTTTCTTGTTTGGAGAGCAGGCACAAAGCACTGTTTGATGAAGTTTTCTGAAACTGGTGTGGTGAGAGTGCTGGATTTTGTCAGTTCTGACAAATGAAGCCAGTGTTACTGTTTGTTATTCACTGCAGAGTGAAAACACAAAGGCCCTTCAATGTATCTTAAGTCAGTTTTCTTCCGTAAAGACCAGAGGGGTTAGGAAGTCTGTAAAATTTATACATTGAAAAAGAACTGGAAAGAGTAACGCTGAGGGACTTGAGCAGAATTATTTTCACAGGAGTGGAAAGCTAATGCAACTTTAATGGATAATGAAAAAGTCAGTATTACAGTAGTTTATGGGCTGCTTCAGAGTGTGGGCTTTATTAAATGAGCTGGAGAAGAAATTCAGAATCGTTTAGCGTTGGACTCCTAGACATGTCTTTACTAGGAGATGAACTGGATGGGGACGGCTGATGGTTTGTTGCGTCCACATATGTACTTGCCAAAGCCACCACCCAGGCAGCTGTCAGGCAGGTTTCTACCCAGACCAGAATTATGTCTGTCTTGGACTTTGCTCCCAGGGAAGTCTTCCCTTTGCTCTTACCTGGAAGGAAGTTTGGACCAATGGAGAAAATGTGTCTACAAATCTCAGCCCATGGCATCAGGTTTGAATAATTCGTTCTTTTTCGGAGTTAATGACCTAATCTAGGTAGTGCCAGTCCCATGCAGGTTATTCTGTAATATTGACAGCCTTAGTATGTAAGGACTTTCTAGAAGCTAATGAAGTGGTATGATTAATGTGTACTAAGCACCTAGCATTCTCTTCTTTTTCTTCTCATTTTTCTTTAAAGATAAACTTTGGTCTATACTTTTCACAAAACTTGCCAAGTATTTTATTTTTCTTTTTAGTTCAGAGTACAAATAAAAGTACTCTTTGTAGTTTAAAAATGGAAGTTTAAATCTTGAGAGGATTTCTTTTTCCTTTTCTGAAGACTTTTCTCCTTAAAACATCTGGGAACAGAAAATCTGAATTTGTCAGGGAGATGATACTTGTAGAGAAAAAGTGCTTTTTAGTCTTCTGCAGAAACCCTGTTTTGATTTGGCAAGGATACAGACCTCCACAAACTCACACTTTATGCCCTGCATAGTAGTTCTTTACATCAGAGCACAGTCTTGTTCTTCAAGTGTGAAATACACTGTAAGAGACAGACACTGCCTGACCCTTGTATGGGTGAACGGTTTCTGTTGAGAGGAGAAGCAGAAATCCCGTATCTTATTTTCGCACAGCTTCCATAATGGCCAGGGAGATACTTCGTAAGCATATGTGGAAGGTTACAAAAAGCCCACCCACTCTGATTTGTGCTAAGTTTCTGGCTACCTTCCTTCTGCTCTTGTGGGAGAAATAGCCCTCTAACAACAGCCTACTCTGAGTTTCTACTTTCTTCATTGTATCACCAGCTTCCTCCTGGCTCCTTAATGTGAGGGGTCTGCAAATGGGAACTTTTCCATGTTGGTCTGAGTGATGGAGCAGCTGGTCCCGAAGATGGCTTCTGAAAAACAGAGTGAATGTTTGCAGAGATTAAGTAGAAAGTTACAAAGCCAGACACTCCATTTTTTGGAAATGTAAATTAACATTTAGTGCAGTGAACCTAAAGCAGTAGCCTGTTACCCTCTTATAATTTCTAATGCTGGATAAATTCTAAAGGAAGCTGTGTGTAATGGGCAAAGTCCCCCAAAGTATAATTATGCACAGGCTTGTAGCTATTTTTACCTTGTTCCATCATTATCAATTTTCTTTGTCATTTAATTTCTTTATTTATATGCAGCTTGGCCAATGAAAGGTTTGAGTGCTTTGCTTGTAACTCACTTGTAATGAGTGCAGAGTTTTTTTCTCTAATCTTTCAGGTGTCTGACACACATGAACTAATTAGTATGCAATTTCATTTTCCTGCATTCTCCCAATGAACTGAAAATTGAAATTGCCATTTTAAATTTACACTCTCAGCATGTAATTAGTAATGGCACTACAATGCTTGTAATTGGCTTGTGATTTAAAGGGTCAGTGACCATGTTTTTGAAAGCAAATTGGAGTCAGAGTAAGTCATATCTCCCTTTTAAAGTTCTGCCGACCTCTGTTTCTCCTCATAGGTTGGCTGTGATAAAATAACACCTGTGTATACTGTTTAACACTTTATTAGTGACGCTAACTTCTAATGTTTCCAAATACAATGAGAAAAAATCCCAGACTTCTATTTTTCATTAATTGTTCCTGAGATATAATCAAAATGGTCGCTTTGCCTGTTCCGGTAACAAGTCTTTTTTGTCAAAACTCTTTTTTTAAGAGAGCACTGATTTCTTTTTTCCCTTTTGTCCTTTTACATTCATGGCTGTTTCTTTTTATTCTAATTCCACTTCATCTCTACTCCTTTCTTGCACATATCTATATTTTTCTATTCATACCTATATTTTCTCAAGGCAGTATGGATCAGATCAGAGATGGCCATGGGCAGGATTGTTGTTTCTATTCTCTCTCTACCGTATCCAAAGTCATAATAACTGCTAACACCAACCTGCTAACAGGACCTTCTAAATGTTACTCCTCTCTAGTGATTTCTAACCTAGAGATCCATGCCTATATCTTACATTTCTTCTTCCCTCCCAGTTTCACCACCCAAACCTAATATTTTTTAACTAATTTTTCCCCTATTCATGACTGGTTTCCTTTTCCTTACAAAAATATTATTCTTTTTTATATCACTGCAGTTATTATTCCTTTTAATACACAAAGACTTCAACCACGGTGGATATGCCAAAAATGCATAAACTGGAATGTCGTGAAGAATGCTGTAAGACAAGATAGAATAATTTGGTATAACTAGCAATATTAGGACTGGCCTACATTTCTGAAATCCTAAATCGTGCAGTTAAGGTGTATAAGATCTTTGGAAGAAGGATGCATGTTGAGAAACTATACTCAGGGATGAGAGAGCAAGGTGTGGGTGAATATTCTCCTGTAAGATAGTAGTCCTGCTTCTTTAGACTTTTAGAGTAGGTATGGTCTTTTTGTTCTGCACGTAATACCAGTGCAATGGGTTCTCAGTCCATAGATGAACCTTCCTAAATGTTCATTTGCCCAAGAACAATAAGAGTTATACCACCTATGTCAGGGAGCCTGGAGTGGAGAAGGAGCTCACAGCAGAGCTTCAGTGGCTCCTGCTACTGCATCGCAGGGCAAGCTGGGCTGGGTTGGGTCGTCAATGTACCAGAGAGTCCTAAGAATATCAACCTCAGAAATGCATGACAGTCTTAGACAAAAGTGAGAAGGCGGATAAAGGCATAGAAGAGGTATAGGGTAGAAGGTACCAGATTTAAGGCTACGCAGTGAAGTCTGGTAGGAAACATTACACAGCAAAGATTGGTACAGTTGGCAAAGATGATGTTTTGAGTCTGGAGGGGTCAGGGAAAGTTCTGATTAAGGAAAGGATGGGGTAAATTTGATTTCCTCATCCTGGCTGTAGCGAGTTGATTAAGCAAGGAGTGGAAAAGATCAGTGCCTGCTGGTTCCCATGCAATTGCTGCTGTTGCACAGTGACTGAGCTATCACATCTGAGAACGACAGATCCCTTAATTTCTGCCCATCCCCTGAGTGTGAAGAGGATCCCTGTGAGGAATGTGCCTGATGATGCAATAATTTTAATGGTGTACAAGAGACCACCAGCTCTTTTTGAAGTGCTTTGTGGTCTTTTGGACATGGAAATTGTTTTTACAAGGTCAGTATTAATCCACAGCCACCAAGAGCAGATTTGGGCATACCTTACATCTGCAGAATATTAAGAAAATGAACTAATTACAGCATATCATATCACTGTGTGGGAGCTATGATTGAATACCTGAACTGTTGCTGGAGACTGTTGTATATAAATGCAAGCTATTAAATAGAAAAACAAAAAAGTTATTTTGTTATCCCTCATTAAAATAGCAGGAACCGTTTCTCCAGAGACATCAGTATGGTTACCAATTGGTTTTTAAATAAAATATTCAAATATTTAATTTTATTATTGTGAGAAGGAGGAGGATTCCTTTACAAAACAGCCGGACTGCTCAGTTTGGTTGCAGAATCAAAAAACGGGAAATAAAGTTGCTTCAGGTTGAGTAGTTAGCTTTTTCCCCCTAGTTTTTATTGCATACAAGAATATCCAAAATATTTAGTTTGGGGTTTTTTCCTCTTCAAATAATTCATTCCTTTCATTCCTTTCAGCTCTATTTCATATTTTTATTCTTTTTTGGGATCAATTTCTCAATGTCAAATGTGATTTCAAAATGGAAAAGCTAGAAGTCTTATTTACAATATATGAAAAGAGCATTCTGGTTCCAACCTTTTTTCAAATTCTTCCCTAAATTGCTTTTCTTAAACTATATGCTAAAGTTCAGATGAAACTCCATATTTTGAGATAGAGCAGTTTGATGGAAAAGGTGCCCAACTTGTAATTGGTAATTTGAATATAGTATAGAATACTACAGAATTAGTATTCTAGTCCAAAATAAAATACATTGAGTTTATTCATTTTTACCTTCTCAGCGCATCTGTTTTAAATAATCCTTTTTTCTTTTTTAATAACATTGCACAATTTTAAGAAAATTTCTTCATTATATTTCTTGAAACTCTGAGTAAATAGTCTTCCTGTCGAGATGCTTAATACAAAAGGTGACCTGTGACGGAAAGGCATCTACCCCAACAGATTCAGGGTAAAATTTTTCCCAAGCCCCTGTGTAATATAGAATTTTAAGGTCAACTAAGTACAGTTAGAGCCACAAAAATGTAGTTCTTATAAGAACTTGTTCCCACAGCAGAAATCGGAGTGATTAAGTGGTGACCAATACACTGGGCATCCCATGAAATGCATGGAAATGTCCAGTGCCTTGGAGGGTGTGCACAGAGTCAGCGTGCTGCACGGGTGATGGAAACGTTCATCCAGAGAAAATGGAGCATGAGAGTCATCCTTAAGTATTGCCTGTACACAGCATTCACTAAAAATATATCTGAAGAATAATGGTGTATTGATGTGTTCCTGGATATGATGTTTACATTAAGGTAGTTTAAAATCAGCAAGGTAAGAGAAGAATTGTGCAGCACAGTGATTAGGATACTTGTTTGAGAGAATATAAATTCTAGTTTCTACTCCAGAAGCCATGTTGGTAATTTATTTAGTGATTTTTGAGAATGCTTTTCTTTTTTTTTCTTTTTTTTTTCTTTTTAAGTCTAAATATACTGGAATAATGTTTCTGGTAGGTAGAATGTATGTTTTTGTTTGTGGCTAAATTTGTTTTTTACACAAGTGTCTCCCACATCACCTGTGGTTTCAATCCCACCTGGCACTTAGCCTCACATTTTTGGGGGCTGGCAGTCCCTAATACTGGCATAGTTAATTGTGTGTCTGTGAATCTCACAAACCTAATCATAACTACTGTGACACACAAAAACATGTATTTATAATAAAGACTTTCTAAGTTCCAACATTCTTATCCCCAAGCAGAAATCATAAAGTGTTGGGGTTTTTTCTCCAAAAAAGGCAAGGGAAAAAATCAGCAGCTTCCACATCAAGAACTTCCAAAGAGCAAGTATACACCAGGTGATAGCTATTTGCTAATAAAATGATAAAACCCAAAATACACAGAGGTCTTGCAGAACATTCATTCAAACATCTGTTAGTAAGAGCTCTAAGCAAACTACCATCTGTCAAAACATTCATTTTGTCAAAGTTCATTTCCTCATTCATGAGTACTGTTATATCAACTTCCAAAAATACCTGTCATCATAGGTTAAACATTTAATATTACTTAATATAGCTCTCAGCTTAGTATAATGTGGCCAAGTGAACCTCATGAAATACAATCTCAGAGTCATCATGTAAGGTGATTTGAACCATAGAGGAAGACCTAATCTGCTAAGTTAAATGCTGAAAAAACTATTAAAGCTCTGCATTTTTTGTCAATACTCCAAAATTTGACTTAATATCATAGGAGGATTTCCTTGGGGGATATTGATGAGTGGCGCTAAGTACCTGAAAGCCCTTGGCAGGGGAGAACAGAAACTAATAACAAAAGTGCAGTTGAATTCTCTCAAAACTATCCCACGTAGGACCTTTGAACTGCAGGAATTAAGAGAGATCTTCAGCTAGTCAAAGGCTGCCATAAGTTCACTGACTTCAGTGAACTCAGTACCAACGTCTGCTAGCTGCAGATTCCCTCAACGTCTATACATTTAGCTTACATGCTAAAAATATAATTTACGTACTCAAAACAGACAAGAAAACAAAAGGACTGGGAGCCTATTTCTTAGTGTAATCATCCAGATACTCTCTTGTGTCCCATATCTTGGTATCTATTTGATATAATCTTATATCTCCTAGTTTCATTCTTTGTACACACAAACACCCACGCACAGATGTATTAAAACAACTTTTGATTGAGGTTTCGGATACACAAAAGCAGTGAGTCCAGAGTTAGCATCCCCATGGCAACTGAAACTTGATGCTATTATGAACGCTATCCATAACATGCTCTGTCAGCCGGCGTGCCAGCTTTCCTTAATTACTCCATGTAATATGGCTGAACGACTGAAGTAACAGTACTTTTAATCGCATTGTTCCATGCATCTGTAACACCATCTATTTTGACTTAATTGTTTTTCACATTTACCGTCCTGATACTAAAAGTAATCAAACCAGCAAGTGGTGACACACTGAAATGAGCTAATATGTGTCCGTCTGGTTTCTCGTGTTAGTAATAAGTCGCATGTGGAGATGCCCCAGCACCTATGTGGTGGCTCGCCAACCGCGATGGAGTGATGTGTGGGCATCATAGTCCTCCTGTGGGGAGGACAGCATCTGAGTCTGTAAGATGATACTATGCTGATGTGCGATAGTCAAACAAGTCATATTTTACGTTGTAAACACTCACTTTCAAAACCAGCAAAGCAAACGATCGTCACTTATAGTTACTCCTCTGCTATTGACTTCTAGAAAAAAGCTGTTTTAAGTCACTTCATTACAGCTAAGGTTCAGGAAACAAAGTCCGTGAAAAAGTAAAATTACTTTTTATATATTCTATTAAGATTTAATATCCTAATATATATTATATTAAGATTTTTTTGTGTGTGGTACAGAGGCATGTATATACAATTACCTCTGAGTCGATGGCCCCAGAGCAGTATATATATGCCGAGCTCATATGTGTATATGTAGGTCACAGAAGTGCAGAGCAATCTGCAGGGTGAAAATAGAGGCAAAGCCTTGGTACAGCTCTAGCTGTGGAGAAGCAAGCATGCCGTCCCTGGCTGCGCCTCCATGTTTCTCTGCGATTATACAGCTGGTGGAGAAAAGTTACTGTTTTATATAGGCTGTTAGAAGTATGGGAAGTCACCAGCACCGTGATACTACAGCAGAAAACAAGGGCTAAAGTACTCCTTGACCTCCCCTGGAAATAATGACGTGTGCTTGTCATCTCGAAGACTTCTAATTTCGCTGGAACATCAATTCTGTGGACTGAAAAATAGGAGTGTATTTTACTCTTGCATTTTTATAACCTTCTTATTCCATGAGAGGTTAAGATAAAGAGACATCGTTCAAGTCTTGAGTCTTTCAAAGAGACTTTTCAGATTTTGAGGGGTTTTTTTTCATCTATCACAAAACCAAGCAACGTTTAATGTTTTTAATCTAATCTATTGCCTGCCAACTTTTGTAGAAAGAAAAAGTATTTTGAGGAAAAATGCAGAGATAATTAAAATCATTGGAAAGTCTCACTGAAGGGTAACTTTTTCTTTTTATATATAAAAATTTTTGTCTATTGATTCTTAATTTCAAGAGATAATGAAAAGTATATTATGAGTGTGTTTGTTGTGATTCAAACAATATTCAGCCAATTTCTTAAGATTCAGGAGGGATTAATCGTTTGAGTCAACTTTTCGTTTTCTCTAATAGCATCTGTGGGTGGAGAAGTCATTTGAGTGGCATAATCTTTTCAGCAGTCACAAAGCCATCTGTTCCCTGTGTGCTCAGTAATCTACCTCTTCGCTCCACTTGTGTCCATCGAAAACCTTGGCCTCTCTCCCTACACAACCAGTCTCATAGCAACTAACAGATTATTCTCAAAGATGACAATATGTGGGCAGGATTGCTTTCACGTGCTCCTATTTTCCCATTTGTCTTTCTCCCACAAATTTTGTCAGGAGATGAACACAGTCTAACAGTTGCCCTAATTATGAGCAGCATTTCTAGATCAGTCAGAAGGCCGAGTTACAGCTGGAGCTTCAATGTGCTTTGGGTCCTCTATAAACAGACAATTAAAAAGATTTTGCACTAACTAGACAAGGTATTTGCAGATACATGGGAAGAGCAAAAGGATGGTATGGTCAGGACGATAGGCAGCATGAAGCCAGCTGTGGCTGCCAGGCTTATTGGAAAAAAAGTTTTAAGTAAGTATATGATGATTAGGATTATCTTGACCAAGTAAGAAGGGGGGTAAAGATGTATATTTTATGATCAGTGTTATGAAAATTGAAATACTGCTTTGTGAGTTATTTAGCAACTGAAAACAGCATTTCATTACTGGCTGAGGAAGGGTAGCTAAAGTGTGATAGCATGAGAAGCGATTACTCACGAAGAGTCTGCAAGCACAGTTGTACTGTGTCACTTGTTCCTCATGGACTCCTTGCAAAAAATCCAGACCTCGTTTGAATAGTGGGATTTACAGCATCTCCCAAGGCTGATGTAGCCTGGATTACATAGGAAAGGAAGCCTGCCCATTGCACAGCCCATGACGATCATGTCCTGTGGAACCACTCTTCAGGTAGACTCTTCCCCTTCCTTTACAGTAGTAATCAGTATAATTTCTGAAGATAAGCTTCATAGAAAGCCAAGGTAGTGAACTATGGTTAAGAAGTATTCTCTGCACAGGTTGTTTGTGCGCCATTTGATAGCACTATTATCACTTACTGGGTTTATTCTGGTGGAGGAACTAAGCGGTTTTAGTTTTCCAGTGTGTTAAAGTAAGCTGGGAATATGTAATGATCACAAAACCCCAGTAAGGATCTCAGAGTGCCAGGGAAGTTTGTGCTTTAGCTCCCGTCTTTCAATGGATGGGTTCAATTCCAGGTTCAGCTTTAATATGCAAAACTAATGGAGATAATTTCTTCATCTGGGCAACAGACTTGTCATTTTCTAGCACATTTCCTTCTTTCTTAACGTTTCTTGGTCTGAGAAGTTACATACGACCTAGACAAAGCCCACTGAGGTCAGAATGGGAATTCTTCCCGGTTGTCCTTCTTGGGCTTCAGGGCAGATCATATTTGTTATCAATGTTTTTTCTACAGTGCATCTACCAAAGAGCCTTAAAATAAATGGAAAGGGTGCAATAGGAAGTACCTCTGATAATTGCAGCAGGCACATTAAGAATTTTCCCTGAGTATATTTTCACGGTGATTTTAATATTGCACCTTTTGAATTTACTTCTTTTCCCTAAAGAAGAAGGTTTTCATGTAGGATTAAAAGAAAAGTGCATGTTTGTTTCTGTGACCCGAGACTATCATCCCACCTTCTAACCTCTATGAGCTATTGATCAAAGCTATTTTACAAGTGGAAATACACATAGATATTTTATCTTGACATTTTTATTTACACATTCTTTGACTGGTACTTTAAGAAGTATTCTAGACATTTTGGGGAATTTCTTTCTGGGAGGCGTTAGCATGCCAAAGGCAGGAAAAGTATTCACAAGTTCAAGGTATATGTAGGAATTAATAATAGCAATAAATGACCGTAGTGTTTCTTAGCCAACCTTAAATTGCAGGTAGTTAATAACCATTTAATCAATACTTTGCAAATGAGATGAAATTTTACAGGGCCACAAACCTCTGAACAATGTGAGATTGATTATGGGCCTTTTCTTGAGATGACAGTCTAAACATGCCAGTATTTGAATAATTCATGTCATCCAGTTAATGGCATTCATAACAACTACCTTTGGGACTAAAATAATGACTTAATAATAAGAAGAAACAGACCAAGCAAGTTTTTAGTCTGTCTAATTATGTAAATTCTCTGAGGTACGAAGTGAAAATTCTCAACAAAAGCCAAATAAAGTGAGTGCTTTTTTGGTAATATTCATAACATATGCTCCTCCGTATTAGCATTACATGGGCCAAACAATCCCTGTATTTATGTTTTCCGTACAAGTAGGGTTTAACCTATATTCTGATCTTTTCACAGAAAGACAAATTAAATTAGTGCGCCAATTTGCGTCTCTGATTCAGCATGGCTAACTTGAAGCATATAAATTGTCTAATTGAAGATAGCAAAGGTGATGAGTTGCCTTTAGGTGGTTGGCTGGGGCTAAGCTGTAAATGTGTACAGGAAAGACCTGAGAGATGTTTGTTGTTACCATAAGATATGATAGTCTGGCAAGGCACTCTGGAAAACAGTATCGGGAGCATGAGTTTGCAGAGGATTTAATAGCAAAGTTGTGAGGAGACTTTGCTGGATCTGCATCCACGTAAGCGAAACAAAAAGGGTCTGGGACCAAAAATAACTGAGTATTTAATTGGTTTGTCTGCAAGGTACAACCCCATAATCACGTTAGGAATTATTATTTGTAAAGTGACCTGTAGCAAATGACGATGTTAGTTCTCCTAGACTATCACAATTATGAGATAAAACATGTTGGCTTTTCTCCAAGTAATAAACCCCCTTCCAGAACGGCAGGAACAGCTGGAGTGCTACCATGGATAAATCACCGCGTTACCTAATCTGGACGCTAGTTAAAACACATATCACTGCCACTGTGCTGACTGCATTAATGCCCTCAACTAAATCTGGAGAAGCTCTGCTGACAGTGCTGATTAGGCGAGTAACAAAAAGCCACGGACAGGCAAGATATATGAGCACCTTCCGTCCAGGTGCCAGCAATGCTTTGCAAGGGGGAAGATAATAGTAACTGACCTGCTCCGACCTTCCTGAACCTCATCACATGCCACGTCCTGCTCTGCAGCCCCTTGCCCTTGACGTGACATGAGGGTGAAACAGCAATGTTCAGTTGTGTTCAGGGCCTCTAGTGCTTGAAGATGGAAAAGGAGACATGGGAAGGAGCTTTCAGGCTCACTAACTTTCCCAGTATTGAGGGAAACATGTCAGGTTACTCCTTTCCTGAGTTTATTACAAACATTTCCATTGGCAAGTGTCCCTATTCTTCATCAGAAAATGTTTCTATGGGTGCTTTCTATCTAGCTTTATCAGAATTATGACTTTAAAAAAAAAGACAAAAAAATTAAATTTCAATCCTTCGAAAACTGATGAAATCAGCAGGGAAGGGTTGCTGTAATAAATCTTTAAATGCCAGTATAACCTTGATCCCTTATTCAACCCCATTTTTATATGATTAATAGTGAGTATTAGTAAAAATATTTATACTTTGTGCTAGAAGAGATGGAGAATTATTTACAGTAGTGCTATTGTATCTCATAACTGAAACAGGTAAACACCATAGTTCTCCATAAACTGCATTTCTGTTTATGAATGAAGGCTCATATAAAACTACATTTATAGTCTCAAAGACCCAAATGTTTCATGAAGGCTTTAAACTAAGTATTTCTTGGAAGCTTACTGTTAAGGTCTTGTTCTTGCTTTTCAGACAAACCTGTTCTGTATGAAATGTTAGCGGTGTTATTGCTAATAGTGCAATAACAAATGAGGGGAATATGGTTATGTTATTCTGGCCGGGAGCATCACATATGGTGTCTTCCTAAAGTCACTCCATCTTCTCTCCTGCATGTAATAATGTAGATGAGATGTATGCAACTGATTTTTTTATCTTTTTGTCAAGTACATACCTTCTGCACACTGAATATACTAATATTTGATCACAAATTGAAAAGGAATATGAACTTCTTCCGCTGGTGCTGTCCCTAATCTCTGCTGTTCTGTTACATTGACATACTATGACTGTGAATTTAGTCTTTTTTCTACAATTCTAAGGTTTGTTAAGCATTCTGGGAAGTTATTTTTGGTCTTTGTTTTGTGGAGCGCCTTGGACTGTTTATGGAAAACAAGCATGAAGCAGTTCCCTCCTGTGTGATTGTCCTACATTTAGTCACACCTAAAAGCGAAGCTGCACACACACCATGCAGGTTTGCAGGACTGGTTCTGAATTGCCTTTGAAAATGATGGACTGTACAATCTACAGGAAGTCATAAAATTACCTTGTTCATATTGCCACTTTCTCCTGGGAAAATACTCTTTTTCATTTGTTTTACTTCCTTTCTGATATGGATTTTTTCAAGTTCCAGTAAAATCTTGATGGGCTACGTCTTCATCAGTGTAGACAACTGAATGATTTAGCATCCTAAAACAGATTTGTGTGAGCCATTGCAGTCAAAAACATTAGTACATCAATAGAAGTTGTTTAATAGAAAATTACTTCCACAGAATCAGTGCTGAGAGCAGGAAACGTGGCATGCTGGTTACTTTTTCCTCTCCTGTTGAAAGAGGCCATGACTCTATAACCTGCTGTGATGATAAAAGTGATCTAATCATGGAGTCAGGATGATTGTGGTGGTTGAAAGGAACAAGGTTAAAAGACATTTCATGACTGCTGGGAACTTTTTAAACGGATAGAGTCGATTTTATTCCCCAGCTCTCAGACACACACCACACTCAAGGGAGCATGCCTCAAGTGATTTTCTTTTCACTTAGTTTTGACTATGTGACATAGTATAGAAGGCACCGAGTGACTGGCAGTACATGAATTCAGCCTTCGACAGTGTATACAGCACTGCCGCAGAGGTGTTGTATCTCGTCCCTCGGCACTGTCTATTAATTTGGGTTGACTGCCGTGGCTGTCTCTAGCTGAGTTTTTCGCAGTGTCAGCACGGTGACTTTGCGTTATCCACTATATATTGTGTAGACATAATCTATTTCTTGTAGCATCAGATTTAAATGAATTGATGTCAAGACTACTGGCTTTCTTTTACATGCAGTTTTACCTGAGTGATTCAGTGTTCATCATTCATTCTAGCCCCAGAAAACTTCCTCACTGAAATGCAAAACCTGTTTGAGGCAGATTCCATTACCTGTAGGTGTTAAACGGCACCTTACCCAAATCTCATGAACTACTTCATGCCCTGAGGATGTAGGGCAACGGGCGTCCTCGGATCTGCTTGTGAACATCGCAGCCAAATCCCTGACGTATGTTGGGTGAACGATGTCCCATGGAAGTTGCTGGACCCAGGAGCCCCCTCTGAGCTGGGGCTGAACACAGCTCCATGGACAGGGGCCGAGTGTCAAGTCTGAATCCAATACTCTCAAAATAACCTTAAATTTAAGTAGGGCTGGTAGGACTGATCAGTCTCTGGTTTTTTGCTGTATGTAGTTTGCTCAAATTTCTATGCAAGTATCTTCTTACAATATCTTTACCATGCATTAATATTTAAATTACTGAGGTAAATCCCTCAAAATACTATTGATCTTCTATCATTCTTGATTTTTTCCAGTTAATCTAGGTAATGATAAGGGGTCCTTTACAAGTGAATACGCTATTACCTTTTTTAAAAAGATATGTTTGTGTTACGTTCTTGTTCTTATCCTGGTGATTTTCACTTCTTTGTTTCTTTTAAAACACGGTCACCCAGTAATTAGAATATATAGCATTCTGTCCTAGATCTGAATCCACAAAGCAGGGCTTCCTAAGCTGTTTTTCTTCACAAGCGCTGCAGAAAAATACCTTTGAAAATGCTTTTAGTGCTAAAAGAGCTAGTTCACATTTCACGTGGGGAACTTTGCTTCCTACTGAAGTGCATTAACTAAGAAAGATTTCAGCACCTGCTTTGTTATAGTCATTGCACAGTTGTAGTATTTTGAGTTTTGCTAAGCTGTGACTTGAAAAATTTAAAACACATAAAAGAACCCAGACACAAAGGGCCAATTAACTCCTGGTGTATCCATATGCACTGAGAGGAGCTACCACAGGCGTGATGTTAGCCCCATGGGGATTTTGTATGTAAGAAAGCTGCATTTGAAAGCGGTGGTTTTTTCCCTTTCATTGGGATTTTCCTGCAAACATTGACAGAATATGTAGACCTAATTGCAAAACACAGTATCCTGTTTTTATTTCCTGTGTTATATCAAGCTCAATACTGCCTAAAGCCAAAGCTCAGTCTGTGACTCAGAGTATGGATACCGATCAAGAAAGCCTCTAAAGGAAAAGATTCTGTCTACTAAAACAGAGAAGTAAATAAAATTATATACCTTATGCGTACAGATATCCAGATAAGGGTATAGAGCAGACTGGTATGTAGCAGAAAAAAGGTAGGCTTTTTACCTCCTGAAACCCAAAGAACACAGGTTAAACAGTATGTATATTAAATGAGTATTTAAAAATTACATTATTTTTGTTTCACTTTTATGATTATCTGACCAAATCTTCCCTTCATTCAGTAGGACTTTTGTTTTTTTCAAGTTTGAGTCTCAACCATAGTAATAAACTCTTTGGCAGATTACCTTTGGGTGGGTTTTTTGTCATTGTTTTGCTTCTTGAAGTGCAGTGGTTGATTTGTTGTGCTTTAGAGATGGAGGCTGGGCCATGGAAAGGAGCCAGTCTGGGAATACAACATCCTGTGGTTAAAGCCACGGTTTCATTAGAAATTACTCTTTCTGAGTAAACAGGGGAAAAAAATTTCCATAAAAATTCTCACCCAAAAAACCTCCCCAAGATTATTATCTGGAAAAAGAAACATTGGGAATGAAGCTGAAAGAATATTAGGTATATGCATAACTGGATCAAAGAAAATTTATTTGGTTTTGCATTATATCTTCCTTTTCCCAAACAGTGAAATGTGAAGATACTACTAGTCAGTATATGCAAAAGGCAAATAAATCAATGGCTGCTTTCCTGTTTGACTGTGCTTTCTAGTTTGTTTTTGGAGATGGTGTTATTATTAACATTATTAACAATTTTGTAAATATATGAAAAATTGTTTTACTTGCCTGTTTATTAATATTCTTAAATTCCACATAGAGAGCGAAATCTGCATAAGAGACTTCCAGAAATCTTTATGTCCAGCTGGTTACTATTCTATGTTATTCTGTGTTAGTTAGGGGGCTGATATAGTCTGTGGAGCTGTCTTCTTACAAATATAATGTGTCTTTTTTTTTTTTTTTTTCTCTGGGAAACCTGAAATGGGGGAAAAGAAGGTTTCCCAAGACTGTAAAAAGTCCTGAATCTCTTCTAATTTATACTTGTCTAAATTCCTGGTGTGAGTCCCTTCTCCCCATTGCAATTGCAAACGTTCCTGAGTTTTCCTGGTATGTGTGAGAAGGATCCTGTAAGAAATTTGATCTTTTATAGGCAGCTTCTCCTCTCTCAATGGGTCTAAACCTCTAAAATACCCATTGTTATTCTAATGGAGTATGAACATTTCTTAGTTTCTTATAGGGAGAACTATGGTAAAACTACACTGAAATTTCTTTTGCCTCAAGAAGAAAAACATAAGAATCCCAACTATTTTAGATGAGTAGCAGAGAAACAGCTAGTCTCCCTCAAAAAAACAGCAGTAAAATTCTGTCTTTCTCCACTTCCCCATTGTTTACACAGTAAGATATTGAAACACTGAAGTTTGATCATCTTACATCCTTAATAGAGGCTAGATTACATTACCAAGTGAGAGAAAATCTTGATACCACATTGTAAAGAATACAGGGATTAAAGTATTTGGACAGCCTGGATATCTGACAAATTTGGACAGATTGGATACCTGATCTGTCTCTGACTCCCCATACTGCTGTACTGGGGCTGCTATCCCAAATCGCAGGGAGTGCACTGGGTCAGCTCCACTAACTGGGGAACAGACATAAGATTCATTTGGAGGAGGCAAGTGCTAATGTAGCTTAATGTATTATTTACATTGTCCCAGTGTTTGCTCTCTGGTATTTCCATTAGTCTCCTTTTATCACACATCTGCCTGCACCTTCACACAATTCTCACAGTATGACGGTTCTATGTTAAGCTTCATTTGGTGCAAAAGTTACAGACTTCAGCTGCCTACCAGCGAGAGGGTGGGAGTGCAATTGCCACAGATTGCTTCATGATTGACTTCATTGCAGGGACGAGGCTGATGGTGCCTTGATCTGAATATCACATTCTGAATTTTGTGAGAATATAGTTGTCTTTCCATATCATAGATAGATAAAGAAGGCAAAATTAAGGTTGTCTGAATATTGTTGAACTCTCCATACATCTTCATTTTGTATTTCAAGGTGTCAAGGTCAACTCAGACAACTACACAGGGAATGTTCATATCCATTGATAGCCATTGATATTTTGCTATTGACTGTTTTGGGATTAGCATTTCATGATCTTTAGATACATGAATTTTCGGTGAGAAGCAAGGAAAGGTCTATTTGTTTGCTTTACAGAACAACCATGTATTTTTACTTTCACAAAGAAATTTGACCTGAAGTTAACTGAAGCTCTTTTGTATGGGGTTGCAAATTGGCTTCTAATAGAACAGAATATTCAGCTTTTGGTAAATTATTGCACTGTTGCATTTCCTTTTTATAAAGGAAAAGTAGAGCAGTAATCCTATATACCAGTAATATGCTATATCCCAGTAATACACCAGTAATACACCAGTAATATCCTGTATATCAATAACATATATGTGTGTATGTACACATGAAGATGTAAGCATAGTACAGGCTTTTGGTTCAATTTTTTTCATTTATTTATGTGTAGACAATGAAAGGCAAAAGGAATTAATGCAAGTATAAAGATAGTAATTTAAATGCTACTGCTATGTTTTTTCCTTTCTGTCATTTAAAAAAAAAAAAAAAAGGACTCAAAGGAATCTAGAATCGAATTGCGTCCCTCAGATGGTTAGTGATAACATTGTACTGTTATTTCAGATAAACCTGCAGAAGAAGATGCGAGTCACTGGAGTTATAACTCAAGGAGCCAAGAGGATTGGAAGTCCAGAATATGTAAAATCTTACAAAATTGCATACAGTAATGATGGGAAGTCATGGACAATGTACAAAGTAAAAGGCACAAATGAAGATATGGTAAGATTAAGTCATCTATATGAATACGTCTTGTGGTTTAGCTGCCTTCAGAAGTATGACGTATCTCTAGTAGATAAGCATAATTGCCTGACAGTATGATATAGGTGGCCTTGATACTATTTTTCTCTGAAAAATACACATCAATAAATTTGGACTTTCTGTCTGCTAAGAATTTCTTATACTTTAATTGATGGTTGTATAAATACTATGTCCCAAGGCTAGAATAATCCTGTTTATTACACGTAACTGATTTTCATTTTAATTAGTTTACCAGTAATTACTCATTACTCTGTTTTCAATTTAGTTTTATTACATTGGCAGATTAGTGTTAACCCTTAAAGGCATAGAATCCATTCATCAATGCTAATCTCTGTACTGCACAACCAGTATCATCCAGTGGGAAGTATGTGTTTACAGTTGATAGTTACCACTTACTTTTTATAGAGTTGCGCATACGAAGCAGCAAAAATCCCTTTACTCTGACAGTTAAGATAGAACTGAGGCACTTTGCAGCATTAGACATAGTTTCTCTATTAGGAAATTAAAATGCTGCGTGAAGAGGTATATAATGAGGGAAGAAAACAAAGTACAAGCATATTTGGTTAGAGGGAGGAGTGAATAGAAGAATGCTTATAGGTTTAATTTTACTCCCCGTGTGATCAATGGGAGGGTTACAGTGCACTTCAGTGGGAGTTGGATTAGGTTCTTGAAGTAGAGGGAAAAAAATAAATGTCAATCAGCATAAATAATGGCAGGCTAAATTGAATTGGGACTATTTAATACACTAATTAGAAAAGAAGACATAATTTGGTTGCATTAGTAGGTTCAGTTTCTAGGAGTGACAAGGTAGAGGTCCTGATTCAGCACAGGTGGCAAATACAAGCCAATGGCAGTATGTTTTGTTTAAAAACTCGTATGCTGGGCACTAGAAATTATAAAACAGCCTCTAATTGGGAAAAACTTACAGAGAAATTTGCAAGGAAAGTGAGAAGAACACAGATATTTTTGAGGCATGGAAATCAACTGAACCTCCAGTAATCCTCCTGGCACATTTTTATGAATATGTCATTTTATCACAGGTGTTTCGTGGAAACGTGGACAACAACACCCCGTACGCTAACTCCTTCACCCCTCCAATTAAGTCGCAGTACGTACGGCTGTATCCTCAGGTGTGCAGAAGACACTGCACGTTGAGAATGGAACTTCTCGGCTGTGAACTGTCAGGTGGGTTTTCTGCAATCACCGCATCTCAGAAGCCAACCATCAAGCAGCACATTTTTGTGCCCGAGGTCTAAACCGCGGGCGCCTTATTCCTGGTGAAATGCAGTTGGCAGGGCTGAGTTTATCCAGACAGTTACTTATCTCTTTTTATGTAAACGATATAAGCAGCAACACTTACCTAAATGATGTAAGTGACAATAGTTGCTTGCGGTAGGGCAGTAATAGTAGTAGGGTAATGTGGTAGCAACCTAATAACACTTCGTCAATCTTTCTGTGCACATTGGCCTCCAATTACATGCGGCCTAGAAAAGATCATTTATAGCAGTTTTAATAACTATCAACAGCTATCAACAACCCGTTATGTTACATCCTAAGCAGACCATGAGACAGAGAGCCTCCAACTCACAGTTACACTCAGCACAGGCTAAACTAAGCGCTGAAAAGGGTTTCTGAGAGCCGAAGCTGTTTGTGCAGTGCTGTACAGCAGAGGCGCAGCAGAAGCAGGCATCAAAGCTGATTTGAGTACTTTCTCCTGGTGCTGGGTGACCACGCCGATGTGCTGTGCGACATCCTCAGGGGGTGCTCCAGCTGCCGTCGAGGACCACTCAAAGTGCAGTAAGATATATTCTGCTGGACTGCTTCAGTCAAGATTTGTTTTGTGGATTTCTAGCAGAAGCAGGGATTGCGATTTGCAGCAAAAAGTAAATGAACAAGTGGAGCCAATATAAACCCTCTTAAGGTTTGTAGTAGCAGAAGTTATAGCTCATAAATGTAAAGCCTGACCTCTAGCCACTCTCTGCAAGAACCATGTTCCCTTACAAATTCAGTAAAGCATGTAAATTCTTTATCTTTTTCAAGAGATCAACCTTTTACCGGTGGGAGCGCTCCACTGAATTCACTTAAGAATGATTTTTATGTGGCTGCCTGCTTACTGTACAAACAATAGTCATCCAGTTCACGAATGATATATCAAAACAGCTGGAGTTAAATAATTCTTAGTCCTCTAGTGGCATCAAAACCAGATTCAGAAATGAAAAGTTAATGCATTAATCTCACTGTAGCCCTTTTCCAATATAGATAGCTTTGAGAGTAAATAGAAAATTCTGTCTAGCTGCTTTAGTCTATTAGATTTTTTTTTTAATGTCTTCCATTTCTGGAACCACAATTTAGAGTAAGTCCTTGCCAGAATGACCAGGAATTGTTTTGCTCAAAGAACTGTGAAAGCTACTGAAGTGAATTCATTTCAGTGGTCTCCTAACAGTTTCAAGGTCATCATTCCTTAGAACTGCAGGCAGCCAAGGCTCAGCAGAACAATTTCAATCTTACTGAAAGAAGAGTATAATTATACATAACGACAGACTAATTCACTCTAATTCCAGGTGGTCTGTCTTAGGCAGAAAAACACTTTAAGAGGTCTAGCTTCTCTAACAAGTTCTGATGCTAGAGAAGAGAGTCACTGCTGAAGGGAGGGAGACTGTCTTCCTGCACCAGATCATCATAAAAACTAATTCTTTCTTAGGACAAACTTCAGGAAAATGTTCAATATAATCTGCTCTAGGCTCATAAATAGCTTTACTTACCAGGACCTGTGGTCAGATCTTATTGAAAACCACGATCAATGCTTGTGGAGTTGGCCATCAATAAATTAGGCATTAATTTTCATGGCCTTGTGTTCCTGCCTTACTCGTGTTTCGCACATCTCTGTGTTGTAAATTCCCTTCCCTTCATACAGTATTGATGTGGTGGGAGAAACAGATCACAGCTACTGTTTATTAGAATGCCTTTATTCATTAAGCTGTTACTAATAGTAGCATCAAGCTGTTGTTTTAAAAAACAGATAACTGTTCTCACAACACAGTCACTCATGCAGTTCACTCACACACTCAAACATCTGCATATAGCAGGCTCTGCCTCCTTGCATGCAGTCCGTGTCATACATTGTTGATGCTCGTGTATGTTGGTGGCTGTGTACCAGTTCAGCAAATTCTTGGTGTTCTGAGTTTGTCGGTTCTTCCAGAGGGATGCTGGTCCCCAGAACTTAGTCATCCTTGCGAGACTTATAGCATCTTCTGAGCATGCAATTTTCCTCTTTTTGGCATGTTGTTCTCTGGTAACTATTTCTCTATCCTAACAGTACCTATAGGTACCATTCACACAACCTCACACACAAGGAGACTTCGTAACATCTGCATTTATACTAGATTCCCCTCCCCTTGTTCATCTTCAGCGCTATCTAATCTGGAAGGGAATCCTATGTTCATTAATAGGAAGAAAATTTTTAAAATCTCTTGATCGTCAGAAAATAAAAATATCACAGTATTAATCAAAAGAAAATCACCTTTGCCCCTCAAATAATTGACCTATGATGCTTTTGCCAATACTGCATGAATCCTGGCCCAAGACAAGACATGTGTAGACCTTTGCATGCAGATTCATTTGTGGTTTTGCCTCCACTGCATTGGATGTTTAATATTTGCTTTGACGGTTTGAGCTTTTTGAAAGAAGCAGTAGATGAGGGGCACGGTACCGGATGCAGATTGAAGAGTAAAATATTGTGCCCGCAGAAGAGTCAACAGAGAATAACCTTCATGTGGATTCTTTCAATTTTCAGATGCTAATCCACACTCATCTTCATTATTTCACTGCTCCTGTTCCATTGAGCTAGACCAAATAAGAAGTAACGGCAAACTTATACCTGGATAGGTTTAAACATACAGAGTTATCAGATATCACAGATAGTGATATCCACAGCAACTCAAACATTTTGAACTAAGATGCTCCACTGAGCATAGCCATAGGTATGTCTACATCAGCTCCCACTAACTTTAACAGGTTGTAAAAATGGGAAGGGAGATTGAATCCTTTTGCAGGGACATTGCAAAGCAAATTTAAAGAAGATACAGTGCAGTGAAGAGGAGATGCCCTGGGCAGTCATGAGCATTATTATAAATACACTTCTGTGAGGGATGACTATCTACAGACACAAAGTTTTGTACTAGTTTGATGATTCTGTCCTTTATGCTCTAGGTTATAGCTTGCCTGTCAAAATAAAAGAGTCGTTATTTTCTGTCATTGCAGCAAGGTGCCATAGGAGCTGGAAGCGACCGGGTCTGCCATTGCTTTCTGTGACACAGCACTAAGACATTGTTCTGCCACTGGTGTGCATCACGTTCGTCTCTTCTGGTTCTCATTGTGCTTCTCACTTTCTCCTGTTACCTTTAACAACTGTCTTCCTCCTCCCTTCGGAGGATCCCATTATCCCATTAGTGCATGCACGCATGCACAGACACACAAGCAGACACATCTGTTGTTTCATAAATCAATAATAATACTCAGAAAAGATAGAACTATTTTTGATGGATTGGACCAGCACTGAAAAACAGTTGCGACAACCCCGTTTTTATGTCAGGAACCTCCTTCAGATTCCTCAGATGAAACATTCCTGCTGACAGCCCTTGTGATTCTGGAGTGATACTTCGGAATTGAATAATCAGCCAAGTCCTTCTCTAAAGCAACAGATGAGTCTCTCTCATTTGTGCTATCAATTGCTCCCTCCTACTCCGAGGAAAATTGTTTTGTTGTTGTTTTGAACTAGGTAGTTCATTCTACAGACAAGGCTGTGCAATTTCCATTTGTGCACTGAGAATCGGTTCTGAAAGGTTGGGTTTTTTTCAAAAATTACCTCTGTTTTCTGTTTATTTTTTAATTTAATATGAAACATGTCAGTATTTCAAACTTTAAATACAGTTTTTACTACATTGAAGAGCATATTATTATTATCTGTCTCTGGTAATATGCATTTGCCCCTGCTGTTAGACCCCCCACAAAGGGGCTGGTCTTACCTTCCTGATTTGAATCCCTAATAATTCCACTTAATTTTGTGTGTTAAACCTATGGGAGAAACCGAAAGCAGAATCTGACCAAAAGGTCTTTGCCAATAATATCAAAGAAACTAAAAAAGAGTCAGGTCTTTAAATCTGGATAAACATACTGTGGAGGAAATGTGGAGGAAAGAAAAAGAGAACCAGCTTTGATATCTAACTCAACTAAAGTGAAAAACAAAATAAAAACTTTGAAGGTGATGTAGGTGGTCACACAGTGCTCTGGCTCTGTCAAGAGACACCAGCTGAGCAGGGTCACAGTCCCAGCAGGAAAGCCTTCACGACTTACATGTGCGCTTTAAGAAACACAGCTGGTGACTCAGCAAATTATTACCTGATAGGAACCAGTTCAGCGAAGTGGGATCTGAGTGTCAGGTGGAAAACCTCTGTCTTCCCAACGATACGTAAAGTCAAGGTTCTGTGCATTCACAGTGATGATGCACTGCTTCCAAAACCAGGTGTGTTCGATCCTGGGCACACTCTCACTCAATGAGTTAGAGTATGTTAAAATACTATTTGCAATTTAACTGCGCCAGGTCAACTACTGAACTAAGTAGGATCACCAAATTTGTGAAGTGAAAACTTTGGGAAACCGCACATATGCAGATTTTTGATAGCTGGGGTAGGAAGAAAATGAGAAAACTGCTTCTTTTTATGTTCCCATCCCCATCTTTCACCTTTTCCTCAAACAACCATCAAACATTACTCCACCCAGCCATACATCCCTTTCCTGACCTCTTAGCAGCCCTCTCACTCTTAGCTACTTGACTTGCCTCTCTTTTCCTTATCTTTTTTAATCTTAAAACCATGCAGCTCATCTACCTCCCTTGGCTTCCTGTACTGTTGTTACAGTGCTGCTATGGAAGGGTGTCTCTCCTGCTGTCAGCTTGCTTCCTCTCTCCTCTGGGTCCAAATGTACCTTCTCTGTTCCCAGTCTAAAATAGCATGGCAGACGAACATAGACTCACTATTAATTTCTTTTTTTTTTCCATGGACACCCAAAAGAGAAAGGAGAAGCCCAAGATCTATCTTTTGCTACAATCAAAATAATTCAGTGATGTGGGACATCCATCTGGCTTAAACAAATAAGTCTTTAACACTTGATTTCTCCTAAGCGATTATCTCCTATATTCTCCTTCCTTCACAATTGTTTTTTTGTAGTCTTCCACTGTCAGTGGGCGTTGGGGCTTTCTAAGTTTTTTGCTGGGTGTCAAGTAATTCAAAAGTGTAGAAGGCTCAGCACTTATGGACATTTTACTTCAGCAGTGGCTTTAAGAAAAATTAATGTTTCCTCAGTAGGCAAGCACATGGTTCATGTGATACGGCTTAAAAGCATGATAAAATCGAACCGAATAGGGGAAACAATAGCAAGCTGCTGGACAGGAAAATAAAACCAAGATAAGAAGAGACAAAAGTCATCTTTTCTGTTTGTTTGCCTTCATAAATTTATGCCAGGATAAAATACATTGAATTCTCGATCTTGTTTTTGATTCTTCCAAGGTAGTGTTGAAATAAAGTGCCCTGAATTGGCTATTTTTCATTTGTTTGTTTGCAACTTCCTCCAACAATAGTCTTGATTAAAACCTTTTCTCCGAGAATTGCTGGTTTTCTTTTCCATAACGGAAAACCTCGACCACTTACAGAAATAAGTAGGTAGTGTCACAGATCTTATTTTGCTGTTCCAGGTTGCTCTGAACCCCTGGGGATGAAATCAGGACATATACAGGACTACCAAATTACTGCCTCCAGTGTTTTCCGAACACTCAACATGGACATGTTCACTTGGGAGCCCAGGAAAGCCCGGCTGGACAAGCAAGGCAAAGTTAATGCCTGGACCTCTGGCCACAATGACCAGTCACAGTGGTTGCAGGTAAAGTTTCACAGACGTTTTCCCAAACGTTTATCTTCTTTGTGTTTCAGGTATGGGGAGGGTTGACTGGTTTAGGATTATACTCATGTTCTTCAGCTTCTGAGTGTAACCATCCTAACTCTGCCGCATGTAGATGATGAAGCTATGAAAGCCCACACAGATCTTCATGTCTTTGGAACCTTGGTTGCAGAAAACCCTGCTCAGGGAAACCTTCACCTCCACTAGCCAAACCTTACAAGTTGCCCAGCAGCCATGAATTTTCCTTTGTTAATGGACACAAATAGTAGTTGCAGATCTGTTTCACTGGCTTCTCCTCTTTTGTTGAGAGATAAATGATATTTTTTCTCCCCTTCTGTTCTTCCAAAGCTCCCTGGAAAAGCATATTCACTTCAGCTTTGTGCACGTTAGCAAATCTGGCCCATAGAAATTACCTTTGTCTAATTGAGACTGCTAAAAATTACCTTCCGACATTGCTCTGAAGCTAGCAAGACTGATTCAGCACTTGAATTCATTATAAAGCTGTGCACAGGGGTTGTTTTCAGCCTGGGAGTGATTTATACAAGTCAGTAGTATGCTAATGTGAAAGATTGCAATAAATCACCAGTATGGAAGCCTGTTTGACCAGTCGCTGATACATTTACATTTTTTGAACTGTTGAAAATAGCAGTCTTTTGAGTCAGCTGCCAGTTTGCAGTGCAGTTCTCAGTGGGAAGCTCAATAGCAGTAGACGTGGCGACTAACCCCCCGCAATCTTTTCACATATAAATTATGACATATTAGCTTTTTTACCTACAGTTGCTAAGCAATTTAGCAATATGATTACTATCTTTTCTCCAAGTTTACACATGTACTGAAAGGAAGGGGCAATTGCCTTGTCTATTTAATTTTTGAGTAACTGAATATCATGGGATTTGTTGAAAGTTTTTTAGAGCAGCTTGTTGAAACAGCAGTTAGTAACTTCTGGAGAGGAGGAAGATTTTATTGCTGTGTTTTACGGTGGAGAAGCAGATGAAAATGTTTCTCCACGTAAAAGAGAGGCAGTTTTATCATATTTAGCCCTATCAGTGATACCAAGAAACCAAGGGTGTGCAGAGTCTCCACAGAAATATCCTGTGATGTGTTATTCCTCCTGTGGGTGACAGTAGATTTTTAATTAACTAGAGATGGCAAGGGGCTGCAGAGCTAATTCTTACATTCTAAAGTTTTCCATTCTGTTCTAAGTCTTGCTGTACTTGAACCTACCTGAACCTTCAAATTGAATCTGACCATTTGCACGGTCTCTGCAAGTCCTTGAAGTATCAGGCATCCTTTTTTTTATCTGGTCAAAAGAAAGTTGTGAAGAAATATTTGTCTTTTATTTTATTTGTCATATGGCTATGATATGAGTTCGGTAACTTCACAGGAAAATGACCAATTTAGTTATTGGTCATTATACTTACAATATTTTTCCAAAAGAGTATGATAACATTTCTTGTTTGAAAAAAAACAGGTGGTATTAAAACCACTTGTTTTTTCAGTGCTGAAACTGATTGTTAACTTGTCCTATAGGCTGATTGTTTTTAATTCAGTCCACGAGTAGAGATGGGCTCACATGCTTCAAGTTTAGGTAATGATTCTGTAAGAAAGACATGCCTATCATTTAAATTCATCTGTTCATTGTTGTTCTCTTTGCTGTTTTTTCTTTAAAACGTAAAGTATTGTATTGTAACCTTTTAACACACTGACTGCAATTTTATCATAATGCTGCTTTCATAGAGTTTAGTCAAAACACATTTGTAAGAAAAAGCATGTCAAAGCAAACTCATTTGTAAGCTTTTTACCCTCAGCAATTACATATTACAAGGAATGATCCCAATAGCAATGCCATGGTACCCTAAAACGGGCTTAAAGAAAGACATGGATTTCTGGATTTTGCTAAAGTAGCTGGCCTACCAATATGATATTTCACAGTGTTAGCCTTCCATGCCTATTGAATTTTCTCCACATGCCTTATTTGGTTTATCTTCTGTAATCTTCACTAGAAAGCCTATAAAATCGGGTAAAAGCCTACTGAATGCCTTTAACAATTATTGTTGTAGTATGTGGTGTGTGGATGACTTGAACAGATCTGTTCTGACTTACAGTTATTTTGGGGGATCCATGCCAAAATGCCATTGCTATCAACTGGTCCTCTGAAAGCTTGTGTGCTGACACATATCTTGGAGTGCCTGCTGAGATAATGGTTGCTGAGAGGTGATGTTTGCATCATGTGCATAAATGCTACTTGCTACTATGGGCAGTTCACAGCACTTTTGGACGAACCCTAGAGATAAATTCTTCTCCATCATGAGCTGGGGTTGTTTTACTCGGTTTCCTGTCAAAAAGGAAAATGCTGACACTTCTATGTATTCTAAAATGTAGCCATTAACAAGTATGCCCTTTGTTTTAAAGTGTTCTGGATTGCTACATCCATAATTTAGCTCCAGAGGGCAGGAATATGAAGTATTATGTGGCTCCTCACACAGACTGTGTATTTTTGGGTTCAAGAAGAATACCGACCTTACTGGTGCTGCCATTGTTGAGCTCCAGGTTCCCCACACAACACTCCTTTCCACCAAACACCATCATTAGTAATGGAAGAAAGTATTTTTGTGATGTGGGGAAAAAGTTAATGAGATTAGATGACCAAAATCGTACTTTTCCAGCTCAGCCATAATCTGGGTCTGAATTCCCCCAGGCACTTGCTCAAGGGTACTCTTGGCATTCCCTTAACGATGATGCTGCAGAAGCCATGTCAGCTACCTGGCCTAATTCATAGGACAGGAGCTTCCATCAGCTTAGGTAACCTGCCTCTTTAGTGTCCCTGTACTCATCGCAGTTGAAATATCTGCAGTTTGGTGACACAGAACAACGTAGCTGTTCAGGATGGTACCGCATTGAATGCAAATAATCAGTTCCAGCAACTCTCTCTGCTTCTGAATACTTTTCTATAGGGATTCCCTTCCTTTGGAGACACGTCTGTGAAATTATCTGAATAACAGTAAAGTTAAAGGCTGGGGGGAGGTGGGGAAGTGAAATTAAAAAAAAAAAAGTAATGGTTTGCTTCCCGTAATTATGTATACACTTAGCATAAACTAAGCGAGGTAAAGCATTTCTGGTTAATTACTGACAAAAGAAAGAAAAGCCTAAACTTCACTTTCCTTCAAGGCAGTCCCTTTCCCTCATTACTTTGATTTGCTTGTCAGCATCATTTGCTACCATGAACCCGTTCACAGGCTTTCCTGGGGTCTCTTGCTGAACTACCATGACGAGGGTGCTTTGCCAGTTTAGGGAGTGCTTCTGCTCCTCCTGGACACAGTCCAGGACTGTCATTCCAGCCGATCACCCCACTTCCCATTTCTTCAGTTATTTGACATTAAAGGAAGTGTTAAATTACTTCCCGCCTTATGCCCAGAATGAGGCTATAAAGTTTATTTGAAATGATTCCTACTGATGCATCCTCTCAGATGCTTGGTGACTGCTCTTGTAAACAGATTTTCACCACTCTGTATCTCATTTTCCTAGCCGACACTATCATTCAAAAGAATTAACATTTTCCTCAAAATCCATTCCCACTCTACTATGAATTTTCTGCAGTTATAAATTATGAAATCAGGACAGCGGCTTAAACTCCCTTTTCTCTATTTACTGTTAGTCAAGTTTTGGTGTTTTAAAATATTTCCTTGTTTCTGCTAGATCAGCAGATGCCATATCGTCATTGTATTGATTTCCCACTCTCTCTCACTGCCTAATAAGGACAGCAACACCTTGTACTTTAATGCCTTTGCCCGTTTGTCCTTTGCCTGGTGTTTCAGCAAGTAATTTCTCTGATGCTGTTTCTCTGATCTACCATCCTCTGCAATATTCCTTGCAACTGAGGCATCTCAGTTCCTTTGGTGTCTCCAAACACCTGGAGCTTTCTTCTCCCTCCCAACCATCTCCTTTGCATAGATTGTTTGGTATGTTATCCTAGTTCTAACTTCCTAATTGTACATGGGTATTGGTAGTTTTTATCTTAAAACCAGTGCTGTGCTGGGTTTTTTGAAGGCCTGTACGTCTACAAAGCACAGCTGGATGAAAAGGATGCCCCTCTTGGAAGCCTGCTGAGGTTCTTTTTATATCTCCCTATTATCTTCAGGTCACCAGCAACACTGCAGTAGTTTTATGTTTCTAGTTGTACTTGAAACTTTAAAACAGTTTACTCAGTGCAAAAATTACTTTCATCTGTTTGCTTAGCTTGTATTTTGCTGCAAAGCTCGTGGAAGGTTCTGCAGCTTGATGTGCATGGGAAATACAGTTTATTCACAGTTCTTATATATACTTACCATCCCTTAAATAGTAGAGTGGAGCAACAAGCAATGTCTTGTTCTAATGTTTCTCTTGCTGATTGTATGTGATGGAATCAGCCAAGCACTATTAGGGAAAAACCAGTTGCTGGTAAAGATAACAGATTTTTTGAAGATTGGCAAACCTACACATTTTTAAAATGTGATAATTGCCAGTAGTGTTGGGTTGGGTTGGGTTGGGTTGGGTTGGGTTGGGTTGGGTATTTTCCTGCCAACCTAATCTCCAGTATTAGACAATATTACTGAGATTTTTCATCAACACCGTTAGAAAACAATTGTCTCAGTGCTGTAGTTGACTTATTCTTCCAGTTTAATACATGATCATCTTTTATACATCACAAAGTCTCTTGTTTGAAAACAAAGGCAAAATGGTATTCCAAATATTTACTCACTTCTTGTTATATAGATGCAAAACCATCTCAATCTACAAAGTCTCATGCCATCATAGGATCTACTTATCTTCATTGTCCAGCATTTATTTACAGTGTTTAAGCTTCTAAGTGATCAAATAAAAGAGATGTTATTTAAAGGCTAACCCAGACCCAGCTTCTGCTCAGTCCTTCTTATAGACCACTCCTACAGAAAGTAGATTTTCCAATATTTACAAAACTGGGCAGTGCTTTGCACCACTGAAATTGTCCAAATACTAAGATAAATGAGGATTAAGAGAAGACAGAGGGTAACTATGCCTAATGCTATGTCAGCTCCAGCAGCCTCATGCAGAGCACAGCTAACATGAGCCTAGAGAGACAACCCAGACCTTTTTTTGCATCTCACCAAGTTATTGGCTATATAACCTGATGCAAAGGGACTAAAATACAGTAATTTTTAATTTTTCAGATTCAATATATAAAATTTACATATGCAATTTATAGATATCTTAAAATATCTAATTGTAATTATTTGCTTAGGCTCCTTCTATAGTCAATGGAAAGAGGACAGCACTATCAGGGAATAATTCATCCTACCCTAAGTAAGAGACTTACATTTCCTATTATGAATCACCCTGGAAATATACCTTTACTCTGTTAGCCACAGAGAGATAGACAATTAGCTTAAACTAGAAGATGAATTTTTGAATGATGAAAGTTACGCGAGGTGAATCCTTCCCTTTTTTAATATGGGAAGAGAACATCATTATTTTTCATCTCATATTGGTTAGCTGAGCTTATTTTAATGTTGTTGTTCATTCTGCCACTAAAAAAAAGGAATGTTGTTTCCTGTCTCTCATGTGGTATTTGCTTCTCGTCTATTATTGCACCTGCCTCTTTTTCTCCTTTTTTGTTGTATTAACCTGTTTATTTGTAATGAATTCTGCAGAGGCTTACTAGATAGGAAATCACTATACTGTAGCATTTCCTAAATGCTGAAAACAACTTATAAGGAGAAAATTGTGTGGATCGTTTAATTATCTTTTGAATTGTGTTGTTAGCAAAGCAAGCATTAATACCAATACTGGTTAAAGTAACCAGCTGTCTGTCCACCAGCTTAAATATTTTATTTTAACACCCACACTCTGGAAAAAAAGAAAATGCTTAACAACATCTTAATTAAAAAAGGACTTGAAAGACCCAAAATTGGAATAGAATAAAATGTTAGCTTAAGACCAATCTAGTAATTAACATAACGAGGAAATTACATGACTTCTAGAAGGCTTGGACTGCTAAGTAGTGTGTTGTGACTGGTCTTTGAAAGATACAGTATTCTATGGGAATTGTAGGCTTAATTATAACACATTATAAACAAAGGGCATGTATCTTTCTCCACAGCTTCAATAAGCCACAGCCATCACCAACAGATCAGGAGAGGAATCAATATGTCCTTTACATGTATAGCAACAAAAGGTCTCTCTCATTCTTCAGATGCAAAGTTGGTATTGTTTTTTAATTATAATTTCTTACAAGCAGAAAAGTGAGTTCTCATGTATTACATTTTCAGATGGCAAAAGACAAGTTATGCAGAGATCAACCTTTCCTTGTGCCATGCTTTTTATTGGGATACTGAAAGATATTTGTAGTCAATATTGGTCATTTTATCTTTTCAACTCAAAGTCATCTTTTTCTTTTCTTGTGGTTCTTGGCAAGGCAGCTGTCATTTTCTGCTTGAAGGTCTTAACTTGGACACTCAGCTTTGGCATCTCCTTAGCCTTATGCTTACCTCAATGAGGAGCTTCGCAGAGTAATATTCTGTTCACACAGTCTGATAGTTCACAGAATGCAGCAACATAACAGGGTGGGTTGTGATTAAATTATTAATATGGATCTTCTGTTTTCCACACTTTGCCAGAAACACACTATAGATAAATTTCCCTATAAAAAGCAGCCAGTGGTAGAATAAGGTAGTAATGGACAAATAGTTCCAAGTGATTTAGTCAAAGACAAAAGCAGGTAAAGAGAGATACCCGGCTTCTAAATTGCTCACCGTTAAATTTACCTACTTCACACTGCCTAGGCTAAAATGCCAAAGAGGTCACGTTACTGACTCCTTCTCTTGCCCATAAACCATAGACTTAAGTTTGCAACTAGATGATCACTGTTTGCCTTTAGGACAGTGTGTAGCTCGAAATGAACAGCAAGCTTTTTTTCTTTCTTTTTTTTTTTTAAATTCTGATCTCTCCATATGTTGCCAATGCTTTTTTAACACTACTAACAAACACATAGCTTAGAGAAATGGTATTAAGAGGTATGCCTTCACTTCCAAGTTGTAGTTACCTACCAGCAAATATTTGATGGCCGTTCCAGAGGTCGAACTCTAACCCAGTTTTTGCCCCAAATCATTTCAAGTTAAACGCATTATTCACATTAATAATGTCACTAAATTGTGCATTTCAGCATTGCCCTTCCTAAATTGCTTTTGACTTTGCAAAGCTTTCTTCTGCAATTCATTTTATGGAAATGTTTATAGTGGTAATTGAATTTAAGCCTTGAAATTAAATAAGGCAGCATGAAATCTTGGTTTATTTTGCCTTTTCAATGGTGTATTTAGGCTGTATTTTATCATTTAGGTAAAGAAGTCTAGAGTCTTGCTAGAATCACTGATTTTACTCTGGCCAAATACAAGTTGATTCTTAGAAGGAGAGGCAGAGTACAGAAGCTCTTTGTTGCAAGGTGTCCAGGAAATAGGCAACAAATAAATACAGCATGGTTATTTCCTGGGATAAAATTTGCATGACAACACCTCCATAAACAGATACAAAGGAAAGAGTCCGTCTGAACGGTATATTAGCTATGGTTAAGATTTTATAGGAGAAAAATATTTCATTGCACAAAGTCCTACTCTGTTCAGTAAATTATATTCCCTTATGCTCTCTGTTAAGTCTTCAGCAAAAAATGAGGGGTTAACTCAGTGTTCCAGAGCCTATCTCTGAAACATAACAAATTCATCATCACTACCAAAAATTACTTGAGAAGTTTCCATAAACAGTTGAATTATGACTAGCTCTAAAGCATTGCAAGAGAGTACTGTCAGTTCCCGTACTGACTTGTAGTTTTTCCCTGTGTGTGACTCCCCTGCAGATGAAAGTTAAATTGAATAATGACCCATTTCCTATTACAATAACAGTTTTTGATCTTGCTTTAAAAAATCCTGGCGTGTAAGTGAAAACTCTCTGGTTGTTCTGAATTTTGATGTACATAGGATTTGAGTCTGAAGTATTTCTTGTTACTGTGTATTTACACTGGAAATTTTGCTCTTACTTGACGCCAATAGCAGAACCTTCTGAAAATGGCATGCATTAAATTTTAATGGAAAGACGTTAGTTTTTCATTGTTTTAAATTCCTGCCTGTTTTACCTACCTATCCTTTCCACTGATTTGAAATAATGTTCTGTCTCTATTTGTGAAACAAAACAATATTTTCCTTGCCCTCTCTTAAAATAACAAAATGGCTACAAAATTGGCTAGATAGGAATACATAAGGAAGGGATGCAAATGAGTTTCTTATTTGTGCCGCCTTCTTCCATGGCAGTGTTTCAAAATAGCATCCACTTTTTCCTAATAAAACTGTTCATTGTTTTCGTAGCTACTTCTGAATTAGTTTTAGACTCAAGCACAATTGGACACAATTCTCGCCCCACAATACTTTCAGTCTCAGCAAGACAAAAGGATGACAAAGAAAATACAGATGAGGGAGAGAACCACCGAAGCGACCTTGACAAGGTCAAGTATCTTTAAGCAGCAAAATATACCTGATGTAAAAACAGATGAGAAAAAAGCCAGTGCAGGATGAAAGCAAAAGAATAGAGTGGAACTGGTCCAGTTCTGCTTTCTGATAGCTTGATGCTTTTTTAACTGGACTGTGCTGTTTTTATTAGCCCTGCACGTTTGTTCCCAAATGTTACTTCTTGACTAAGCAAGACACTTACATGCTCTTCATATATATGTAAAGATCTTATGAGTAAAATATACAAAGGGCTTGGAAAGCTATTCTCCACTGAATAGACCTCTTAATTTTGCATTAGTATTATTTTAGTCTTTACGCCACTTTAAAAGCAGTGAAGCTGTATTACAAGATTCTGGTTGACTTCAGAACGTGTTTGTTCAAAATCTGCTATTCATTTTCTTATTCTGTTCCCTACATAAAGTAGATAGAAACAGATCAGTTCCTACCTTAGCAAATGGTGAGCAGAGATCATATCTTTTTTGCTAAGTAAATAATGACACAAAGACAAAGAAGTAGTGGTGGCAAAGGAATCTCAAATTAATCTAAATTATAAGGCAACAAACTACCTTGCAGCCTTCTTCAGAGGAGGGGGAAAAGTGTTTAACCAGGCTGACATTTACCTAGCAGTAAGCAGAAAAATGAAAAAGTCCTATCTCAGCATGTTAAAGCATCACATAAAGTAGATACGCACATTTCTCTTGCTGTTCCTGAATCTCTAGCCTATTCATTGGTTTCATCATGTACTTTTCCCCATTAACATCCCAATCATAGTTTAGTGTTGTTCTCAGCAGAATACTTAATAGCTTGGCTTTTTTGTTTTTGGTTTCCATGTTAACTCAGGTGTGTCTATATAGCAATGTATTGTGCAAGACCCTCTTTCCACTCTGCTTGATAACATTCATCCTGCTTGATCCTCAAGTAACGCAAGAGCAGTTTCCCTGTCCAAAAACATGACGTAAGAGAAAAGTCTTAGCAGGAAAGGTGAGAAAGAGAGGAGAATTTAAAAGGGAAATCACAGCAGACACAAAAATACTGCAACTAAACATTTCTTCAATTATCTGGGTCTCGTTCAAGAGCACCTTGAGACTTGTAATATAGAGTGTCAGAACAGGCTCTCGTGGGAATTTCCTCACTGATTTTGGGCTTGTGTCTGTGTGTACACCTACTCACAGCTCAGACTTACTCAACAGGCACAAAGATAGAAATAGAGGCAAATTTTCTCAGAAAACAGCCAGGTTTTTTAATCTATAATTCATCTTTGATGTCAGGGCAGAACTGAGATGATATCTGAGTTGACAGTGCTTGTGCTCACATTTGATAATTTTCTCTACAATAAGTCAGATAATAGGTTATTTTAAAGGAATGCATACTTTAAAAGTTAGTCCTTGGAATTACAAGAACTTCCTGCCTAATTATGTCCTATACATAACCAAGTCTTAATTGCTTTTGTTGTTGGAGTGATCTCCTTAGAAGCTTCATGTTTAATTAACCACAAGATATATTAATCCTATTTCAACCCAGCCTTTCTTTGTTGTATAATTAAGCAGAAAAATATTTTCACAATTAGAAGTTAATTCTATATATAGCTAGTAAAAGGAAAACACCTCTGTAAAAAACATAGATCTGTTATTTCTATTGGCAAAAGTAAAAATATTCAGACCTATCTTAATGGGTCATCTTTGTTAAGAAGTAATGAGAAATAGAACACACCAATACTGTTTTCAGCTAAGAAGTATTAGGAAGAAAACTATCAGAATGTTTTTTAAAGGCCTTACTGGAGATGGTTAATGATCTCCCTTTAGCAACATCAGAAATACTGCAAAGGTATGGTACAGTATTTATAAATATAGGAACAGACCCTCACTGTATACTCCTTTATCTGAATTTATTTTTATTGACTTTACTTTGGGCGTTCCTCAGTTTATTTGTACTTCTTATGTCTTATTTATACTTCAGTTACACTGAACTCGAACACTGCTGCTTTATACCAGATATACAAATACTGTGGATTCAGTTTTGTGTTTTCCTACATAATGCTGAGCATCTTCAACTTCTAGAAACCTCAACAGCACATTGGAGAAGTAGCTAAGACTTGCTTTTTTGGAGAGGTGTCAGGCAGCTTCAGCTGATGTTGTTTCATGGATCCAAATGATAAAAGTAACAGATTTTTAGAAGGTGGTTTATTGACTCACTAGCTAACTTACATGGCAATGCTGAGACTGTAAAACTCAGTGAATTGGCAAAGCATAGATGCCTCCAAACTCAATAAGGGCCTCAGAGCACAGCAGTCACATAACTGAGAGCGGCATACAAGTCCACCACGGAAGAAAGCCATATTGTTTTCAGTGTCTCATTGAGCCTGTGAAGGTTCTTCATCCACTTCAACAGGATCTCTGGAAATACCATTTTTTTCTTCGGTATATAAATACATGTTGCATGCTAATACATGTACAGTAAACGGGGTGAGCCTCAATCAAAGCATGTGGACATCACAACAATGATGGATCGCACATTAGGAGAACGTGAGCCAAATCTAAATGAGCTAATGGGATTGATAGCCTGACCATCGGTAGGGAGGTGCCTGGAGATGAACGAACGAACGATACATTCATTTTGCTCCTTAGTCAAGCTTGCCTGTTTCCTGCCTACAGATCTATCTCCACTGGGAGGACTGCTTTACTCAAAATAAACCTCAGAGCTGCTTTAAAACAGCTGCCAGTTTAGTTATTAGTGGTTGACCGTTTTTCACAGCATCTGCCACCAAACCGCTTATTCTTTTCCCCCAAATGTACATCGATATAAATTGCAGGACCGCAGTAGGATTTGCTTTGTGTTCCGAAATACATCAGAGGGGTTGTTTTTATTTGAGAGGAGCTTAGAAGTCTTGCTTTCCAAGGTTCACAGCAATAATTCATAGTCCTAGAAAGTGTTTTGATATTAAAAATTAAATCTCTGTTTTATGAGAATTAATGGGTTATTTGGGAGTTATTATAAGAGAGTTTTAACATGGTTCCCTTTATTTTCTTTATTCCCCATCCTGCTGTATGTAATTTTGTGTTGCTAAGGCAATCTGACTCTATATATATAAGAAAAATAATTTTTTTGTAATTCTAAGATAATTTTCCATTTAAAATATATATCATAAATAAACCACAAGATATTGAAGGAAGTATCTTTTGAGACTTTCGCATGTCTGAGTTACTTTATATCTCTGCAGATGCATATGGGGAGGATGCAATCTTTCTCCTTTTTCCACTATATTTTTTTAAATTTTCTGATTGCTTTCCACTCATAGTAAAATGTCATAAAATATTATCTGGTTTTAGTTCTAATGAAACAATAATGACACCCACTATCAGGGCAAGAGAGGATAGGTAGTGAAGGACCGCAGTATTGTATTTTTTGACCCTCTGAAAAGTCAAACTTCAAATTGAATAATAGCATTCTGGGAAAAAATGGAGCAATTGGAAATACATGTTATCATGTTGAGTAACATCTAACTCTGTGATTTAAAAAAGTCTATTTTTCCATCTATTCCATCTATTATGGAAGCTCACTCGGAAGGTAGAAGTTGTGGCTAATCAATTTACATTGCAGTCCTCCCACATTGCATGAGCCTTTCCATTTCATTTTGACTGAAACAAGAACTGAATTCTGGGAATTAGATTTTATTTCTTGTATTAAAAGATATAAGCAAGTTAAACTTTAATGCACAAGAAAATAAATGAAAACATTAAAATTAATTATTCAAATTCAATCTGTTCCTCAGTTTTACAGAGAACTGTAAATCTCATTTGAGCATTGCACTTCAGCCATTTAGGCAATGTGGTCTTTAAAACTGGAATAGAGACTCTGTATGAGGAGCTTTCTAGACAATTTGATCATCTGTCACTTTGCATTGTATCACTCCATTATTTCACAGATTAAAGGGAAATGCATAAGAAGAAACTCAATCCATTATTCTAAGAAAGCATTGTTTATAAAATACAGATCTCTTCACTGAACTGCGCTTGATTTTAATGGTCATGTAGCAGGGATAAAAACGAAGGCAGGCAGTTCTGTTATTTTGTTACATTAATTAGTTTATCACACCAACTTTAGGACCACATTGCCCACAAAAGACTGTAGGAGCTATTTGGGAGGATTTTTAGAGCTCAGGAACTGCCATTAACTAACCTATTACAGTAATGTAAAATGTTTGGGTTTTTTTTTCACAGAAACATTAATGTCCAAGTTAAACAATGTCTACTTGAAGCAGAAGCAGAAGTAAAAGAAGCCAGCTAGTGTATGTTCAGATATGGGTGGCAGCATGCTGATCTTCGCTCTTTGAGTTAGACTGAAGAATCGATGCTGTGATGTTTCAAAAATAAGTATTACAAGTCTGATCCAGAATGTAGTGAAGTCAGTGTAAATGCTGGTATTTATTTCTGTATATTTTTGCCACGGAACATAGGATAATGACTGGGAATAAACAGTGTCATGCACAGCAACCCCTAGTCATACACCTCTACCTTACTAGAGCAATCGCTCCTGTTAAGCACAAGATTCGTTCTCCATACCATCCTGCAAATGACTTCTAGCTCAGTTGCCTAAAGTACTTGACAGACTTTTACCAATTTGGTTTTGAGTTGTGGGGGTTTTTTTTAACTTTGAGTCCAATCTTCTAAGTTATCTGTATGTAACATAACAAAAAAAGTCACAAAAGAGTATGTAGGAAGCAGGTTGGGAATGCAATATGCAGTATTTTTCACAATATAAGAATTAAGTGGGTTATATGAGATTAGCAGGCAGCAGGTTTATACAAATAAAAGGAAAGATAGCCACATTAAGAGCTAGCAGTGAGCTTACTATAGTAGTGGTAGTCCATAACACTAGCCACCTATAGATGAACTGAGGATTTAGGAATTTCATGCTTTCTGCACCCCCATTTCTTCTCTGTACTGCCTGTAAGTGGATAATAAGATACTGCTTGTTTGCATGGGTAAGGGAAGTATGTGTGACAAGAATTTAGAGGGCATCAACAGTGGGAGTCAGGTTTTAGGAGGTGGCTTTACACAATGCATGATAGACCAGAGAAACTCTGACAAATTATTTTGTGGCTGTGAGAAGTTGATTTGAATTCAAGGGAAGACTGGACATGAACTCATCCAGTTCTTACAGGAAGAAATCCATTAGGAATTACTAAATAAAAAAAACACATGAGGCTCAAGAAATTCCCATACCTGAAAATTAATGGAGACTGCAGGTGTATTAGGCCAACATATATGTATATATTTTGCCTTTTGTATCTTGGCCACTTTTGGAAGCCAAATACTGGGCCCTTGGTTTGCACCAGCTTGTCCTCTTCTGTCGGTCTTTTACAGAGACATTTACCATACAAGCAAAGGTGCCACAGTCAAAGAAAGGGAAAAATAAACTGACAAGAAGGTTGGGACAGCATAATGATATTTCATTAACATGATGTTGTTTTTGTTTTTGTTTTTTTTTTTAATTTTCAGGTTTCTGTGTGATTCTATTGTTGGGGAAACTTCTTTCAAAAATTCCTGTTTCATTTAGCTGGAAGTAAATGCTCAGTGCTTCAGGCCAAATACAAGACACATGTTTCTGTAGTCTAACAATCAAAATAGTTTTCTGCACTGAGCTTGCATAATCTGATTGACTCAGGAATAGTGTTAAAAGACTACTTTATAGATGCTACTCTAATTTTCTAGAACGTTCAGGTTTATTTCTGCAGAATCATATCCTGCAACTGTCGCTCCAGTTTACAGTAGGGCTTTTCCTGTTTTATAACCCTGTAAAAAGATCATTTCAGTATGATTCCTTACTGTGCACCAGTGTGTCTGTATTTTTCCTAACTCTATTTAGCCAAATCTAAGCAAGTCACTGGCACGCCATCTCTCTAGCCTCTCTTAAAGCGAGGCAAAGCGCAGTTACTGCTTTCCTGAGATGCCCGTCTGGGAGATACTGAACGAATGGCCCTCAGGAGGAGACTGTTCTCTCCATTGACTCTCCATTCACTCTGCTGAGTTGACATGGCTAGCTTTGGTTAGGAGCCTGCCTTTCAGGAAAAAATAAGTTAGTCGAGATGAAGCCTACCCCAGCTTATCATTCAATACTTTTATTTGAAGTCATTTTAATATAATTATCCAACTGATTTTATTTCAATATTATTAGGGTAATAACTGAAATATATTCCTACACAATAATTTCAGTGCTAAGGATGATATTGTGCCAGCATGCTGTCCCCTGAAATTAACACATGCCTTTTCCAGTTAGCCCTCAGAAAATGAAGAAAATCCTGGGGGTTGGCAATCAGGGCAACTGATTGTGAGGACAGATAATACGAAGAATTTGGAATTTGTTTTTAGCAGATCCGCTGGTTTCATCCACAACACTGGACTGAAAAGGTCCCTAAGGCACCGTCAGGTGGACAAGGAGGACTGCATTAGAACAGGGTGATGAGTACCTGAGGTCTGCCAAGGGGCTTCCTTGTATCTTATAAACCCTCTATGTGTATGTCTTGCTCCTTCAATTTTTATATATTTCATCTCAAGCACTGGGCTGTATTTTGCATTATATAGCTGAAATACCTTCACCATAGAATGAATTACCTATATAAGCAATTAAGCCAGTAGCGAGGAGAACAACCCATTTTATGTTGTTACTTAATTGTTTCATTATCAGTATTTCTAAACTCCTAAATTACAATTATGTGTGATAGTATCAAGCGATCTTCACAATATTGTTTCTGTTATTAAGTAAAATTGCACAGAGTTTACCCTTCATAACGGAATAGAAAAGCTATTGTGTAAATGGACAAAAGGTGGCTTTCCACAGAAGAATTTTGAAGTGTTACTGATGTTCAATGAAATTTTAAAGGTACTGACAGTAGCTTTGATATGTATAAACGACAATATTTTTCAACCTGGTTAAATAAATCATTGGAGAATAGGTAAGATGCTGATAGCAAGCTATGTACAAAAAGCTTAATTTACTGCAACATCCAAATATGTTTGTGGCACATTGATGAGTAAGTAATCAAGGCATAGAACATAATTAGCTATGATGTCCACTATAAATGTTAGCAGGGGAGAAAAAATAGAGATTTAAAATCTGAATACTCAAGTCTGCATGACTTTCTTAGTATCAAAACCACCATTATTAAATGCACTTGCTTTAATAGTACTTGTAAAATGCCATTGTCAGAAGACACTGCACAAATAAGGATGACATGCAGAATCTAGTGTTGGATTACAAATATCACAGGAAGCATAGCTGAGTGAATTCAGAAGCGTGAGCACTGTAACGTGCTTAAGAGTAACTTCATGCAACAAGAGCTTCAATTTTTTTGTGAGAACTCAAAGGAATCTCTTGCTCACACAGAAGCTGAAAGATTTTTCACTCTGCTGTGTTTCACTCTGATCGAGCTGAAGCTCGCAGTAACAAAAATGTGTGATTTAGGCTAAATTGTTATGAGGAAAGACTGGATGCTTGACACTCCATTATAACAATATAAGCTGCTGTAGTAGTTGTGGGGGAACCTTATAGGGAGCAGAAGAGGCAGTAGGAAATTGGCATGGAAATAAGAGCTTGTCCACCCAACAAAGAACAAGCAGGTGTTTATATATATTGTCTGTTCTTGTCATCACTTGAAGGAGGAGGAACTGTTGACTACAAGACGTATTTTTTCTAAGTGTTTGGATTTTTTTTCCCTGGGATGAAGGGTTTAATTTGTGCAGTGGATCAATGGATATTGCATGGATGCTGCAAATTAATGTTTGAAGACTTGTTTAGATATCTTACTTTGTAGTTTAATGTTTTTATCATATTTAGTGTTAATCATTGTACAGGTTTCCAAATTAGTACATATTTGTGCAAATATACATTTTTACAGATTTCAGCAAATATGGAAATATTTATAAAAATATTTAACCTTTCATAATAACATTATCAATGCATTTGCATTTTATTTTTACTGAGTTTTATACACACTTAACAATTATTACGTTGTCCATCCCACACACTGAATAATGTCTAGCAGTGACTCAGCTTTCTTTTGGTTTTGATTGAGTATATGTGCTCACAGGTCTCACCACAAACAAGCTCCAAGTGCTCTCCAGGGTAATTTAGGCAGCTTTGCCCTTCTGAGAGCACCTGAGTCTGAAGACGCTACTGGCTGGAAATTCAGATTCATGCAGAATGACCTGGTGAGGTGCTCAGAGCTCTCGGCAAAAGTCGTGTTACTTTTCGCCTTTTCGCTTTGAGACTGAAGTCTTTCCTCATTCTGCTCACAACCCTCTGCAAGAAAAGTGGCTTGCCTGTTTTCCTGGCTAGAGAATTAAGTTAACAGGATCTGAATTGCAGAAGCTCCAAGTGACTGTGGCTGCTGCTGGCTTCCTCTGGGAATTAGGAACATGTCGCAAGACCTGATGAGCTGTTCTTGATTAGCTGCATCACAAGGGGTGAAGTGGTGACTGTTGTTTTTGCAGAATACATCAAAAGCCTTACATCATGTTGAAATTCATTGATCTGATGCATCACGTTAGATTGGGTGATACATTGCAGTCATGCACAGGTCATACTGCCAGAATAGAAATTAAATCAGTTACCCATTTGAGGTGGGAAAAAATGTTGTCACTCATGGCGTCTGTATTTCTGTTCAAATTTGGGGAGAGATTTTGCTCAATAGCTGTAATCCACACCTTTGCACTTCTGTCTACCATGCCTAAATTGAGGGATTTAGCAGGCGGATAAGGATATCCTGAGGTGCATATTGATTTTATAATGTAAGTATGTCACTTCCAAGACAAAAAAGGGCAGAATATTTAAACATTTTACCAATGAAAAGTAACAGAGGTGCCAGACTCATGTTAAAAGTTGTCAGTCTTACTACAGAAAAATCTGATACAACCTACCTACCTGGAAAATTAATTCATATTAAGATAACTAGTCTGTCCTGAAACAACAGCAGCCTGAGTCATGTTGCCAATATCCCGCTATAATTTTTTTGTGGATATTTCATCCCATATAATAAACAAAGGTTAGCATTTACACGCCTTTACCACTTCTGTTGCCTCCCGTCCTTTCACCCATTTCAGTCACGCCGACATTTAGTGCAGGCTCCTAATTGTTGTGTTTGTCAAAGCCTGCACGAGCGGCCGTGCTGGAAGCCGTGAAGGGAGGTTGGCCACCTCTGCGTACGCCTCCGCAGGTGGGTGGCAACCCTACGCAGAGGCCACCACCTGGCTGCTGGACATCTCTCTTCCAGAGAGGTGTCTGACGTTTCTGTGGCATTGATGTTCTTCTACCATAGCACTTCCCAAGTCCTTCTACTCCTTCCATGATGATTCACGAAGATCACGGACACCTGCTTACCGAAAGCAGAGGGCAGATATTTCATTTTAATAAGAGCTGCTGCATTACTTTGGGCAGGTACAATGTGTAGGGCACGGTATTTTGGAAGCAGTGCTCAAGGCATCCATGGCAGTGGAGTCATTTATCACGGCAGCTAGCCAAACAGTCTGCAAGGTTTTGGCTCTTTTTGCATTTATACCATCACACAGCAGCCAGATGGCAAGATTTCACATCAGCCATGCCGCATACTCTGTAAATACTTACGCTTCAGAAGAGGAGCAAAATTATTAAAGTAGAGAAGCTTGAGCATTCACTAGTTCAATACAGGTAACTTGGGGAAAAATACTTGATTCTGAGACAACCAGTTTAATATCAGGGAAACTAATTACAGCATGTTACATCATAACTGATTTCTCTTTTACAGTACCTAAGTTTGTTACCTTAACCATTAAATGCAGTTACATGTATTTAATCTCTGGTTATGTTAACATATTTTTAGTCTGTACTTAAGTGCAAGTGGGTGCTGTAATAATCAGATATTTGCAGGAAGGTTTATGGCAGTAAGCTTGTTATGAGTAACACGTTTCAAGCAATAAGTGAAAAATAGCAAATACCACTTTCTAAATACTTTCCTTTAAGAAGTGAACTGATGGTTTTACTTCTCAGTGGGGAAAAAACCACAGAGTAGAGTTGGACTGTGTACATGGCTATGAAACTTGTTTGCGTGCATGCAGAGGCACCCTTAGAACAATTGGGATAGAATTTGGTAGAGATAAAATTATCAGCAAGTAGGGAGAGAAAAACGTATGTCATATCCCTTCTTATTGATTTGATATTCTGTTTAGAAAAGGCTTAGCTCTTCCAGGAGTTTGTGCAGATAAAAATACATATTGCAGAGCTCTGTGTCAAGTAGTACATAAAAATACTGGCAAGTCGCATCTCATTTATTTTAGTTCAGCACTTTCTGCTCAAAAAGGTTAGTTTCTTTTCTCCAGGATCATTACGTTTCGTCTGTTGTATAGAAATAAGCCTAACTTCTCTGATATGCAGCCTGAGAAACTGTGAACACTATGAACAAATGAAATACAATGTTTGGTATGCAGTACACTTCTTACTGTCATAGTGGTAAATTTAAGACTCACATGATGTGAGTTATGTGTAACTAATGCAGTCGTCAACAGTGCCTGGTAAAATTTTATGAAGTCTTTTTTGTCTTATTTTGGCCTAAATTATTTTTGCTGATTTGCAGAGAGGTCAGAGTGGATTGTATGATAAGTGTAAGTGCATGTAAACTGGTGCAGAAAGCAATGATAAAAGAAGGATATTCCTGCAGTATTCCAAAAATATTTGAGGAAGCACAGATGTATATAACAAATAACATATCATTTGCATGCATCAGTGAAAATTAGCTGAGGCAAGGTTTGCAAAGGAAATAGACGTTCCTTATGTGGCCAACTGATATATTTGCTATCATTAACAGGAAAATCACATTCTTAGTTTTGTCAGTATCCCCTGCTTCTAGGGAATACCGAAACATTCCTGGTTGTAGCTAATGGGCCAGCACAGGACTAAGTGTATCCCGTTGCTCTTAGATTTGCCTGCTTCCACAGGCCAAAAATGAAACAAACTGAGAAAATGGGAAAATGCAGCTGAGACGTGATTGTTGGTTTCCAATAATATTGAACCGTATACTCGCAGAACGGTTTGAACTTGTCAGGTAAGGTGTCAGCTGTCTGCTCGCTACGTCTGCTGTCACCGTGGGTGCTCAGGGGTAGACGCTGTCGTCACAAATGTTCTCCAGAAGGTGCTTTCCACAGTGAAGCTCTAAGGCTCAGTTATTTATCCCAGTATTGGCAAATACTGGAACATGAAAAGGGCTTGTGCCTGTGCAAAGTATTTATTCCTATGTGATTTTGTGTTTTGTTTAGGCCGAGCACCAGCAGCTATTTTAAGCCTTCTAAATGCAACTGCATTCTTTTTTGATAGTGTATGGCATCCAGAGCCTACAGAGGGAAACATTAATTGTAGACTAAATAAAAATAATGTAAATGCATGTTTTTAATATTTCACATGGCTTTGGTGAAAAATACTAGGGTCTTAATTTCATCCAATATACATGTCATTGGCACCAAAATGAAAATGAAACTTACTCAAGCTAGGGGTGCGAGCTCTTAGCTACGACTGCCCCAGTTACAACAGCCGCACAATCCTGCAGTATTTTATTGCCATTTTTTCCTTAGATCACCCACATTACATCTCCTGGTCTTTGATTTCCTCTACTTCAAGAAATTCACTTTTCATACATGCTTTCAGCAATGTTTTTCTTTTTTAAATTTGCTGCATCTTCCATGTGTGCTTACACCTGATCACAGTCGAATTTACTATAAATAAATGAATAAATAAGTATATCCCTGACACAGGGACACACAATGCTATGGTAAGGGTTAGTCTTAGTGGACAAATAATTCAGAATTCAGAATTTTGATGGAAAGCTAAATTAAGGAGTATGTTTGGGAGTATGCTCATGTAACCCAAATAGCAACTTCACAGATCAGGAAATGTGAAAACCATTACACAAAAATGTGGTATATTTTGAATGTATATATCTGTGTATGTAAGTATACATACCTGTGTGTGTATGAGTATTTCTATAAGGGAGGAACACTTTTTGGCTACAAAGGACTTTCAACATATAAAAGAGAGCTTGCCAAAAATTATTGTCGTATTAAAAAACAATGTCATCTTTCAAAACTTTGTACAGAATTTCTTTTGGAGTTTTCAATAGGCCTTGCATGAGTTGTTTGTGTAGCATCAGGAATGAATCACGTTCTTTGCTACCATGCATGTCCGTGATGTTTTGCCACGCTCTGCTGAGCTACAGCCAGCAAGAAAGTCTCTACAGGCTGCTCCTCCCACCTGCTGTCAAGAGCTGGTGACACCTTACAACATTTCAAATAAAAGCTGTTTTGAAATCCTGCCGGTGTAAAGACTCCAATTGGCTTTTGAGCAATCAAAATGCAGCCAGACTTCTGCTTGCAGATACTTTCACTACCATCTCAGCCATAAGGCTTTCCTGAACTATGTGAAGTCCTAAGAAAGTGGAAGGGATTGTGTGGGATTTTTTTGTTTGTTTTCTAAATGGCTGTCCTGGTTTTGGCTGGGATAGAGTTAATTTTCTTCCTAGTAGCTGGTAAGTGCTGTGTTTTGTATTTAGTATGAGAATAATGTTGATAACACACCGGTGTTTTAGTGTTGCTAAGTAGTGCTTACTCTAGTCAAGGACTTTTCAGCTTCCCGTGCTCTGCCAGGTGCACGAGAAGCTGGGAGGGAGCACAGCCAGGACAGGTGACCCAACTGGCCATACCGTGTGACATCATGCTCAGTACATAAACCGGGGGTTGGTCGGGGAGGGGCGATCGCTGCTCAGGGACAGGCTGGGCATCGGTCAGCGGGTGGTGAGCAGTTGCATTGTGCATCACTCATTTTTTATATTCTACCATTATTATTATTATTATTATTTTCCCTTCCTTTTCTGTTCTATTAAACTGTCTTTATCTCAATCCACGAATTCTACATTTTTTTTCCTGATTCTCTCCCTCATCCCATTGCGGGGGGGAGGGGTGGGGTGGGGAGTGAGCGAGCAGCTGTGTGGTGTTTGGCTGCTTGCAGGTTAAACCACAACAACCACAATGGGCCATTGCCCATTTCATACGTGCGTTATTTGGACAAGGAAAATGAAACTGCTTTTCTTTAAGGTTCTTTTTTGCAGTTGAACGGTTAATCAAAAATAGAAGTAAAAAAATGCAAAGACGATAATTTTAAAAGCCCGGACGCTCTGCTCTGATTTAGCCTCTGACCTTTATGCTCTTGTGCACCCGCATAATTGCAAACATACATACCAAGTATCTCTTTCAAATGAAAGTACAAAATGTGCTGTCATCATAGGATCATCATCTCAACCTCAGAAACAAATTACTGAATACAGCAAATAATATCAGGGTTCATACATCCTGATTGCATTTGTAATTCTGGAAATACTAGGAATTAATATATTGGCTTTTTTGTCGTTGTTGTTAATTTAGGAATTATTTGCTTCACCCACTGCTGTGAATAAAGTACCCACTTTATATTAGGAAAATCAATACTTTTTGCAGTAGATACTTTCTCTTTTTTTTCCAGTTGTCCCTGTTGCTCTTGTTCAGGACAGAGTATGGACCATTTGCCATGGAAAGTCACAAGTACTGTTAAATCAGGGTAACCCCTAAGTGTTTATGTGAACCCCCTTGCCTTCTGTTCAGCAAGGTCCTTCTAAAATCAAAAATATGCGTAGGAAAAGCTTCATCTGCCTCATCTGTGGCTTTGCAGTTTAAAAGAGCTGAAATATCTAATCTAAATAGTCTTGGAGGATGATCTGTAGTTTTGAGGTGAGACCTCTGGCCTGTGATATAAGAAGGTCAAGTTCACTGAGCTAGTAATTTCTTGTGAACTCAGGATCTCTAATGCCTGTACCTGTGTGCAGTGCCTATAGCCAAGGTTTTCATTGAAGTTTATGGGGATAAGCGCATTAGTATACATAAAGGAGGTTAATCAGGCCCTTTTTTGTGTTTTTTTGGGGGCTAAGACGAAAACACTGCTTAATTCCAACTGAAAATGCAGTGCAGTACTTGCTCTGAGCAGAATATTCTCACTCAGTTCCGCAAAGCCTTTGGATCTGGTTGGTTTCACATGACATTTGGGAAAACAGGATAGTTATATCCACTGTAGGTATAACCTTAGCAGTGTGTGGTGGTGCGTTTCCCTCCTCCCTGGACCACCCTATGATCTCAGGAACTCCCGTTAGTCCTTGGCCATTGTGTAACGGGTTGGGCGGTTGAGCGTGCCTTGACCGTGCCAGGCCCTCTTGCATGGCTAAGGTGGGGAGCGGCACTGACCGTACCAGGAACCTGTTGCCTGGCCAAGGTGGGGAAAAAGAGCGAGGATAATTCATTGTCCCCTGACAGTCTTGAAACATTCCCTACCTGGATCGTATCAGGTGGAACAATACCATTGTTATCATCCTGGATCATTCCAGATGGTGACCAGGATGGAAATCTGCTGATGACTAAAGCCAATCGTCTTGTGAACCTATAAAGAGCGGTCCCAAGTGAGACCCTTTGAGCTCTCCTGGACCGCAGCGGGCTGTGCCCAGCATCTCCCTCTGAGTGGGACGCCTCTCAGAGCTCGCAGACTCTCGAGTTTGCGATATTTGGAGGACCATCACTGACAACAGACCTGGGCTGAAACACTGCTCGGGGCTCAACCCTTTGCCTGTTGAGAAATGCCAAGACATTTGACATGAATATTTCACTGGACTCAAGGGGAATTTTTTAACAGATATACCTTTTGTACATTTGTGTCTATGTGTGTGTGTGTGAATTGATTTAGGTAACTGATAGCAAGTGTAATCTGTAATCAAGTCATAGAAGCATAGAAACATAGAATAGTTCGAGTTGGAAGGGACCTTTAAAGGCCATCTAGTCCAACCCCCCTGCCATGGGCAGGGACATTTTCAACTAGATCAGGTTGCTCAGAGCCCTGTCCAGCCTGACCTTGAATGTTTCCAGGGATGGGGCATCTACCACCCCTCTGGGCAACCTGTGGCAGTGTTTCACCACCCTCATTCTAAAAAATTTCTTCCTTATATCTAGTCTACATCTACCTTCTTTTAGTTTAAAACCATTCCCCATTGTCCTGTCGCAACAGGCCCTGCTAGAAAGTTTGCCACCATCTTTCTTATAAGCCCCCTTTAAGTACTGATACGTCACAATAAGGTCTCCCCAAAGCCTTCTCTTCTCCAGGCTGAACAACCCCAACTCTCTCAGCCTTCCTTCAAAGGAGACCTGTTCCATCCCCCTAACCATTTTCGTGGCCCTCCTCTGGACCCGCTCCAAGAGGTTCATGTCTGTCTTGTGCCAAGGACCCCAGAGCTGGACTCAGTACTGCAGGTGGGGTCTCACCAGAGCAGATTAGAGGGGCAGAATCACCTCCCTCGACTGCTGGCCACACTTCTTGTGATGCAGCCCAGGATATGGCTGGCCTTCTGGGCTGTGAGCACACACTGCCGGCTCATGTCCAGCTTTTCATCCACCAGTACCCCCAAGTCCTTCTCTGCATGGCTGCTCTCAATCCCTTCATCCCCAGCCTGTATTGATGCTGGGGGTTGCCCCGACCCAGGTGCAGGACCTTGCATTTGGCCTTGTTGAACCTCATGAGGTTCACATGGGCCCACTTCTCGAGCTTGTCCAGATTCCTCTGGATGGCATCCCATCCCTCAGGTGTGTCAACTGCACCACTGAGCTTGGTGTCATCTGCAAACTTGCTGAGGGTGCACTCAATCCCACTGTCTATGTCATTGATGAAGATATCAAACAATACTGGTCCCAATACGGACCCCTGCGGGACACCACTTGTCACTAATCTCCACCTGGACATTGAGCCATTGAGCACTACCCTCTGGATGCGTCCATCCAACCAATTCCTTATCCACCAGACAGTCCAGCCATCACTGTGGGGATTGTAGTAAATTCTGTTAACTCACTTTGTAAATGTTAAATTAATCAATGATGAAGTGCTGCTAAAATCTTGTGGTCTAGCTTAAAACTATGAATGTATTTTAGATTGCTGCTAGACACATCTAATCCCTTAGATAAAAACCGTTGACCAAGTCTGGCTCTAGGAGTGGATCCAGCCGCACCTAAGCTCCATCAGTTTAGAGAGCAAGGGGGTCTTCTCTGAATCCCATGACTCAATGGGAGGGTCTCCCCTACCCTTTTCTGTCCTCAGTCTCTGTATAAATCATTCTAGCTCAATTCTAACTCTGTTTTCCTTTGTCTGCTTCATCCATGTGATAGAGTGAACCTTGTCATCGAACTCTGTTAAGTCGCACTTTTATAAATCTCTATTAAAATCACTTTCTGCTAATACCTTTGACGGGAATGCTTTAAGCGGCCTCTAAACCACTCATTCATGACAGAGTGTCTTTTTAACCTCACGTTGGCAATACCTTTCTGCGAAGACTTGCTGGGAATCAGTCAGTGAGGAAAAATACTTAAGGTGCTGTTGCTCTAAAAAATATAAACTTTCTGTTAATGCCTGTGGCTTTTAAAATACAGTTTTCTATTTGAAAAACGAACATTTTCAGTATTGGATACCATTGGAAATTTGAAAATTATGTTCTTTCACTGGGTCATCTGATATAAGCACAATAATCTGCTGCAAGTCAGTACACAAATTACTGCTGATTTGCGTTATAGTAATAGAGGTATATTTTCTGCTGCCTATAGAGTATATAGTTAGGAAACAGTCTACTCCATGGAACTGCAATGCATGAGTGAGAAACATCTACTTACAGTCAATGGAGAAAATCTGTAAACTGCATAACAGTAATTTTTTACTTGAATTCTTGGTAGAAAACTCTACTTAGCAGACAGTCTGCTGCAGTGATAAGCCAAAAATCTTTTATTTCTGTGTGCCAGGCAATGTAATGCTTTACTTTCTAGTAGAAGTTAATTTACATTAAGACATGTTTTTATCAAGACTTTTTCCTGGTAGATGCAATTGGTAGATGTTCAAGTTTATTTCTCTGATTTATAAGTTTAAAATTATTTTTAAACCACCGAAGTATGAAAGTGGATGTGTCACAACATCTCCCACATGCTTGAAGTTGACTGAAAAATTCTGGTTTTGCCAAGCCTTCCACAAAGGTGCAGATTCTTTGACCGTAAACACTGGGTTTTAATAAATTAGGCTTATATCCACCTGACAGAGGAAGGGCTGCAGGAGCCATTTAAGAGATTAATCTTTGAGAAGGTAACACTGGGAACACAAGGGAGAAACAAAAAAAAGCAAGAAATATCTGGTGGATCTACAAGGAAAACACATTGCCCAGAGCTGGAAATATGTTCTTTTCAGATTTCTTAATGCTGTGATTTCACAGACTTCTCTGTGTGTTGGTGCTCAAAACTTTTAAGCTAAGATTTTGACTTCATTAATAATTGATCATCTCCTATCTTTCTGCTGTTTTATGGCAGACCAGACTTCATCCTCTGTGGTGTGTGTGCAGCTCTTTGTTAGCTGTAGCAGATGTCAGTAGGGGTTGTGTGGGTATGTGCAAATGTAGAATTTCGCAAATATTCTGCTTCAGATATTTCTTTGGGATCCAGCCTTGTTTATTATAGAAAATAGTTATGTTTTTGAAAGGACTGTGTTTGCTTTTCCAGCCGTAACTATACATTTCTCTTTCACTATCTTTGGTTCAAAAAACAGTTGTTTTCTTCTTTTTCAAAAATGTTAGTTGCAATTAGATGTAGCCAAAGTACTCCTAGGGAATTTTGGCACTCTTCATATATTGAAAAATGACTCAAATATTTTTACTAACCTGCTCAGTGTGAACATGACATAACATTTGTTGTCGTCTAAATCTTTAATATGTTAAGCATAGAAAGCAACAAGCATGTTGTTTGGAACATATGTATAGTTATTTATACTGGAAATGGTGGTAATATTATTTAATACTTTTAACGTACCTACAACATGACTTTCAAGTGTCATCTCAAAGATATGGCCACTAACAATCACTGAGTTCATTCTATTTATTTCAGGAGGGCTTAGAGAGGCTTTACGTGTAGGAACCTACTCTAGGTTGTGTTTAAGTTATAAAAAACATGCACATGTGGTTTGTTTGATGTTTTCTTCAGTGGAAGTGTGTAGAGCATAATGAAGAATCAGTTGGAGGTGAGTGAAAGAGAAGGGTAAAAAAGACCAAGCAGGCTCAGAAACTCTATGTGCACCCTGCCAGAAGGTTCATTTCATCCAGTTTGACCCTTGAATGGTGTAAGTTCTGGTTACTGCCTGACCATTGGTGGCCTCTGGGGGTATCAAAAGAAGGGCTCTAGATGCAGATTCCTTTCTATAACCCTGGAAGTGTTTTGTCCAGTGTTCTTTGTGGGGAGTCTCAGTTTTTAAATTGTTTCAAGCCTCGGTCAGCTAGATCCTAGGTTTCTTAGCCTTATAAAATAATTTGTAAACCCTGTTGTAGTGTTGGATGAGAGGCTGAGATAGATATATTTACGAGCCAACCTTCTGCATTATGTTCTTTTTATGTTCTCACATGTGTTAGGGTGCAAAAGTAGGAGTGTTCTAATTTTATAAAGTTGAAGAAAAATAATAATAGTATTATTCAGGACTAATTTTAGTTGTAGGGGCCAGTCACAGACAGTCAGTCATTTTCCCAAGGAATATGGTCCATTGAGGCATAAGGAGAGATACCTAATTCCAAAATAGATGTAACTTCAACCACCAAGCTCCATGTCCACAGAGCTCCAGTTTTCTGTGTCCTTTTCTTTTTCAAGCTGAGAAGAGTACGGATAAGCTTAGGAAATAATTTGTCTGCATTGATTTACCCTGTTGCTTATGTTCCAAAGCATCAATACCCTTTGATTAATTATTTAATAGTACAAAGGATGGAATAGCTGTCAATTTTAAAAAAAAAAATCTTTCAACAATTGAGATGCTCTTTCCATTTTTAAGAAAAGAAACGGAAAACACTCTAAGTGAAAAACGCAGCATTTTATTTTTTGCTATTAAGTTAACTTGAAAATATTTTGGAGTTCATATTTTTATTTTTATACCTGTCCCTATGAAAATGAATTATCTTGATAGACAATTTTGAACTTCTTCAGTAGAAATTCGTATCACTATTAAAATGGGGAAACTTTTAATTTTGTGGAAAATATCATTCAAATTTTAGAGACAAATCAATTCTGAATCACTTCCAAAAGCTAAAGCTCTGGTTCTAGATCAACTTTACTTAATACTTAATTTAATATGCTGCAATTTGAATTAACTGCTACTGCATCTATGGGTAAAATCTGAGTTTGCACTGTTTGGAAGTTCATTTAATCCAAGTTCCTTGTTGAAAATTCCTATGATATTTCCCAGTCAATCAGTTTTTGTGGAACTTTCATCACGAATTCCTCTAAAATGGAATATATGGTAAAAATGGTAAAAGTTATTCAATTGTTACTTTTATCTGGAATGTGGAAGTCCATTCTCATGTCCTTTCATTTCCTTACCCAGATCAGAAACTGAACCTGGGCCAGGCAGGCCTAATGGCCAAGATACTGATCAACTACTTCAAAAGCACACTTTTTTGTCTTAGATCTCTCAGGATGTTTTTTTTTTTTCCATTTCTGACAGTACAAAGTGATTTGTTTATTTTTTTAAACTTTGGGGGAACAGGAAAATACTTTCCCATATAACTCCAGGCTTGGTCAACAATTTTAGCAAAGTCTTAATCCGTTAAATCAGTCATGCCTTGTGCTTTCCACGTGCTCCGCAGTAGGTGCAGAGAGCTGATAAGCGTTACAGGGTGTTTTGAAAGCCAAGAAAATACGTCTGTGTCAGATCAAAGGCAGAACTGAGTCCTAGGGTTGGATATGTCCTGCCAGTATCCTAGTCTTATTTTGACCAGAGGTCTATTTACAAAGCTCTATAATAGGGGCTCCAGGGTGTCCTTTTGACTAATAACAGATAATCTTTCTTATGTCCTGGAGAATAAAGATTAATAGACCTTTTAATTGTATTCAAACCGGTACGTTACAAGATTATTGCCTTAGAAGTGCCAAGCCATTTAGTCTAAAAGGAAAAGTAAACTTGATTTCTTCTGTAAACCTGGAAAAATACTTCTCTAGCTAAAAAAGCCAAAACCAATTCCTACATTGTAGTGCACCAATTTTGTGTATTTCTGCTGGTCATTAACAGTGTATCACTGGAAACAAAAGCCTGTCCTATCATTTCAGAGGGGAACACAGAAAAAAGAAGAGAAAAAAAAAAGCAGCTTACTGTTGTTTTCAAAGTCTGGTAGCACAATTTTGACATTTTTAGTTTACAGCTACAGCAGCATCGCTGTATGAAACAGGTTATGCATAATAATCTTGGCTGACAGATGGGCAAAGTCATTCTTAAAAAGAATGGCTGAATGATGCTGTCTTGGCTGCATTTCCGATGAAAATAAGAGTCAAGCACGCAGAGCTTTTCAATACAAGGAGGAACTTTCAGCCTAAACCCCACTTATCTTCTAGGCAGATTTAACTTTGCTTACAGGCAGGTTTTTGTTAGTATTTCAACAGTTCACTAGTTATATTAATTATTAGTCACTTTGCAGTATCTTGTGTGTAAGCTTATCTTCAGTTTACTTGTTGATCTATGGCCCAGATAGTCATAGGACATTTTTATGTACTGCAGAAAATATTTGCAACATTATTAATCACCTGAGAAAAACCAACCAGGTGAATAATGAACTTCCATATTACCGCCATTATTATTCATTTTAAAAATAAAATGAGCTGCTCATGCGTAGGTGAATCCATTTATGATCCCAACATTTTTACAAAGATATTTATCAGTCCTCCAATAAAAGGTGTCGCATCATCTTCCCTATTGAAAACCAAGCAGAAGTTGCAGCAATTCATTTGTATGGAAGGATTTTGCTCTCCCAGGCATTCCATCATCAGCCTTTCATTTCAGTTTGAAACCCATAATGCACTGAAAACCTAAGACAAATGAAATCTGAGATACCTAGATTTCTCCTGACTGCAGTTCAAAAGCTGACGCGGTTTCAGAGTGCTGGTATAAAATGTTAACTTCCTCGCTCTTCACATTTCTGGTTATCAAGTGTCATTCTGAAATTTACAGTTAAATAGACCACATTTCCCCTGCTTACATTCCAAGTTTTCTCCTGTCTGTGTTTGCCAGTATTTTGCTGCTGTTTTACCCACTCCAGCATCTGAGATTCCCTGCAATGGTCTTTAACAGAAAACTAGGGAATTCCACTGGGACAGAGCCCACAGCACTGGCACGCAGGAAATCTTACTGATAAATTTGCTCATCAACTTGAGATATATTTTAGTAAAATAAGGATAGGTAACAGAACTCCTTTCTTGCTCTTCTCACAATCTAAAGAGAGTGGAGCATGCCCATCTAGCATCTCATGATGATCTGTTCCTTATTCATGGATTAGAGGAAAGACAAGCAGAAATGGAAATGGTCAATATTTTTCATAATTTTTTTTTTTTTACTTCGGTAATTGTTCTTTTCCGTGTTTTATTTTCCCCTTTACTCATAGTTAAAAGCTTTTGATCAAAAGTTATCATCGGCATCATCATTGTTAGTACAGCAATAACTGCTTTAAATTATATCTTCCAGAAATTACACTCCTGAAAGCTACTTCTTATTATCATCCAGTTTTATGCAATTTTTGCTTTTGAAGGCATGAACCATTATGTAAAGAGCTGAATGTAAATGAAATTTTTTTCCCATTTCCATATCTATTTCGAGCCATAACTAGGTGCTGGGATCAGCGAATTCTACTGCACAGTCACTGCTTACAGTAGTGTTCAGCTGAAGACCTTGACGGAAAGGTAGCATAATACTCTGTCAGTGTGTTGTGTCACAAACTACTCACGATCATAGTTGTATTTTTTTTCTCTTTTTTTTTTCTTTTTAATGGCTAAGTATTGTTTTGTCCTTAGCTTTCCTGCAAGAACTCCAATTGATTGATCTAACACAGTATGGTATTACGGATTTTATCAACTCTTGAAGTGTACTAAAAGAAGCTCAAAAGCTTCTTCTAACTCCACCAGATGTCTAAGCCTGCTTAATCACTGGTAATTTAATGGACTATTTTTAAATCTCTTAGCATCATCAACGACTGATAAGCTTTGGATAGTCCATAGCAGATAAAGAGACCATTGTTGTTTTATTAATGGTTTCTTGACTGTTGGTGACCAATGCAATCAACTATGTCATGTCAACAAAAATCCTCTAATCACATTTACGGTAAAAATATTCCTGGACACAGATGTGAAATATTCAATGTTAGGAAAAACAGTTACAGATATATTCATCACTGATGTTATCATTTTGAAATACGAAATTTTCTTTTACTTCAGACTATGTTCAGACCTGGACAGGCCAGGTACTGCCATTTCCCCTGAGGACATGAATACTCCCTGATAAGTTGTGGGAGTTACCGACACTCACAGCATTCATTCCAGTTTGCAGGATCAGTATGAAAACAGAATTATCTTGTGTGTGCTGCAGGCGGGTTTTACCAGTGTGCTGATACTATGAACGCGGAACATCAACTGCCTTGAGTTCCCATAGGAAATGGGTAGAAACTCCCTTTGGCGCTTTTGAAAATCCAGAAATCCAGATCCTAAGGCTAAAATTGGCTGCCTTTTTTCTTTTTTAGGTTTGAGATAGCAATAAAATGAGATTAGTCACGGTTTAGTGAAGTGTGGTTATAAAAAGTTTCTCTGTAAGAAGTAGATGCTGCTTTTAAAATGGCTATGCAGTTGATCATATAAATCTGATTTATCTGAATTTTTACTAAAATGCTGAAAAAAATCTATAGTCATTCAGGTGTTTTTTTCTCTTTTTCCCATAATATCTGTATAACCATTATTACTAAGTACATAAACACATTAATGAAGGATTCACACAGTCTGCACTAATTGAGAAGCAGCTGCTTCTTAAGAAGTTGCTCGTGGAAATGAAGTGACCTGTGAGCTTGTGTGTGTGTTTCACTTCAAAAATTTCAGAATAATGACCTGAGATGTATTTTTCACAGTCCATGGAGATTTCAAGCAACAGGCCTCACACCCCAGTTTCTTTTAAATTGTACTGGGCACAACTGACATACACGGTATTCTTTCTAACTTGTTTCTTATATGCAGTTGCTGCAGTCATAAAGCGATTCAGAGGGAATGTGCTCTTTAAGAAGAGGCAAATAAAAGTAAATAAGAAAATAAGAGTCATATTTATTATCTTAGCCTAGAGGACTACAGACATTAAAAATACAGTGGCACAATGTTAAAATAATGTTGAACGTCTAAGCTTAGATTGAAAAAGAAGCAAGCAAAACAAACCCCATATTTTTGAAGAAGAAAAAGAATGGCACTCCAGTCTTATTTCATCTGAAAACAACCCATCTCTACCTGGATTCATGAGAAGTTGTTTAATTTTAAACATATGCTAGCTAATACAGACCCAAGGAAATGTAAATACTTTTTTTGTTTGTTGTTTTTTTTTTATTTTATTTTATTTTATTTTATATAGAAAGAATGAAAATCCTTTGTAGTGGAATATTGAACAAAATGCTCTGAAGTGCTTCTTGCTATCAAATTATTATGGCTTCTTACAAACCATTTCCTTTTGTCATAACTTTTTTTCTTAATGTATTTTTTCCAGGTTTTATTAAAAGGTATTTACCCTAATAGTGTATATTTAAGTGACTATACTAAAAACACTCTGCTACTTATGATGCTGTGATGGAAGTTAGATTTCTCTACCAAGAGCATATATTTGCTTAGTTGTTTTTTTCCTTCAAAGTTTCTTTATGCAATTAGGCGTGATGGATTATAGTTTAGGGTTGTTTTTTTTTTTTTAATATGAGCTTTTGGAAAAGAGCCTGAAATGCTAAGCTTCATAGTTTACAAACAAGAAATCCTGCTGAAATGTTGTTAGAAACATATAGATGTTGCACATCTGCAGCAAGTGTACTGTATCATCACCAGTTTTCCTTTTATCTCCAGTGTTTGGACATGGAGGAGAATGCTAAGCGCCCACATCTGATGCAATAAGATAAGGAGAGCTGCAGTTCTGCTTTTATGCTGTAGACACTGCAAGCCTACTTTTCTTAGGCTTGGGTGCAGATAGCAACTATCTGAGTGTGCCAGTTTACCCTGGAAAAATCATGAGGTCGTAAATGAAGAGTAACCCACTCAGGACAGCTTAAGTGCATTGGACTGTCTTGGTGGAATTCAGGTGCCTGACCGTGAGTCTCTAACATTACCTTAAGCATCCCAAAATATCTGAGACCTCCTTGCAAGACCAGCATATGTGATAGGCAGATCTGTACCTTGGTGAAGTAGCAACTGGAGACCATGCAGGCCTTCTTTTTTCAATCTTTTAAGTGGAAGTACTGCCCCCACCTTGGCAGTGTTTCCCTCTTATTCTCACGTGCGTTGGATCCAGGTTTCTTTCATTTTGATCCCTGGTGCTTTTAGTCCAAGGGACTCTTTTATTTGCCAAATGGAGTAGGACTACCCAGAAATTCATCAGTTTTGTCTGGAAAAAAGTGACAAAAAAACAGCCTACAAAAACTGCAAAGGTAAATAAAAGAAAACCTGGCAGAAAAATGACATCTCTAAAGTTACAAAAAAAACCGCTGGGCGTAGGATTAGCTATACTGGGAGCAGAAACATAATATCTGTATAAGGAGGGGACTAAAATGAACATTTTAAATAATTATTAAAAAGCATTATTGAACTAATCTTAACCCTCAGCACTCCTGAAATCTTCCACCCCATCTCTCTCCTTTGCATCTTTGTGTTGAAACCAAGATTGTATGTCCTGAGACGAAGAGATGCACAGCTGAAGGTCAAGTGAGCCATCATACCATTACCTTTATTGTGAAATAGGACCTGGATTCTGAGGGTTCTTTCTTCTCCTTTAACATTACAGTGTAGATAAGGAGTGTGTTATTTTTAAAGACTCTTAACTTTTCATGCTTTGGTTCACATGATGGAGTATCCTCACAGAGCATGAAATGGATTCCTTTCAGATTAAATTAAGCCAAAAGACGTGCTTCAAAAATTGGTCTAGACTAGCTGGAAGTAAAAACCCTGCAGCACACACTGTGTAGACATCCTGTTCTTCATATCAGCTGCTTTGCTTTACAGATCTGCGCCCGCTGCACTGCGCTGCTTGTCAGTGTAAATGCAGCCTACCTGTGCTTCTTGGTTTCCCAGTCTCCGATGCTTTGGGCAGCGTGGCTGGGGTTTGCTGGGTATTAGAGAATCACAGAATGGTTGAGGTTGGAAGGGACCTCTGGGGGTCATCTGGTCCAACCTCCCCTGATCAAGCAAGGCCACCCAGATCCGGTTGCCATGTAGGGTCATCTAGATCCACCTCCCCTGTTAATGTCTGAGGTGCTGTAGATTTCTGCAATTTGTATCTTCTTGAGGCTTGTCTTCTTGTAAGCCAGAGTCGCAGTGTGTATTTCTGTCCCAGGAGAGACTACTTGAGCTGTGTGGTCACTCAGCTTCCACATGTGATCTCATCAAAGCTATCCACTTCCTCTCCTGAGTCCTGTCCACACATGGCTCATCATTCATGTGCTGTCCTGCCTTCTTCCCAGCAAATGCTGAGGACTTAATTTGTTTCCACCAAGTATGTAGAAGAGGGAAAAGGTGTGTTGGGAGTGGGGAGGGGATGTTCAGAAAGTTATGGTTGATATTTCATGGCACATCTACTCCACATGTACTGAGCTTCCTGATATAATGGAGACCCAAGCCAGTAGCTTGTGGTAGGCAATGCATCACCATGAGAACTATATTGAGTCCAGAAATGGTATAGCTGTGCTCAAGCGCAGTGCATGCAAATGCAGTTGTACTGCTTGCAGATCCAAACTGGCTTATGGGCCACTGTCCCAAATGTCTAGAAGTGTCTCATCCTTATGTTCCTGCTCTTGGGAGAAGTGAATGTTGCCGGCTAGAAGGTCTCTGCATCTATAAGTTGCAGTTCTCAAAGAGTTCAGGTGCAAAGGTGGCTATATGAAGATTGGGCATAGTCAGAAGCTGAGAGTCGAGGTTTATTAGCTTCGGACTACTCATAGCAGGGATAGATCATGCATGTGACATAGGACCTACTTACAGTACAAGTACTAGTCACTCCACGTTTAACTGCACACTGACACACAGTTCATGCTGCGCATCCGTGCAGTGGTTCATTAAAAACATTTCCTATTCAGGTGGATTTATCTTTGTGCTTTTCTTAAATTAATTCTCCTCCAAACCACACTGAATCATCTTTAACATCTGAAGCAAGGTGGGAAACAGAAATGTACAAAGGGAGTAGCTATAGCCCAAGAGAGTTCTTTCAGACACAAGATGTTAAACTGCTTTTTGATCAGCTGCTTGTAGAAATGTACATTAAACTGTAAACCATGGTTCTTCTTGTAACCAGCTAATGATCCTATCAGTAGCAGACTAATTGCCTCTACCTCGTTCTAAATTCTGCTTCATCGAAAAAGCCAAAGTCACATTCTGATCCTGTTAATCACGTTCAGCTTTGAAGAGTACATAGTGGTTGTGTGTAAATTCAACTTCTCTCCCTGGTAATTTGTTTGATTGCCTGTTACTTGCAATCTGCACTAACTGAATAAATGTGTTCTGCATCCTGATGGGAAGTTATGACTTGTGTTTAAGCTATTATAATGCAGATCTTTTGCCTAGAAATTGGGGTAAATTTTTCTCCCCTTTCTGCTCTAAAGTACTTTCAATAGAAAGAATGAAAAGCAAGGGTGTTAACCCTTTGCAGAAGGTAATAAATCAACAGAGTAAAAGCTATATTTCTTTAATGCTAGGTTAATAGCAATCCTTATTGCCTGAAGGCTTCTCATCAGCTTATGAATAAATAAGTAAATAAGATAGTAAAGTATGAGAAGGAGATGCTGGTGCTATATCCTTTTATCCTTTTCCTCCATCTCCAGCAATATGTATTGTCTGTATTGTCAAGACCTAGAACACAGTCTGCCTATTCATTACTTCTTTTTTCATTTTTTAAAATACAATACACACACACAAACACACACACATATTCTATATAGTGCTACGTAAGTCTTTCAGAAAAAGACTGAACATATGCCAAATTACCTTTCAGCTTCCCACATAATTTTTCTGAACAAATGGGCCACTGGATATGTCCTATAAGCACAAAACAGTTGTTACTGGGACATTTTTATTGACACTGGATCTGTGTGATAATAAAGATTTACTGTGATTTTACCTTTGAAATCTCCTGAATCTTAATGAGAATTTTTTCTCGCTGTTCTGAATTTCAATGAGAAATAATCTGAGTGTCATGGCCATGTTAAATATGTGTGAAATCCTTTTAGAGTACTTTCAACATTTTAAAAATAAACAACTTTTTTATGGAGGCATTTTTTCAACATTAACTTTCAGTATAAGAAGCATTCTCTGCTAAAAAGAGGTTACACTTGGAAAATGCTAATGTAAAAGTTATTTATAAAGAGAATCTAAAGTTGACTCTGAAATGTTTAGTTCAAATGCTGCCTGGAAGTGTGGACCAGTTAGTGATTCCTTACCAGATCAGCCTTTCTGAAAAACAGACTATTCATTCAGACTCCAAAATATTTGGAAGCAAGGTCTGGAGACTTGGTGTTTATTAATTCACAAAAGACTTATACTAATTAGCAGGGTTCATTTCCCAGAGGTCCACCTAGGCTATAGAAGCCAGCCCCCCTGCACTCCTCTTACAGAAGAAAGAAGTCCCTTCAAGCAGTCCATGCGAGCATCCAAAGTGGACTCCTGCTCTGAGTGATTGTTGATTCGAGTCCCTCCTCTCTCTCCAAAGAGAAAACACAAAGAGTTTTGCCTTCTAGGGGTGCTTCCCTCATATTCTGGGGTGCTCCTCTGAGCGACATTGCTGCTATCAGATGGCAATAAATTAATTCACTCTGGAAGAACCAAAACTTTTGGACCATCTGCAGACAATGACATTTTCTATTTACTGTCGTAGTATCTCAGTACTGAAGATTTTAAGTTATTCCTTTTCTTAAAAGGATTTGCTACTCATTATTTGCTACCTGTTTTCAAATGTTGGGGCAGGGGTCTCCAGTCTTGCTTGTCTGATTGCTCTAAAGAGTCATTTTTCCCCTCTTATAAATGTACTTGTACACTTTTCTGTGTTTTCTTAGAATCATAGAATCATAGAATCATTAAGGTTGGAAAAGACCTCTAAGATCATCGAGTTCAACCGTCAACCCAACACCACCATACCCACTACACCATGTCCCTAAGCGCCTCATCTACACGTCTTTTAAATACTTCCAGGGATGGTGACTCCACCACTTCCCTGGGCAGCCTGTTCCAAGGCCTGACCACTCTTTCAGTGAAGAAATTTCTCCTCATGTCCAGTCTAAACCTCCCTTGGTGCAACTTGAGGCCATTTCCTCTTGTCCTATCGCTAGTTACTTGGCAGAAGAGACCAACCCCCACCTCACTACAACCTCCTTTCAGGTAGTTGTAGAGCGCGATGAGGTCTCCCCTCAGCCTCCTCTTCTCCAGGCTAAACAGTCCCAGTTCCTGCAGCCGCTCCTCATCAGACTTGTGCTCCAGGCCCTTCACCAGCTTCGTTGCCCTTCTCTGGACACGCTCCAGCACCTCCATGTCCTTCTTGTCGTGAGGGGCCCAAAACTGAACACAGGATTCGAGGTGCGGCCTCACCAGTGCCCAGTACAGGGGCACAATCACCTCCCTACTCCTGCTGGCCACACTATTTCTGACACAGGCCAGGATGCCGTTGGCCTTCTTGGCCACCTGGGCACACTGCTGGCTCATGTTCAGCCGGCTGTCAATCAGCACCCCCAGGTCCTTTTCCTCCGGGCAGCTTTCCAGCCACTCTTCCCCAAGCCTGTAGCATTGCCTGGGGTTGTTGTGGCCGACGTGCAGGACCCAGCACTTGGCCTTGTTGAACCCCATACATCGATGGCCTCAGCCCATCGATCCAGCCTGTCCAGATTCTTCTTTATACAGTGCAAACTGTAGCATCCATCTTTCAAAGGCATCAGCTTGGACTAGCTGACTTCTTATGCTTGTTTATTTTTCCTTCCCTTCTCATGATTAATTTCTTATGCTTTGTATCACATATGTTCTTCTGTCTTGTCCCACATTCCAGTCAAAATCTAGTTTGCTCAGGGGGCCTCAGCTTCCCCAAATCTCAAGACTGGATTTTCAGCATTTGATCAGCCAGAAATTATTTTTTTCTTCACCTTCACTTTTTAATGTTTTGCCGTAAAAACGTATCACTCATCTTCTCATGGAGTTCAGCACTCCTCTCATTTTACTCTAATATTTTTCCTATTAGTCTCTCTTGCCTGATTTAACGGACAATATTAAAAATGCCGACTGCTTCACGGCCATTTATTGTTTGAAATAAATCTACCCTTTTTCTTTTTTTAACTGGCTTGCCGCGTTGCTGGAGGACACAGAATGAAGCCTCAGTTTTACCTTCACATTTCAAGAAAATGTCAATTTTGATAGGGAATTCAACTCCTCCATTCTTCCTTTAAAAATACATTATTAGGTCAATTTACTTCTGTTATTGTATTCTGTTCCTTGATCATTTTAATCCAAGGCATCTGGCCCGAATCGGTTATATTCAGTGTTGGGTTCTGGTTCAAAAGAACTGATCACAGATGTGCTGACCCATGTGAAAGCCACTTGAAAGCTCAGATTTTATTAGGCTTTAAGATTCCTGCCTTACATTTTTAAAAGTCTTGTGCTAAGATTATAAAATAAAGAACTCAAAAAAAATCAAGGAATGAAAAAGTCAGAGCTTTAGAGGTAGAAAAAGAAATAAAGGCTTAAAGAGAGAAGAAAAGTTCAGCAGGAAAAGAAGTGTCATAGAAAATGTTTTGAAAGACTTAGTAAAGCACAGGCTCTGTTACCGCAAAGGAAATGGAAAGGCACTTGAGGGATCAACCTCTGGCATATTGTATTCTGATTATTAGGAGCACATGGGAACACTTTTTGGCTACAAATTAGGTGCAGTGGAGACTGCTGTTTTGTTGGGACCGTGTATGGCACCTAGCACAATGGAAAATGGTACGAGATTAGGTGGTATAAACAATAAGTAATAAACAGAAAACAAAAGTCAATGGACTTGGAGCTTGGCGAAGGAAAGTTACTGTCTATATAGACAGCATGCAGCGGGCACGGTTGCAAAGCAGTGCAAAGCCACCCCTTGGACTGGGTCCTCTCTCACCATGCGCTAAGGGGCTTCTTAAAACCCTGGGTTTTCCTGCCTGCGAACAGTGTGTGACATGCTGCACCATTTTGCTTTGGTGTGGTGTAAAGTCAGACTGCAAACAGAAACTGTTCTAATTATGTTCTCCTCTGTTTTGTTTTATTTCCATTTCATTTTGTTTAGGTTGACCTGCTTGTCCCCACAAAAATCACTGGCATAATTACCCAAGGAGCTAAAGATTTTGGTCACGTTCAGTTTGTGGGATCCTACAAGCTTGCTTACAGTAATGATGGGGAACACTGGATCATATACCAAGATGAAAAACAAAAGAAGGATAAGGTAAAGCAAAAAGAAAATTGATATTTCGATTGCATTTATAGAGGACTACATCTGTAGTAACTCCAGTGCTGGAAGCCTGTAGATTATTGCATGCTGCCTGCTTTATAGGGTTCCATATGCATAGGATCCCACAGATAAAAGTCAAGGTGAATAAAAAAGAGTCATATAACACAATGACATTCACAGTGCTTTAATATCATACCTATCAGTGCAATGCACCTGATTTAACACTATTAAATATGGGACATAAAACTTTACAGTTCTCCATTTATTGGAATTATTTCTTCCTTTAACTCTAGAGGAGAATGTATATAAATAGCAGTTTATTTGTATATTCAAAAACAGTGTCTCAGTGCGTATTTTTATAAGTATGCACTATTTTCTGTAATTTTCTGTACACATTTTTAGTGTACCTCATTACCTAGCCATTTTGGATTGATTTTTTTTTCCTGGAAATTAATCACTAGGGTTTCAAATACCCAATGGAAAGATTATTTTTTATTACACTATTAAATGAATACAAAACATAAAAAGTTTCACAACTTCCTCTGCAAATGTTTAATGAGAGGCATAGAGAAAGTATCGGTGTGCTGATTGATTTACCTGGAAGCATTTAACTTTTCTCTTGTTATTTAGGATATTATTCATTATACCTTTCCTTTAAATGGTATAACACTTTTATACTGCAAATACCTGAATTCATAACATCATCTGTTAAGGAAGAGATTGCAGCATATGCATTACTTAAGGGAAACGTTAAGTAAGCTGACAAAATGTGAACTGTGTATTAAATATCTTAGTGTGATTATGTCTGATTGAAACAAAAGATACATTAATAAAAATACCAGATGGCTGATATGCCTGATAATGCATGTCTCACATCTGGTGTTTTTAACATCTGTATTCAGGGTGTTAAATGTTCCCACTTGTACTTACTTTTCTTATAATAAACAAAAATTCTTCAGTAAAAAATTAATACCTTTCATATAGGTCAATTAAATTCATTTTTTGAAGTCATGAGAAAGCTTTTGATATATATTGATATGTGTTGTATGAGTACAGGTAGATCTATTGATGAGGGGTTAGACAACTGCATCTCTTAAATTTCACTGATTTTAAATGATTGATCAAATGTACACCCATTTATTAGGGGAAGGTGTCCTAAATTACTGGATTAAATACCTACATAACTGTATGTGTGTGTCTGCATAGACAAGTTATATTTGTAAGGTTGTTATCCAAAGATGTCATCTTTGGGACATCAACAAGTCCCACTCTTAAAAGCCAAATGGCAGTTCACTGTGGTTTTATCCTGCTCTGAGATTTTTCCCCATCAAATTCTAAAGGATTTTAGATAGGGAAAAGAAAATCAGTTGTTTTAGCAATCCAACTGAGATGGTCCTGACACCAATGATTATGGATGTGTCTAGTATAATTGGTTGTCAGATAAAAATTGGAAACAAACAACTCACCTTTCATAGACGTACCATAAATGCATTCAATATAAATGGCAGATAGTCACTTCAGTACTTTGTACACATCCCATTTTAAATCCCTGGCCTTTAAAAACTGAAGCAAAAGATCTACTGTGAAGGAAATGTTTTCTCCAAGCCAAACTTCTATTAGCAAACTGTTGCATTCATTTTACTGAAAAAGGGAATGAACATGCGTTCAAGTCTCCAGTGAGAAACACAGTAACAGTCACAAGCAAATCTAAAAGAAAATGCACTCTCACTTAATAGCACTGTTCCAATCTACACTTGTTTATAACATTTGCCAAGGCAATTAAATTCTTTTTGCTTTCATCATCAGCTGGATTGTTAATTGTTATATGCATAGTCCGTTAGGAACAATGGAAAACTCTGAATCATTGTCTTATTAAAACATCTCACATCCCGTATTAATTAACATCCCTAAGAATAAAATAGATGCATCTTGTTATGCTTCTTTAACAAATCAAGAGCAATTAAAAGCAGAGTGAAATCAAATACATTTTGCTGGAAATTAGAAGTTATAACTGAATTTAAATTTGTACGAAAGAAACAAGATCACTTGATACAAGTCTGGACCTCAGTCTTTGATACATAAACATTAATCCAAAATATCTTTACTATTTTTAATTTTTTCCGTATAACAAAAGTCTGGAAAAGTCAAAAGTCTGATGGCAGAGTCTGACATTCCAGAAATGCAAGCTGTCAGTCAGTGAACTTGGCAAAACTTTATAGGAGGTAGGACTGGAAAGGATCTCAGGACAGCACCTAAACACATACCTCTTGACTTATGAAGAGACAACGCTCCTCTCCTCCCACCCCCTCTGAGGTCTTCTCAGCAGAAAATGGGATTCAACAACGCCCAAGTCCCGTCCTGCCACACTCGGAGTAGCTGCAAACAGTTCATCGTTAGAATTAAGGCTTTCATTCACCTGTCCTTCACCTCATACAATGCTCATATCCTGCACCATTCTCCATCAGATTATTATTTAATATGTTTGTAGAAGCAGCCAGTGATAAAAATTCTACTACATAAGCAGTCTATTCCAGTGTTCAAATATCCTTAAAGGTGGAAAGGTTGCTTATCCCCCTCCCTGCAGTACATCCACCCTGTCCTCAGAGGACACAATAACCTGATTTTATCTTCTTCTTTTCAGACAGTTTGTTTTGGTTGAAACACGTTAACTTATTTCTTCTTAATTTTTTCGTGGGGAAAAAATAATCTTCATTCTTTCAGTCTTTCCTCAAAGGGTATGTTTTTTCAACCTCAGATCATTCTGCTTGGACCAGCTCTTCATGAAGTGTGGTTCCCCAAGCTTCTTGTAGTGTTGCAATCTTTAGCGCAGAACCACTGCCTGCTCCATCATTCTCCATATTGTACCTGTGACATTGGGTATGACTTCCTAAGGTTTGGCTTGCTACTCATCATTATTAAATTGCACCATTGATCTTCTACTCACTTCTCCAATTTGTCAAGACTACTCTGAATTTTGATCCTACTTTTCAAAATGGGAAAAGCTTGGCCACATCTGCACTTTCAACAAGCAAATCTATTTCCATCATCCAGTTCATTACTGAGAATACATAAATTGCATTTGGCCAGAGGCATGGAGCGTCATCGAGTAAAACCTTCCAGTTTGACACCAAACCCTTCACCACCGCTCCAGCTAGGTGTGTGTCAATGCAGTGTGCTCTGATGGGATTTGCCCACTGGATGTGTATAGCATGGCCTGCGGGCAGTGGAACAAAAATATAAATGAAAAATAAAAACAGCCGAGGAAAAAGCAATGCTGTGCCTCATCCATGGGGAGCAGAAGAGAAAGAGCATCATTGGTCCTGTCTGATAGTAACATCTTTGCACAGGATCCACAACAATTTCTTTAGCTTAAGTTAAGATACAAGATTTGGCCCACAATGCAAGAATGCTGTAGAAGAAACCATGTTTTCACAACAAAGTGAAACTTTCATGAAATATTTCTTCTGGAGATACAAAACGGAGGTAAGACAGGTACTGGCAACTATCAACAGCAGAAGCATAAATTATTCATAATTTATTCTCATTCATTGTATTCATTAACTGAACATCTTGATTTCTTCTATGAAGGATAGAATATATAGATTTCTTATTTCCTCTGCAAATTATTTACTCATCCTATACTCACCCTGTGATCCTTATACAATCATCCAATAATTTAGGAGGAAGATGGTTCCAAAAACTTTCAGGGAAAGGAGGACAGGATAAAAGAAAAATAACTACTTTGAAAGTCCTAACAAAATACGTCATTTTACATTCTGGAAAAGCAGAGATAAAAAGACTGTCTCAGACATCGAAATTATGGAGATATTGGTAGGCTGGTAATAATGATTTGTGAATGAATATTGTGACTTTAAAACACATCAAAGTAAGAGCTGAGAGCTTAATTCTGTCTGCTGCTGAACATCTCGCTGTTCAGCAGTTTACAGGATGCATCCTAATGTCCTAAAGTGTCAGTGGATCTCAGTGAATTTCTGAAGTTATTCACTTCTGCCTCTTCATCATTTGTGAAGTTATTTTACAAAGGAAAAAAAATATTGGTATCTTGTATTCACAAGTGCACTGTCTGCAGCCTGTATCTGTGATCAATCTGCAACAAATTAGTTGTTTCAAACAGAAGGAAATATGTTTTCCGTTTTCTTCTTTGCACCATTTCAAATGGAAAACTTGTTCCAAGAACAGTGGGCTTCTGCGGCTCCTGTTTGGCTTTTGCTATTTTAACAGCCAGTCATTTGAGTTCACATCTGTGCTGAACTTCTATGAATGCAGATGAAAAGGTACTGGGGGAAAAAAGCCATGTCTTTAAAAATGAAGCCTTTCTCATTCATTTTGAATAGTCTGAATGAGTTGCCTGGAAAATATGAAAGCTTTTCCTGTTGTCTTTAAGAAGCAAAATAAATTACATTGCAGGCTGACAAGTAGGGAGAAAATATATTTTAGAAAAAGGACTAGAGCTAATAGCTATCTTGTTTTTCTCAACTAGAGGTCAGTAGCTCACTATGCCTCCAAAGCTAAGGACATCCAAACCAAATTTGACCTTTTTTTTTTAATCACATTCCACATGTGATTTATAAATTGCACAGCCTGCTGTAGATAACTCAAGGCCAGCTGCAATGTCAAATGGCATTTTAGAGGCTGTTTTTTAAAATAAGATGAGAACATTTGAAAGTAGCCTAAAGGAGTCTAGCAGTCTGCAGTGCTGTCAGCCATTATTAGCCATCATCAGCGCAATTAACTGCAGGTAGGCAATGTCCAGTATGCAAATGGCCGCTGGATTTGTGCACAAAATGATTATAAGTTATAAGTTATATGCTTTGCATGTAATTGCCATAGCAACGGAAGACAGGAACCTGCTTATAAATGAAAAGTTAGATCATGTCAGGTTAAAAATCTTTCTTCTAGATTTGTTGATGTTTTTTTCTGTATGGTATTTAATTATTATAACACCTGGTTTACACTGATAGATTCAATTCCTACATATAATCTACATACTTGGCACAGTTAAAAGTTATTTAAAATGACATTTAAGTTATTTAAATTATTATGATTTAATACTATTATTTATACTATTATATATATATTTCAAATCTAACAGTAATATTTTTATTTCTGCACTGGTTTAAATTATGGGTGACTTCTATTACTTTCAGCTGAGTTAACATGATTTGTATCAGATGGAGACCTAGCTATATTCATTCTAGGTTGTGCCTCCAGCACACATCTCTTTCCCTCAGACCACACTAAGAGCTGAAGGAAGACAACATGCTCATATTAACAGAATTTACCTTGAATTTCTATAAGCATTTCTGAAGGGAGGTTGGTCTTCAAAATATTTCTATTTTTGCTTGGCTTTGAACCTTCTATCATAAAGCACTTATAAACTATGTACAGTGGAGTAAATTCCCATTTTAGTAGCATCAGTAGATAGATCAAGTGGAAAAAATAAGAAGAATGCGATAGTATGTTTTGCAAGTTTAAAAGTTTTACCTGCCTGATACCTATTCTGAACTTGAAGAAATAATAAAGGTCATGTAATACATACTTTTATTCATGTATCACGGAGAGGGAAAAAAACAGTCCTTCTGGCACTGGACCCTTTTGCATAGCTATCCATTGCATGCCAACCAACTCCTGACTCTTCAGCCAGTCCCAAGAAAAGTGCTCGATGAAGAAGAAAAAAGGAGGATGGCTACGATCAGGAGTGGAAAATTTACACCCACCCACAGAGGTTTTATGTATACCAACTGAAAAGAAAGAATGTCTTTTTTCTGCTCTTAATCACTGTAAAACCACATGTGCATGCATACACACACATACGTCTTTACATATGCATGTATGTATATTAAAAAAACCCTGCCCAGTCTTTTATAGTGGAAAGCATCTTCCATAGGATGGAGTATGCCTATAAACAGCAGCTCTATTTCTGGTGAGAAGTCAAGACATCTCTCACCATCTCTTATCTGGTGTTGTTCACTTGTAACTCTTCATGGTGAAAAAAGTGACTACACCAAGAACAAAAAACTTCAAAGCAAGTAAATGGTCTATTCAAATCTGCAGATTCCCTCTCTTGCTTAAGCAAGTTTCCTTCAGTGAATAGTAATAAAGAAATAAAATGTTTCCAAAATAAAGGAATATGGCTGTCAAAAATTTCTTTTCATGCAGCTTTTTTTTAGCTTTTAAATGAACAGTGCCCCCTTTATTTGTCCGAACACTGAGATGTTCTGCACTGAAGCAAATGCCAAACAGAAGCTAGGTCTAGCTATTCTTTTAAAATAATCTGTCTGTAATATGAGCAAGATTAACTGCTCCATGAAATAACATGTTTAAAATATTCTGTTAAGGTACAGCAGACAACATAGTGACTTCGCCATCTGAGGCTTGAACATTAAAGTCTCTACTCTCAGACATTATCATAAATAGCAGGAACCAATAACGCTATGGCCAATGCAGACTTTTCATGCAATTTAAGCTTCTGCAAGACATGAGATCCAGAAAGATTCTCTGTGGAGAGAATTTTCATCCTCCTCGCACATCCATTGACACAGCACCACAATCTTTCCCACTGCAGCCACCTGTTAACAGCTGTGTCCTAAAACCTGGTTTCCAGCTCTACATTTGGAGCAAAGCAAACATCAATTGTCATAAATTCCACTTTTCTCAAGCTATTCTGCTTCAGGTATTTCTTCTAAATTATTCTATCATAAAACATACAATAGTTTTCTTTTTAAAATATGAACCAATTTACATTGTTGTTATTCAGATTTCCTGCTTATGCCATAAAACACTTAGTTCTATTGAAAAATTTTAGTGAATGTTTGGAGGCAAGACATCCAAATTGCTTGTTGGACACAATTATAAACAAGACTTGTTTCTATTTCAGAAATCTTTTTTACAGAGAATATCAGGACATATTTTCCAGGTTTTCGTTCTCTTTTGCATGAACTGATTATAAAATAAGTTACCATACTTAAAAGTACAACAGCATGCATTTTCTATTTTTTAATTTTAATAGCAGCTGTAAGAGACTAAGCTACAGAGGAGCTACACATATGTGTGGGGGGTGTGTATGTGTAAACTTGCTGAAGCTGCTGAGTAAATGTTTTAGCAAGTTACACCTTTGAAGTATGAAGACTGACATAAATAAATATATCCACTGTAAAATCTTTAATATTCTACAACAGGATTGTCAAAATGCAGGAGCTTCAGTCCACTTTTGCCAACACAGGCACCTTGTACCATGGGAGCCACGAGGCTGGGTGAGCAAGCTCTGTCCAAGGGAGGGAGCATCCTGTAGCAGATGACTAGAGAAATAAAAACCAGAAGGCTGTTACTCTTCCCTAGTGTACCTTCCCAGCCTCCAGCTTTCTTCTATCTGTATTTTTAACAGCCCCTAACTGTTTATCTGATCTTTAACAGTAGTTAAAGGCTGTGGAAACTGTATCACAGTTTAATTATGTGTTGTATGGGGAACAGTGACCTTTAGGTGGCTCAGCACAAACCTGCTATCATTCCTTGTCCCCTCGTGGCTCTGGTAAGGGGACAGTGCAATATTGTCTGCTACTGATTTTCTCCATGACACTTATGATTTTATAGACATCTCCCATATCTCCTTTCAGGCTGAAGAGAGTTAGTCCATTTAATAATTTGCAAAAGGACATTCTTCTGTGTTTGTGGCCATCTTGCCACTTCACTCTGTATATCTGCTGTTTGAGATAAGGCAGGACCATATCCACACCCACCTAGATATGCACTGGCTTTAGGCACTGACACGTTAATAACTTACCCTCTGCTCTTTATTCCTTGACCACTAATCAGCTTGGGTTTTATTGTCATTGCATATTTTTTTCCATCTGAAAAATTACATAGCGCTATGTATTATAACTGCAACATCAGCTTCTTAGAATCATAGAATCATAGAATCATTAAGGTTGGAAAAGACCTCTAAGATCATCAAGCCCAACCATCAACCCAACACCACCATGGCCACTACACCATGTGCCTAAGCGCCTCATCTACACGTCTTTTAAGTACTTCCTGGGATGGTGACTCCACCACTTCTCCGGGCAGTGAGAAGGCTTGTTCCAAGGCTTGACAACCCTTTCAGTAAAGAAATTTTTCCTAATATCCAGTCTAAACCTCCCTGGGCGCAACTTGAAGCCATTTCCTCTCGTCCTATCGCTTGTTACTTGGGAGAAGAGACCAACACCCACCTCGCTACAACCTCCCTTCAGGTAGTTGTAGAGCGCAATGAGGTCTCCCCTCAGCCTCCTCTTCTCCAGGCTAAACAGTCCCAGTTCCTGCAGCCGCTCTTCATCAGACTTGTGCTCCAGGCCCTTCACCAGCTTCGTTGCCCTTCTCTGGACACGCTCCAGCACCTCCATGTCCTTCTTGTCGTGAGGGGCCCAGAACTGAACACGGGATTCGAGGTGCGGCCTCACCAGTGCCCAGTACAGGGGCACAATCACCTCCCTACTCCTGCTGGCCACACTATTTCTGATACAGGCCAGGATGCCGTTGGCCTTCTTGGCCACCTGGGCACACTGCCGGCTCATGTTCAGCCGGCTGTTGACCAGCACCCCCAGGTCCTTTTCCTCCGGGCAGCTTTCCAGCCACTCTTCCCCAAGCCTGTAGCGCTGCCTGGGGTTGTTGTGGCCGACGTGCAGGACCCGGCACTTGGCCGTGTTGAACCTCATACATTGGCCTCGGCCCAACGATCCAGGCTGTCCAGGTCCCTCTGCAGAGCCTTCCTACCCTCCAGCAGATCAACACTCCCGCCCAACTTGGTGTCATCTGCAAACTTACTGAGGGTGAATTCTTGAATGCTAATAAATCATTACAGTCTTCAGAGGTGTTGTATACTGAAACAAACTTCTCAAAAAGAAATGTGAGGAGTGAACATTTATGGTATGAGGATACTGGCTCTTCAAGAGCTTTTAATTGCTTAGGTGGTTCATTTAGTATTGACTGTTTGGGCATAAAGCAACAGGTAATTAAAGAAAAATTACATTTGGCTACAGAAATAGCTTTTTTCTACTGATTAGTTGGATGTACATTTTTCATCTTTTGTCCTCCCTGCTCTTTCCAAGTTTCTTGACTCAATTAGTGAACTTAGGCTGAAGTAAGATGAAGAGTGACAAAGAATATATTTTTCCCATCAGAAATTTGCCCTGGTCCACAGCAAAATAATCCAGTAAATTTGCTCTTAGAATATTGTATTTCATGCAGGTCACATTTGTGGATGCTGACAAAGCTTCCCTCACTTTCTGATAAATTTATTTCCCTAAAATCCTATTTCTGATATTTAGTTAATTTCTTGAAACCAGATCTTGAATTTTGAGGGAAGGTGAATTTCAGATTTGCATAAATTAACCTCTGAAACAGATGAGTTTGACTTCAAGTGCTAATGAAATCATGTATGAGTTAGAAATAAAATTTAATTCTTGTTTTTCTACTCTAAGTAAATGAAACAATCCTACCTTGTTCAGCTGTATTTGTTGCTTGGTTTGCATCATATACTTTTTTTTATTTTGCATAGCTATATGCAGATACGAATACTGGGGCTGTAGATGGGTTCTTCTGGTAAACAACAATGTTTTTTGTTCTAAGCCTTCATTTAAATGTTATCTATCTCTGGAATACATCTTCCGTAGGGAAAATAAAGAGAGTAAAAAAATTTTCCAGTAGCTCTGCAGCAAGAATTGTCTGCAGTTCTGCATTGCTTATCATCTGGCTTGGTAAAAAATATCAACAGATATATTGCATGCATGCACAAGAAATCAAATGAAAAAAAATTACTTTTAAGCTTTCCTAGCTGCATATTGTACATTGGGAGATGGCACTCTGTAACTTTAATAATAACCTTACTGCCTTTTATTGTATGCTACATTGCCACAAGTGAAACTCAAATTCAGGCGCAATCTTGTTAGCCCAAGATCCAGCTCATTTATGTAATCAACACTGTACTTGGGCAACAAGCAATTTTTCCTGTGGTAAATACACTTTTTTCTTAGACTCACAGCTGTTGTTTCTGTGGTCAGTCTGTCTGTAATTTTATCCATCTATCTTAACTCCTGTGTGCTTTAATGCTCCCATCTCTGTGTTAGTGAGATGCCAGATGAGAAGGGAAATTTATCACTTGTGAAAGAGCATCACTTGTGGAGGATACACATTTTGTTCGAAATGCCAAATTAATAGACTTGAGAGAAGCTTTCAAAATTAAAAGAAAAGGTGCAGCATAGAGACTTTATAAAAGGGAAGATTTTCATATAGTGCTTTGTAAACATGTCACAAAAGAATCAGCTTGAGGGATAAAATGGTAGATCAGCCTCTTCTGAGTTCAACCACTGACATTTTTCTTAAGAACTTCAGGAAACTTGTCATTCTGCACTAATTCAGTCACATAAGCACTTCTTCAGGAGGTCCATATTCCTTCTCTGCATGATGCAAACGAAACTCATTCATTTCAAGTCGAAAAGCCATCAAATACAGTTTTTACAAATGAAAAGTGAATTGGCTGACATTTGAAGAGAATGAACATTTCCCATAAAAACTGAAAATATCCCAAGAGAATAATCTGATCATTTTGCCAGAAAGTGGTGCCGTGGCCTTTGAATTTAAATGGTGGCTGCAGGGGAAAAATCCGGCATTGTTTTAACACAGACAGAAGTTTGGGAACTCAGTTATGTGTTGGTTAAGCCATACTAGTGGAAATAACATTGTAACATGCACTGTACCGTGCTAGGATTTTTTAATTTGATCACAAACCGATGCCCTTAATTGATATGCGGACTGTTGTTTGACAGAAGAAGATAGTATCCTTGATGATCACTAACTTTACAAGGGTTTATATAGTTGCATCCAAGCTGCATTCATAAGCAATACAATAAAAATTCTTCTTAACTTTAATTATTAATGTTATTTTGTTGGAAACAATAACTGGATCTCCTGGGATTAATTTGACATGATGCAAATGCCGAGTAAAAAGACATTTAATTTTTTAAATGTTAATGATTCTTATGTAACTTTTAGAGCGGGGCCCTGGGTGTTGGCAGAACAGCAGACTAAGCTTTGAATCCAAGGCTAAATCTGCTGCGGGCTGAGCGTGCCACGCTCATACCCACCTCCGAGGTCCCTGGCATGCAACAAAATGCCCAGGTCTTAGCAAAGGCAGGTGCTCTTTGCAGCATCGCTTGGATGCCCAGATGATCAAAATTCATCTTGGAGATCTGGGAGGTGCCCGGGGACATCGGGGGCATACCACAACTGTTCCTTAAGCCACAGAGGCTTAAATCTTCTCGCTACTTGCCCTTCAGGTGTTCCAGGGAAATTTTGACAACGACACGCACCGTAAGAACGTCATCGACCCTCCGATCTACGCCCGGCACGTTCGCATCCTCCCCTGGTCGTGGTACGGCAGGATCACCCTGCGGTCGGAGCTGCTGGGCTGCACAGCGGAGGACTGAGGCGGATCTCCGTTAGGCATCGCAGCTCTCGGTGTAGCTAAAAGTCCCTCCGTAGAAGAAACTGTGCAAAGCCTGTAGGATGCTGAGTGGGTTTTTCATGAACAAGTGCTCATTTTATGGTAGGCCGCTAACTGTCTTTTGCAAGGAGGTCTAAGCCTGCCCTTTAAATGATCCAATCCGATTTTGTCCTTGAAATCTGTTAGTGTTGTCCCTTCTGCTGTGGAATTATCCTTCTAGTTTTCCTTTGAGTTGTTCACACTAGTTGAAACGTGTTAGGGAAAAACAGCAGCATCCTTTTTACAAGGGAAGAGAAATAGCATGACAAAGCTCATTTGCAGCTTTAGAAACATTGGGCTGACGAGTTCTCCATAAATCATACTGTCATCTTACTTGCAAAAAGTGATACTGCAGCTTTTAGCAATAAGTTTACTTGGGGATGACTGCATTATAGTAATTGTGCCTATCAAACACTGTCAGTATTTATGACATATATTTTGGAAGATATGGTACTGTAAAACACAGTACCTGTGATATTACAAGCTACCTTTCATCACTTTCATCTGAACAGCAGAGTCCACGCACCTGAAGAGTTTTCCTAACTAACCCCATTTTCCTTCTCTATTTTGCATGCTATAGACATAACCGCCATCTTTTCTGTTTAGTATCACCGCTAATGTTATTTTCCTTGAAAGGGGTGACCTGTTTGCATATGGAACAAAATCTGCTATCGGTATATTATGAAGTTAATGAATTTGCCAAAGTTTTTTAATTCTGCTTGAGAAGTGCTTTTTCAAGGAGTCTGAGATGAGACGCCAGGGTACCTGTGGTATCTCATCTTAAGTACCCGCACAGGTAAAGGCACATAGCGCATGGGAAATCCTGAGCCCGTTTTGTGACTTGCCCGGGGGCGAGCACGCAGCCCTAGGCGCAGCTGCCTGCCCGATTACTTCTTTCAGAAACCTCCTCCATTTCTGTCAGGAGGTAAATGCGGGGTGAAGGAATCAGGTGCTACAAGACACAGAGGAGGAATGACTCCCTTACTGCCACGAATCTTCTTACAGTGGCGGTCACAGCCTTCCTCCCAGGCATGAAGGCAAGAGGTGTCGTAGGAGTTCATCCCTCCACTCCCAACTGTGTCTTTTCAGACATATGCCGGTGAGCCACGAGGAGGCTGATTTTTGTCATGTCTCATCTACAGAAACGCTTCATACACGCTACGTTGTTTTAACAGCATGATAGCCAGCAAGGACCGCAGTTTAAAAAGTAGGTTTTAGGAGGAAAAGTGGAGCAGTAGGGGGGACATTCTCCCCCCATGCCTCAGTTTCCCCTGCTGATGGAGATAACGATTCCAACCTTTGTAAAGCACTCCCAGTTTCTTTGGAATAAGGTGCTCTACAACTATGTTAGTGTAGCACCGAAGTCTAAAAAAATCCTGGGACGAGGAGCGAGGGGACCTTTTATCTGTTACCTGAAATAACAGCATTTGGGATTACTGCCACCCTTTTAATTTCATAACATGCTGATGTGGAGAGAGGTAGAGAGAGATATATATACAGCTGCATGTTTTAGCAAATGTCACAGAACTTATTTTTTGTCACTGTTACGTTCTCACCGAAACGCTGAAGTATGAACCTGGGCACTGCTTCCCAGGCAAACAGCTAGCTGGCCCACAGTCTGCAAAGGGCAAAGTTTACTTTGGAAACAAAATGGTTTGGATTTCAAAAACCTGCATTTAATCACACATTCTCCACCACAGACAAAATATATTATCCATTGAACTGTGAAAGACTCTAGAATAGCAGCCAGGAATTTTACATACAAGAATTGGGGATATATTGGTGGCGGTTTTCTGATAGTGTCACTTAAACTGTCACATTTTAACAAACAGAACACCCTGCCTCTATAAAATGACTTAATCCTTAAACTGTATTTATACAAGTATTTATTTTATAAGGCTTAGACATTTAAAGACTTCTAAAGAGTCTTTTAAAGGTAAAAGTATGTGTAAGAAATGTTGAGGTCCTGTGCAACACTGCTAAGTTTGTTCTTTATTTTTTACTTTGTGCTGCATAACAAAAGCCACTAGACTGTTACTGTCTTGTCTGTAACTGTGTTAACAGCATTCCTTAATGATGTATATATGGAATGGTCTTCAAGCGTAGTGAGCAATTTTAAAGAGAAAGTCAATCCTGATGGTACCTCTGAAGAGCAGAAAAATTCTGAATCATGGAGGACAAATTACCTATTGCCCATTTTTGCACTTTAGGCTCTCCAAAAAAAAAAAAAAGTAGTAATATTTATCTCTTTAGGGCACACACAATATTTAAAGAGGTTCTAAAACATTCTCCTGTTGTGGTAGAGCAATTGACCCTGAATTTAATTACAGATATGAAGTATGGCATGTAGCTATTTCACTAGTTGACTGTACCCAAAAAATGGAAGGCCATTTCTGAAAATTAGGTTCCCTAGTTTATCAACTTGTTTTAATGTTCTTTTGAAATACTTGTTCTGTGTTCTTAAGTATTTTTTTCATGTTATTAATCTTTTACAACTTCAATTTTGGTTTTGAATTAATCTTTCTTGGTTTAGTAATTTAATTGTTGTCCATTCATCTGCATAAAAAAATAGCGTTGTCATGATACCTAATATAGCAATTTTATTTTGTATTAATTTAGAGTCAAATATTTTCATCCTTATGTCTTGTGTCAGCTTTCATCTGCCAGCAGTCTTCACAACCTGCAAAGAAAGCTCCATATCCATTGTGATAATACTTTGTGATAATGTATAAAAGAATGATATATGTGATGCCCTTACAATTTCAGCCTACATACTGGGGCTTTTTCTAATGAAATTATTCCTTAGCTAACAAGAAGCTTTCTTTAAATGGCATTGTGCAGCCATAGTACCAAATTCTGCTCCCAGTGTCAGCAGTATAAGTCTGAAATAACTTTTGATTTCTGTGGAATACTTCAGATTTAACAAAACAGATAAGAATCAGATTATGGTCTAGAATTAAAATTTTACCCTTTAATTTCATTTCCTTGTCTTGGGGAACACCATGGACATAAGGGACAAGTTATAAATTAACACAACTGTACCCTCCCAGTGAAAGCAACTGGCATCCCAAAACCAGAAATAAGTGCAGGATATGTCCCTTTAAGAGGGGATGGAGAAACACCCTGAAATGATCCTTGACTTCTGTATTAATTGTATCAATGGCATTGAACAAGACTGAAAATGTTCTCCTAATTAAACTTCACCCTGAACCAGTTAAGTATTTCTGTAGCTCTGCAGCGTGCTATGCTTATAGCCTGGGAAATAAAGCACCGGCACGAGGCTCCATTTTATCTGTGTTGTGTTAAGGGCTTATCACGTTAACTGGCTCTGGTTTTGAGGTTGACTTTCTCTTTTGGAATGGCTGCATACAAATTAGTGTCAGTTTTGAAGACTAAGGATACTAAATAAGTGTATCTTTGCTATACAACAAATATGAACTATAATATTCAGTGCTGGCTTCTGATGTGTCAGTAAGTACAGAAGTGTCTTGGACACAATGACCTTTGCAACCTTTCAAGCTGTGTAATATTCAAATGGTTTTGTATATACTTAAATCATGTAGAATGATGTAAAACCAGTATGACCTTGTCTAGTCTTCAAACTTAACAATAAAACTTTTGAAAAATGAGGTCATTTTTGAAGCACTTATATTGCAATACCTTGAAGGAGATGCAACTTATCTCAGCCTCACTGGCAGCAAATGCGGAGCAGAGATATGATGCGGCATTTTCCTGGATTTATTCGCAGGGTCTTTGTAGTAGGTAAGTTTGTTTCTGGCAAAATCAGCTGTGGTGCTGCGCTCCCTTCAATGTGTTCTCTTTGTTCTTTCAGATAAAAAAGCACAGGTTTGAATGAGCCTAAAAATATTCTTCTATCTTACTGCTCTCTGAATGAGCACCAGAAATGTAAACTGACAATTTCATTTCCTTTAAGTCATATTTCTTGGGGTATTTATCAATCCCTATCCTCTCTTCTCCACTCCTGCATAGGCAAAGTAATTTCCAAAAAGATAAACAGGGGCTGCAGCGCAGACCCGCTGTGAGGCTTCTAGCGGAGACGCCAGAGCAGGGCCGGTGCTTCCCCATACCCTCGCCTATCTTCACTTTTTTTGCTGTACAGCCCACTTCCCAAAGTTTCTTAGTTTAGTTAACTGTGTCATTTCAATTTCTGAAGAAGCCTAGGGGTTAAAGTAGCGCATGGAAAAGCCATTCACTCCCGATTTTAAACATGGAGATTTTTTAAAAAATTTTAAAGTTTTGTGTACCTATGAGAGACAGAACTTCAGTGGTTTACTTCTTACTGATCCAGAATAAGCTCATAGATATACATGCTTTTGTTTCAAACCCATTTCAGCTTGTGTCCTTTCAGCAAAAATTGTCTTTTAGAGATAAAAACCATCCACGAGTATGCACTAACGATAGGTACCTTGTCTGCCAAACGTGCGGTCTGAACACTAACAGCGTATCATCTTTCAACAGAAAAGTCACAGAATTGATGTTGCAATTTTTTCTGATGACATATCTCTACCGGTCATAAAAATGAGAATATAATGGTGCACACAAAAAGAGCGAAGTGTGAATGATGGCTGAATAGTAGCACTTCAATCATAGATTTCTGAAAATACACGTCTTGAATCTTTCCGACTTTTAATTATAAATTGCAACTCTTTCATGAAACATGAGGCCTGTTCCTGGAGAAATGAAAAGTGATTTTTCCTCCCATTCTTCATAATGCAGATCCCCAGGAACTCTAATGAAGACAATGAGAGAAAATAACGAGTAATTCTCTTCAGAATAGCAACTATTTATCAATGTCCATCCTCCCATACCTGTTGCTAATGAACTCAAGGGATTAACATGCATATCAACACTCTACATCATTATGAAATACGTAGTCTCTGAAACTTCTGTGGTAAACACAGTGACACACACTTTGTACCTTAGATTCAAATAACAGGAGGTTAATCTGTTCACTTAGTGATCACTAAGTGACCTGTGATCACTTAGCCTTATAAAATAAAACAGGACAAAATAGAAGATAATTTTACTGTTACAAAGTTTTTATTTTCTTTTTTTAAATTTGCATAATTTTCTTAATAGAGAAATACACTTTAGGATGCAAAAGACTGCTTTAAGTTAAGAATATAAAACATAAAAGGCAGACTTGTATAAGTCTTTGTTGCATAGCTTTATAACTGCATTTATCGCAAATTATCTTTCAATGATACATATCAGTATCTGGGGACCTGTAAATGCCTCTGAACTGTAAATGCCTTTAAATGCCTCTGAACACAAGAACATGGAAACACATCTTGGTCTCACAATTTAACTTGCTAAGAGTGTAGCAAAATACATTTTACCAGTATATGTTAGTAACAATACCAGTTGCGTTTTCATATATAGTATATATCAATTTAGAAGTAGGCTCCACATATATGGGAAGCACAACAACCTAGTGAAATACAGGCGAGGAGAATGGAGAGAATGGAGAGAATGGTCGGAGCGCGGTCTGTTCGTCACAGTTATGTTTCTGATGCTGCTTTCTCGCTGGTTTACATGATAATGCATTGTGGTTATCTGAGCTCGCACATCAGATGATAGGTCAGTAGACACATTTCGGATGGCCACATGACTAGATGAAGGATATCAGCCCTCAAAAGGTGGTAGGAAAGGTCACTAAACATTTGCATCAGACTGGAAAATCAAAAGCAGACAAAATGAGTATCTGCAAAGACAGTGGTTTTCTGGGATGCTGCAAGAGGTCAGTAGGAGCTGTAGAGAAATGTATTGTATTGCCTTGACCACAATAAATACAATTAAGTGGGGCATATTTATGTTGGGCATAAAATATGTATGTGATCCATTGAAGCAGAGTCAAAGGCCCCTTTAAACACTTATGAAAGTGTCAGAAAATACGACATGGACACTATGTACTGATACACTATGGACTTTAGTACCGGGTCTGGCTGGGATGGAGATACCTGTCTTCACTGCTGGGAAGGGGTGTTAGGGGAAGGTAGCCATTGCTTGGAGACTGGCTGGACATCCGTCTGCTTGTGGGAAGTGATGATTGATTGCCTTTGCAACACTTGGTGGCTTTGGGGGTTTTTTTCTCCCCCTCTTTCCTTCACTCATTAAACTGTTTTTATCTCGACCCATGAGCTTTGTCACTTTTGGTCTTCCTATTCCCTACCCTGTCCCGCTGGTGGAAAAGAGTGGCCCAGCAGCTGTATGGGGCTTAGATGATGTTTGGGGTCAGCCTACCACAACTTTAAATACAAAACATAAATCATATCTGGGGTCTAGAATTATGCACACTGAATTGTATAGAAAAATATTTTGTTTGAATCTTCTTTCCTCACTTTTTACACCTGTCATATTTTTCTCTTGAATAGTGTTGCCTTTACTATTTTTGACTTGGAGAAATTCCTTTACTGCATGTGACTTGTATTACTGTAACAGGTTCACAGCTTATTAGAGAAGGCACTGATGGAGAATTTTTGAATAAGCAATTAAACCAGGCATTGCTTATGTGAATATGGTGTGTACATTTTATATATATAATCTTTTTGTTTGTTTTCTGCAGGCCAATGTCATCCACTTTGCTTCAAATAGGTCTGGGAATAGAGAGAGCAAAGAGGAAGCAGAAGGGTGATTACACTTTCCATATTGTTGCAATACCTGTAGCTCCCTTTAATATTTATAGAACTGCCCAAATAAATCCAGTGTGCATCAGGAGACTCATTAGTGGGCCTAAGAGTTAATTCCATTTCTAGTGAACCTTTTGATGTGGGTAAGATCAGTGATGGTTTGAGTGTATTGCCCCTTCACTCACTATTTTCTTCCATTTATTGCAGAACAGACTGGAGAAATTAGGATTTGTTTTATGGAAACCACACCTGCTAGATGGCCTGTTTCTGTTTCCAGGATTTGTGGTTGTTGTATAATTTTAGGAGTAATTTCCTGTTATGTACACACAGAATCGTAGAATCATAGAATGGTTTGGGTTGGAAGAAACCTTTAAAGATTATCTAGTCCAACTCCCTGCCATGGGCAGGGACATCTTTCACTAGATCAGGTGGCTCAAAGCCCTATCCCACCTGAACTTGAACACTTCCAATGATGGGTCATCCACAACTTCCCTGGGCAACCACCCACATCATAAAAAATTTCTTCCTTATGTCCAATCTAAATCTACCCTGTTTCAGTTTAAAACCATTCCCCCTTGTCCTGTCACTACAGGCCTTGGTGAAATGTCTCTCTCCATCTTTCTAACAAGCCCCCTTTATATATAGAAAGGTTGCCATAACGTCTCCGCAGAGTCTTCTCTTCTCCGGGCTGAATAACCCAAACTCCCTCAGCCTTTCTTCATAGGAGAGGTGCTCCAGCCCTCTGACTATTCTCGTAGCCCTCCTGTGGAGGGGGATCCACTCTAACAGGTCTATGTCTTTCTTGTACTGGAGAGCCCAGAGCTGGATGCAGTACTCCAGGCGGGTCTCACCAGAGCAGAGGGGCAGAATCACCTCCCTCAACCTGCTGGCCACGCTTCTTTTGATGCATCCCCCAGTACTTCTTTGCAGGGCTGCTCTCAATCCATTCATCCCCCAGTCTGCACTGGTATTGGCGATTGCTCCGACTCAGGGGCAGGACCTTGTACTTGGCCTTGTTGAACTTCATGAGGTTCACATTGGCCCACTCCTCCAGCCTGGTAAGGTTCCTCTGGATGGCATCCCTTCCCTCAAGCATGTCAACTGCACCACTCAGCTTGGTGTCATCTGCAAACTTGATGAGGGTACACTCAATCCCACTGTCTATGTCATTGATGAAGATATTAAATAGGTCCTGGTATGGACCCTTGTGGGACACCACTCATTACTGGTTTCCACTTGGACATTGAGCCATTGACTGCAACTCTTTGTACGTGGCCAACCAGCCAATTCCTTATCCATCCAACAGTCCATTCGTCAAACCCATTTCTTATTTAGTGGAAAAAATGTTGTGACAGTGTGTATCAAATGCCTTACAGAAGTCCAGGTGGATGATATCTCTAGCTCTTCCTTTGTTCACTGATGCAGTCACTCCATCATAGAAGGCCACTAGATTAGTCATGCGTGATTTGCCATTGATGAAGCCATGTTGGCTGTCTCTAATCACCTCCCTGCCTTCCATATGTTTTGACATACCTTCTAGGAAGATCAGTTCTATGATCTTACTGGGCATGGAGGTGAGGCTGGCTGGTCGGTAAACACACCTAGTACAACTTTTTCTATCTATATGGAAGTGACAAGCAGGACTAGTGGCATTGCCTATAGTAAGTTCTCTAAATCCAGGTCTGTAAAATTTTTTCTGAACTTTAAAAATCCCAAAACTGAAATATCATATGCTAGTTTCTACTTCAGGCTCAATTTGGCATTGAGTAGCCTTCATCACAGGGATGTGCCCCATGAAAATCTACCCCATCCTTCCCAAGCATACACATAGATTGGATATATACACACCTGCACAGTACCTTTTTCTCTTATAGTATTTCAGGATGCCTGTTCTTGCACCACTGATATATAGGTCCATACTCCCAAGCGTAAAAAATGCACTGATCTATGAACTGAAGATGAGAGCTGTTTCAAAAATGCTGCCATTGACACCCAGCCTATGTGGGGGACAAAGTCCTCTGCTTTGAGTATGGAGAGAATAAAAACTACCAAAGAGAAAGGAAAATTGCAGACTGATGAGATTAGATGAGAATGAGGAAATAATTTGGGAAAGGGTAAAGAGGAAGATGGGGGCTTTGGATTAGGAGGGCTGCCTGGGACCAAATGGACAGGATTATATAGAAAGGCAGTTAATGTATGTGAACCATAGTGTATTTGCAGTGCACTGCCCTTGGTGTTTCTCCAAAATTAATCTTTTTTTTTAAAGCTGACCCGTCTCCTCCTTCCTTCAGAAGATGCAAACGAAAATAAACAACCCCCATTTTAACGAGTACAGTGTGAAATTTTGCAAAAGTCGTGCTGGAAACTACCATGTCAAGAGGATGAAAGGTCCTTTGCTGCACTGTTGAAGACACGCAGTTTCTTCTAGGATAGTGCTCAAGCCTACAACCTTGGCACAACCCATCCCTGCAACCACTCCGTGCTTCCCAAGGCAGTCAGTTGCATCCAAGCATCTCAGTACAGGTCCATCAATGGTGTGGGGCAAGTCAGGGCAAATCCTTAGGTCAAGGCAGTGGGAACATGGAGGGTTTTCCTCATGGTTAAAGCCTTAGTAAGCTCCCACAGACAGGCACCTGCAAACCAGGTAAGTACCTGGTTTGTAGCTGTGGGTTTATAACAGCTGTAGCTCCAGTCCTGTATATTCAGCAGTGTGATTAGTCTTTTTTTCTAATTTTCTTACTCTTCAACATTTTAGAACTAGCATTTCAAGGATGCTAATTAAGTTCATCAACCTAATCTAGCTTTTCATCTTATGTATGCTGATGTAATTTTCTTCCATTTAAAAGAAATAAGTGGGGATGGGGAGGGCAGCGCTTGTTTGTGGGTATTTTATTTATGTTCCTGGTTTGTTTAACTATCTTGGCTTAGAGGCTTGTAGAGAAATGGTGTTTTCTTCACATGGGAACAGGCAACGTTACTTTAAAGACAGAACACTTTTTTGTTTTAAAGCCATTTTTCCCTTTACTGGGTGATTTGCAAGTATTTTATTAAAAAAGCCATCACTGACTGGTGACCAGAATAAGTAAGAATGTTTTCTTGTTCACAAAGATACTCAATTTCCAGATAGCAGTCAAAGGAGCTTCCAGAAGAAGTTGACCCAATATTTATATAATATACATATATAGCACATGTCACTCACCACTTGCATTGGCTGCTCCACCTTTCCATTTCTTTCCAGTTTCTGAGCTGTAATAGAAAGTGTTGTTTAGCTGTGGGAATGAAACCATCTATTCACAAATGGCTTTTCACTAAGAACACGTTTAACTGTAACGGTCACATTCCCCAAATATTTCTGGGAGTCTAAAACCAGACTTCCAAACCAGAGCAGCCCAGGAGCTAGGTGTGATGTGGTGAAGGAAAATTTGTCTGGTCCCAGTGCAACTGCTGAGCTGACTGAATGGCATGCACAGTTTACACCTGTAAACACAGAGTGGGTAACAGGAATGGCTCGGTAAACATGTCCCAGTTAATCCCTTCACAGTATAAAAGGCTGCACTTCAACTGAAACGGTTTGGGTATTTTTAAACATTTAGCAATCTTTTCCCTAGCCTCTACCACAAGCATTCATACGGCCGGCAAAAAATGCATTTGTGGTTAATTTCTTCTCCAATGGGTTACATTCTATTCAGATTAATGTCTGCAATGCATTCAGACTGCCTGAATGAACTAATATGTTCTCGAAGTCAGATAATGGACTGCTAGAAGTCCATAACAAGATGTACGGCACTGGCCTACCATCCTCATCATACCAAATGGAAGGGCTGCTTGAGAAATCCTTGGTGCCAACAGCCCAGTAAACAGTCGTATGAGTCAACACCTTGAATTCAAGCAACCCCTTCACAGAAGTAAGGACTTGTTTAAGTTGAAGGAGAGAGAAATATGCCAATAGCGTTCCGATATGACTGGTAATGTGCTTCCCAATGGGTGCCATGCTCCTTTCAGGCACCCAGGTAACAGCTCAATATTACCAGGGCTCAAATGAATGCTTCTTAGTTCTTTCCTGATATCTCTCATGAGTGATTGTGAAATCATCTTGCACTGTCTTGTGAAAAATCTCCATCAGTAAACAGTTTGCTAGAGGACTGTCATAGCTGCCTTTTTTTGTTATTTTGAGCCCTCTGTATATACTGGGGATCCTTTCAGTTGTATTCCAATGTCACAGTGAATCAACTGAATGTACTGACACTTTTGTAGCCCAGATCATCTCCTGAATTGCAGCAAAGCAGTGTTTTTATTGAAGAACAGCAAAGGCTCATTAGCATTCAGTTACTGTCTCGAGACAGCCTGGACTGGTTCTTTCTGGCCAGTGTAACATGACTTCAAACCAGGGAATGTATACCTTGGGCTGTGCTGGGGAGGGGCACTTTGATGAACATCCTTTTTTCCATTCATTACCCCCCCGCAAATAAGGGTCCTCCTCTATAGCTCTACAGTAAAAATGTTGATGGGACCAGCCCCCAATCCCAGTGGATCTTACACAGATCCTTGCTCTTGCACTTCAGCACTGGCAAAAGGCGAGGTTTCAACTACACTTCCCTGGCTGCACAGCAGTGATTGAGCTCTCATCAGTAAGACTCCTGGCACAGTTTTGAGGACCAGGTAAGCAATGCTGGTAAAATCATATTGAAGGTGACTCCAGCTCCCACTTTGCCTCAGAGTCCCTGACCCTTCCCATGGCCCTTCTCTCCCCTCTCTGGAGCACACAGAAACTGAAATAAAGGTGGAGGGAGAGCAGAGGGAGGATTGGGCCTGGCCCCTGCATGCAGCTATTCCAAATATGAGGCTCTATGAACTATGAGCATCACTGCCAGAAACAGCATAGACAGAGTCAGTACCTCCCGTTCAGAAATGGTGCTCCAAGTCTATGTAGTATAGAATTTGTTTCTAAAATTTTTTATCCAATTGATTGGGACTGAATATTCATTATAGAGAGGCTGGAGGGGAAAAAGGTAGATCTTCATCTGAACTTACCCGCCCCAGCACATCTGTGACTCTTTAGGTCTTCCAGTCTTTGAGATGTCTTCTAAGCGTGGTCTGGCTCTGAAAAGTTGAGTTACCCTTAATTAAATTAATTAAGTTAAGATTAATTTTATAACCAACTTGGTTGAAAGACTAATTCACATATGACACAATTCTGGCTAAAATGATTTCAAATGTCAATGTTGTCTTAATACACATCTTAACTATTTCACAGGGGCTGCTTCTTCATCTGTTTTCATCTTGAGACAATCTGATTGCATGCAGTGAAATTAGTTACTTTGAGAATAGGAAAGATCATACCCATGAATACTAATCTTCAGCCTTTATTAAATTGAAGTTAAGGGGTGGGGGTGGGGAGAGGAGGAAGAGAAAAGCAGTGCCTGAAAATGCAAGCCAGAATTTGAGATATATTTGCACAACCAGGAGGAACAAAGCTGTAAGAGGCACCTTTCCTCTGTGCTCTCCTCAGATGTAGTAAGGGCAGTACAGCACCGCACATGTGTGTGCACGTGTGATCGACTTTAATCATGAGCAAGTCCACAGATTTGAATGGGACTGCTACACAGACTGTAATATGCAGAAGAAGAAGCAGCTGCATGACTGGCGTTTTTGCCTATGTCTTCATCATAACCTTTTTCTATTCCTGTTACATTAAAGTCTCTTAACTGATTATGCAGGATCTCAGCCTGCATGTGATCTTGTTACCTTCAGGCATAATTGCAAATGAGACAAGAAATCTCAGTTGTACTGCTCCTTATAATGGCATTCATTCTTTGTCCGATGTTAATTATTCCTTGCAGCTGACAATGAAACACAAAGACCAAAGAGTTAATTTTCAGTATAAAGAAAAATCAGTACATGCTCATATGTTCCACGTTACTTTGCTTATTTACCTAGAAAAGCACTATTTTGTTTTGCTCTGTGAATATTTAAAAGCCAGGCACTAGATAAAAGGTAAGAACAAAAGACACAAAGAAAAACATCCGATTTGTTTGCAAACCAATGAGGACTTGCCACAAGCTATGCTCAAAGAAAGCAATTACTGAGCAGAAAGTTTGTAGGTTTTCTTTCCATGGCCCTACAGCTTTGATGGTGCCTTTCCCCTGTGGCACAGCCCTGTTGTTGCCACCACAGCGTGTAGGTGTGCGACTGACTTGACAGCCAGCAGGGAGGATGGCAACACCCTCATGAACCCCATCCTATCCCTCCCCAATAGCTGTAGCAGAGGGAAGAGGGAAATCTGCCCTGGAGGTAGCTGAGACTCCCCCTTCTCACTGGAAGATCTGTGGAGGGCTGCAAGAGGAGGACCCTAGTGACGCTGGGGAGCCCCAAAGGAAACCATCAGGATTTACTGCAAAATAAGTCTCCTGGTGTCAGTGAAGCTGTAAGCAGGATCTAGCCCATCAAATGAGGAAGAAGGACCCATGAGCTATTCTTCCAGAGCACTGTGGTCCTGCCTTGCTCTCATATGCATACACGAGTGAAGATTGCAATTCATCATCTAAAACTCATCTGATTCTGCAATATAACCAAACCTGTATTTTGCACATTTGTAGGTGTCCATTATGGCTGGACTTCACAATCAAACTTCCAAAGACAACAATATTCAGCTTTTCTCTACTTGTGCATTATTTGGCTCAAGATTTTTGCCAGACCTAGGAGTCCCTCAAAGACATACGGGTTTTTTCCACCATCCTCTGCAGCAACTTTTGCTCTGTGCTCATCTGTTGGTACAGTGGTTTGTTTTGTCCTGTTTTGTTTTCTGTTCAAATTCCATTAACTTGCATAGGACTTGTGTGCTGTCTCATATTCAGTAGGTACTGAAGTGCTTTAATATATTGTGGTCCCTAAAAAGTGTTTGTTGATCTTAATCCAAGTAAGCGGGAAGTGAGGAAGTAGAATTACTAGGTATCACCATAACCATTTTTTTTTCTGAGAATATTGCCTAGAACTGGTGCATCATTCAAACGTATTAATCAAAAATTAAATGTGGATCTAATTCAGATCTTCCATTTACTTTCAGTGATGCAGTTTTAAATTCATAAAGTCTAACATTTGCTAGTCAAATATTATGCAGCCAGCTGACACTATTTATTCAGAGGATGACTCTTCCAGTTTTGTTGAATGCCATATGATATTTGAGGATAAGGCTTACTCAGTCCTTCCTATTGAAGCCATTCCTTTCCTTCCATCTTTCTGCAGCCATATTTTGTGTGAGAGAAAAAATGAATGTGATAAATGCAGCAAACAATTACCATCAGGAGAGAGGTTATGCCTTATCCTTGCAGCCTGAAGGAAGGCAATGAATGCTGAACACCTTAGCCTTTTTGTAGTTCAAGTCTCTAATCAAGGCAGTATTTTGTTCTTTATAAGATATGTGAAATGTGACTTATAAAATTGTACTCATTATTTGAAAAAAAAAAAAGAAATAGCCTATACATGATCAAAAGCACTCAAAAGCTAGGGTCTTCTCATGCTTAATTTCTATGGGTGTAGCTTCTGCCTCATTAATAGTAGAAAACTCAGGGAAAAAACTTTTTAAAATTCAGATTATTATTTCCCCCTTCTAATCATAATTCTTAATTGCATACTTTTTCAGAGGTGTATGAGTCTGGATATTTCACCTAAAAATCCTGGAGCTTCCTTTGCAGAAAGTATTTGAAATAATGGGATGGTGATACAGATCTGATGATTTTTTTTTCCGCAAGTTGCTTCCACAGATTCCTCATTCTGTGGAAATTATGTCATTTCCCTTTAAAATGAGCAATCCTGGCTAAATTTATTTGTCTGGCTTCTTACCATGGGAAGGAAGGTGAGAGTCCCATCTGACCAGTGAGATCATGACCAGGGTGATATTCAGCAACTTGGATCCATATTCTCGCCTATTCCATAACTGTGATTCAAACTGGCGTCTTGACTAGAAACAAGTCGCCAGCTCACAACTTTCTTCAGTGTAGTAAGGAAAGTTTCTCTTGTGCTACAATCACCAGTTGTACTTCTGCTTGAAGTTGGAATAACTATAGTGGCTTAAAACAATATGATACACGCTTTTAGGACGTTACCATAAAGACCAACCATCTTGTTTTTGCAGGGAGTGAAAGTTTCCCATCTTAAATCATTAGGGCTGTTTTCCTTAATGTCCTCTGAGACATAAAAAACAGAAGTAACCAGAGCTTACATTTAAGGACAGGTAATTGCCTTAGGAGAGCGAACATAAAGTTTTAAAAATAGTTAATATATATTGTCAAAAAATAGTTAATGTATCTTTTTTGGGTTCATACGTGCTTGGCTTCTCAGATTTCACACAAAGGAAATCTCACAAGATTCATAGATCTGAGCTAGGTTTCAACATGAACCCTTTTCCACTTGTTTCAAATATGTTTTAGTATAAGCAAGTGCTATCCCATTTCACTAAACTGAAGCTCTGCCTAAATAATAATGGAGTGTATATTTTACAGGTTTATTTTTGACTATTTACCTTCTTTTCACAATTTATTTTTCTGGAGTCACAAGGAGCAAACCTCCTCAGAAGAGAAGCTTAAACCAGAAACTGTCAGCATGCATTAATCTTCATTATTTCAAATCTTATACACTTATTTTTATGAAACATTGAAGCATTCCCACATGGCTGGCTGAAAACATTTCCCTTCAAAGCAAAGAAAATGTCTAGCATCATTTGCTTAACATTTTCATACACACTCGCACTTTCACAAATACATGCATAAACTCGGGGAGAGGCAGGGTCAGAAACTCATCTGTAATAAAATGAACAATTTGTGAAGGCTGTGGGACTCCAAGACAAATAGGGATTCATTAAGCAAACAAAACTGTAGGCTGGTCATTAGGAAAACGTTTTCAGCACGGAGACTGATTAGACCATGTGGGCATGACAAGCCCCAGGTACGGAGATCATGTGTATGATCAAAAGTGAAGCCTTTCTCAGCCGCGATCCCAATCTGTGGTTTTGGTTTTGGGGAGAACACAAACGTCACTCCAAGAGGAAGACCAAAACTCAACCCACGTGGCGCAGGCAGCTCCTTTGCGCAGATGTGCAGCAGCCTTGGATTCCTTTTGGTAAGAAAAACCCCACGTTATCTGCTGTGCATCAGCAGACCCATTTGGTGATTAATTTACGTAGCAGGTGTAATTATTGACAGTTGGCAGTTAAACTGTTTTGCTTCAGAGGATTTCATTCAAAGGCAAATCCAACGACAGGCCAGGTGACTGCCACTTCAGGCCTCCGAGCGCACGAACCGGAGAGCGTGTTTCATTTTCCCGAGGCACGCTGCACTTTTCCCGAGGCTCTCTGAAGCACAAGGCAGGCTGCCATTATGCTTAGTTTGGACTGGTAGTAACTAGAGTGAGCTGGGATTTTTCAGAACTGCTACATCTTAAGAAACACAGCTTTACCTCCTTGACCTTCTCTGCAGCTGCCAGACTGAACAAGCACTGTGGGACTAAAAGCATAAATTAACTTAGTGACTCCTTCAAAACAGTATTGATTCAGGAAGTGCAATAATGGACAACTGCTTCCTCAAAACCTGCGCTCACTTCAAGTCATTGAACAAATGGATAGGGGACCGTTAATTCAGTGGGTTTTTATAACGTGATTTAACTAATATAATAGAGACTTATGCCAAGCCATTTCAAATACACGCAATCTAGTATCAAAAGGAGTATTTTAAAAAAGGATGGAGAGTTGTATTTCATGTTATTGCGACATTTTTTCTTCCCTTTTTCTTTTCTAAGGAGGCAGAAGTATATTCTTTCATTCTAAAAAAAGTGTAGTACAAAACCAAACTTCACCAAGAAAAGGGGGCAAATAGGTCGCAAAGTCAGAAGGACAATCCAAACGTATACCAACGTATTGAAGATCAGTTGTCCAAAAGATAGGTGGATTCTAAATTTGAGAAGAGTTTGGACTGATAGACACATATGTCACCTTTGATGTACAAACCTTGAAACTTTTTTTAAATGGTATTAAGCATGCAAAGGTTTAATTACTCACTCTAACTGACTTACCTGTTTTAGACAATGTATTTCCACCTGCAGACTTCTCCTAATTTTTAAAAGTTTTTGAAATGTATAGCTTCAATGCACTGTGCTTTATACACACAGTATTGTCCAAATATAGTTACCTACAAATGGTGAGACTATAAATCTTGTTTAAACAGGCTGTATAAAAACAGAGCACCTCAAGGTTAGTCCCTGGAAAACAAGCATGTTTGTTCCTTACAAGACCTTCCTTCAAAAATATTCATATTAACATCTAGATTCGCCACCTCTGCCTTTTTGCATGCCTTGGGTTAGCACAAGAGTCTTCAAAACAGCAGGTACTGGGAGGCAAATTGTCAGGCTGCTGACAACACTGTCACGCTGAACTCAGTGACAAACCACCCCCAAAGTACAACGGGCTTCTCCATCGTGGGCAAAAAGAAGCGACCTTCATGCATAATGCAGGATCCTGACATGCGTCTACCGCCCGTGTGGCTGCAAATTCGCAGCTACATGTGGAGTTCTTAAAATATCAGCTGTAGTAACTTCTGTCAGCTCGAAAGAAATATGATATTGTAACCGAATTACTGTGAAAGCTGTGGGAGGCTGGGACTGGTGTGTACCTGTCAATAGCCCATGGTGGCACTGGGTTAGTGAAAACAGAGCTTCTTCCAGTGTTTTAAAAGTATCGATCTTGATAGTCCCTTAACTTTGATCAGTTTTACACCAGGTTTCAATTGCATTACTTTGATGTTATGCTGACATGAGCCAGGAAACCTTCTGATACTTCACTTTTCTTGACAAGAACATCTAGATGGAAAATGTCTGTGTGGGAGCAGAGGGAAGAATAGAGGCAGGTTTTTGTTTGCTTGCTTTTGTTTTAGTGAGATTGCATTTGTGATTTGGAAAATTGATTAGTTCTGCTTGATCTTTCCCGAGTAATTCTGAGGATAATTGCTAAATATGTTTAGCTTGAAATCTTTATGGTATTAGGGCTCACCCCTCCTTATACTCACTCTCAAGCCTCTAAAGACTTGATGAGCTCAGAGGTCACACTATGCACTATTTACTCTTTGACAAAGAAATAATGTAGTACAACTTGAAAGAGACTACTAGAAGAGATGCAATTCAAGAGATCCTTTCTGTTGTCAATATTATCTTCTTTTATATGAATATATTATGCTTTTAAGATCTATTTGGGAGATGAGTATAAGATTTAGAGCTATGGGCAAATAAAGGCAAAATAAAAATAAAGGAGATAAGGGGAATGCTGGAATTCCAATATACTGGGATTTTGAACAATATAATGATATGGATTCATTTGGATCCACGGGTTTACCGCCAAAATTATTCTAGAGACAACCATTAGGGTAAAATACCATAAGGGTAAAAGATGTGGCTCCCCAGTTCAATCATTTCCTTAGTTTACATGTCATTTATATCTTTGTATTCTTTTTCACGTGCTTTTTATTTTCTGTGACCAAGAGAAGCATCTTTCTTTCTGTATTTTTTCCTGCATGCTGGACAAGATAAAAAAATGCCAGTGTGTATTTAGCCTAAGCAATAAAAGGAGAAAGGGTCCTGTGTGCACAAATCAGTTGCAATCACAAACTGTATTTACTTTGATTTGGTACACATCTTTCAGCAAGTTATCTTCTGGAGAATCCTTTTTTTTTTTTCCCCCCACATAGATTTAATACAAAAAAGTGAAGACTGCTTCCCTCTTGAAACACAGCTCCTAACTGCATGCAAAGCACCACTCTGCTGTCAGCACATAGTTTTCATATAGTTGTATTTAAAGACTGTTTTTAAAGTGGTTACCCTTAAAATCTCAACTACTGACACTGTGAGACCATAACTCCCTTGAGGGATAAGTAAGGGCGCTGCTGTCCTCCCCTGGGCAGCAGGATTGCCTGAACCAGCACTGCAGGGCTTGCTTTCGGTAACCTCCACCTCTCATGGCGAGTACACGCGTGAACCTGCACTTCCCAGGCGCAGATGGCCACGCTGACTTTGTGTGCTCAAGCAACAGGATTGTTTGCAGGCCTGCCCCTTTATTCAGGTTTGCCGATGGGTGCCATCCCATCCGCCTACGCTGCGTTTTGCTCGGGCACAAGCGAAGGTCGTAGAGGCAGTCGCAGTATATGGTTCTTGCCAGCTGAAAATGGAACTTCGTAAAAGGTCAGTAAATTTACTTATAAAAACTTCAGCACTAACTATCCCAGCTGAGCTTCTTGTCCACTAGAGATGAGTGACAGAAAAACATTAACTTACAGTAAGAGATGGCCGGGAAGGATTAGCAGGATGGCTTCTGTTTTCTGCTGGAGCTCATCATAGCACATGGCATCACTTTTTACAGGTACAGAGGGGGACTGGGGGAGCTGAGAGATCCTGAGGGTGTTTGCTTACAGGTTTACTGCCTAGGTGAAACCTTGTGATGTGCCAGACTACTGAACTTCCATAAACCTACTGCAATGCTTGAGTGCACCAATAACAACGCTGTAAAATTTGTATACTTTCCTGTAAAACCCTTTTCATCTCAGTCTTGATGAAGGATGAATTAAAAATCTAGACATTTTAAAAGCTCTCATGCATGTTAGTAGATGTTGGCATTACAAGAAAAGCACAGGGGACCAGGAGGTACACCTCATCCAGTGCAGGCACAGGACCTGGTTGGGAGCGCAACCTCCCAACACGCTCCCGTGCAATGGACGGCTCAAGAAATAGGGCAGTCCTACTAATAGCATTAGGGCCCTGCTGTGCTGACAGTGAACCACCTCCCTTGCCGCTTGCCCAGCTGCTTAAAACTATTTTCCACTGCACACTTTATTAGTAGCTTCTGTAGCAGGTCAGCACAGAATCTGGTGTAAAGCTCCTGTATTATCCTGTTGCAGCATGAAAATGAACAGGCTGCTGGCCATGATTATTTTCTACAACTTGAATATGTGGGTGAAAGAAATTTAAGAAACAGTGCTGACAGCTCCTCAGATGATGAGAAAAACCGTACTTCAGTAAAATTATTCTTGGGTGTGCAGATCCCTTCCTAATTACTGGCAATGAGGACAGAAGAAAAACTTAGATTAACAAAACTGGTTACATAAGAAATCTGAGATGAAAAGAGAAGTGAACATTGAATCAAAAGGGTAATGATCCCACAAGCAGCACGACTGCTGCTCTGCAGTGTGGGGAGACCAGGTTTTGATATCAATCATGCAACACTAGAAATGATTCACCATCTTTTTTTGTAATTCCTTCTTTAATTAGTAGGACTTATCCTATATATCACATACGCATGTAAATCACATGTCTATCCATCTGTCTGAATATCCATCTAGTTCAAACCTCTGCTTCCTTTGTTATTATTCACAGCTGTCCCTAAGGGTACCATTGAAGCAGAACATCACTGAGTAAATCGATATATTTTAAGGATGAGCTTTCATGCAAGTGACACTAATTATCACAAAATAACGAAACTGTACCTTCAAACCACCTGACCATACATACTGTACTGTTTTATGTTCAGTCATCCTTTGAGTGCCTCTGTTGGTTCCAGCAGGTGGGTTGTTTTTTTCATCACTGTTCCCACCAGCTAAAATTAAACTGTTTCAGTCTGAGAGGAATTAGAAAATCTGCAGTAATGGATAGTCAATCCTTTCAGACAGAAACGGTCATAGGGACATTTTAAAACTTTCAAAAATTGTCACTTTCCATCTGTGGTGAATTCTTGTTGTTTTGCTCATGAAGGTAACCAGCCAAGTGTACATGCTCTGTTTTCACATGTAATCCCATAAGATTAATATTTTGTTAGAAGCAGATGCTTATTTTCAGCTTTATATTGTAGTCAAAGACATAACTTCAATATTACACAGGAGAGGGTAGTCTTCACCGATGGCACTGTGCTAATTGCTGTCAAAACCATGTTCTTGACAGACAGAAGTAGCTTCAGAAGGAAAACAAATGTGAAGCCAGATCTATTGATAAATTGCTGCTGAACTCAATGTTTACCTTCTTCGGACAGTACCCCCCAGCCACTGGAAGGGCTTTGCGACACATTACCCCAGTAACATTTGATGTATGAAGATAAAAGAAAAAAAAAAATTGCATGGAATCTTGTAAGGGAACACCATGCACGGTTTTGTGGAGTTTAGAGTGTTCCTAGAGATGTTTGACAATAGATGAACATCCTATATTCCCAGAAGCAGGAAGAAAGAAGAGATATGCAAGAGCAGCTGCAGCTTGGAACCTCAGTGTGCCCAAGCAAAGCCAAACCATGGCACTACATCCAACTACTGCATCAAAAAATATCCTTCCTTGTGTATATGAATCTCATAGACTTGATGAAGGCTGAGAAGCAAACAATTACCCTATCTCTAAGGAGCACCTTGCCTGTCTATATTCCCTTCAGAGTTAATCACACAAAGACATGGCTCAGCAGCCATTATCTCACTCCACTTGCTATCTGTTACGAGCAGGAAGATTACACGCTCATCCTTGTGCAAAGACACAGGACAAGAAATGGTGGAAGACAAGAGTTTTCAGGCTACATATGCAAAAGGCAACAGTACAGACCTTGTTGTTGTCTCATTTTACAGACCACTAATATGATGTAGTAGTGTGATAGAAGTTCACGCTTCCAATCCATTTTAGTGAGTCATCTATCCATTCACTGGTCTTAAAAGTGAACTGCCATGCTAGAAAAATGTTCTCCTGGTGTAAATAATCTTCTTAGAGTTGTAAAGCAAAACAAAACCCAAAGAGACCTTGATGAATGTCAGGAACAGCCAGAGAAATACCCAGCAGTGAGTATAGTATCCATGCATATATGGCATCTCTCACTACCCTCTCTCTGCCAGCAATGCCCATCCCAGTACTGTCCCTTCACGTCTTTCCACAAACATCTCTATCTCCTTTCCCCAATGCTGAGAAGCAGTCAGCACATAGCTTTCTCTCCTGACATTATTTTTAGACATAAAGGAGCTAATTACTGCTGAAATTGCACAGTTGAGGGGATAAAAGCATCCCAAACACAATGTGTGTGTGTGTGTGTGTGTGTGTACACAAGTGTACGTTTCGGATTTCATATGGCCTCTGCATTCAGTATTTTGGGTATCTGAACCATGCAGATGGCTTCACAGCTACGGCCTTCCCCTTTGCCATCTCACCAACCTGCAGAAGAAACATACGCCCCGCTGTCTGATGACTTCTGACATGCCTGTCACCTATTCACCCTCCCTTAGCTTTAGCTGTTGACAGAGGATTAGTCGTCTATAATGATATTCACCAACAGGATGGTAAGAAGAATGGAATGAGCTTTGCTTTTCCTTAGAAAAGCTGATATCCCTAACGTACTAGTATGTAAAATACATACCTGGCAATGTGTGCATACTCTTCTGACTCACAGGTCTAACCATAAACTGTTATTTTATGGGGTTTATGCTAGAGGGAATGACAGCAAGTGTTAATTCAGGATCATTTAAAAATTTAGTAAAAGTGTTTTCATATTTTTATTTCAGGCAATTAATTCAGTTATTATATGAAACTGAAATTATTGTTAATCCTTTTGATATCCCAACAGCAACCTTCCAACATCTTAGCACATTACTGTTTATCACGGCACTTTTTAATGATCTTCTGGTAATTTCCTCTTCATGTTTTTCCCAATTGACCTGAATTAATTTTTTCAGGTCAAATTTTATGAGCCATTATATGAAATGCCTCACTAAAATCTTTACATACAATCATATTATATACTTCTTTGCATTATTGAATTATGCATTCGCTAACACACAGATTTTCTTGTACTTGCTTGCCCATTGTCCATCTGTGACTAATCTTCCACTTCCAGCTAGAGATTAAAAAAAAACCATCACCCCTATAAATTTCAAAAATAGCAACAAAAGAAAAAATAAGTCAAGTGCAAGTAGGTCATTTCCTTTTCTTTAGGAGTGAATACATGAAGTAATTTTCCTTTAATATCATGTAGCTATCTTACAGTGCAACTGCTTAGTTGTACATTCCACCCCAGGCTTGTCCATACTGCAACTGCAGACACGGTTACATCATATGCATTTTATTCTAGCAATAATGTGCAATAACAGCGGGGAAAGCTGGGCAGTGTGATGCCCCAAGAAACCTACATGTACCTACCTACTGGTTTGTAACCCAGGGTGGAGTCCATTTTGCTGTGCGCTCCCCATGACTGTTACTGCAGTGTTAGCTCCCACACAAACCACTTATAGATGTTACATTGCAGGGGAGTGTGGTAAGTGCCCTTATTTCCCACATATCTTAAAAGCTGCAGCATATTACAGTTAGTTATGATCCCCCTAAGCAGAATATCGCTGATGCCCTCCTAGCTTTCCTATAAGTCACAAGTTACATCTAATATGTCAGTGCTTGTAGTCTGGTCTTCAGCAAATATAACATGGTGCTGAGGAGATTTATATTACCTGAATAGCCAGTTATACGTAGTGACCTTAGGTGATTTCTGTTTCCTACTGCAGAGAGTATTATATTGAAGGATGTTCACGCTCTTCGTCCTCACAGCTAGCTGAAATTTATTTCTTGAAATACAATTGTGGGTGTAGGGCTGTACTGCTCAAAAAAAGTTTGCTTGATGGAGAAAACGCTGCGGGGGAAGACTCAGAGCACCATGAGCACCTTTGACAAAGGGCTGCTTCTCTGCTGCAGGTTTCATGGGATGTGGCACAAGTAGCTGTTGTTAAATTTCATAATCAAACAAACCAGAGATAACCATAAAACTATTACTGACTTCCTGAATGCTGAGTAAGGAGATATATAACCTTTCAAAGGAAACAGTGACTGGCATCTTCATGACTTAATGTTTTATACCTGGACAGGACTCAGGGCAGTGCTCAGTAGGGCACAAATCCACCACAAGAGAGAAACGAACTAAAGGTCACAACAGATATGCCTTATATTTTGTGCCTATAATTCTTTGGGTTTTTTCTCATTACCCAAGTGATTGTTTTTATCTCTATCTCTGAATAGAAACAAGGAGAACTTCTTATATTTATTTTACTGACTTGTTTCTCTAAGCATTTCCAAAGGGTATTTTACTGAATGTACTGAACACCAACACAATAGAAAGTGACCAATGTTTTCTAGATTGTCATATACAGTTTTGAGTTCCTCGGCTCCCTGGAGGTAATTCATCACTAACAGTGTCTTACTGTGATGTGCCTGAAATTCATGTGAACTTATCACCAAGGTGATATTGCTATACTGAAAACATCCTGAAAGATACCGCATAAATAAATTTTTAAAATTCCAGAGGGAATAAATGTATGTGACACACAGCTCAGGTGGCTAGAAGTTTAAAAGCTATTACTTTCCATCATTAGTAGTCCCCAGGGCTAACGCATTCAGCTGTGAAGACTGCTTTGTACTTGCAGTGACACAAGGTCATCATAAAGAAATTATTTCCTGTGGTGCTTTGCTGGAGTATCTTTCCTAAAATGACTTCCATGGCTACAGGTAACTGTGTCCTTATGACCAGAAAACAAATACAAAACAAACAAAATAATCCAGGCCCAAACTCCTGTATCTTTGCAAAACACTGCATGTCAAGAGTTTAAACTTCTCAAGAAGTAGAGACTTCTGAATTTGCATTCTTCAAAAGCCACTTACAAATATTCAGTATAATGTATTTATCAGCGCATGTGAAATACTTCAGCAGATATAAAGAAATTGCCTATTATGTACCAATTTACCAGTTCATTTCACATTAGTCCATGATTTATACCACATAGCTTCAATGGGATGACAGAATAGGAGGAGTAAAATGATGAGATTTAAGCTTTACAATGTATTATGAAGTGGACCAAAATAATAGTATATAAAAGATGACTTTAAAAAAATCTTCCAATCCCTATGCAAAGAAAATTGAAAGAGAAAAAGAAAGTATAATTATAATATTCCATTTTTAACTTGATTTTCCTTGTTTGCATTCTCCTCCAATACCACTGTGGTCAGTGCTTATTCCCATGACAGCTAATAATAAGAGTAAAAGGACTGGAAAGTTGATACTATTACTGGCTCAGGTAACAACACTGTGTTGGCAATTCAGAGTTTTACAGAATTTCAGATTTTGTTTTCTTTCCAACTACAGTCATTGTGAAAAGCAATGCTTTTGTTATCCTGGTGAAATCTGAAAGTGCACAGCTGTAAATCATAATCAAAATACTGTTAATAACACCAGCCTGGAGTCTCCCAAGTGCAGAGATCATTATTGTGTTCAGTCAGCATGCGAGGCTCTAACAAGAATAATAAATGCTAATGAAGTACAATTTTACACAACTTCATGGGAATACTGGCAGGGTATAGAGCACCTGCAAAGACCGCGACCAATCTTGAAATCTTGAAAAATCAGAAACTCTTCAATGGCCATTCAAGTCTTTATGCTGACAAAGAATCCTTGTTTCTTTGAGAATAATTACTGATTAGACACCTAGTGAGATGCTTGTGGGCAGAGCAGGAAAGGATTTGCATTGAGGAACACGCGGAGTGCTACCTGCTGGCAGCGATGCACGGTGTCCGTGCAGAAGGACACAGCAAGAGGAGCACAAGGGGGACAGGGAAATATACAGAGGGGGAAAGCACAGGGCCACAGATTTTTCTGCTTCCTGTGGTTCTCTTTGAGATCCTTCTTGGTCTTGACTAGCCCCAGGAGACTTTCACTTTTTGACATGCCAGAGTTTTGCAATTAGCGCAAGTATAATGCAACTATAAGCTTGTATATGTAAATGTGATTAAGAAATGCTGTTCTTTTGAACCCACATTTTTCCTAGGTATTTTGTCCTTTGCAAACTTGTTTACCACAGAAAGTTGCCAGGAACATGATCCATTATACCACTTGTTTTTTCCACATTTTACCATTTTCTTATATGGTATTTTACCTCCTACACAGTCAGCAATTACACTACATCATGTTAAATCTTGCTAAACTGCTAACATCAACTGCAGAAAAAAAGCATTAACAGAGGCCACTGGTGAAATCTTAGAGACTATAAAATATGTGTGTGTGTGTGTATGCGTGTATGAAAAAATAAATGTATTGTGGAATATTTCTAATGGAATATTTCACTAAGGAATAACCATTTGTCTTAGTGTACTTGAGTTCTGATAAAATGTTAGAAAAAAGCCTATCTTTGCTAACAAGGAATTTTAAGTCTTAATAGATCTTTTCTGTTGCTACCTTCCTTCTGTCCCAAGCTCCTACATTATCAGTTTCTCTTTGGCTAGAAATGTAAAGTTTTCAGACTGAAGGAATACAACATAATTTGAAATGCCCAGGCCCAAGCCAGTGGATACGGACCTCAGTCTGTTTTCCACTGAGAGTACTTTTTTTTAATAAGAAACACAAGATGCAATTATTTATTACGGAATAGCTAATGCCATATTCACAACATACATCAAATGCCTTAGTCTTTGGGTGGTCAGCTGCACAGGAATGAATTTCGCTCAACTCGTGCACAAGAGGAGAATATCCTTCATTTTCAGATGCTCAGTGGAGCACTCAAAATCCTTAGGAAGAAAAAGTGCCCCTTACAAATACATTTAACTTGCTTTCCTCAAAGGAAGAATATGGAGGAAAAGCTCGCTGGGGTCATTGAATAAAAATATACATAACTTATCTTATACAAATTATGATAGATAAAATTTGCAATAGCAATTTAGAGTTATTAACAAAGATTATTATTAGGACTTGATAACACAAAGTAGGGAGCATTACTCTAAAAAGTTGTTTGTAGGCATAAGTATTTTCCATTTTGCAGCCAATAGTAAAAATGAATTTTAATTGCCTATTAAAGATTTTTTGCAAAGGAAGAAAGAAACAAAGTTGCTATGTTTTAACAGCCTACTTCCATTCTTTTACAGGAATAGAAAAGAGATAATTCTGCATTACTGGGCATAACCCTCGTAGTGCTGATTGGAAACCAGTGTGTTTTTCAAGCCCGTTGCTGCAATTACCGCAGCAAATCCTGGTGTTAAGAATCATCACAGGATGTGTATCTTACACAGAGGTACCTCTTAGAGAAGTTGTGCAGAAAATTCTGTAGGTCCAATTTTAGGGTACAGTTTGAATTAAATATAATTATGCCCCTCTAGGCATACAAGTAGCAGCTACTACTTCCTGAGGCAATAATTAGTATTATATTAATGCATAATGGAAATTCATTTGTATTAATGAATGGTACATTAAGCAGGCATTAATATTACATTAATTTTAGGTTTTAAAAAATTAGATAATATGAAACTTAAGAAAATGACCTGTTCTTTATTTCTTTATGAAGGTCTGTGGGACTCCAGACAAAAAATACGCAAACTATTCCCATTTGAGGAAGAGGCATAATCATGTCTCCAAATGGCTCCAAGGGGATCATAACTGCCCATTACAAAACAAAAAGAATGGGAAGACTGACACAGGGTGGAATCATGGGTAGCAACTGAAAGAATAGTAGTGTAATTAATGTTAACCAACATTTTTTTTATATCAAGTAGTTTTTGTAAAATCTGGTTTCTGATATGGCAAGTCAAGCTCATAAAGGTGCCTGCGCTGACATAATATTCTTCAACACCTCTAAGGAATTTCTGAATGAAAATGTGCAATCGTGTGATAAATATCCAGTAGTTTAACGGACTAATGATAGAGCTCAGAAAATACTTTTAAAAAACACTTGTTGCCTTATCTTTGAGTGTTAGTGGAGTCTTGGAACAATAAAATGTGGCTCAATAAAGCGTGCAGTGTGGTTACCTCAGCAGGCAGCAAGTCCTGATCTCCAGATGAAGCAGTGTGAATGGCTGTGCTCGTATTCCTCGTTGGATATAGACCCTACTTTACACTCTCCTGTTTGTTACTCAGCTTTCCCCAGCCAGAGAGCTAGTTTGCTCACTCCAGATAGGAGCAGAGGATCTAACTGACTGATGGATGAGGATCATGGAAAGAAAGGCATGGGCACAGAAAGGCAACTTGATACTATAAATGCAACCAGCATCTTCAGCAATGCTTATGAAAGGGGAGAAAAAAAAAAAAAAAGAGATAGCAACGCTGATATCAAAACAAGCGACAGCAACTGTGAGTGGCAAATAAAATATCAATGAATTTGGATCATTGGTGGTTTTGCACAATGTGTATTATGTCTGATTCAAATGCAGGAAACCATCTCCTACAACAAAGTGACCCTGCAGTAGACCTGCAGATTACATTACCAGCAGAGCACAGCTACACCATTATTCTCAGAGCCCACAGGGGCAAAGAGTACCCAGTCTGATGAATAAGCAAGGAGAAAATTTGTACGAGAAGGAAGAAATTTTTTAGCTTTGTGTGTGACTTTATGTTGAGATTAGCCTCACTGCAAAAAAAGATGATTGAAAAAAGTGATTGAAAAGTTTGGAAAAGATTCAGATAATTAAAACATGTAATACAAAGTCTGGAAAGCACATTTCAAAAGAGCTTACTGCTAAATGAAGTTTAAGTGAAGACTGAAAAGAGACTTGATCATGGTTTATATATAAAAAAGTGAAAATGTAGTGAAGTGAAAGTGAAGTGAAAGTGAAGTACCCATAAGTCTACCGTGGAGGAATATCCTGTTGTTGAAAGAGGACAATAGACAAATACAAAAAGGAGAAAGGGCTACTGATGAATTTATAGTATTTAATTACCAGAAAATATAGAAGTATTACCATTCTCTTACAAAGATATATATTTAGAATATTTCTGTGGACTTTTGAAATGCTTAAGTAATTAAGTAATGTGCATAATTAAAAGGGTCCAACTGCCCTTAGCTCTGAAAAGAAATACATGAGTCATGAAAGCAGGCCATTTGGCAAAGCAATACCACAATATGAACAGGAATAAAGATTTGAAATGTGGGGTTTGCTACGTGGTTTTTGAAAAACAAACCTGAATTGTAAGCCCTTGGAAAACTGTGGTTGGAAACTAAGGTTTTCATAGCCATAAATGGGTTAGAAGTTCCTCTGACCTTCACGAGATTTAATCTTTGAAATATACAATATCATTTTAAAACTGGGACATTGGACTCCTACTCACTCCTACGTTATTCCTAAGTACTCTACTTAAACTCTACCTAAACTCTAAGTGTATTTTACAGTTTATTTGACTCAGACAAAATTTGCCCTGTATGAATCCAGTTTTAAAGTTGAGGCTAGCCTTACAGAAAGGTTTTAATGCAGCCAACCAAAAGAAACATACTTGGCTTGAAAATAACTACTTTTTATGAACTATAACATGACATGACCAGGTTGCCTCCCCATCACATGGAGCAGAATTTGAAGTACAGAATGTATGTTGTCTGCTTGTAGCTGTAATGTCTCATAGTTCACCTCAACTACTTGATTTTCAAATGCAATTTTATGTTCCTTTATTACAGGTGACTATAGTTCTTATCAAAAAAAAAAAAAAGAAAAAAATACAAATAAAAATAGACAAGGTATAATTGGTAAGGTAAAGCAGGTAAAATTTTCAAATTTTTGTGCAGAGGAGACGTTTGGGCTCTGACTCCCATCCTCTTTCCAGCCCACGGCAGAGGGATGGGAGCTGGAGCTGAGCACCAGGTGAAGAAGCCCCACGCACCGTGCCTGCAAAATGACAGCTCTGACCATATACTCACATTTTCTAAACCACTCAGTGTTGGCCTCACTCAGCTTTCACTGAAGTCAATAATAAAACTTTCACTGATTTCAGCGAAATCTAAGGCCAGTACTTAGTGCTTTCAAAAGCTTTCTTCTTGACTATATTACTTTTCCCATTTTTTTTAAATTACCATCCAGATATTTAACTGTGTACAGGCTTCCCCCCCTCTCCCCCCCCGCCAAAAGTCAGTACAGAAGAGGTACATGAAAATTTGCACTGCATTCCTCTAAAAAGTATTTTGTAGGGTTTACCTCAGTATGACAGCTGGGTTTTTTAGGCTTAGCCAAAAAAAGAGAAGGCATGAAAGTAGGAGCATTTTCTCTTGCATCTGTCAATTGTATGGAATAAATAAACTCTACAAAAATACCTTTTAAGCTACTGGAAAATAACCTTAATATATAACTTCTTCCACAAGACCATTCATTTAACTGAGATGTTTTGCTATATTTTGTACAAATAAAATAAGACAGAATAGTTTTCTATATTTGCAATTAAACTTCATCCTCACAACAGCCATGTAAGCAATCAGAAAATATGCAGGTAACGCTTTGAATGGCAAAAATACAGTAATATGTTCCTTTATTACCGGGAACTATACTTCTTACATACAAACCAACAACAAAACAAAACAACCCATACACAAAGCAGCTAAAATAATTTTATTTGAGTTACCAGTCATAAGAATGTCTCCAAATTACTGGGGCTGAGACATTGTGTGGATACCACTCCCCACTCCAGTATGGTCAGCTAACTTTCTCAATAGAGTAATTTACAAGTCCCAGGAAAACCTTACTAGATGTGTTGAACCATCTGTAGAGTCTATTTAAAAGCAGTTTGGATTCATGTGAGTATTTAAGAAGTTAAGAAGTAGGAACAAATAAATCAATACTTTTGTTCAGTTTGAAGTACCAAAACAGACAAAGAAGCAATTTCCACTACCGGGATATTTCACTAAAAATTCTTCTCCTGGGAACTAAGGCAATATCTTTAGCAAACAAAACTTGAAATAATTTTGGGGGGTTTCCCTCAGTGAATGAGAGAAAAAATACACAAACAAACGTTTGTTGTTGAACAGCATCCATGCACAAAATCCCACCAAGAATTTCTAGGAGTTGTGAATCTTCTTTGAAGTTTGTTGAAGATAAGCCATAAAACATAAAATCAATGAAAAAATATTAAGTATATGACTTGTACTGAATTCATTGACTAACTAAAAGCTTCATTACATTACAGTGTACATGTAGCTAAGACCAGGTGCACTTCAATGTTTTTATTATCTTAGGAATATTTGGTTACAGGAAAAGATAACAGCAGAGTGCACCTGAGGTTGGCCTCGATCTAATTACATTGATTGGAGGGAGTTGAAAGTGCTTCTGAAAAGCAGTAAAACTGCTGCATCAGTGAAAATTATTTTAGAACTCAGTTCTGATTACCAATGGGGTGACTTCAGGATCGGACTGATAGAAATATTTTCAGAAGTTACTTACTTAAGAAATTAGTTTTTCAGTTGCCGTTCTAATAATAGATTTTCAATTTTGTAAAAAAATACTCTGTTGTTATCAAAATGTTACCTGCATTTAGATATCCTCCCTGCTTTTCCTAGGCACCAAACAATCATAGAATACAAGGCACTTTAGGCTGTTTCTTAAGTTTAAATGTCTGAAATATGCTGAGTTTAGATCAATAACAAACTAATTTCCTAATGGTTGCAGCCCATGTTTTAGAAAAACTACAGTTAGTTCTGTATTTTATTTAGAAGACTGTTCTCTGCTATATTTTGAGGCATTCTCCAACCATCTGCAGGAAGATGGCTGGTCACACTGTGGGAATTCAAGGACATTCAGGTCTCAGTTTTTCACTCCTTTGCTCTCTCAGAGTACTTTCCGGTTCTGAACTACTTGACGTCAAACCATTTATTTCATACACATTTCTCTGTCCCTACCCCCTCTTTACTGCATGGTTTACACTAGCCTTCCAGCAGCAGTATCCCATCTATGCATCCAACGCAGGTAACTTCTTACCAAGTAAATATGTCCTTGCAATTTTGCCATTCACAGTTAAGAAGAAAATTTTATGACTTAAAGAAAAATGCACTTTGGTGGATGGGGTATTGTCTTCTAGAGGCTGCTGAGTTGGAAACAGTCATTTCAAGATATATGTACAGCACCACTCACCTGGATAAATCCAGAAGCCAAAAGTCATTAAGGTGACATTTTAAGAGACAACATTATTCAGGTATTTCACTGCTGCATTGTAGCAGAAACATCTTGCCAGTATGTACGTTCCTCAAAGCTTCCTTACATGCCAAAATCTTCAGCCGCCCTTCTGAACTGTCAAAATCTCCAGCTTCTCATCTGAAACCTGCTGCAATTTAGTTATTTATTTATTATTGATACAAACTTCTGCACCATCTCACTTTCATAACTGGAAGCACTAGATAAAATGAACTGAGTTTAGTCTAAAAATAGATATATAAGTTGAGTTAATAACAACAAATATATACAAAACAAAATAATGTAGTAAGTGATGTAGTAATTGGGTAGTAGTGAAAATAAGCAGTCCATTTTCCTACTGAAATTGATACTATGGAATCCAGATATCCAAATATCTTTTAGGATCTAAGCCTCAGTATATTCTCTGTGGCCTTAAGTTCGAGCTCTGCAGCATTTTTAAGCTCAGGCAGCCTCAATTCAACTTCAGATTCAAACCATGTAATAGTGCCATGTAGTAGCATCCATTGACGCTCGTATAGCAATTTCAAGTTTGCCACAGTATAGTTAACGTACATTTTCGAGTGCTGTTGCATCTCTTTCTCATCTCTTTCTGGACTCTTTTTCCCCCTCTTGTTCTCTTTTTGCCCAAAAATGAAAGGGGGCGGGGGGTAGGAGGTGGAACTCTTTCATTTAATCATTGGCATGTCAGGGAACAAGAAGCGATGTCTTTTTACTATGAAAAATATAGAGTTATTCTTTGATTACTGACTGAAATCTCATAACTTTTGTGCCGTGAGGCATGAAACTCATCCTGTCAAAAGAATAGCACCTTCAGTGTAGAGTCACTAAATATTTATTTCAGTGGCAATGTTCTGTAAAGCTTCGACTGCTTAGATTGAGTGCTACTCCCAGACCTTTTCCTTTTTATTGATTACATTAACACTTTTAACACTCTGCCTTCATAAATAGTCACCAGAGAGCATTCATTCAACACCCAGTGAAACACTTTTGCATCGAGTAGCATTATATTTGCACATGCATAAATCAGATGAACTGTCTTTACCCTGTTGGGGTCATAGAGCGTTCACCTCACACGCTTGATACCAGCCAGCCCCTTGAATGAACTCTCGAGGCAATAGATGTTTTTTCTGCCTTTCCTAGAGCTATTTTAAAAGCTTTCTAAGACCTGCTGAATCTCTTCTTCCAGAATGATTAAAAAAGTAAAAGCAAGGATGTAGATCGAACCTCCTGGGAAAAAAAATGTGCTCTACACAGCTACTTGCCAGGAAATATGCCCATTTTAAAAGACAAGATAATTTTGTCAGAGGTAGATGAAATACTTTCAAGATGATGAAATTTTACAGAGCCAAGTCATTTCACAGGCATGTGAATAAGGATCACAAGGTTTAAGGAAGATGGGAAAGACGGACCTCCTGAATCTGCCTTAGGATGTGAGTCTTCATGGTCAGATTTATCACGAGTTGTGAGGAAAAACTGTGTGAACCATAGCAAGGCCTTGAGCCTGGCTCTCCAATGTCTGTGACCTGTGTCCTGACCACTAGCATGCAAGCACTCAAAGCAATTTTGATCAAATACCACCAAAAATGAACTTGTCCATCAAAAATGGACTTTTGACACAAGTTGGACCTGATCTGCTTTTTTAACAAAAGCATCGGCAAGAGGTTGCCTCGGTAAAATGTGGAAGTAAAACAAATTCTGGGACTTTTTGAAAGCTAGGGTGAAGAAGGATTATTGCCCTCCAGGCAGCTCAAGATTTAATGTCTGCAGTGCCACAGGAGGGAGAGTGTGGCTACATGAAGAAGTAGGGACACAGATTTCAGCCAAGGGCTGTTATTTAACTAATGCATCAGCAATTACGGAATGAGATCTGGTTTAATGTTTTACGTGAAAAATTGCTCAACGTGTTAAGTTGTCATGGTTGTCATATCGGTGTGGTTGCCTTAGATAACCCTAGGGTCCACAGGATGGCACTGCGCCATAGTAGATGCATCACCCTGAAGATGCTAAAATGAATATTGGAAAGTACGATATAGTCTCACCACAGCATTACAACCTCTGCTTATAATGAGAATCATTCCCACTTGTAGCTACCAAAGAAGAGAATTGCTTCTTGGGTGATAATGTTTTCCCTTCCTTTTAGTGCTAATACATATGGTTGAATGTAATACCTTTTTGGCACCTTATGTGATAGAAAATTTCATTGAATGTGATAGTCCACTTTTTATCCATTGTCCTTGGCTAGCGGTGTTTAAATCAAAACAATGAGAACTTAAGGTTGTGAGAGGAATATATATACAAAATAAAAAGTGTTACAAGAATGGGTGATAGTTTGAAACTCTGGAAAACAGTAAATGAGGTGATTTCTACAGCAGTCAGGATAGGCTTTTGTGCTCAAAAGACTGGCCTACAAAGTGTACAGATTAGAGGCACTTTAGAAAAATACTTATTCCTATAATGGCCAACTCAACCCATTTATTTATTTGTCTATAAATACAATTTCCAAGGTCTGTTTTTTGTTCCAAAGTGGAGCAAAACAAACCTGTCAGAGGCCTGTTCAGATAAATCAGGCTTATGATAAGAACGAGTTCTGAACCCTCCTTGAGAAAGTCCTCATGAATTAAATATGTCCATATAATCTCTGCACTTGCCTGGACACAAATGTGCTGCTTCTTCCATGAAGACTAAATATTTCTGGAAATACTTAGGATGCTGCTGTTCAGTACGTATTTTCATGCCTGGCCCATATCAAGAGTGCTCTCCTTAAGACTTAAGGCTTCTCCAATGAAACAGGTTCTTCATCATTTTACAGGCCATTCATAAGGGCTCATTTGGAACATTAAATGTAATTCTAGTCACTTCTAGTCAAAAATAAGGTTACCTTCAGTTGGAACCATACCGAGAAGGACTACCAGAATGATAACAGGAGTGCATAACTTTCCTTATGGGGCTAACAAAGTCGCATCCGAAGCCCAGAAAATAAAAATTAAAGGGAATATGATTAATCACTGAATGCTAGCAGAAAGTAGGTATAAACTGACCATTAATAAATCTACAATGCAAATTACAAAAAGTTTTCTAACCACCAGAAAACTAGTGTTTGGGTACAAATTTTAAACAGGGCATTTAGGAGCAAGAAACCTACACTATCTCAAAATGGAATTTGATAAATGAATGTGTGGAAGTGACAGCAGTAAAGACATTCTGCACATTTCACTATACTCATAATATTACTTCTAAGTTATTTGCCATTAAATATTCATGAGTTTAAGCTTTTCTTAACTACCTTTGGTATTATGGGACAATCGTCCCTTTTGACTGACAAATTCTAGGGATTTTTCACTACCTAGACCATACCTAGATTTAGGGTGTATCTTTTGGATGGGCTGCTGCACTTCCCCAGTTTGGAAAACTTTTCTCACATTTGATTCCTGTGCCTTATTTATGCACTCAGAATTACACTGTTCAACAACTTTTGGGATCGGGAAGAAATTCTCAGTATTACAGTAAACAATTTTGAAGAATTTTGTCTTGTTCTGCAATTTATTTCCTCTCTTTGTGTCTCTCCTAGTGTTACTTTGAAATTTTTGGGGCCTTCAGACTTTATATTTTGCTAGTTTTATATAGTGTGATGGTTTCAGGATGTTTGTAGCAGAAAGGATGTGGGGCAGAAAGGATGTTCTCTAGAAACATTGCAATTTTTTTTTAACTTTATTACCAATAAATTGCTGACTGCAGTAATGAAGAACAGTGACTTAATGCCTTTATACATTACCATCCTCTTGGGAAAAGGCTGTAAGTTCGTATAACATTTCCGTAGCACCAACATATTGTCCTACCTGTCTTGGTAGCCACCTTTCACTGTTAGGACATCACTTTCCACTTGACACAATCTAGCTGGTGCATGTCTCCACAGGACTCTCTGTTAAAGTTTATTGCCATTGATTAAGGTGTCTTAATTGGTTTTGTTTATAAGTAGAGAGTAATTCACAATTCCTCTGTGTTTCCTCAGGTGCAATCTATGTGGGCTAAGCAGACCAATTTACTCACATGAATGCTTTTCATTCCGTCCTTTAAATCCTATCAGGTATTTCCTTCTCCCAGTTTTATGTTGTTTCTGTTCCCCAAGTGCCCCCTCTTGTTATTATTTGCTAATGGCAGGGAGGGGTCCTAGCCATGAACCAGGACGCTATAGTGATCAGAGCTAATCAAACATCAAACAAAAAGGCAGCCTGCAAAGAAAAAATTGCTGTAACTTCCTATGTAGAATTTTATCACTAACTTCTGTTCATGTGTGGATATCAGCCTAAATTTGAGAAGAAAGCTGGTGTTCATTTGCTACCATTCAGCCATAAATCTTCACCACCCATAGGGGAGCATTCCTCTTCACAAGTCCTAAGACTCATCAAATTCACTTTCAAAAAACACCTCTGCATTCCACCTTGGCATGTAGTGTTTTCCAAAAATCCTGGAGAAAGAAATTTCCAGAGGCAGAAATTCAGAAGTTCAGACGATGTCTAGGTGGTGAGTTCTCAAGTCGTTCTTACACATCTTATAGCTTTGGTAAAGAGCTTTCTCAATGGAGAAGAAACAGTGATGAGAGATCCCATTAACTTTCCAAAGAACCCAAAGTTGAAGAAGTCTAATGTGCCCTTAATTAATTAATTTATTGACTATTTATGAATGAGGGAGTTAAATAAGAAAGTTACAAGCAAAAGGCAAACTGCTGCAAAACAACAAATAGCTGAATTTCTTATTTTTTTTTAATTATTGGGAAGCTGTTCGTCTTATTCCACCTCCTTCTGTTAGCATTTCTTCACCACCTCCAAGAACTCTCCTCCTCTTTCTCCCTGTTATTCTGTTAGCCAAAAATTGTAAGTCCTTACAGTTAACAAGACCTCAGACCATGAAATACAGCCACAAGTATCCCTTTTTTTTTGCTGATGAGCTTGCAGGATGGGTTCCTCTAATTTTTATGTGGTTCTTCAGTCTTTAGTTCCCACCTTGTCTGTGCTCAGCTTTTCCTTCCATTGAGCTTGTTGTCCCAAATTTTAATACTATTAGCATCTGATTATATTTTAATGTCTTTGTCATGGGGAAATCCAAGAAAAATGGGTTTCTGTTTACTCTTTAACTTCTTTCCTGAAAACAATTTGCATCTGCAGTGCCTTGCCTTTGTCACAGTATGAATCACACCCTTGTTTTAGTGTGTCTCATAACTATTCGTTCCCTACATCCCATCCACAGTAATCAGGGTTGAATCGAATCTATCCCTCTTTGTGTTGTTGATTAACTGGGAGGGGTAAGAAAAAAGAGAAAGAATGCAGTACATGATCTGTTCATTTGAGTAAAATGGAAGCTATATATACAAAATGACATTACTTAGGCTATTCCCAGAAATAGCTATTTCCTTAAAGTACACACTTTTCTCAGACAGATGGTAGTTACAGGCAAAGGGAGAAAATGCACTTCCCTAAGAGCCAGCCACCTTCTGTAGCTGAAATGTGGGGGGGAGGCTGGACCTGGAGCAGATCGTGGCTGTGTGCTCAGACCCTACAAACCTTACATAAAAGATGTCAGAGCAGAGAGTCTTTGCATTCACAGCATATGTCTCTTTTCCACTTGTGGGGTTGCAATGGTCTTTCTAATCATGACAGACTGAGCCCAGTTTTGGTTTAAAGAACTGGGTTCTTTTTTCCCAGTTTGTTCGTGGTTCTGGGACTCCTGGCTAGCAAGAAAAGCAATGAACATTTTTCTTCAAAATGTCTCAGTACATTTCCCTAGTTTCCTGGCTTTTTGCAGAGCAATCCCAGAGAAGGGCAATGCTCCTACTGCCCTCTACACTGGTGCTCTCAGGCGTAACAGCCTTGGCTGTTATGACCCTGTAAGACAAGAAACGTGTAAGTAAGAAAAATAGAGCCTACATGACAAGTAAATTGACTATTTTAATTCTATTTCCATTCACCTTGTAATTATTCTTAAAATTAGTGGTAACTATAAATTCATAGAAATCTGGAGTCCATCACATGGGGCATGACTCACTTACCCTTTCTGTGAAAACAGCCCACTTACTTCTTATGTGGGCACAAAATCTAGTCAAGATTATGTCACTGATTACAGATACAGCTCAGATGATGTTACACTTAAAATTTTGTAATGAGCAAAAAAGGAATTCAATGGTACGTAAAATCAAGAATTTATTGTCAGGGTAAGTAAAATCCTAATAACCTAATCAAAGAGCTGTTATTAGTCCAGATCTAATTATATAGAAAAAGAAAAGAAAAAAATTAAAATAAATACTGTTACCAAAAAAAGTCTCAATAATAATAGTATAGTGAAAATCATACACAGATTTCTAGATTCTCCCCCTTTTCCAGGGGTTTTGCTCATACTTTGACCACTCCCTGGGGTCCTAATGGTGAGGTCTTCAGTCTGGTGAGGAGCACAGCAAGTCGTCAGCATCCCAAGTCCTTTGCCTGGAGCAGTATGATGATGGTGAGGGTTTCTTCTTCCTTACTCTAGGATCTTCTTGGGAGTTATTTTATGTTTGCTAACATGCTTTACACTTTGATCTTTCTTCATTGGTCTGTAAGTCCACATTACATCCACATTTACAATATATATGGGGCCTTTTTTACATTATATACTTATTCTTTGTTCCCTTTTTTACCCCTAAAAAGCTGACTTTACCCAGCTCCAGGTCTGCATTTGTTTATCTGATCAATGATGAGTTGTTTATAGCCATAGGCTCCAGTGCTGGCCTGTGCCTTCCCTCTTATCACTCCATGACTGCTCCTCTACTCCACATCCCGCACCCTCACTTCTCAAGGGCTCTGCTATTGTACCAGGCTTGTATTCCTCTACACGATGTCATCATCTTAGTCATAAATATTTCATTCTACAGAGAATAATGGCTTGTTACAGCTATCTACATAAAAACTATGGTTGTACTACACAAAGATAAGCAAAAGTAAAATAAATTAGGTATAGCCATCTGGTCTTTAGAAAAATTACTGCTGCGGCTAAACCATGAAAAAAAAGCTCCAGGCAGTCCGAGAAACGTTCAGACAAAATTAGCCTGAGAAGCCTCAGTCCTGCGGTCTTGCAAACTCACGGCAACACCTGTGGCATATTAATAACCATGACAGTACTGTACTTACTGGGCTATGGAGCTACAGGTGAGTGGTAAACAAATGCCCTAATGCCCTAATTAGTGTGCAATCACATGCATCACGCAAGTGTCTAAATTTTTGGTTCAAATTATTTTACATTACCTAAGACTGTACAGAACATCACAGTTATCCAATAACAAAGAACTGAGTCTCCAAAACAGAGCTGTGCATCTCAAGAGCACCTGATAGAAGAAATAACTCAGTGGGCTCCTTCACAGCAGCCAGTCTGTGGGGACACCACTTCATTTTTCAAGGCTGCCAGTCTTGTACTGTTCTCGAGCACTGCATTAATTCATTTGCCAAATGCATGTACTATTTTGAAGTTGGTGAATGTGTAGATGACAGCTAATTCTGTGCATTTTACTATTTGGAGGGAAAATATATATTAAAAGATCTAATTATTTACTTTGGAAAAGTGGTTTATTTTGGAAAAGTGGTCTTTGCACTGCAAAGACCCACCACTACATTTTGACTGGAAGCAAAGTAGAACAAGTGGTAAGACACAGTTGCCACCAGAAATTAATGAATTGGACACAAATATGCTGCAAGTGGGAGGCTTTGGAGATTTGAGTTCCCTAGCAAAGTCAGATGCTTTCAGTAAAGCTGGTGGAGCTTTTGCTTTTTTGTCAAAACCTCACCTAGTATTAGGTACTTTTGTACTGAGGGCAAAAGAAAACTCCCACTTATTCCAAATCTGAAAAATTAAACACATAGAAATGAAAGATTCCCTGTTGCGCTGGACAAGATTAAACAAATGACCCAAAATGAAATTTTTACAGAATTTAAACTCTAAAACTGAAATCCTGAAAACCCAGCTCACCTCTAATTATCTTGAAGAAACCTAATGTTGGTCATGTTGGACATCATTAACATTAAGATGCAACAAACACTTACCCTCAATTAGATTGCAAATGCTGAGCATCTTCCTCAGTCTTACCTGTCATTCAGGACAATGCATCTTCGCAGGGTGTGAGACAGGAGAAAACCTTCCCATTGAAGAGGACTTTCCCAGTGCAACTAAGAGGAATTTTGTTATCAGATTTGTCTGAAAGAGGTCAACATAATGATGAAATAAAATACGGATTTTTGAGCTTTCCAAAATCTCATGGTCAATTTTTCTTTAAATTTCACTATTCGGGGCTTTTCATTTCGAAACCATTATTTTTTATTAGAAGTTGAACAAAACATGAGGGGAATAAAAGTTTACATAACCCCAAAAGAAAGTAACATGCCTTTTTTTATTGAACAAAATATTTCAGGCTGGTTTAACTTTCAGGCTTGTGTTACTTAGTTCAACAAAAAGCTGAAAAAAAGCCTGTTTTATTTTACCAATATGAAAGTTTTCTCAAGGTTTTAATCCATTTGCAAAATGTGAAAAACTCATTAGTTGCTTTTCAAGTTTTTTCTCAAATAAAACCATGTGTTGTACTCTCTGTTTTCCTCTGTTCCCCAGTGTTTCACCTATATTTTTCTGATCCCCGAAGTGTTTTGATTATAAATAATTCTGATATGCTAGCAATGTTAGTTACTTAAAGTCGTACAAGCTCAGATGATTCAATGTATATTCATCAACCTGTGTATTAAGAGCACCATTTATATGGTATTAATGCATCATCTGCTGATGAAGAGAGTGATAACACTATCTGGGCAACCCAGCATGAAGTAGTATTTCAAAAACATGTCTGTGTATCAGCAGCTATTACTACATCAGACAGATTTACTTTAGCAGAAGGCTCATAAATTCAAACAGTAATCAAATTAACTATCAAGACTGTGGGTTATTGGCAATCCCCTTGGGGTATGTTTACACTCTGTAGAAGCCTTGGTGAGTAAAGCAGTTCATTAAAGACAGACTCCATCCTAAGTCAGAGGCTCCAACTAGGGAGAGATGATGCCAGATGGATGTGGCTCGTTAGAGGAACTTGGTCCTAGCTCTAACGAGCTACGAATCCATCCTGTCAGCTCTTGGGCAAACAAGCAGAGTGGAGGCAGGAAACCAAGCCAAGTACAGCTGGCTAATAAGGTATGTAATTGCCTTGTTTCTTTGCATTCGCTTTCCAAATCTAGCAACTACATTGTTGCCTTTGCCCTTTAGTAGTTTAAAATTCATTTTGTTTTCCATCGAAATCTTGCGTTATGTTCACAGGGACTTAATTGAAGGCAAAACACAGACCTGCGGCCAGCGTGCCTCTCGCAGGTTCTGGTACCCAGTGTCAAGAAGTCCCATTCTACTAAGCTGCAAGGGCTTGATATGAGGTGCTGACCGTGAGTCTTAAATGGTCAAGAAGAATTTCCTTTATTAAATGTTGTGGCCTGCAGCAAGGCAGCAACAAAGGAAGCTAAGTTTTCATGTTCAAATATCAGCTTATGGCATTCACCCGGTCCTAATCCTCATAAGAAAGCCACCAATTTCTTCTAAAACACCTCTGGTTAAGGAGATGATACCACCCCTCTACTCAGTACTGAAGGAGAGGACTAACCTCCCAGCCCAAATGAAGATGAGCTGTGCCAGCTCTACCTGATGGTCTTAGGTGTGAGTAGCACCTACATCTGAGGAATGGTCAGGTTTTAGACCTGACCTGACCCAACATACCTTTGGTTAGCTCCATCCAGTTTCCCTGCTCAGTAGTCTGTCTGGTTTGCATTCTTTCCTGACATCTCCCCAGGAACTGCTTGGGAACTCAGTCACTTGAGATTTCACTCTAGGCAGAAGCCACCTAAAAATTACACGTGGCAACACTCAGCACCGCAGTATCGAATCCTTTTTTGGAACAAATTTTTTTTTAATTTAACGTGCAATATCTACCCTTTGCAGAAAAAGAGAGCAAAAGGGTGGTTGCTGCTAGGAATTAAATTTTCATTGTGTTCTTTGGGAAGCAAAAGGACACCAAACATTATTGCCTTGCTAGATGCTGGAAGGATAGCAGAACATGCATGTGCATCCAACCTGGTTCAATATTTTTCTCAACTAACAACAAAATTTGTTAGTTCCAGTTACGTATCAAACTACATAGCTGCAAGGAAAAACTAAAATAAATCCTTCCCTCTTTAATCTTTACTCTGAATCTACAGCAATTGTTTTGTTCTTTGTATTTTTTCACTGTGTCAGCTAGCATTTGCTAAACACACAGAAGTAAAAGCTTTCCTTCACTCTTCAGCCAGTAACTCCACTGAAATCAAGACCTTGTTAACTGAGAACAGCAGATTCACGCTGCTGTGGAAATGGTTAATATGACAACAGAATGCAGACTTTATGCAAAAAATCTGATTTGGCTGACAACTGTGGAGTAAAGCAAGTAGAATTATTGCCATTTAAATTTTATATCCCACTGGAACAACTGTTTAATGCAGAAGCTGCTTCAGACATAGGGATTATTGTTTAGTTAAAAATAATTATGGGAAGAGCTGAGAGCAAAGCTAATTCCTAGGGATAGAGTGTATATTATTGTAGCCACTGCACTGATAAATATACTCTTATAATCTTATGATTAAAATGTGCTCAAGCAGACCCTAGCAAAATAAACTGCAATAGATTTAAAGAAAATGTAGATGTAGAAAAATGTAAAAGTAAAAAAGACTTTTCACAAATAAGTGCCCTATTAGAACACAAAATGAATGTATTGGCACCAGGAACTTACATGAAATCACATGGCAGCTGTGTCCTGATTTATATAAGTGCTGTGATTCTCCATATTTTTTTCCTACTTTCTTTATACCTTTTTTTTTCCTGAAAGGAAAAAGAGAAACTCTCACCCAACTTCAACTGAGCCATTTGAGAGTAACATTAAAGCTTTGACTTAGGCTGACAAATGACCTCCCTGTAGGGATCTCTTTCTCTGCACAAAACTGGCCATTGAAAAATATTGTAATCAGACATGGTGGTGATTTTATTGGAATAAGCTTATTCATTCCTGTTGGCTGTCAAGCAAGTTTCTGCATGAACCATTTATCAAAAAATCAATGGGAGGCTTTTGAATATAATTTTCTTGAAAACGTATAGAAATACCTAAGCTTCATAAATGTATTGATGTGTGTCCCTGTGTGTGTGGGCGAGTGAAATGAAACTGTGTCTGGACAATGAAAAACGATAAGGAGCTCTGAAGTTCTCTCAGATGAGGTCCCAGTGCGGCAAGGAAATCCCCAAAAAACTTTCCATCAAGTAAGGACACTCAGTGGAGATTTCCCAAAGCAATGGAACAAATAAATGAGCAAAATGACTTCCAGAAATGTGAAATGTAAGATAAGTGCGGTGATAAAAAATGAGTAATACTCCAAGAGAGTGTCTAAAACTTAGATTGCATCCTGTGAAAAGCAGCGTCCTCATCACGTCCTGTTCTTGCTGGATTCTCTGACTTGAGCAGCTGCTACAGACCGCTGTCAAGAAATGGGATATGGGAGAGACAGACCTTTGTTCTAATGTATTACACTTACTCATATGTTTTGTATATAAAACAGTAAAGAAGAATTTAGATAATTTAAATATATGTTAACAAACTCCAATTGCGCAGACAGAAATAAGCAAAAAAAACCACAAGTAGTTAGCATTCCTACTACATATATGTAGATAAATTTGCTTCATGAGATTCTCAGATATTTGAAAAGGCACATCAAATAAAAAAGTTGCCATTATTTTGTTTAAGCCACTATTAGTCTTCAGCAGCACAGAGCTGTCATTTCAAAAACAAATCTGTTGATTCCTATAGCTTGGTCCTGCAACTATGAGCACAACCGGTTCTATCTGCTGAGCAATGACTCAGGGATTAACCCTAGCCCACTGAAGACCTTCAGCCATTGGACCATTTTGACAATACTTACTGCTAATTATCCACATCTTGATCAGAAAGTTCCACCACAAAGAAAAGTATAGGAAATCTGGAGTACGATGACCTCAGGATCAGAAATAGAAACAAATGCTAGGTCTGCTTGGACCTTCTCCATTATCCACGAAAGTATTCAGGTTTTCCTCTAGTGCACGTATGGAGACACGTCTGAGTTCAAACTCAGCCCAGTAACTTTCTGTTCAGGCTCACCAAAAAATTGCTTTGCTAAAAACATATGGAAGGACACATTGTGTGTAAACAGAATAAATATATTTACATGGCAGTGGTACAACATTTGTAACGTGCATAAAACAGGAAGGTAATTTTACGCAAACATGCATGGAAAATTAGATGTGCAGAGAAAGAAAGGAGATGTCATGACATTCCCTTCTAATGATACAAGGCGTGTAAAGACTGCCTCATTTCCATGCATCTTGCAGTGTGTGCAGCCCATGGGACAAAGCTTCACAGGAGACCTCACCTTAGGCAATGTGCATTTTACCTCAATTTGAGGCTTCTGTTAACGTTTCAAAGAGAGCAGTGGAGAGCTATCTATCCCAGTATTCTCTCCTTGCATACTGAATTCTTTTCCATCCGTGGATGATAAATGATCACAGACATTTCATTTGGTTTGCCGACTGAGAACTGTGAAACGTGGTGTGTCAATAAGACAGAGAACATTTCTGAAATTAAATAGGTTTAGATCTGCTTAAAACGCTGGAGTACTCTGATGTCAGTAACATTTTTTTTTAAAGTTCTGGCTATAATATATGAATGTGGATGAGATGGACAGATGGATGGAGAAACAGACTACTGTGATCCCTAACTAAAACTGTAAGAGATAAAGATAGATTAAAGTAGCATAAAGTAATATTGTTTGGAAGCAAAGGTGGCAAAATCAGAAAGGATTAACGTGATGTAACTGTAATAGAGAACGTCAGAATAAAGGCATTTGTTTCAGCGTGACACTGATAAAAAGACAAGGAAACACACAGGAAAATGAGAAAGAAAAGAAAGTTAATGAGGGCTTCAGGAAGCATTTTTCATGCAAGGAATCTTAATACTCCAGCCCGCATTCAAGAGCAAATTGTAAGACAAAAGCTGTGTGATAACTCAAGAAAGAGATATGTAAAATGTCATGCTGTTATGTTGATTACTGGCTAGATTTATGATATAAACTTCGCAAATTACAGTATATAGAGTGGAGAGGTGGAATAAATATTCTTTCTAAAACTTAATCACTTTCTAACATGAAAAAGCTACAAGGTGATTTTTCAGAGACCAAAAATGTAACCTGCAAAAGCATTAATTTTTTTTTTTTTTTTTTTTTTTTTTTTTTGTGGAAGCTTAAGCTTAATAAGAGGAAATTGGAGTACTCAAATCCACCTGAGACCACAAAAATATAGTATTAGCAGAGTAAATTACTCCCATGTTCAAGCTGCCAAAAGCAATTTAGTCTGTGTATATAGAAACAAAATCGCAAGATTAAATCAATATGTTTTTCCCATGTTTGTGGAGAAAAGATAATTGATTAGAATAGCAGGTCACATCTATACTAATGTACGATTCAGTGGCTGACATCATCTCTCTATCTTTGGAATGAACACCAGCTCATAATACTCACTTACATACCTTTTAATTACTTTGCTTTGTAGCCAGAAAATGGAAGGCTGACTCATTAACCTTCTCTGTCTTTGAAGAAGGTGTTTTTTTCTTAATGTTTATGCCTGTTTGGACCTGCAGTTATTCCCATAGACTGCAGAGGTACCTATTAGCAAACCTGGTCAGCTGCAAGTTCTCTTTCATTGCTTAATATATTCAGCAATCTGTTCTTCATGATTCAAACCCATATTGCAGTCTTATCAGTAAATAGAAATTTCATAGATTATTTTTCCTATTTCTAGGAGTGAAGGAGTTTTTGCAAATGCTAAAACTATTCTATAGATTGTTTTGTTGGTGGCAGACAATTAAGAAAGGATCTTATAAACAATGATATAAAACACTGATTTAAAACCGAGACATTCCACTTGTAACAAGCATTTCTCTTACTTATGAGTAATGACTCCTATTTAATGCATTGTTAATGCCTTCCTAAAGCAGAAGCCATGAAGAAAAGAGAAATAGATTTCCTGGATCATTGTGGAATTTTTCAAATTCAGGACTACAAAACTGAATAAAGACAAAATATCCCAAATTAGAGCGGAATCATCAGAAAGCAATAATTCTGTTGCCTTTAGGGTGTTTTGTTTATTCTCCTATAAGAAGATCTAGAAAAAGAAGAGAACCCTATAATAGAAATTTCTCCAGAAAATTAAGACACCTTTGCACCTTTCTGCAGGTGGAAGATGCATTAAGGATACATCATGGGTGTGAAAGAAATGCAGAGAATTAGAATTTGTTTCATCCTCCCCCATCCCCAAAAAGAAAAATGCATAGTCATTTAAAGGGGACCGTAGAAGAGTGTGACTGCATCCAATTTTGGTAAGAAGCTGTGATAAGCACAAGGGAACAATTCCGCACTTCAAAGTAAGCTTTAAGTGGTAATAGGTTAAAACCGTCTTTGTCTAATCAGTTATTTAAATACTACTAATCATCTGGGCTTTGTGCCCAGCTCAATGCCTACAATTTGAGGGTCCTAAATCTTATAAAGTACAAAGGGTCACCTCATACTCAGATCAGTGATTTTTATGTGCTTGCAAGTTATAATGGACTTATAGAAATAGACTCCAAGAAAAGCTCATAAGTTTACACCTTCTACACCTTCAAAAGGGGCTACACATTGAATATGTAAATTACATGTTTATAAAATTATACTACCATATTTTAAGGATGCTACAAGCAGGAGAAAACAGCCTGAAGCCAGGAATGCAGCAATTAAGATATGTAATAGAAATGTTAATTGAAAGTTCTTATGCAGGAGGGCAGAAGGAAATGACCTAACTCAGCTGACATAAGGCCATGGCAGTAATTCTGCATTACTCTCTCTGCTTGCCTCTTTGACACCCATCTGCACCTTTTGCGTTGTCCCCTCTGCTGCACCTGCACATCTGCTTGCACATCTGAGCCAGTCTGGAATATGGGAATTTCCTGATCTGAAAAATAACCCTTTTTTCTTATTTATCCTAAAATTTACTTTGCTGACTAATCGATTCCCTCACCTAGCTCACCACATGACGGTACAAGCAGTTGGACAGGGGCAGAAATTAAAGACCTGGAGAAAAGAAGAAATTGTCTATGTTGATTCAAATATTACTGCTCCATACCAGAGCCTAAGAAATGAGGAAGCTGAACTTTTATTAGGAGAGAATAAATACCTTTATTATTTCATTCCGGTGTAGAGAAACAGCTGGAGACCAAGTGCACCAGCAACAGTAAACACCTTTAATAAAAACAGCAGAAAGATTTGGGAACTGAGCGTATACGACAGCCCTGGGGCAGTTTGCAGGGACTAATCAGCCACCCTCACAAGATAGGCAAGGTTGTGGAGCCGGTGAAACAGAAGGATAAGCCTAATAATGGTCTCTGTTGTTTTATTATCTGCAACATTCTTCTATTTTTCTCAATTTTTTTTACAGAAAATACCGGAAGGCAACGACTGGGATTTTGTACAACTGAGCCTTCTGTAGAAGCTGCAAGAGTTTGAGGGGTAATCCACCAGTGACGGCAAAGAGCTGAGTATAAAGAGGTAACAGAAGCTGCCAGGATAAGATTCAAAGATAAATTCCTGAACATCTGGAGATCCTATTGCTCCCTTAGTGATCATGTTATCATTGCACAGACTTACGGTGGTGTAATCCCAGACACTGTTGGCGGGATACAGGGATGAATCAGTCTCAAAGCCTTGAGCTCCTCAAAAGAATGTGCCTAATGCCCTGCAGTTTAGGCTCAGTATTTTATTGTTGCTGAAGCTGCTATGATGGAGTTTGCCATTTTCCATCATCACAGCACCACATGCAATCAAATATTAATGATAAAAATACATTGCTATTCCCAGCAGGAGGGAACCTGTGGCAATACCTGTCACAATGCTAGCCCACTCCTGAAACTGGGATGCTAGAAACTATTATCATGCAAGAATCAGTAATAATGACAATATATCCTATATTCTCTCTTAAATCACATGAAATCCACAGCAAATTGCCACGTGTGCTTTCTGCTCCCCCGTCTTAACTATTTCCTTCTACTAGCTTCTCACAGGAAGACTTTAATATTGTTCCTAAGGTGCTCAACAGTCACCTCTTTAATAGCTGCATGATGCTTTTAGATAAAAAGTGAATGAATACTGTCTGAGATTGGACCAGGAAGTCATGCTAACAGCACACATAGACTGAGTAACAGCTGTCCTGTGATGGCGACAATGGTGAACCTCCATGAAATGCCAGTAGTAGTAAAATTAATCATGATATAAGAAAAACTAAATGTCTTATAATCTTTTGAGGGCAAAAATAAGGTTCAGATCATATAAGGTAACAGAAACTCCAGGAAAATCCAACAGGGTGTTATGCAGCAAGAGATAGCTCATTTGAGAGTAGACAAAGATGCAAGTCTCATTAACTTGCTGTGCTTTGAGAAACTGGAAAGACATTATACTCCACAACCAGTAGGAAATCAAAACTCATGCCCAAATTAATGCTAAGGCAAATGGAGAGCAAAACCAAGTGGAAGGATAGTACAGTAACGTACTTCAGGAGGGGATGAAGGAAGGGATGTTAGAAACAGCAGCAGGGCCCAATCCAAACTGGTTTTGTCATTGCATTGGTAGCTGAATTTTAAGACTCATACTGACAGAGTTTGGCTTAACTGTAGCTACGTAATACGTGAAGACTGGAGAGCCTGATGATGTAACTTCTTTCATTTCTTTGACCAATGAACTTTGATTTAAGTGATCATTTGTGAATTATACTAAAGGACCTTTCTGCAGTAGCCTGGAGTGAATTTCCACTTACTGCAATAACTGCTGTAACTTCTTCCCTAGTCACAAAAGAAATTCACATTCTGTAATGCCTCTTTGAACCAAATTGTTAAGATTTAAAAGTTTTGTCTCCTAAAGGGAGGGATAAAAAGATGGAACTGAGTAATGATATTCCATTAGCATTTACTTATGAAGGAGGTATAAAGTATCGTTTCCTTCATTATTTCTAGAACCAAAGGCTTTGCCCAAAACCCTTGACAAGGGGCTTCTTTTTCTTGGGGATATCACAATGGCTTCTCTACTTGTGTTTTAGGATTTTTTCTGCTTTCCTATATCCTCCTGGGAGTCTTATCGCTCCTCTTATAGGTGCACATGCACGTGCCTCCACCCGTGTTCTGGCTCTGCTTTCACTTTATTATTCACTAAGGAACAATCTAGTTGTCTAGTCGACCCTCTGCTCAAAACTTCTTTCTTGAGCAGGGATGTGGATGTGATTTCTTCAGCAGTCTGATTATAGTGGGGAATTTTTTTTTCTTTTTTTTAAGCTATTTCAAAAGCAACTGTGTTACAGTTATTAGACACATACAACTTGACTGGAGAGAGGAGTTTTAGCAGTTTTCGCAGCTTGACCATTCATCTTCCTCTCCCACTAAACTGAATAACTTCCAGTGACTAAGCAGTAGCCAAACATTTTTGTACTTTTGCACAGAAATTCAACAATGATGATGGCTTTGACATTAAATAATGACTGTGTTGGAAGTACTTTAGAAGACAGAATCAGAATTCAAAATCATATCAACAAAGAAATTTTCCAAAATCCAGGAAGAAATTCAGCAAGTTCAGCCTGCTTGGCAGACGGCACTGAATTCACAAATACCATAAGGGGGCCAAGTAACTACAAAAGATACAAAAAGCAATTACTTTGCTCTACAATGATTAGTAAGCTCTCAGCTGGGACTCTGTCTTTTGTATTGTGCATTAAAGGAGAAGTAGACACATCTCAGAATAGGAACCACTACACTGTGGCAGGCAAATACCTGTTTTGGGAGGTTTAAATAAGTTTATCCAATCTCAGTGCATGGGAATAGACTGTGTGTCGTCTTGAATTCCTCTTCAGCCCTTTTTAGACTTGAAATTACACACTGTAAATTTAGAGAAACTAAAGGTAGAGCAAAATGTTCTTACAAACCAGTATTTTAGCCTGGCTCCACTGCTTCAGGATAAGCCCTGGCAGCTGATAAGTCTTAAGATCTTGAATTTTAACATCTAAACGTGTATGTAGTTTCAGAGGTGGTAAGCTAAGAGACTGCCTCTTTCTCTCTCATGCTCAAGAGCTGTAATTCATATCAGTGGAGATGGTTCAAAATAAATGAAAAGGATCTATGGACTGTCTCCTACGATAGTCCAGATAGCTCTAATGTCTTAATGCTTTAGGTAAGATGCCAGGTCCATCTATTCTGCCATTCACTAGGGTGGGGTAGGTGCAAGGCTGGAGTGAATTGACTTTTCTTGCCTTCAGTGAGGACTGTGTGACTTTTCTGACTGCTATGAAGAGGCCTTTTATAACTATGATGGCTGGAGCATACATTTATTTGGTGTTGGGAGAATTTCATTCACTAGGTATGCATAGCTGAGTTCCTGAGAAGCACAGTTTATCATATAAAATCTGAATAAATACACATTAAAAGTAGGCTGGTGTTCTGCCCTAATTGAATTTTGCTCCATATTCTTTAAGGAGATCCCTGACATTAAAGTAGATTTGGTCAGCCTTGGAGTACAGTATGAGAATGAATTCATTACTGTTAAGAGCTATACACACACTTAGTCTTTGATAATGAAGGTCATACAGGTTTTTCAAAAAAGAGAAACCTCAAGCTGTGGAGAGAAAAGTGACCTCACCTTAAAAAAAACTCTACAAAACCAAACTCAAAACTTAGTTCAGAAAAGTGATTGTTACCAAGTTATTTCCTTATCTCTTTAGCTGAAATACGAGACTGGCTATTTAAGTATCAACAAGAATGAGTGTTATTCTAGGCCATTATTCTCATCTTGATGCAGAAGACTCAATCATTCAATCATAATGATAAATGTCCATTAAGTACTGCAAAATCACACCACACGTTATGTGGAAAAGTATATGACCTCTATATGAAGTTTAAATGAATTTATTCTGATCAGCTTTAATCAACTATCAAATTAATTCATAATGTTTGGAATAGTATTACTAAGCTCCTGGAAACCAAGTTCACTGAACAATGTCACATACTCATTACTTTCTGAGGCATAATGAAACCTAAAGTGCTAGGAAATGATCTACAATTATAAGAGCAATAAATGTTGGCACTTTCTTCGCCAAAGAAACTACCACAAATACACAAATCTCTCCTTTATTATCTGGGAATCTTTCTCCATCGCTAATGAGAATTTGTATTTCAATTTGTTTCTCTCTGTTTACTCGTCAGACTGGGACCCAGCCAGTGAGGCCGCAGGAACAAGGGCTCTGACACACTGCCTCGAGCGAATGGCTGCAAGGTCCCCTCCTCTGTCGGAGCTGATCCCGTGACAGAGCCTGCAGAAGAGCGCGTGCACCTGCATCTCAGCTGTTCCTCTCACCATAAACCCACCTCCGTGCATGCCAGGTCCTTGTAGCCAACTCTGCCATTTTTGGAAGACTGGTAGGGCAGGACAGCTGAGAGCAGTAACATCCATAATCTTTGGAGCAAGATTTTGCCTGGAAAATAAATGCTAGAGGCTGGCTGTTTTCTGCCTTACGTTCCTTCTGGCCTTCATGGTGGACCATGGGAGAAGGTTTGCATTTACCTTCTGAGAGCAGGTAACACCCTGAGCAGATCTAGCAGCAGCGGTTAGTGAAGGAGGTGCTATGGCTCGCCACTCGTCATCATGAGCAGGGTGCTACCAGGGCAAGGAAAGTCTAGGGAAGACATGAAGAGTCACCTTGTATGAGAGGTAATACGCAACTTCTTTTTCATGTTACTTGGACTCCTCAACTATAAGTTGATTTAAATCTGCCAGCTTAATTGTTTCACCTAAGAACAAGATCAGGTGGTGAGACATTAGAAAACGTTCCAGAAATAATGCGTCAAAAGATGTCCCCAGGGTAGTGCTACCTTCTCATGTTTTCTAAATTTTATTATTCGAAAAACTGCTTAAGCAGCTTGCTGATTTGTTCCAGGAAACCAAATGTGAGTACTGTTTCATTGGATCCAAGAGGCTGGTATCACACTTATTTTCTGGTTTTGAGGCATAATTCTTTTTTATTATTGTTTTTGACTCAGTACAGCACAATATTTTAGCCCTAATCAAGCACATCGCCCCATCGAGCTGACTTTCCCGAGGCTGCCTTGTAGTTTACTCAGTGGCTGAGCAGGTCGTTAAAAGCATGCAGGACTGCCACGTCGTGAATCACAGGATAGGAAGTTTTACCCCTTAGCACAACATGGCCAGCCAGCTCTAGCTTTCCCTGCAGACTAGAAACTCAGGAAAACTGTCAAGATATGACATTTTTGTCACATTTACTCTTAAAATGTCAGTTCACACTCAGATTTGAACACAGGCAAAGGGATGGGAGTTTGCTGGCCTTTTCCTTATTCTGCCTCTGTTTGATGTGAAATTACACATTAATACATACAGCCACATGACATTTCAAGATGAAATATTTTTCAGCAACTTGAAAAGCAGGAAAGGTCTGAAAAGTGTCATAATTTTCCAAACTTGTCAATAGAGTGCACAGTACATCTGATTTAAGACTTCACCTTGTGCATTTGTCATGATACAAACGGCACTTCGTCCTCAGGGGACCTGCCTGGTATGTTCTAGCCCCTTTTGCCCAGAGATGAATTAGCGCATTTAAAGGAGAGCACAGAGGCCGCTTTCTGAGGCTTAGGCCTTGCTTTGTTCTTGGTCGCAACTCAACTCACAGAAAGCATCATTCACACGCACAGACACTCACAGGCCCAGGTTTATGATTAATCCCACCGCAGTGTGCTCATACATGTGTAACAAAAATGGTCCCTTTGTGGAACCTGATGGACTAAAACAAGGGAACAGTATATTCAGTCAGTTTTTTGACCACTGGGTAAAAAGTTCAAATTCAGCCCAAACTGAAGGATGACTCAAGTTTCGTATTTGGACTTTCTGAAAATTTTCTCTAAAAACAGTATGTGTGAGAGAGTACACATGTACAGGAAAAAGTGATTACAGGAGATGAGGAGGTAAAGAAGGAGCATGTTCAAGAATTCCTAATGCATTTGCACTTCTGTTAGTAATAGCACAAGAAATGTCACTTGAATTCAGCATGTAATTGTTCTTTGCCTCCCCGATGTCTTGAGGGAACATTCCCTTTAGAACCTTGATTTTGTTTTCCCTAAGCTTAAAAATGTATTGGCACCAGTAATTGCCTAATCTGGTCCAGATACGATACGGTACTGTGCAGATTTATTATGCTGCGACAACAAATTAGGGATAAAAGCTCCAGGGAAGCAGTAAATCAAGGCTGCAATAATTCTTCTCCAAGTGCCACGCAGAGAGTCCGGTGGAGCATCCAGAGCGCTGCTTCCCATCCACTGCTAATGCCGATCTACAGGAGGCTGCTCTTCCCACCCCCGTCTGGGAGCTGAGCACAGTGAATTTAAACCGCTGGTACATCGCCTGGCCCCACCCCGCACTTCTCTCCTTCCCCTGCCTCTCGATGGGAGTCGTTCTGCCCTCGATGCAAGGGGAGTGCTCCCCGGGCACCCTACATCCCCAAACGAGGTTGCAACGTGTGCATTGCAGCTCAGCCCTGGGACGGTGCTGTAAGGTGGGGCAAGATTTGTTCCACTGGTTACGTCTCATACGGCAAGCCCAGATAATCAGCTGCTCAAAGATATCAGAGGTTCAAAGATATTGCAGTGGAACTGATATTATTGATGGAGGAACCAACAGTAAGACAACTGTGATAGCTTTACTGCATGAAGCTCATTATTGATGAGTTCAGCATTCAAATGCTGTTAGTTTGGAAACTTTTGTATTTGTTCCTGACAGCTGAAAATAGTTATTGCAGTGTGAACGCCATGCTTTGCAACCCTTCTACAAATAACTGTGGGTTTATACGTTGTGTTTTTAATTATGATGCTGAAGGGAAATGGATAATACAAGTATTTCAGTGAATACACACATGTTCATCTTCATTTCTCATATTGTGAACTGTCTTTGCTAAGATAATTATTGCTGTGATTAATAAGCTGCTAAACTAAGATCAGAGGTGTCAGTTCTTGAAAGAGAGAAGAACAAAACAATGACAATGAATATTCACACTTTGCTTACGTTTATGAATACATAAAGTTACACTGAGAAAGAGTAAATCAGAAAAGAGGCGGAGAAGTTGTAGAAAAAGCAAAACAACTGCACTGGATGGTGTATGGAAAGCACTGAGAATTGTGAAACATTATTCTTCAACATTGCAAAGGAACAATTAAATGCTTAAACAGTTCTTTTAGTGTCAGTAGAAAGTCTCTAACTTCAGTGAAGCTGCAGCAGATGCTGAAAGAGATTTTTGAACTAGGAAATAAGGTGCTTTATTCACAGAAAAAGTTATTGCTAAGCATGAGTAACAAGGACTTGTTCTGAGCCTTAATTTGTATATTCTCTAAAAATAGCAGGTTGAATTTTATTTTGTTGCCCACAGAGCTCCTATAAATTCAGTGGAATGCCACAGAACGCCATCAGTTTATTATTTTCTGAGCACAAAGTAATTCTGTCAGTTCAGTGTGTACTTTTTGAGACACGCAGACATTGGCTTGTAATAGGTTGGCAGAAGACTCAGATTCGCTTCTTAACAATCCTATTTAGTACCTGACTATGACAGCATCAGTTTAGGTAACAGATTGTAAGGATCATGACCACATCTTGCTGTTCTTTTGCACAGAAAATTCCTGTTGACTTCAGAGGAAGGTTTGTACCTGGGAAGACTGTAGATCTTGATTCCCTTTGACTAGCGTCTCATAAGCACATGTAGCCAAACCAATCTCTGTTATAACAAGTGTATCCTTGCTCTTGTCATTGTTCAGTGTCTAGATATCCCACTGATTTTGTCGGGATGTCTGTGTCTGAAAAGCTAGTATGACTGCACCCAAAATAATCATAACTGTCTTTACTTCTTACAGTTTTTGTTCCGGGACTCTCTGCAAGGAAATCAGCGTGTACTCGTCCTGGGTGGTAATTCTGCACCGCTGGTGGTGGATCGGATCCCATGGGTTTCTATGCCACTCCTTTCCAGGTTCATCTGAGATGAAATGACAACAAAAAGCTGGGATGCTGCTACGGCTGTCTGACCCTACAATGCTGAACTGATGCTTGTACGCTATTCACAGCTGGCAGGAAAAAACAGTGGCCTTGTGGCCATCGTGGATATTCTGTTTTACACCTACAACCAAAGCTGACACTTGGCTACTCTAGGATTAGACCAAAATGGGAAAGGGGAAAAAAAAAGCTACACAAGGATATTTTCCACCATACCTGATAAATGCAGGTTAACCTGTCTGGAATAAAATTTGCACAGTTACATTTACATAATACAAGTTTTCTCAAAAGCCCCCGGGATTTTCCACTGACGTTAGTAATTTCTGGAGGACCATTTTCCATAATTATTGGAATCCCTAAAACATTAATAAGGGGCACATATGATTGTCTACAAAAGCTACATGCTGTTCAGCTACCTTTAAAGGATTTCCAGTAGGTACTAACATAAAACTTCAGAAGCCTGAAGACCTTTGTAAGAGAGGTCATAGCCTTAAAGCAGTGCTAAGGCTATATCTTCCAAGGAGCAGCAGATGAAGATCAGAGGAGATCAAAGGTTGTAACTAAGTGACCAACCATCTTAAGTTATCTACGTAGGCTTCTGAATTGTTTGTGGTTACTCCTTCACTCTTCAACTCTGCAAAAAGACTTTCATATTTTATCTCTCAAAGGTCTGGGTACTTAGGCTTTTTCTCAATTAAAGATCAAATCTCCAAAGTTTTATTGATTTATGATTTTCAGCAATTTTTTTTTTCTTTCAACTAGCAGTGGTTGAAAATATCATTCTACTATTATATACATTGATGTGGCTAACAATTTTTTTTCTCTACCTATCAAAACGCATTAGGGAAACATAAAAGAAAAAATCATCATCTCTTTCTCTCTTTGTATCTGTAGCAACTTGAAAGAAAATGATGAATGGCAAAATGTTAGAGCAAAGGCTCCCAAAATGAAGGAAGCGGTGTGATTAGGTTCTGTATTTTAAATTAGAAATAACTGCTCTGAATACATAAGCAATCAGACATCCATTTATATCCTGGGTAGAATCTGAATCTTCATTAATTGCAGTGGAATCACATACAAAATGAAGACTTCCTCCAAAAAGCCAGGCTCACTCAAAGAAAAACTTAATGTTTTATGATAGTATTTTCCACATTAGAGTTCTGCTCATGGCTAAATCATCGTGGATAAACATACATATATTTAAACAGAGAAAGGATACACTCTTTTAGTCTAAAAACTGAGCCATAGAAAAACCACTAGACTGAATACTGATTATTCATATGAATCATTAGTCAAACAGAGGTGAGAACCAAAGAAATATGAGTTACTATTTCTATTTATAATGTTCAAGTTTATGTGACATTTCTAAAGGCCTTTTTGTCACACCCAGTTGTTCCATGTTGTTACACATAGAGATGAAAACTAGATCAAAGGATAGCCTGTGTTGCTAGTACTCACCTAGTAAACATCCAGTCACCCTTTTCCTTTCAGTCATATCCTTTTTTACACTAAATAAATCTGGGGTGATTCCTGTGTTTTTACCATTTGGGTCATCACATGATTTCCACTGGAGGATGCCCCAAAATGAAGACAAACATGGGATGAATATTCAGCAAATCTGCATGAAATACTGAATATCCCCATTTCACATTGAGAAAAATTCAGTAAGCCCACTGAGACTTCCTGAAGGACTTTATCCATGCAACTGAAGAACTCAAGCCAGGAGTACTCACGTATGTAATTGTATACTCAGGACCATATTTTGTATGAGCCACTAACGGTCATTTGTCTAAACAACAAAAAAAAGAAAATGGAGGCATATATTTTATCACATCATGACAGCACCCATAATTTATACGTCTACATTTCATAATCATTCTAGAAGACTATTTCATATTCAAGAGAAACATGCACTTCTTATGGCAACTTATACAGTGTGATCATTGCAGTAGTTAAGCTATAGAAAAATTGGGTTAAAAATAACAGGCATGCTGCTAAACCATGTTAGCAATGAATGTGGTTTTTAACTTGAATCTTAAAGTAGTACAGTATTTCTTCCTTATAATCCTGCCTGAAGTTTGCAGAGTATGATTTGTTCTCCACTTACCCACTTTTGCCATAGTCAGTTCTTTTCCTATTACAAATTCCACATAGTTTATCCAGGAACTCGGGAGAATCTAGACAACAAATAAGTACTATGAGGAAAGACAGAAATATTAGAAACATTGAGCTCACAATAACAACAAAATACTCATTAAGTGAAAAGTCAGACTTCTCCTACGTCTTCATTCACTCCTCCGCCAGTGTTTATGTCTTTCTAAATAAAAAACTGTGCATCACTAATGTTCTCAACCACAGCAAACATTTTCCTATTTAACAAAACTCATTTGAGTTCATGCTCCATATATGCCCTTAATAAAAGCAATCTTAAAATGAGTTTTCTATAGCTCTCACCTTGCCCATTTTACTGTTTTGCTACCCTCTGCTGGCTTTCTTTTCTCTGTCACATTAAACAGAAGCTGTCGATTTTCACTTTGAAAGCCTTTCATAAGGCAACTTCAGGAACAGCGTTTGGGGCTGGGAAAAGGGGAAGGGGTGAAGCTAATCAGGTGGCACTGACTTCTTCCATCTCCATTGGCATGAACAGGGATTTTCATCCAGATCACCAGTTTTGATGAAATTTCTTAAAATCAAGAACTCCCAAGAATACAACCAATATGCATGCAGTGCATATTCATGGAGTCTGATGCATAAAGATAGTAATTATGCCCATATTTCTGACCTCTTCAGTAAAAATATGAAAAACCTCCATGCATTTCCACATCATTTGGATGAGGGCTCCATGTGCCCTTGATCTCCACATTCCTCTGAATCATTTTTTCCCATTCATAATTTGTACGGATCTCAGGGGAAAAAAAAAAAAAAACCAAAACACAACAGCAGACGTCTCATAGCTAATTAGGTAATCTTGACAGCAAACAGACCTTCCAATGCAAAACTGCAGGGGAAAACTATAGATTGCAGCTGCAAATACATCACACTTGAAAACACAGGTAAAATAATTTCTCTACAGTGTGTGGCTGTTCCCAGAAAATTGTGTTTAGCCCTGAGACTCTCATTATTGAGAAGAGTTGTAAATTGGAGAAAGGTCAGTGCAAAGCCACCGATATGATTAAAGTGGGCTGGAGGCATTGACTTATGAAGAAAGATGAAAAGATCTAAATAAACACGGCCTGGCTGTGGAATGCTTAAAAGGCATCAAGATAACTATTAACAAATAGCTGAAGGATATGAAAACTAAGCAGAGAAAAGAGATATCTCAGGTAGCATAAAGGAGAATAGCCAAAAGTAATGAGATGAAAATTAAGAAAGGAAAATATAAGCCAAGTGTCTGCATAAACTCCTAGAAGTGGAATGCATCATGCCATGGAGCACTTCCCCAGATACAATGGAAGTCCTATCAGCTGAGACAAATAAAGCTGGATAGAGAAAACTGAAGTGGTTGTACAATGGGTTTAACTCTGCCTTTACAGAGAGGTAGGCCAAAATGTACAAATAGGTCTTTACCATCTCTAATATCTCTGAATTACTGCTGAGATAACTCAGCTGCTAATGGAATTCCCTTGTGAATGAAACTGCTCATGCCTCGCAGAAGAAGCGTGAAGTCTACGAATGGCGCAGTTTCAGAAGATAAAAACTCTGCAAACAAAGCTCTTACACCGCTCCCCCAGAAATGCTCATGTGTTGCTCAGTGCCCATGAATTGCTGTCCTTCAGACGTACCAGACCTACAGAGCGTGCCCTGTACAATCGTGTTCACTGAGAACCAAACCGTGAAGCAAACCTGACATTTTCTGAGTCTGTTATAGTTACCGCAGTGGTGATTGCCAGAAGTTTTGTGTTCATTGTAGGTGGCCATACTACGGAACAGACACGCAGTTCTGACTTGTTTAGACATTTGGAAACCTCAAAGATTATTAGTCTGCACACAATCTGACTGACTTGTTAGGGCTACCAGGCATGGAGCAACTGTGGACAAATTGATGAAGACCTTAAATCTTCCTTAAATCTTCCTGAGCAAAATTTTGTGTCTAGAAAAATCACATATAAGATAACTCTTCCTGTGGCCATCAAGAAAATCACAGCCAGGATAATTTTTACTCCTTCTTCTTCCATTTACTCCCAGTAGGAAGAGAAATGCAAGCAGTCCCTGTTTTCTGTTCAGGGGGGCAGTCATCATTTTACACAGGCTAAGCAGGAAAAAATCTCACTACCTTTCAGGTTTAGTGTTTTCAGCTGCAGTCGCTGACATCTCTAGCTACAACAGTTTTTATCCCTTTGGGAGACTTTACGTGCTCAAAGGATGCAACTCTAAGCTGATGTGATTGATAGGCTGATGGCACAGGGACGCCAGTCTCCACTGGAAGGGTGGGCACTCCACTCAGTACCAGAATGAAGATTATTGCATAAACCGATGTCTGCTCATTCCAAATAGGCCAAGTTTCATCGCTGCACCTACAGCAGTGAGAATAAAACACTCAGGAACTGACAGGCATGCATGACAAGCAAAGAAACGTGCACTGTCTGTGCAGCAGTCTTAGATGTGGAACAGCAACATGACTTTTATCCTATTCACACTTGAATAAGCTGAGCTTCCTCCTGCACATATCTATTTACCTCAATTGTGATGTGTTATTATCATCTCTCTTGTGATTCTGGGCTGCATTCCCACTTACCCACTCTTCATTATTTGCCTGCTTGATGCCGTGCCACTTGCTGCGTGCTGTGTATACTGTCACTGGTCTGAGCCAATTGCTGTGATTACAGGCACAACTACACTGTGAGCCTGCCCTTGCCTTCTGAAGTAACTAAAAAGCTACTTTTGCTTCAATTAGCTAAATAGTCATTCTTCCTTGCATAAGAGATCCACCTTCCTGGAGAACACATTCATAATTTCTGGTCAAATTGCAAACATATCCAGACCAAGCCTACCTAGCAGGATGACATTAGCATTTAGAAGTAAGACTTTATTACTCGGAAATATGATTCAGTTGCACATCTTTCCTTTTGCACTGCCTGCCTAGGATTTAGTTCTTAAAAAATTAAGACCTTAATTTTATTTTTAAATAGTTCCATATTACAAGCATAAGAAAGAAATGAGAAAGACTTTCAAGGAGACGTAATTTCTCCGGTAAGTAAAATTCATATTGAATTTCATAATAATAACCTTCATTAGTTTGCATTTGTGTATAGATTATTTTTGTAATTGTATCACATAGACATAACATCAGTTTTGGCAAATCAGCTATAAAAACTTCCTAGTCTGAAACTCTGTACGTAAAACTTCAGATACAGAATATTTTTTGTGCCTTCTAATAAGAAGGCTTATTCTTTTCTATTCCATTTGTTTTAGTTCACTTTAACCCTTATTAATTACCTTTTTGGCACTACATGCAGCTCAACAAAACAAAACGCGTCTCTTCCCCAAACACAGAGCTGCTGGAATAATACAGGCAGAATTAGCAAGAAATTAGCAAGAAAGATATATAGAATCATAGAATCATAGGAGTGGTTTGGGTTGAAGGAACCTTTAAAGATATCTTGTCCAACACCCACTGTCATGGGCAGGGACACCCTTCATTAGACCAAGTTGCTCAAAGCCCCATCCAACTTGACCCTGAACACTTCCAATGATGGGGCATTCACAATTACCACTCTTATCATAAAAAATTTCTTCCATATGTCCAGTCTAAACCTACCACCTTTCAGTTTAAAACTGTTACCTCACTTGTCCTGTCACTACGGACCTTTGTAAAAAGTCTCTCTCCATCTTTCTTATAAGCCCCCTTTAAGTATTGAAAGGCCGCAATAAGGTCTCTCCGAAGCCTTCTCTTCTCCAGGCTGAACAACCCCAACTCTTTCAGCCTTTCCTCATAGGAGAGGTGTTCCATCCCTCTGATCATTTTCGTGGCCTTCTCTGGACCCGCTCCAACAGGTCCATGTCTGTCCCGTGCTGAGGGCTCCAGAGCTGGACGCAGCACTGCAGGTGGGGTCTCACCAGAGCAGAGCAGAGGGGCAGGATCACCTCCCTTGACTGCTGGCCACACTTCTTGTGATGCAGCCCAGGATACAACTGGCTTTCTGGGCTGCGAGCGCACATTAACGGCTCATGTCCAGCTTGTCTTCCACCAGTATCCCCAATCTGCAGGGCTGCTCTCAATCCATTCATCCCCTAGTCTGTACTGGTACTGGGGATTGCCTGACGCAGGTGCAAGACCTTGTATTTGGGCCTTGTTGAACTTCATGAGGTTTGCATGGGCCCAACTCCCCAAACCTGTCCAGGTCCCTCTGGACGGCATCCTGTCCCTCAGGCGAATCAACTGCACCACTCAGCTTGTTGTCATCTGCAAACTTGCTGAGGGTGCACTTGATCCCACTGTCTATGTGTCATTGATTAAGATATTAAATAGTATTGGTACCAGTATGGACACTTGGGGGACACCACTCGTTACTGGTTTCCACTTGGACATTGAGCCATTGACTCTTTGGACATGACCATCCAGCCATTGCTTATCCATCTAACAGTCCACCCATCAAACCCATTTCTCTCCAATTTAGAGGTAAGAATCTTGGGGGGGGACAGTATCAAAGCCCTTACAGAAGTCCAGGTAGATATACATAGGCAGTACCAAGAAATACTAGTGCTTACCATTAGGACCCATCACAATAATAAATAACAGAGGGATACAGACAACTGCCACTGACTTTACTATTAATGTGAATCTCATTACATATTATCCTTACAACTCCCCAAATAGTATTTAATGTGTTTACCTTCCTAACACTGCTGAAGATAGTATACATTTTTCAGGGTTTAGAGATACAAGAGGATTAAGATCTGTTTTTTAATAGAGGGCCTGAGTGCAATCTCTTCCCCCACATCCTTTCCTGGGGTCTTAGCTGCCTGTGTTCAAATTGGCTCCAATACGGCACAGCCGCATAACCTGGGATCAGGCTGCTATGAAAACAGCTGTGCTGCCAGAAAGCCCTCTGGGACACCCCATCTGGGGCCACCTCCCCGGCAGGAGCTGCATTTCAGGTCAGACCTCTGCATTTGGTCCTTGCTAGAACTGTGATGTAGGCATGCCGGTGCCCAGCCTTCTGCCTCACGTTCTCACCTTGCTCACAGGACTTCCCAACTTTATCTTGGACTGGCCACAGACCAGTCCGTATGGATATGGTGGGTCCTTGGTGGCTAGCACACTGCCTGGCCTTGCTGTCTCCTGCCTTGCTCATGATGCTGTCTGCTCCTAGCTTAAAGGGAAGAATTAAGGTATTTCTCAAGGTACGGATTCAATCCCTGCCCTAATGGGTCACTTCAGCGGAAACAATGGACAGATCACAAAACTCTTCTGCTTAAAGAGCATTTGTGATTTCTGGGGCACCTGGACCCAAATCCTCAGAGATACACAGAAGCTTAACTCCCAGTGTTTTCAGCTGGGGTAGCCCTTAGAGAAGCCTGACCTATGTGAACTCTCCAAGCTCAGGTGTTCAGCCTTCTTCAGAGTGAGAACTTCAAACTGAATCTCCCAAGTCATAACCCCCTGATGTAGCCACCGGACATCCCTGTCTTTAAAATGAAAGATTATCTTGACGTGAGTCTCGAAATGTTCAGTTTAGTTTGCTTGTTACACACTACGACTGTCAAATTAAATTTTTAAAAACAATGATGTGAGATGAATCATAGCGTCCTAGTTACAGGCAATGACCCTTTGTGCTCCGATGCCTTTGTGCTGGATGCCTATTCACTTTTTGATAACGTATCTGCTTTGGAAGCAACATGCTTCAAATGCAGAATCACAGAGCCAAAGGAGAAAGGGGAAGATGGCAATCTGCCAACTCAAAAAAAAAAAACCACCAAAAAAACCCTTATCTGTTATTTACTGAAGTCATTAACTATTTTACAGCTATAAAAAGTACGTTAAAATGTCCCAGTGTGCTCCTAGCAGGGTCGTGATTTGTTGGTGCCTGAGAGGCCAGCACAGTGCAGTCTGACAGGTGTTTAGGTCAGGATGAAATATGACATCTGTGCTCCCACTCAAGAGCTGGTACCAGTTCTGGATGATTTGCCAAATGAAGATCTATTCGGAAGGTTTCGGTTTGACAGATAAATAGCCCATCCAAGATTCTTCAGTGCTAGAGCATCCAAGAGATTGCCCCATTTATGGAGCTTTCTGCAACCTACAGGCATTTTAATCAGCTTTACTGGCATTTTAACAAACTGAGTTTGCCTTCGGTATCTCAGATACTGAGATTTGTACACATCTTCAAAGTAGAACCTAAGAAAAGGAAAGAAAAGAGAAAATGCAGAATCCTGCAACTGAGACAAAGTTATGCACAATAAAACTATCCCAAAGTAAAAAGCAGAAAAAAGGTAATGAGATCCTGCAAAGACCAACAAATTAATTAAAATTGTGTATGTTAATTATAGATTAAGATTTAAACATTTGGTCCTGGTGCACCTATGTTCACAAAGTCTATTCCCATCAGACTGGCTGATCAGACTCGCAGTTATGCCCCTGTCACCTGTCTCTTATATGTGACACTCTGAATTAAAGCTGGAAAGCTTTGAAAAACATAAAGCATCATTCAGTTTAGAAAGTACACAATTCAACTCTTAGCTGAAACCCACAACTAAGTAATTGAATGTGCATATAGAGTATCTGTTGCTATAGTACAGCATGCACACGAAATGAAGCTTTCTCTTTATTCTTACAGGAACTGGACTGATAATAAGAAAAAGATGATACTTCTAATGACACGGTGTCATTTGCCATCACGTTGGGCCATTGATCTCTTCCTGAAAGAGGAAATTATCAGCTATGAAAGATAGCCTTGCTTTGATTTTTTTTTTTTTTAATTAAGAATTTCAAAGTAGAGATGAGGCTTAAGCTTACTTTCTAAGCATTCGTGAAGAACAACCCACAGAGGGCTTTTTTCATCTCTGCTTCCATTTGGAATTATTGGTAGATGACCTGTAAATAAACTCAAATGTCTACTCCCAGGAAAAATCACATCAAGTCCAGTGTATTAAATACCTCAGTTATACTAGCAGAGTTAGAAAAAAGGGAGAAAAAAATTTCTCAAGTTGTGATCTTGATTTTTATTTTAGGGACTCATGGATTCTGTATCTCCACATCCCCCCTGTTCAGTGCCATCTGAGAAATTGATGGGTGAGGACTCTGTGATCTCCTCCAGGCCACTGATAAAGATGTGTACTGGTTTGGGCTGGGATACAGTTAATTTTCCTCATAGTACCTTGTATGGTTTAGTAGCTTATGTATGTAGCTATGTTTTGGATTTGTGCTGAAAACAGGGTTGATAACACAAGCATGTGTCAGTCACTCCTGAGCAGGGCTTACACAGAGTCAAGGCATCTTCTGCTCCTCACCCCACCCCACCAGCGAGGAGGCTGGGGGTGCACAAGGAATTGGGAGGGGACACGGCTGGGACAGCTGACCCCAACTGACCAAAGGGATATTGCATACCATATGACGTCATGCTCAGCACATAAAGCTGGGGGAAGAAGAAGGAAGGGGGGACGTTCGGAGTGATGGCGTTTGCCTTCCCAATCACCGTTATGTGTGATGGAGCCCTGCTCCCCTGGAGATGGCTGAACACCTGCCTGCCGATGGGAAGTGGTGAATGAATTCCTTGTTTTGCCTTGCTTGTGTGCACAGCTTTTGCTCTACTTTTTAAGCTGTCTCTATCTCAGATCACAATTTTTCTCACTTTCACCCTCCCATTCTCTCCCCCATCTTACTGCAGGGAGTGAGCGAGCGGCTGGGTTGGGCTGAGCTGCATGGTTAAACCACGACAGATTAAACAAGAGATGTCCCAGACAGACCCCAGCAATGCCCTCCGAATCCCATCATCCAACTAGTTTTTCATCTGTCTCGCTGTCCATCCACCCAGATCATCATGGCCCAACTTGGATGTGACAACAGAGACAGTGTCAAGAGCCTTGCTACAGCCCAGGTACATGACAACCACCACTCCTTCCCCATCCACACACCAGTCATTTCTTCCCAGAAGGCCATCAGGTGGATCAGGTGTGACTTACCCCTGGTAAACCCGTGGTGACAGCTCCCAATCACCTTTTCCTTCACATGCCCAGAAACGTGTCCCACAGTTTTCCCAGGGACTGAAGCAAGGCTGACCAGATCATCCTTACTGCCTTTTTGGAAGACGGATGCAACATTTGCCTTTCTTCTGTCCTTGGGGACCTCCCCAGATCTCCATGACCTCCCAGAGGTTATAGATGTCTCACTCTGCAAGGACACTGGCCAGCTCTCAGTACCCTCAGGTGCAGTCTGTCTTGTCCCACTGGCCCACGGGTGAGGTTGTCTCCAGTCACCCCAGCTTGATGCTCACGCGCTGCTGGTTGTTCCTCTCCTTGACCTGCCTCTCCCAGCACAGAGGCCTGGCTGGGAAGAACTGAGGCAAAGGCAGCATTCAGTACCTCTGCCTTCTGTGCCCGCTGTCAATTAATCAAATCAATTAACATATTAATCACAGCATCAATAACTTAGCTACAGAACAAACGGGACTACAGCATGTTTATTTCTCCCTCAGAAACAGAGACTAATAATAATTAAAATATTTCTTAATTAAGGAAACACTGATTTTGGAATGGAAGCATGTTAGTATCTTTATTAGAAGTAGACATACGTTAATGATACAAACATACCCACTAAAACCACTAAATGGAGAAGATACAGATCTGAATAAATCCTGAACCATTTTTATCTTCAGTTTACTGTATTGTGCAACATCTGGGAAGATATTCCTTAACTGTTGTCCTTGTATGTTTGTCATATGCTCACCGAGCTGCAATTGCTCTGTCGTGGAGCGAACCTGCCTGAGCTTGGCAGGAACCACCGAATCTGTGCGCACCACAAGCACTGCTTCAGGTACCACTGAAATCACTTTATTAACTTCTCACTTCAGAACACAGCTGATATCTAGTCTGGCTGAGTGAATGAAGATTATTTCTGAACTGACCTCAGTGATCTTCCTGTATACTGACAGCTGGGTTGCTGCACGACGCTGAGCAATCAGTCAATTCTGACCGAAATTAAAGCCATACTTATGCAGCACATCTGGAGTGCGCATCTCTGACATGCTGGAGTTGGAAGCTTCCACGGGTCTGGAGAATTTTGGCCTTTCTGTTCAGATCTTGACTGAATAATGAGCAGGTAAAATCAGGGGGTCTTGAAAAGAACACATCAGTTAGATTCCTTTGCTAATACAAAAAATAGCATTCATCAATTGTTACTTACATTTCCTGAACTTTTTTTCCTGTAAAAGTTCAGGCGTATTGACTATTTGCAATCTTTCACCTTTTTTCCTAATTCATGGATCTAGAGTAAGCTTTAGCTTTCACCTCAAATGAGTCAATATTAATATCATACTTTTTTTAGTTAATGATGGTTTGAGATAGTTAATTTACTGTATATACAACTTTTTTCATTGATTCAATTCTAAAATACTTTTTTGCCTTTGAAATAGTATGTAAGTAGTTTTTCCACTCTCATTTAGTTTCTTCCACTGTAACACTTAAACCCTCCTAATTTGCAATGTCCCTTTTATAAACTGAAAACAACTTTTTCATGGAAAATCAGCCTTCATATACATAGGAGCTTAGTGACTTCATTTTATATCACTTGACTGACTTTTTTGAATATCAATTTTTCAAAGTTGTAAACATTTTCAGACTTACAGGCTAGCAGTACTTTTAATGTCATCCTGGCATGACAAATTCAAAGTAACTGAATTTGTCGCAACTGACAGATAGCATGATACCACATTTGCCATGATGTGTCACTATCTTATCTGCCCAAGAGAGGTTCTGATCTTCAGGTTACAATAGTTGCTTCTTACTATTGATACAATTGCTTTCCATGCACAACCTACCATGTACAATCCAATAAACATTTATAAATACTAATTCCATCTTTCCTTTGTTAAGGGCACAAAACTGCCTGTTTAAAATATATAAAGGTATAATAAACGTGCCTCGGTGTGATCACTTGATGTTGATTTCTTTAGTCATTTTGAAACATCGAAGAAACGTTTTGCTTCTAGCATTTGCCATTTGTTCTGTAAACTGGCACGTTCTTGCCCCTTCCTGACCTCTTCCCTACCCCCAGATCTTTATCTGTTATCTTTATTAGGATCTCTTTGGTTTCTGACAGCCCTGGCAAGAAAAGATACATTGCCACTACTCTGTGAGGTCTTCTACAGAGTACCAAGCACATTGTGATGACACAAAGCAAAACTGGAAAGTCTTCAGTGAGTTTCTAATATTTTTTCACTTGGGAAACCGAGACCATGGAAGAACTTCAGCTGCATGTTAGTCAGAAGTCTTTCAGAAAGAAATTATACAATCTTCACAACAACAGGTCATTGAAAATCACCAGATTAGGAGAAACAGCAGAAAGCAACCTTCTCTCCCCCTCCACCCCACCAAGATAAGTGCAATGAAAGGAGTTTCTGTAAGGTGAAGTGTTCCAGAAATGTAAGCAACACGGGATATCTGGTTTTTGGTTCCTTCGGCAGTGAAGATGGAGCAAGTCCAAAGCTACAACCAGCTGAGGTGGATTCAGTTCCCATGGGATATGCAGTTGCCACCTCTCATCCTTGCCAATATGTATTGGGATGGCAGAGATGCACAAATTTAAGGGAAAGAACAAAGCTTTCCCTGGCCAGATGAAAAACGCTCATGATTATAGACAGTCATCTCCACCATAATGGGATGCTCCTGAACGATACAGAAGGGAACAGTTCACACTTTTCCTCTCTATATTGAGAAAAAATTACTTACAAATATAGCTTTTATCCTCAGTATATGAGTACACAATTCTGCCACACCTGTTCTCTACAACGTTACTCTTCCTCCCCTTGCTAGCACAGGCCCCAGGGTGAAGTATTTAGTGTCATTCAGTGACCAACTCTTGATAACACAGGTGAATGATTTCCAAGGAATTAGCTGTGTGTAGAAATATACCTTTAAGTGTGATACGGAAGGTTTGAGCAACAGAACAGTCTTTGCTCAAATCATCCCCTTAAGTACCTTGCCAATATTCCAGGTAATATGCTAACAACAAAACATATATTAAGATACAGACTTAAACATATAATAAGAAATAGCCCCAAAACAAGCACTCAGGTACCATGGAAAACATCATGCACCATATACTGAAATACTGTAACATTCAGTCTTGTTATGGCTGAGGATGGATAATCCTCGCAAACATTCTGAAAAGCAGTATAAATATTTCTCATTATCCCTAGGTTTGACATCACTTTTTCATAGTGGCAAAAGCTTTATTAAGCTGATCTCCTCTACTCTTCCTGAGACATTCACCACTGCAAAAACAGTAGGAGGGGAACTGTATTCCATGAAAGTCTAACGTATAGAGTTAACAGGAAATGGGAGACAGCAGAGAGTTTTACCAGGAAGGGAGCTGACTCTCTCCCTTTCATGTGGACAACAACGTCATCAGTCAAATGTCAGGTCATTCTGATTTCCCTGCTCCGAGGAAAGTAAGACATTTACTAAGAAAAAGTTCTTCTTTCATTTTAGGCAAACACCAGCTGTTTCTGTTTCCATTAATGTATTTTCCTGTGTGTCTTATAAAAACATTTTCTTCTTAATTAAAAAAAAAAAAGAAAAACAGAAGACTGATTTATGAGCAGATGCCATTTTGGAGTACTCCAGCCTGATGTACACTCCAGCAGCCCCATGCACTGAGATCTCCTGACAGCACCAGAAACCCAGGGAGGAATTACAGAGTCCTGGGCAGGCAGCAGGGTAGCGGCGTTAACGTCTTTAGCCTTTCTGCAGGCTCTTTACAAAAGCTTGGAGGACCACCTTGATAGCCACAAGTGCCACGTCACCACTGCCTGCCAACACTGCGGCAGGTGAGTCCCAAAGGTCAAAATGATGGGGAGGGGGTGTAAAAGGGCTTCCTATATCATTTTGGTGTTTGTTGTCTTTTCATTTCACTGAGCATCTCTCAGTCCTTCTAAGAGAGTAGGAAAGAGTCTGAGCTTTCTCCATTGCTCCACCTTCTGTTTTTTTATACTATGGCCATAACCCCTCCGCACATTCAATAATGCAAACTTTTCCCACTGTTTCAAGCTTTCTTCATAAGAAAAATCCTCTTACGTCTCAAATAATGTGCTTTGTACTTGAATCTTTATTTAAGACAGGATGACCTTAATATATAGATTTTCTCTCACTTTTATTTATGATAGTGCTACAAGAGTTAATACCTGTTCAAGCTTTAAGCACTATTTTTATGTAATAGAAACAAGGGTATAAATAAAAATAAAACTAGCTGTCATCTCTCACCTTAAAGCCAAACAAAAGATAGTCAATACCAAGCTTGTATACCTATATTTCCTGAAATACTGGAATTCCTGAAGCATTAAAATTCCTGAAGCATTAAGCACAGAAATAAAGATAATGCATCTATACATGTAACAGTAATACTCTCAGTATCATTCTATATATTTTCCCTAATATAACCTGCTATCTTCTTTGCTTCTTTGACCACCATGGCACATTGAGCAGATGTTCTTATTGAGCTTTCCCCTGTGAAGCACAGGTCTTTCTTCGGAGTGATTACAGCTAATTTATAACCCATCAAGGTATATGAAAAATTCAGATGGTTCCTCCCAGTGATAAGAGAGCTTCCAGAAGCAATGCCTTTGGAATTCATCTGAGATCAGAACTGGGATCATCTGGTATTTCAGTACCACGTTGCCAGCAGCTGTTTAATATTTTCATATATGCCATTTGCCCTCACTAGAGCAGCAGGCTTACACTTCGCTGTTCTAATTATATAGACTTATATTTTGCCTTTTTAATTTCTCAAGGTCAGTCATTCTCTCATAGGATCTGTTCAATCTATTACTAGACTGATGTCACTTCAGTACCTATCTACAGAGAGAAACTAAAACTGAGACATTTGAAGTGCTGACAATCACTAAATTCTAAGTCATTTTGAAGAAAGAAACCAAAGTATTTAGTTTCTGGTAAACCACAGATATATTGAAGTCCAGCTATCAGGAAAAATACTGGAAACTATAGCATGAGCCATATGGTGCCCCATATGGAAGGGAGAAAGATGTATTTATGAAATACACAGTCATCTCCATGAAAACAGACAGCTGTCTGGAAGCATTTCATTTTCAAAAAAGACATGATTACAGTTATTAGTTTTGTATTAAAAAATGACTATGTTCTTTGAATCAGTTTATGGAAGAAGGACTCCCAGAAATGGTTTCAGGAAAGCTGGTGAGCATGTGCAACACCAAATCCAGAGTTTGGAAGATGGGAGATGACAGGCAGGCAGCGATGGGCACTCCAGCTCAGCAGACTGGGAAAGGACTTCTTGGCTGATAGATTTAGCGTATCTCGTGCAGTGGGGAAAGAGGTTGAGACTGGTGCTCAGTGAAAGCTGAACTAGCACATAATGTCCTGTTAAAAAATATGGCCTCAATTCACAGAGCTTTCACTCCCCACGTCCACTCAACAGTTCAGTGGCTGGTGCTTTCATCTAAGCTGCAGGTTAAAACAATTCAGCTTCCTCCTATGCCTGTGAGAGACGAACCACTGTGCCGTAACTGGAGCTCCGTCCTTCTTGCCATATTCATTCCATGCTGCATAAATAATTAAACATCACCAGGACAAACACCAGCACTCAGATGTTGCACCCAAATACTAGGTGAGTCAGACAATTTTTCTGCCTCTCAGTAATAACCAATACAACTGGAAAACGGGGGCAGATTCACACCTGGCTGCGTGCTGTGGGCCTCGGTGCAACTGCTTTTACCAATGCGCTGCGATTGTTCTGACACTGTAATGCTGCTCTTTTCCATAAAATACTTAAACGGTTAGTGAGAACAGACAAGTGACTGTGTCAGCGGTGGTGAGAACACTTGCCTGAGAGGTGTGAAAGCTTAATTATTTATTCAAAGCAGTAGAGTTTCCATGGGAGACCTGAGAAGACTCTTCTCCCGCCTCTTCCCTCTCTCTCCAAAGCACCCTATAGACATTCATTAGAGAAATGCAGGCTCACGTCCTTCAGGAAATAAGAGAACTCCACTTAAGCAGCTGCTGTAACCCAGCAGCACTTGGATAAAAGTGGTATCTCCAGCTGTTGACTTTAACCCGCATTTCATTTCTTTTCTTATTTTTGTAAGTAATGTTTGCACTGAATAAAATTATTTTGGGAGGGTGGAGTTGTTTTCTCCAGGAAAAATGGGACAAATGATGGTTTCATTCACCATTACTTATTTTTTGCTCAGATACCCGTCTCAGAAATCAAATTTAACCCTGCCACTGCTCATTCCTTTTCCACCCTCCCCCATTAAACTTGCAAACTGGCTTCAGATTTATTAGTCAAAATTAAAATCTGCTAATATATCTGCTATACAATTTACAATCAAACAAATAATTTTTAACTGACACAGGGTAGCCAAAGAAGACCCTTTTTAAACTTTGTGTTATCTACATGAAGCAGATGAACAACCTAGGGCCACCGTTGAATGTTGTGAGTTCAGCTGACGAAGGGGAAAAAAGTGGACCCATTGTGAAAACCATTCTGAGTAATTGCAAAGCAGAATTCCAGGAACTGCAGAAAAGGTCATAGATAATGCCTGTGAAAAGCCTCAATGTATGCAAACATTAAATACCATTTTTTAACTGTGATATACAAGAAATGCTCCTTCTCTTCAATTTGGACACAAACTGTTAGTAAAGGGGCAGTGAGTATGTGTGTGTTCCGTAATTCCAGAAATACTCAGCCTGAAAAAAACTTCATTTATTTCTGGAAAACTTCAGCACTGCATTGAAATAGGACTTTATTACTTTGAAGGGAAATCAGCACAGAGAGAAATGACCTGGGAAAGTGACTAGGAAAGATTAAGATTGGTGATCCAGAGAGACCTCACATATATTTGAAGTGAACTTATGTACTAAGAGGAAGAGGAGTAACTACTTAAGGGAACAAAACAGAGAAAAGGAAATGGTAGGAACACCAGCCTGATTGATAGTGAGATGCATCAGGTTGCTCACTAATATTTCTCAGCATGCCCTTCAGGGTGAAGCTAAGCCAGCACCCAAACTTGGAAAAGCCTTCAACATTATTGTCTAAAGTTTGCTATTTAACACAAAGCAGGAGCTTAACTGCAGCTTGGAATTTCTCACAGGACACAGCAGCATTTCAGGCACAGGTATTACACACTTGTTACAGGGAAATTATGTGTTTTGTTCAACATTACATCCTCCCAAACATTGTCCACCCACAGTACCTCCCCACGCCATTGACAGATGTGCAATGCTGCACTATCTGCACTGCCTCAGAATGCACTCGTTCAGATGCTGGAAGAAGTCTAAACACAGAGTTCTCCAAAGTGTAATTACCTCCACAATCTAAGAGATTGCTTAGATAGCTTTTTGCTAGTTAACAATGACTAGCTCAACTAATGATGACTACTTAGAAGGACTAGCTCAATGAACTTCCCACTGTACTGCAGTGTGGCTGTACCTTCATATCCATTGATGCTCACAAGTTCAGAAAGCAGGACTTAATTTTACTCATTGCAAACGCAGACCTTCAGCTTTAGTGAGAGATATTCATTTGCTTCATAGAATCATAGAATCATAGAATAGTTTGGGTTGGAAGGGACTTTTAAAGGTCATCTAGTCCAACCTCCCTGCAGTGAGCGGGGACATCTTCAACTAGATCAGGTTGCTCAGAGCCCCGTCCAACTGACCTTGAATGTTTCCAGGGATGGGGCATCTACCACCTCTGGGCAAACTGTGCCAGTCTTTCACCACCCTCATTGTAAAAAATGTCTTCCTAAATCTACCCTCTTTTAGTGTAAGACCATTCCCCCTTGTCCTGTTGCAACAGACCCTGCTAAAAAGTCTGTCCCCATCTTTCTTACAAGCCCCCTTTAAGTACTGAAAGGCTGCAATAAGGTCTGCCCGAAGCCGCCTCTTCTCCAGGCTGAACAACCCCAACTCTCTCAGCCTTTCCTCATAGGAGAGGTGTTCCACTCCCCTGATCATTTTCATGGCCCTCCTCTGGACCCGCTCCAACAGGTCCATGTCTTTCTTGTGCTGAGGGCTCCAGAGCTGGAGCAGCACTGCAGGTGGGGTCTCACCAGAGCAGAGCAGAGCAGAGGGGCAGAATCACCTCCCTTGACCTGCTGCCCACTCTTCTTGTGATGCAGCCCAGCATACGGTTGGCTTTCTGGGCTGTGAGCGCACATTGCCGGCTCATGTCCAGCTTTTCATCCACCAGTACCCCCAAGTCCTTCTTGGCAGGGCTGCTCTCAATCCCTTCATCCCCCAGCCTGTACTGATACTGGGGTTGCCCTGACCCAGGAGCAGGACCTTGCACTTGGCCTTGTTGAACCTCATGAGGTTCACATGGGCCCACTTCTCGAGCTTGTCCAGGTCCCTCTGGATGGCATCCTGTCCCTCAAGCGTGTTGACCGCACCACTGAGCTTGGTGTCATCTGCAAACTTGCTGAGGGTGCACTCAATCCCACCATGTCACTGATGAAGATATCAAACAATACTGGTCCCAATACGGACCCCTGCGGGACACCACTCGTCACCGACCTCCGTCTGGACATTGAGCCGTTGACCACTACCCTCTGGATGTGTCCAGCCAAGCAATTCCTCAACCACCGGACAGTCCATTCATCAAATCCATACCTCTCCAGTTTAGAGAGAAGGATGTTGGGGCGAACCGTGTCAAAGAGGTCCGGACAGATGACATCGGTAGCCCTTCCCATGTCCACTTCCATCACAGAAGGCCACTAGGTTGGTCAGGCAGGACCTGCCCTTGGTGAAGCCATGCTGGCTGTCTCGAATCACCTCCCTGTCCTCCATGTGCCTTAGCATAGCTTCCAGGAGGATCTGTTCCATGATCTTCCTGGGCACAGAGGTGAGACTGACTGACCTCTAGTTCCACAGGTCTCCCTTTTTTCTCTTTTTAAAAATGGGGGTTATGTTTCCCCTTTTCCAGTCAGTGGGAACTTCACCGGATTGCCACCACTTTTCAAATATGATGGATAGTGGCTTAGCAACTTTATCCGCCAGTTCCCTCAGAACTCGCGGATGGACCTCATCGGGTCCCATGGACTTATGCACCTTCAGGTTCCTTAGATGGTCTCGAACCTGATCTTCTCCTACAGTGGGCGGCTCTTCATTCTTCCAGTCCCTGCCTTTGCCTTCTGCAGCTTGGGCGGTGAGGCTCGAGCACTTGCTGATGAAGACCGAGGCAAAAAAGTCATCGAGTACCTCCGCCTTCTCTATATCCCAGGTAACCAGGTCAAATGCTTCCTCTTGAATTTTTTGCAGTGCATCATTTCATAACAATTCACTCCATTCGTGTCCATCAAAAGAAAGTCACGGAACTGAAATGCAACAGGAAATTCTGCTTAACAATAGGTATATCTCATCATTCACTAAGTCATCTTCAGGCAAAGTTTATCTGTTGAGAGAATATTACTCCTATTAGGAAGTCTGTATTAGCTTTCTTCTGTAGCATCCAGCTCTCTTTTGATCATTCTTATTTTAAATCAAGTAACTCTTAATTTCTTACTTATAGCCCATAAATTTCTCCTGGCACATGGTCAAGACTAGATAATTTCAGTAGGACAAATATTTTCTGACATGCAGAGATATTAGATTATCATGTTTTTTTAACTAATGTGTGATTTTTTTTTTTCAAAGTGCATGCGACTATTAAGGTCACACATTGGAAACTTTATTCAGACTGACTTTGTCTTATCCTGTGAAGCCACTAAATTCATTTGCTTGTGAAATAAGGTTTTTTGGCATCAATACAACTTTCAGAATGTGAACCTATGTATCCAGCAAGAAAGGTAGATCCTACCAAGAAATGTGAATACAAATCTAATCTTAGCCATCCTATACCAATTGCTCTTTTTGTTTTGAAAGCCTGGCACCAAAATTGCAACATTTTTATAAACTTAAGCTGCATAATATTTATCAGATATTTAAAAATAACAACAGCAGTTTGCCTACCACCTTTAAAAAACCTCACCATATGAATAGGGGATACTTTATTTAGGATTAAATGGTAAAGGCAAGATCCAAATCAATATTGTAGGTCCAAAAATAAAATACATGTTAAATGCAGGTAGCTAAATTCAAACCCAGATGTCCTAGATGCCTAATTCTATTTTCTTGTACCACCATGCTCAAGCCAGTACCCTCATTCTGACTTTCTGTTGCCTAATTTAAGTAGCCTGAAGGATCCCTCTCTGGATCACACCACATAACATATCATTACATCTATTTAGGGTGTATTTCACTAGTTGTGTATTTTCACGTTTCTACCTGGCAGCAGAAATGGCCACCTCTCACTTCACTGTGAATAAGCATCAAACTACTAATAGATAGGTATACTTTCTGGTATATTCTACGTTATACCTTTCTAAGTATACTGTAAAAGAAGTTAAGTGGCTTCAGAAGTATAAATTTATTTTTAATGAAGAAATAGTTACCTAAATCTGCAGGAAATACAGAAATTTTAGATCAAGTGTGTAAAAATGCTGCATTTTTTCACTGCTTGGGATCTGATCTGCCTATAAACTTCAATAATCCTGCTGCATGCAATACCTCACAAACACCTCTTTGTTAAACAATGTAATTTTCTTGTTCTCTAAAATGGAAATTAATAAATAACTTCCTTGGTAACCTAGGAATTTTTTTTCATTAAGGTTCTTTCCTTGTAGTTCTTAATATTGGAAAGCTGCCACTGAGATCAGTGGGTGTTCTACCTAAGGAAGGCAAGAGAAATTCTTTTTATTTTATTGTTATATTAAAAGAACGTGAAGAATCCAAAATTCAATATCCAGAAACCTACTTCTTTCAAACTGAGTTTCTGTCCAGTAGATTGCACAAATGCATTAATCTGCATGGCTGAAAAGTCTGCTGAGATGAAGAAAATAACATAATTTAAATGACATTCACAAAATAGTTAAAAATAAGATAATGTTGTCCTCACTGTTCAGCCTTGTTCTAAGAGTTTACTGTGACTGTGACATTTTTTCAGTGCTAGAAAGAAGGATAATTCCTGTCACAAATTTCTTCAGTAATGCCCTCCTGTTGCAAAGGCGCCCACAGAAAATGTTCAGAGGACTGAAAAACACATTATTTTATCTCTGCTGGTATTATCCAATAAAACCATGCACAAAGAATTGGACAAAAAGATAATATTAGCTTCATCTGAAAAGTAGTATGTAACACAGGAAAGGACTAAAGAAGTTTCTTTTACTACTATGGCATGTTTGAAAGAATTTTTCATTGGCGAGGACAGAAATACTGTCAGATTTTAAAAAAGACATGCACACACGTATACATTATACATAGTAATTATTTTTAAAAGGACAAACGAAACAAAACCCAAAAATGCTTTTTTAGGTATTTTAGGAGCGCAAAATATTTGTGAAGCTATGAAAACATCACTGTGATTATTCACTGCACTTTTCAACATATAATAGTATAAGACCAACTTTTTTTTTTAATCTAAGCAGTTATTATAGCTTATCCTCGCTGGTCAGTTCAGCCAGTTATTTGCCTGCTGCTTGTGGTGAATGGTTAGTGGTTAAGCTTGAAAAGAGGAAAGGCTTTGAAGACAGGAAACCCTTTTCAAATACCCTGATCCTCTTTATAGATCAGGGTAAGGGTCCCTATGAGTGGAGTTCTGCAGGGTTATATCCTGAATTGCTATTTTAGCTTAAATCCTCTACAAATGATAGAAACCCTCTATCCATTCGGTCTTTTGGCCAGCAAGGCTTCATCAGATTTCCTTCTTTTACCATTTTCATGTCTGTACCTTTGCTTCCCTTATTCTAGCTCCTCTACCAAGAGCAGTCATGTACCTTTTAAATCAGATATATTCTCATGTCGCTAAGGATATATTTGCATTTGTTGCAAAAGTATGGGGAAAGCTGGGCTAAACTGAAAGACCGTTACTATGTAGGGCTCGATTTTTAGTAATGTGGCATAGCTGACAACTATAAAACTTCAGCATTCCAAAAACATTTCACTCTCCTTCTCGTATGAATGGTTTCATAGATTATTACTCAGAATTTATGCAGGTGAAGTTAATTTCAACCCTGGTGAATAAGATTTTTCTCCCATTTAAATTGTTTTTCTTAAATAACGTCCCTCATTTAAAAAGGAAAAAATCTTTGAATCTGGTCTCTTTAAGACTCTGTTTCTAACTACGCTCAGAAGACGTATTTCCATATGAAAAGTTAAATCAACGTTTTCTTATTATATTGATTTTCCACTTACAGTAACTGCAAAGACTTTCAGTCCTCCTAAAAAGAAAAAAGAAGGATCAAAGTCAACATATTTTTATAACCTGATGAATATTTTCCACATTGAATCATTCAACAAATGAAAAATAACATTTAAAATCAGGTTGAGAATACACTCCAATGTACAAATGCTGCACTTCTAAATATTTAAAATTATTACATTCTTGGCAGCCATATCTTATGTGTAATATATTTACACTGACAGATATTCCACTTCAAAATGCTCCACCCAGATAGGAATCAAAAGACAGTACCGTAAATGCTTCACTGGGTCTTGTCACAAGTTAGATGAGGTTTTTGTCCCTTGTGGCAATTTCTCCAAGGATAAGTTAACAGGAAATAAGTACATCCAACTTTCCCTCTTGCGTTAGTAGGTACAGCTACACTGACAAAGCGCTGCACAGAGGACTAGTAAAATTATCTGTATGGGCATACACTTACTGAAATAATAAGTATTAATTCTAGCACTTTCAAAAAATACTATGAAAGCCATACATACAGGTAAAACACTGCTATCGGAAAGGAGTATTCTGTTACAACAAAACAGCAGGACTGAAAACTTCCTGCAGAAAATGATTTAATAGACTCAAAAGTCAAAGTGAGTACTTTCTTTGTAGAGAATCTTGCAACCCATAACTTTCCAATAGTACCACAAATAACTTCCACAGACTGCTGTGCATGACAGCTGATACTGAATGGCCTGAAAAGTTCAACAAGACATTGTTATACTATTACCCCAGAACTGTTGCCTATACAAACTGCCCCAAGACAATTTTTAAAACAGAGAAACAAATGGTTGTTACGTTCTTCTCTTTCACCAGCTCATGACTATCCATCAAACTGTTTGGAGAAAATATTCCTTGATAGCTAGGACACAAAAACATTAGTAGACTTCAAGACAATAATCAGAAGTAGAGCCTTTTAAACGACACAAATGGTGAAACCTCTCAAGCAGTTTTATCTCTGATAGAATATTTTTCAAATATTAGAACCTCTCATTTGAGGCATATCCCATAAGAAGCCACAGAGCAGTATTTAAAGAAATACGAAAGTGATATTGGAGCTTCGCATGGTTATTAAAAGATATCCTAGCTATTATTGAAGTCAGGGAGCTACAATCAAGATGATCCTTATTAAAATAAACTAATGAGATTTGACAGAATATGAATTGAAGCCTAAATACCAACAATGTCATGCTGTCAGCAAATTAAATATATTAACTTAAAACTGTTGCATTTGATTTAAGGGCCTATCATGCAAAATGAGAAAAGAGGTCACCCTGGACCTTCAGGGAATCTGTTCTTACAGAAATTTTAATTTTGTTCACAACCCCTGGGAAGCAAAAATAATGAATTGCCTTGCTCAGAGATGTAAGAGGTGTACCAGTCACACACTGACAGCACTACGGTTCATATTACCTCATCTACCTACATGAAATATTCAGCTAAAATAATTGGGACTAGATAGTACGCTGCTTTACTCACACTAGAAATCCCACTTCAATGGAAGTGCCGATCTGAGCAAGTGTTAACAATTTCCCAGAGTAAGTGGTATACCATATCTGTCTCTTGTTTCAGTCAGATGCAGAAGGAAGGGGTTTTGTATGTTTTAAGTGTAATATTAAGTATGTAATAGCCCTTACATAGCATGAAAGCTGTAAAATAAGCTTCCATACATTCTTTAAAGGACTCTTGGGTCAGTTACTGACAGCAACTTGTAAATGCAGACGTCTGAGCCTGTGCAGTTTTGGATGACAAAAATATTCACCCATCCAAACCTCAGACTGCATCTGCAAATCCAGGCAACGATATGTGCAAATAAAAAGTGACCCAAAACTGTGCGACACAGTTTCAGTCACACATGTTTCTAGGCCAGCTGGACTCAGAGTGTGAGCAAGCCAGCTTGAAGGCTTAGCTCTCTGCCTCTGGATAGTAGCTGGTCTTTTGCCCTGGTATCCGCAGGCAAACGCAGTGTTCTGCATCCGTCGCCTCTTTGACAGCCAAGTGGCTGTGGCTACTGGCTCCTGCATGGACTTCATGATCCCAACTCTTCTAATGCTAAACCTTTTAGAGGCACTATTATTTGAAGTTATGCACAATTTCCCACATTTCCAAATGCCTCATTTAGCTCAAGACAAATGCACTGCAAAGTTGCAACTCCTGCAGCACAAGCCTAGCCCAGAGGTACAGAGCAGGTCACAGCCCAAGTCAGGACTAGACACCAGTTATCCAAGCTCACTAGCATGCTCTCTACCTGCAAAACAGACACTTGAAAATACGCCTTTGGAAAGCTAAGCTGTCTCTTTTTATATCAGTACGACTGGCTGGTTAAAAGCTGTACTGAGATTGCCCAGTGGGCCTGTTGGAGAATGGCCAAAATCCTCCCTTCGCCTCTTCAATTCTGACAATTTGGGAGGACATGCAACAGCAAGCAAGCAAGCAAAAAAACCTACTCCTAGTGGCGTGGACTGCCTAGTAGTTCAGTAATAAAAAGTGTTTTTTCCTGTCTGAAAGGCTTGAAAGATGACAGCACAATCAGGAATGGTGCTTCAGTTTAGCAACATTTTGTTGATACGGGTCCAACACTGAGTGAAAACTGCCTTAGTTTTCCGTGTGAGAAGGCCACTCCTTGCACTCACTTCTTTTAATTTTGAGACCACCACAGTTGCCTGAAATCACCTCTTTCATGATATCAAATACTGAAGATCAGTCATATTCATACGCATTGACAAAATGTTATCTAGTCTCTGTGGCGGGAGTATCTGTGATCTTTCTGGCATGGTACATTTATTGCACACAGAGAAATCACTGACTTTCCAACAATCACAGTGGACCTTCATCGACTATTTCTGAGAGTCAATTGACATTACAGTCATACGTACTACTTTTAACAAATGAGTGTGGTAAAAGCAAATCAGGTAATGTACAGGAACTGACGATTTTTTTCGTCTTAATGGCTATCTGAAAAAATAGATCTTAAGACAAATGAAGTTGGTAGCTTTAAAAGTATCTTATTCGCTACTGAACTTGCAGTTCAAAGATTACCTTCAGTACTTTCCTTATCACTTCCTAAGACATATTTCAAGGATTGGTTTTCGTCTACCTAACGAAACAAAACCTGCTTGTTTCTGGGGTGTGCAGTGCATGAACATTCGTGAGACCTTTGAGATCTACAGGAGGTATAGTGCAAGTGCAAAGTATTTTGCTAACTTGCATACTGACAGGAGAAAGTTTCCTGCTTATGCTTATACACAACATTACAAAGTCTTTTTTCTTGTCTTCCTTCTCTCCTTTCTGCCTTCTTTGCTTCTTGATCACACTCTATTTCCATCTCACCAATATATCTTCAGGGTCTCCGAGGAAAACAGAAACATAATTAAGAACAAAACGTATGGAGCTTACAGAAGATGAGAAGAAAAAACATAACTGCTCTGGTGTGTTGAAGAGGCACAACTACTTGTGAGATACAGTATTAACATTAAAAGAGTTCTCAGAAAAGCCTGGAGCTGGCCCAAGTTTATAATAGGTCCAATCAAATTCCAAGGCAAAGATAACATAGATCAGAAGACAAAATCAATGAATATTCTGGAGGAAAATGTGTTAAGATTGTGTGATGAAATGCTAAGTCAAAAGTGTATTTATATGAAAATGATTCTCCCGATATTATCAGGCAAACTGAATACCATGCAAATTCCTTTTACGGAGCCCACACATCTATCTCCAGAGAAACTGATGTTAAAAGTGATATAAACTGTATTTTTTTCATGAACTTTTCTGGTGCTCCATTTCTTAAGCAGTAGAAATGAGAATATTGTAAAAAGGAAAAGATTATGTAGCCAGGTATATTAAACAGCTATGAATGTCCAAACCTCAGTCTCATTAAAACCTGACAATTAGTCTGAAGAAAACAACCTCACACTGTAAAAACTTTTCACTTAACTTGTGAAAAGAAAGACAAAACACTGTAGTCTGAGAAACCATAAATAATCTCAAATGGAAAAGGTGGCTGTTCAGCTGGCATAAAATAATTGCCTTTATTTTCAGTCAGTTTGGAAGACTAATCTTCTAATATATTGCCTTTTGATTGTATTTTTATGGATGTTGCTTGATTTCTCCCCATGTTTGTATTTCTCTTCAGTCCTTTTTATTTTTTTCAGTAATAAATTTTCATGAATATGTAGAACTTGTTTTAAAATGAGTATGGTCTGCTGGTTTTTTTCCTGTAGATTTCTGTAGCTTTATACCGGTGAGTCATAGCGTCCATCCTGCTGAATTTTCCAAACAGAGGAAGCGCATTTTTCACCGTATTATTAGCTTTTATCTTACGTCTTCTTCCTCAGTAGGATCAAGCGTACTTCATTTTTGCTGTCAAGCAGACTCCTTAGCAGCTTCCTCCTTTTCTGGGTTAAGACTGAACATCCCACTGTATGAGAATATATTATCAAAAGATAATCACTGCTAAGCTAAAACTGCAGAGTTACAACAGCTAGCTTTGAACTCAATGAGAATTGAGGACAATAGCTAAGGAAAATAGAAAATTTTTTAAGCACACAAAGATCATGTAAATCTTGTCAGGTTACTCCACTGAGTATTGTAGCATAGGATCAGTTGCCAGAGCCCTGGAGTTTCAGCTAGCTGTTTACTATTCTTTAAAGAAAGTCATTCAGGGTTATTAAGAGTGTCTAGCAAAAGAAGATCACTGTCACATGAACTGGAAGGTGAACGAATGACTGCAAATGAAAATCATGGTGAGTGGCAGTAAACAGAACTGAGGGAGCGTCTGAAGGTGGCAGTATCTGCGGTGCCTTTGGGACCAGTGTCATCTAGCAGACCCATTACTGATCAGGAAGATACATGTAAGAAAAATTATAGTGAAATTTGAAGAAGACTGTAAATAAAGGAGCACTATGAACAAAAACCAGTTGCATAAGAAGAATGGACTATACATTTCTCATAGGACAATAATCTTCTTGCAGGAAGTTCATTAACCACATCTGGCAAATCCTGGCAAATCCTAAATGGACTACATTGCAACACTGAGGAACTCTAATTTTTATATCAGTTGTGTATGTTTATGGTTGCGATCCCCTCTCCCCCCCAAAAAATCCAGACAGGCACTAACTACTGTGATTTGAAAACTTCTAATAAGAATTTCAGGCTGGCAGGACTTTTACATGGTCTAAAAGCAGGTAACTCAAGAACTGCTCAAGCCAAAATCAAGCAAGCTTAAAAAGTGACAAACCTGTTAAAAAAAAAAAAACAGAACACAACAAAACCCTGAAACTCTTCCTCTCTTGCTCTTTTGGTTTATGAGATCTTTTAGCTGCTGTTTTCCCAGTATGCTTCTCCTTAAATCCTGAAAAACAGTCAATTTTAAGTGGTACCAGTGGGAATTTCCAAATTCTTTTCAAAAGTGGTCCAACGTAGCATGAACCACAATATTCGTTTTTGCGGAATATGCCACCTTTGCATCCATACTGAAAAGGAAAATTCAAAATCTTTGGGACAATGATACTGAACATTCATTTTTTGAGTTGTTGCCATGGTTTGAGGTGCTAGGAATAATAATCAGCAGGCCTATGAAGTTGTCCGTCATGACAGTGCTCCTAGGTAAAAGCAAACATAATATCTGTTCATCTTATCTGGACTGGGTTTAAGCAAACAGCTTTCATTCTGCATGCTTTCATGGTCAGATAATAGGGAAGAAAAACCTAAACTACGCTTGGAAGAAAAGAAATGCAACATCCTTCATCACTATTACAGGTACGATCCTGCGGTTACTTATGTTTCCCAAAGATGATGAATGCGCACGGAGCAGTGATCTGCATGTGGAACTGCTCTTCAGTTGGAGTTAACTGAGCATCTCTCCAAAACCCTCTACGGTATTTATACAGAAACATCACTATCAAGATATGCAGATTAGGCCTCCAAATGTGACAGAACAATATGAAATAACTTCTTTTTCCTTTGTCGAGTGCTAAGCAGGTGAGTACCTTTGAGACAGTGCACTGTAGCTCGCACTGTGCTAGAGTTTTAACTCGAGACTCCTGCAATATCATGACCGTCTTCTTAAGCGAAGCTTATCATTAACATTATGCTTATTTTGAACCTCTGTCTTTGCTCAACAAGATGACAACATCTTGCTAGAACTTAACACATGGAAGCATTCATACTGCCTCAAAACAGCGTCTATCTAGCCCAGCATCTTGCTCAGCAATATCCAGTAGTGGGGGTCTGAAGGATGATTATGAAAGAGACAGCAAGAAAAAAATGAGCCTTCCACTGGTATCCAGCAACCAGCAGCTTAGGGACTTCCTCAACCACAGATTGCTTCCGTGTCAATACTCTGCACTAGACTTTCAGCTATGCATCTAGCTGCGATTACAAAGCCCTTAAGTCCAGTATAGCATTGCACGTGGATTTCAGAGTTTAAAAAATGGCATAGAATGAAACAAAACAATGGAATTTTATGAGCTAACTCACCTTAATTTCTATTTGTTTCAAATGTATGTACTGAGCTGATACTTTTTCATCAAAGATTCGGGGGAAGAAAAAGACAACCTTAATTTTGTACCCACTCAGGGAGCGCTACGGACTCCCCTAGCAGTGGGGCTGGCAGGAATTTCCACATGCCACTGCTTCCTTTCCACCTCCCCATCCATTAGCAAAAGGAATAGGTATTTCACTCATGCTGCTTGTAGGCTTTATACAATATCCCAGCATTTCTTCCGTATGCTTTTATGCAGAGAGACGGAGCATTTCAGCCCCACTTGGCCCACAGTCAGCACAAGACCAGCTTACCGCCTCCGTTACTTATAAAACCCATGTTGTGTTGATAATATTTAACACCGTTCTATTAGCAAGTCTTCAAACGACATAATGTGCCAGAATTCATTTTAAGATACACTAGAAGGCTTTATGGTAGGATTTCGTGGTGTTTCATTCTCCAGTTACCTGCACCTGATTTATAATTGGAAAATAGTGAAAACCCATACAGGTTCACTTTCTGGGACATTTCCGTTGTTTCTTTTGGTTTACTACTGCCTCAAACCAAAAACAGGGCCCCTGTAAGTGCAACTGACATAAACCCCACAGCATAGGCAGGAGATCGGGGCGGCGGCGGTGTGAATTAGCCGGAGTCTGTCACCCCCAGCAGCCAGCCCCGCCTGATCGCGGCAGTTTTCCCCAGACATTTCCACTTCCATTTCTCTTCCAGTGCTATGCTGGCGTGACCCTTTCCAGCTTTCAAAGTATTTTGACTACTCCGGGGGGGGGGGGGAGGGAAGGGCCGTCGTTGTGCGCTAAAAAAACCCAACAACCAACCCAAAACGCCCTACAAATAAAACAAACAAACAACCCGAAGGAGAGCGGGGAACATCTTGAAAAATATCGGCAGTGGAAAAACTCGGCGAATGCCCGTCTCGAGTCGTTTTCGCAGCGCTGCCCGGAACGGGGGAGCCGCGGGGACCCGCGCCTCGCCTCACGGCCCGCGAAGGGGCAGCAGAGCCGGGCTGGGGGCCCGCGCCTCTCCCCGCCAGCTCCCCGGGCAGCCACGCCACGGCGGGGAGGGACGGCGGGGGAGAAACCGAAGCGAGCACGGCCCCGAGGCGGGCGACAGGCGGAGACCCCCACCTCACCACCTCCCGCCGCGCCCCTCAGACCCGTCGCCGCACCCCCGTATCCCTCCGCGCTACGGCCCCGGGGCGAGGCCTGGGCGGGAAGGCGGCGGCCCGCCCCCGGGCCCCCGCGCCCCGCCGGCCTCCTCCCGCCCCTCGCCCCGCCGCCGCCGGAGGTGTGTTTTCGCGCCGTGCCCCATCAAAGCCCCCTCTGTTATTGAAATATGAGGCCGCTTCCTCCCCGGCGGAGGCCGCCGGCGGGAGGCGGGGATCGGCGGGGCGGTACGGTCGCCCGCCGCCGCGAAGAAACGTCCCTTTGTTCGCGCGGGAGGGGCCGGCCGGCCCCGCCTCAGGCCGCGGCACCCCCGGCCACCCCACCCGCCTCTCTGAGACACCTCAGCTCTGACCCCGGCCCCGAGGCGGGTGGGCGGCCCGGCCCGACCCTGGGGCGCCCCAGCTCGGAGGGAGCGCGGGTGCCGCCGTCCTCGGGTGCCGCCCCGGGCCGGGGGTGGGTCTGGATCAGGCGCCGGAGGGGCCCCAGCCTTCTCCGTGGCACCCGAAGAGCCTCGCTTGTGGCCACCTGCACCTCATTATTTGACGTCGGAGAAATGCATCGCGCCTCTTTTTTTTTTCTTTTCCCACTTTTAGTAACAACCACAAACCAATATCCTGATATTTCTAGGCAGAGTCCCGTTTATTTATTTGCGGAGGTTTTTTTGTTTTGTTTTTTTTTTTTTTCTTTTTCCCTCCCAGTGGGATCTGCTGTGAAGTAGCTGCTGGGACACAGCAGTGGCTGACCCCTGCTTGGTGACTCTGGTAAAACCGGTGTCTTCGGACGTGCTTTTGCACCAGGACGTGTCAGGCTCCGGCATTTCCTGATCAAGTAGGATTGATGAGCTGCAGCCTCTTTTGATGGTGCAGGCTGAGAGTTTGACACCCACCATGAGGAAAGCTTAGCAGGGTCCAGGCTGAAAAAGGATGTTGGAGGGTTGCAGTGGATATGACACGGTTACATTCTTCTGTTTAGCATTGGAGGGAGGGGGGGGGGGGGGAAGGGATTAAATGAATCCGCAAGACCAAGTTGCCTGGGTTACTTACATTTTCTAATCTAGCAGAATTTAGAGGTTGAGGATTCGGGCATAGGTTTCCTACTGCTGTTGGGAGATCAGGCATCAAGAACCTTATTTTTTTCAGTGGAGGAAGAGCAACTACACCTGCTTTCAATTTAAATAATATTATTTGGGCCCCAATTTGCCAACCTGCAGTACATCACCAAGGCTTGGCCTTTTTTTTTTTTTTTTGTCTTTTTTCCTTTCCTCTGTTGTTGTTTGATTTGAGGTTTTGTTTTCATTTGTTTGGTTGTTTTTTTAAATAACAGACACATTTAGAGATACAACAATGGCAGCACCTTTTGTCTGCAGTTGTAAGAGGCAACGTTTAGTGTGTATGCTTTTCATGCCATGGGATTTAGGGGGTTAAACCATGGATTTTAGCAGACTCCTTTGGGGTTGTGTGTATCCTGATGTGAAATGCACCATCAACCAGAGATTTTTGATGCTGGAGCGGCACTTTGGCTCGAGGTGGTGTTTAGAAATTGCATAAAGACTTGGGGCCAACAGTTGCCTGACTTTAGGGTTTTGTGATGCCAGTGCTGTGAGCAAGGCGTGTTCTGTGTTTGGGGTGTAATAAGAGAAGCTGAGCTTGTTTCCTGGATTAATAACTCGATTGGAAGTTGGGGGTAAAACAAAAATACAAAGGGATCCTGTTAGGTCCATCTGTTTCCACCCCACTACCCACCCCCCACCGTTCATCACTTTCTCCCCGTCTGAAACCACGTTCCCACCTTCAGAGTTAATGGTAGGGTGGGGGGTAAATAAGGAGCAGGGGCTGGGAGGGCAAGTGATCAGAAGTATCATGTTTCTCAGGGTGTCACACACCCTAAATCCCTAAATTCAACGATCGCTTCATGAGGAACACTACCAACTTCTCTTTTCTTTCTTTCTTTTTTTTTTTTTTTTTTAAGCCCCGTGTAGTTTTTAGCTCGGGACTTGTGTGCCTTGCAAGAGGCTTTTTTAGGTGCGGATCTGGGAGGGCTGGACCTAAGGGGCGAGGACAGAGACCTGGAGGGACAGGGCAGCGTGCTGGGACGGGGTGGGTGGGTGTGGGTGTGGGTGGGTGTGAGAGAGAAACCGCGTGTGTGGGTTTATTTTTCCTCTCATTCCTGGGGTCTGAATGGAAAGCACGTTGAGCTGTAATTAAGACATCTTGGAGGCGTACTTAACTCATGACGTGTTGCTTTTCTTTTCCTCTCGGTGAGAAAGTGGCTCTCTCTTCCCTGAATCAGGTCCTCTGCCACCCAGAGCCACAAAGAGACATTCGGGACATAGGCACACACACGCACACACTGACTTAAGGTGAGCACCAAAAACTTCCTCCGCACTTCGCTGTCCTCTGTTTCGAACTGCTGGAGAGTTCTGAGAGCATCTCAACTCGGGAGCTCTGCACAAGGTAAAAAAAAAATCAAACTTTTGGGAAAGGTTTTTACTCCTTTATTTCTCTAAGTCAGATGGGGATCCAGTAAGCAATGTCTGTGGCATCAGCTCTAGGGCTGCTCTGAAAGGATTTTCAGACGATCTAATTTGGCAGCTGAGGCGGGGGGTGAGAGCGAAAGACGGATTGAAACTGGCTAACTTCAATGTGTTTGACTTTAAGTGCTCTGTGTTACCAAAGGAGAGATCATATTGCAACTGCAGATTCCGTCTGAAAGACAAAAGTTGTATACTTCTGCTCTGTGGCTTCCTCCTATGGGATTAAACATTTCACAGAGATTTGTCTTTCTTGAGGGATTTCTCCATCCAGTCAGATGCTTTTAGAAGTTTTTAGGATGTAGGAAAAGGAGGACGGTGGGCTGAGCAAGAATTTCAAGAGCTGGAAGTAGATTTGCATAAAGTACTAACCATCCAGTTAGAAGGAAAAAGATTTTGATAAGATGTGATAAATTACATACTGATGTCATATTTGACTATTTATTGTCAAAGAAAGCCTGAATAACTTTTGGCACAGGTTTCTGTATCGTCTCCACTCACCAAGAAAGTTAGGATGCCACAGCATTTTGAATGTGTAGCTGCACATTAGCTGGTCCATGGCTATGATAACTATCATTTTACTGGCTCTGTATTTGGGTTTTGGGGTCAAATACATATAAAGGTGTCATTCAAAATGTTTTTCATGGCAAAACTACTTGTGTGGTAGGTTTAGATATACAGGGTTGGAAAGCATTTCCATGTTTGAATTAAGGAGGTTTATTGCTATTTGTATATCATTGGAAAGGGGATTCATTACTGCTAGGATCTTTTGGGACAGAAAGTATTGCCATATATATGTTGCTGTGTGATGTCACGTAACTGATACAATACCTTCAGGAGACTCTGGAAACCTGGCAATGTGTACAAGAGAATCATGTAGATTGTTAACAGCAATGTCTTTGTATTAATGGCTAGCAAGACTGTTTTAGTGCCTAAATGTGGAAAGAAGCAATCTGGAAAGATTCCTATTGTTTTGTTAGGAAAACATTGTTAGGAGTATGTATGATGTGGTAGTTGAAAACGTAGATGCAGTGAGGCTGTGTAACTGGATACATACCCTCTCAACACACACTGTTTCTAGAGACAGAGTATTTTCAGCACGTGGAGAAATGTGTCATAAACAGGAAAATTATTATCAGCTCCTTTGGAGAGGGAACCAGGAGTCAGCAGTCTCATGCCAAGGCGTGTCACGCAGAATGCCAAATCCTCATGCTACAAAGAGATGGCTCATGCTTCCTTGGTTTTTCGTATCTAATGGAGGCAGATACCCCGTAAAGCATAGTTAAGTGGAGTTGCTCTGAATGCATTATCTGAGACTGTAACCCGTATGTGCTTACCTGTATTACATTTAGTGACAAGGGCAAAGGGAAGAAGGAAGAATGCAGGAAGAAACAGAAAGAAAGAAAAAAAGATTAATTTGTGATACTTTTCAACATAGCAGTTAAAGCAAAATGGGAAAAATTATTTTGTAGAGAGCAGCTATTTCAAAGTTAAATTAAAAAAATGTCGATGTAATAATCAAGACACTGCTGGTCTGCACTGAAATTGTGCCAAAAGGCCTGTCTTCCTATTAAGATTCCTGGATATATAAGCAGATTCCAATAAGAAAAAAAAAAAACTGTGTCGTTATGAAGAAAAGTATTATCCACAGCAATGTCGTCTTCAGAGACATGACTGGCAGTGTAATTCACAGCAAAGCACCCTTTCGTTATAAACCTAGTGGGTTCAGTTTCCTCTCATTTTCCATTAGCATGGTTAAAACAACTAGCAGCCACTAAGATGACCCTAAAGTAATGCAAAGGCTTGGGGCTGGGCAGGGAGAGATTTCAGAAAAGGATGGAGGGTTTCTACGGCATGCTGCAGTGCACCTATGTTTTTACAGTTTGTAAAAGGATGAGAAGAGCATTTTCTACTGCAGGTCCCTAACCTCTCTGATTTTATGCTGATATGTGACTAAAAGAAATATTTTTGTCCACCGTTGGTCACAGTCTGGAGCTAAAAAAACTGTTATCAATACTTACTTAATGAAGTCACTTAACCTCCTTGCCCTTCAGTAAAAATCTAGAAATAATATTGACCAACCTTTAAAAAGTGTTTTGAAATCTTCAAGTGATGTGTGACTTTGCAATTGCTTATATTTAAATATATTCAAATTTTTCCAATTCACTGCAAGGATTAAAGTGTGAGAACTGAAATTAGTATTTTCTGCTCTTCATTTGCCTTCTCATTGAAGCGGTAGTTAAACTATCCTTGGAAGTTGAAATACTTTGCATTTCTGTTTCGTTGTAAACCTGACAGTGTATTTCATTACTTAAAACTCTCTGAAAACGAAAAGTTTGGGAAGAAAATTATTTTCACATGACAAGCTGCTCTGTTGCTTGTGAGGAAGCATTAGACATTCTGTCTCCACTGTTAGTAACTGTAGCATACAGTACTGCACTTGAAAAGGTAGCTTGTAACTTGTAGGTAACAAAATGTTCTTTGGGGTAAAAAAAAAAGCCTGAATATACTTAGGATTTCAATCAATGGTGTTTAAGGAGGATTAGAGGAAACAGCTGGCTAAACAAATATTAGGTGTAGAGTGGATGCTGTGGTATAAATTAATAATGCAGTTCTTTATCTGCTGTATGAATGGGAGGTTTTGTGGAGATAAGACGACCTAAACATGGTCACTGTGTGCCACCTAGTGGATGTTGCAAAGAGTCTGTCAAAAGATTTTTCTTTTATTCAGAAGATCTGAACTAATCCAGTGCAACTTAACTGTAAGTGGTTAATTTTATTCGGTTTTACCATTAAAAACTATCACCTAGCTTTTTTTTTTTTCTTTCATAGATTTTTAGGGGAGGTTCTTTCTGCTTTTTAAGTGCCTATTAGATCTGATAAAAAGCAGTTCTGCTTTTATTTAACATAATTTGCCACTAGTATCTATTTCCAAAGACTTGTTAAATCATTCAGTAACGAATAGGCACAAATGTACATTTAGTTTGACATACTGAGCTTTTAAAAGTGAAGAGATTTCTGTACAAATGTTGTGGCAGGAGAAGCTATATTCAGCAGTAAGGATTTCAAAGCTTCTTCCAAAATTCCTTTATCACGTAGGATGTGCTTTTGTTAAACCCCCTTTTGTTTTGTCCCTGAATATTTTGTCAGTGATAGGCATAGACAAAGAAAATGTCAAATTATTTCTGATGGCTAATAAAAGGTCATAAACCCTCTCCATCTTCTTCTTCTGTGCATGTCATTCATCTCCATCTTCCTCAGACCTCACACACGCTTATTGCTTGAACTGTCCTTTCTCTTTATTAGGGAAAGGAAAATTGCTTTTTGGTCCACTGGATTGTTTGTTCCGTAGTAGATGTTCAGGTGCTGTCAATTTTCATAGCTCTAAAGGATCCCATGAAATGACAAGGTTTTAAGCAGGCACACATCAATCTGGATATATTTTGTGACTGTTTTTATGCTATGTGACCAGCTATGCTTCCACTTCTTAAGCTTTTTTAAAATTTCACCATCATCATAGCTTCCACTGCAGTCATCTCCCAGGCACCTAAACCAAATCCATGGTTCTGATCCTACATTTTTCAAGTAAGTGCCACAATGGCTACTGGAGTAAAGAAGTATTTGAATACTTGGTAAATTCAAGGTCCCCGTGCTTCACTTCCTCCTGATTTTCATCATTGTCTGAACAGTAAATCAAATGGCAACATCACACTTAGCAGAACAAAAAATTTCTGTGTCCTTCTCATTTACTTAGCTTTGAAAACACATTCATTTGTTTCCTTTTAATTAGTACAACAGAATGGAAATCTTGAACATGATCAATGGCTCTGAAAACAAACATTTAAAACATGCATTAAGAATAATAAGTAATCTGCACTGACTACTTCGAAAACTTTTCTCAAGAGTTATATGAAATATTACCGTAGGAGGTTGTTAACATGATGCATGAGTTAATGGCTAAAGTGAGAAGGAAGTCTGCCTTTCCATTAATCAGGCAAAGTTTACAAATGAAAGTCTAGGAAGGTAAAATACCACAGCAGCAAATGGGCTAATTGATTTGATGCTATGCTTCATAGGTGGCTACTTTTCTTTTTAGTTCTGCCTGGCCTGGTACTGTGAATCACAAGAGCTGCTAATGGAATCAGACCCAAACTGTATTAATGAGAGTCTTTGCAAGGCCGCAGAGTCTCTCCCCGTACAAAGCTTTCCACTAGTGTCACTGGCACACAAAGTCACTGCTATTTCCTAGAGCAGGGCACATCAGATATTACAGCAGAATCTACATCGTTAATTGTCTGGCATAATAGAAATAAAATCATGAGACCAGAATAATGTCCCTGGATATATGCCTCTTGCTTCAAAAAATGTCATCTTGGCATTTGTCTAAGAGCAGAAGACCATTATCTTGAGACAGCTTTCCATTAATAATATCTCCTAATTACTTTAAATGCTTGCAGCCTACAAGGAACATATGGGCAATGGAGACAGGTTAGATGAGAAATGTGTTTGGCAGAAATCTAAGTAGTAGAAAACAAATGTTTCAAACTGCTCCAGGGGAAAAAGAAGGAAAAGTTACTTAGAGGTAGTTCAAATTTGGGTTTGATCAGTTTTGGTCTGTACTTTTGCAAGTGGATGTATTAAGTTTGGGTTTGTTTGAGGTTTTTTGCATATCATATCATGTTAATTTACACTGCTTATGTCATGGTACCTGGTAAATCATTTAAAATGTATCAATAAGTATTAGTACATTAAACCATGAGGTATACTGACATCTATTGTGATTCTTTACATTCAGAATTCCTTTCCTACGATAATGCCTATACGCATAGAGAAGAGACAGTCTGTATGCATCAATGCGTATGTGTATGTATGTGTGTATATAAATATATATCTCTCTATATATGCTTACATGCCCTATTAGAATATGTAATTTATTTTTTGGAGTCTGGTGATTGAAAATCGATTGTGTAAAATGGCACGCTGCTGTTGATTTGTAGCTTTTAGCATACAGACTATTACCCTCCATTGTTTTAAAACTGGTGATTCATTGCTCCGCTAGTTAGTGGCTATCACTGCTTGGCACTTGTGCTTTGGGAGATCATATACACAAAAGGCATGGTACAATACCACTGTGCTGTGAGATTCTGATCCAGCAAAACAATATATGAGCAACTTTATTTACATTAGTAATTCAGTGAAATCAATAGAAGCTCAGGGCTCAATGGCTAAAACTATTCATCTATTTGCAGAATGGCATCTGTAACATCACACACGACTGATCAAAAAGCTGTACATGAAGCTCCTAACCTGCAAAACTGTTTAGCTTTATAGACATAAGTACCTCAGTGATGTCAATAAAGTGTTAAGTAAAACTGTGCACATTTACAAAGAGTAGAGGAATCAAGACCGGCACTTACGGAATCTCTGTGTAGAAGAAGTACGTGTTTAATATAGGAAAAAAACTTTCATTGCTAAAATAACTTCCCAAACTCTCCAATTGGAACTGAATAACTATTCATCTATTTATTAATAGCTGAGAGAATACATGCTACACCCCAAAATATCTATGCAGTGGTTGGTTTTTTTTGGTTTTTCAGGCAAAAGAAAAACCCAGCCCTGAGTCACATACAAAAATACTGCCTAGAAATCGGAAAAGCACATTGCAAGTTTTCCTGTTTTGTAATAGCTGTGAAAACATTACAGTGTTGGGCCCAACCAAGAGATTTATAAGAACCATATCAGAGAAAAACAACATTACATTAGGTGCGGTAGTTCTTTTACTGAAATTACAGCGATACATGTGTGTTGCAACTACAGGAGACCATAACCGTGCTGCCACCTTCTGATACACGCTGCTTATTGCCTAAGGTAATTTGCTCCCATGTTCTAATGCTAGAGATGCTGTACATGCTGTAGTGAAGCCCTGTAGTTTTAACTTCATGCATAACCTGAAAGATTAATGAGCACGTTGTTATTTTCCGATAAACTATGTTTTCAGATTTCCAAATGTCTGAAGCAAAATGTCAAATTTTGCTGAGTCTTTGTAACTTGCTTCTTTAATAGCTTTGATTGTATAGGTTTAAAATAGGTGTACAAAGTGTGATTCAGCTTTTATTAGCAAGTCAAGCAGGCAGGCAGATTTTTTTGTTTGTTTTGGTTTTTTGTTCAGATGAACAAAAAGATGAACCAAAGAATTGGTTCATTTTTTGATGATTGGTTTGATTAGAACACATTTTCACTGGTGTACTGAATAAACTACGGTTGGACTTGATGATCTTAAAGGTCTTTTCCAACACAAATGATTCTAAAAACCGTATTAATGAGTGACTGTGTATTTGTCTGGTTGTGCATGTGGTGGTATGTCTGGTCACATATGTCGTGTCACGCGGTTTTGATGTACTTTGGGGAATTAATGGTCATCTCTGTGATCCAAGAACCAATGAGAGACAGTAAAGATGTTGATGTCTCAAACATTTTCCGCATTTTGCCCAGCTGAAACAGTGAATAGAGAGGATGGTAATTCAGCTGTTATTATTGATAAAGATAACTACAGATTACTATCTCTTTACTCCTAAATATTGATTAAAAACCTTGGTAAACCAGATTATAATCTGGCCATGTTGTACTGCAGATCTATTCTCTCAAATGTTGCAAATGAGAAAAGACACAGAAGTCAATAGATTAGCTTTAGCTTTTGCTAAAGAAGTAGGCTATCAACACGTTTGAGTGACAGGGTAAGAGGCACCACGTTGGGAGTCTTTTGCCCAGTGGCTGGTGCCTGGTATGGCACACTGATGTGACTGCTCCCTGTGCTGGTTTGAAGTGGCCTGGTCCCTTACGCCCCATGCATAAAGGAGCACATAGTAGGAGACAGATAGAAGCACTTGGCTGCTGCAGGGGTTATATGTCTTTCAACACAGCTCCTTTGAGCCTGTAAACCATGTGCCAGAGAAAAACCAGTTGCACTCCATATGTGTGACATGCTGGTCTCATTCTGTCAAGATAAAATATAAAAAGCAGAAAAGAGCAGGTAAAAGTAGAATGTCTGTACAGGAGCCAAAGGTGCTGTACAATTAAATAAACAATGACATGTCCTGGGAAATCCAGCAGGAAAAAATGCAATTTTTAACCAAGAATCTCTCAGAGTAGATCAAAAGAATAATAAAACATTTGTTGGTGTGTCTGAATGTTTCTCCTTAGTACCAACATCTGGTCTTTTAGCCAATGAGTGGGTTGTTGCATCCAGTTTCCAGGCATTTCATTCTGTTTTCCCCCATGAGCAGGCTAAGAGAAGCATGCAACGAGTACATTTTTCCAAAGCAACCTCCATATCTGATTGCATCTGCATTTTAATATATGTTCCACTCTGATCAAATCAGACAATAAGAAAATCTTTCAAATCCAGTAGAGCATTCCTCAGTAGGATGGGAGAATGATAGTGGCATGTATAACATCTTCATAAGCAAGCTAGGAAGATATTGTCGTGATAAAACTAGTGTGACATGTTTTCAAAACTGGTTAGGAAATCAATAGCTCACTGTGGAAGAAGAAGCATATATCAAATGGGATTTTGCTGAGGCTAGTCAGCTTTGGTACTCTTCAATATTTTCATTAGTAACTTGGATAATGGAATAGAAAATATGCTTAAGTTTTTAGAAAATGCAAAATAGGGAGAGATTGAATTATTCTGAAAGCTATGCTTTGAAGTTAAAATGTTCTTGCCTAACTGGAAAAAAAAATCTTTTCAACAAATAGAATGTGGTAAACTGAGGTAGAAAGAAAACAATCTACGAAGATGAGTAAGGTTTAAGGTCTCATTTGAGCTTGTTCTGGTGCCAGGTACTGCATTTTGAGAGCTGTATAGACCAGCTAAAGAAAGTCATAAGGAAAATAATAAAAATGATAGTTTAGGAAGCACGAGTTGGAAGAACCAACTGAAAAACCTAACCTAGCCTGGCCTAGCTAAAAATGAATACACTGAAAGACAGGCATAATAAGAGTCTTTAAATCACAAAGATTGAGTAAATCATCTGCTCCCTATGTCTATAGCAGAGAAAAGGAGAAGTATTGGGCGCATATTGCAGAAAGAAAGACTGGAGAAAGAGATTTCTAAAAGATGAGAAAGCTCAGGCATAGGTTGCCTGGAAAGCCTGTGAAGTCCCATTGTTTCAGTTTTCAATACCACATTAGACAAAATGGATAGAAGTGTGAAGCTGGTGACTCCTTTTGGTTCTCCGTGGGACAACTTTTCTACAATTCTACTGAATTAGATAGTTTTGTGTGGGAGAAATACTTTTGAAAATTATGACTTGCTTCAGCATCTATACAAGAAGAGTATTTAACAAAATCTAAAGTTAATGAGTTTCCACAGTTTGTGTCTCATGGAGATAACTCTTTGTTCTTGAATGTAGTAATTCAAATACATGATCTTTGCTGATACAGTTGAGTCCAGTCTGGCTTCAAATATCATCTGGGTAAACGGAGCTTGAGAATTACTTATTTTTAATCATGTACTGCAAATCTGAGATGAAAGAAGCATCCTCACCTATGCATATCACTACACTGAGTGATTTATTTTAGGTATGAAGCTGATAGAAACTTTAGATTTACTGTTTTTCAAGAAGTATCAAGCAGCAAAAAATATGCAGAGAATTATGAGATAATGTCACTTGAATAGAACATTGCCAAGGAATAATGGTCGTCTATCAGAAAATTAAAACTACCACATTTATGGAAAACACTGTAAGTGTCAAGGGAAAGCACAAACATTTATTTCAACACTGGGAGACATAGATCCTGTCAAGTCATGTTGTGAGGGTGACTTATTTTTGGTGCATCTGATGATTGATGCAGATTCCCTTATTTTATCTGAGGAATGTTGGTTCAGAACTGCAACATTACTGAATTACTGCGATTTGTTTGTTTGGACTTCAGCCTTCTTCTGGCATTATATTGGGGAAATGTGACTTTTTATTTCTAGTTGAATATGAGTTTGAGCAAATCTATATTTATTTCTGTGACTTGCATTTTGCAAAATAGTCATCTCAGAAAACAACCCTCCTTCTACAGGCAATGATATTCATTGATTCATTTTTATTTATTTATTTATTACTCCAGAAACTGCCATAGAACTATAATTTACAGGTTTTATCCTTCTTTTATATATATCTTAGTACCAACTGTCCAGTTTATATTGACTTTCTCACATAAAAGTTAAATAAAATCTTACAGATGTAGTGTAATAATGGGGTCCACATGTCAGAGGGCTCACCCTAACCAATATGTCTAAAGAGAGGGAGACGAGGGTCTCCAATGTGGAAGCACACTGACTTTGAGTTCCTTTGACACCAAATAACCAATTTAGCTTATTTCTTATATCAGGCTTGAATGTGCCCTACATTATGGCCTGAAGTCATTAGAAATCCAGGATCTTGGTTCAATAAATTTTGGCTTTCTTCTAAGTCCACAGAAATGCCACCTATGAGCAATGGCTCTTTTGGCAATGGAGTCACAGTCCCATTGTGTCTACTTCAGGAAAATTTATGGGTAGTCTTTGTAGTCTAGAGGAAAACCAGAAGCAAGAATACGCCTCTTCTTTTGCAATTAAAGGTTTGCAAGTTCAGTTACTGTGCAATGTACCAATAAATATGAATAAAAGGACAAATTAAGTACTCTGCTGGTCAACAGCTGTAACTTTTTATTCCCATATTTTTAGGATGTGTATTGTCATTTTAGGAAATCTTGCAGATCTGAAAAAAATGTAAAAGGCAATTCTGGTTCTCTATAAGCTCTTCCCAGACTTCAGTAAGGCCAATGTAGCACAAAGGAAATATATGTGGGCTTACCTCAAGGAGGATTTGGTTCATATTTCTCTGTCATGGAAGCTTAAATATGGCAGATGGCCTAGAAAGCATAACAGTCAACTCTTGCAATTCTCATAACATTTTGTGGGTTTGTTTTATTAGGTCATCAGTTTTAAAGTCATAATATTAGATAAGAGTCTTGACTCCCACTAAGTAAAGTCTTTTTGGCCTTTGTGCTTACAATGAAAAGCTTGAATATGTGAACTGCAGAAGTAAATTAGGACTCCTAATCACATGATTTGGTCTAGCAATTCTCTGTATCACGGGGTTCAGTGAGACTGATAGGGGCATTCTCATCTCAGTGGTGCCCAATGACACGAACAGGCGGCAAGGTACCCACACAGAAATGCAAGAAATTCTGTTTAGACATAAGGGAAAACTGTGAGGGTGATGATTGAACACTGGAACAGGTTGCCCTGAGATGGTGGAAGTGTCTCCATTCTTGGAGACAGTCCAAACCCAACAGGACACAGCCCTGAGCAACCAGCTCTACCTGACCCTGCTGTGAGCAGGGCAGTCAGACTAGACTCCTACAGTCAAATTCATATTTGCTCATGTATCATCTAGACTCATGGTGCTGAAGAGAAAAAGTCATGGATTTTTGCTTAAAAGGGCTGTGGATTCTTTCTTGGCTGCTTGGATATACAAAAGCACAAGAGTAAAGAAGGACAAGATATTACAAAATTATGCCAAACCTCCACTCTAACAGCATTTTCCGATGCCATTCAAGGAAAGAGGAAGACGGGCAAAAATAATGGGAAAGAAAGAGTAAAAAATATCAAAATTGCAATACTGCTTTTCCTCAAACAAGAACAGACGTGTGAGGAGGAAGCTCCCCCCTTCTGTGCATGGTAACTACTGCTGTCAAAAGTTGAAGAGTCCTCTTAAAACTGTGTTTAGCTGAATCTAGAGAACGAAGCAAAGAAAGACAGCATACAGAAAACATGAGGCTCATTTACACTATGTTTCCCAACTGACTCTTCAATTTCCTGTCATGCAGCCCTTAATTGCTCTTGGCTTTGACCTTTAATGCAATTCTCCAGCACTAAACTGATCAGCATCTCTAGATAGCTCAGGAAGCTATGGGTACTTCATAGTTGATTCAGTGCTAGAAGAGCCTTTTGAAGTGTTATCTTTCATCTCAAAATGACTTCAAATATATTCCATATAGTGTATTGCTTGGACAGTGAGGAATGAACCAACAGATTTGCCTATGGTTCTGACCTTTGCTTTCCTCCTTCTGAAATAAAATCACGGTAGAGGATAGCCAAAGGTCCACAGGACAAAACAGACCATTAGGGATAAGTTAGTGCTTGCTGTATCCTTCTAATATAGTTTATAATTTCACTGCTGCAGGAATTCTCGTATGATTACAAGTCAGGCAACTTTATTGACAATCTGAAGACTAGCACCTTACTACTTATATTTCCCTGCCACTAACACTGAGAATTTCTCGGTGCATAATGGAGTGCCCACAAAGGACTTACAGGGAATCATTATTGCCACCTTACCTCCTTGCTGTTTGAAGGGGAGAACTGTGGTTGCTCTACTAGCAGAAAGAATGTAACACAATATCAATTTGAGATTCAGGCATCTGAAAACAGATATTAATAGTTGTCTTTTAATTATGTATTACTTGCAATAGGGAAGAAAGTATTACTCAGTAGTTAAGACATTTTACTGTAAAGATATTTTACTGTTGCTTGAGAACTGTTTCAGTTCCCTGCTCAGACTTAAATCACTGAGTGACCTTGAATAATTTGGGAGCTTAGTCCTTTATTCCTCCATCTATAAAAATGGGATGATAAAACTTCCCCTCTGCCCAGGGATGGTATGAAGATACAGGTATTCATGTAGGCAACCTCATCACTTTATCTGGTAGTGGTATAGAGCCACCTATAAAATGTGGCTGTGCAACCAGTTCAGTTAAGCAAGGCATATTATTACCTCCAGCTCAGTGCCATATATATTTTTTCTTGTGACACTCTCCCAGAAAGTATATATCTGCCTTCATGCAACCCAGTCTAATCCTGACCATCTCCAATGGCTTTGGGAGGGATTATAATGAAGGAAATGCAGAGGAACTGCATGGAGAGTACATCTATATCATCGATCGTTGCTCAGTCAATACCACATCATTGTTTTTATGCTAAACCCATGGTTCCAAAGGGGTTTATGAGCTTTCATGCAACACTGAATCACAGCAAGCCCAAAATGACAATTATTCTAGAAGCTGGAATAGTTCTCAGCACTCATATTGCTTGGGACTGTCATCTTCTATAGTTCTGCTAATAGTCGTTATTCCAAATAATGAAGAGATACCTGCATATTAAAGAATACAAGAAAGTAAGAAGATGAAAATGGGAGTTTAGGAAAAGAAAAGAATTTAGATAGCCTGGGAGTACTGGGAATCGTATAGTTTAAAGGAAAGTCATCTTCTGCCCCAGAAACTTTTCAATTTGCTTCTAGAAAAATAATACGACAAATTACACAGAGAAGATGTGGAAACAACAACAAAAAAACCTACAAAAATTCATACAGCTTGTCACATATATACACATTTTGGTGATCAAAGTTAAAATTAAAAAAATACATATAATAATAGAAATTATATATGGAAATTCGTGCACCTTTTTCAATGCAAGGGACCCCCCATTATTCACCTTAAGATATATTGTATGTGAATGCTATGCATTTACTTTACGAAGATATAAATGTCTTCATAACAAGTAGAAGGCAAATAAAAATCTGGTCAAAATGCTTTGAGCAATGAAGTTATTGTTCCATATGAAGAAGACAAAAAAGGCAGTTCTGGCTCACACTTTGTTGAATATAGTCATGTAACTTTCCATTGTTTACTTCTCCAAAGGTTAATACAGCAGCCTGAAAAATGTTAAATAATTACAGTAAAGATTGCATATGCTAATGTCTTCTGGCTCATTGACTCAGAGGCCAATAATATTCATTTTGATTTTCTGACTTCATCCTCCTTTTAAAGTATATATAGCTTCTGAAATGATTAATTTATAAATTTGTAGACTTAATGAAAATACTTTTAGGTATTTCTTACCGTATATTCAAAGCAGGTAAAAATATTATATACGCTGGCCAACAGTATCATCTGTCATGTCACTATGTCTTGTATTCCATCCTAGCTCCTTGGGTTAGATTTTCCTCTTATTCAGCCCAGTCGGTGCAGCACATCTTATGTGTATTTGTTTCATAAGGAGCATTGGGCCTGGGCACCATTTTGCACACCATTAAGTTCACTCCCAAGATACTTTGATAAAAAACCCGGTTTCTATACACCACGCTCACATTTTAAGCTGAGTATTTATTACATAAGAAGACATCAGGGATTTTAAAGAGTTTAGGGTTTTCAAGATTTTAGCATGTGGGAGAGGGCATTTATGACATTGGAGTTTCAGGAAAACCAATATGAACTTGCAAACAGTAGTAAATGATGCTTTAAGAAGTGTGATGTCTAATCCTATCCCCATTGAGGGTAGGTACGATACACACCATAGCAATGGGGCAGCAGTGGCACATGGAAGGACCAGAGGAAGATCAGCAGTTTGTATGTGCCCATCCACCTGTTTGCAGTAGTTGACTTAGGTGAACTAGCTGAGTATTTCTGCTAAAGCTATTACCCATGAAAGCATTAATTGTGTTGTATTTAAACAGTAATTGCTACACTTCTGACATTATATTTTTACTTCTTTGAAACAAATAGGAGCTGTGGGCCCCTCTGAGAGATGCTGTTTTAGGCAGAATACTGCAGGTTCAGCTAGGAACCACAGAGCTGCCTCCCACTAGCTCATATTTGGAAGGTTTTCTTCAGAACCATGAAAATAATACTTAGCTCTTACAAATCACTTTTCATCCCTATGTCTTAAATTGCAATACAAAGATGGCAACTAGCATGAAGCCATTTGGTAAAAGTGGAGGTGAAGTTAAAATTATTTTTAATTTTTTTTTAATAAAAACATGTTCTGGAACACATTTAGCAGTTTCAAAGTAAAGAGAAACCTTATGGCTTTTGCTTGCTTGTACACATCCATTATGCAGAGAATCCCGAATATGCCAATATATACAGATATATATAAACTCCATTTACATTGTCTGTGCAATGACTGCATCCTGTGCACTGCTCAGAGATATTGTACAGAGTCACCATGAGACTCAGGTACAGACCAGCAAGGAACACTTTGCCAGAAAATATTTTCAGGTCAGGATATTGCCTCAGCTAGCTTGCACTGCTGAAAATGCTTACTGAATTGTAGCATATCACTATCGTAAGCTGTGGATGTCTCTTGTGAAATTAATAACCTTTGCTTCAGTGGCCAAGAATTATAGACAGTGTTGTTCAACCATCCTTCTTGCATGCTAAAAACCAAACAATATTTGTCTTTGACAGCACTCACAACTTTGTTTTGCCAACCCCAGAAAGTTAGATCACTTTTTCTTTTTTCTGATGGCCAGCAAAATGGAAGCTGTGCCTACACAGATATTATTGTCTTTTTCTTTATCCTTGTAAAACATTAAAAACCAGCAGTCTCAAATACCTTCATACACTTTAGAAAAGTTTACCTTAGGTTTTTTTGTTTGGGTAGTTCAATTTTCATAGGTATTTCTTTTTTTTCCAGGTAGTAGCAGTAGTTCTAGGTGTTTTAGAACATATAGAGGATCTATTTCTAGATGTTCTAGGGAACGTTAGGTAGTTAAATTTTATTCTCTTATTTTCTTACCATGTAAACACAAGAAAGGAGAATTTTTAAACTGGAGGTGAACGCGCAGGTGGAAGCACAGCAGAAAACAGTTAAACTTTTCATAAAGGGAAAGAAGGCTTCTGAGGAAAGGTAAAAAAAAAATTACTTTAGCTAAAATCACAATTGGCTAACAGAGTGGAGGTGCTTAACAGCCACAAAAGTTTGAAGGGAGCACAGAGAGGTTGGATATTAAATCGAAGGATACTGAACTGTAGTCCTGGATGTTCTTTCTTCATGGGTTTTACTGCTTGTTATGCCATGGCACAGCAAGGAACTGCACTGTATTGCTCACTGAGCAACAAGTGTGAGGCCTTTCACTGCAAACACATCTTTTATTTCCTGTCTGAATAATACTATGGAAAAAGTTTCTTACAAAATTTTATTAAAAGGTAAATAAATAGTAAATAAATGGTAGAATGGTGAAGAATTATAAAGAAAGAAATCAGCTAAAGTCCAAATATTGTTTCTGAATTCAGAGCACACAATGAAAGTCTATGTTGTAGTCAAGGTGCTATTTATAGCTTGTACATTCAGAGTTTACACTAGAAATGAGTTTATAATGGAAAGTATGTCAGGTTGTGAGTGTGCCAGTATCTTTTTTCCAACAAAATCTAATTTGAGACATTTAAACAGAGGTGTTTGCAGTAGAGGACTAGTGTTGAAGACTTTTTTTTTTCTTTTCTTACAACCAATTTGAAATCCTTCATAAAATATGTGTGCCAGTCCTTTTATAGTAAAAATGAAGGGAATTTCTCGGCTCTTAAATAGCATCTGGCTTTACAGCCTTTGATGTCCCAGTTGTAAAATAGAGGTCACCCACTAACTCACACAGTTACTGTAAGGAAGAGTGCACAGCCACAGCACATTCTCAGTTCTTTCTCTGATTTTGGTTTTCTCCTTTTGCTCTCACTCTGCTCCCAAGACATGAGGTCGTTGCAACCACCCTCTGCTTTATGCAGAATGGCCTGCCGATTGGCGATTTGTGGGTATGAATGTTAGACTTGATTCAGTCTCGACTCCTGTTCCCCCCACTTGTTTCAGCAGGAAACCTGCAGTCCTTCCTGCAGTCATACTTCTGCCCTTACTGCCAAAGTCTAGACTACAATCTGCTTTGCTTAGTATAGCATTTATGCATTTAGAGCTGCATTACAGCTGAGGAAGAGCTGTCTTCCCTTGGGTGACCCATGTAAAGCACACCTAGAACTGAAGTCCCAATCAGATGCTCAGCCAAAAAGAGTTCCCCACCTCTCCCCCAGCTCCTCGCCCACATTCTTGGGGAAAAAACTTGTTTTGTTGCTGCAATTGCTCTCTCCTTCCCATAGAGCAGAAAGTATCACATTTCTTTAATTGTTTTTCCCTGCAGCACATCTGAAACACTGTGACTACCTGAGAGTAAAATGCCTCTGGTATCTAATGGCAGGAATTGTTCCATCTTGACACCAACAAAGATCAAAGCTAAATGCTGCAAGTTAGTCTAGAAGTGCAAGGAAAACCGTCCTTACTCTACGTTTATATAAAACAGATCCATGACTACACCTCAGAAGATGTGTCATGTAAATTTCAGATGAAAATAGCAGGGTTCAAAGGCATTAATTCTGTGTAGTGTAATCTTTTAGTGGCATGTTGGAGGTGCGAAATTGTTCTTCATTAAACATAGGCTTTATATGCATGCTTTTATGTCTATGTCAGATTTAATTAGAGCAATGACCTGATTTTTTAGAAATAGATTTCTAGTGTCTACAGTGTTTCCAGTGAGACTGGATTACTAAAAAGCTCATTTATTACATTAATGCTTTTAAGATTATTTCATTTTGAGGCTCATGAATGTACTCTTAAAATAGTATCCATTCCTCAAATTGACCAAAAGACAAGGATATTTTTTAAGATTATTATCATGTGTCAGCCAATTAAACCATGTTTTTAATCTTCTGCTAATTTCAGTGACATTTTCTTTACTACTTTTTGCTATAGTACTAGTTATGGCCACTAGACTGACAAACTCTTCTCCCCTTGGATGTGCAGTCCCTGTGAGAATGTTAAAATAGCTATTGTACATGAATAACCCATTTTAGAAACAGATTAACCATTACGCAGTAGGAAGGAGGGGTAGGCATGGAGGTTGCGTCTGGGACCTGCTCAAGTCCATTCTGTGAGTTTCCAGTCACAGAGAACAGCAAGTTAATAGTTTGCGAATAAGTATTCACTTTCTGCCTGGGATCCCTAATAACTACGTAAGTGGTCATTCTTTTTTCAGAGCAGATAATAATGTGTCTTGGTGCTTCCAAGTAAAAAGTAAAAAAGTGAGACAAATTATTTTACTGTGGATTTTGTGTTTGGTAATTTCTCTCCTTGCCTCAAGATAAAATTCCTGCATGCTGGTTTATCTTACCAGCTTTTACTGGTACAATCATGCCAACAAAAAGCATATCTTGCTTTATTAGAGTATGTTCAACAGCCAAAGTTTGAATGGTCATCCATACATGTGTGCATATACATATACTTGTACATATTTATATGTAGCATTGTATATGTACAATGGGGGACCTAAGATGGATTTCACCTTTTTTTCCTGTTGTGGTTCAGGCAGAGAATCTGCCTTCCAGTTCACAGCAGTAGCAGCTACTGCAGTAGCAGATACCCCATCATGGCCAAGTTGCTGGGCTGGTTCAACCGTAGGCTTTCTGCAAGGCAGCCATGGGCACAGGAGAGCAGGACTCGGGGTCTGTAGTTGCTCCACAGGTCACTTCTCCACTGTGTCATGTACCATTTGCACAAGTGTAAGAAACCTGTGCTTTCTAGAATAGAGTTCACTTTGCTCACCGACTGCTACCAATTATGCTCTTGAGGGCTTTTTTTCCTCTTACAGTTATGCCTGCATTAGGACTGACCTGTCAGCATTGCTCTACCTATCTAGCTAAATCAACAAACCTTCTCTAGTGTAGATTAAACTTAATTAGGGATTAGCACAGCTCCCAGTCTCTTGTTTGGCAGCCCTCAGGCTGGGAGGTGGAGCTCTGCTAGGGTTAGTTTATGGAGGCCTTCACAGGGATAGGTTTGGATGTTTTGGTTTTTTTTTTAACCCCTGCTATTTGACTCTTTAAAAACCCTGCCCTGGCAAAACAGCCTGGAGAATGGCATTTAGACTGCAAACACTGACATTTGGATGTAAGTGAATCTGTGCATTTGGCCTCTGAGAAAGAAATGAAACTGAGCTGACCCTGCAAGATTGAAACTACTGGTAAGTGAGAGATCCTAGAACAGAGTCCCATGCCCTCTGTGCTCTGCGGTTTGTGTAGCTTGGGAAATTTCTACAAGTCACTGAGATGAAAGCTGGCTTAAGTAGAAGCCAGTATCTCAGTTAGTTTATTTGATAATTTGTGGTTCTGGTTGAAAATCACAACCCTAACTTCTAAAAGCAATAAGGAAATGGTAAATCTTGCTGACGCTTGGCACAGATCTCTCATGGTCTGACAAATCACTTAAGGTAGGTGATGTTACATGTGGTGTGAAGAAAAATTACGATTATTCTGTAGTACATATTATGGGGCATCTGAGAAGAAATGAGCAGAAATACCAACTTTCCAGGGCAATCCTTCATAGATCCTCCTGTTTTCTCCTCTTCTGTGTGGGGCAACGGAGGCTAACAGCAACAACCCCTGCAATTAGCACACCAAAGGGAAAACCAATCCTTTTTCCACTAGCAGCACTTTGGGGCAGGGAGTCTCCACTCAGACAACTTTAGAGAGGAATAATGCATTGTTTCCATTGCTTTTCAGTTCTTCACCCCAGGCCACAGTTTTAACACCCCCGTTTGCAGTGAGTGGAGCTTACTTGGGAAATTTTCCTATTGTCCTCACAAGCAGTTTGTCACTCTAGTCTCTGGGACAGGTACTTGGTGTGAAAGTATCAGTGAAGCTTTGGTAACTGAAAAAAAGAGCATCAGAAGGGCTATGCTGTGTCAAGGCAAAAGTCAGCCTTGCCCAGTGTCCAATGATCACCCACAGTAATTGCTTAGGGAAAGAATATATATTCCAAAAAAAGGGCAGGAATAGTGCAGATCTCCTCTGGCTTGTGTTTCCAACATCTTTGTAAGAGATCCCCATCTGTAGTATATAACTGTTCCTAGGATTCCCACCATCCCTCACAGTGTGACAAACCCTCACTTCAGATGTGAGGATGTGGATTGGGTAGCACTGATTGGAGGGTGTTCAAAGCCTTGACAAGTGCCATTTGAGAACTGGGAATTATGTCTGTGAAGTTGAAACAGCCTGCATAATCCTGAGGACATTAAAGCACAAACAAAAGCCTTGCATTTATTCTGTATGACTGTAGAAATGCTGATCACCGTAATTAACTTGTTGAGTGGCACTTGCAAAAAGTATGTGAATTTTATCTGTTTGCCATTTATTTAAACTGGAAACTTATGTCTCTTTGAAACCGCATTCATTTTCAGCCTACCAATGTTGCGGGTATTCTTATTATTTACTAAGCAAGGATATGGCCTTGACTGGCATAATCCAAATCAATACAATTTCCTTGTTAATAGAGTATTCCAATTCAGAGATTGTCAAGAAAACCTGTTGTTGTTTGGGTCTACGGGTTTTTTTCTGAAACCTGCACAGGTTTACTTTACCTGAAGGACTGACCAAAAACCAGCAGATAGTACTGGCAACCAAAATAAATGTCAGAACAGTTCAATTAACAATGCACTGATTTTTTTTTAAGTGTCTTCTGTTTCATGTCATATTTCAACAAATTAAAATCCGTCCTTAGGCTTTTGTTCTCACAATCTCTATCTTTGTGTATACTAAGCTCACCTCTGTGCTGCCTTTGGCTTTCCACACATTCTTTTTCTTAATATATGCCTATATGTTACTTAATTTTGTAATGAAGAATGTAGGAGTTTCCTGGATGTAGATTCTTCAGTCACATCTTCCTACATCTGAATATATCTGAATCTAAAATATGATGTACTTTTGTTCTTGTACTAGATGCACTAAACTGCATACTCTGCAAGCTGTTTTGCTTACACAACTTAAGAGAGTTTTATTTACCGTGATATGTTCTGCATTATGATTTTATCAAACATTTGCAAATTATTCAGTTAATATTAATTCTATATTTTACACGTTCTGAAATTTATTCAAACCATTATACTATTTCCTTATGAGGATGTTAAACCAGGATAGTGTGTTTGAAGGAGTTCCTGTATTCTTTTTCATGTTATGTCTTTGATTTACAAGTATGTGTTGAAATTCTCATTATTTTCTCAACTTAATATCCTGAGTCATGCTTCTTAGTGGCCCAGAGTGGAAATGGAACTGCTATTTTCCTTTATTTTTACATCATCCTAAATCTCAAAAACATCACAACTAAAATGCATTGCGGAAAGGTTGCATTGCCCTACCACACCTCTGGAACATAAGAGCTGTCTTCTTCACGTTTTGCACATAACCACTGCAGCAGACAGAGCCAAACCTTCCATATGGCTGAGCATTGCAAAAGTCAGGCCATTAAGCCAGCCACATGTGTCTCCATTTCATTTGCAGGTATTTAATGATCTGTATCAGGGACAACAGCGTTGTTACATAAAGCATAGAGTCTACTTTGGAAATTACAGGAGTCGGATACCAAGTCAGAATATTAAAAGCTGCTTTGAGCTATCTCTCATAAGAAGTCCCAATGATGAGAAAGGTGCTTTGCTGCCAGTATTACTGAGAGCATGTTTGTAGCTGCATTTGGAGCAACTGGAAGCCCTGTCTGAGTATATTGGATCACATCATTAATAGCAGTAGCCAGAAGAGTTTGGACATGGCATAAAAGGAAACAAAAAAATTCTACTTGAAGTAGGAATTGATTAACCTACTTAAATTGAGGCCTTTGCCAAAAGCTAGGTATAGAAGAACACAAAAGGGATCCCCTGTGTCATAACCTAGTCCTCTTCTATCCATGTTCCCCTTCATCCCAGGCAGTTTTTCATAGAGCAAGCAAGTTCTGATTTAAAACTAGCCGTGTTTCTTTCCTCCCTGCTAAAATGTCTTTAGGAAGACTGTGATGTTTTTCTACAGCTTAAAATCATTTAATTTCCAGTTTAAACTTATTTATGGCCCCACTTGTTCTGTTCCTAAATTTTAGCTGAAATGTTCTTTTTCTTCTCTGGCATTTACTCTGTGATATATTTATAGAGAGCTGTTATATCCTTACTCAGCTGTGTTTTGCCAGACTAACCAAGGCAGGGTCTTTTGGTCTCCTTTTATAAAACAGGTTTTCCTTTCCTGTCATTGCCCCAATAAACCCTTGCCTGCATGTGTCCCATTTTAAGTTACTACCTCCTAACCCCATAGGACCAGGGATGCAGGTGGTATGTCTGAAGGTGTTGCCTGTGGTATGGAGCTGGAAAAGAGATTGCCAAGGCAACGGTGACACAAAGTGGTCAGTCCAGCTCTGCGATGCTCCCTGGCGGCTCTGTTGCCAAAAATTCCAGTTTCTATTGCAGCACTCGTGGAGGCCATCTAGCTAACCAACCACTTAATCCGGTACCACGTGCTGATTCCGCTCCATACAGACAATGCCTTCGACATGTTTTCATCCACAGATTAAATTGATATGTATCTATTTTCTGTGCCAGCTTATTAATTAAAATACTCCGTGTAACAAATTTGCTCCTTGAACTCATCTAGTGATGCCCTGTAGCAAAATTTTGGGGTTTAGCACAACTATAATATCTTTTTTTCAAATTCTTTGCCTCCTCATACTAGTCTCTTCCTTCTCTACCCTAAATAATGATTTCCCATGTTGAGTAACAGCCAATGTTTTGATGCTTTCCTGGAAATGAAGTAACGTAATGGGATCAAGTTCTTATCTAGACACAGAACTAGTCTCGTGTCATCTACCTGTAGCAAAGCTTTTCTCCTTCACTGGCACAGCCACTCATCACACAGCTTCCCAGATGTATTTCTTCAGAACTGTCAGTTTACAACTTTAGTTTTCAAATTATTATCTCTTCCTCTTGAATCCAATTTCTTTCTAGTGTTGCTCTTAACTTACTTAGTTCAAAGTGCAGAACTGCAATCATTATTTGCCAATATCTGCAACTGGTAGATATACAAAGTCTGGACCTTTGAATAAAGACTAATTTTTGGCATCTTTCTCACATTGACCAACCAAGGATGTCTGTGCAAGTCTCTGTTATTACTGCTGTAAACCAGCAAAGAATATTTTTTTAATAAATAAATAAATGTCATGCACTTTTTTGACTCAAAATAAAAAGTAGTTTTCAGACCGTAGTTTGAATTTGTGCTATTCTCACTATTGTTGATTGTTTTGTGAACCAAAACAAAAAAAGTGTATGCATAATATTGAGGTGACACTATTTGGCAATAAAGTTTGGAAGTGTTGCCTTTATTTAGATAAACAGTCTTACAGACACCCAGGATCTTAAAAATGTTTATTATTTGTTTTCAATAGATTTTAACTAACAGGAAGTTAACGGAACAGTCGTATGACATGTGTTTTTCCAATGCTGTCAGGCTTAAGATACTGCAATGAAAAGATATTTGAGAAAAGCAGGGGGAAACCTGGTACAAGTAGACATCTGCATGTTTGCCTGCATGTATACATATGGTCAGCTGTCACTCAGTGCTTCAGCATGTGAAAGTGTGTAGTGTTTGTAAGTGGTGCCCATATGAAGAAGTCCCCTTCTGTTCTAGATGCTGCCTGTCTCATTGCAGCAATGTGAGAGCTCCTTCTCACCGTAATGTATTCACTTCCACAATACCCTCTGAGCAACAGAAAATACTGTTACACTGTGTCACAGATAGTGAGCTAAGATAACGAAAACTAATTCTCCTCACCAATTCCACACCCCCTAAGGTCCCACATGAAGGGTAGAGAGGGCAGAGTTGAACTTATGTCCCCCAAAATCTGAACTCATGCCCTAACCTCTAGACCTTCATCCTCTTTAGAATAACTGATCTCAGTAGAAAGTATGTTTTGCCATTGATTGCTGATTAATTCAATTAAAAAATTGTTGAAAGAATTGTGCTTTTACAAGTGATCCCCATATGGCTTTGATCTGGCTGTACCCATAGCTAATTCTTCGTGACCGAATATCCAAAGGAAACTTATGTATCATTGCAGTAAGAAGCAGATGTTTGATGAAAACAGTGCTGTTGTAAAAGTGTTTACCTTCTTAGAAGCAATGATTCAACGGGGACTTGCACTGGCGATGTGTAACAGCAATTTAAAAAATATGCAGAGCATTATATCACTGTTATTATTTCTTTAGGAAACTGAGTGGCTTGTTAAAGTCATTCTCAATGACATTGAGAGCGCAGACAGTGGAATTCTCAGACCACAGAAAAGAGAGAGGACAGGACTAAGCACTCATGGTTGGCTGAACAAGGAGTCCTGTTTTATGCTTTGCACCAAGATCCATGCCAAAAATGGTGTACTGCTAGTAATTCCTTACAGCAGGCTGGCACCGGGCTCCTACTCAGTAAGTCTGGCAATGCATCTGTTCTCTCACATAGTGGGATCCTTCAAAAATGTGAAAGCACTGTTAATGTTTTTAATTTTTATTTTTATGTTGCTGGTACAGTCAGCTTAGCTGGGGAAAAGGAATGAGAACGCCATTAAATTAAATGTGGGACATGTCGTACCTCCCTTAGATAAAACAGATGGGATCTGGCTTATTTGCATATCTCAAGATATTAACATTACATGGACTGTTTCCTAACTTTACCATTCCAATAACTTTTGCAATATTTCCTAAGCAAAAAGTATAAGACTAAGTTTTAAATTGGATTATATCATTTGGCTTGAGTGACTTATCAAAAAGTTTGAATGAGTTGAGAAAGCTGCTGTCTACAATGACACAGAATTTCTATGTACAGTACCAGCATATGCTTTTTCTGGCTTCTCTTGAATTCATTCCTTTTTGCCATGTTTCCAGAAAGGAAACATCCTTTTTTTCTTATAGGGGAGTTGTGTTTGGGGCTCATTTTGTTTTTAATGTGTAATAACAGTTTTTTCACCAAGTTTACACTTATTCTTGATGGAAACTGGAGACGATTTAAGTCGTGTAAATACATCTTTTACGTCTGCTTCAAAACATCGGTAGTTTTTAGGTGGCTGAGAGCACAGTAGGACTCTTTGGGGAGACATGGCATGGGTTGTAGGATGGATGAGCAACCATTCACCACAGAAAACTATGAAATGAGACTAGTATTTAGAAAACTTGTTTCTTGTCATCCTGGGTCCTGTGCCTGGCAGAGCTTAGTGGCCAGACAACAATTAGTAGTGCTGCTTTGATGCTCAGTAACCTGAACACCAATAGGAACTAACAGTTCTAGAGACTCCCTACTCAAATGTCCCAATCTAATGCTAATTAATTAAATGTCAGAATGCCCACTCACTTGAATTGGCTTTGAGTAAAATTCTTTGCCTTTTCATTGTACACAAAAACCTCCAAAATTCTGTCTGACTGCTTAGAAATGGTCCATGGATTGGACTAAACATTCACTTTAAAGCATCAATCTAACACTGCAAGTTTACATACAGAAAGGCAGTTCAAATTCCCAAAGACAGCAATTATAATAATTAATAACATAATCATATTATTATTTGATATTATAAACAGGCCAAAAGAACAGTTTGTAAGAACCTGTCTAATGATATATTGTATATAAGATATTTTTAATGATCCAAAGAAGATAGGCATCTAGCTTTCATTCACCTGTAGAAGAACAGAGGACTAGAAACTTCAGTCATTTATGCCCCTGTAAAAATCCAGGCATCCAAAAAAGAACTCGCAAAACTGGAAACATCAATAGGGTGAGGGCTAGAGAAGCTGAAAAAACTCTGGCAGAACTTCCCAAAGTAAATGGTCTTGCAGAAGTTATGCAGGCAACTGGGAAGTATAGCTGCAACCAAGAAAGCACCTTGAAGAAGAGGTGTAGGTAACAGGAGGGATCTGGGAAGCAGTGAGGGCCTGATGAAAAGCTAGCTTTGTAAATATGACCAAGAGGCAAGAAAAATGAGGGAGAGAGATCAATTTTTCTTACTGAACTCCAATGACCTCCAGTCTTGCATGCTCAAGGCTAAAAGAGGCTTTTTGATGAAGAAGTGTCAGAATACAAGCACAATCTGGCTTGAATTGCAGAAATTCTTTGAAGACCACTGATATGTGGCAATTGCAGTAAGTACTTTCTCGAAAGGGACTGCAAACAAGTGGATCTACTTTCTAAAGCAAAAAGTGGAGTTACTTTCTATGGCATCACGCTATGTGCTATCAAAGAACATCCCATTGCCATACTTCAAGTAAAAACATCCAGATTCCTGAACTAAAGGCATATTTATATAGTCCATTATAAAGAACAAGAAATAAAACTACTCAAAACACTGAGTGACCAGTATTCCATCGATGATAGACCTTAACTGCAGCACATTTACCTTATCTCTGTTTGCATTAAACCTAGAGTACCAACTTTTCTAACTTCTAGTCATAAAGCCAGACCACATGACCTTGGCTATACTCTATGAATAATGTCAGAAGTATTGTTACCATTGTTACCCTGTGTATCTGGAACAAATTTCATATCTAACACAAGGCAGATACTTCAAAGACTGTAAAGATACTCTCTTTCTCCCTGCAAGCAATTTATCAGCATTCTTCCCAGGGAACTAATAGACTCCAGGGGATTCCAGATGTCTTTGAATGGTCATGCTGCTTTTCCACTGAACTCTTCTGCCTATGGTTAGGGAACTACTATGACAACCTGTTCTCCAGACATTGACCATCTGGCACTTTAGATGGCCCCAAGACTCACACAGTCTCACAAATTTCCAAATTGCCTTAACTAATGAAGTAGCATGGGAGGAGGTCTTGGAAAGCTTGCTCTAAGTCATTCTAGTAGAGCACGTAAACATCACCATTCTTATGCCCTCAATTTTTCTTTCTTTTTGCTATGACATCAGCAAAATTTCCTTTGTGGGAAATTGTGGGAAGTTTAGCTTAGGGACCAGTCTGCTGAATTTGTCTTGCCTTAATTCCAGCCTGGGAGACTTTTTCACTGAGAAGAACCTGTTTTCCTAGCAAAATAAATGAAAAGTAGAATCAAGGCTAGATGGTGTAAGGGCATATCAGGGCAAGAGGTGGATTTTCATTTGATTTTACTAACTGAGGTCTTAAATCTGTACCTGGAACTGAGTATTTTACTGTTGCCTTTGGAGAATGGAAGATCTTTGAAGGAGACTCTAAATGCTTATAAGAAGTTAGGTGCCCTTCAAGAGTAAGGCTGACTTTGCTGTTGCCTGCTTTAGATGCCCACTTTTGGCATCAGGACATCTAAAACGAGTGTGTCAGTGCTACCAGGATGAGTCAGAACACTCACCCTCCTTCTGCAGTCAATAGAGAGAAATGAGTATTTGTTTCTTAAAGTGTTGCTTACCATGCTGAGTGGGAAGGTGTCTAGAGCTAGCCAAAAGAAATGCTGATTATGAGAGGGACTCTGAATCTCTGCTTGTAAGAAGCCCCTGAGTCAGATCTGTACTTCAGGCACCTCTGTCCATTGCTGTGCCTTTAATCCTGAGTGATGAGTCCTTGACTAAACGAATTTGCATCTGCACCTTGTTTGCAAAACAACCTTATGTTATGCCATTCAGCCAAAGAGGCCGTACAAGGTGTGCCCTCCACGTCCATGTGCGAGATTCAAGCCCACAATTCCCACTTCTCCAGAGAGGCCACACTGCATAGAGAGGAAGTTATTCAAAGATAAAAGTGAATAGACAAAAGGCATCCTAGATCAACTAAACACACATCTGCTTTCCACTGACCACATTGGTTAGGTATAAACTGACTGTAACAATAGCTTGGACTCTAAGTGAAATGTAAACATTTTACATACAGACACACTAACTTAGGTGTCCACAAATCTGGAGCTGAATTCCATCTTTATGGCTCGACTCAGTGGCCTAAACCTAGGTGTCTATACATAAATATAAGGTATGATCTTTAGAAGACTTGGACCAGTCATTTGATACCAGAAATCTTTCTAATCAGCTAGATTGATTTATTCTACTCCAACTTCCCAGTTTTAGGAAAGGCTATTGAAGAGAGTGTGTGAGGACTGCCTAGTCTGGTCTTCATCCTATTCTATTATCTACCAGCAGTGTCTAAGGATGAGAGACTCCCAGTTGCTGCAGCTGACACCCTCTCCCTGAAAATACGTAAATTTTGTTTGGGAAATAGGTAATTGGTTAATAGGTAATTCTCTAGTGCTTAGCACCAATTCCCGGATGAAACAGAGCTCCACAGAAAGGGGGCCTGTAAAGTCTTATATTACACAGTAGGTTTGTGCACATAGTCTGCTGATTTGGGGGCTATTTCAACCTTAAATTATTGAGACTGATTTTACTGATTCTGTTACCTGTTTTAGATATCATTGATTACAGCGTTTACTTGCTGGGTGTCACTGTATTAAGTATAGGAAACTCCACAGGAAAACAGAACCTTTTATGAAGAAGTCCCCTGTGTCTGCCTTAGAAGTTTGGTTTTCTCTCTGTCCCTGTGCACTGGTATCTCATCTCCTTCTTCCACAGATATCTGCTTTTGGCCTGCTCTCCTCCTAAACCTTCTTTGCACCATGAAGTTACACACATGAGAAGATGGCATAGCATGTTGTTGCAATACCCTCTTTTCTGAGGGTCCTGTGGGTACCTGGGTAGCTGTGGGAGAATCAGTCTTGCGAGATCCAAAGCAGAAGGCGTGCTTCCACAAAAGCAGCCAGATTTTTGCATGAGTTAGGTAAAATCTAGTTCAAGGACCCATCTTACTTTTGATATAGGATGTCATCATGTCTTAATATAAGACAAAAATTAACTCCTGTGAACAAAGGCATACCGCAGGCTTTTAACTACTGTCAGACAATATTGAGCTAGGTGGACCTTTGGCCTCACAGAGTGGATGCTCTCATGTTCTGTAGCTGGAAAGCAGTTGCAGTAGTAAATAAGAAATATGTTATTTTATTAAAAACAGAGATTGGTATGTAACATTACTTTTCAGTACTCTGTTCTTCAGAGAAATGCGTGTTACTTATGCAGTTGAATTACTTGAAGGCATTCTCTTAATCTTCAGAATATAATATTAAAATACAAACATTGATGCTTTATAGTCTTTTAGATTTGCCAGCACTAGATTAATTATGGCTGGGTAAGCATGACAAAATGGTGATTAATATCAGAATTTCAAATTGTACCTAAGAATGAACAGTTTTTGAGAATTTAAAAACAATGTAAAGTCACCTTGACCACCTCCCTGAGCCTTAAGTTCTCCCTTTAAAAACTACTTTTCAGCTTCCTTGTGTCCCTGTCCAGGGAGATAGCAGATTCATAAACTGCAGTAATTGAAACCAGTGCAAATTTCTTGAGTATGACTAATCATTACCATTTCTTACCGAAAATTCACTAACTCCCAGCCAAGATTTTGTTAATTTTAATATGAAAACATCCACACCTATCATTTCTCCCCTGAGGTCTTCCTAGGCTGCTGCAGAAATGTAGTCTGACTTCTATTGCTTTGGCTAGAGTTGAGGATGTGAATTCCTCTGGCTGATTGCTTTTTGGATAACCTACAAAACACCAGGGGTCAGATTCTTGGCCTGATAACATTGCTTTGCACTGCTCTGGCTCGATGCCACGACTCCCATCACAGGGAATCCCAGGAGGAGAGAGGTACAAGGTTGGGGTATTCCTGACTTCAGGCACCCACATTTTCTCAGCTGCTGCTGTGCATGGCTATAAAAGGGAGCAGCCTTAAAGCTACTCAGATTTAAGTGAAGGGTTAAAGTGGCCCCAACAGGATGCTTCTGCCCAGCTAAAACTTTACTTTCAGTTGATTGACCTCAAGTATGAAGCATCTGGTGACTTAAGCAAAGATATGCAATAGATGCATTTTCTAAAGTGTTGATCAGGCATTTGCTCCCCTGGGAAACAGTTTTTAAGTTCTTGCTAGTTTTGTGCAGATTGACAAACACACCTCAGCAGTGCAGATGAACTTCACCAGAGTCAAAGAAAGCACAGACATGCACACACATGCTATTTGTGTGTGTGCTCCTGCACACACAATGAACACTTTGGGCTGCCCTTTCTGTCTGTGCCAATTAGCGAAAACCAGAAACCTAGCCACTGTAAACTTTGCCTATTAACAAAGCTAAAGTACCACCATCTTGGGTATATCCCTCCACAAAACATGTCAATCTGTAACTGTGAGATTGATGTTGTACCATGTCTGTGGCAAGTGCCAATACGAAATTGTTCAGATGCATCCAGGAAATTGAGGAAAAGGAAGAGCAGATCTCCAAGTCACCATTGACCTGCCTCTCATCCTGCTTGTGTGATGCTATCACATAAACTCTATAGAGTAACATGGTATTTGCCTGCAGGTTCAGGCAAATATCTCTGAAAGGTGTATCCTGCCCCCTCAGTGCACCAGGCTAGTTGTTTTGACAATCATCACCTGATCGTGCTACATGGAGGACTTTTCCCCTATCATATTAGGGAGACCTTGACAAGGAAGGGGGGCATGTGTGGAGTTCTCCATCTGTGCAACCAGAAGGTAAATCTTTCTTATTCCACAATAGAGCCCCATTCCCTGCGCACACAGAGTTTGGTGGAGATGGGGATGCTGTCCCCAAAAAACGTAGTACTACTTGTCATCTGGTTATGTGACTGTTTCTTTTCACTAGTGCCATGGAAAAGAGCAGGTTTGTGGCAAGAGGTAGAGGCAAAGTGTTGATGAGTAGCTAAGGCATTCACAGAGCAGGGAACGTTCCCCCCAGGGAACCCAGGGCTTTACCCCCATTCACTGGGTCCAGGAGGTTCTGCATCCAGCGTAGGCTCCAAGCTGCAGATTGAGGTGGGAATACCCTTATAAACTTTGCCTTCAAAATCAAAGCTTCTTTGTAAACCAGACTATTTCTAAATCAATAATACTCTCCCCCACCAATAAAAAAAAGAATTGCCAGTTGTTAGTCAACAGCAGAAAAACCAAACCCCAGACCTGAAGCATTTTTCACTCTTAGAGGAAACACATCGGGTGCCTGGTCTGGGATTTGTGAGGGAAAGAGCAGTGTGATTTTACACAAGTGTGCCCTGCTCGGTCCCATCGTGCAGGAGGAACTCCCGGCTGCACTTGTGTGACCCCTCCGGTCAGCCCAGGCTCGGGCTGATGTGCTCTAGGTGGAGCCACATCTGTCCTTGCGCTCCGGAATGGAGGTCATCAGCCTGCCAAGCTTTCCAGGAAAGAGGGAGTGGCTGGAGAGTCTTGAGTTACTGAGCGTGGACCACCTGGAAAATAGTGTGCAGGGAGCACTTGTCCTACCTCTAGACACTCCACAGTAAGGAGTAAGGGATGCTGAATTGGCTTTGAACTCCCACCCAAACTCGCTTTGAAGAAATGGAAGGGCAGGCAAGTAACATGCATGTTCTCTTATGGAAAAATAGCAATAGCATTTCTGCATTTTAGTCTGTAATAGAAGTTGGTTCAGGTTACAATATTTGGATCTAGTCTTGAAACACATAGATGTTTGAGTCTATTTGGGGACAGGGAATGTTTGCAAAGCTCAGACTTTGACCCAGGTTCTGACCGAGAGTACTCTGCAATTTTGATGTGTTTCTAGTTCTGATAGAGAAAAAGGGAAAAAAATAGATTTCTCTCTGCATTATAGAGAAAACGTATTAATAATGCTGCCACTATCTGATGATTGGGGAAAAAGTCCTAGTCTCTTGAAAGGCAAAGTTGAGAAATAGTTATCTTTTATTTCAAGAAATCGGGATCGTAAAAATTATAGCTATAAAACACACAGCAGCCTGAACCCTCTACATAAAACCTCTTGTATTCTATGCATCCCTTTCTATGCCAGGTCTTCATTTGTCTAATTGCTACTCAGAGGCTGGCAGAGATTTTCCCTGCAGCGCTCAGCTCTGCTGACTGCAGAGACCCTACCTGGCACACTAAGTTAGTGCGTCAGCATTCTAGGTAGAAATGAATGAAAAATCAATCAGGGCAACTGCAGTGGTAGCATATACAACTCTAACCTACTTTGTGCATGGTTTCGAACATTTCATTGTGTATTTAGGCATCTTTTAAAATGGTAAGTGGATCTGAAATAAAATAGATCTTTCTAGTCAGCCTAAGAAATGTTTTGTCATCTTTACTGCTTAGCTCAAGAAAACTTACCACCCTGGCTGCTAAGTTAACTTGTGGTCTTGACTGAAATGCCAAAACCTATGAGAAGATTGTTTTAATCTTGAAAATCTATCACCAGCAGATTGCATCATGCAGTAGATATAGATATAGTGATAGCTTTGATTGTTTTAACTGTATTTACAGACCAGATCTAGAGTAGGTTTGGAAAAGTAAAAGTACACTGGAACCTTTTTTGAAACACAGGTATTGCTTACATATGGTCTTGCAAGGAGTTTGGTTTATGAATATTTGTGTGTGTGCTTTTATTTTTTCATGTTATATTTCTGCATAGGCAGAGTTAAGCATGGATTGCCAGTTTCATTTAATGGAAGTCCATGATAAAAAGGTCCAGTCTTCATGCCTAAAAAATTAGTAGCTGTTGTAACTTTTTCAGCTGAGTGGGTTAAATATGTTATAGATCCCTCATAAGATCATTGCTGTAACAAGTTGTGCAGTGCAATACTGTAAAGGTTTCCAAAAATTCACAAGCCTCATTGTATGTGATGCCCTTACAGTGAAGAAGATTCTTTTGACTATAAAGATGAAGAATCTACTTTTTCTGGTGCTGATTTCTGTCTGCTGGGCTGAACCTCACCCTGACAACTCAAGTCTGGAGAATGAAAGAATTATTCACATTCAAGGTAAGGAAATACACGAGAAAATACCAGTATCTTCAGATTGCTGAGGCAAACAGAATAATGTGCTTAATGAGCCTTGATTTTTTATTCTGCTGCACTGTTTTTTAAATACTATTACTACTGGTGACCAGACCTTTTCTTTTCTGGTTCTGTTGCATTATTACTCCTAAGGAAAGTAAAAAAATGAAAGTTGCAGTTTAATGGCACTTAGTCTCAACCTTGCAAAGATTAGTGAGTAAAGTACAGCATGATTTAAGATAACGAAAAAAAGCATGCAACCTAAAGGAATAAGCAATTGCAATGGATTGAAATACCTTTAATTTATTGTGGAATATATTTGATTTTAAGACGACTGTCATACATAGTTCTTTACATTACAGAAATTTATTGCTGTTTATTATTTTAAAAGACTCAGCACATCTGAGATCATAATTGGGCAATTTAAACCCGGGGAAAAAAAAAATGTAGCTTACCCTGAAAGAAATGTGTCTTTCCTCATACCTTTAATTCACACTAAGTATTATATTGGCCTTCTGCATAATCCTGTTTGGTTCATGTTTGAATCCTAGAGCTTATAGCTGTAGCAGGATTTGAGTCTGCAGTACAATGCAGCTGTTTTTCAGTCCCAGCTTCAGTCACTGAGGGTCATCCTGTATAAGAAAAAACAGGGGATTTATGCAGTAAGGACAGGCAGAACTAATAGGGTTTTTCCTGCTTTCATTTATATGTTTCTTGAGGCTGAGTAAAATTAATCCTGCAAAATTAAGAAATGCAGCATTGTTGTTCTCTCTCTCCCTCTTTAAAGTTTGATTCCTTTCTCTCAACAGCTGGCAAATTGTTTTATTTGAGTGTTTGTGTAAATATGAATTACCAATTAGGGCAGGTTACTAATAAAGCCTGAACGTTTGGAAGTTCACAGGAAAGTCACAGAAGTTAAAGGTACCCTGCACCTTTTAAAACAGGCACTCAGATTGTCAAGGTCAAATAAGGAATAATAGATAGCTGGTTTCAGTCTAAGGAAACTCACAGGATGAAGGTCAAATGAATGTGTTATATCAACATGAAGACATATCACTGTTGTGAGATGATGAACATTCACTCCCCAGGGTAAATTTCATATTTGACACCAATGTCTAATAAACAAATAGTTTGCCTTTCCTTGTATAATGCAGTTTCTTATCTCTGAACTTTATTTATCTTTTTGGAAGAGTAAATTAGTGGAAATAACTAAACCAAAGCAAAATTATCTTTCCTTAATCTGTGTATGTTAAACTTGCTTAGTCAGCAGTTTAGTGTAATTTGCAAGTCATACATGTCGCTTATTACTAGTCCTTCAACATGTGTACAGTGCAGTCTGCAAGTGCTAAATAGTTCAAAGCTGATAAAAGTTTCAAGATGGACCATTCTCCCTACCCATGAAAACTCTCCTGAAGCTCGAGAGTTTGTTCCTTCAAGGAAAGCTGGACAAAGCTTAAAATTGAGCTCTGCCATGAGCTTTGTACATCAGTTGATTCAGGCTCTGAAATACACAGACCACAAATCAAAAAGAATAAAACTGCTTGGAACTTGGTATGGTTACTATTAATTTTTTTCATTCCTCTCCGCATTGTGGAATCCCATCAGGGTTGGGATTCTGCTCTGTCCAGTGCTGCATAAACACATACAATGATCTGCACCTGGAAACGAGCTGGAAATCAGGGAAGCCTGTGGAACACATGTGTTATAGCTTCATACAAAAGGTATTTTATATTACATTAAGCAGTGTAGCATCCCCCTCCACAGCTGAAATCCAGGAGATGTGTAGCTAAACTCCTTCTGGATTGCATGCTTTGGAATGCCTTGGAATTACAAAAGGTGAGGATAGATTGTGTAGTCAAGTACACAGAGCTGAGAGGGATCTCCTGAGGCAATGAACTAAACTGTCTTCTATTCCCCTTTCTTTACATCATCTAATCTCCTGTAGGTTTATTTTCATTTTTAAAAAAGCTGGGTTTCAAATCTCATTACTGCAAGGTAGTTTTGGACCCTATTTTTCTCTCTAATACTCTCCTAATTCTCCATGTTTATTCACTGCCATTGTACAGCCTTATGCTTCTCCTAGTGTTGTTACTTAGCTTCAGATAACAATTTTTCTTCTTTGATGTTCACTTTAAAACATTAATAAGATAACACAATATCCTCACAGCTATCACTTGAGTAAACTTTTTCAAATTCTTCTCTAAGTGTATAACCTCCAGTTACCTGATGATGTTAGTAGTTCATCTCTACACTGGTTTTTGTTTGAATTCATACTTCTTGGGTAGGCCCAGACAGGATTTTATTCCAGATAAGATCTTAGGCTGGCATTAGTATTTTTGTTTTCCATCTAACAATGCTTTGTTTTTCAGACCTTGGATCAAATTTGTACTCTTCCCAACCATGCTGCAGTGCTGATCAATAATCTATTGTGGTAGACAATATTTAGCAGTCATTCTCCCTCATTATCACTTGTAATTAACAAGTACAAGGTTTATATCAATAATTCTTCATACTAGGCCTTAAAAATCTAGATTATGCATTCAGTATTAAATGTTGTGCTTTTTCCACCCTTCGTTCTTCAAACATTCTAAATATCCATTCTCCTCCCTTCAGTGATGCTTAATGTGCCATGTGAAAATTTCATTAATTCAATAGTCATATTCACTTTATAAGGTAAAATTAGTGGAAATATTAGAGACTCTCAAAAATTATGCTAGAGGCAGTTCACTGGCCTTTTTCTAGGCTCATCATTTATGTTTCAGCCCAACCAGCTGCACTCTTCTCTGTATCTAGTTCTTAGACACTTAGCAAAAGTTCTGCCAAAACACCTGTTTTCTCCATCCTGTCTAATTTCATATATTTCCCATATCACTTGCTTCCCTGAGCTCCAAGCAATTGATACATCACATTTTGCTGGCCTTATACATTTATTTTTATTATATGGTTGATACCAAATTAGTTTGACACCCTTTGGTAAGTATTGACTGCATTTTTTCACTCTTTCTAGTGACTTACTCTATTTCTGTCTTCAACAATTTTTCTTCAAAAATTGTTCTAAGGTCCTGTTTGGCATTGAGGTCAGACTAATCAGGCTGTTAATAGTTAAATTATTTTCCTTACATATATCTGTTATTTTGCTGTTGTCCAGAAACACATGGTACCGTTCTTAAAGTGATAGATGAACTAATATCTCTGCCATGAGGTTTGCCATACCAAGTATCAGTAGTAATGTTAGTACTTCAGGCTGTGAGGTTTTCTACCCTTTTCTTTGAACAGGCTATATTTTCTGAGTTCAGCTTTCATCTTTATGTTTTCATGTCATATCAATGCACTTATGTACTTTAAACACATCATACTTTCAGAGTATCAAAACCAACATTATTAAAAAGAGAGGATTTGTTAATGTAGCACTTGGGTCATTTCTCTATTGTCTTCCACCTTTATCTGTGTAGTGATTCCATTCTACAAAATGAACCTGTGAACTGTCTAAGACTTTTTTCACTGCTACAGTAAGATCTTTTACAGTCCTTCCTGACATGCTTTTGATCCATGCTCCGTTTTGTGCTCACTATCATTTCTTATTTCTTCACAACCTGCTAAACTACTAATGCACAGTGCCGCCTCATCACCCTTATCTTTCATTTGGCCTTCCGAAAGGGCAGCCACCTATTAATACTGTATTACAGTCTGACGGCTATTATTTCAAGCATGCTTCTGACTCCCTTAACAACTCTGTGTAAGGAACCAGAAGATCTAGTTACCCCACTTTGCTGCCCCTCCATTAGCATAAAAACTCCTGCCATCTCTCTCAGACTCAGCATTTGCTAACCGGAATGAACAGTATTTCACAAATTGTATTGTTCTCTCATTATACTGACAGGTCATTGCTTTTATAAACACAGAGGTCTGTCTTTCAAATGTCCATCCTCTTGAAACTGTGGATTTCTTTACCTTTACTAAACACTTGCCGACTTCTTTAACATTGCAATAGGCATAGATATGTTCTCTGTTAAATCTTTCAATTTTTCTTAGAAATGAGTCGCTGGCTTCATGAATATCTCTGTTGCTGCTGTCAGTGTCAGCTCTAGTTCCTGGTTCTCCCCTTGTTGGTTAACAGAGTGAAACTGGACCTCAGTCAAATTTCTCATCTGCTAAGCAGTTTTACCTCCCTACCTTTACTAGTATTCCTTTCTGCTTCTTTCCTCTGGCTCACTTCTTTTGTTTATATCTTTTCTTCTTTGGTTTTATTCCAATACCTATGAACAAAATTTATAAAATATCTAAAGCTGCATTTTATCTTTTCTGTGATTTTATTTCCTTTCCTGAACCCTATGGTGGATTTCATGGTTTTGGACAGGCTGCTCTATTATCCCAGATTGCTTGACCATATCACCTTCCTTTCTGGTAGTTTGTCTGCGTACAAAAGTGATTTCAGTTTAACTGTTGTGGATAAAAGCAAATGAGAGAACTGTATTTAAATAAGATGTGTTGTCCCCCTCACTCCCCCCACCCCAGTAAACTGTGTTTGCCTATGGGATACCAGTTTCATTCTTTAGAAAAAATCATAATCCTAAATTAAATCATCTGGTGAATATGAGAATGTGACAAACGTATACCCTAGCCACATAAGTGTCCACAACAAGAAAACAATACTACTCTAAGCATATCAATGTAATTAAAGGTTCAGATTTTTTCTCTGAAGTCAAGAACTGCGAAGGACTCTGTGACCCATGAGAGAGGAAGATGATTCTCTTCAGTGGTCAGCTTTGTATATCTCTCTGATCTATTCATAGCGCTAGTTGCTGACCAATTATTCAAAGAGGCAGAGTACTCTTCAGAGATAAGAGCATTCTTCTGTGTGTGGCTGTGTATTTCCTGTTCTGCAAAATAAATGAAGTTGACTAAGCCATTACAGTAATTGCTAAGTTTATTACTTAAAGGTGGTGGGAGCCTTTAACATATGCCCCCAGTTTGTTCAGGTTTTAGAAATACAACGAGAAAGCCTAGCGAAGAAAATGCAAAGTTTGGTTTGTGAAGGATCAACCTTTAACTTTTTAGCTTTTCCTTGAATATAAATGAATTTATATTATGCAGCATTTCTTTACCTTTCAGATACAAGAATACATCCATTTGCATATCAAGATCTCTGCACAGATTTATTTATACATACCAAGAAATGTCAACATGGAATGAGCAGAAAAATTTCTAATATTGCCTTATTGAAAAAAAAAAGAAAATTAAATTGATTAATCAATAACAAAAGCACAAGAAATCTTTGCCCAGCTTGTTCTGTGTGATAATGAGTTTTATTTACAGTCCACTTCCTTTTCTTCAAAACAAGCAAGAACCAACAGAGAAAAAGAAGCTGCATAGACTTGCTGGACTAGCCAAAAACATGATAAGAGATTAGATGCACTACTGACTTGACCTCTTACATTAATTCTTATCTTCCCAAGTTTCATGCTTTTCCACTTCCCTTTTGACTTTCTTCCTTTTGTCCACCTTTCTGCATTTTCCCATTTTCCGTGATGTTACCTGTTATTTCTTTCCATTTTCTTGCATTTACCTTTTCTGCTTAAAATTTCTTACTAGTTTTGTTGCCATTCAGGACACTTCAGACTATATCATGATCCATTTTGCAGTCTCTTCTCATAATTGAGCCGCTTCTTTTACATCAACACAACTTGCTTTCCTCTTCAGAGCATGGCATGTTGTAACAGCATGTAATAGAAATGTCAGCAAAGAGCAACCTTACCTCCTGTCGGCATGTTGGTTTCATTAAAGGCATTCAGGACTGCATATTCTGGAATTGACCTTAAATGATAGGTACCAGTATACTTCGGTTGTAAAAAATTATTACAGAAGCAAAAGGATTCACATTAAACATTTAAATTACTAATGTGCCTTTAATTGCTACATCAGCCTAATTCTGCATTTAAAGGTAATTAAAGAACTGGAAAAGCTCCTCACTGGTTCTGTGTGATATTGTTTGTCAAACAGTCTCAATGCCACCCATGAAGATTTCCTTCTGTGCAGAAGAGGTGCAGAGACATTGTCATGATTTCTGTTCTATTCTGCTCTGTGAGGCCTGATCTTCATGCGATTTCTTTGTCTATACCGAAGTAAACACATACTTAAAGTTTATTTAAGGCAAAAGGTGGCAATATTTTAGAAGAGCTGAAGTTTGTTATTTCCCTGATGGTTTTATGTGCTGTTAGGTCTCCTTGAGTTAATACTGCCTCCTTAACAATTCTCCCAACATGTTACTCAGGTTGAGTAGACAGGATCAGCTCAAAAACATTTTACCTCAATCTTGTCATCTCTATGTTGGAGAGACAGATTTTTTCTCTGCCATTTATAAAACGAGTATTTTTAGCTGTACTGTTACTTGGAACCATGTACCTGAACTTTTTGACTAAGATTTATCTAGCATCTCTCTTACCACTTGTAGGTCAAAACTTGACAGTAATGTGTAGAGAGTATTTTATCCTGTCAGTTTAGAGGTAGGAACATGGGATTTTGATGTATTTTCTTTCTCGTGACATAAAGAAAATGACATTAATGCTTGGGCCAAATAAGAACAGCTTTTTATAGTCTTACAGCTGATATACAAAATTTTTTAGATTTTTTTTCCAAAAGCAAAAGTAAAAAGGTAGTTAGTTAGAACAGAATGAGAAAGAAATGTAGTGGGAAAAGTATGTGGAAAAAAGTACGTGTAATTATTCCTCATGTTTTTCCCTTCAGATTCTCTGAGTAATACACACACATTTATATATGTATATCAATAATGCACTTCCATACATATTATAGCAAATGGGAATTATTGTTATCACAGAAACGATTTTTGAGTTTTAAATAAACATGGTAAGATAACAAAATATGCCACTGCTATAGGAAAAGTAAGGGTATTTTAGCGTGAGAGTTATGCTCAAGTCCCTGGTAACAGTACAGGAAAGCAAGAAACAACTCTGTGTTTATTTAAAGTAGGATGGCACATGGTGTTATGGCTTGCAACCAGTATGGAACATTTAGGCAATATATGAGTTTATCAGAAAAAAACACATCTATGATGTGATCCCTGACTTATGATTTTTTCCCTCTAAAAGTGCACATTTTTTTCTCCACTGTTGCTCCATAAGTTAGTCCATTAAAATGTGGGAATAATCAAGTTTCATAGCCAGGTCAGCATAAGCTTCTGGACAGTTCTGATGGATAAAGTGGGTAAAGCTGTTTGCCAAGGATCGTGGAGTGACTCATCCTCTCTGCCCCACACTATGTTCCTGGCTTTCCAAACCTGCCTTGGCATTAATCTTGAGCGCAGAAGCCAGTTAAGAGAGGAAAAAGAAAAAAAGAACAAACAAAAAGAAAATGTCACACCAAAAAAAAACAACTAAAAAACCAAACAAATCTGAATACGTGTCCAGCAATAAAATTTGGAACTAAACCAATAAGCCAGCAGGTGGGACTGAGTTGAGAGGTCTAGCAGCATGAGAGCACGTCCACTTACTGTCCTTGAAATGGGAATCACGCTGAAGTCAAGGTTAGATGTGTACAAAGTAATGACAACTAGAACAGCAGTGCTAATTGCATAGCATTCAGACAAGGGAGAAAGACAGGTGGAGAATAAAACAGAGGCAGACAGAGTGCTGCTGCCTGTGCCTTATTTCTTAAGGTAGCGAGATACCCTGCAGCATATACCTGCTTGATTTGGCACCATTGAGATACAGCAAAGCCAACCTGAAATAGCAAGTTTTCAAGTGAGCCTTCGTTTGTGGCAGGCAGTCTTTCCCTACAGCTTGGAAAAGCAGCTCCCAGCGCTGTGTGTTATCCCGCACAGCTGGTCAGCTTCTGCAACTTGAACAAACTCATTTTTAGCTAGGTTAGCTGTTTTCGTATTATGTTGCCTTTGTCATCCATCTAATTACACCAAGAGGATTAACAAAAGGCCACAGCCTGTCAGAATCAATAGTAGGGAAGCAGGAGTGGAAAAAATATTAGTCATCAGTGGTGCCTGGTTCTGTACTAACCACTAAGCTGTCTTACAAGGCAAGATGTGCCTGGAAGGGTGAAAACCCCACCTAGCAAACCTTTCTCATCCCGTTTCTGGCCTCAGAGCTGAGACCAGAGCCCATAACCAGGCTGTTGCCACCTCTGTTCCCATCAGAAGGAGCAACTGGAGGTTGCCCAGCCATTCCTCACCATTAGTCCACCGTCTGGGGCTCTTGAGTGGCCATGCATGCGGTCTATCTTGTCTCCAGCAAGGATCCAAACTGTCCTGTTGCAGACAACAGTTTAGCAAGGGATTATCTGGGGTTTGCAGAGTTTATAGTTGTTTGGCCATTCACCTTACAAATTCTCTGATTGTACTTCTGAAGAAAGTAGTTCTGGGGAAAAAGAAGTATTGTCTTCTTCAAGAACATGCTGGAGTCTGTGATTACACTCACGTGTCCCATCTTTTTTCTTCTTGCACTCATCTGTTAGATATTCCTGCCATTTAGATACAAAGACAATTTTATTCAGAAGGAGCAGCCTTGTCAGAAACCCCACGATGAAAGCAGCCACTATGACGAGCCTTTAAAAGAGTGTTTACCCCATCTTCCATGGTCAGATCACCGTTTCACAACACATCATAGCTCATTGTATTAAGATAACCCAGGAAGCAGAATTCATTCCTCATTTGAGCTTATTTTCAGAGCAGTAAGCTAGAATGCTGCATCCAGAGTGCCAAACATATTGTAAATGAAGAGATTCTGGTTTGCTCTGTGTTTGGGCATTTTTTTGTTTGTTGTGGTTTTTTTTTTTAACTCCTTCTCTGTCGACTTCAGAACGACCAAGACCATTAATTTTGCTGTGCTCTCAAAAATATGCAGTTAGGTGAATTTGGCCCTGTTTCTCCCTGGCTGCTGGATAATAAAGACCTCTTGGCCTCTTGCCAAATCCCAGTCATCTCATTTTTAATTCTGATTCCCTGCTGCCTGCATGTCTTCTGTGTGTCTTCTAGGCCAAAAAGAAACTATGCAGCATCCCCCAATCTGACATCTGCTTTTCCTGGAAAGCCAGAGATTTTTCCTTCCTCCTCTCCTAGGTCTGGGAGCAGCAGCAACATAATTTTCTGCCCCCCTGTCTTGCCAGAGAGAAGGGCACATCATGTCTTTTTCCATAAAAAAGAATTGGCTTTTAGAAATCTTGAGGGTGGAGGCATATTTCGAGCGTTGCATCTCCCTTTGAACCTCCAGAGATGGTCCAGGCTGAGAAAAGCCATGCTTTTCTTTCCTTTCCCAGGTTGCTGTCCCCTCTGTTCTTTATACTTACTGAGATATAAACTCAGGTAATGGCTGCTGCAAGGGGCGAGAGGAGATGGGAAGCAGCCAGGAGAGAGGTACACCACCGCATTAGGATGCTAACGGTGGAGTCAGAGGTGACAGTGCTCTGGGCAAGTCTCCAGGGCTTGCTGGCACAGACCAGCTGTTGTTAGAAAGAGCGAGCGTTAGCAGCCTGCGTCAGACTCTCCCTCCTGCCCCAGTCCTTTCTGCTAATATTTATTAACTTGACTTTTTCAGTATTAAAGACCCAACATAGCTGAGCTCTGATTCAGATTTCTTGGTAATAACCACCCCAAAGCATAACATTTCTCCTCCCAAGGTGGACAGAAGTCTGTGGAACATCTTTGTCCCTGAAGGAAACAGAGAAATTCGCAAACAAACCATCCTGGCTGCCTTCATTTTCTTCCTTCTCCTCGTCCTGTGGATAGAGTCTTAGCAACACTTTCCATGGTGCCTTGCCTCAGATCACCTCTCTCCTTGGATGCTTTCCTCTGAAAGGGGGAAGACGGGTTATCGGAGCAGCCCCGAGCCTCTGCTCACCTCTGGGAAGAAGGGCAGTGAAAAAGAAAACCAGTTATATGGAGCTGCAAGTGATCTGCAGTAATGATTTCTCATTAGGTAGGAAGGTCTCTCATCCTGGTAAAACAATTTTGGCCACTCAAACTTGTTCATTCCTGAGGAAGCTGGGGCCCTGGCTACTCTGTCCTGTGCAGGTAAGAGCAATGCTCTTGACACAGCATCGTCTGACAAAGAACTACACATTTGGGATACCTGTTTTTCTTAAGCAGATGCAAGTTTGCACTCAGCGAGCTTGTCTTTGCAATTACCACCCCTGGACATAATTTTTGCATAATCATAAAATGCCGCATACCCTGGGGTTTCTTCTGCTTAGCGTAGCCAGCGTGGACAGATAGTGAAGTCAAGCTGAAACTGCAGTTTAGGTGAATATATCATTCAGCCAGCAGACCTGTCAACAAGACTCAGAAGCCTAGGACTGTCTGGAGACATTTATGAGCTACAGACCCTAACGTCTCCCTGCACCCCCCGTGGCTGCGGGCACACCGCAGGTTTTTGCAGTGCTGTGAACAGACAGCTGGCCGGGTGGGATACTCCCGGGTGGGCTCATCACTGACACCTCGTCTGTCAGCCCATCTCCATCCCAGTCCTTCCCTCCTTCCGTCATCCACACCTCTCTCTGGCTGATGACATTTTTGCACGCATTTCTGCGTATTTTTCCTATCGATCCAGATTCATCCCCATGGACGCCAGCAGAAAATTGCTGCTAGTCTTCATAGGGTCAGCCTCTCAGCAGCCCCCACATTTGGGAGCTTAGCCTTGGCTTTTGCTGGTTAGAGACAGCCAGACCGAGCCTTAAAGTCGGGAATCATGTTTCTAGGTGGTTACATTGACTTGCTGAACACACATAGGGAGTTACAAAGTCTTTCTTCGTAATCTGCTATGTAGAGTGAGGTTGGTAATTCTTTCCCAGCGAGCAGAGCGCTGGTGATTCATTGCTAGTTTCTTTTGGTGTCTCGGTGATAGAGGACAGCAATATCTACAGAAGCGCTGAGCTTGCTAAATCAATTTTGCAAACGGCGCATGAGGGGAGAGGAAAGAGCTAATGAAAGAAGGAAATATTCTCGCTTTTGGATACATCTGCTGACTGCCACCATGAAATCTGTGCTTTCCAGGGTTTTCCCAAGGCGACACAGCCTGTCAAAGAAGCCCCAGAGACTTCAGGTTGGAAGCGAGCATGTGCTCAAGCTGACTGTCCTAAACATAATCATTTCGTAGAGCAACATCGGCTCTAGTGACCTACTAGAGAGAAAAGAGAACAGGGGGTCTGGGGTGAGGGTAAGGAGGAGAGGAGCCAACCAGTTAAATACAGGTTTGTGTGAAAAGTGAGATCAAAATATCAAAGATAAAATAGTGACAAGTTTGAAGGAGATGAGGAAAACAGATGAAAAAAAAAAACAGATTGAGATGATCAGGAAAGGGGCCAGGAGAGGACGGAATTTTACTTTTGAAGACAAATTGGACTTCCTTGCTTTGGTCAGAGTATGTCAGAAGAGGAACTTGAACTCAAATGTTAGAAGAAAATACATATAGAAAATGAGACATTTTAGAATTATGCTGACGAAGTAATACATTGTACATGATACAGTAATGATTTTTCTGTTTTGTGAGTGTGATTCACTGCATCCAAGATTATGAGGAGCTTTGTATGCTGCTGCTTGAATAAGCTGAGTCCACACATAAGAATTGAATTATGAAAAAAAAAATGCAGTGTTGATGGACAGCTCTGGAACAACCCGCAAGGAAATACGAGATTTTTGTGTGGAGTCTTTTATGGATGATGGCTTTCATCTACCAGCTGTCCAACTCTGTCAATATATTGATACAACTCTATCTTCATGACTATGGAGTATATAGGATGGCCTCTGCCTATATGAGGGGGCAATCATAGAATCATAGAATATTAAGGTTGGAAAAGACCTCTAAGATCATCGAGTCCAACCATCAACCCAACACCACCATGCCTACTAAACCATGTCCCCAAGCGCCTCATCTACACGTCTTCTAAATACTTCCAGGGATGGGACTCAACCACTTCCCTGGGCAGCCTGTTCCAAGGCCTGACCACTCTTTCCATAAAGAAATTTTTCCTAATGTCCAATCCAATGCTGCAAACCAGTTTGCCTCTCTGCCTGTCTGGGCGTGTACACACACAGACATACTTGCGGCTAAGTAAATGTTTACATATAACTGGTTTATACGCCCTACTACTGCGTACGTGCAAAATGATTGCAGGGAACTGATTCTGCAGACCCAATGTATAATATAGCTGATGGTTGTTACAGCATTGATCATATCCATTCTGTCAAAGGTAGATTGCAGACTAATTCTTGTTTTTGTTTTTCTCCTTGAATCCTAGCAGAAAATGGACCCCGTCTACTTGTGGTAGCAGAGCAAGCGAAAATCTTCTCACACCGGGGTGGCAATGTCACACTGCCATGTAAATTTTACCATGAACACACATCAACAGCTGGCTCAGGAACCCACAAAATCCGGGTCAAGTGGACCAAACTCACCTCAGATTACCTCAAAGAAGTGGATGTCTTTGTTGCGATGGGACACCACAGAAAGAGCTACGGAAACTACCAGGGCAGAGTGTTTCTGAGGGAAAGCAGTGAAAATGATGCCTCTCTTATAATCACAAATATAATACTGGAGGATTATGGGAGATATAAGTGCGAGGTGATTGAAGGATTAGAGGACGACACAGCAGTGGTAGCTCTGAATTTGGAAGGTAGGTAACACCTGAATTACACTTAAATTCAGATTTGCGCGGTGTTAAGGAATACCTGCTTTTTTCTCCTAATACTGCTGATATTGTATTATCAGTGATAACAGTGATAAGCTGAGAAGTGGGATTCATTGTGCTCTGGGGATCTTGGCCTGACAGCCCATGACAGCAATCATAAATTAGAAGAACATTAGGACTTCTATAACTTATGCTAGCCTACGGCATATTCACCTCCCAGTGAGACCCGGTGTGAGGGGAGCCAAAAAAGAATGACCAAATATAGTATGAAGAACTCCATATGTTTTTAATTTGCTCCTATCATTTTGCAGAAGTCATTGTATGTTTTTACAGTAGACTTAGGCAAATTATATTAAATATTCCCCTAATAGCCCTTTTACAGGACTTTGGGACATTTTAGATTATCAAGAAAATACAAATCTTCTTACAAAGAGGAAAAACGTTAAAAGTAGTTTTCCAGAGACAATGGTATTGGTTTTTCCAGCCTTATAATTACATAAAGTAGATCTCTATATTGCCTGCCAAGGCAACTGCTACATGTACTCTGTAGTCATTTCCCTCAGCAACATTCTTGAAAAGTAGAGTACAAAGCATTAGAAAAATCAGTGAAACAGGTCTAAAGAGGACCAAAATTTCAGCTTTCCTTTACTCTTATGAAATTCAGATAAATTTTATGAGATTCAATGCATGTAAACCAGCATTTGGCCTTTTTCCCCAAAGCACCGCACAGAACTCAGCAGTAAACTAAAAGTTGCATGAAGATGTCTCCCTTACCCTTATACTTACCAGCAAGTGTGTGCCAAAGAGAACTTTATAGAAGCCACGTTATCCTTGAAAAGTAGTTAAGAAGAAAAAAGAAAAGAAAAGAAAATCAAACCCCTGGCTCTCACACCTGTAAAGAGGTGAAATTTATGACTCTCTCATTGAGTTATTGTACATTATGATGGTTATATAGTTACCCTGCACAGTGAGACTGGCTGAGTGGTTCTTGGAACCAAATAGATGTCATGGGCTTAGCTTACTTCTTTACATCTATTTTTCCATTCCTGGTTGGAGGCTGCTGAAACCTTCCATTTCTGAGTGCAGAAAGGCCCTGCACCGTTTCCATGCCAGCAGGATAGTCGATTTATTTTGTTCCACCTCACATAATCCATCTTTAGTAAGAATGCACACTGCTCTTTTCAAACTTAGGAGAGAAAGAGAACTGGACATATACATGTCCAGTTTAAGTTGTCTAAACCAGTTTTGAGTGAAGACAGAGATGAGTAGGAGGAAAAAACTTTTTACTTTATTCTTCTCTGCTAGCCAAAGGCTCTCGTGCGTTCAATCTCCTCTTCGCTTGGGCAGGCACTGCAGTGGTTGCTTGTTGCAGCTGCTGTCATTGAGACGAGCCACTGAAGGGAGAGCCACTTCTGCTTGGCATGCTCAGCTTTACAGGAGTGATCCACCTCTCAGGGTGGTTTCCAGCCAACAAGGATGTAAATAAAAATGTGGTAAGTGCAGCTATTTACTGCACGTGAGGAATAGCAAGTGCCACGTAATCCAGGTCAGAAACATGCAGCATCTGTTTAGCTGTGTTTGACCCCAGCGCGTCTCTTCTCCTTTCGCGCTGTTGTGCAGGTCCTGGAGCCCACCCCTGGGTTGCAAGGATGCTCAGTAATTCGATGATATTCTTCTGACATCTCCTTACATCTTAAGTACATACCTCTATCGGGCTTTGAGATACTCCACATAAATAACTATATATCTTGTTCCCCATCAGATACTGGGTTTTCCTTGCTTTTAATAGCATTATGGTATTTTTGCCAATGTAAAAGGGTCAGAGACAATGTAAAATCTTTAAAGTGTTCATCACACCACACATCTGGACAGATACTCGTCTGGTGCCACTTAGCTTTCTGCTATTAAAAGCGAGGAGGTTCCACCATGCTTCCTGCTGTGCCAGGAGGGCTTGGGGAAGGGGAGATGCTGATGGCTGTAGTGGCAGATCGGGAATTTTTGCCTGAAGCTTGATACAAATACTTGTACACATGCAGAGATCCACATTTGAAAGGCAATATTTGATTGATACTAGAGTAAGAAAGCAATGAGAAATCTTTTCTTTACTGCATACCGTAACACAACTGAAAAAAGGAGATTTTTCTGCCTCTCTCACTGTGACTGTTTCATGATACAGTATCAGCCCATTGGATACGAGGTCTGGCTCCCACCTCCTGATAGACACTGTCTGCTCTAGCTTACTGCTGTTACTCTTAACAGTGGCTCCCTCTGAAGTATGCCGACTCCAGCCCCTCCTGTACAACAGCACTACTCCTTCCTGTTTTCCCCCACCTCCACAATAAGGAAATTCGTAAGAATAAGAGGAATCATATTTCTTCAACCAAGTATGTTCCAATCTCTGCTCAAAGGAAAGTTTATATATTTTTACTAGGGTCTGACTAACATAAGGAACAATGTCTTTTTAACGATTTTTGTCAGGCATGGGACAGGTGTCAAACTGTTCATTTCTGACATTATAGAGTGATGTTTCCTAAGCAGACAGGAAAATTTCATTTGCGAAACTTCATGGTAAAACATAACCTCTCAGGAAGTGAGATAAGACTAGGGTGTGTGTCAATGTCAGTTCTGCTTATGGCAACTAAATCCAATGATTCTGGGCCTAAGTTTCTTTGAAGTTTCCTTCTAAAATGATAATGATTAAAATGCACTTATATTTACAGTGGACATATATAGTTGATGGAATCTATTCCTTTATTTGCATGCCCCTGTGCTTATTTTTTCATCTCATCTGCAGCTTTATGCAGTGCTGACTTTAATTGCTGTTTCATGTATTTGGGTAATGCAGAACAGATCAAGGAAAAAGAAATCAACCTTTGGACAAAAATGAAAATATACCAGCCCATCCTAATATTTTACATCTGTTATAAATAATAAGGTTAATCTCACAGTAGGAAGAATTTGCATCAATAGCCTGATGTCCTGAGATGATGGCCCTAAGGTTGTTAACTGGCAGCAAGACAAAACCATTTATATCCAGGAATGCCCGCTAGCAGTGCAAAACAGCTGATCGCTCCAATGTGAGCTCACTGTACAAACAGTATAGCTTTGGCTAGGCAAAAGCATGTTAATATATTGATATGAAAATAGTTGACCTCTACCTCAATGGACCTTTTTTCTTCTCCGAATGTGGTAGTGTTTTATTCTTATTAATTAGACTTAAAGGCCTTCTGGGATTACCATTAAATAAACTGTTCATAATAATTGAGTGCTTTTAGCTTTAAAAAAAGAGTGGAATTAGATTCAGTCTGTATTTGTCACATACCTTACAGGTTTTTGGTATATTTTCTTCAATATTATTTAATGCAGAACCACACCATTTTCCCCCTGCACTAGCGAGACAGTCCTACATAGCAGTTAAAGCTCAGGACTAGGATTCGCTGCAATATTTCATAACCACCAGCTTTAAGAACCATTCAATCATGTCATGATTATCATCCTGTTTGTAGCCTTAAGGACTGGTAGAAGGGCAGGAGGGTTGGGCTGGGCACAGTGGCTGCAAGAAATGTCAAGTACTGCAGAGAGCAGGACACTTTTTATGTTGGCCTTGTCACCAAAGCCATTTTCTGACTGAACTGGCCTCACTCTCCTCCTGCACATAAAATACGGATCATGAGTTTTACACTCTTTGCCAAATGTCCTGACAGTCGAAAGCTTAACAAATTAAAAGGTCTCCTCTGGCAGGTAGATAGTGTTGCCTGAGTCATAAGCAAAGAAAGAATTCTCAGCTTACATTAAATTTTCTTTATGTTGGTGTTTTACTCTTCTACACTAAATTTTCTTTATGTTAGTGCTTTACTATTTTCCTTTCTTATGAATACTAGGCACTGTAATGGATCTCACTACATCAGGTTTGTGTGCTTCGGCTTCCCAGGCATACGAAGGCTCCAGCACTGACTCTCGGTTATACTGCTCAGGCACAGATTTTGTGTTCTATTCCTTCAGGTTCTGCACAGGTTCTATTCCTTCATGAGATTCATGGGCCAGGTGACAAAGAAAGTGGAACAAGGCTAAAATGCCAAAGGCAGATTTTTACTCTATTAGGAATTTTTTTTATAGTTTCTGTCTTCAGGGAGAGGTGATAACTGAATACAGTAGTTTTGCAATACAGGCTGTAAAATAATTACTTTGTACGTTGAACAGTACCAGAAATATGCAGATCTAGATAAAGTCATTAAAAATCTCTGTAGAAAGCTGCTTTTAGATAGAAGCTAACTCTTTGGGTGGCTCCACATGAACCAAAAAACCCATCAGGTTTTATGATCTTGCTTGGAGGTATGTTAGCCTTTATGTCCAAGATAGAGTTAGAAAAAGAACAGGCATCTCTTTAAAAAACAGACTTTATAGTTCAAAATAGATCAAACAAATCCATAAGCTCCATATAAACAAATTCTTCCAAAATGTCACAGCAATCATTTTCTAATCTAGTCATTTGCTCTTAAGTTGGATGTAAGCAATGGGGAATTCATAGCTGAAACCAATATGAAACAAACTACATGGTCTCAATAGCAGGAGAAATCAGATTTAGCCTAATAGTGTATGTCATATTAGTTTCTTCTGTGTATTGGTGTTGCATTCATACACAAAAAGCTATTTTAAATATCCTTTGCGCGACATTCTGTTGTTCTCTTTGCTATAAAACTGATTTTATAGGACACACTATTTCTGGGTGCTTAGAAGACAGCAAAAGTCTTGCAAAAGACAACAGGAGTTTGACAGTCATGACAGACCAATGTAATTCCTTCTGTGACAGGGTAATAGGTCTTTGCAGACACAGCTGTGTTTGCAAGTGCTGTGAGAAATGGTACTTGAAAGATGCAGGTGAAGTAAAAAGTTCAAAATAAAGCAGCAAAAAATTATCTGGAAATGATGACCTGAAAGGAAAATGCTAAAAGAATTAGGACTAATTAGCCTAAGGTAGCGCAAAGAAAGACAACAGTCTCCAAATTTTGATAAAGTCTGTAGAAAAATAAGGGAATAATCTTCTCCCAGGCCAGGCGAGTCTAGTTCGTAGCCTATATTTGTCAGAAAAAAACAACCCCACTGGCAGCTTGGTTACGGGATGCCGTGGGCTGGAAGGACACCATCTCAAGCTTCAGTTTCATTTTTAGGGAGGTTGATACCTGCTAATGGCTCGTGGCCCACCCATGGAGTCTGTGCTGAATGATCAGATATCTGACAGTCCTGACGGGCAGAGAAATGGAGATGGATTGTCAAGAAAAATGAGGGACTTACCACTTTTCATTGAATTTTATAAATCCAGCATGGAAAATTTTGCCATTAACTGTATGGACCTGCCAGCATAAAACTGTACCCTACAGTATAGTATATAGCAAACCCTACTGTTACCCGGTGTTTACACTGGCTACAAGAAAACTTACTTTTCTGTTTGGGCTAGAACTCAAGGAAGTCCATTTCTTTACTCTGGCTGTGAAAAGAACTTTTTTTCCATATGAGTCAACAGAAATTTGTGTTATTTTGTTCTATGTGTAAATACTTTTAAAACTGCTAATTGTGTATGGAGCTGGCTTAATAGACACCCGTAAATTGTTACAGGAGTTGAGCTTTCTAAGGTTATTTCCTCACCTTATTGTCTCGGGTAACCATTACAGCTCCTTGCACTGACAATATGTCTGTAGTGAATGGGTAATTGCAAAGCACTTGCACTGAATTTTAGGGATTACCTGGATATAAAAATCTGAAATGCAAATAGCTTATAAAGGACACACAAAAATGGTATCTTTTGCACTCCCTAAAAACCACAGTAACAGAAGCAGAGTTGTACATTTGTGGAATTGAATGTAAGACATTCATGGAAATACAGGCGTGCATATGGGGAGGATATGTTATACATCTAGTTCTCATGTTCCTATTTGGTAGAAATCCTAATTTCTATTACAATAGTCATTTTCAGGACTGCGGTTGCATTGTCACAGGTACGTACAGAAAGCCTCAGCTGGCCCTCCTCTTTCACTAACAGATTTATTCTCCACTGAATTGATGTGTCTCAGGTTCTTCCTCTCTTTTTTGGAGAAAAGGAGGTCCTTCCCTGGGGGTAGGACCTATTCCGGAGAACTGCGTGTTTGAGCGAGGAGCCACACTATGAAGTCTATATTGTAAATTAATATTCCCATGAAGGCTCCACAAGTGTCTCAGCTGCTTCCTTAGGGTAAGGAGCTGAATCACTAGATTTTAACCATCTGAGGCTAGAAGTTTTTCTCTTCCTCCCTTTCCTAAGCTGACTTTGTTAATGTTTGGAAATGAGTGTTTTGTCTAGTGGTAAAACACAGTGTTGGAGTCAGGAGTTGAGATTTAGTTTGTAGTTTGGGAACAGTAACAAGCCTCAGGACAGCTTTTGTCCATTCAAGAACAGATGGGCTGGATTATATTTTGACGTGTTATAAGATCCAAGACCAAAGAAGATGCTTTGCAATTGACTGAAGTTCAGCACTGCAAAATTGTAACAAGAGGAAGATGAATAGTAAGATCTAGCTATGAATTTCACTGTTAGGTTTGATAGGGAAAGAAAGAAGAAAAAAATTGTATTAACAAAGATGCAAGATAATGCAAAGCTACACAAAACACATACCCAGTCAATCTTGCTATACAAAAACACCAATGGCCACCCCCATCTGCAGGGTGAAATTAACACTAATCAGTTGCAGGCTTGTACTGCAGATGAACTCAAACAAAAATCAGTGTCTGTGCAGTCTACCCGAGCATAGCCCAAAGCTAATATTACAGTTTTGTGCATATTTATGTTATTAAAATGCTGTGTCCCAAACTGTCAAACTCAAGTAGATTTGGTACAAATTTACGTACCTATTTAACCCCTTTAAAGAAGTGATTTTGGAAACCTTAAGGAATCAAATCTGTTTGAATAGTTTCCAATTAATTGTTGCTCAGTTTTTAGAAGTACCTAAGTTTAGATCTTAATTAAAAAAAAGATTTTAGGGTTTTTTTTACATGTATATGCAAATAAGACACATGTACTGGACAAGAAGTCAGTTGTCTGGGGAAGTGTAGTTCTGGAAAAATAATAAATATTGGATTTCTAATAAAGTAATAAAGCTTGGACTCCTCTGACATTTGCTACATTTTTATTATAGCCAGTGATATTTCTATCCATTAGCACTGAGGGGAAATGAATAATTTTTTAAAAAAGAAGTGAGGAGGAGGAAGGAAAAACAGATCCAGAAAGACATGAAACATCTACAGCTTCTTGTTTATGAAGTTACAGTTAACAGCACATGTTGTGTTACATTTCATTCATGCTTTATAGTTCAGAACAGCTAATAACTGAAAAGCCCTTTAACAAAGGATTTACAAAAGGAAAGAACCTCAGCAGACTCTCTAGTTAATTGATGAAGGAGAGCAAAATATTGTTTATTATTACCCTGCCAAGTTTACATTTACATGCTTTATTTTCTTGGACCAAGTCACTGAGGTTTAGTAATAACAAAGATTTTGTTTAACAAAATAACACTTCTTGAACGATAGATGGGCGAGGGAGAGAAGGGAAAGAAAGGAGACATTAAGATACCGGTGGAATAGACACCAAAGTGGGTTTGAATGTTCTGAAAGAAGAATGACTTCATTGCATGGTGACAGTCCTGCATGACCATAGTGTAATTTCTCTATCTTATGCTACATTGCCCCAGATACAAGGAACTTGTGGGTGGGAGAATTCATCAGCAGGGAGAAAGTAAAAAGAAATATGGATGTTTATACCAGTGTAAAGTTTTTGGCTCATCTCATGTTATCTTGTCTTCAGTCCCTCTGCATCCTACAGCACTTAGTTCTAGAGATGTTTGAGAATAAACATTCTGAGCTGGATCTTCTCTGATGCTGTTTTATTTCATCTTATTATGAGACTGGGCTAAAGCCAACTGTAAAATTTAGATCTGGGTTAAGTTTCTAAACCCTGCCAAAGATTAGGGTGGTCTGATCCAAACTTTTGTTTCAAGTCTCTCTCTTCTCTTTTATCAGAGCCACATGGGGAGGTGGTTCTTCAGCATTTTCTGGAACATCTTTCATGCTTCAAGAAGTAATCTTTAACTACAGATCTTTTTCATCAAACAAGCAGAAAATATACTGTGGAAAAATCTGTCAGATAAGGCCAATGACTTTGATTAAATGCTGCTGCTGAAAAAATTCTGGAGGTGCCCCCACATTTCCCATCTCCACTTGGATGTCCTCTGTTATGAGAAGGTCTCTCTGCCATACCTCTCTGCAATGGCTCACCACCGATGAACAACAGACGGCTTTGGGCAGGCCTGTGGCTGATCCTCAGGGGTGGAAGGAAGCATTTGGCAGGTCCATGCTCCTTGCACAGTGGCTCTCCAGCAAGCGTCCTTTGGATAAGCCAGCAGTGCTTTTGGCAGCCATAGGGGTAGTGAGGGAAGGTGGTGTCTCGCATGGGTTCCTACTAGGGCTGTCTCGTGTGCTACTTGGTTCACCATCTGCAATTGGGGAAACCTGTCTTCTGCTCAAGGAACCGTGCTCCCTGATGCCCTCTGTGAGGAGCTCTCCCTCCTTGAGTGGTGACAAACTGCCAAAAAACAGCTGGAAAGTAGCAGAAAAGTCTCCCTAAAACCGCACATGACTTCACTGATTTTATTTCCCTGTAGATTTCCTACTTTAAGACCTCAAGACCCTAAAATTATGCTTCCTACCAGTCTAGCCTTGAAATGTTGTTATTAAGCTGGGCATGATATACCTTCCAATTCCTAGGATAATGTGAAATAAAAGAAAAACAAACAAACAAAAAAACCAACTGTTTTGAACCTCTCAGGAAATCTTGGCAAGGGTCCATGCAAAGAGTATATCACCCTTTTATGTCAATCAAAACATTTCATTTTAATGTCTATGTGTAAAATGAAATAGTTCATATGCCTCAGTACTATAATTTCTTCTTTCTAAATGACTGCCAGAAAATCCCCAAATCCCATCCCACAAAAAATAGAACTAGGCTGGGTTTTAATTTACTTTTTTTAAAATGAGAAATTGATCTTACAGCTGATAAACTGGAATTTTCTGATGAAAAACATGTAGTTGCAATATTTCAGCCAGCTCTGCTCATCTTTAAGCACTCTCGGAGTGCACGAGGGTGGGATCACGGTGGGGACAGCAAAGCTGCAGATGGGAGCAACATGCAGACTTGGCACGTTTCCATTGGGAAAGGGATGAGGTTACAGGGAGAGGAGCCAGCTAGGTAAGGCGGCAGCCCTATCCCCTTCTCAAACCGAATGGCTGATGTGCTGACAGTGCATTTTTCCCCAGAAATAAAACAACAGTCTAACACACATCATGGCGTTAAGCTTGATTTCTCCTTCTGGTGACTGTAAATACTGTTTCCCTTTCTTCTGCTCTTTCGGTGTCCAGTAACGCACCCTCTTTCTACCACCTCAGGTATCGTATTCCCTTACTCTCCACGGCTGGGTCGTTACAACTTAAACTTCCACGAGGCTCAGCGAGCGTGTCTGGACCAAGACTCTGTTATCGCCTCCTTTGACCAGCTCTACGATGCCTGGAGGTCAGGGCTGGACTGGTGTAACGCCGGCTGGCTCAGCGACGGCTCCGTGCAGTACCCCATCACCAAGCCCAGGGAGCCCTGCGGAGGGAAGAACACAGTGCCTGGGGTCAGGAGTTACGGGTTCTGGGATAAAGATAAAAGCCGATATGATGTTTTCTGTTTTACTTCAAACTTCAATGGTAAGAGCCTTCTTCTCCCCTGCCTTGTAAACGACTGTTTCTGTGCTTAGGAGAGAAACTCCAATGGCAGCAAGTGGTATTTGATTTGTCAAAGCTTATGTTAGGCTTGGAAAATGTTATTGTTGAATTTACAAGGACACATGCGCAAAGTTGTCTTTGCCACATGTTCACGTAGATCGCTTTTACAACTCAGAATTTGTATTGGCAGGAGTTTCTAATATCTCTGCTTTCACCCCGTTAAAATTTATATGTACTCTTTTAATGTTGATATATGCCCAGTTTATTTCAGTTAAAGTGATGAAGAAACCTGTTGAATTGAGCTTTCCTGTTGAATTCAATTATAATTATGATGTTTTACAACTTAAGTATATCACCAGAACAAAATTCTGATCACCACTTCATCTATGCTGTTGTGTCAAGCAGCTCCTGCTCATATACCAGGTCTAATATGACTAATACTTCCTTATCAGCAAAGTTATTTCTAGCTTTTATGCCTAATAACTTAGATTCCTAATCTTAGTACATTGCCAAAACCCTGTTCACTTTTGCTCTGAGCTTGGTCTGCCCTAAACCTTATTTTAGCGACTGCAAGCTTTTTTGCTATTAGTAGGTGTTACTTTAGGTATGAAATGTCTTGATCTCAGCTTGCTATCATTTCAGGTTTAATCTAGTGGCTGAAAAGGATTTAGAAAGCATGGCTGTGAATGAGAGGAACGCTGCAAGTGAACGTGTGCAAAAGGAGTCTACAATCCTCTACAGCATCATACTTCTGCATAATTCCTACGCAACTTTGCACATGTTTGGCTTGCAGCCCACCCAGACCAAGAAGCATGGCCTTTTTTGTTTATGCACAGATTGCTTATCCACAATGAAGCATTTTTGTCCTACAGCACACCAAAAAATAAACATAAGCTGTGCTCTCAAAAAAGATGCTCTAGTGCTAAGTCTGCTCCACCCTCTCAAAAAAAAAACCAAAATCCTCATACCAACAATATTAAATTAGGCTGATGTGGTCTAAAACAAAAGTTTAGCTGATTTTTATCATGCTGCATCATTCCATGAAATGCTGGCTCATTTTTTTCTTGCTTCATTTATCCGAGGCGAAATCCTATGTGAGCTCATTTCTTATATGCAGGTTTAACCCTGTGCTACAGAAATAGGAATAAAATAAACAAGCAAAAATAATTAAAATGTGATAACTGCACTATTTATAACGTTTGCAGAGTAATTGTTTGTGACTACTGGTCACTAACTACCACACTTTTCCACACTAGCAGCTGGACAGTATCTCTTAAGGAAAGAGAAAAACCATTTCTGGGAAAAAAAAAATACTGACAAATACTGTCTGTGCATTGATACAGCAGGAGAGAGAAAGAAGGAGAAAGAGGAACGAGGTAAGGTGAGGATAAGGTATACAGGTAGTGGAGAAATCAAAGACAAGACACTAAAATGAGTCTCATCCTTGGTGAGTCTGTTAAACTGACCGGCAAGACAGAATACTACACAGCAGTAGGATGATATATAGAGCTGAGCACCATCTTTTCTAGTTCCCTACAGCTCACTGCTATGGGAGTCTCTCAAGGTGTCAGCAGAAAATCTGGACTTCTGCTTCTCTCAGTGTCTATTGCCTTAACCAGCAACTCACCAGGTTACGTTATCCTCACATGTCCCTGCTATGTTCTCCACTATTCATGTCCCAAGCTTACCTTAATATCCACAATAAACCCAGTCACTCTCCCAAAATGCCAACTTCCTATTTTCAGCTGAACACTTCCGATACCTTATGTATGCTTAACAGCATACGTTAGCTTTCTCGCTGTAAAGGGAAAAGCTTATAATAACCCATTTTGCCACCAGGTTGCAATTGCCAAAGATAGTGGCTACGGGCAAAGAGCTATTTCTGCAACACCCAATATTGATTCTCTCAGCTCAGGAACAGCCAAGGAAAATGAGAAGTGGTTAGGACACCATGCATTTCCAGCGGTGGCAGTGACTGCTGGAGTCTCCTGGCAGTATGAAACAGAGAAGCCTTCAGCTTTATGTCAGGGAGCTGGAAAAATGCTAAGGGCCCCAGGATCAGGGGAGTATAAGGCGAGCTTAAAAAAAATTAATCTGAAAGAGTGTCAGTTGTGGGAGCTGCTATGAATAAAGAGGGTGAGTGAGGTTTAGATTTCTCCTAAGTGGGTTCTTTTTAGGGAAAGAAATACCCCAAATATATTATAATCTCAGGGATCATAAAAAAAAAAAAAAAGGGCTCAATTTTAAATAGTTCAACAATTAAAGCTAAAAAATCTTTGTCTAAAATACATGCAAAGCTTGGTTTTTACCTGAAGAAGAAAGGTGCAAACCAGCAAAATTGCATTTGGCTATTAAGGTGAAAAATGAAAATGTAGTTGTCGATGCAGTGAGTTCAAATGCAGGTTCAGTGTTTTCACTCTGGAACTGTTGACTCCCATCTGTGATGAGCTGAATACACCAAAAAATAATAGTGAAAAAAGGGGGTTTTATACCATTAGTGAAGATTTCTACCTGCATTCATGTTACCTGCACATGGAAATTGTTTTAGCAAAGTTTGATGCAATGCAATATAAAATAATCTTAGTACTTTATGAAATTACTCTCTGCAGTGTGTTTTCTTAGACTGGTATAAGTGCAATAGTTGAACATTTTGTTCTGCCTGTATAACTGCTTCATATTCAAATCACTCTGTTGGTTCAAACTGTTCATGTTTTGTGTCTGTGCAGGCAAAGCCAAAAACCTGAAAATGTTTCATACACTTTGTAAATAGTAGTACCAGCAATTTACCAGTTTATAAGAATATATAATGATGTGTTTCATAAAACAATGCAAAGAGTAACATTAGCATAATGCTATCCATTAAATCCATCAAAATATTGTGAAATAACATAGTTTTTTTGCCTCCATAGAGATAACTGTTGGATGGCAACATGTTTCCCAACTTGCTTTTACATTCCTCATGTTGATAAAGACTATTGAAAATGAATATGCACAAGTGGGAACTTAAATTTAGAAATTCCGTGTTGGAATTTCCTGATGTCTGTGCACTCAGCTCCGCTCCCTTACAGCCAATTTCTCCTCTGCTTTTCCTTCACAGTAGGAGCCACTTTAGTCCATGTTCTCTTTAGAAAAGCTAAAGGTTCCTGCCCCACGTGTGGGACAATCTGCCATGATCCAAAGGTTTGCAAGGGCTGCAGTCCACCCCAATTTCTCTCCCATCCCTGCCCCAAGGAATGGGGATGCTCCTCTTCCATACATTCCCTCTAGAAGGGTTTCTACACGTCAGTTCAGGGGAATAAACACAGCTAAATCCTTTTGTTGCAATCTTCCCCACAGAGCTCAAAGGCATGGGACAAAGAACATATGATGGTATAGCTGAGTGGTTATTCTTTGCTTAATTTCAAAGGGTTTCTGAAGGAGAACAGTGAGTTTTTCAAAGAAAAAAAACATGGGAATCTTTTGCACTGAAAAGTGTTAAGTGAGTTAAATATAAACATATCTATCAGCTCCTCTATAATTAAGCATTTTCAAAGAAAAAAAGGTATAAGTAGAGCTTGTATCACACTTTCTACTCATTAATATTTTGTTATATACTTTGCACACAGAACCACAGTGCATCATTGGTTTGTTATCAGCTCTAGCAGGATTAAGTAAAAATCTCATGTTAACAAAGTTAAAAATAAATTTTAGGGATCACGTTAAAAGTGCAGCTGTGAACAACCTGTTTGTTACAGTAATGCATGTGATAAGCTAACCACTTCTGCCATTTAAATGGGAGAAAGGCATAGAAAGTCGTCTCTGAATAACACATGCTGACTGCTCTTTTGACCATGTCAGAATATGTTATCACTGGGAACATGTAGCCATTGTTCCAAAAAGAGAAAAAAACCTCCCCAAAAGAAAATTTCATAATCTTTCTTAGAAGTGGTTGCCTCTGAGTCACCAGATTCACTGCTGATATTGGGGGAGGAGCTGGAAGAGAGTTTTTAAAAAATGTTCCCACATCACAAATTTTTAACATGTTCTTCAATTTTGAGGAACAATGGCCTCTCTCAACCATTTAGTGTTGCTATAAGACATACTGAACCGAGTCTGCTGAGCAGATGACAGGGTCTACACGTTGTGCAAGCTACAGATACACGCCGCTGGCTGCTGAGAATCCCTTTTATGGCCATATGAAACCACAAATTAGAGCAGTTTGCTCTTTACACAGTAAAACAACCTAACTGATTTCTGTGGCCATAAGCTTTTTTGCGTACACGTCGATCAGTGGCTGCAAAGGCAGGCCTGCACTCAGCGTTCCTCCTACCTGTGCTGCCACCCCCCAGGCAGAGCTTGCTGCTGGCTGCCCCAGCAAGCCAGTAACCTGTCAGGAGTAGTCTCAGGGCTGAGCCCAAGTGCTTAGGTACTCGATGGCTGGCTGCACGTGGAGGCAACCTCTGGGCACTCCACCAAGAACCCTCTTTTGAAGGCACTGCATTAACATTTTCATGTAGAAAATAGCAAATGGGGTCGTACTGCCTTTCTGTGCCTCTGAAGATGATGGCTCACTGTCTAGTGCACTCAGCTGCAGTATAAAAACTTACTCTTAAATCTCTCAATTTAGAGCTGAGCTTGGAAAAATCTCCAAGGGTGGTGCATCACTCAAACTCCCACAGTCACAAGGGTGTAGGGTATTTAGGTCAAGTGCGGAAGTTTTCCTCTTTAAGCTGTTCTGTTACATGCAAAAGCTTAAAATAGCTATTATGGATGGGGTTTGATCAGGTTTGCATAAACCCTCTGCCCCATGATTTGGATGTGGATGTGAGAAGTCAAATCAAGCATGATCATCCTCTGTAGGAGTGACCCAACTACCAGATATTAACGAGAGACAGACAGTTAATGCGTCCCTCTCCTTCCACATCAATTAATAAATACTAAGATTGAATAGTTAGGAATGCTTCTCACCTATTAGCAGGGGGAAAACCAGCAAATCTGTACTGAGTTTATTAACAGGATTTTATTTAATCAGACATTCTGGGTACACGTTGCATCCCTGTGGGATTTACTATTAAAGTTCTCCTATTTAAGGAAGGGGCAGAGTATAGGAGTTTTTATTATTGATGTCATATGTCAAAAACCTGACCTTACTGCAAATCCCTAGGAAATTACATTCCATCGACATATGGTTTGAAGAGCAACTAATAAGCTAGGTGAGCTTTACATACTATCAGTCCAAATCCCTGTTCCCCTAAGCCAGAAATCCTGTTTGCTTTGGGGAAACCTCTTAATAACATAGTAGGAACAGGTTTCCACTTAATAAACATTCTCTTTAGCAACACTTTGTAAATGCTCACAACTTGCTGAAATGGAGTTAAGCAAGCATTTTACAAAGGGCTAGATTATCTACTCTCAACAGTTTTCTCTGGAAATACTGTAGATATTATCTGTGACAGCAATGATATTTTTAAAAAGTTTCTTTTCGACCACAGCTGCAATGTAAATGCCTTTTTCTTTTTAATGGTCTTGTCATGGTATGCTATTTCCAACCTTTTTACAAAGTTAATTCAATTATCTTTATATTGTCATCTGACCTGACATTTCTTCACTTAGAAGAAAGCTATGTGTTTTTTCCAGGGATCTGGAGCTGACATAACTCTTCATCTTGCTCACTGCTTTTTCTTCCTCAAGAAAGTACTCTGAAACTGAGCAGAATTCTGTTTGTGTGTTTGTCTGGTTTTTATAAGGGAAAAAAAAAGGATATTATTTTGGAGTACATTCTTACTTAAGAAGTAAAAAGTGTGCTCTGGAATTAGAAGATCCCCCCATCAATAAATTCCTTTGTTTTTCAGCTAACTTGCCTCTTACAGGACAGTCAGATTGAAAAATTGTGGCTTTATTTGGAAAATATTATTCCTTCAAATAAACACTATTCCTCTGCAATCCACTTCTACCTCACACTTGGTTAATTGTCAAATCAGTGGTGATAGATAACCCTAAGTATAATGAATGAAAGGTGTACAATGAATTTATATTGCCTTGATAAATGAAATTAATGTTAGTATTATTGCTGGTTATGGATTAGTAGGAGAGACTTCCTTTTTGAGCTTTGTTTGGCATATGTTTTCATTACCTTGAGACAGAGGCACATTTTTCTTAGCAGCACTATCAGTTCAATGCCATCTTACAGTGAGTTTATACCCTTTGATGCCTAAAAAGAAACAGAGCTGCAGAACTGCTGTGCATGGTTTTGACGCTGCTAATGAAGACTTACGACGGGCATGGTTTTGATCTACCACAGGCTCCAATTCTGCTTCTGAGAAGCTGTGCAATATCTCAGCTTTCTTACAAGGAAAAAAAAAAAAATTGTGCTTGTACTTAATCAGAAACAAGGTCACCGCCTTGTCAGAGAGTAAAACTGCATGTGTTACCTCCAGCCACCCTCACCCAAATGCTATCACAGGCCAGATCTTGCTATGCCATTCTTCTGAGGGTTTTACGCTAATGCTGGGAGCATAATGTAGAAGTGCATGGCTTTGGATGTTTAACTGATTTCCCTTCTCTGACAGTAAGCTACAGCTGCGTGAGATCTGCTTTGCCTGAAATCTGTGGGGTTCCTCAGACATTTGACTGCGTTGCCATTGGCACCTTGTTGGTAAATGCATCTGGCACCATAAAGTCAGATGCAGAACAGGTGCCTTCCTCCGAATCTCAGGGTGTCTTCCATCACCCCTCTCCCCCAAACTTTTTCCTGATGTTTTTCTACTTCTGAGGAATGAATATGCATTGCAACAGTTCAGTGACCACTGAAAGCAGGTGAGGGTGGGGATGCCATGCTGTGCTAAGTTAGCAGAAATAAATATATGATACTTCTTTTTGTCCAAACAGTCTTTTTTTCTCTACTTGCCTTTTTTTTTTTTTTTTTTACTCCTGATATTTATCAACTCACTATACAAATAATTAAGGCATTTTTAACAGCGCAATGTACAAATTGCACGGTCCCAAATCAACCACTGTTTGATATGATTCTGCAGTGGAACATCCCCATTTCTCCTCTTTCATCCCCATTCTCCTCTCCTCCAAACCGCCTTTATAATATCACATCATCTTAATCACGTTGCTAATGACCCTTTTTCCTTCCTTCTCTTACTAGGTCGTTTTTACTACCTAATTCACCCGACCAAGCTGACCTACGATGAAGCCGTTCAGGCGTGCTTGAAGGATGGAGCTCAGATCGCTAAAGTTGGCCAGATATTTGCTGCCTGGAAGCTCCTGGGGTACGACCGCTGCGACGCCGGCTGGCTGGCTGACGGCAGCGTCCGCTACCCAATCTCCAGGCCAAGGAAACGCTGCAGTCCTAACGAAGCAGCAGTTCGCTTTGTAGGCTTCCCTGATAAAAAGCACAAGCTGTATGGTGTCTACTGTTTCAGAGCATACAACTGAAAATACCTAGAGCACAAAAGTTTTAAATTCATTAAGAACATGTGAAAGATTTCTTTTCGATATGAACTCATGCAAGTTACCAAAACTGTGATAAACCTTTTTTACTTACTGTAAAGAGTCATTTTCATAAACCCAACCCATTAATTTGTTTTTTGTTTTGTTTTGTTTTAATATTTTTGTAAAAGTATCATTCCATAGATATTTTAAATTAATATAATTTAATGGAAGCTCTAGGTAAGGAATTTTTAGAGCCAAATTCTTTAAGCTACATCATCCCAACAAAATATACTTTTCATGAATGGGGCATGCAATAGAGCTTGATGATTGCTAGGGCACAATTATGGAATGTAAGGCTACTCAAAGCAGAAGCTTTTAAAAGCACAAATTTTACATATTTTTATCAGTTTGAGAAACACTGCAAATTGATTATATCAGGAATTTTGAAATAAGATAATCTTTTCTTTAAAGGGGATCAGTGAGGTCTTGCAAAAAAACCTCACAAAAATGTAGGTTAGAAAATAACTGTTTTCACTGGTTTCACATGGGAACAACACAGAGTTTAATAAAAGCAGCTAAAACAGTCTACAAAAATAGGACTAGTTTTACAATTTAAAACCTTGCCTTTCTGAAAAATAAACTCATGGTTCCTTGCATAGGAACAAGCACAATTAGTTCTCCTGAACATTTCAATTGTGTTTTTATCGTGTATAAGTCATTAATAGGAAAGTGAATAATTAACTAATGAGAAAACCCTATTTTCTTCTTAACTCCAATTAAAGATGCCTGAGAAGTGTTGTATTACCTTTGAGTAGCTTTACTGAGTTATTTTTGAACTCTTAAAGGCCATTTGCTAAGCAGCATATAGCATCTACTCAGGGCAGTTGTATAAATGAACTGCTGGACAGAGAAATTGTAAACTTTAGCAGCTTGATTTTACATTAGCCTTTGAAATGTTATTGTCTTAATGAAAGAACGTTACAATATTTAATATTTCTTACCTATTTACACATCACAAGAAATAAAAATTAGAAAAAAAATAAAATTATTAAGTCTTAGAACAAGATTATTAAATAAAATCTGAAACCAGCTATTAAGGTTTAGAAGAGAAAAAACACTTTATTTCCTTACATCTCATTTTTATCTAAAAATTGCATCTGTTTTTTAAGCTATTGATAAAAAATAGTATCCCTAGCCCTGAATTATTTAGTTAATCCTCCTTAGAGTTAACAGAAAAAAGTCTTGAAATACTTCTTTTCACTAAATCTGCAGTGGTCTAGGTGGAAGATGTTTACCTATATCTGCCAGTGTCAGAGATAAACATTCACTGTGCATGGTGCCTAGGATTTTCAGAGCTGCCTAAAGCACTAGGTCCTCCCTAAATACCAATTTGAGGGAATTTGGATTTCTGATGCAATCTTATTTTGGATGCAGCAATTCTTGGTGCTCATCTTCGGATACCTTAACGCAACCAGTTTTTCAGAGAGTGGGTGCTCAAGGCTTTCTGAAAATTTACTACACTTATGGTGTCTCAAGCTGGATATCCAAAAAACGAAGAGGCCACTGATTAAAAATATCTTGGTCTTACGTAATCTCTTAGGCAGTTTTGACATTGTCTATCCAGTATTCGTTCTACCACTTAAAAATGGAGAACTCTTTTTCCTACTCTACGCTTGCTGACTATGAAGATTTCAGAGGACCAATATTTGTATTACGCAGAGTTTTATAGCTTCCCATTTTTTCCATATCTGAATGAGATATAGTGGTATTTATCCAAGTAGGACACAAGTGGTATGCTTTCATGAACAGTTTGGTGTAGTTATTTTCCCATGGACATGAGTAAATAAATCTCTTTCCCGGAATGGTTGTGGTCCTGTTTTAAAACTCTGTGAACAAACCAGGAACAATATATGGTAGGATTGTGGTGGAAAGATACCATAGTGTAAGAGGTGTTATATTGGAGTTCATTCCCATCAAGCTCAGAGGCAAATTTCCATCCTTCTGAGGATATTTGCATCCGCTGTGGATATTTGCTCCTACTATACAGATGAAGCAATCTCAGTGCCAAAACCCCCCTTTTTTTAATCCACTAGGAATTGGATTTTCTTGAAACTTTATCACTTAGCTATAAATAGAGACTTATTACAGGTCAAGCCCCTAAACCCATGTAATCTTTTCTGAACAGCCATTTTTTAAATCAGTGTCCATTTCACACATTTTCTCAGGCCATTCAGAACCTTTTCTGAACCCTTTGGAGAAAAAATGGAAATGGAAAAAGAAATGGAAAATATCCGTACAGGATAAGGAATGTGGTATGCAAGACTGGACCATGACCAAGAGGAATACATGTTATTCCCCCATCCAACCTTCAGAAACCTGGAAAAAGAGGCAGACTATTTCATAGTTTTTTCTGAAGCTTGGACAAGGAGGTTGTGGGATGGGAAGAGCTATAGGGAATATCCCAATTGTTACCCCAGCTAGATCCAGAGTTGCTGTAAAGAGGGAAACCTTTTATGCAGCTGGCTCTATCCTCCCCAAAGATCTGCTAGATCTGGAGGAGGCTGCATGGTTTTCCTATTGCACAGAGGTGAAGAGACCCTCATGAATTTTTTTTTTTTTTTTTTACCTCTCCAGGGAAACCCTTCACAGGGTTTCACCCAGACACATCTTTTTTGCAGGACTGGGGATTATATTTTGCCTGCATAAAAAATGTACACATCCAACCCACTCGTGGGGCTGGCTAAAGTGCCCTCACTGCTAGACCAAAGGCACTGCGGGAAAGGCGAATTCAGCCTTTCACCAACTTTGCAACGCTCTGGAGATGGCTGGTCAGGTCCTAAATCACAGCAATCTCAGGCTTGCCGCTAGCTTATGCCTTCTGCATCCATATCTCCGGGCTGCCGCTGTGACAGCCCGGGCGTAGCATCCCCCCAACCCACCCCTGCTTTGTGCATCACCCACACCCCGGGCCGGTGGCTGAGCAGGCTCTGCACCACCCAGGTGATCCCTCAGCTCCGGGGAAAGCCCCTGAGCTCCCAGCTTGGCAGCACAAAGAGACCACAGGGCAACAAGGAATTAGGTCTCCAGAGAGACGCTGAGCTGGCATATGATCACAGACGGCCAAATTTATCGTTCACTTATGCCTGTAAGTTCGCATTGAAGATATTGCTTGCTAGGAATCATATGTTCATGTAATGGAGTCGCACTATGCGAATTTGCGTTCGTCGTGTTACTTATGAAGAGCCCAATAGTCTAATTTGGGATCAGGCTAGATTTAGATCTGTGTATTGATATGCAACATTATGTATTATTATAACAGATACAGTTAATTGGATAGTTTGATGAAAATACATTTGTATGAAAAAAATAACTAGTTCTGATGTAAGCAGGTATAAAAACCATAAAAAGTGTATTATTACCTGAGAAGTGGGCACAAATACACAAAAAGACACGAATTATATTTATTTTTACAGCTACTGACTCCATTTCCTTTTATAATGTCAAATGTCAGGATGTTTTCTTATTTTCGACTAAGCTAGCTAGGTGCTTGGATAAAAACTTTAAAAAGCAGCTTAAGAACTGGATAAAAGTCTGTGCTATTTTCTGTTCATGAGACAATATTCTATCATTAGAATCAATTCATGTTCTCTGTCATTATCTTGTATTTCACAATGTATCTGAATTTTAATGCCCATGAATTGACAACAATTAAATCATGTTGTTCTTTTCAGTATGATGATTTCTCCTTATTGACTGGCCATTCTTCTACTTCTGTCCCAGAAAACACAAAAAGAAAAGGAATAGATCAAAGTATGAAAATACTTACTTTGCCATAGTAAACAAAGTGATTACAAGACTAAGGGGAAAAAAAAAAAGAGACTACTCTGTGAATATGGTTTACAATGAAAATAAAGAAAACTGTATTCCAAAGCCTTTGTTTTATGCTTCTTTGAAGCATTTTGAAAGTAGAAATGCAAGTACCAATTTCTTCTTTGTGTTCGCTGCCATCTTCTAAAATAAAATAAAGCATAAATAAGGAAGGCTTTTTTTTATATGTATTTGGTTGGTGTTACACTGCATATGCATCACTAGAAATTAGATGTAGAACTCTGTTTCGTGTATGGGAAAATTTATGAAATTATTCATATAATCCTATGGCCTTAGAATTAAAAACAAACAAAAATCACTCTTTGTAGTGTGAAACAAGAAAGATTTCCAGTGTCAAGCAAAGAATTAGTTATTCAAAGCACTCAGTCAGCTTTTCAGCTTCTGTAATCACACTATTTCTGCATTCTTTTATTAATTCTTGCCAGAGAGTTAACCCTGAAATTTACCTACGTTGCACCACTTCGTTGAGCAATACTAATCTTCCAGAAGCTGTCAGTACATTGGCCATGTTTGAAAATAGACGAAAAAGAGCTTAGGAAAACTTGTCACTCAGAATAAGGGAAATCTGTATTACCATTAATATATGATTGAGATGAACATACTTTATTTTCTAACAATTTAGTTAAAACAGTTTTAAAATGGGTAACATTTTCACTTTACAACATGAGCATAAAATTAAAATTGCCTTTGGTAAAAACAGTCCCTCAATAATTAGGATTTTCATTAATAGTAGCAGCTTCCATTGAATGACGTTTCACTATTCAAAATAGAGACACTGTCTGCATGTTTGGAAGTGACTGGATTTAAGGCTTGATGGAAGTCTTAAATAAGACAAAACCAGAAATGTCTAGATTTTCACTTAAAGACTTAATAAATGAAGTAGTAGGCTGCCATTTTTTTTAGCCATTCTCTCATTTACTCACAAAGGATACCAGCAGCTTTCTCTTCAACAACATCAACAGCTAGTTGTTCTTCTTGAAGGTTTTAAGAAGCCAAATCTTACACATTTGTTAGCCATTTTCTCCCCTTTTCAGAAGCAGTTACAAAAGTTGAACAAATATGCTGCAGAGCAGTAAAATTCCTAAGCCAGGTAATTTACTATATAAAAAAAGACCAGATTTCTCTGGGTTTCAAATAAAAAATACAAAACTAACAAATAGTCTTAATTTTAAGAGAAAGGCAAGGTGAACTGATGAAAAATAATTGATACTGAAAAATAATTAATAATTACTAGTGAAAAATAATTACTCCTCTTCCTATGAATAGGGATGGTCCCTTTAAAACAGAGGTGACCTGAAAGACTTTTTAAGAGGAAAAGGGAAAGACAACAGAAAGCAATACTTCAGCTCCTGATCTTTCACACTGAGTTTGCCTTTGTTATATTTTGCCGAATAATTATTAAGCCACAATTTTAAATATATAATTAAAAAAACCAACCCAACAGATTAATAACAGACCAAGACTTTGGAAGGGATTTCTTCTTTTTCTTCGTCAAGCCTCAAACTGGAAACAGGAAATTCTCATTAGAAGTCCTCTGAGTCTAATATTTTCCCCTTTTTTGTCTGAGAATGTCTCAATCCTTAAAGCCACAACAGGGTAAAATGTAAAGTCTGTCTATTTCTTCAATATTGTGCCAGAGGCAAGCAATTGTTTGACTAATAACAACAGCCCTAACATGGGACTCAGCTAATGAATTATGCACTAGCATATTTTCCAGTGTGTCCAGTGGGTATTTAATGGATTCTTTTTTTTTTTTAAAGGCCAGCAAACAAAACCAAAATGCTATGCCTTTATACTAGTTGAATAAGAACAGTTTGGGTTTTACCCTTTACTAAAAAGATATATTGTAAGGCATTTCAGCTCCTTACTTCCTACGCTGCAGTTCTAATATACTGTACTTATATGCATGATGCCATTTGCTTTCTTCTTAATTTCATCCTGATTTCTTTAATAGCTAAAAATTAAAGAAAATTAAGTTTCTGGTTTTCTTTTGTGTAGAAAAAGATCAGATTTCAAAATTTTGAAGTTCCAGCTCAAACACCACATAGACAAATTAAGAAACCTTCATTTCAGCAGAACTGGCTTTTGAATCAGTGGCTGCTTCTTACAATGGCAAACTACAAAATCTCAGCATAAAATGAATTTATGTTCTGTGTTACCAAGCAGGAGCCAACAGTGGCTATTCTTTTTCTTGACTTTCAAGAACATTTTTTTGGAGGTTTTAGTTCTTTGTTAGTGCTCCTGATTTTGAGTTTTTTATTTTCACCAGCAATTAAAACAAAATTAACAAGAAAACCACCCCCCTTAAAAAAACCCACACACAAAAAACAGAGGAAAAGGATGACAGGAAGAAGGTAACAAACTAAGAACACAACAATCTAAGAATGGTGGATGACAATAATATCTTAATAATGATACTGAAATATGAAAAACAAAGGAATAATAATAACAGCTAACTTCACAGTTTCTATTCTCAGAGAGTGACATTGCTTCCTTCTGTTGAAGGTTTGCCAGCAGACCGAGGTCCTCGCAGCTCCAGCGTAGCCCCGTGCCGATTGCCTTCATAGAATCATAGAATCATAGAATAGTTTGGGTTGGAAGAGACCTTTAAAGGTCATCTAGTCCAACTCCCCTGCCGTGGACAGGGACATCTTCAACTAGATCAGGTTGCTCAGAGCCCCGTCCAACCTGACCTTGAACGTTTCCAGGGATGGGGCATCTACCACCTCTCTGGGCAACCTGTGCCAGTGTCTCACCAGCCAATGCCACTTTGCTGTCCATCCTGCACCTTGCTCCAGCCCCAGGAAGGACAACAGGGATAGGAATATCCAATGCAACAGGGTGCTTGCACTGTGGGAAGGGTGAAGTTGCGAAAGGCACACCCAGCAGGAGCTCTGAATTCATTCTGATTGCTTGTAGATTAGGAGAACATGTCCTGTGTAATGCCCCAATAAGCCCATTTATTAAGATTTTGTGAGTGAACATCAGAGGTAGGACACTCACTTGCACACCAGGTTGTTCCACATGCTCAGGCAATTTCTATCATATTGACTTTCATATTTGTGTTATTAACAGTCTCTAGTGGAAGAAATACTTAAATTGATCACTTGACCCTGCTTAGCCCTTCCTTGAACGTAAACATCTGCTAGCTAAGTCTTTCTAAATCTGTGAATGTAATGAAAATAACAATGATTTCTTTAGTTAGATGACAGTTTAAATGCTGTGCACATGGTCTAAGGTCACAGCTACATATGGCTGCATGTACATGAAAAAAACAATCAGTGCAATTAATTGAAGGCAGCTATGCGGTTTTGAAGTGTGTCTTCTGATCATCTCCACTTCTTGCCCTCTGTCTTGTTTTAGAGGGTAATTTTGGTGTGCATGAATTAGATTCCCTTTGGAGGAAACTAAATTGGAAGCTCAAGCTGAGGCGGACATCAAATGCATCCCAGCCAAAAAGGGGATATAAGGGTCTGAACCAATCCTCGACCCTTCAGGCATCTTCAAACCACATCTATAGCATGGATTTTTGTTTCAGGGCCCAAACAAAAATCTAGCCTGATGAAAAAAGTCCTGTAACTCACACTGTGCAGATGAAGGAATCTCAGCACTAACTAGGACAACCTGCCGAACCACTCCTGTTGCATTGAATTACTTGCCATACAGACATAGTACAGATGGACAACTTGGACTGCTGTTTACAAGCACGTGGCCACAGGAACAACGCCCAACAGTATTTCATAACAGTTTTAGTTCTTAGCCACCAGTTTTCAGAAGTATTGGATATGGCACGCTTGTACCTGTAATACAGTCTCCTCCAAGTCCTGGTGGAGGCTGCCACCTGAATAAGGCTGCCATCATACCCAGTGAGGCTTATGGAGGGTTTTGGCTTCACATGTATCCTTATACTCACAAGTGCTTTGCATACCGAAATTAATATTTTCTCTTCTAAATTTCATAAAAAGAACAAACTTAATATACCTTGTTGTGTTTGAGTGGTGTGCGTGGCTGGAGACACATGCTGGATCCTCCCTTCTGCTCTGGGTCCTTCATGCCCAGTACAAGGGATGGAGTGGAAGTGGCTGGCAGTGGTCAGCGCGCAAGTGTCAGACAGTAAAAACTGGTGAACCCGTTACTCCAGTGCAGGTGGTTTGGAGCACAATCACAGACTGTCCTCCAAAGCCCACTCTCCCTTTTGCAAGCTCTCTTGTAGGGATGTATTGGGGTTGAAATATGGTGGCAGCGTTGGGGTCAGTCTTGGACACTGAGTGTACCTCAAAGTACGTGGACATGAATAAAAGATGCAGCCTGCTTTGCCTAAACTCTCCCAAGCTGGACGTTAAAACAAACACATCCTCAGAGCTAGGGAGTTTCAAACATATGTTTTAAAACTGTTTGTGCACAGCCTGTCAAAATGACAATACAAAAATAAGGGGTGAGAGTAGATTTCAGGCTCATCAGACTGTGTCCCAACCTGACAGTGCTAAACTGCAATCATAACGCTTTCGTCACGTTGTTATATCCTCATCAGCTCCCAAAGATCCAGGTAATCTGGTTTCTCTCCATCCATTATAGAAAACTAACAATAAATTTCTTTGCTTAGTTATCAGTGCAGCACAACATCATTAGCATGCACCGAATGTTGCTTGTGTGGAAAGCCAGTTAAAATAAGATTTTATGCTGTTACTGACTGCAATCAAGTATAGCTGAGCTTTACTGCATCAGCTTGTCTCAAGGGAGTTTCCTGGGATATTTAGTTCTGAAAAATACAGTACGCAGCACAAAACTAACATTCGGAATATTTTTAACCCTTCTTTTCGTTTCTCTGCTTCTTTGCTTTACAGTAACATGTTCACCTTTATTACACCAAGAGGTGACATCCTAATGCACAAAAATGGCCTCAGCTAGAAAAGGTTTTCAATTCCCACAGCTTTTCCAAACATCAAATTATCTCAAAGATAATTATCATAAAAGGAGTGCATCAAGGATTGTACCAGGAAAACCTGTCTTTCTGATTTTTAAAACATGACCTTCAAAGCTGAATACTTCCAGAAAAATTGTATCTACATGTCCTGGTTTCGGCTGGGATAGGGTTAAATTTCTTCCTAGTGTTGTGTTTTGGATTTAGTATGAGGAGATAGCACATAAATCTTGATCTGCTCAGGCAAAAAGAAAATCATTTGTACATACATCCTAAAAAAATAAACACCCTACAAAAGAAACACACTGTGTTTCTTTACAATAGTGCTCAATCTTAATTGATATTACTTAAATAGGTGTTCATTTTTCCAATACATTTTTCAACACTGAATTTTCCCCACTGATCCACAATACAAATGAACTTGATCATTTTTGGCCAATTCTATGATATATTATTTAAAAAGCCTTTTCTCAGGCATTGTAAGCTGCAGTAGCAATGCAGTAATCAGCTGTTCAAGGTTAACTGTACATGGAATTCAATCAGGCTTTTTAGAGCGAATTTTTTGTTTCTCACAGATTAGCAGATTTTTAAGTAATGCATATAATAGCACTAATTTCAGAAACATGGTGGATCAATATAATTAATAACACAAATTTGTATTTGGATTGTCTTTACTTCTAAAATGCTGTTAGACCTTGAAAAAAGAAAAATTATCCTGTATAATGTTAAACTAAGAGCTGAGAAACTAGGGATGGAAGGTCACACGGGGATCAGGGCACTTCCACATGAGTTCTGCTGCCCCAGGCGGAAAACTGCCCAGGGTGGGAACAGATACACCAAAACACCCTCTAATTGGGAAACTCAGTCCCCCAGACCTGCCTTACGGTAACTGCATTAACAGAGCAGGAAACACGTCAGCTATCAAATGCTGAAGAGCTCTTAGACTTCATCAACAAAGAAATAAAATAAAATATCCACTATAAACCTTTGCATTTGCCTTGGAGACTAAAGTACAAAAAGCCCTGTCTGACAGAAAGCCATCAAGCCACTCAGCCCAGACAAAGATACTTCCAGACCTGTGCAGCAGTAGATGTGCAACACCTGTGTAGCTTTTACCACAAACTGCTCCACTAGAGCTGCTTAAATTTAGTCCTTTATGAACACAGGCCTATCTCTTAGTGTCCTTTAATCTAAAGATATAGCCATAATTTAAGGCTTTGCAGCATATCCTGGTGGGTCAATACTTTACATCAGTACACTACATAAATTCAGGTGAAATACCTCACTAACACAGATTACTATGGCAGGATTCACATCGTCTGGGGTCATCTGCTCACCTGTTGTTGCTTGAATGTGAAAATAAGTATTATTGGCCATTAAGACAGCCAGCAACCCATGGAAGAGTCAATGCTTGCAGTGTGAAATGTATTGCAATATGCAAACTGAGCACACGCGTCTCTGACACCCCTTTCCACCGGTTTATGGCATGCTAGTATGACGTTGCAGCCCACGTAATCACCCCGCCTCTGTGAAAGCACAGTGGGGCTAAATTCATAGTCAAACTGGACGCTGCAATGCTGATCTTCGGCGTGTACCTTGCAGGCTTGCTGTCCCCAGTTGAGCTCCTTGGCCCTGAGTTCGGCTGTCCCTTACCCCACTCCCAATTCCTGGAAGAGGAATCACTCAACAACACGCTCCTGAAGAGGCAACGACTTGAACGGACAACCGCCTAATCTGGGAGCTGCTGAGAGGGAGAAGTGAGACCCAATCCAAACTGCAGAATACCAAGCAAGCCACCGATTAGCAATTCAAGGTTTTGCAAACCTCTCAAAAATAAGGAAATAAGTGTATAAATGAAATAACCCCAGGCACTCACCAAACAGTCCTGCAACACAAGATACCTGCTTTCAAATTCCTCTATCACCTGATTTGGTGCTAAGATGTAATTAATTTTTCTGTCTTTTCGTAAAAATGCCTTATCAGGAAAAAGTGAGCAAAGAAAGACGGAGGGATGGGGATGGGTGGGCATATGCAAGTGTGCATGCACATACTGACAGTGCTAGGGCTCTCACCCCAGTGGTTGTTCCTGGACAAAAGGCCTTGTTTTAAACTTTTCTGAGGTCTTGGCTTAAGTCAGGGCTCAGAGTCACTTGAAGGCATGAGGAAAATTGCATTTTACATGTTCTCAGCAACAAAAATATGTCAGCAGCTGAGCACACAGGACAGTCCAAGTCCCTCGCTGACCCCACCAGTGGCCATGCTGAAGGGCAGCAGAAGTCCCCTCCTCAGCCGAGGGCACGGACCACTTTAGAGGTAGGGGAATGCTGTCAAGCAGGAGAGCAGAGCAAAAGCACAGCCCCTTGCGACTGCACCGCACAGCACTTTGGTTCTAACACAGACCAGCTGGCACGTTAGATACCTAGAAACATGGGGCGCATAAGTGTTTTGTGTACCTCGGTCGTTGCTAAAGATTCACGGTTCTGGCAATGACACAGATGTGTGTTGTAGCGAAATCCCAGATACTCACTGCACTTTCAGGGTGGTTGTGGTCTTCCCCAGCAGCATCTTCCATTTATTTTAGAGAGAAATTCCCTTCTTCATGTCCATCGCTCTTGGTGTGAGAAGATACCGACGGTTACAAAGTTGACTTTGAGCTACCTTGAGAGGTTTTTCTGGAGATGAGCATAATCTCTATCTTGGTTTCCCAGCTGGAAGCAGATTTCAGTGTAAGTCTTAGAAAGACATAATAAAGCCTTCTCCACACTTTTCTGAATAACCTTCCTCAGTTACAGAAGGTTGAAGACAAGGCCTTGGGAAAAGCATCAATACCAAGAGAGCTTTGAGTAAATGTCCAGACAATCACATTAAAAGACGCTGAAAGTATGCTCAGACAGAGACATAGGCAATTTCTAATTGCTTGCCCCCAGCCCCCTCACATTGAATTTTGCCTGCCAAGCAAGACAAAAGTCTGGCTTGCCTGTCCAGCTTTACTATTCCCTAAGAAGACCAAGCATTGCAGCAGTGAAGTTGTGGCAGATAAAGACCAGAAAAATTAGATAATATTTATACAAACTGTATAAAACATTATAGACCATTCCAGTCAGAAAATGCATGGAAGGAAAGCAAGAGAGCAAAGCAAAATTACAAAGGAGTTTGCAGGGTCATACAGCTGGTCTTGTCGACCTTCACCCGCTTCATGCAAGATACGTACAGGACTTTCCTCGTTTGCAGCCGCTGGCGAGGCAGCCCCTTTCTTATGTGTGAAGCCACACACACTTCAGCCTCCCATCTGCACATGAACCAAAAAGGCCCCTGCTCAGAGGTGTATTTCAGCAGAAATTGTGAAAACTTGTACCAAACAAAATTATGATTTCCGTGCATATGATAAGTGTCTCCTTTGTGACTGCACTGGGGACAAAATTTATGCATGTCAGTGGAAGCACAAGGCCATGACCGATTAGCAATTCATATCTACTCTTGCATAGTTTTTTAAACCTCATTTCCATTACAAATTAGGTAATCATTTCAGCCCAACTTTGAAGCAGAAGTCCATTTAAGCCATATCCAAAAATATAAACACTTTTATAAAAGCCTTTGCCTAAACTGTATTTAGCAGGACTAAAAATTATATCTAGGAAATGTGACTTAGATTTATGAATGAGAACTCCGAGATCGAGCATCAGAGCAGCACCGCTGAATATTTCCATCATGGCAGGGATTAAAAGTCCACATCAATAAATCCACCACATTTCCCAAATGCAAAGTAATGGTTTATTAATCAGAACTCTTTAGTAAGAATTTGTTGCAATGATTTGTCATAAAGTTATAACGTTTGTTCTGCTGTTTAAAGATTCCCTGCCCATTTGGTAAATGCCTACTTATAAGCATTAAAAATGCAAAGCAGTATGTATATTTCATTGTTTCTTTCTCTGAAGCTGACCTAACTTACAGAGTAAAAAAAAACAAACTCAGCATTTCAGTAACACCAGGACAAGGACTCTGAAGTATCTCTGCCCCACCAAATTGTATTCCTGCATAAATTACTCAGACTTTTAGCCCTGATGCAAAGGAGTAAGTGGCCACCCAGCTTGGAGAAAGTCAGCAGATGAATCTGAGAGACACTGCTTTTTATAGGTGTCGTGGGAATGGGGCAGCAGCTAATTGCACAGGGAGGTAACCTCGGCCCCTTCATCCCCTTCTCTGCAAATACTTGCTTGTGCAGCCAGCAGGGATGTACAGCCAGAGCCCATCACCTCCTCCAGATGAGAGTGCAACATGGATGGCGTACACCCACACTTGTGTTCGCGTAGGGGCTGGCACCTCCAGCAAAGCCATGTGGGAGAAGGGAGGCTGCCGCGTGATGCTCAAGCCTGCAGGGATCACGCTGCACAGCCCAGCTCTTCAGCAGCAGTCCCAGAGTTAGGCTTTTCTCCTCAGTCACTCCTGCTGGAGGCACCTATCCAGGTCCTGGATGGATCATTGATTCTGGAGCCAGAAAGTGAAGTATTCAAGGTTTAAGTGCTCTAAAAGTAATATTAATGAGCTATATTGAACTAAACTTAACCTCTTTACAACTCTTCCAGTATAACATCACATTTCAGTAATTTTCCAGGAACCATGATGAGGAAGTTTGTTTCTGGGGATAACTGCAGTGCATCTTCGCAGGCTGCACAGAACAGCTGAACAGAAACCTTCAAATAAAATAAAAGGTGTTGCCTCCTTTTGGGACAACATTATGAACATTCAGGTATTTAAGTAGCTTACAGAAAGCACTGATAGGGAGAGATGCTTTAAGGCTCACTAACAGCAGCTAATTGGCTAATTACACAAAGCAATTTAGGTCTGACTGGTAGCAGATACGCTGAACTGTGGTTTCCTAATAAGAAGAGTAAACAAGATAACTGCGAAGTAGTACTTGCCTACAGATTAGCACAAGCAGAGACTTTGGAGAGAGACTAGCGGTGTCCAATCCTTCCCACTCATCCAAAACACCTCACATCTCATAAAGCTGTGTGTTTTGTTATACCTTTTCCTACAGTTTTGCTTTAATTATATAAGGAATTATAATTCTTGGCGTTATAATTCTTGGCATTGTATTAAATATACAAAAGAGTATTTAAATACAACTTGCAGATGAAGTTGTTTGGCCCTCATCTGTGACATGTGTCCACCCTACATGACGACCGTCAAAATAACAACTTCAGTTATGGTGGTGATGACAGGATGGGAAGACACATCTTTAGTCCTTTACTCAGCACTTTCTCAGATGCAGGAGGCCCCTTGGTAAGTCAGTGTGAGGACATCTCTAGTACCCCCACATGTAGTGCAAGCATTATGGGAACACAGAGAAATACAACAGATTTGGGGCACAACAAAGACAAAATTTACTGTTTTAAAAGGATGTCTCTGTTAACTTTCAGGTTAAAACACATTCTCTTTGTGTTCTCTATTTCAAGTTGGGACAAAGTAATTTTGAGTAGGTAGCCAAGCAATCAGCTGCCATCCTTTACAAATGAGACTGGAAGGGTAGGAGGGGTCCCTTCCACTCCCTTGCAAAAAATGGTCTTTTCTTGAATTTCTGTGACAGGGTGAGTGGGGGCCAGAGCCAGGAGGGTGAAGGGGAGTCTCAAGGGTTACCTGCAGCGGGAGGGCTGTACCCAGTGCACGCAGACAAACCTTGGCCAGTGATGCTGGGCACGTGCCTAACCCGTGCCACCACATCACAGCCCAAAGAGGGGGAATGTAATACAGATGTGTGGGGCCAAATGCTGCTCTTTCAGCCCAGAAAGCCAAAGATGCTCACAGGAGCCGTTGTCCAAACACCACGTTACCGGTGCTGGTACACAAGCATGAAGTGTAAGTAAGGTAAATCCAGGGCAGGGAGGCCAGCCGAGATGATTTTCCAGTCTCAGCTCTGTCTTTACGAGGCATTGAAGCCTCTAACTGCAGCACTTGGGAACGGGTCACTCGATAATTATGAGGCTTAACCTAACCAGCAAGGGAAAAAACAGGGACAGGTCTAAATTTAGTACTCAGCTCAGTACCATTCCCCAAGTGCCGAATTTAGACCTGTTCCTGGTTTTTCCCTTTGCTGGGTTAGGAGGGGAGAGCACTGCAGAGCTGGTTCAGTTGTAACGAACCAAGCAAATCCAAACCTTTAATCCTCTTACAAAAGACCTCTTTATTTTTGAGAAAAAAAAAAAAGTGCTTGTCCTATGATTCTTTATGCATCCCCTTTGTGTCTGTGATGCTATGCATTTTTTTTTTCCTTAGATAGGGTATCCTTTCACTATTATTCTGCTTTTCAATGAGGAGGTAGGAAAGGACAGCAGGCTTATTTAATGTGCCCTCCCAAGGCAGTAAAGCATTTCCTCCTCTCCTTTTCCAGTGGTTCATGAGTAACAGAGACAGTTTGTGAAGATGTAGTCTAAAACTTCAGGGTTTTCTGTAGGGCCGTTTGTTTGACTCAAAACCCACGATGTATGCCAAGCCCACGACATCATGTTCAGAGCCAGCAATTTAATGGAAATTGTTTTAAGTTTTTATTTCCTACCACAGGCTTTCTGAAGCACTCTCAGAATTTTCCTTTCAGGTTAAGCTAAAGCTGTTCTGTATAAATATTTATGTAAGGGTGTGAAGGGGGAATCACCTTCCGCGCTCCACCCAACAAAAATGTTGGAAAAAGTGATGCATTTTTGGTAGTCCATGTTAAACATGTGGACAAGGGCAGTCTTTGACTGTATTTTACTTACTTGCTGGCTGGCATCCACTTCAGTCTTTGCCAAAATAAAAAATACAGAAAATATTACATTTTTTAGAAGCTAAAGGAGAAAATGTTTTCCCTGATCCCTTTTATTTTTTTCTGGGTTTAAATGTACGTCTGTCTGTAAAAGTACGACTTCTGCTCAGGAAGTCAGATCTAGACACGAGTAAAACACCGCCCCAATCAATTACAAAAAAAATGCCTTCTAATGATGTTTCCACATCGGAAAAATAAAATAGGCTGTTTCTGTAACATGCTACAGCAGGCAGGGATTTCTTATTGCCTGTTTCTCTCTGATTTCTCAGAAAAACATGAGGAGGGAGAGTTTATCATTACAGGCCACAGAGCTGAGCGGGTATCGTTTCTGGAAGGGGAGGAGAAACCAGAGGCCAGTTCTGCACATTTTTTACTTGAGGTCTGGGAATTTCAGAATCCTGACATTTCTTTCTTCATACTTAACTCCTAACCTGTTTTTCCTTTCACTTTCTTTAAGTTTACACCATTACGTTGGATTGACTTTAGCTGGGGTTTACCCTGATACCCAACAAGATGAGCAGCAGAAAGCCTCGAGTCCCAGAAGACCTCACTAGATAAACATGAGTCCTTCAAAGCAAGGTCACTATGGAGCTCAGCACTATCACACCCTCAAAAGTGGTTTTGTTGCTCTTCTGTTGTTTATGAAAGGGGAATTTGGGAAGGAAAGTCTGATATTTGTGACCACCAGATGACACCACAGAGGTAAATGACTGCTGCCACCTCCCAGGGTAACTTTGAAGCCCTGTGTATGCTGTTAGCTTTTTTAGCCCGGTTGTTGCATTGCACAGGATGGCTTCTGAATTACTGATGTTTGGAACCGGTTGCCGAAATGTAAATTTGCTGAGACACATTGTCTTGTCAGACTCCGACCGCCTGTTAGACAGAGCCATGATATACTTCTGTGACCTTCCTGAAGGACAGCAGAGTCCCAGTCACTGCTCTGATCTCTGTGTGCTACCAGACCTAACTTACTCTGCACCTAGTCAGAGGAGAGACATATGCACTGAGGCTAATGAATGAAAGAATGAATGAAAACTGAGTCAGGATGTGCCATTTAATTCCCACACTTCATTTATTGGCTTAATTTATTTTTGAACTCACTTAGCTATAACTCTATGTCAGTTCATGCTCATAATGAATTTAGATCAGTATTTAAGAACTTCACTTTGAACGTATTTGAAACTCCCGTTACATTAAGTTTATATTGAATTAGTGACAGACTTCTAATGTAAAAAGTAGTTATAATGAAAACTTGGCAGTACAAAACCACAGTTTCAAAAGACAGTCTGTTAATTCTTCCCTTACTCCCCAAAAGAATAAATATTATGCCAAACAAATTCTAAAGTATTGTTTTAATCAGATTGAGACTGATTAGTTTGATGGAATTTGTCATTTGTGGAAATTCTCCATCAGTTTAAATTAATTTCCCAGCCTTTAAATCAAGACCAGATGACGTTTTAACAAATAGCACTTAACAAATAATTGGGATAGAACTGGAAGTCACTAGATGAATTCTATGGTTTTGTGGAGTCCAAATTCTACATGAAAGATAATGGAAATTGTCCCTTCTGAATTGAAAAAAGCCCCATAGCCCTAATGACGTTTATGAAGGCAGTAGGCATTTCTCAGCTAATATCTTTCTGACCAGCACTGGACCTTTCCATCCAAGTCAGCAATCCAAAAGGACCAAGGGAAAAATACAGTGGAAATCTGCCAGGATTGGGCCAGAAGAAAGGGCCTCGATGAAAAGTAAGGTCTGCAACAGAGTACGTACAGGGAAAATTGACCTGAGTGGAACAGACAATGTAACTCCAAAACTGTCACAAAAGTGCCAAAATAATACCTAATTCACCCACGGTGAATCCATGTTGCCATACCTAGTAGAGGCAATTTGGGAGTCGGTATTTCTTTGCAATGGCTTTTCTACCTGCAGCACGTGTGTACCACTGTACAGGGAAAGCTGAGCTAGTGCAGTCTGAAAGGGAAAAAAGAGACCAGGTTGTGATGTGGGTGAAGGTTCACGTGTCAGCAATGCTTTATTTTTTTAAAAAAAAAAATCCTGTTTTTTGGAATTATGGAATAATGGAAATTTTCAAATTCAAAATTTCTCGTTCCCCCCCTTTCCCATTTTGGGAATCCGTCGTAATGAGGAAAAAGAATTCCCATAACTTCTCCAGTTCATTAAGAAAGTGTATGTTTACTGCAAACTCATCTGTTTGATAGCAATCTCCAGGTTTGTTGTCCCGATTCTTGCACGGTCTTGAAATGACTGAGAAGAGAGTCTACACAGTTTTATCTATCCTGGCTGTGGACAATTTTTCTCATTACCGTCCTGGAGCGTGCTCGTGCAGAGGTTTGTGCTCCAGACTGCACGGAGGTTGAGCAATCTCCATGCTTGTGCCAAAGAAAAGAGGGAGGGAGAAAGGGAATAGCAGAGTGCATTTCACAGCACGGTAAGCACCGCTGATGGACCCTAGCAGCTACTTTTACAACATCCATTTGTCACATACTTGTCCTTAAGTCTGATTCAATCAGTTTTACCTGGAATTAGGGACAACCGCAGAGACAAATAGTTTTCTGGGGATATTCAGGGGCATATTTTCCTGCACAATCTTTGTGAAGAAATATCTTTGTGAAGCCACAACCTCGTGCCTAGGAGGTTGCAGAAAGGCAGGGCTCATTGGCTGTGATGGAGCACCCTACCAATAAAGCAAATCCCACCGCCTCTGCAAACTGAGCCATGCCCTCACAAAGTGTTCTGGTTTTGGCTCTAAGGATCCACCACACAGTGCTCACTCAGACATCTTGCACAACATTTTGCTGTATGGGACAGCCAGGGGCTGCTCCTAATTCTAGGCAGAGTGCAGAAAACAAAAACAAAACCTAAGCTAAACAATCCAGGATAACTTGTCAGCAGTTTGCCTATCGACAACATCCTTAAAGGCAAACTCAACATGGTAAAGCAAAATATTCTTGCCCAGATGCACATAGCCCACAAAATTTAGCTTCCAGATATAGGTACTTCCAGGTTTCTGGTCTTGGTCAGTCTGGTTCTCTACCATAGTTTGGGGATGCACCTCCTGCCTGGACTCTTGAAGGCTCAGTTGCTTAAAACCTCTAGGTCCAGTGTTTGCTCTGCTGGCTGAATCATCCCCTTTCTGGTTCCCCAAAGCCTCACATGCTTGCATTTTAACCTAGCTATATTTCCAACGTAGACTTTTGAAGGCTCCGAGTACATGCAGCAGACTTGGGTTAAGAAAACAGCACCAAAACCTGTGTTAGTTGGGATTTACCTTATGCAGAACAGTGCGAGTCCTCTAAACATCATTGACATAGAATGTAAGCACCCTTGAACACAAACCACAGCAAAACATGTCATTATGCTGGACAATCATATATGTCAGCTGCAAGCACTAAAGACCGAGGTCTCAGCTGAACCTTAAATGATTCATTGCCTTGTGCATGTGACTCAGTTTTCATTGGCACCTACGTTTGGCTGAATAACGTTTTGGCTCAGTAGATTATTTAATGAAAAAGGACAGTGGCAAGTCTTCTCAAAGACTGATCATAACAAAGAAAATGAGGGGGAAAGCAGAGGAATGCAGCATTTTTCACATCTTTTCACATTTTTCACATTAAGAGCTCTTAATTCTGAAGCGCCAGCTGCCGAGATACGCCACTTTCAAAAATGCCACAGTGTTCAGAAATTAGACACCTATCAAAGAAAGATAGCAAAGACCACCCGTTTGTGAAAGAAAACTTACAGCCTTGAAAATTCAGCAAATTCCTATTACTCATACTGTCAAAACAAGTGCCTGCAGGTAGCTTATCTTGTATCAAGAGCACTGCACAACAAAATAAGGTAAAGAAACCATTGTTCTCCTCTTGGTCAGCACAGCATCAAGAGTTTAGGAGACAAAGCAACCATTGTCCTGGGAAGGGTGGAATCTCTTTTTTAAATGTTATCGCTTCATGTTGTGTTAGCAGCACTGCTGACAAGGACCACAAAGACACTGTATAAATTTGCTTAAGAAAACTAAATTCAAGACCTTCAAAGCAGAATGTGGTATTTGTTTTAAGCAAATCTAATTTCAGTCACGTTTTCAGGTTTCAGCCACTCCTTTTTTCATACTCACAAGCACCAAAATGGATGTGTCCAACTAGTCTGGCCAGTATTACTGATGTGCAATACAGAGGTCAAGGGACAGCAACTATCAAGTTGCCATCGCATCTCCTAAGTTTGTCTCGATGGGCAACAACAAGCTGTTTTTCTGATAAGTCTTTTAAACTCCTTAGGAGTCACGAGTTGCCTCAGAGTCTCAAGTCAGGTTGCTGCCTTACAAATATCCTCAAGATTTAATGGCACATAAACACTTTCTAAAAGCCACACAGTCTCAAGATCCTTTGGTGTTTTATGGCCATGGATTTGAAGTGACCCTAGGTCCTGTCCTAGCGAGCCAGCTAGGACAAAAGAGAGACACAGAGATTCAGAAAGGCTTTTCACAAAATTCCCCAGCATCACATAGCTTTTACTGAAAGGATATCTTCTTTGTCCTGCCTAATGCTGGGACCTGAAGCACTGCTTTCAGAACTGAGGAAAAGGCCTCACCGGGAAGTTGAGGGAAGTCTCAAACACAACACATACTCTAGTTCTGCCACTGCGTCCCCATCCCTCCTGCCAAAAACATCAAGCGCCATTGCTCAGCGATGTCACAGCAGCCAAAGATTTCCATGTTAGGTCACAACAGTGTAGTTCAATCAGCACCCAGATAATAGAAGAAATAATAAGGGCCAATCTATTAAAAAAAAAACGCCAAAAAACCCCAAACAAAACACACACAACTAATACTTCCTGCTGAGATATTTCAAACACCATCACTTTCTCTCAAGCGTTGAACACTCTCAAGACACCTGTCAGAGAGATGTCAAGCAATAAATTTCATTGGAAGCCAGCCAATGAACGCTTCACTTGGGATTGATTTTTTGTGACTGCCTGCCACTCGATCAGTAAGTCTTCTTCCCTTTTGCAACGAGGTTTCTCCTAAGGTGAAGAAAAGAAAGTGTAGGCGGTTAGGATGCTTCATTTTTGTACAGGCTGGATTCAAGTATTTTATTCAGCACAAAATCCCTGTGTCATCTTATACAACTCATTTCTGTATCTTCTCTGTGTGTCTCATGCAAAATGGAAATAATTTTCCCCTGCCTCATCTGGACTGTTATCAGGCACAGAGGCAGTTGTAGCAGTCACACAGCACCCACAACAGATTAAGCGTAAACCCAGTTATCTGACTGAAGAGCAACACAATAGGTGATCCCAAATGATGCCTACTAGAGGAGATAGCTGATATGTAATAATCCGTAGTCAATGCCCTCTGCAAAATATAGAGGGATAGAAGGGTGATAGGCACAAAGCAACCATTAGAAAATTTGAAAATTGATTTTTTTCCCCTTGAGTGCGAAAGAGAAACTTCAGGAGGGTCCTCTGGGTCTCAGATTTCAGAGGGAGGATCAGGGGCCATTTGGAAACCAGCAGGAACTCATAAATCAGACGGGAGGGGACTTTGGGCCACAGAGAAGGGAAAAGAGACATCACCAACCCCTTCATCTTAAATGTTGACTTAGCCGCATCGACTGGACGTCTCAAGATAAACTGCCAGGGATCTTTTGAAGAGACGGCCCTGTTGCTTGCTGCTTACTGCCTCTCACCAAGAAATCACTGCCAGTGCATTTCAAACTGAACTTCCTTCGTTGTTAAATGGGACTTGAAATAGCTGGGGGCCGTAGCACTTCAGCTATGGTTACACCACGATGCTGAAATCTCCCCTGCTCGCCGGGGTCTGGGGAAAACAAGTGGTAAAACGACGGAGGAACACGTACCTTTGCTGCAACGGAGTGGCTCCTTTTGGCAAGGGGAGGCTTGCTGGTTTAAATGGGGCTGCTCAAAGAGTGAGGCACTAGTGACTTTACGTAATGGTGGCACGGTCCAGCTCTAGACCCCGGGCCCTATTTTGGCCACTGAGGCAAAAACCCGTGAGACCACTGCCTCCAAGCGTCGGTGCCCAAGTGAGCAGCTGCCCTGCAAAGAAATCAGGAAACTAAGAAGAAATATGCCCATATTGAGATGTCTTGGGGAAGGTCAAATTTATGTCAAAGGGGTCACACTTTTTTCCTTCCAGGGCAGCTGGAGTTTTCCAGGGGAACCCCCAAGAGGTCTTGGAAATAAAAGCGCTGAAAGCCTGTGCAGATCTCTCCCAATCGATGGTGAAAGCTGCTATTTTCAACATGGAGACCAAATGTCAGGTCTGTGGAGGCTCAAGACTCCGGATGGGGACAGAGGTGCACCAGACACAGCCAGGATCTTCCCCCCACCACCCCCTGTCTCCACTTTTTCATAAAAACCATTTAATACTCCTCATTACTTGGGTTTTCTTCTACATGTACTCATACAATAGTTAGTACATTTTAATAAAATGGCCAGTTTTGAATAAATATAAAGTAAATGCACTTCTTTACTGTTTGAACCCTACTGAAGTTTGTTCGTTTTACCCACTAACTCCATGACTGAAAAAGAAACTGAGCTTGTATTAATCAAATTACCAAAAAAAAAAAAAAATCTAATAAAATTAGCTTCCAGACATTTCACAGTAAGCAAAGTTTAGATAAACAAATTTCACTCTGGAGGAGATTTTAGCTAGCAAAAGTAACCTTTGCCTCTGCAAGACTGGTGCATTTGGCATGTTGGGTTTGATCCTTAGCACTATTCGAACCCTTCGCATTATTCGGACAATGAAAAGTAGATGGAAAGCTGACTTGGATTGCATTAAAGACATTCCTCTTGCAGAAGATGTGCAAATAACTATACGTTTCCCACTCTTTGACGCTATTTGACAAGTTTTGAGTGGAGATATGGAGGATGTTGCACTCTGGAAATGCAGCACAGCAGACTTTATTCCACTTGCAAGTTAAAACAACAAAAAGCCAATTCTCACAACAGCACCAGTATTAAGGGAAGAATACTTATTCAGCGAACCTTCCTCTGATCCCACTTTCCGGCTGGCCCTAACCATACACAGCAAGGCCTGACTGTCTTGTGTCGCTCGGTGTTGAACTACGCTGGCTCTCAAAAAGGATCCCTGTACTGCGCACTTGGAAAACTTCCACTGACCTTAAAGGGTGTTTAGGGGAAGAGATGGCGAACTAGCCTAAAATAAGCATTGAAAACAATTGCTCAATGTTCTTTTTGTGTTTAATGTTACTTGCTACAACTGCTGTAGTCCTTATAAATTATCTCTGATAGGGTATAACTAGACGCACGTTTAGCTCTGTTGCTCCTCCCCATCTGTGAGATACCACGGTTCTTGGTTTAGAGCATGCTTGGGTCTTCAGACATGTCTCTAGGGGATCTCCACTGTTTAGTTTCCTGCTGAAAAACAACACAAAGTCAACTAAAACGTCACCTTCCACGGAAATACTTTGAGTTATATACGAGCACTGCTTTTGTTTTGCAGAGTGACTCTGGAGACCTATGTTTTTAGAAGAAATAAGAACCCATGTGAAAGTTGCAGAGGTCTGTACCACTGACAGAAGAAATTGTGCAGATACCATGGTGGATAATTCTTGCTCTAAGCTGCCTGCATGCCACTTCATTTGGGCAAAATATTGCACTATTTCTAAAATTAGGGTTTGTTTCCAACTTGGCCAGTTTACTGCCACACTAACAAAAATGTCAGTACCAAGGTTTTAAGAAAAGTCTGGCAAGGCCAGGGGTGTGCAAAAAGAAGACATGAAGAGAACAGAAAAGTAAAAATGTGCCTTCCAAATAACAAAATGTCTTAGAAAATTTATGAATAATCCAAAGGCAAGAAAAAAGCATAACTCTGGAGAAGAGGGAAGATAAAATAATTATTTTGTTTCTAGTTTTGGGCAATTTTTTTATTACCAGTCAATTGTGGGTTGCATCCAAGCTCAAATGAGGTTTCAACCATGTGACCAGACACTTAACCAAATCATCAAGAACTTTTAGGATTTTTTTTTAAATTCTAGATCTAAAGGGGAAAAAAAAAAAAGAAAAAAAAAAGAAAAAAGAAAAGACCACATGTCTTTTATTTCTTCAGCGTTAAGATGGAAAAAATAAAGCACAAGCAAGCCATTATTCACATTGAGAGTTACATTTGCTGCGTGATAGAGTTACAACCTGATCCTCAAGTGATCCCATATGAATGCAGCCGACTGGGCACAAACATAAACATGCAAAACAAGTCAGAGTACTGGCCAGCTGTTAACAACTTATGAAAAAGACTATTTCTCTCCCAACTCAGCAACGGTCCATCACACCGTGACTGCACTCGGTTTGAGGCTGGATTCTTGTTGCGAGCACAAGAGAAAATAACCCCCATCTGGTTGGCACTCACCTTTGGTACACGAGCCCAGGGCCACCACGTCGCGGTTTTGTTGCCAATGGCTTTGTGGAAGGTTTCGTACAACGAGGGAAGATGCTCACTGAGGACTAAAACCGGTATCTAAGTGAGGAATAAATGCTAAATCCTGCAGAGAGTCATTAGCAGCTAGATAGACCGTTAACTCCAAGGTCAGGTTAAAATAACCTTTGCACATTGGTTGTATAGGGGTTGTTTCATTGCTTTATGACTACGTGAATCAACTCCATTTAAAATGTCACTGAATTAACTACAAAAAAAAATAATTTGCAGGTTACTCAAAACACCCCAAATCTTGACTGATCATGTAAGAAGGCAATCACTGCAGTATAGCTTTACAAAATTAGAGTTCCAAAACAGATCACTTGGTTATAAACCAAATAGAAATGTGTTTCTGCTTCCATTGATCCATCCTGGACTCTAACACTGCCCTTTCATACTGACAGCCTTATTTCTCTCCATACAGTGTCCAATTCCCAGGCGTTAACATCATCAAAACTGGCCGTGAATTATTTATTTGATTAAAAGGCTGACATTACTTGACAGATAAACACTTTTGCAGGGCACTCAGGCAAAAGACATTACTGCCTGGCTCTTTCACGTGACATCATAACTTATGAATAACCTTTGTAATGTTTGGTCAAATAATCCTGCACCTCAGGTACTACTGCCAGGGGTACGGCTCAGCAGGTTGTTTGTTCATATGTTGGTTCTTGCACTTGTCACTTGCTGAGACACTGTAAATCTATTTGAAATCGCGCGCCCACATTAAACATTGTAAAATTGCCTTCTGTCTGATCTGGCAGTATTTGTGTAGGAGCAACTATTCTTCCCAGTCCTATTTAATCTGCATCTGACCTTTGCAGTTGTACCATAACAAATTTAAATTTTGGATACATTTCAGTTTGAACTTGTTTCCTCTTACAGCAAGTATCCACTCTATGTTAGGTATGTATTGTACGCACAGCGTTGACTCTCTGATGTCTCTGTGAAGAAGAAAGAAACTGATTATCGCAGCAAATCTCTTGAGGATATCAACTGCAGGATATGACTTGTAATAAACATTTTTGTTTAATGATATACACACACAAAAACACTTTGTATATGCATATATACATATAAATGTATCTGTATATTACTATAGACAGGGAAATACCAGAATCAGTCCAGCACAGTCCACACAGATGACTAAAGGACTGGAGCATCTGTCGACAAGCAGGGATTGAAAGAGCCGAGACTGCTCAGCCTGGAGAAGAGGAAGTGCAGGGGGACCTTACCCGCGAGCGGATACCTGATGGGAGCGAGTAAAGAAAACAGAGCCAGGCTCCTCCCAGTGACGCCCAGTAATAGAACAAGAAGCAATCGGCACAAACCCATCTGAACACAAGAAAACACTTTTTTATTGTGAGGGTGGTCAAACACTAGAACGGGATATCCACGAAAGTTATAATGACTCCATACGTGGACATACACAAAATCCCCGGGCAGCTTGCTCTGGTTGACCCGTCTTCGAGCAGGGAGGTTTGCACTGGGTAATGTCCAGAGGTGCCTTCCAACCTCAGCTGTTCTGTGATTCCAAGTAAATGAAGGTATGACAGTGTCACACTTTCAATAAGATGTTGCACTAATGTCACACAAAGTTTAGAAAGGCAAGTTCTAGTCAGTGGAAATATTTTGGTTTTGAAATTCCTTTTTGATGTTGACCACTTTTCTCAGCAGGTGTCAGAGATTTCAGTTGCCCCACCAGTGCCTCGCCCACCATGGAGACAATCCATCAAATGCTCCAGACAAGGGCTCCGAGAGCATCTCGCCATTGGCATTACTGTCCCAGTTAGTCCCTGGGAAAGGGACAGAAGAGTGAATCCTGCTTGCTTTTTAGCACACCAACCTCAGCCACCAGCTCTGAATACTCTAGGATTATGGTGATTAATACAAGTTTTCAGGCCTATCCAAACTGAGAAGCAGGTCCCTCGCATTCTGAGATCTTGTTAATGATGTTATGTTATAACCAAGGGCAGTAGAAATCTTGTGAGATCGGACAGTTTACCTGCGTTTCTGAAATGCTGGATTGCACTCTCCGCACATAGTCTCTAGTCTCATTTCTACATCAAACCAGAACTCAAGACAATATCCACAACCAGAGATTTGAATAGTAACTCCTCTGTTTTTCTTTTTTTTATTCCACATGTCTGTTTTAGTAGTTAAACCATACTACACCTCTTTCTTCCCCCAGGCAACCAAATAATTGTAAAAGGTCATGATAATTTAAGGTTTTAACTATTCCAGTCACCATTTTCTACATCATATATGACCACATGACATTATCTGACCCAGCAGGCTGCCTTTCCAGAAACCGCACCACTGTTTAGTTGGGATGGAGGTTCAGAAGTATTCTGAGACCAAAACCGAAAACCTTTAAAAAGATTCATGGGCAGGACTCAATGCCAGATGTAATATCAAAGTCCAGCTGACTTTGGTGAGCTGAAACTGGTTTTCAAAGACAAAGGATGGCTGATGTCCTGCAAGCTCTGCTGATTGCCACATGCCAGTCAGGCTTGGGAGATGAGTGTGAAGCCAGCCCTGGTGGAAACTGACCTTCTGCTACCATGGGACATTGAAGCTTCACCAGGTACCACGTACTCCTGCTCAATACTTCATTTTTAGAAGTGCATCCAGCTTTATCTTGATAATAACAAGCCACAGAAAATTCACAAGTTCTCTTTTGCTTCAGTGGTACTTATACAGATGATGAAAAATGTGTTTGCTTTATTCTTCATATTTGTCCAGCTTTGGTTGTTGCCATTCCTTCTCACAGTGATACAGAGCTTGTTGATGTCCCCCTGTGCCCGTTTTCCCAGCCCCAAGCGATCGTCACTGTGTTTGTGCACACACGTTTTTGCTAAACCATCAAGTTAGCAATAGAGCTGTGTTCAGCAGCAAGAGCGACCACTCTCCTACTTCTGGCTTGTGCAGCTCTGCTTCCAAATCCATGCAGCAGGAAAATCACAGTCTGCCTATACATCTCCCCCGAACTTCACAGACTTCAAACATTACATTCACCACAAGCATGCCTGTACCACAGCATCTCAGAAGGTGTATCTGTGCTAGCATATCACGTTGGCAGAGACCCCTAATAGAGACCAATCTAGAATATCCGGGGTTTTTTTCCCTTGCTGGGGTGACTCCGCTGTTTCCACAAATACCGTAAACTTGTATTTTTCATGTGCTGATTCACAGACCTGGGCTGGGGAGGGTGGCAGGCAAAGATGTACGCGGGTGGCTGCAGAGGCTTGAAAAAGAAAATGAGGAGGCTTTAGCTCGCTGGAGGAAGCCGCTTGAAAGATTTTTAGAAGCCTGCAGATGGAGAGGACTTGCTGAGCCTACACCACAGGGAATTTTTCTTTACACTTTCAAGTTAGCACAGTTTTACCAGCAAATCTATGTTGTTTGGATCAGATTCTTCACATCACAGATAAATTCCTTTCTTACAAACTTAAAGATTTAACAGACAATGGTAGCTATCAAAACAGTGTCTATTTCTCTCTGTTGATGATTAGAGTAACAAAGTATACGATTATCAAATTCTGGGGTCTGGGTCCCAGGCATCAATTAACTGTTTAAAATTATTACTCAGTAATAAAAGCAGCCAAACTCTGCAAATGAACTTCAGGACAACTCACACAAGTGGGCAACTGTAGTGATTTTAATAGAAATTTTAATAGAAATAAGAGACACACACTTGCCTCACTGCCCCAAAGAGTCTCCAAAGATTAAGTAATGAAAAGATTGTAAATATGATTTGTAGAATTCTACATAATTTTGGGAAAATTTAAGGTTCATACTTTAACTAAGAATGCTACTGATCTTTACAGCCAGGAAAAGGAGAGTTTATCAAGAGTCATGTACAAACACAAATTTTTCACTATTCTATTCAGTACCTAATGTGGCGTGAGAACTGAGGATATTAATGAAAAGAGAAGATGAACAGTTTAAATTGATTCAGACAGCTCTCTGCATACAGAAAATGTATGTGATTTATCTGAAGCATCTAGTGCAGCTTTGGGTTCATTTAAATTTTCCACATTGTCAGTAATTGCAGCAAGAGCTTGCATTTCTATAGCAACTTCCACCAACAATCCCAAATATCTGAAAACACAATTTTAAGTAATCTTCACCTGCAAATGGCAGTCTACACACTTCAAACAGCGCTAAGCATGCCTTACTTAAAACAGAGGCATACTGAGGTCTAGATGAGATCTGGAGACAGAGAACCCAGATCTCAGCTGTCGGTCCTGTGACAGGAATAGAAGATTATATTCTCCTTTCAGAAAACGTATGAGATGCGTTGGTTTTACTTGCTATAGCAGCGGATGTTTGTATAGCTGCTGGTCCATTATGAGTTAACCCGTCGCTGCAGCTGAAAGACGTAAAAATAAAATAAACCAGAAAAAATCGCTCTCTCGCAGGCTGCTCCCCCAGCCCCTGCCGCTGCCCCCGCCGCATCTGGCACCGAGAGCCCCTCGAAGCAGGGAGTGGAGGACCCCACGCAATAACCCTCCTCCGTGTGACATCTAGCGTCGGCTGGCCTGAAGGACAAGCCGATGCAAGCAAGCACGCTTGCAGCCCTGCAGCTTTGCAGGAGGGGTGCCGGAGCCCCCCATCCTCATCCCCCACCCCAGCAGCAGGCAGATCCGCTCCCCAAGTGGGGGAGCCCTGGGCTTCCACCGCACTTGCAAAGGCAACCTCAGCACCCTCGCTTCGGCAAGTCTTTGCTCACCCGGTTGCCTTTTTATTTGAGTGGGCTGCCCTTCGGCGGCCGAAGTCCCCTCTGATGGGGCTAACCGGGGAATGACCATAGCGTGGACAGCACTGTGCCACCACCCACCAGCCAGAGCCCATGGGATGTGCCGGGGCGGCAACAATATACCTGTGTTACCAAAATAGGGGAGAAAACCTAAGGCTTCCCAGACTTCTAACACCTAACCCAAAAACTGACCGTTTTGACCTAAGCTGTGACTAATTCAATCTCCTGCCCGAACCTCTCCTCCACGAAGGGCAGAGGGGACAGCCGGGGGGCCAGGGCTCAGGAGGTGATGGCACTGCTCTCTCCCACCACGGTTATTTCTGGGTCACCCTCCGGGTGCTGGAGGGAACAGTCCTGCCACACACTGTAAGGGAAAGAGGAGGACAGAGCCTGGAGCTTACAAAGCTCATCCAAGTTCTCCCAACCACTTACTCGTGCCAGAGAGGCGGGGGGGGAAAAGTGCATCATTACGATACAATTATTTGATAACAGGTATGAAATTGCTTTACCCGTTCTAGCAAGACTATTACTAGTACTGGACCCGAAATAAATTAACCAAGTTTATTTCATCTGAAGAGTGAATAAAATAGCGTTTCACAGGCATTCTCTGGATAGTATACAAGATCTGTTCATAACCAGAAACCAGTTAAGGAAATAAACTTCACTGAGTGAGTTTTAGTGTTCTAATTTCCATGCAAATTGCAAGGAATGCTAGAGCTGTATTTTAGATCCTTAATTGGATACAAATGTAATGGCCACTGCTATACAGAGTTATTGACATTTATAATTTCAGCCCTTGTCAGTGGACAGGCCAAATAAATAAAGCACAGAGGAGAGGTTTTCAGAGGCTGCTAAAAGAAATCTAAGGAAAAAAACGTGCAGAAAGCAAACAGTACCTGTGTCCCTCAATCCTCTTGATACTGTTGTAAACCCACCCTCAGCTTTTCATCTTCCTTGGTATCCCACCTTTATTAATTATTTTCAGGGAAAAAGCAAAATCTGTGAGTCTTTCTTGTTGACTGCCTGATAGGAAAAAGGAACACGCTTTTAAACATGTGGTTTGTAGTTTCCATTTGAAACAGTATTTCTGGCTTAAGATTAAATTTGCTATTTTAGCCAAGGTCATCTAGGGATATAAGGAAAGGCAAAGGTTATAGGAAGATACAGGATTTTTCATTCCTCTAACCGATATAGTTTAGAAAAAGACATTTTTATAGAGAAGGGGACAATGAACCCTTTCAATCCTCTGTTCCAAGAGGAAAGCTGAGAAAGAGCTCCTGGAAGTGCAGTGCCTTCTTCCCCCCTCCCCGCCCAGTGCAGACAATATTTAGGTCAAACTGGAGAGGTTTGACTTGAATCTGCGTATTGCTAAATTTTTGCAGTCCACTGATATTCAAAAAGCTATCATGTACTCCACCATGGCTACCGACTGCTGAAGAAAGCTGTTGTAAAATGCAAGGATATTCCTGCTCCATGCAAAAACAGAGCGCGTGGTACATTTTCCTTGTAAGAAGGCAGAGAAGACCACCAATTCACAGGCCACATGCGGTCACTTTCTTATGAACTGGAAACATCAATAGATGGAGTACTTGAGACTGCTTTGGCCTGGCACTGCCAGAAACCAAATCAGATTGCGAGAAAGACAACCTCGTATTGCAAAGGACAGTAATTAATTACAAAGCTAATAAAAATAACACGGCTGCTAACAGGAAATAAAACTGCCAATGAATTCGTAGAGAATCAAATGCCCAAGAAACTAATTTAGAAAGTCTTGGCTTATAAAGCACTGATATTTTAACTCAAAACGCCTTATCACAGTCAATTGTGGAGGCCATCAGTTCAGAGTGCTGAAGGACAGAAGCTTTAGTGCCAACAGTTTACAAGCTCATTCAGCCAAAGCCAATTAAGTCCAAAGCAGGTATGGAAGACATACATGGCAGGAAAGAAGAAATCCTAGATAAGGGCTTCAAACACTTCTCCCCACTGTGGTGAAGGGAGAGTGTTACATTCCAACCAGCAATAGCTGTGGCCCTAAACCCCATCCAGGCTGGGGCTGTATACCATAATCACCTCTCAAGGTCAGTCCCCCAGAAACTAATCAGGATGCTACCAACAGCTGACGTAAATAATATGTTCTCACCTGATGAGTGGCAAAGGAACAAAAAAAAGAAGAAAGAAATAATGCCCACCAGAAGAGCAAACATACATTTGTACAGAGGTTTTGCTGCATTGTGTGATCATGGTATCTGAAAGGTGAATTTAGAAAACTAGAAGAGTTGGGAACCAAAAAATTAGTTGTGGTCGACGCCATTGACTTTCCTCTGTCCTAGACATTGCTATTTGTATATTTTAGCAAAAGAGTGGCTATTTTTAGTTTAGTTGGTATTTACCTTTGTTGATTACATACGATTAAAAAAAGATTATATAGTAAACATAAAGTCAGTGGAAACTAATCCTTAGGTAGGATCTGTTCAATTACAAAGACTATCATATATGTTACCTAGAAAAGGTACATCTCTGACTCACATCAGGTAACTTTGACAAGCGAATGAACAGCAGCTTGCCACAAGCTTCTCAAAGCTTTATTTATTTCTGTTTATTTATCTTAGCTTTACTGCTTCTTGAACAGTGAAATAAATTAGAGGAAGGTGCCGTGCCTCAGCACACGTGAAGAACCTCAGTGCAGCCACTTTATTGGAAGAATAATGAAGCCCTCTTCTTCCTAGGTGTGTCTATAAATATGCACATATATATTTTAAGGGATAATTTTGTCATGAGCCAATCAACCAAGCCCCCTCCAACAAAGCACGCCAGTGGTGCATCCTTTGGACTTGAGCATGCTCTCCTTTGCAGTGTTCCTAAACCCTTTGCTATTCTTGCCAGGTTTTTACTATCCGTTGCCCAAGAAACTGCAAGCCCTGCACCCAGGGTTTGTCTCTCTCCTACAGCCACCTGCATTTCTTACCTAAAATAACCGGGATTTTCAGAAATGCATAGCTCACCTGAGCTGTGCTCCCAGCTAAAACACCTAGAAGCCTCAAGGGCAACAGGTCAGTGCTCCTATAAATCTCTCAGCTGACACATTATAGAAACTTGTTTTTCCTCCTTTTCCCCTTAACTCACTTGCAGAAATCCTTGACCACAGCTGCCGTTTTATGCCTGAAGGGGAAAGGCTTTGTGTGTACTCTCTGTATTTTTGTTTGACCAAATCGTCCTTAAACGGACTCATGCTACTTCAGTAAAATGCACAGGCAAGAAAGAAAAATAACCTGATGTTTCAGGATTGTTGTTTCATGATGACAGACTGATAGCCGGGAGCTTTATTTGCTGCATAGTGTTTGTTGCTGATAGTCTTCTCAGTGAAGAGGAGGCAAACATTGCACACTGCTACTTCAAGGTTAAATCTGAAAATTGATCCTGATATAGTAACAGATGCCAGATTTCTCTTGAAGTAGCCAACACACCAAGGGGGAAAAAACCCAAGCAGCATTTTCACTGAAAACACACATTTTTACAGTCCCATTGGTGTTTACTACTTTTATACAGGATACATGCCACCACCATGAAGACTCACATGGTGGAGCGAAACGATATATTTTTTCCCTTTCAGTTTCAAGCAACTTTAACAGGGGCCATAATGAAAAATATATTAATAGGCACTGGAATTTCCCAAGTCAGTTCACCATAACATTATCAATAAAATGTACATAGGAGTTATCAGTGCAAACCTTTACGCCTCAAAGGGGACTTTTGAATGTGTCAGTGCCTGTCGATATCTTGAGAAGCTCTTTTTTCAGTTTCCCATGCAAGCATCAGATTCAACTCTTATACCATAGCCCATGCAATATTCAGGGTTTTTCTTGAAGTCCCCAATCATGCAACTATGGAGACTTCATTAAAAAGTGAAAATGTTCAGCCTAGCAAAACTTGAAAAAAAAGAATCAAGAGCATTCCAGCATTTCCAAAGTTAGAAATTAATTTTCTCAAGAAATCTTACAATGCCTGAAGACCTAAGGACTTTTTTGAGTGTTTGGTATTAGCAAGACTTTCCTTTACTAAAAACCCTAAGCTTGAAGAAGAAAAATATAAAGCTGTCTTACCTCACAACTTTGTACTGGTAGACGGAGAACGTGGGCACCATTATCATCATTTGTGTTAAAATAGGAGAAAAGAGTCTGGCATAAAAGATGAAGGGACTGAACTACAACACCTTGCAATTCAAGTAGAAGCTAAGAGCTAGATGCACGCACTGTAACTTTAAAAATCTCAATACGAACGTAAGAAAACATACATTCCTATTGCTTAGCCTGATAGATGGTGTTAATGACCAGAACTCAAAGCAGTTATGCTCTTGCAGGTATTACAAAAAAAAAAAAAAAAAAAAAAGGGAGATTTCATTGGACTTGCAAGGGGAGTTTTTCCCGTTTTTTTAAGACTAAGATAAAAGTTTCTTGCAGAGGTAACATGTGGGCAGGGTGTAACCTTTTCAAGTAGTGAGGTGTGTGGTGGTAGAGACCAATCTTTTAGTGCTACGGAGGAGGTCAGGTCATGTGAGGTCGGAGAGCTTCGGGAGTCAAGTCACTTGCATCTGACTAGGGTAAGAGTATCAACAGGGCAAGAAAAGGGTTTTAGAAAACATGACAAGGTTAAAGCACAAGGCTGAGAAAATCGTCCTACCACCAGTGTCCAATGCACACATCAGCAATGCATGATGCAATGCCCAGGCCCAGGAGAAGGGTATTGTCATAAGAGAAAGTTAACGTCTACGCTGTCATTTTGGCCACAAGGGTGGTTTGGGAGACCCAAGCGTTGGAGATTCAGAAAGGATCTGCAGATGTAGAGGAGATGCAGGATCTCTCTCCCTTTCCCAAAGCCCTCCGTAAGGTGGGGTGCAGGAGCTGGGAAGATTCCTTGTGTTACAGATCAAAGGTATGATTAGCAACATGGGAGGAGAACTGGGGAAAGACCGACCCACAGCAACCAGAGGAGGAAGGGATTTCGAGGTGCACCCAGCACCGGTGGGGGCTGAAAGACAAGGATGTGTGCCAGGAGCCTCCAAGGCCACTTCTACAAAACTGAAGTAAGCCAAGTGCCAAAACGAGCAGATAGAGACCCACGTAGACAAAAGGGAGATCGCTATGGTCAGCTTATAATATACCAAACTACAGCCAAGTGCAAATCGCAGACGGTGGGCTGTAGAGTCAGAGGATGCATCGTCCCCCCACGCAAGCACAGACGCCATCACCCCACAGCCACCCTGGAGGGACTTTGGGAAAGCAGGTGTTTACCATCAGTAACACCAAATTTTACAGTCTTCTGTAATATTTGAGGCAGCACCCAGCTTGGTTAAGCTTCCACTTCTGCTTTCAGGGGTGCATTTGTAGCTCCCACAAAATACATGCCCTAAAAACTGAAATTGCGCTATGCTCACGGTAAACAGTTTCCTCGTTATACATTTTCTGTATGAATGTTTGATATTGCAGATAGTCATGTTTTACAGCTCTCCCCTTTAACCCAGCCATTTTGAACTTGCTCCTGAACACTATGAAGTAAAACATGAACAATTCGTCATTTGTTTATTTAGTGGTCTTTGGCTTTATATTGGTAAACATTGCCTCTGGGCATAATGTTAATCATATTGCAAAATCCCAGGTGTACTGAACCATTTAGTATTGAAAATTAGTTTGCACAAGCCCAAATCTACTTGAACAATGAGTATGAGGAGGTGCTAAAATCTTGTAAAACCAAGCTCTTCACGCTTATGCATTTCTTCATGATCTTTGGACGCAGGTATTTCCATGCAGTGTCTTGAAGCAGGATGCTGCTATAAAAAATATGGCTTGCTGGCATTGCTCGTACACTGCAGATATGATTAGCAATTAGTACACTCATTTTTTAAGCTATCGTATTTTTTCCTTCCTGACTCTGGTCCATGTCAGAACAGATTATATAAATCTGCTGATGATATAAAATTGACATTGTAGCTACCCAAAGCAATCCTTTAAGTAGCTGAACAGCAATATTAATTCTCACTGACTAAAAATGTATGTTGTAGATTTGCAAGGCATCTTAAGATTTGACCCCTCCTTGATTAGTTCCCAGTAAAAAAAAGTCTCTGAGCCACTAGGAAATCCATCATCAACAAGAACAATTTTTAAGGTGATGAATTCTCCCTAATGGTATCAAATATCTCCTCTCTTCAGGTGATTTTTCTCCTTCTGAGATTTTGGGAAAAAATACCTGGTTCTTTTTCGCTTTTCCTTTTTCCTGAGTTTTCAAGCTTTTCCTCCCCACACTTTTGAACTTTAAGTAAGCAATTTTACTTT